>NC_081408.1:83011928-84281276 GCF_030272615.1 Cryptomeria japonica | reverse complement strand
AATATTTATATTTAGAAATATGTTCCTATAGCTATTGAAATATTGTTTTTGTATTTATGTTATTTTGAAAATAAAAGTTCATTTTATCTCCTTATGCATATTGAAATAATGGAAATGAGTAAAGTAGAAAGCTTGCATGTTAGTAAGAGAAAATTAAGCATTAGTCTTAATTATTTATTCCCAAATACCAATCCTGGTTTAATAGATTTATCATGTCTATCTCTAAGGTTAATTTAAATGATTCTAGTCTAATGTATTGGCCGTTATAGTCTATTAAATCCTATCATTTTCCCTTGTATTTATTGCAGGAAATAAATCTAAAATTAAATAGTCTATCTCTAATTTTAGCAACATGGTATTTAAAAGAAATAGATATACATTGATTTAAATCTACAAACTTTAATTAATCTGTTTAAAAGTAAAAAAATGTATATTTGCATATTAAAAATAAAAAATAAAACAATAAATAATAATATAATTTTTTTTTTTTGGGCAACCCTACCCCAAGGGGACCCGGAGCCAAGGCTCCCATGGGCCCTCGGGGTGGCGCGGTCTCTCTGTGGACCACAACCCATAGAGGCATCGCTGCTAGCCGCGACGCGCGACCCGCAAGGGCGGTCGAGGTTGCCACTGCGAGCCGCATCTTGCATGGGCGCCGCGGTGCCGCGACACACAGGGACGGCCGAGGCCGCCACTGCAAGCCACGACCCATAGCGGTGCCGGCACCACTATGAGAGGCATGGCCTTCCGCCATTGCCCTCTGTGTACAAGCACCCTGCGTGTGAAACCCCCCATGCGACTGCCCTCCTCCACCATTTTCTCTTCGGCCTCCTCCCTATGTAAAACATGAAACCCTAACCCGGTTTGGGTTAGGGTATTTTGGAATTAGAAAAAAAAAAAAAAAGATGTTAGTATTCTTTGTTTATAACTGTTAGATTTTAGGGTTCATGGTTATATTATAATTTAAAGAACTTAAAAACCCTATATCCTTTATATACATATACATATACATATATATATGTGTGTGTGTGTGTGTGTGTGTGTGTGTATAATTATGTATATATGGACATATAATCTCTAACTTTAGATTGATTATTTTACATTCATATTTTATATGTTTATATAAACCTTTAAAAATATGATGTTTTAAATTTTAAATTATTTTGGAGTTTAATCTTCTAGAAAATTTATAATGACTTTATACGTATATTTGGCCATAGGGGAGTATTTTTTTAGTTCACCTAAATTTTAGGCTTGTCGAGATTTAACTCTATAGGGCAAATTTTATTATGGATTTATTTAGCCCTTTAGACACATTATAATTGTTGTTAAAATAATTCATGGGAATTTAAAAAAAAATAAATCCAATTGCTAGAGTTGATTTAATTAATTCCTATTATAATTAAAAAGATTGATTAAGAATAATAATAACCCTTGTCAATTAATTTAGGGGTTTTGCTTAAGTGAATGTATTATTTAATTAATCAATGAGATAATTATAAATTCTTTGTAAAGTTAATTTCCTGCATGCAAATTAGATTATCCCGCTTACTTGACATAGAGGTTTAAATTAATTCTAGTTGAAGAAGAATTCAAACGTAGTTAAGACAAAACTTGTCAGTGTGTTTCATGTTAGCAAATTTAATGTTATTAGGTTGTTATTTAAAGAAAAAAATATATTCCGTTCATACCCAAAAGTTTGGGCATGACACAACCTTAAATGCGCCAACTTTGGTCATTTCAAGGATTTTAAATTTCCTCTCTTCCCCATGCACTCTCATCTTTCCAAGGAATTTTTAATTCATTTTCACTTTTCATTTTCCCATGCACCTTATTATTTGGGAAATTTTAATTCCCTTGTCCTTCCCCAAGGGATTTTTAATTATTTTTGTTCTTCTGAATGTACTTGAGGGTATCTTCCCCATGTACATTGTGGAGTGTGGAGACAAGAAATGCCTTTATGGAAAATCTCTTGGTCTCCACACCATGTCCTCTCAATCCACCCCATCTATTTCCTTCAATCTCAACCCTCCATCTCAAATCAATCTCAACATCCATTCCTCCTCCTTCCAATATATAAATTGAGGTCTCCTCCCCTTCATTCCATATCTCATATTCATGCAAATTCATGTTGCTCTTTACTGCTTATAAATAATTCTTTGTTCATCCATATTATAGGCAATTTAAGACATCCATAACCACTTATCTCAAATCCATATCCAACATCCACTTGTTATCCTTCGTCCATCCATCTTTCCATCCTGGTTGTTGTGTGTGGAGAAAAATCCACAATCATACAAGGAGCTAATCCAAAGAAGTTGGAGAGGGGTGCATCTTCAACTTCACCAAGAGCTTGATCCGAAAGAGAAGGTAAAATTTAAAGGTATAATGGTTCTTGTTTTTGTGTTTTGATTGTTTTATTTGATTAACTAACCATTGCAACACTTGATTTTTTATCCCTCTTCAAAATAAAATTGAAATGTAAACGAATTACTATAATGGAAATGATTTTTTTTAGGGAAATGCTACAAATGTTTGAAACACTAATGATATACCTTTTTATGAAATTTTGTTTGTCTTCACAAGGAATTAGGGTTTCATGTAGATAGTCTTCATAAAACATAGAACATGAATGTCATCTCCAATGCTTGAATCTTGACTTCACTTTTTCTCCAATGCTTGAAAGAAGACTGATTTCTTTCTCACCTGAATTTGAATGAAAGCTTGATTTCTTGATCAAATTCGTTAAGAGTGGATGTCAAAATGAGAGAGGTAGACCTCCTTTTATACATGCTAGTTGAAAAACAAATTAATTTTCTGACATGAGCTGACATGAGATCTAGGTTCCCACCCATTTCATGTTACCATTATGAGGCCCCAAAATGGGCCCTAATTGGGAGGACTAGGGTGTGGGCGCCTTGGTCCTAGCCAGTTAGGGACTCAAGATTTTGGGGGAGAAAGTGAAAATGATGAAAATATTAAGTTTAATGCATGGTGTGAGCATAATCGAGGCTCTAATCAGGCCTTGGGGAACGAATGCCAAGGTGAGGGCCCAAATGAGGGCAAAATTATAAGGGAGTACAATTTATGATGCTACATTTAGCCCCCACTTTAGTAGGAGTATGAGACTAAGCATACTCTCGATAAATTACAAAGGTTTGCATTGAAAAGATTTTATTAAGTCATGAAAGAGGCAAGACACACTAAGTTTTTGCCATTTGGAGGAATTGATTATGTGTTTCAATGATGTTTTGTCATTGATGGCAACACTAGCTATTTTGTTTTCTTTACCGACACCCTTCTGGTCCCGGTAGGTTGTTTAGTTTCTAGTTGGATTAGATCCAGTATGATTCGGTATGCTCCGGTATGTTTGGGTTATGGAATTGACTTATTCCTACTACTGAGATTCAAGTTCAGTCAGTTGATCTTATTCTACTGATCAGATCCTATCCTTTATGCTAGTAAGCTTGGTTTGTTATTCCAACAAGGGTTTCATCGATAGAGCTTTACTAAAGATCTTTACTGTCATGCATAAGTGGTGTTGGTGTGGCTTCTAGTGGAGATTTAGGATGTTGATGGTGATCGTGTTTGAGATTTGATTGATTGGGATCATTGCCTTAGCATGTATGGACCTAATTTGGGTCCTAGTTTATATATGTTATGGACCGACATTATGTAACGTGTGGATTGTGTTAGGTCCCAGAGACAACTGAGAGGTGGGGGGGGTGGATCAGTTGTCAAATAAATTCAAACCAAAAACAACTTAATCAACTTAATGCTTAATACCGGTAAACTAGTTAAGTATGTCGGTAGACAGTGTTAACAGTTAATTGCTATACCGGTAAAGATTAATGCATGAAACACAAACACAAAGTCATCCACAATACATAACACCAATATTTGTATGTGGAAACCTTGTAAGGGGAAAAACCACAGTGGGAGACCTTACCCACAATCATATGATACTACTGCAAATAGTAAGTGTACATAAATGGGGTCTGCACATGCAGAAAGGTCAATAGCCTAGAGCTCACTGCTCAATCACAAAAAGTGAGTCACACTGATTACAATTGGATGGTTAAATCCAATAAGAATGTACTGCACAAAATAGCATCTACATATGCTAGATTCAGTACTGGTGTAATGCTGATATGCTTTCACAAAAACCTAGCTTCACCTTCAAATGATGTCTTCGTGTATAGCTCTACTTAATCTTGCATATACCTTCACACAATTATTTTTCGCATTCCACATTCAATCTTACAAATAAGATCTTACATTTATACCATAACATAAAACCAATTTTAGTAGGTCAGCTCTACAAGATATTACAATAAAAACATTTTACAAACAATATAATATCTGATGCAATAACCAATTAAACATGTCAGCTTAATGCATTTACAACAATAATTAGTCATCTCCATAGCGTGCCATGCTGATCTGGAAAAGATAAACCTGTCGGTGTAACCTTAGGTAACCCTAGACCTATTTGCCGGTAAAAGCAAATATGCAAATATGAATACACCAATGATTAATTCTTCAAAACAAAGTATCCACATGATGTCTTCAACATTACCAGGTGTCTTCCATATCATTCCAAGTGCCGGTGATCATTATATCCTACCGGTGAACCATATACCAGTAACTGTGCAATAGTTACTTGCTTGCCGGTGAATGCTGTTGGATCTCCAAAGTGCTAGTGTTTTAGTAGGTGTTGACATCAATGACAAAACCATACCAAAATACCAACAATCTCCCCCTTTGACATTGATGGCAACACAAGATGGAAAAACCATCAAAGTGCCAAAACAAAAATGCCAAATACCAACAACCAACAATCTCTCCTAAACAACAATCTCCCCCCCTGGGAGCAACATGTGTTATCCAAATTTTTTCAATACCAATCTCTCCTTAAAAGGATAATGTGCTTTTCCATAGATATCTCTCCCCCTTTGACATCAAATGCCAAAGTTACAATAATAAAATCAAGTTCATATACAAAATACTAATCAATTCAATATACTAACTACTCCCCTTGAGAAGTAGCTTCCTCATCAAAGACTGGAGTAAAAGATTTCTCTATAAATTCTGCCGGTTGCTGACAATCATCAACTGTCTAAGTCTCTACCGGTGGTGGTATGACTCCAAGCTGATCTCTGATATATTCAAAAGTCTCCTTAGGCAAAGGTTTTGTCAAAATATCTGCAAGTTGTTCTTTAGTATTCACATAAACCAGTTTTATCTCTTTTTCTTCAACTTTTTCCCTTAGAAAATTCAGTTTGATAGAAACATGTTTTTTTTTAGAATGTAATACCGGATTCTTAGATATATCAATTGCTGCAGTGTTATCACAATATATAGTAATGGGTTCCTTGCATTTTACCTTTATGTCTTTCAACATTTGCTTAAGCCATAGTACCTGTGTACAGTTAGTTGCTGCTGCAACATATTCTGATTCTGCTGTTGATAAAGATGTACAACTTTGTTTCTTACTCAACCAAGAAACTAATCTCTTTCCAAGAAAGAATGCTCCGTCGGTGGTGCTTTTTCTATCATCCACATCTCCTGCCCAATTTGCATCTGTGTATGCACATTGATCAAAATTTTCATCTCTAGGATACCATAATCCAAGATTTGTAGTGCCTTGTACGTACCGGAAAATCTTTTTTACTGTTGATTCATGATTTTCTCTAGGATTACTTTGAAATCTAGAAACAATACATACTACATTCATAATATCAGGTCTGGTTTGTGTCAAATACAGTAAACCTCCTATCATAGATTTGTATCTAGTTGGATTAACAGGTGTAGATTCATCCCTTTGAGATAATTTGTCATTTGTAGTCATAGGTGTGCTTACTCGTTTAGAGTTCTCCATCCCAAATTTCTTTAGTAATTCTTTCAAGTACTTGGATTGACTCAAAAATATACCTTTGTCAGTCTATGAAATCTGCAATCCTAAAAAGAATTTTATTTCTCCAATCATAGACATTTCAAATTCTTGCTGCATTTTAATAGAAAATTCTTTACATAATCCATGTTCTCCTCCAAAGATTATATCATCAAGATATCATCATTAGTTATTTTGTAATATAAATTGCTATCTGCATTTCCTTTAGTAAAACCAATCTTTAAAGATACTTATCCAACCTTGCATATCAAGCTCTTGGGGCTTGTTTCAGTCCATACAAAGCTTTTCTTAACCTGCAAACCATATCATTGTCATCTGTCAAAAAATATCCATCAGGTTGTTCAATATAGACTTCGTCTTCAAGATCTCCATTCAAGAATGCACATTTAATATCCATTTGATAAACTTTGTAGTTCTTGTGAGTTGCAAATGCCAAGAATAGTCTGACTACCTCGATTCTAGCTACTGGTGCAAAGGTTTCATTGTAATCAACTCCTTCTTTCTGAGAATATCCCTTACACACTAGTCTTGCTTTATTTCTAACAACCTTACCATCTTCAATAAGTTTGTTTCTAAATACCCATTTGGTTCCAATTACATTTTTATCTCTAGGTCGGGGAACTAATGTCCAAGTATTATTTTTCTCAATTTGTTCTAATTCTTCTTCCATAGTTTTAATCCAAAATGTATCTTCACATGCCTCATTAATAGATGATGGTTAAATTTGAGAAATAAGACATACCTCTTCATTTGCCAATCTTCCTCTTGTCATAACTCCTTTAAATTTGTTTTCAATTATCTGATCTTCAAAATGATTCAATATTACATACCGAGGTGTCTTAGTTTGCTGTTGTTCTTCAATTACCGTGGAATCCTCAGATGGTACCGGGGTAACTGGATCTTCATTTTGTACCAGTGGATTTAGTGTAGGTTCATTTGTCACAATTTCTATTGCCGGTTCAGAGTCTATATACCTTGAAGTTCCTCTGAATTGTTCATCAATTTTTACATTTGTACTCTCAACAATTTTCTGCAATCTCTTGTTAAAACATCTATATGCCTTGCCCTTAGATGAATAACCAAGAAATATTCCTTCATCACTTCTAGGATCAAATTTTCCAATATACTCATCTCTTCTAATATAACATTTAATTCCAAAAATTCTGAAATACTTAAGAGTAGGAATATTACCAAACCATAGTTCATGAGGGGTCTTACCGGTTTCACCTTTGGTGTGAACTTTGTTGAATGTATAGACCACTATGCTGACTACTTCTCTCCAATACACATGTGTTAAATTTGCTTCAAATAACATACTTCTTGCTGCATCCAAGATAGTTCTATTTTTCCTTTCAACAACTCCATTCTATTATGGTGTCTGAGGTGCTGATAGCTGTCTTCTAATTCCATTCACTTCACAGAATGTATTAAAGTCCTTAGATGTGAATTCTCCTCCTTGATCTGATCTTAAACATTTGATTTTCTTACTGGTTTCATTTTCAACCATTGCTTTGAACAGTTTGAACTTTCCAAGTGCTTCTGATTTTTCTCTAAGAAAAATAACCCAACACATTCTAGAATAATCATCAATAATTAGCATGAAATATCTATCACCTTGTAAGCTTTTAGTTCTAGCTAGACCACATAAATCAGTGTGAATCAAATCAAGAGCATTATTGGATTTTTCTGGAATAATTTTGAAACTAGCTCTAACTTGTTTTCCAAATTGACATTCCTTAGAAATTGTATTCTGAGGTTTGACAATTTTAGGTAGATCTCTAACTGCCTTATAAGTACTGATCTTTACCATGCAATCAAATTTTACATGACAGAGTCTCTTATGCCATAACCAACTTTCATCTATATGTACAATCAAGCATGTCTTTTCATTGTTATTCAAATGAAACATATTACCTCTAGTCTGATTACCGGTTGCAATTTCTAAACCAGTTTTGTTTATGATTTTGCATTTTCCATTTTTAAATTGTAACTGAAATCCTTCCTCAACCAATTGACCAACACTTAAAAGATTATGCTTTAATCCTTCAACATAGTAGACATTGTTAGTGTTATGCTTACCATCAAGGATATTGTACCCTTACCTTTGATTGAATAGGCTTTGTCATCTCCAAATCTTACTAAACCTCCATTGTATTCTTGAATGTTCAATAATTTACCTTTGTCTCTTGTCATATGATGTGAGCATCCTGAGTCAATGATCCATTCATACTTTACTTCAACTTTAGCTACTAGGGCTTGGTCTACCAGTTAAGCAGTAGGTGCCGGTTGATCTTCTATTATAGCAACAAAAACCCATCCATTGTCTACTGGATCCTCATCAGAATCATCAGTCACACCTTCATCAGAAATGTAATAAGATTTTTCTTGCTTCTTCTTAAATCTGTATCTCTGATATTCAAGATTAGGCTTGTATGTTCTTCTAGCTTCTTCTCTTAGTCTAG
Source organism: Cryptomeria japonica (assembly GCF_030272615.1). NCBI lineage: Eukaryota > Viridiplantae > Streptophyta > Pinopsida > Cupressales > Cupressaceae > Cryptomeria > Cryptomeria japonica. The sequence continues at coordinate 84,272,900 of NC_081408.1, read as the reverse complement.
CATGTCTATTAGGGCATCTTGAAGCCATATGACCAATCTTATTGCAGTTAAAACATTTAAAGGGTGCTTTACCTTCATACTTACTTCCAACTAGACCTTTAGACATTTTCCTTGCAAATAGTGCTTCAAGTTCTTCAAGCTCTTCATTCTCCTTCCTAGTTTCTTCAAGTTCTCTTGCATAAAAGGCTTTCCAATCTGATTTATCAAATGATGGAGCAGATGATGTTGATGTTTTAAAGGCCAAATCTGTCTTTATAGTAGCAACATGACCAAATTTCTCAATTTCAAAAGCTGAAAGTTTTCCAATCAATGTATCCCTAGTTACTGATGCATTAGGCATTGTTCTCAACTCATTTATAGCAATAACCTTCATTTTATATGCCAATGGCAATCCTCTTAAAAATTTTGAAATAATTTCATCCTCACTTAAGGTTCCTCCACAACATTTAATACCCAAAACAATTTCATTTACTCTTTCCATAAAAGTAGAAATCCTTTCATCTTCTTCCATTTTCAGATGTTCATACCTGACTCGGAAGCTCTCAAGTTTTGGAATTTTGATTGTGGAATCGCTTTCATTCAATGTTTCCTAATGATCCCAAATAGCTTTAGCAGTAGACCTATCTGATAATCCCATGATTTGTTGATTTGATAATGCGCTCAAAAGTGCTTCTCTTGCTTTGCAATCATTCTCCTCATCTTTAGCTAAGGTAGTTGGACTAGGCTGACTAGCTACAACAGTAGTATAACCTTTCTTTGTAACTTCCCAGATGTCTTTACCAATGAAATTCAGATGTGTCTCCATTCTGATCTTCGATATCCCATAGTTGGTTCCATCAAGTTTAGGACTGTCCTTGTTGAAATAATTAGTAGATATTGGATCTCCTCAAGTTGTTAAACTTCTGCAAAAAGAGGACTAAGCTCTGATACCAATTGTTAGGTCCTGGAGACAACTAAGAGGGGGTGGGGGGGTGAATCAGTTATCAAATAAATTCAAACCAAAAACAACTTAATCAACTTAATGCTTAATACCGGTAAACCAGTTAAGTATGCCAGTAGACAGTGTTAACAGTTAATTGCTATACCGGTAAAGATTAATGCATGAAACATAAACACAAAGTCATCCACAAAACATAACACCAATATTTGTATGTGGAAACCTTGTAAGGGGAAAAACCATGGTGGGAAACCTTACCCACAATCAGATGATACTACTGCAGATAGTAAGTGTACATAAATTGGGTCTGCAGATGTAGAAAGGCTAACAGCCTAGAGCTCACTACTCAATCACAAAAAGGGAGTCACACTGACTATAGTTGGATGGTTAAATCCAATAAGAATGTACTGCACAAGATAGCATCTTCATATGTTGGATTCAGTACCGGTGTAATGTTGATATGCTTTCACAAAAACCTAGCTTCACCTTCAAATGATGTCTTTGTGTATAGCTCTGCTTAATGTCGCATATACCTTCACACAATTCTTTTTTGCATTCCACATTCAATCTTACAAATAAGATCTTACATTTATACCATAACCTAAGACCAATTTTAGTAGGTCAGCTCTACAAGATATTATAATAAAAACATTTTACAAACAATATAATATCCGATGCAATAACCGATTAAACATGTTGGCATAATGCATTTACAGGAATAATTAGTCATCTCCATAGCATGCCATGCTGATCTGGAAAAGATAAACCTGTCGTTGTAACCCTAGGTAACCCTGGACCTATTTGCCGGTAAAAGAAAATATGCAAATATGAATATACCAGTGATTAATTCTTCAAAACAAAGTGTCCACATGATGTCTTCGACATTACCAGGTGTCTTCCATATCATTCCAAGTGCCAGTGATCATTATATCCTGCTGGTGAACCATATACTAGTAACTGTGCAATAGTTACTTGCTTGCCGGTGAATGCTAGTGGGTCTCCAAAGTGCTAGTGTTTTAGTAGGTGTTGACATCAATGACAAAACCATACCAAAATACCAATAGATTGGACTTCTTGATGTGTTTCTGGGATGTATTATGGGTTGGATATTATTTGTTTGGTCTCAAGCCAACATGTTTTGTAATTATGTAATTGTTTTATTGCCTGGTGGCCGACCTTGTAGTGTCCACCCTTGACTTGACTTGTTTTGACTAGAGTTGACTTTTAGTTCATGCGTGATAGACATTATTTGGCATAGGCTATTTTAGATGATTTATATGATGTTGATACTATCCTTATTGATCGTGTGATTTATTAGACACTATATATTTATTATGTGATATATTATTGAAAGACTATACTGATCATGTGATTTGATGAGCATAAGTGTTGATGGATTTTACATGGCTTACTATAGTCATGAATTATACTAATCATGCACTTGATGATGTTTTTATGTACTGACCATATTTAATGATTATCTATGATGAGTTGATCTTATGGTGTGTTTGATTGTTGTATGACTATCTTCAGGATAAAGACAATTCCACATCACTCATTGCGAGCGGGATGTGTTGTTGCGATTCTCTAACCCTTGTCTGTTATAATATATATATGCATATGTCATATCGTTTCTTTGTGGATGCAGGATTTGTAGGTACCAGACACTGACTCCGCCTGGCTCCACAGGTCTAAGTGTGTCTTTAAATCCCAATGGCATGTGGTTCAGAGTTGACACAAGGTCCCCTCACATACTCTAGGTCTAAGTTGTGCACTGTGAGTCATTAGTGTCTTGGCGCAAGTCGCCATGTCAGTTAGTAAGCTTGATTTCTTCTGTGTTGTGAGTATGTTAGTATTGGTTGGTTAGTTCTATTATGTTGAGACTGATTGATGATTGATGCATGATTAAATAGTTAATAATGTTTACTCTATTTATTCTAATTAATAGTGATTTGATTATTTGATTATCTAATGTTTAGTTTATTTCATTGGATTCTTTCTTTTTGGGTATTTAATTATTTGAATTTTAAATATTTATTCATTTTAATGATGATTTAGCATTTATTTAATATTTAATGTTCACCTTATGTTGTGGTTTTATATTTATTTGTGATTTGATATTTTATTAGTATTTAATTGTTTATTTATTTATTTAATCGCCTATGGTTTAATATTTATTTGGTATTTAATGTTTATCTGGTTCTTTAATTCATTTATGAGCCTTTGGTTTATTTGATTTAATTTCCCCATTTGATTTGTTTAATTGTGGCTCATATTTTATTTATTAGTTGACTATTATATTAAGTGGGTTGTATAAATACACTTTATAATAAAATGATAAAACATTCCCACCTAATTGTAAAAACATGATTTATATTTATCTTACCTACCCTCTTTTCTTATTGGTTGAATTTGAAAAGGGAGGTAAAATTATATTGTATGGTGGGGTTGGTAAAATATATTATAGATTGGAATATTTTGATTGGCCGAGATTGAGGCTAGGGTTTTGGTTAATGTTTGGCTTTTTATTTTCTTTCTTGTGAAGTTTTTGGGTTGGCTTCTTCTTGCAAAATGCTCCTCTGTAAGATTTTCCTTTGGTTTTTGGCTTGGATTATTGCTGGAGCTTGTTGGTTGAAGATGTATTTGGGGAGATCTTCTTCAACTTTTTCCATTACACAGGTTGCAGGTTGGAGATGTATTCCTCTTTTTGTATTTTGTTTTACAGTTTTCCTGTATGCTCCATGTTTGCAGATTTAATGTGTGAGCTTTGGAAAATAAATCTATAGTTTGTCTAGTATGGAAGGAAATATGTGAATGCATAAATTTGTTGCAAGGATTTATTCTATGGTTGTGGGAAATATTTATATTTCTGGGATTGTTGAGTCTTCCGGAGTCTTTCTGAGCTTGTGTCGTGAATGGAGTTTTGATTGAATGTTGGCTTTTAAGTGTTTGTTATATATTTCAATTATTCCCTTTAAATCTATTGTTTTGGGTGACTCTGTTTATATATTTTTTGAAGCTTAATGTTTTAAGTTTGATTTTTAATCTCTACCGAAAGTTCTATGTTTTTTCGGTCCTTTTATGCAAAAGCATCGATTCTGCATATGCGTTGTCCTTTCATGTATTTGCGGTGTCCTTTTATTCATTTGTGATGTCCTCCAGTATATTTGCATTGTCTTTTGGGCAAACGTGCTGTCTTTAACTGCACAAGCGCTAAACTATTAAACACAGGCACTAACCTGTAATACAAAAGCACTAAAATTCAATGCGAAAGCGTTGTTCTGCCTATCTTGGTGTTTTTCACTGTTTTCCCAGTCAAATTTGGATTTTCGAGTTTCGTTTCATTCCAGAGGCTTTTTGGGATTTTTGCAGACATTTTCCAACTACTATTATTTATTAGTCTGATGCGATTTTATGTTTTATATGCTGAAAAACTCTTGGCATATGTATTGTTGAATATTTGAGTCTTTTCTTATATTGAGATGTTGCAATGGAAAAATGGTATTGCTGTGGAAACAACAAGATGTTATTGTTGTGGAGACAACAAGATGTTAATGCTATGGAGATAGCAAGGTGAAATTGATGTGGAGACAACAGAATTGATAGATTTTATTGATGGAATATTTCTTATATGATATGGTTTTCCACTTTGAGGCTCATTTTGCATTATAATGGATTTAAGCCCTTTGCGCTTTTAGCTATGGTTTTTCCTTGTATGTTTTATGTGTTGTTGGGCTGCATGATGAAGTATGGATCTCTTCTTGGAATTTAAATTGGAACCTCTTTTCTATTGTTGTTTTTGGAGCATGGTAGGGTGAGTGGGATTTCATGTGATGATCGAAGTCATGAGAGATAGGCTTGCATGAGGATTCCTAGTAAGGATGCATGAAGTCTAGACTGCCAGGGCACATGGGGGTTTTCCTTTGTTTTAAACAAGTGATAACATTAATAATGAATTAATTGGAATGGGTAATTAGATCTCATTAAAAAAAGATAATTAATAGTTTGAGCCTCATGGTTGATAGCTAGGGAGGATGTTTTAGGATAAGCATGAGAAGATCGTGAAGATGGTAAGTCAAATCTCCCTTGATTCTCGAAATGGCTCCACATGTCTATCGGGGTTATGCCATGAAGAGTTGTGTTTTGGAAATATTATGGGGAAGGATAGCATGTGATGACACTCTACTCCTACATGTGTCCTTTGCTTGAAATGTATTTATTCCTTGATGATTTGTGTGCCTCTGGGATTTTTCTATTTGTGCTATCTTGTGATTGATTCTTGTTTGAGTGTCCTTTTGTGGGTTAGTCTCTTTAGTTTTGAGTGTCAACCTAGATGTAGAGTGTGTGTTGGGACCTTGTGTCATCTCCTAGCATGAGGGGTGGTTCCTTTGGTTCCACATGGTTGGGTGGTTGGTGCTTTTAAACCATTGGGATGTTCCTGTCTTTGGATTCTTCTTGTGTGGATGAGGATGCTTTTTCAAATAGTTCATGGATAATAATTGTAGCAAGAATGTAAATGATGACGTGATTTATGTAATGAAATTATTATGTAAAGGTTGTAAAAGAAGTCATGCTCATGAGAAATTATTATGTTGTTCTAGTTATAGTGATAAATTTTGGTTATAATTTATATTTGTAATCAGGGACCTTGAGTTGTATTGTAACATACTTATATTAAATGAAATGGATGCATGATATGTGAATAAGTATTATGGCTTGGAATTAAATGATGCATTTTGTATTCTTGATGAGTCATGTTAAAGGAAATGGTGTAAATGTTATGAGAATGGTATTAGTCTTGAAAAGACACCTTTAACTAACGCTTAAGTAAAAGAAAAATTAAACCTTGGTAGGATGTATGAGTATGAGTAATATTGGAAGATATCTTAGGACATGTTTATGTTTGATGATTAAAGATTTTGAAATTATAGTATCATACTTCGTAGACAGTGAACTAATGGTTGGATTGAAATCTTATAATGCTTGGGGTGTAGTTGAATGTTCCTTATGAAAATATTGTATGGATGTTCTTAATGAATGGATTGCTAATCTTATCAATGGAGATTACTAGTAAGTTTATGAGTAGATGGTAAAATAAATTCTTGTCTTTTAGGAAAGGATTAGAATGCATCATGTGTTATCGTTTAAGATTATATCTCCATTTGGTGGATGCTATTAGTTATTATGAAATTAGGATATTGTATCTTAGTTTGTGTTGAGATGAATTTGTGTAGTTACCTGATTTATACTAAAATGATTGTTGATTAATTGATATAGTGTAAGAGATTTTATGAGAATTAAATGGGCTATGGATTAAATGGTTAGGAAGCCTTTGTAATTATTGCATTATGTGCTTTTGGAATCATGATGAAGTAATAAGTATGCTAGAAGCATAGAATTATAAATGATCATGTGGAAGTTAATTGTAAATGGAAATTATGTTAATGCAATGTAAGGGTTAATCTTGGTATGTGAATGGTGATGTTCATAGTCGAAGGTTGGTTAATGGTAATAAGAAACATTTGGATTTGGTGTATAAAATGAACCTAAGAGAAAAAGGGAAATAGCTATGCATTGAAAGATGAAATCTCATATTAAATGAAAGATTAAGAAGGTTGCATATCATGAGTGTTAGGTATTGATATGTTGTACCTATGCTTGAAAAATGAATAAGATTATTAGGTATTGATTTGGAAGAAAGTAAATGTTTATTGCTTATGAAGGTAGATTAAGTAATGGCATTGAGATACCATAGGGAGTTAGTAGTAATGATTTATTGTATTTTGCTTGCGTAATTGTTTGAATATCTTGAGTGAATTATTCTATGTTCATAACACTTGAATGTTGTTGGTGTGCTTGTTACATTGCTTAAGTGATGTTATGTGTTGTATTTAAAAAAAAAATTTAAATTAGTGTGTATTTAGCTATTTTTCTCTAGGGTATTTTGGTGGGCATTACAGACCTTATTGTTTGTGGTCGAGGGTTTGTATATATATGATGTAATATCTCATTATAGATCATATGGGAGAGATGTGTGAGGATGTATATGGGCAAATAATGTAATAATCATTTAGGCAGAGGATTTGGTCAATCATTGGTGATCAAGTTGGGTTTATGTAAGAGGATTTAGTCCTCTGATATTGAGCTTAACTGAAACTATACTAAGGCATAGGAGATGCTATCTTTGTAGTTCATTCTTTCTTCCGAATCGTAGTCTAGATTTCTATGTAGTTAGTGAGACTTCTTTTGTGATGAGCAGTGCGCTTTAGGCTGTTGGACTTCCTGCAAGTGCAAGCCTCTCAATTGTAATTTAAATACTTACTGCAGAAGTATTATCTGACTATGGGTAGGATTCCCACTGGGGTTTTTCCCTTTACTGGGTTTTCCACGTACAAACCTTGGTGTCATGTGGATGGTATTTATTCTTTGATTATTGTTTATGCTTAATTGGTTTATCTGCTATTTAGGTATTTGGTTTATGCATTCTGGTATTGATCATTTGGGTTTTGGTATTAAAGTTTTAATTGCTTAATGTTCTGGTAATCTGAGACAATTGATTCACCCCCCCGCCCCCTCTCAGTTGTCTTCTGGTTATTTGAATTGTCTAACACTAATGCCCCAAAGGAATTTAGGATCTTACTACTTTAATATCAAGATAAAAGGGACATCATAAGAAAGAGAGAACCATGACTACTAGCCTAGTAAGGTTCACTTACTATGAGTCAGGAAAAAGACAAATACTAAATTACAAAGAAAAAGGCTCAATTTTCAACATAACTTGAATGTCAAGATATGTGATAGTGTGTGCATAAAGTGAAACATTAAGCAGAGTGTATGGCCCCATGTTAAAGTGATTGCATATTACTTATCAGGAGAAATTTCTTTAAGGTAGCATGTATCCAAAAGAGAAGCACGTTACCATAATTATATGCCCCCAAGAAAGGATAAATCAAAGGATAATGGTCACAAAACATAAAACACATAAGGGATCCACTAACTCTGAGGTTAATATGCTCTTATGATAAATAATATATATGAAATAAATATTTTTATAGAATTAGCCTCATCCCCCAAAGGTAGCAAAACCACAAACACAATGGAAGAAGGGAACATGTGTCTTTTGAGTTGACATGGAAGAGACCAAAAGAGATCTCAATGCTTTGCATTGTCCCCAAGTAGACAACACAAGGGAAAACAAATAAAAGAATTGAGATACAAATACAAGAATGTCACTACAGATTTGGTCTCTTTATTACCTTGCACCAACGAAGTGACAAGGGTCATCCAAAGATAACCTAACATAACAAAAAAACACATCATGGGGGAAACACATTATGAGAAAGCACAAGAGGAGAGAGAGAATCTATGACACAAACGAAGTTAATCAAGCAAATCATATACCTCCCAATCTTGCTAAACATTATTTTGGGAAGGTGGACAAGATGCAAGAGGAGCAACTTCAAGCATGGTAGATGGAGCTACTGCAAGTTCCAAACAAGGATCATGCTCTAATGATGAATCACTTTGTCTATCAATAGGAGATATGATTAATTATTTTGAAAATTGTTTAGATAAATCATTGTCAATATAAAAAAGCTTATATTCATCATTACAATCATTATCATCAACATTTTTAGCATGAACATCATTTTCATGCATTTTTTCATCAAGATTAATAAAAAATGGATGTTTAATACAAATAGACCATGAACTAGTCATCTTTATTAAGCATTTTTAATCTTGGTGATTTAGGTTGAGCTTCATCCCTAGGTTTAGGGTAAGGCTGGACAAATGGGACTAAGTCAATATTTGGTGTCTTTGGGGAGGAAATAGGTTGAGAATCAAATTCACAAGCCTTAGCATGACATCTCCATTGATGTTCTCTCACTTAATGGTTTCTTTTAGTTCTGGCCGAGGGTTGTGAAGGTTTAGGATTAATGAACATAGGGCTCTTTTCTTCCTTTAAAGGAGGAGTAATGGGAGAAGGTCTACTAGGTTGAAAGATAAGAGATGTCATGTGTTTCTCTTTGTAAGAGGTAGGAGGCAGAACTACAACATATATAGGAGGAATAGAAGGTGTGTGAAGAATACTAGGTCTATCATGAGGAGGAGGAATACGTCTAGGATCTATAGGCTTACTCAAAGATAAGATTATCTCATTCTTCCACTTTTGATAGGATTTAAATAGAGCATCACTTTGAGTCTTAAGAGGCTCAAATTGTTTAGGCCAAAAGTAATCAAGGTTGACATCTCCATGCCTCATTGTGGGTTGATACATGCTAGGACTTATTGTTATGATTTTGTTATTATGAGGGAATTTTAGACATATATGAATAGTAGAAGGGATTACTTTTATGGAAGAGAGCCAAGGATGTCCCAACTTCACACGAAATTGATCGGATGTAAGAATGATACAAAAATGACATCTAAGCACTTAGTACCAACCTCAACAAGAAGAGGAATAAAACCAATAGCAGGGCACGAGAAACCATCATACACCTTAACCACTACATCAAATTTATCATATGTTACTTGATCAAATTATTAAATATAAATATATCCTTTAGTGATCATATTCACCATACATGTTGGATCAATGAGAACTCGTGAGAATTTGTCTTTGATCTTCACAATGATATATAGTGGGCTATCAAGTGCAACAATTTTCTCATTAGGATCAAAGGTAATCGATAGGGCCTTAGGAGGTGTAGGTTTGTCAACAAAATTCACCACATTATTAGACTCAATACCAACGTCATTAGGAGAAAAATCAAGATGCTCAAATTCAACCACATTAGTAGAATGGGAAGGCAAAAGATTAGTAAATATTTGAAGGTTTTGATTAGAAGGAGCTATGGATTTTTTTCCTTTTTCATTCACACCAACTACAGATATGGTATTGTTATCAATAATGTCTTGAATTCTACTCCTTCAAGTATAACAATTCGCAGTATCATGACCAGGTTGATGATGAAATTGGTGAAAGGATTTGGGATCATGATAAGGTGGAAAAGGTTTAGAGGTATCAATTAGCTTGATGGGAGGAAGTTTCAACACATTTTCAACTATGTCATGCTATGAAAAGACTCAGAAAGAGGAGTAAATTCCTTTCTAAAGTATTTGGATAAAGGAGCCACACTTGATGTTGTGGTTGCCACTTAAGTATTGATGTTGTCATTGATCTTGATGCATCCCTTGTATAGTTTAAACTTCACAAAATATTGTTGAGCATTCTCATTTTTATCAACCAAATCCATTGAAGGAGATGCTTCAAATTGACTCACTTGAAGCTGATAATTATTAAGCATTGTGTGCAACAATATAAAGAAAGTAAACTCAGAAAAGAGAAGCTTATCCCTAACATCTTTTTGTAATTTATGAATAAAAATTCTTTGAACATCTTGATTAGGCATAGGATAAGAAATTTGAGAATACAAATGTTTATATCTACCAATAAAATAAGTCACTTTTTCTTTAACACCTTGCTTACAATGAATCAAAATAGTCAAAGTAATCTTAGGACCAATATTATTGTGAAATTGTTGAATGAAAGCATTATCTAATTGTTGAAATGAAGTAATAGAATAAGGAGGCACTTAGAAAAATACCGTTGTAAAGATTTATCCCTAAAGGTTTGAGTAAACAATTTAGCCATGTCTTTGATCATGAGAAAAGTCACTACATAAAGTTTGGAATGTTTTCACATGATTCAAGGGTGTTGAAACAAAGGAAGGGCTGAGAGGGGGGAGGGGGGGCAGGGGCAGAGGCAGGGGCAAGGATGAATCAATCTAAACCAAAATGAATGCAGTAACTTCACAACACATAAAAAACAACACATAATCAATAAATCAACACCAAATTTTATACGTAGAAAAGTCAAAATAACTCACAAATAACTCTTATCTGAATCTCCACATGCTACGGTGAGTAAATGACTCATAGTAGCATGTGGAAAAGAGCTCACTGCTTCAGACTTGTCGACCAAGGCTAACTTCTTTTAGGGAAAGATATAAAGATGAATTACACACCTGATGCTAACTACAATGTGGCAAGATACAATAAATTGATTTGAAAATAAGGATCTCCTGATCATGAAGTTGTCCTTTAACTCTGCATCAAGTGACCAACATCAACACACACAACTCAGACCTCATTTGTCAACTTTCATATCATTCGAATAATTTGAATTCAAACAAATTACATATCATTCAAACACAACTCTTCTTCTCTTCTCTTCACTGAATTTCACTAACTATGACCACATCACTCTCTCTTTCACACACGTTGTCATCCTTACATAAATTATTTATATATAAGATAGATCATCAACACTTTAACCAAGTTAGACTAAAAATAAAATCCAACATCTAGACCAAAAGAACACACATTGATCCACTCCAAGAGAAAGAGGGGACCAAAACACATCTTCCTAAGTTGAATCCACCAAATCTGTAAACACTAGAACATAACCCACAACATTCCAACATGTAATGTGTCCATATAGATAATTAACGGGTCAAAACAGACTGTCCAAAGCAAATAACTCTTATCCGAATCTCCGCACGTTACAGTGAGACCCATATCACATCAAATTACCTTCCATAAATCATATGTGGACTAAAAGGTAGGATTAACACATAATATCACAACAGGATATGAAACATACTACAAGATCTGGAGAACACAAAGATATTTCCAGACCACAAAACTAACATATTTACAATGCCAAAAAAATGACCAAAGAAGATAAAAACACCAAGAAACATTAGTAACACTTCTTGGACCCCAACACTTATGGAACAACCAATGGAATAATTACAACACCACTAAAATAAGATATCTCTACACCACAGACTTTCTAGACCAACAACTATCTGGAACAACAAGTTTGACATCAATGACAACCACAAAAACATATGCACCCAACAATGATATTTTTTTCCATTGTAAACCTCCAATTGAGGGACTTCCGTATGTTTAGGAGGGACAACATGGACAATGTCATTGGATAATGGGCTCTCTATGTTAAATGTGGGCACATTAATCTTGGATTGGGTAATGAAGGCCAATTGTTGTTGTAAGGATGAAATGGTTTGGGCTAAATTATTGATGGTTGATTCAGTGGAGGGATTAATTTGGACATATTGGATTGTAATGGAAGAGTAATATTGTTGAAGATAGGTTGAGGCTGAGAGTAAGGAGGTGGAACACTATGATATGTAGGTATGGGAGATGATTGGGACACAAATGGAAGACTCACAAAAAGAGGTATAAAATAATTTTTATTAATAAAGTTTCCCCCTTGACCAACATGTGTAAGATTAACATTTTGTGTGGAAGTAGTCATGATAGAAGATGTAAATGTAGGCACACTAAATAGGGATCAAGGCATAGGAATAGAATGATTGACTTGACTAGTATCTTTGGTGTAACCAAGGACTTCAACACAAATTTTGATAGGCATGATATTAGTGTCAACAATCTAAGCAAGGCCACACAACAAATCAACACCAATTTTATCATTGAACCATTCTTTTTAATCCTTCAATCAATTGGATTGTCTCACTTTCTAGGCATTGTTGATTCATCCATTGTTGAAGATATTCAAATTCATTGTCAATCTTCTCCAATTGGTCAATGGAAACCTTAGATAGTGATTCATCCACATCATGAGAATTATGAAAAGAATGGGGATAAATGACATTATTTGTTGGATTAGAGGAGCCACCAACATTCTCATGAAGTAAGTTATCCAAATTAGGCTCCATATCCCTAGTAATTAAACCTTGGGAGGACTTAATTCTATAAATTCTTATCATGTGAATATTGTAGGTAGGGCTAATGGTAACAAAACTCATACACAAAGGAGGGAAATTTGAAATTGAAATTGAAAATTGTGATTAAACAATTCAAAATTTTATAAAAGGTAATTCGTTAGTTACCAATTAATTAAACAATTTGATTTATGAATTTGAAAGATAAATGCATCTAGATCATAGCATAGCATATCTTAAAAATCAATTTTGAAAATAAATTTGGAAATTTTATGCAACCCACATGTAAATTTTAGAATTATAAATAAGGTTTTTTTTTTAATTCAACTACTAAATGTATGTAATTCAATTGAAAATGAGATATATGAGTGCAGATTTGAATTTTATTGCATAAATAATCAGATCTGAAATAATGAATCCAAATTAGACAACCCACAAGTTCAATTTTAGAATAAAAATTTAGGGTTTTTGTGAATTTAACCTCTAAATTTATGTAATTCAATTGAAAATTAAACTTAAATAAATATAAATTTGAATTGAAAATGCATAAACACTCAGATCTTGAGAACATAAATTTTAAATTAAGGTGTAAGATGTTGGGCTCACCAAAATGTAAAGGGTGAAAAGTTAGGGTTTCACCCAAAGATGTAGTACAACAACTAATTTTTTCTTAGTAACATTTACATTAGGGAAAGATGAAATTTGATAGATCTGAGTCTAAAAGACCAAGATTCTAATCAGATTCCAAGGGTTTTAGATGTGCCTCTTGTTTCCCTTTAAATTTAATTGATTTAATTAACAATGTTGAAATTAGGTTAAATGAGTGTAAATTGAAATAATTATGCATAATAGTTAGCTACAATCATCAAATAGAGCCACAAACGTAGATCTAAGCAGTATGTGAGTGTCCAGATCTATTCTCAAAAGGTCATTTAAAATTTTTGGGACAAGAGTTCTCATCACTTTGGTCCTTTGAACTTTTTGTCATCCAAAAGGGAACCTGTACCTGCACACAGTAGAGAAGGGAAAATGGTTAGGAATAGGGACCTGCCTTAGGTCAAACCCTGGTTTTGGAATTAATCATGAAATATAATTGAAATGTAAATGAAGTATTATAATAGAAATGATTTCCTTTTGAGGGAAATGTTGCAAATGTTTGAAACACTAATGATATACCTTTTTATGAAGTTTTGTTTGTCTTCACTATGAATTAGTGTTTCATGTAGATAGTCTTCATAAAACATATAACATGAATGTCATCTCCAATGCTTGAATATTGACTTCACTTCTGCTCCAATGCTTGAAAGAAGATTGATTTCTTTCTCACTTGAATTTGAATGAATTCATGATTGCTTGATCAAATTTGCTAAGAGTGGATGTCAAAATGAGAGAGGTAGACCTCCTTTAATACATCGTAGTCAAAGTATCTCCCCATTTCCCCTCCCTCTCTTTTCTCTCTCTCTCTCTCTCTCTCACCTTTCTATCTCTCCCCTCTCCAAGTCTCTCCCTCCTTCTTCACCTCTCTACCTCTCTCTCCCTATCTCATTGCACACATTTTGCACTCCTCTCTCTCTCTCTCTCTCTCTCTCTCCACTTACCTTTTATGCCTTCCATTTCCACTTCTCTTTTTCTACACTTGCCTATTTCCTCATCCACTTAACTCACCCTCTCATGTGATCCTATCCCTTGATTTGTCAAATTTAAAATCCATCTTGGTTATTCATCCTATCCTCAATCTCTTAAAATTACAGATTGAATCCTCATTCACATAACTATTCCTTTGAAATACTCATGCTATCATATCATAATTCTTTCAATTTGTATTGTGCACACATAAAATATGAGATCATACTTGCAAGGAGATTCACTTTCATATCATCTCTCTCTCTCTCTCTATATATATATATATCCCTATAGATTTATCAACTCTTTACCTCTCTCCCTCTCTATAAATAAGTAGAGAGTGAAGGAGAGAGAGGTGATATATATATATATATATATATATATATATATAGAGAGAGAGAGAGAGAGAGAGAGAGAGGGAGAGGAATATAGATGAAGAGTATGGGGGAGTGAGGGAGAGGTGGGTAGATAGAGATAAGTAGAGAAAAAAGGAAAGTGAGAGGTAGAGTAATAGGTAGGGAAGGAGGGATGAAGAGAGATATAGGTTAAGAGAGAGGTAGAGAGGGACGGATAAAGAGAGAGAGAGAGAGAGAGAGAGAGAGAGAGAGAGAGAGAGAGAGAGAGAGAGAGAGAGTAGTGTCCACCCTTGACTTGACCTATTTTGACTAGAGTTGACTTTTATTTCATGCTTGATAGACTTATCTAGACTATATTTGATGATTTGGATGATGATTACTCATGTGTTTCAGTTACTCCTTATTGATGATAGACATTATCGGACATATCCTTATTTGGATGATTTATATGATGATGACCCTATGATTGATCATGTGACTTGATGGATATATGCATTCAAGATGGTTTTGATATGCTTACTATGTGTTGGATCATTGATAGATTAATATGTTTTTGATTAAAAAAAAAAGGTTTTAAGGGACCTAAAACCTGCTTACATTACGAAAGATGAACATGAAAGAAACAAGACAAAACAACTACAAAAGACCAGCACAAAAACTAGCAGCTAGGACAAAAAGACAAGAAGGAGCCAACAAGAAATTGGCATCCAAAACCTAGCATTACATATCAATTGAAAGCTTTTATAGACTCCTCAGCCTTCTGAACCAAAAGCATCATCGCCTTAGAAGCTTCTCTCAGATCATTGCTCTCTTGTTTCAGCTGAATATCTTTCATTTTGGTCTCCATCTTAGTGGTGTTCTACCTAGTCCTTCACCTGGAATTTTGATGGGTGGAGCTAGAGGTCAATACATCTTCAATGATTACCAAGTTCTTATCCTGATTTTTCTTCTCTAAGTGATCCACCAAGGAATTCATATTATGTGATGAAACTCTTAGGACCTCAAGACTGTGGTTCATGAAGCTTTTCAAAGCCTTCTCAGTTCGAGCAACCTGAGTATTGATATTGTCTTTATCCCCTTCAGCCTGTTCTTTTACAATTTTGATAACATCCTCAAGATGTTTCAAATCCCCTTTTATCAGGTCTTTTTCCAACCAGTCCTCCATCTCAATTTTGTCCTCGGCTTCACTGGTTTTCATCTCCTCATTCTTTTTCCCCAAATTTGTTTCCTTAATCAAATTGTGTATCTTATTTTCTAGGTCCCTTTGTTTGCTCTAAATGTTAGTAATGTTGTCAATAACCCATTTCTGGAAGTTGAAGGACTCCAGAGTACAATTACGGGCAGTATTCAAAATAGTATTCATTGAATCCCTACCCTACTCAGTGCCCATAGAATTAGGGTTGTCTTAGAATTTAGGGCAACATTCCTACTATCCGAGCCCATAGGGTTAGAATAAGGGTTTTCAGAGTTAACATCTTTTTTCCCTTCTTCCTCTTCACCAATATTCTCATCCTTCTCACTCTCCATTTTTGTCTCAAATCCTTCCCCTTTTCCTCCTCCAAATCACAATGCACCTCTATTTCCACATTGTCTGTATCAGCTCTCCAATTTTTATGGGTAGGGGCATTAGACTGATCCTCATCCGACTCAAATTCTTTACAGCTCTCAGAAATATGTGCATTAGTGACCAGTTGATCATCCTTGCTAGCCCTAACTTTTTCCTTTAGGTATTTATAAATAAGAAAGATAAGCCCCTGATGGGCTATGGGGTAAGAATTAGGATTTTTAGCATGATCATCCAGACTCTCATTCAGAGAAGATGCTAAGTAAAAAGGTAGGGAGATTTTAACCCCATGGTGGAAGTGATTAAGAATTGCAAAATGATAGTTATAGATTTTAGTGAATCTACCATCAACAGTGAGAAACTCCATCAAAACCCTTAAAACTTTCTACCAAAAAGACTTTACCTGTTGGGGAAGGTAGTAGGAGATGTTGTCTTTCTTTACAAGCTTGGCCTTCTCATCCTTTGATTTCGGGAAGTTTTTGAATGCTTCAGCAACATACTTCTGGTCTCTATAGAATTTAGTGCCCTCCTTCTGAAGACCCGTGACCTCCGCAACCAGATCCTCATCAATTTTCCATATCTCCCTGAACAATGTGACTCTGTTGTTGTTCCAACCTCTAGCAAAGCTATGTGACACCGAATTTCTGCTTCCATGTAGCTTTTCCATATAGTCGGTAAAACCATATCTATGAAGCCTCCTCCATACTTTTCGTTCACTCTTCCAGTTTTCGCAGCTAGGGGGCTTATTCCTATTTAAGTTACCACCCATTTTGAACAATAAGTAGAAGTACCCAAAGATGTATCTCACAATCCACAGGTATAACCCCAATTTCTTGTGTAAAATTCTAGAATAACAGACTAGAGTCCCTTTCGTAGTTTTAAAGATAATGTTAATGGTCGCACAAGACCAACATTTATTATTATAATCCCCCTCACACATTTGATCATAGAAATGATGCCTAAAAGCAATCATTAATTGACCATTCATCTACCCCCAAACTCTTGTCTTTGAAATCCGGACCCCAAAAGGTAATCATGATTTTAACTTGCCCCATTGATGCGATCAAAAAATAATTGCTCTCTAACATCCCTTTTACAATGGGCCTCTCTAATATATTTAACCTCCACCTCTAAATTGACCCCTTCATTAGCTAAAAGGCCTGCAACCATATTGGATTCTCTTAGAGTGTGAGTTATGATAATACTAACATAGTCATTTAAAAGTTTTTTAGCACTTTCAACTAAGCTAGTAATATTTCAAGAGACAAAACTAGTAATTTTAAGGGCTTGGATAATATTTAGGGAGTCCCTTTCTAGCCAAATTTTTTTAAATTTGAATCCCTAAGCAAGCTGGAGGCTTTTTAGCATGGCTAAAGCTTTAGCCACATGATTATTTTGGACCCCAAAAGGAGAAGCAATAGCAGCAATACAGACACCTTGAGCATTTCTGATGACTCCTCCACCACCAGACTTCCCAGGGTTGCCTTTAGCCGCCCCATCAAAATTTACCTTTATCCAATCATGATCTGGAAAGTGTTAAACAATATTATCTCTCCTATTCTTATTGTTAGATCTGCAAACTTTGTGTATTAAGTTCCATTCAGTAAGGATGCCTTTTTCAATTTCATTCATATCATTAACAAGCCATTGTTTATTGTTCTTATGAGGAATATTTATGTTTTCTTTTATAGCCCTGCAAATTTTTTCAAAGACCACCTGAGGGGTGCACTTAGCTTCCCTAAATATTCTGTTGTTTCTCTCTTTCCAAATTCCCTAGCAAGTCATGGGGAGGATTAGGGACCAAAGGTTCTTGATGAGAGGACAATTGGTGGGGAATGTCCATTGCCAGATAATTTCCTTGAGACTCTTGTTCATGACCCAATCAACTTTCCATTTCTCCCAAAACTTACTCTAAATTTCCTAGGTAAATGAGCAGTGGAAGAACAAATGATCAATGATTTCTTCCTCTTTCTGGCATAGCTTGCACCTGTTAGGGAACATGAAAACCTCTTCGGACCAAATTGTCAATAGTTAGGATCCTATTATGAGTAGCAAACCAAAGGAACATATTGACTTTAGGGATCAGAATTCTGTTCCAAAATTTACCCCAAATGGGGCTACTGGTCTGAGTGAAAGTGTTTTTGTAGGCAGAAACAACCGTAAAGTCACTTCTAGGATTACTTTTCCAAAGAAAAACATCATCATAGTCTTTGTTAATAGAAAAAGATAGCATCTCCTACTGGAGTAGGGAAAATCCAGCATGAATATCATCAAGCCTAACCCAATTGTTCTCCTTTCAATAGTCACACACCATAGGTCCAAACCTCCTTTTACATTCCTCAATAAGTTGGCTGTTGCCTTGATCAAAGAGAGGTTCATTGTTCATCCACGGATCCTCCCAAAACCTTATTTTGTCACATTTTCCAAGGACCCATCCAGCTCCAGCTTTGGCCACTTTTATGGATTTGATAATACTATTCCAAATGAAGGATCCGACAGGGATGTCTTCAGAGTTAAGGAAATCATGGAGAGGCTGATTTTGAATATATTTGTCAAACCAGATTCGGTTCCAATCTGTCTTGATGTTATAAGCTCTCCATATTTGTTTTGCAAGGAGAGCTTTATTAAATTTTTTTAGAGATTTAATCCTAAGCCCTCCTTTTCTCTTTGGTTTACACACTTTGTCCCAAGCAACTGAGGATATCCTATTTTTTTCTTCAACTCCTGACCATAGAAATCTCTTCTGGATTCTTTCTAATGCTTCAACAAATTTAGCCGGGATACCAAATAAACTAAGAGCATAAATAGGGAGATTCTGGAGAGTAGCTTGAAGAAGCTACAACTTCCCAGCCTGAGATAAAATGGATCCTTTCCATCCAACAAGTTTTTTGTTGAGTTTGTCGATAAGCATATTCCAGAAGGAGTTTGGGAGAACTAAACCTAAGGTGAGACCCAGGTAGGTGGAAGGGAGCATGTCCACCTTGTAACCAATAATTTTAGCAATTCTTTGTTGTCTTATGGCCGTAGTGTTCATGAAGTATATAGCTAATTTGTCCCAATTGACTTGTTGGCCAGTAGCCAAAGCATAAGAATTAAGAGCACTTTTAAAGGCATGAGCCTCCCCAACAGACGAATATCCCATAAGGATAGTATCATCAACAAACTATTGGTGAGAACAAAATACATTAGCAGAGGAGGGTTGAAGGCGTTTGATGATTTTATTCACTTTCAAATTTTGGTTTAGTTTGCTCATGCTCTCTACCAGGATGGTGAAAAGATTAGGAGATATTGGATCTCCTTGTCTGAGCCCCCTTGATGATTTAAAGAATTTAGTAGGAGATCCATTAATGAAAATTGAAAACATAGGAGTGGAGATCAACTCTCTGATAATTTTGATTATCTTCTCATCAAATCCAAAAGCCTCCATGATTCTGAAAAGAACTTGCCAATCCACTCTATCATAAGCTTTCACCAAATCCAACTTTATCAAAAATACTTCTTTATTAGCAGCATTGAGGGAGTGAATGTTCTCATGCACAAGAATGATAGAGTCCAAAATCTGCCTACCAGGAACGAAACCTTTCTGCTCCTCAGAGATGATGAAGGGGAGGACAGCCAAAATTCTAGTAGTCAAAACTTTAGATATGATCTTATAGAAAGAGTTACATAGACTTATTGGCCTAAATTTTCCCATTGAATCTGCCCCAGCAACCTTAGGAATTAAGGAAATAAAAGTGGAGTTGAATTCATTAAGGATTCTTCTAGAGCCAAAAAATTCTTTTACCGCATTGACCGTGTCTTCTCCCACAATATGCCAGAATTCCTAGAATAAAAACATAGGGAAGCCATCAGGACCCGGAGCTTTATCCCCTTGAAAAGACAAGACAACTTTTTTAATTTCCCCAACAGAAGGGATAGCAGAAAGGGCCTTATTCTGATTAGGATTGATGATCTTGGGAATGATATTAACCAACTCTTGTTGTTGGGTATAATCAATATCCTTGTTCCTGGTTAGGAGCTGAGAGAAGAAACTAACAGCTTCATCGCTAATTTCATCCTCATTAAGAAGAATTTTTTCCTCAGCAATTAATCTAGAAATTCTATTCGCAACTTTATGTTTCAAAGAGGTCATGTGGAAAAATTTAGTGTTTCTTTCCCCAGCTTCCAACCAAATCGCCCTAGATCCCTGCCTCCAATAGATTTCCTCTCTAGAAATGATATTGTGAAGTTTGACTAGAACATCATCTTCCATAGCTTTGGGATACTTTTTATAGCCATCTTTTTGTATAGAGTTTTGGATCTGTTCTAGTTCCTCCTTCAACTTTTTCTTTGAGTCAAAAATATCACCAAAGACCTTCTTGTTCCATATCTTAATGTTGACTTTGATGTTTCTAAGTTTTTTAGCAACTTTATACATGGCAGTTCTATTCACATCAATATTCCACCAATTGGCAATAGATGTTTCAAGAAAGGGGTGAGAAAACCACATTTTCTCAAACCAGAAAGGGAAGCTCTGATTATTTTTAATGATCTCAACAACAAAAGAAATGGGATAATGATTCGAACCAATTCTATTCATGATAAATAGGGAGCATCTATGAGAAAGAATCCAATAATTAGTAACAAGGGATCTATCAAGTCTTACCTGAATGAGGTCTTCACCATCCCTGCGGTTAGACCAGGTGTAGGAAGCTCCATTAAGATCCATATCAATAAGAGCATTGACATTGATAAAGTCCATCAAGTCAGATTTGCTATCCGGTTGAGCTTGAGTTCCTCCAGATTTATCAGTGCCTTGCAGAGGAGTATTGAAGTCTCCCATCACAACCCAATTGTTCTTAGGGAAAGATCTTCTTTTTTGCTAGATTTTATCCCAAAATTTGCTTCTAGCAGATTTGGAATTAGGGGCATAGATATTGGTAACCACACATTCCTTTCCTTCATAGATGCTTTTAACTTTCATGGATATTATGTTACCATCTTCATCAATCATTTCTCCTGAGATAGTTTTCTTGTTCCAAAATATAGCCACCCCACCAGATGCCCCATTCGAGCTGCTACCACATGCCCCTCCATTTTTAAAGAATTTTAAATTCTCCACTTTCTCCTTACTCATTTTGGTTTCCTAAACAAGGATAATGTCCAGTTTTTGGTCTCGAATGAGATTCCGTAATATATCTTGTTTATTGAGACCATTTAGGCCTCTGATATTCCATGATATTACCTTCATTTGGAAACTTGGGGTTAGGATTCCTGTATAGTCCGCTACCTTCCATCAACTATGTTTTGCTTGCTCTCCTGGTCCCTGTGCCATTTCATAGTTTTACGTCCCAGCAGAGATTTTGATGAACCAATATTAGCCTTGGACCTGGTCCTAGTTTTCACCCCATTAAGGCCTCCTGCCTTCTTGTTTTTTTTCTTTTTTCCATTCCCTATTATTTCTTCCTCTTGCTCCTCTTTGGGCTCGTCTTGCGTATTACTCCATAGTTCTCCTCTTTTCTGGGATGATGTGGGCGTATCAACTCCAATATTCTGGAATAACACATTTAGATTAACCTTAGGCAATCCAAACTTGTTACTCCTTCCAAGTTTAATTTCATGTCCTTCGAATTCATTTAGGCACTGTTCATCTCTTTTTGTTATAGAAACTTGAGAGGCCTCCTAATGAGAGTCAGTGATATTCTTAATCTCACCATCTTCAAGTGTCTCTTCATTGATAGCATTATCCTCCTCCTGAATCTGTAGACCCTCAAAAGTATTGACTATTTTGATCTCAAACTCCCTGATTTCATTCTTTTTATCTTCCTTCAAAGGGGGATTCTTAGGAGGCTCATTTCTATCTCCTTCTAATAGTTCTGGTACATTACCAGGACTTCCAATTCTTCCTTCCACTTTGTTACCTTATTATTATTCTTTTCTTTCCAAACCTGTTTGTGGGTGTTAACCGTCACAAGTTTTTTAGGGTTGCTAGGGCAGGCCTTAGCCCAGTGACCATCTTTTTTGCAAGAAAAGCACACAAAGGGGAGTGATTTGAACTCTATTATCTATTCCCATAATCTAGGTTTGGAACTTATATCAATAGAACTAGGAAGATCCATCTTCTGCGAAATATTGACACAGATGCATGCATAAACTAGTGTTTTACAAACTGCAGTCATTGGATCTATCGCAACAAGCTCCCCAAAGGAGTTAGCAATTCCTAAGAATACATCCTCAACCCAAAATTCCATCGACAAGCTTGGCAGCCTTACCCAGACTGGAGAAAATTCAAAGAAAGAGTCATTGAGTTCCATGTTAGGAGACCATTTTCTCAAAGATAAAGAGGATTTGCCAAACATCCAAGGGCCACTGCTTAATGCTACTTCCATATCTTCCCTACAAGAGAATGAGAAAACAAAAAAACCTCTGGACAAGGCAAAAACATCAACCTGACCTTTCATTCTCCATTTTCTCTTTACAAAAGACCTAACATCCTCAATATTGGGTCGTGGTCCAACAAACTTCCACACCAGAGAGAAAGACATTAAAGAAATACTATGGTCGATAACCAAATCTGGAACCTCAATAGCAAGTTTACCCATTTTTCTATCAAATATGTCTTTCACAAAGGGAAAGGATGATTTACCAGTCGGTTTTCCAGTTGCTTTCCTTGCAAAAAGACTACTCTAGGGTTTGAGGGCTTGCACCTCCTTGATCTTTTCTGAGTCAACTTTCACAGCCTCAAGACTCGATTTTGGGGAATCTATCATCTTTTTGCGGTCAAGAGGAGGGTCCCATTGCCGTGGGTCCCCATCCGGTCTCCCATCCTCATCATCCATTGCTTGTCCTTGAGATGCAGTGGCATCAGAACCAGAGGATCTAGCCTCGCTATTCCCTCCATTTCCAGTTTTCAAATTTCCCCCCTCTGCTTGCGCTGTTCCCTCCATTTCCATAGATTAATATGTTGATTATGATTACGCTAAATCTATTTCATGATTACATTTGATGAGATGTTTATGAGACGTGTTTGACTATTTCTTGACTCTATTCGTGATAGAGATGATTCCACGTCACTCATTATGAGCGAGATGTGTCGTCGTGATTCTCTATCACTTGCTTGTTCTATATAAGTATATGTATATATTGCATTGTCATTTTGTGGTTGCAGGATTTTGCAGGTACTAGACATCAACTCCACCTGGCTTCACAGGTATGAGTGTGTCTTTAATTCCAATGGCTTATGTGGTTCGGAGATAACATGAGTGCCCTTCACATACTCTAGGTCTAAGATGTTCACCATGTGTTGTTAGCGTCTTGGCGTAATTCGTCACATCAGTTAGTGAGTATGTTTAGAGACGGTTGATTTATTTGATTATGTTTAGATTAATTATGTGATCCTTGATGTGTGATTTTATAATTAATAATGCTTATTTTTTATGTATTTAATTTATTGGCTTTGAGTATTTAATTATTTGATATTTTATGTTTATTTATTTTGTGTGATTTTAATATTTATTTGGTATTTATTGTTTAATCTTTATTATTGTTTAATATTTATTTAATATTGGTGGTTTAACCTTTATTGGTATTTAACTATTTAATTATTTATTTATTTGCCCATGGTTTAATAGTTCATTTGATATTTAATATTTATTTGGCTCTTTAATTCATTTATGAGCTTTTGGTTTTAAATTCCCCATTGGATTTATTTATTTATGGAGTATGTTTTATTTATATAGTTGACTTTCATTTATTAGTGGGGGTGTATAAACATATTTGAATAAAATAATAATATCTCCCACTTAGTTGTATAAACATATTCTATGTTATTCCCACCTATCCTTCATTTTTATTGGCCGGATTTGAATAAAAATATAAAAGTAACCTATCATGGGGTTGGTAGAAAATATTATATTTTGGATTATTTTGATTGGCTAGGGTTTTGGTTTTGAATTTATTTTTATTCGGCAGCCTGGGCTTGTTTTCGGGTTACCATTCTTGAAGTTTTTTCTGCAACTTTTGATTTGGTTGAGCTTGGATTCCTTTGATGGGAGCTTGATTGGATTTCTTGTGGGCACTTCATCGGATTCTTGTTGCCATTACTTCTATTGGCAGGTTGGAGGATTTCTCCTTTGTATTTTAAAATTTTTATTTTCTATGTATTCTTCGTGTTTGAGAAACGGTTGTTTGTGGGTTTTATCTGGGGAAAATGATTTAATATAGATTTTTTTACTATAGTTTTAGAAAATATTTATGTGCATAGAATTTATTATAAAGTTTAACTTTAGGCTGGGAGAAAAATATTTTGTTTCCATTGGTTGTTTGGTTTTGTCGTGAACACACGGCTCTACGATTTTCAACATTTCATTTATGTGAATGAATCTTGCTTTTGGAGTGTGGAAAATTGGTTCTTGGATTTTCTTTGTGTTTTTAGTTGTTTTATTGGATGGATTTTGGGGTTAGGAGGGGAAATATTTGAGTTTCTAGATCTAGCTTGGCTGTGAAAGAAAATTCACAAATGTTTCTCCCTGAAGGCTTGATGTATGATTTTAGTTGCTACTTATGTTGTTTTGGTTATTATATTATTTATTTATGCTATCTAGCTTTGTTAGACTCTCTGTGAGTCCCTGTACTAGGTTTTTGAGTTCCTGTACTTGGTTTTTGAGTTCATATCTATGTATGGTAATTTGATGATTGTTCCTTTGATAGACTTTCATTTGAAGTTTTGTTTGTTGTTTTCAAAACATCTTTTTTAGGTGTCTTTGGTCATTCTGGATTTTATACTTTGTAATTTTTCTGTGATTTTTAATTTGATTTTGAAACTTAGCCATTTTCCCTATTTTTTGTACTCTGGAACAAAAGCACTAAAAGATTGAACAAATGCACTAAAATACTATACAAATGTGCTAAAACAACAAACAAATGCACTAAAAGATTGTACAAATGTGCCAATCTATAGTATTTTAATGTTTTGTCAGAATTTGCAGTCTTTTTGATAATTGCTCAGTTTGGATCAATACCAAAGGCATTTTGGGGGTATGATTGATGTTTTCCAATGTTGGTTGATTGGTTTTGTTGACCTCTTATGGCTTTCTTTGTATATTGTTATCATTTTACGATTGTTGTTTGGATAGGCTCTCTTTCATGTTGATGCACCATGAAAGAAGAGTGTTGGAATTGATATTCTTGAGCCAACAAGTGAAAGGCCTTGTTGTGATTGTATCTATTGTTATTGATAGATTTGATGGCCTTATGGATGGCCCTTGATGTATTTGGTTTTCCAAGAGGCTCTTTGATTGTTCTTTTGGGTTTTGTTCTCCTATAGCCATTTGCATGTTCTTGTACATGAAAGTTATTGGCTGCATATTATTGATTATGGTTTTTATATTTGCATATGGTTTTGGAGTCTCTTGTGATTATTATTTTTTGGATCCATGTTAGGGGGAGTGGGCTTCCTTGTGATAACTGGGGTCATGAGAGATAGGCTTGCATGAGGTTCCTTGTAAGGATGCATGAAGTCTAGACTGCTAGGGCACATTGGGAGTTTACCATGATTTACAAACAAGTGATAACCTAAAAATTAATGGGCTTGGGTAGTTAGATTATTAAAAAAGATAATAATTGATGTGAGCCTCATGACTTGATCCTAGGGAGGATGTTTTAGGATAAGCATGAGAAGGCCATTGCGATGGCAAGTCAATCTCCCTTGATCTCTCATAGGTTAAGATGGCTCCACATGTCCATCAGGCTAGTGCCTTATGTTGTTATATTTGTTATGTTGAGAATGACATGTGATGACACTCCACCCCTACATGTGATTCCCTTGATGATTCATGTTTATGCCTTATTGGTTGCATTTTATGTCTTGTTGAGTTGTTCGCCTCTAGGAGTTTATTTTTCTTATGTTGTGATTGTTTCTTGAATTAGAGTCCTTGTGAGTGGTTACTCTCTTTGGTTTTAGTTCCAGCTTAGGGTTAGAGTATGTGCTGGGACCTTTTGTCATCTCCTATCATGGGGGTGGTTCCTTTGGTTCCACATGGTCGGGTGGTTGGTGCTTTTTAGCCATTGGGATGTTCTCTTGGATTCTTCTTGTGTGGATGTGGATTCTTCCTTGTGATGGACCATGGATGTACCTTGTAGCAGATTTATGTATTTGTATATGATGGAATCATGTAATGTAATATTCTTGTATGTAGTAGTTGGAAACATTGTTTTAAGAAGAGCCATGTTCATGATATAATTAATATACTTGTAATTGTAAGAAGGTTGTAATTGAAAATTAAGATTATGTCATAAATTGTAACAAGACATTAGAGATGTAATTGTATAATTGTAAGGATGCGATCTTATGTACCTTGGAATTAAAATGGATTATGATTGAAATATGAATGGATTTGCAGTGTGCTTTAATTTTATTATTTGTAGAGAAAATTCTATGAAATGATTAGGATGTAAATTATAATGTAAAGGAACCTTAGAAAAGGATTAATCGTAATGTAAGAAATGAATATGTTAGAAGATGTAAACCAGGTCTAGTGAAGATGAATGATTCATGTAGATGCATTGATAGAAGGGAAGTTATGCATATCATGTAAAGGATTGTTAAGTAAGATGACAACATTTAGATTCTTGCATTATGAATTTGGAATTAATGTTAAAAAAAATGATCATGAAATGTATTAGATGCATTTGAAGCATGGTTGGCTAACTAATAAAAAGATTGAATATGCCTAAGTAGTAGGATTTGCATTATTATGGAAATGGATAAAGAGCACGATGATATGAAATGTTGGGTTAGTTCACACTTGGATTTGGTGCATAAAGTGAATGTAGGATAAAGGGGTTGCCTTTCATTTAAAAGGAGTGTAATATGCTAGTAGAATGGTAGAATGGTATGCATATCATAATGGATAGATAATCTAGTAGGTTGCATATCTCATGGTTAGGAATTGAATATGATGCATTAAATTAAGATGGCATATGTTTATCATGTGAGTAGTGATATTCCTATAAATTACCTCATGAAAATATTCATGTCTTGGGCAAAAATGTTGGTCATTTATGGATAAATTTTGTGTTATGTCATATGCTTCAGGCTTAGGGTTTAGGGTTTTATGCATTTTTGTTTAAGTCTTGGTTAAAACCCTTAAAATGGTTATAATTTTGCATTACCTTTTTCACTTAAGCCTTGAGGGTTCTAATAACGTTGGCGGGCCCTTTTTGAGTCCTAGGTGTTAATTTGTTCGACGGTTCTTATTTTTCCTAAGTTTGTGTTTTATTTCTCCTAGGTGGGTTCCATTTTAATATTTCATCGGTTGCATAAAATTTTCCTAAGTCTGACCTTAAGTATTGTTCCCGATATCTATGTGATAACAATCAGGCTACTAAAGTTTCCTACTATCTGCACATGTGTTAATGGACCGAGATCTTTTAATCTTGATCAAAAGATCTCGATCATTAAATGGCTAGAGAAGACGGATACCATGGCTAATAGGATAAAGCTTGAATAGATCTAATGGCTCTTGCTACCCTACAACCGAACATGCTTGGGGGATAATGATCGTGGCATCACGAGATGATTTCACGTGTCTAGGGTAGACCGAGATAAGCCGAATGGTGGGGGCTGCTGACGAAAATGAAGAGGATGATGAGTTGGAGGTGTCGCGATATGCTTTTGATGTATCCTCTTGCCACAAGAGATGGTCAATGCCTGATTGACTAGTATGAATTGTGCGATATGCCATCATGGAGAGAATCAATGGTCTAGTTTCAAACTTGGTCCAAATACGAATTTGAGTCGTTTACCACTCGTGCGAGAAGTAATGGTAGACAAGACAGTGACTCTTGGTTCCAAAATGATAATAAAAGCCTTTTCAAAATCATTCTCGACTCACAAAGAAATTCAGTAGTGACCAAAAGGTGATTCTAGAGCTAAAGAAGATCTAAACGAGTTCTTGCAATGCAGAATTGAGGTTCACCAAGTGCATATAAAGAGGTAAGTTGATTTCCCCTTTTATGTTTTCAAAGCTATTGAAAGTTGTTAATTGTGTGAGATTGTGGTAAAAGGATTGTGAATTTTTATAGGGTTGAAAATATTGGCATAAAAGGGGTCAGGTTTTTCATTTTTCTATCTCATGTTAAGCCCTAGTTTTTCTCCTTCGTTTGTCAGTAATTGTTAAAAAGGTCCTAATCAAGTAGGATGACTCCCTCACAAAACCACTCAAGATAGATAGAGTATCTGAAGAAAAAATTGTTTCATGACTTTCTTGACCAATTGAAACCCTCAAGAAATGATAAATATCAAGTGCAAAGGCTTATACAAGGCAAAACCCTAGGAGAAGGGTTAGTTGATAAAGCATATACTATTTTGGATGTCAGGGTACCCATGACTGGGGTGGAGATGTTTAAATTATGGTATGGATAGAGGAATTTGCAATCTCCATTTTTAAGTACATGGCAATATGACTTGAGCAGGTTAGTGGTGCCCAGTGTATTCATGGATATCGACCTTCTCAAGATAGTTGCTGACAGAGTAATAAGGGGGAATGATGGAGAAGTTTGTTGAAAATTTGAAGGGAGGAATTACAAGAAATTTTTTATTTGTATGAACCTTATGCCATCCTGGTTCAGGTAGATTTGAATGAATTAAAGGCTAAATACTACAAGATGAAAGGTTTCATCAGAGCCAACTTCCTCCCAGCCCATTTGGCAAAAGAAGGAGACACAAAATACCACATTGGCCCAATTTCAGTGGAGCCTTTTCCTATTGGTGCTTTCACCAAATATTTGCAAGCCACTTTCTTTTCTTTGTACCAGGTTTTAGGTTTCATCCCTTTTATAGTCATGCCACTGGGTTTCATATATATGGCTATTCAGATTCAACATCCTGATTTCATAGTGGTTTTTGACATTGCACCATATCTTGAAGAAAAGATTCATGAGAGATTTCTAGATATTAAGAATGATGTGTTTAGTGCTCATTTTTATTGGTACTCATTATTAATGCATATGTTCTTATATAGAAATGCAAACTATTTTGAAGGTACCATGAATCTTAGAAGATTAGTTGATAATATTGAGATACTGGTGCAACTATGGAGTATGGATATGTCATGGGACAAGTAGGAGGCCAATTTTGTGAGATTTGACAATGATTTTGCTTCTAGATTGAGGTAAATATTGACAGTGAATCCACCAAGGATTCCTAGGCAGCTACATGATTTTGTAAGACCAAAGGAAAGGCTACCACTTATGAAAATTGAGCACAACTAGGGGGATATTATCCCTTATCCTGTTAATACAGTTATCAGATTTTATGGTTTCCATGTTCAACCACATGTATTACCTTTTAATGTTCCTTTGAGATTAGGTTTTACTAAAGTAATCTGGCAAATAGGTTGTATACATGATAGGGAGCTAAAAAGTAGAGGAAAATGTTGGCATTGTGTTGTCATTGATGTCAACTGGTATAACTGTCATGGATGTCAACCAATAGTATGTGCAGTTGAGGTTAATCGGTATGCAAGATAGAGTCACTGGTATACAAGTTGATGTTGGGAGTGAAGAAACCAGTACCCGATGAACAAGTGGGTGAATAAGTTAGTAGACATGTTGGTACTAACCGGTAAGATGATGACTAGTAAGACTGCAGAGCGAACAGATGAAGAGTGTGCAGGTCATCAATATGCTAGTGTGATGTCATCTAGAAGGACTCCCACTAGTAAATGATGTTGTCCCAGGATGAAGAGAATACTGAAGAAAGAATACTGCCCAAGGATTGTAGGGAAGTTGCATCTACTAAATAACAAGGAAGTCACACCATTGGCTAGCAGGTGACATAGATCCTCTCCCACCAGTGATTGGTAGATCGTGATCCACTATGTATCTACCTCCACTGACCAGATGATAAGTGTGAGATATCATATTCCTTCAGCATGAGAAACCAGAGATGTGCACTGGATCAACAAGAGGATGGATGATGAGTTACTAGGAAAGAAAAGAGAGAGTAAGTAGTGAAGAGTTTTCCATTTAGGCAAACTGGTTAAGATGTTGTCCGAGATAATGAAGAAGAAGGAAGGTTCACCTATAGATAGAGAGTGCAACTAGAATGCAGATGCAAATCAATGGAATGACAATTGAAGACTGTTTGCATGATGTTTTCATGCATGTTACCGACATGAAGGTAGAAGTAGTGTCCACCAGTAAATAGGGTTATCGATATGCAAGAAAGAGCACAAGTGAAAGGATTTCATCAGATGAATATGAGCATGCTGATTTTCAAGGGTAATGACTGATCAATATGTTACACCAACATCACAGAGATGATGCAATATGAAGGTTAACCGGTAAGACAAGATATACTCACAGGGTTAGAGATTTGGAAGGAAAAGATGGACTTGTAGTATGAAGCATACATCGGTTGTTTGTTATTTCTCAGTGACTATGTCTAAACTGACACAAAATACTTAGCTAAGGTGGATGCTGAAAAAGATGCCACATGGAGTTGAGGTGGCAAACATGTGTGAAGTGGTAGATGGAGTGTGCACCAACAAGGTAGTTACAGAGTCATTCAACATTAAATGTAGACCCCGTAAATTAAGGGTTTATGGCAGAAGGTTTGCGGCTCAAGTCAGGTCAAACATATGAGATCGATGATATGCACTAATCGATGTAGAGTGTCTAGGTGCAGATCGAATTAGGTGATGCAAACCATCAGACCATTTGTGGTGATTCACCAAGTGCCAAGCCGATGGACAGTCTGTGTTTGCTAAGTATAGCAAACATGCTAAGGAAGAAAAGAGATATGGTGGTGATGTCTGATTGCTTGTAGGTTGTTGATCTATGTGCAGAATGAGATCTGATTAGATCTGATACTCCTCATGATTAGTGGAAGAAACCCTTGCACACCAAAATTTTGAAGTTGCATTTTGGCAAGAAATCTTGACTATAAGTATGCAAACAAAAGACCAAATTATGGTATGCTGCTAGAAGGTGTGATGCCAGTTGAAAGAAAAGAGTGCTAATAAAGAGTTGATCTAACTATGAGAGTGAAGCAACTGAGCATTTGGAGGTGCAACCGGTAAGAGGTTTTGAAAGTGGTTTAGCTTGTAAGGCCAAGGCAATCGGTAAACTGTTATAGAGTTTAATAGTAGTATAAACTAGAAAGGTTTACACCGATAAGAAGGAAGCAGAGAGAGTGAAGCATGCAGGGAGAGTGCTGAAGAAGATACAACAAAGTGAAGGATAGAGTAGGGTTTAACCAGTACTATGGAAGTCATCAGTAACCAGGTGCAAAGACAAACCATTGGTAGATCCTGAACTAAAAAGGCAACAACAACAATCAAAAAAGAGAGAGGAAGAGAGTAAGCAGAGATCAAACAAGAGGTAGTGTGATAGGTGATATGAGTGAATCGGTAAGGTAGAGGAGGTGTCACATCGATAGAGAGGATTCATTTGAAGAGGTTACAAAACTCATTTGCAACTAGGTTTTAACTTTTGTGTTATATTGATAATACTTATTATAATAACTGAGTTGGAGCTCAGTGCAGGGGTTGGTGCTCCTTGGGTTGGTGCCCTAAATCAGTAGGGGTTGGTGTTGTTGGCCATATGATGGAATTAATTATGTTGCATTGATGTTTTGTCATTGATGTCAACACTTGAACTATTATGGTTGTTTATCAACTTCTGGTAGAAGGATTGGATTGGGAAGATTATTAGTTGATTGTCACCGGTATGATCTGGATGATGCAATAAGTTTGTATGGATGGTTCATATGTTTCTGAAGTATGTTTTAGTCAGTTGGTATTGACTTGATGATCGGATTCTATCTCATGTTCTAGTAAGCCTTCTTTATTGGTCTGGTAAGGGTTCCACTGGCAGAGCTTTATTGAAGATATTTGATGTAATGCATAAGTGGTGTTGTTACATGTTCTAGAAGAGATTTAGGATGGTGATGGTGATTGTGTTCATGCCTTGACTAACTGGTGTCATCTCTTTGGCATGTGTGGATCTAATTTAGGTCCAATGCTATCTAGGTTATGGATCGGTTTTCATGTACCATGTCGGTGGATCCTCCGATGTGCTTTCAAGATTTTTTTTGATTGGATGATGTTTGTTTGGCCTCAGGCCGACATGTGTTATGATTTTATTTTAGGATTATGTAATGGATATTTTAAATTATCATTTGGGTGGCCAACCTAATTAGTTAGGTCTCAGGTTAGTATAAATATATATAAGATCTCATTGTAGATTATGGATGAATGGCAAGGAGTGAATAATGTAATAATCATTTGTGCAGAGGATTTGGCTGATCATAGGTGATCGAGTTGGGTTTATGTAAGAGGTTTTAGACCTCCGATATTGAGCTTAACTAAAATTGTAATCTGCAATGTTTGATGCTATCACCGACAATTCTTCTTTCTAGATTGTTGTCCAAATATTTTGAGGTAGTTGACATATCTGTAGTCAGTGAGACTCCATTGTGATGAGTAGTGCGCTCTAGGAAGTGTGCCTTCCTACATGTGTAGGCCCCTATTGTAATCATATACTTGCTACAGAAGTATCATCTGACTGTGGGTAGGGTTTCCCACCGTGGTTTTTCCCTTTACTAGATTTTCCATGTACAAATCATGGTATTTTGTGTTATGGTTGCATGGTATTGATTCTTTGGTTTTCAATTATGCTTTAATGCTTTATCAGTTATTCCAGTATAAATTTTTAAGTGCTTTAATGCACATAATTTGTTAACAATTGATTCACCCCCCCCTCCTCAGTTGTTCACTGGATATCCTAACAATTGGTATCAGAGCCTAGTCCTCTTTTTATAGAAGCTTAACCGCTCGAGGAAGATCCTTTGACAACTAATAGTTCAACTACTATTTTCTGGAAGGACAGCCCTAGGCTTGATGGAACAAACTATGGAGTATGGAAGATTCATATGGAGACTCATTTAAGATGCATTGGAAAGGAAATTTGGAAAATAACTCAGAATGGTTACACTCCTCATTATCCAACATCTGGTAATCTTGCACCGACAGACTTGGATAAGAACATTGAGAATGACTGCGGAGCTAGATAATCCCTCTTAAGCACCTTATCAGATCAGCAAATCATGAAAATATTAGACAAATCAACAGCAAAAGATATATGGGATAAGTTGGAGACTTTGAATGAAGGTGATCCTACTATTAAAATTGCAAAACTTGAATGTTACCGGGTAAGATATAAAAGCTTGAATATGGAAGAAGATGAAATAATTTATGCATTCATGGAAAGGGTAAATGAAATTGTATTAGGAACTCAGTGTTGTGGTGGATCTCTGAGTGAGGAAGAGATTGTTTCAAAAGTATTAAGGGTTTTGCCATGGACATATAAGATGAAGGTAACTACAATTAATGAGCTAAGAACCATGCCTAATTATTTTGTCAATAGAGATACTCTTGTTGGGAAGATATCTTCTTTTGAGCTTGTAGAATTTGGTCCTCCTAGAGCTGCAAAGATTGATACTGCATTTAAGGCATCTACATCATCAACTGACAAGCAAGATTGGAAAGTTTTGTATGCAAAGGAATTGGAAGAGATTAGGAAAGAAGATGAAGAGATTGAGAAACTTAAAGCCCTATTTGCTAGAAGGATACCTAGAGGTCTGAGAGGAAGTAAGGATGAAGGAAAATCTCATTTCAAATGTTTTGCATGTAATAAGATAGGTAATTTTGCATCTAGATGTCTTGAAAGGAATTCAAAATTGGAAGAAAGAGAAAGAAGACCTTTTAAGCCTAACCCTGAATATCAGATCAAGCATAAGTATAGGAGAAACAAAAACAAATCATACTACTCTGTTGATGAGGAAGGAGTAACTAATGACTCAAACGAAGAACCGATAGGTGATTCATCTAGTGGATCTAGCAATGGAAATGATTGGGTATTTTATGCTATGAAGGAAGATGATCCAGAATTAGTTATCATAAATGAGGAAAAGGCCCTTGCAGAAAAAGTTGAAGACAAAGATGAATGGGTAATAGTAAGTGGATGTTCTCATCATATGACAAGAGACAAAATAAATTTTCTAACCCTGCAAGAATTTGATGGTGGTCAAGTCAGATTTGGTAATAACAAGGCATGCATGATCAAAGGAAGAGGAACCATTTCATTGGATGGTAAGCATAACACTGATAATGTCTATTATGCTGAAGGTCTAAAGTATAATCTTTTGAGTGTAGGACAGTTGGTAGATAGAGGATTTCAATTACAATTCAAGGATGGAAAGTGCAAAATCATTAGCAAATCAAGATTGGAGATTGCAACCGGTACATAGACAAAAGGTAACATCTTTCATTTGAACTCTAGTGAAAAGACATGTTTGATTGCACATATTGATGAAAGTTGGCTATGGCATAAGAGGTCGTGTCATGTAAATTTTGATTGCATTGTAAAGATCAATTCAAATAAGGCAGTTAGCAATTTACCTAAGATTGTGAAGCCTCATAATCCAATATATAATGAATCTCAAATGGGTAAGCAAATCATAACTTCTTTTAAGAGCATACCTAATAAATATAATGATATTATTGATTTGATTCATACTAACCTATGTGGTCCTACTAATACAAGAAGCTTTCAAGGAGATAGATATTTCATATTAATCATTGATGACTATTCTAGAATGATGTGGCTTGCTTTTCTAAGGGAGAAATTTGAAGCCTTTGATAAATTCAAAATCTTTAAAGCTGTGGTTGAGACAGAGATGGGAATGAAAATAAAGTGTATGAGGTCAGATCAAGGTGGTGAATTCACATCCAGTGAATTCAATAATTATTATGAGAAAAATGCCATTAGGAGATAGTTATTTGCACCCTGGACACCTCAACATAATGATATTGTGGAAATAAATAACATAACCATTTTGGATGCAGCCAAAAGCATGGTGATGGAAGATAATTTGCCTCATATCTACTAGAGAGAAGCAGTAAGTATAATGGTTTATACATTTAACAAAGTTCATATCAAAGGAGATACCGATAAGACACCTTATGAATCATTGGTTGGTCATTCTCTTACTCTTAAGTATTTCAGAATCATTGGAAGTAAGTGTTATATTAAAAGAGATGATTCCATTGGAAATTTTGACCCTAGATATGATGAAGGAATATTTATTGGTTATTCATGTTGGTATTTTGGTATGGTTTTGTCATTGATGTCAACACCTACTAAATTCACCTACTTTGGAGATCCAACAACATTCACCGGCAAACAGTTACCAGTATATGGTCAACTGGCAGGATATAATGTTCACCGGTACCTGAAATGACATGGAAGACACTTGATAATGTCGAAGATATCATGTGGACACTTTACTTTGAAGTAATAATCATTGGTATATTCTCATTTGCATTTTTTTTTTTACCGGCAAATAGGTCTAGGTTATCTAGGGTTACACCGACAAGTTTATCTTTTCCAGATCAGCATGGCACGCTATGGAGATGATTTATTATTGTTGTAAATGCATTAAGCTGACATGTTCAATCGGTTATTGCATCGGATATTGTATTATTTGTAAAATGTTTTTATTGTAATATCTTGTAGAGCCGACCTACTAAAATTGGTCTTAGGGTATGGTATAAATGTAAGATCTTATTTGTAAGATCAAATGTGGAATGTGAAAAAGAATTGTGTGAAGGTATATGCGAGATCAAGTAGAGGTATACACGAAGACATCATTTGAAGGTGAAGTTAGGTTTTTGTAGAAGCATATCAGCATTACACCGGTACTGAATCCAGCATATGAAGATGCTATTTTGTGCAGTACATTCTCATTGGATTTAACCATCCAACTGTAGTCAGTGTGACTCCCATTTGTGATTGAGCAGTGAGCTCTAGGCTGTTGGCCTTTCTGCATGTGCAGACCCCTCTTTGTACACTTACTATCTATAGAAGTATCATCTAATTGTGGGTAAGGTTTCCCACCATGGTTTTTCCCCTTACAAGGTTTCCACGCACAAATATTGGTCTCATGTGTTGTGGATGACTTTATGTTTATGTTTCATGCATTAATTCTTACCGGTATAGCAATTTTTTGTTAACACTGTTTACCGACATACTTAACTGTCTTACTAGTATTAAGCATTAAGTTGGTTAATAAGTTTTTGGTTTGAATTTATTAGACAACTGATTCACCCCGCCCTCAGAGTTGTCTCTGGGACCTACAATTGGTATCAGAGCCTAGTCCTCCTTTTGCAGAAGTTTAACAACTTGAGGAGATCCAATGTCTACTAACTATTTCAGAAAGGATAGTCCTAAACTTGATGGAACCAACTATGGGATATGGAAAATCAGAATGGAGACACATCTAAATTGCATTGGTAAAGACATTTGGGAAGTTACCAAGAATGGTTATACTGCTATTGTAGCTGGTCAGATTGCTCCCATTACTTTAGCTAAAGATGAAGAAAATGATTGCAAAGCAAGAGAAGCACTTTTGAGCACATTATCAGATCAACAAATCATGGGATTATCAGATAGATCCATTGCAAAATCTATTTGGGATCATTTGGAAACACTGAATGAAGGGGATTCCACAGTCAAAATTGCAAAACTTGAAAGCTTCCGAGTCAAGTATGAACATCTAAAAATGGAAGAAGATGAAAGAATTTCTACTTTTATGGAAAGAGTAAATGAAATTGTTTTGGGTATCAAATGTTGTGGAGGAACCTTGAGTGAAGATGAGATTGTTTCAAAAATCTTAAGAGGTTTGCCACCGGCATATAAAATGAAGGTTACTACTATAAATGAGTTGAGAACAATGCCTAATACATCAGTAACTAGGGATACATTGATAGGAAAACTTTCAGCTTTTGAAATTGAGGAATTTGGTCCTGTTGCTACTATAAAAACTAATTTGGCCTTCAAAGCATCAACATCATCTGCTCCATCTTTCGACAAATCAGACTGGAGAGCCTTTTATGCAAGAGAACTTGAAGAAACCAGGAAGGAGAATGAAGAGCTTGAAGAACTTGAAGCACTATTTGCAAGAAAAATGCCAAAAGGTCCAATTGGAAGTAAGTATGAAGGTAAAGCACCCTTTAAATGTTTCAACTGCAATAAGATTGGTCATATGGCTTCAAGATGCCCTGATAGACATGCTAGACTAAGAGAAGAAGCTAGAAGGACATACAAACCTAATCCTGAATATCAGAGATACATATTTAAGAAAAACAAAGATAAATCTTGTTATATTGCTGATGAAGGTGTGACTGATGATTCTGATGAGGATCGAGCAGAAAACAGATGGGTCTTTGTTGCTATAACAAAAGATCAACCGGTACCTATTGCTCAACCAGTAGAACAAGCCCCTGCAGCTAAAGTTGAATCAAAGGATGAATGGATTATTGACTCAGGATGCTCACATCACATGACTGGAGACAAAGGTAAATTCTTGAACTTTCAAGAATACAATGGAGGTTTAGTGAGATTCGGAGATGACAAAGCCTATTCAATCAAAGGTAAGGGTTCAATATCTCTTGATGGTAAACATAACACTAACAATGTCTACTATGTTGAAGGATTAAAACATAATCTTTTAAGTGTTGGTCAATTAGTTGAGAAAGGTTTTCAGTTAGAATTTAAAAATGGAAAATGCAAAATCATGAATAGAACTGGTTTGGAAATTGCAACCAGTAATTAGACTAGAGGTAATATCTTTCATTTAAATAACAGTGAAAAGGCATGTTTAATTGCACATATAGATGAAAGTTGGCTATGGCATAAAAGACTATGTCATGCAAATTTTGATTGCATGGTAAAAATCAGTACTTCTAAGGTAGTTAGAGATCTACCTCAAATTGTGAAACCTCAGAATACAATTTGCAAGGAATGCCAATTTGGAAAACAAGTTAGAGCTAGTTTCAAAAGTATTCCAGAAAAATCCAATAATGCTCTTGATTTAATTCACACTGATTTATGTGGTCCAGCTAGAACTAAAAGCTTACAAGGTGATAGATATGTCATGCTAATTATTGATGATTATTCTAGAATGTGTTGGGTTACTTTCCTTAGAGAAAAATCAGAAGCACTTGGGAAGTTCAAGCTATTCAAAGTAATGGCTGAAAATGAAACCGGTAAGAAAATTAAATGTTTAAGATTAGATCAAGGAGGAGAATTCACATCTAGAGATTTTAATACATTTTGTGAAGTAAATGGAATCAAAAGATAGTTATCAGCACCTTGGACACCACAACAGAATGGAGTTGTTGAAAGGAAGAACAAAACTATATTGGATGTAGCAAGAAGTATGTTATCAGAAGCAAATCTACCACATGTGTACTGGAGAGAGGTAGTAAGCACTGCTGTCTACACATTCAACAAAGCTCACATCAAAGGTGAAACCGGTAAGACCCCTCATGAACAATGGTTTGGTAATACTCCTACTCTTAAGTATTTTAGAATTTTTGGAAGTAAATGTTATATTAGAGGAGATGAGTATATTGGCAAGTTTGATCCTAGAAGTGATGAAGGAATATTTCTTAGCTATTCATCTAAGAGTAAAGCTTATAGATGTTTTAATAAAAGATTACAGAAAATTGTTGAAAGTACAAATGTAAAGATTGATGAACAATTCAGAGGAACTTCAAGGTATATAGACTCTAAACCGGTAACAGAAATTATGACAAATGAACCAACAATAAATCCACCGGCACAGAATGATGATCCAGTTACTCCGATATCATCAGAGGATTCCACAGTAATTGAAGAACAACAACAGACTAAGACACCCCGGTATGTAAGACTGAATCATTCTGAAGATCAGATAATTGGAAGCAAATTTAAAAGGAGTCATGACAAGAGGAAGATTGGCTAATGAAGAGGTATGTCTTATTTCTCAAATTGAACCATTATCTATCAATGAGGCATGTGAAGATAAATTTTGGATTAAAGCTATGGAAGAAGAACTAGGACAAATTGAGAAAAATAATACTTGGACATTAGTTTCCTGGCCTGAAAATAAAAATGTAATTGGAACCAAATGGGTATTTAGAATCAAACTCAATGAAGATGGTAAGGTTGTCACAAATAAAGCAAGACTAGTGTGCAAGGGATATTCTCAGAAAGAAGGAGTTGATTACAATGAAACCTTTGCACCGGTAGCCAAAATTGAGGTAGTTAGATTATTCTTGGCCTTTGCAGCTCACAAGGATTACAAATTTTACCAAATGGATATTAAATGTGCATTTTTGAATGGAGATCTTGAAGAGGAAGTCTATATTGAACAACCTACTGGATTTTCTATGACAAATGACAATGATATGGTTTGCAGATGGAGAACTCTAAACCGGTAAGCACACCTATGACTACAAATGACAAATTATCTCAAAGGGATGAATCTACACCTATTAATCCAACTAGATACAAATCTATGATAGGAGGTTTACTGTATTTGACACAAACCAGACCTGACATTATGAATACAGTATGTATAGTTTCTAGATTTCAAAGTAATCCTAAGGAAAATCATGAATCAGAAGTAAAAAGGATTTTCTGGTACTTACAAGGCACAACAAATCTTGGATTATGGTATCCTAAAGATGAAAATTTTGATCTATATGCATACACAGATGCAAATTGGGCAGGAGATGTGGATGATAGAAAAAGCACCACTGGAGGAGCATTCTTTCTTGGAAAGAGATTAGTTTCTTGGTTAAGTAAGAAACAGAGTTGTACATCTTTATCAACAGCAGAATCAGAATATGTTGCAGCAACAACAAACTGTACATAGGTACTTTGGCTTAAGCAAATGTTGAAAGACATAAAGGTAAAATGCAAGGAACCTATTACTATATATTGTGATAACACTGCAGCAATTGATATATCTAAGAATCCAATATTACATTCTAAAACAAAACATGTTTCTATCAAACTAAATTTTCTAAGGGAAAAAGTTGAAGAAAAGGAGATAAAACTGGTTTATGTGAATACTAAAGAACAACTTGCAGATATTTTCACAAAACCTTTGCCTAAGGAAACTTTTGAGTATCTCAGAGATCAGCTCAGAGTCTTACCTCCATTGGTAGAGACTTAGATAGTTGATGATTGTCACCAACCGACAAAATTAAATGAAAAAATCTTTTATTCCGGTATTTGATGAGGAAGCTACTTCTCAGGGGGAGTAGTTGGTATATTGAATTGGTTAGTATTTTGTATGAACATGACTTTTTGTGACTTTGGCATTTGATGTCAAAGGGGGAGAGATATATGGAAAAACATTAAGGAAAGATATATGAAAAATGCATTATCTTTTTGAGGAGAGATTGGTATGAGAGATTGGTGTTGAAAATAAATCTTTGAATAAACACATGTTACTCTCAGGGGGAGAAATGGAGATTGTTGATTTTTGTACTTGGCATTTCTGTTTTGGCACTTTGATGGTTTTTCCATCTTGTGTTTCCATCAATACCAAAGGGGGAGATTGTTGGTATTTTGGTATGGTTTTGTCATTGATGTCAACACCTGCTAAATTCACCTACTTTGGAGATCCAGCAACATTCACCGGCAAACAGTAAACTGTGCAAACAGTAAACTGTGCAAACAGTTACCGGTATATGGTCAACTAGCAAGATATAATGTTCACTAGTACCTGAAATGACATGGAAGACACTTGGTAATGTCGAAGATATCATGTGGACACTTTACTTTGAAGTAATAATCATTGGTATATTCTCATTTGCATATTTACTTTTACCGGCAAATAGGTCCAAGTTATCTAGGGTTACACCGACAGGTTTATCTTTTCCAGATCAGCATGGCATGCTATGGAGATGATTTATTATTGTTGTAAATGAATTAAGCCGACATGTTCAATCAGTTATTACATCGGATATTGTATTATTTGTAAAATGTTTTTATTGTAATATCTTGTAGAGCCGACCTACTAAAATTGGTCTTAGGGTATGGTATAAATGTAAGATCTTATTTGTAAGATCAAATGTGGAATGTGAAAAAGAATTGTGTGAAGGTATATGCGAGATCAAGCAGAGGTATACACGAAGACATCATTCGAAGGTGAAGTTAGGTTTTTGTAGAAGCATATCAGCATTACACCGGTACTGAATCCAGCATATGAAGATGCTATTTTGTGCAGTACATTCTCATTGGATTTAACCATCCAACTATAGTCAGTGTGACTCCCATTTGTGATTGAGCAGTGAGCTCTAGGCTGTTGGCCTTTCTGCATGTGCAGACCCCTCTTTGTACACTTACTATCTACAGTAGTATCATCTGATTGTGGGTAAGGTTTCCCACCGTGGTTTTTCCCTTTACATGGTTTCCACATACAAATATTGGTGTCATGTGTTGTGGATGACTTTATGTTTATGTTTCATGCATTAATTCTTACCGGTATAGCAATTTTCTGTTAACACTGTTTACTGGCATACTTAACTGTCTTACCGATATTAAGCATTAAGTTGGTTAATAAGTTTTTGGTTTGAATTTATTAGACAACTGATTCACCCCCTTCTCTCAGTTGTCTTCGGGACCTACAATTCAACTAAAAGAAAAGCATATAGATGTTATAACAAAAGATTGCAGAGAATTGTGGAGAGTGCTAATGTGAAAGTGGATGAGAAGTACAAAGACCAAGCTAAATCTTATGATAGTGAACCAACAATGGAAATGATCATAACTAAACTAGTAGTGCCTATACCAAAATAGAATACTAAACCATTTACCTTGGCATCATCAAAAAACTCAACTATAACTGAAGAGCAGCATAGAGAACCAGAAAAATCAGAAAACACTAAGGTATGTAAGGCTAAATCATTCTGAAAAATCAGATCATTG
This sequence comes from Cryptomeria japonica, assembly GCF_030272615.1. Lineage (NCBI taxonomy): Eukaryota > Viridiplantae > Streptophyta > Pinopsida > Cupressales > Cupressaceae > Cryptomeria > Cryptomeria japonica. The sequence continues at coordinate 84,230,837 of NC_081408.1, read as the reverse complement.
GAGACAAAAACAAGGAAGTTATGACAAGGAGAAGATTGGAAAATTAAGAGGTATGTTTCAATTCACATATTGAACCAGCATCAATAATTGAAGCTTTTAAAGATGAATGTTGGATGAAAGCAATGGAAGATGAATTAGATCAGATAGAAAAGAACAACACTTGGACTTTATTTCCCTGGCCTAAAAATAAGAATGTTATTGGAAATAAATGGGTTTTTAGAAACAAACTGAATGAGGATGGACAAGTTGTAAGAAACAAGACTAGATTGGTTTGCAAAGGATATTTTCAGAAGGAAGGAATTGATTATGGTGAAACTTTTGCATTGGTAGCTAGAATTGAAGCTGTTAGACTATTTCTTGCTTATACATCCTATAAGAACTACAAGGTCTATTAGATGGATGTTAAGTGTGCATTTATGAATGGAGAACTTGAAGAGGAAGTCTTTATTGAGCAATCTGATGGATTTTTAATGACAAATGACAAAAATATAGTTTGCAGATTAAGGAAAGCCCTATATGGATTAAATAGGCTCCTAGAGCTTGGTATGCAAGGTTGGACAAGTATCTTTTGAAGCTTGATTTTATAAAAGGTAATGCTGACAGAAACCTATATTATAAGATCACTAATGGTGATATTTTGATTATTGAAGTATTTGTTGATGATATCATTTTTGGAGGTGAAGAAAAATTATGCATGGAATTTTCTAATAATATGCAGAGTGAATTTGAAATGTCTATGACTGGAGAAATAAGATTTTTTCTAGGTTTGCGGGTTACTCAGACTGGCAAAGGCATTTTTATCTGTCAAACTAAGTATCTAAGGGAATTGTTGAAAAATTTTGGTATGGAAAATTCTAAACCGATTAATATTCTTATGGTTACAAGTGAAAAATTGTCAATTAAGGATGTATCCCCTCCAGTAAATTCTACAAGATATAAATCCATGATTGGTGGTTTTCTATATTTAACTCAGACTAGACTGGATATAATGAATGCAGTCAGTATTGTATCAATATTTCAAATTAATCCAAGAGAAAATCATGAAAGTGTAATAAAAAGGATATTCTAGTATTTGCAAGGAACAACTGAATATGGTTTATGGTACCCTAAATATGATGACTTTACTTTATGTGCATATATAGATGCAGATTGGGTAGGTAATGTTGATGACTAGAAGAGCACATCTAGTGGAGAATTATTCCTTGGGAAGAAGTTGGTTTTATGTATCAACAAGAAGTAGTCATGCATTTCTTTATCTATAGTTGAAGTTGAATATGTTGCAGTTGCAACCAATTGTACTCAAGTTATATGGATGAAGTGAATGCTGAAGGATATACAAGTGAGTTGTAATTATCTGGTAGTTATTCATTGTGATAATTCTGCAGTTGTTGACATATCCAAGAATCTGGTATTTCACTCCAAGACTAAGCACATATCAATCAAGTATAACTTTTTGAAGGAAAAGGTGGAAGCAAAAGAAGTCAGATTGGTTTATGCGAACACTAATGAATATATAGCAGACATCTTCACTAAAACTTTGTCTCGGGAATCATTTGAATATTCAAGAGATAGATTGGGGGTTTCTACCCCTCTGGTAGAGACTTAAATGATGCAGATGTGCATCAGTCCGGTATGTATTATTAGAGCTATCTTTTGCTTCAGATTGATGAAATAATGCTACTACTCAGGGGGAGCAGTCAACATTGATATTTAGAGTTTTTTATTTTGTTTGATTCTTTGGCATTGTTGTCCAAGGGGGAGGAATATATGTGAAAACCATTGCTATTTATTTTTTAGACTCATTGCACTCCTTAGGGGGAGTTTGGCGGTATTTCATCTTTTGATTCAGATTTGGTTCAAAACTTCATTGCTATATCATTTTATGGGAGAATGTTGGTTGTCTTCTATTGGGGGAGACTTGTTTGGCATTTTCTTGGCACTTGGATGTTTTTCACATCTAGTGTTGCCATCAATGTCAAAGGGGGAGATTGTTGGACATAATAGAATTGATTATGTGTTGCATTGATGTTTTGTCATTGATGTCAACACTTGTTGTTATGGTTGTTTACCAGCTTCCAATAGAAGGATTGGATTGGGAAGATTATTAGTTGATTTTCACAGGTATGATATGGATGATGGAATAAGTTTGTATGAATGGTTCATTGTTAGGTCCTGGAGACAACTAAGAGGGTGGGGGGGTGAATCAGTTGTCCAATAAATTCAACCAAAATTAACTTATCCCAAACTTAATGCTTAGTACTGGTAAACCAAACTTTATGTCGGTAGACAGTCTTAATAGTTAATTGCAGTACCGATAAAGATTAATGCATGAAACAGAAAGACAATAATATCCACAACACATAACACAAATATTTGTATGTGGAAACCCTGTAAGGGGAAAAACCATGGTGGGAAGCCTTACCCATAATCAAATGATACTACTACAGATAGTATGTGTGTACAATATGGATTCTGCGCATGCATAAAGGCCAGTTGCCTAGAGCTCACTACTCAATCACAAAATGAGAGTCACACTGACTACAATTGGATGGTTAAATCCAATGATAATGTACTGCACAAAATAGCATCTTCATATGTTGGATCTAGTACCAGTTTAGTTATGATTGCCTTCACAAAAACCTTCCTTCAACCTTCAAAATGATTTTTGCATGTATAGCTCTGCTTATTTTTGCATATACCTTATTGCAATCCTTTTCACAATCTCCTATATTAATCTCACAAATGAGATCTTACATTTATACCATAACCTAAGACCAATTTGAATAGGTTGGCTCATTAAAAGATATTACAATAAAATCAATTACAAATAAATCAATATATGATGCATGATGTTGTCTCAATACATTTACAATAATAATAGATCATCTCCATAACGTGTCATGCTAATTTGGAATAGATATACCTGCTGGTGCTTATCCTGGATGTATTTGCCGGTAACAACAAATATGAAAACCCGAGTAAACAAATAACCAAATAGCCAAAACCAAGTGATCAAATAATGTCTTAGACATAACCAAGTAGTCTCCAAGTCATTCCAAGTACCGGTGAACAATGTACTCTATCGGTGAACCAAATACCGGTGACTATGCATAAGTCTCTGACTTGGCGGTGAACATAACCAAAGATCTCCAAGTGCTGATAAGTGTTGACAAGTGATGATAAGTGTTGAAATCAATGACAAAACCATATCAACATATCCAAAATGCCAACATTCATATGCTTCTAAAGTATGTTTTAGTCAGTTTGTATTGACTTGATGATCGGATGCTATCTCATGTTTTAGTAAACCTGCTTTATTGGTCCAGTAAGGGTTTCACTGATAGAGCTTTATTGAAGATCTTTGATGCAATGCATAAGTGGTGTTGGTGTAGCTTTTAGAAGGGATTCGGGATGCTGATGGTGATTGTGTTCATGCTTTGACTGGTTAGTGTTAGGCCCAATATGGAAAGCTAATGTACTAAGAGGGGAGGGGTGAATCAGTACTCCAAAACTTTTCTTTAATAATAACCTTATTGTTATGCATAAACAGAATAGTGCGGTAACATAAAATAAAGTTAAAACAAACAGATAACAATCATACATAATTCACTCCGTAACACATATATTTTGGTTATGCAGAAACTCTTGGTTCGAGAGAAAAACTGCAGTGGGGATGGCACCCACAACTTCACTACTACAATAATAAAGATTGCTCGGTTAGAGCTACATTTAGCTATTTCTCATAGCTTACCCTATTAGGAGTAACAAGATCTGTTAGATCTACCTTGCTAAAGGATTTTACAGCATTAATCTAATGCTACACCTGGTTAGAGGATTTACAATTTATAGACTTGGTTAGAGTCTTTTACCCTGTTAAAGGTTTCTCTTTCAACTTCACAATATTACAATAAAATCATTACAAATATCTGCAGCTTTACATCTGAAATGTTATAGCAGATTCTATGTGCTCAGAATAAGATTACCTTGCTTATAGCATACCTCGGTAACCCATATTGTAACTCGGTAAACCCTTCTGCTTACTTTATTCTTCGACTGTTCTCTGATAACCTTCTCGGTGACCTCTCTATGTCTCTGTAGTAGTCTTCCTTTATACATACTCTTTTTTTTCCTTCCCATGCTGTATATATAGATCTCTTAAAATGGTGATCTAATTCATTGCTTCGATCTTACAAAAAAGATTCCTTGAATGAATAACTAAACAAAATATTTCATTGGTTAGATTGACCTTGCAATCATACACAATCTTCTAGTGCAATTTCCAATGTAATAACGGTTCGATGTGCCTCGATCTTGTAACACATTTTCATGTACATGTCTAGGTTCAATGTATCTGGTAACACGTTTCACTCGGTGAATATCAATTTGGTGTGTTAACTTTACTGCTCGGTAGCCATAAAAAGATACTCGGTAAACAGCTCGGTGAATACTGCTTTCTTCTGTAACCGACTAGACTGTTCATACCGACTTCTCTATGTGTACCGACTGCATGATTCGGTAATGCTAACCAACTAGAATATATAATATGACTTTGAATATAAAAACTAATGGCAATTTGATAAGTACTAACAATCTCTCCTTTTGACATTAGTTGAGATGGTTGACAAAAACTACTTTCAAAGTCATAACTCAAAAATCTATATACTTTGTAAAATGACTACACTTGGCAATATATACTGTAGACATCTAAAAATGGTCAACGCTTGCAGAGTCATATTTTAACATTGGCACATAGCCTTATTTCAAGGTTTTTGCATCGTATTAACATTTCTCCTATGTTACGCACTTGGTCTTTATCATTTGTGAGCATCGAGTCTTTCTTCTACATTCTTCATTTGTCTCGCTTTCAAATTTGGTCTTCTCGATAACAATCTTCAGTCATGATTTTGGTCGATCTTATCCCATCACAATAATGTGTGTGCTCATTTGGCATATTTTGATATCGTCAATTTGATTTCATTCTGGACATCGTCAATCCTAATCGATGATAGAATTAGGGTTTTGTCCTCTTGTCAATCTTGTCATCTTGCGATCGATTTATCATCAATCGTCGTCCTTCTCAATCATGTCAATTTGGATCAATTAGTCATTGTTCCTCATCAATTGGTGCATTTATCAATCAAATCATTCGTCAGCATTGGTCCTTTGTTAGTCAGAATCATGATTAAATCGAATCGACATTAATTATCTTTTGTCAAGACCTAATTGTCATCCTTGCATTTCTAATTCATCTTCCAAGGTTTTATGATTAATTCATTTAATCTTGTTTGTCATTTTCCCTCTAGGATTAATAATTTATTTATTTATCCTAAGTCTTCTTGTCATAATTAAATATTTATTTAATTGGCTAATTAATTCTTCTTAATTTTTGTAAATTAATTAATTAATGAAAAATTATTAATTAATTTACCTAATTTTCATCAATTTCCTAGTTTCCAAGTCATCATTTCTAACCTAATTTCCTAATTTCCTAATTTCAATTTCCACCTAATGAATTTCTCTCTAGTCTCTCCCTATTTTTGTGCTTCGGTGGAAGCATGAATTTCTCATGCATCATACTATTGGCATAGCAAGATGTCATAGGCTTTTAGTCCTCTAACCTTTGCATTGGCAATATGTCATAATTCGTGACATAGAAGGTGTCATAACCTTCTTCCTTCAACTCAATTTTGCCATTTTGAAATCAACTGCCTCTAATATCAATTTAATGCTAATCTTGTCTTTCCTCCAATTTATCTATAAATTGGATGAATTTCTTCAATCAAAGGGCCGAATCAATCACGCTTCTAGTACCCTTATGCTGTCGTCTCATCTTGTCAATCTTGCTTTCATATTATACTTATGCACTTGAAGGTTAGATCCACAAAACAAAGTAATTTGAAGGAGAAAGAAGGACAATGGAGATTTTTAGAGGAGATATTCACATTTGCGATGGTTTGCATTTGAATTGAATGTCTTGTTTTTTTATGCATCTCTATTGAATGTAATTAGGATTTGTCACTGCATTTTAGTTTTTGTGATTGAGCTAGGCTAATTTTCTATTTGCCTTGATGATTTCCAAATTCCTATCTACATTAATTGGTGAACCCGACATGAAACTAATGATTTAACCATGTTTTGAGTGCCTTTTGAGCTGATTTGCAAGTTAAAAACCCAAGAAACAGGGCAATTCAGCGCTTTTTGGGCACTTTTGCGCCTGTGTAGGAGGGATCTGCGCCTGTGTCAAGTGATCTACGCCTGTGTCAATGCATTCTGCGCCTGTGTCAAGACATTTTGCGCCTGTGTAAGGCCAGAAATAGAGGTGAAAATCAGTGTTTTTACTTGCAAATTACTTTGTTTTGCATTTTGTTCTGGTATTCTGGTTTTCTTTGGTATTGATTCTCTGTGCAACACCTCGGAGTTATGTGTGATGAAGACAAAAAAAGAATGAAACTACTAAAAAATCTTATGCAGGTTCGCTAGTCAAAGACCGAACAAATCGAACTTCTAACTTAGTGATTTTGCAGGTTGCCTTGTATTCCAACCGAATTTTGTGTTTGTGATTCATAATTAGGCACCTAGTATGTTTGCTAAGTAGGATGGAATGAACATGTGTTTACTTTGTTTGTCGAGTTTGACATTGGAGTAGGAGAGTATGCTCTCATCCTTCTTAGGGTGATCAGAAATATAGATCTTCGATACCATTCTCATATTTTGGATTGTTTGTTACCTTTAGAGGGCCTACCTTCCCGACCATTTGCTTTCTTTTGCAAGAAAGTGACAATCGTGAGAAGGGAATGACCCAAAGTGATCACAACTAGAGTACCTTGGCATTCTAACTCATTATAAATAAACACCCGATGGGCGAAAGCTTTGAAGGAAGGGTTATGTGGGAATTATAGTTACTTGGGAAGTGATGACCCTTGGACTCTTTCTCATATCAACATCTAAGTAGGGCCTCGCAGTCTAAATCATGCTTGCGTGACTACATTTGTTTGGTATCTTGGTGGACTTATGTCTCAATCATGCTTGCATGACACCAAGGGGTAACACTTAACAGAAATCCTTATTAAACACCTTGTATTTAGAGGCCAAAAATCCTTCTAGTTGCTTGAGAAGGAGGAGTTCGGATACTTGGAAGAGATACTAAGTTTTCCATGGGGAGATTTCCATGGGGACTGATGCTTGGCTTCCTTGAGAAGTGAGTGTCATGGAGGGGAGCTCATGGGGTCAAGCATCTATGTGTAGCGTCGTAAATTGTACGCACTTGCTAGGGTGGTACAATTTCACACCTAGTTTAGCACCCGCCTTGGCGCATTTTGTATTTTGCATTGCATTTCCCCTTTAGCACTTAATTAATTAAATTAATTAGGTCTAAGGTCCTATTTTATCATTTCCAACATCATAAAGTTGGGCCCTTTCATTAAAGTGTGCCCCTTTCATTTTATTCTTCCAATACATCACCTAATAAAAAACCCTAATTAAGTCCTATTCCGAACTTGGGGGCTTGGTTTCGGGGTCAAAACATCTCGAAATCACCTATAACTTCGGGATTCTCTCTAAAATCATCATATCCGATGACCCTGAAAATTTGGTGAAAAGTTGTCGGGACCATGGCGCCCGTGCACATGGTCCCGGACATTTTTCCCGAAATTTTAGGAGCCCGATCCAATCATAAAATAAAGCTTAACCTCAAGAAATTCGCGGGATATTCAATCTCTAGGTCGGCCAAAATACGAATTTACGATCTAGGGTTTCATACATAAGAGCTCTCTTTCTTCATTAGAAAGGATCCGATTTTTGTTTTGGAGGAACCTCATATGCAGCGAAAGAGTAGATCTTTGAAGACTTCAACAACATTCAACATCCTTCTATCAAGCATCTATCAATTTCATTCATCCACTTAGGGCTTGGAAGACATTGAAGATCAATAGGAGATTACCGACTGAAGATTGGCTTGTACTCCTCCCTTGAGGGTTGGGTATGATTTCATGTTGTTTTCATGTCTTTGCATAAGCTTCAATATATCCTTTATTCATGCTTTAGATCACTTTGCATCTTGATTTAGAGTATTTACATTATTATTTACAAGCAATTAGGGTTTACTTTCTAGGTTGCTCTAGTTTGCTTTCTTGCATTTAAGGACCTTGCACACACACTAGGTCTGCACACACAATACATTTTACAATACAACTTGGCTATTCATGGAGGTGGAAATCACCGAAGTGGGGGTTTGACTAAGGAAAAACCCTATATAGCTGCCCAAAACACCTTTTCAGATATAAGTGTAGGTTTCAGGACTCGGACGACGCCGCAGGGTACAGATCCGGGAAGAGCAGACTGAGACCGAACTCCACACCAAATTGCAGAGCAGAAACCCAGGACAGGGGCGTGGAGCACCCTGGTCCTGCCAGGACAGGGGTGCTGGGCGCCCTAGTCTCTGGGACAGGGGCGCTGGGCGCCCTGGTCCTCCTGACAGACAGCAGTTTTTAGCATTTTTGACAGCTTTCCAGGTTGCAAAACAGCAGTTTTCGGAGCAGTTTCAGGGGCAGAATCAGGACAGTGGCACCTGCACTCCTGTCCCGAACATTTTCAGTCAGATTTTAACTCCGGGTATGCATTTGCATTCTTGTCTTATCCTTGTGTTGACAGCTTTCCATCATTTAAGTTCAATTCTGTAATCTTGTTATTAGTTCATACTTGCACTTTGGGGTTAGGAATTGAACTTACATCATTTTATCTTTCAATTACAACAAAGGAATAGAAATCCTAATAGGTATCCCGTGGCTCTCTCTTCCACAAAAAGAAGTAGCCAATTGTGTGATACCTCTAGGCTCTTTCGTATTCCACAAATGTGTGATTGAAAGTGAGATTAGGGCATGTTTGCTTAGTCTCGCTTTTTCTCCCACACACTATGTATTCTCCTTGAATCTCATAACGAGTCTACCTCTCAAGTACCTACTATCCTTACCTACCGTAACAAATGTGTGAATGAGCATTATTGTCTTGAGTCTAAGTTAAAATATCTTGTCTTCTTTGCTTGTCAAAATTAGAGTTGTGTCTCATTTCAAAAACAAGACAAATTGATTCAAAACAAGGTTAAACACAAGAGTATTTCATCCAACAAAGTTCAAAACACCTTCAAACATGGTTGTCAAACATTTTTCAAAATCTTGTCTCAACATTCATGTCACTTAGATATAGGTCCTCCATTGTCCATACTTAGGGCTTAGAGCATCATTCTTGCATTCCATTTGATCCATTTCATTTAGGTGTCCATTTGCATGGTCCTTATTAGGTTCTCATTTAGGTGTCCCCTTGCATGTCATTATTAGGTCCTCACTTAGGTGGCATATTGCATGTCTGACATTAGGTTCATCCTAGGTTTGCATTTTGCAAATTCATTATCAACTACCAAGGTTAAGTTTCACCTAGATCATACTCTTTTGCATATCAATAAAAGTCATCCATTTGCATGTGTCCTCTTGCATTATAGCAATATCATTTCATAATTCAACCTTAGGTTTTGCCTTAGGTTGACATTGTCATACATTTGCATTTGCATATACTAGGTTTCTTCATTAAGCTTAGGTCATTATCATATCATATTAGGATCATTTGCATAGTAATTGTGCCTTTACATATAGTGTCAAAACTAGGTTTTGTCATACTTGAGTAATCCAAATCTTTGATAAACCCTAAGTTATTGTTAGGAAGTCTAGACCTTAACAAACTTTTGTCTTTTTGTCATCCATGTCATTTGGTCAAACCTAGCTTAGTATCCAAGCATATAGGGGAGACATTGTCATTTTGTCCTTTTGTCACTTGGTCCTTTTGTCCTTTGAGGTCTAGACATCATTTCAATTTCCTAAGGGTCTCTTTTTAGATTTGCATTACAAAAGGTTTGTCAAAATCTTGAAAAAAAAAACAAAAAAAAACATAGGTTGCATTCTCATCTATTTAGTTTGCATTTAGTCGCATATCATATATTATCCTTGAAAAATTCCAAAAATATTGCATTTGCATAGTGACATGCCTGTTGAAACAAGGTCAAAATCTAAGAAGATGGGCGAACCAACATATCAACCCATTGACAACATATCAAACTCACAGTTTCAAACTAGTCAAACAGTACAAATTGAAGGTTCATCAAGCGCATCATTACCACCATATGGAATGGTTCAACTTGGACCACCTCCATTATATGAACCAGTGTTTGTACCCATGAAACCAGGACATGGGAGTGTTCCACCAACACCAAGGGGAAATGCACCTTTTGATTGGAATCAACCGAACCTGCAACATGAAATTCAAACATTATATGAGGAACAAACTCTTTCACAAGGATTTGGTTCAGATCAAGGCATTCCACAAGAAATAAATCCAAATGTTTTACCAGATTCTTCATCAGATTCTGATGCTTCCGATGATGTTGATATGTTCCTTAAAGATCCTAGAATGACAAGAAAGATGGATAAATTCTTGAACAAGGTCTTTAAGATGTTCCCACAAAAATGTCTTGACATGATGAGTAATGTGACCTCCTCAAGTGAGTAAATCAATGTGCAAAAACAACAAGGCGGTGAGCTGTTAAGTTTCTCTCTGCATCCAAATGAAGAAAATGTGCAACAAGAAACTCAACCTACCTTGATGAGTAAACATGCTTCAAAGGCATTGATAGTGACTATTCCTCAAAATTCACCATTTGAAACAATAAATAATCTGTTATTTAACACAACACCTGTAACACAAGATCAAATGAGGACCACACAAATATTGACAGTTGTCCCTCAATAAGAAGTGGTCCCTCGCATGCATAAAATTGGATCAAAATCTAAGATGCAAGAAAGCTTTACGACTGGAATGCCTGATCTTACCAATGCCCAAAACAATTCCACAATGCAACAAAGTTCCTATGTCCCATTAAGTTCAATATATTTGCCAAATACTCAAGTACCTATTATGCAAACTATTGTGACAGATCCTTCGATAATGGTGACACAAAGAGCTACAGATAGTGGTTTGCACCAGCAGCAAATATTGCAACAATTGAGTAATACACAAAAGGTACAATTGAATGTGCAAACAAACAATGCACAACAACAACAATACCGCATTCGACAGCAAGTTGCAGCGCCCTCTGCACCATTACAAGTTAATGCAAACTTGCAACCACCACAATGGATTGGACAAACAACATAGCAAGTCAATTCAAGTGCCATACCCCATCTTAAGGAGAAACAACAAAAACCTCCCAAACAAAGTTTTTTGCAAATGATGGGATTTACACCGAGACAACAACAATTGGCACAAAGTCAGCAAATTCCGATTCATCAGTATCAACAACAACATGTGCCTCAATATGTGCCAAGACAAACAGGTTATCATACTTCACAACCGCAATTGACGTCTGTGCAATATCAACAACACCCTCAATTGCAATATCAACCTAGGCTACAAACGATGATTCCACCACAAGAAGCACAACAGCAAGGTCAATATCAAGGCATGGCACAACCACCACAACAAGAGGTGTACCAAGAACATTATATGCCGGAGACACCAAAGACGGCAATTTCAGAGCATCAACAACCGATGGAAAATAGGATGTATCGACAAAGCATACACCCAAGAGTAAATGATGAACTTCCAAAATCTTCACTACCTAACGCATTTGCACAACAACTTGAGAAGTTGCAACAACAAGTTGACACATTGGAAACCAAAGGAACAAAGAAGTTGTACATAGATCACGATTTATGTCCTAATCCATTTGACAAGAGCTTGTACATGTCTCCCTTCCCTAAGCATTTTGAGGCACCTAATTTTGAGAAATATAAAGGGAATGGCAATCCAAAAGATCACATTCGAGCATTTTCCACGACGTGTACTAAAGTGAGTTATGAGGAAACATATTTAATGCGCTTGTTCGCACGAAGTCTCACCAGACAAGCCATGGATTGGTATTTGCATCTGCCAGGGAATATAAAGAATTGGTCGGAATTGGATCAAAAGTTTATATCTCACTTCACATTCAACATTGACAGTGACGTGACCATGTCAGATTTATGCAACACCAAGAAAAAGCAAGGTGAACCATTAGTGACTTTCTTGCAACGATGGCAAAGCTTGTATAGTCATTCTTCCCTAGATATACCTGAAGAACAACAAGTGAATTTATTTATCCAAAATCTGGTCCTAGAAATGATGTATGAACTCAAATTGAAAAGTCCCAGTACCATTGAGAAACTCATTAAGAAAGGGATGAACATTGAAACCACTCTTGTAGTTAAGGGAATCATTAAGCTCAACAAAGACAGTGACAACACAAACAATTCAGGGGACAAAAATAGATTTTGGTACAAAAACAAGAATGTCACTAATGATGGAGTTGTTGATGCAAGAGTGGTGAATGCAAATCAACCCCCATTCACAATCAAGAAATTGAGTGCTCCTAATATGTCAACTATGGAACAAAATCAAACACCGACAAGCAATGTTACTCAACAATACACTCAACAATATAATCAACAACAAGGTCAGCAACAAAATCAGCAAAGAAAACCTTTCCGATCAAGGGATGGACCTCCTCGACAATTTACGCCATTGGGAGAGCCTATTGAGTCAGTAATGAAACAATTAATACAAGCAAAATTTATGAAGTTACCAGATATCAAGGCAGAACCATTGGTAAAGCTGCATTGGTGGAATGATAATGCATATTGTGAATACCATCGGTCAAAAGGACATAAAACTACATCATGTTTTCAATTGAAACATATGATTCAAGATTTTTTGGAGCAAGGGGTGATTGAGGTAGATCCACCCAACGCGACCTCTAACACTGATCATATAATTTTTCAAAACTCCTTTGCTTGATCATGACAAGGGTAAAGCATCTTCTTCAAACTCTACCCAAACAGCAAATTATGCAAATACTGGTTATAACAATGTCATCAATTGTTTTTGAGCATCAAATGAGTATGTTTCCACCCTAAGAATAAAGGAACAAGATCCTTCTTGCACAGTCACCACTCGTAGATCCAAAATAGTTCTGAAAGGAGCTCCTGCAGTTCCTCCCAAATCAACTTCTACAAGTCAATATAATCTCCTAGATCATCTGGGGAAGACACCTGCACAAATATCAATTCTTGAATTGTTGAAAATGTCCCCTATGCATCGCCTAGTCCTAGATAAAGCTTTAATTGAATCTATTGTCTTGACAGACATTGATGTTGACCAGTTTCAAGCCCGAATATGACATCTAGCTATTTCCCAACACGTTGCATTTTCTGATAACAATATTTCACCTGATAAGCTCCCTCATAATGATCCTTTACATCTTGAAGTCTTTGTCCATAATTGCAAAATCCGATGAGTCTTGATAGATGGTGGAGCTGGTCTTAACATCTGTACCTTGAGAGTGGTCATTGGTCTTGGTTATACAGAAAATGATATTGATTCTTCCAGAAGAATAACAATCAAAGCATATGATGATGTTGAGCGCCCGTCTAAAGGGATAATTACATTGCCTATCAGAGTCAGTCTAGTGACAGAAAACACTTTCCTGTAGGTCCTAGACCTCGATCTCCCTTACAATATGATTCTTGGTCGTCCGTGGATCCACACAATGAAAGAAGTTCCATCCACTTATCATCAATGTTTAAAATATCCTTACAATGGAACTAAGATAACAATTACAGGAGATTTTAATCCATTTCAATTTTGTGCTACTCTAAAGGATTCCCCGCAGCAGCAAGTCCCAGTCAATAGAGAGGCCCACTCACATAGTTATGTGGATCCTAATGAATTGTTAGAAGCTATCAAAGGTAAATTGAAAATACAGGACCAAGGATGCGGAGAGTATTCAATGGCTCAAACATTCCTCATTGGGAATTTACCAATCTCTCCAAAATCACATGGCAAACCACATTTGTTGCAAAAGGAACCTAAGATAGTCATTCAATATCAGCCCCCCACTACATTTACAAGATGGGGTGAACTTGACAAAAAAACTTTGGATGATGATGTCATAGATTGGCTTTATAAGGATCCAACTGAGACCCCTGTCAGGTTGCCGATGGAGCAGTACGGCAAAGGATTTACTATGCTGTAGAAGAAAGGATATGACGACTGCAGTGGCTTAGGCCCTGACAAGAAAGGAAGGCTAGAACCTATTATACCCAAGATACGACTTCCAACTTTAGGGTTAGGTTTTGTACCATTGCGAATTGGACCCTCGTCTACCAAAATAACCACGTGTAGAAAGGGGCGTGACTTTGATGATGAAACAAAACCTGAGGATACCCGACCCGAAACTGATTCTAGTGAATGGGAGTGGAGTTATTTTTCTTCTAACTCCTATGCCCTTGACAATGTTTTCCTTGACCCTGATGATTTGCCCGTGGAAGACAAACATGAAATAAATCCCCCTCCTAAAACATTCCCTAATGCTTGGATAGAGTCATTCTAGGATCCAAGCTCCAAATCAGATGCGAGCAGTTCAAGCAGTGATACCATAGACATTTACATCTTTACCATCTCGGCCCTCTCCATCTTTAAAACTGATGATGACATGCCCCTTGTCTATCCACAGCTTATCCAAGATGATCAACAAGAACCACTCACATTGGATTGTTTTCAAAATGACAAAGCAATTGCAGAATTCCTTGGACTACAGGAAGGCATACCACAAGGTGATCATAAGGCAAGATTTTCTATTGATCTGGATTCCACGACATATTTTGGGGAGTCAACTCCATCTTCCAGTCATAAAAATGAAAAAAGAAAAGAAAAAGTACAAAATAAAAAAGATAACTCTTTGAGTGAAAACCGTAAGGCACTCTCTGATCATAAAAAAGTAAAAATAAAAGACGTACCTGTGGGTGAAAACCTCTCTGAGGTGCCCAAAGGTGGAAGATTGGACATACCCCTATCAAGTCAGGATAAATCAACATTGCTTGTGGAAATGACCGAAGAGATAAATTTGGGTACACCTGATAACCCTAAGGTCATTCATTTCGCTGCTTCTCTATCAACATAAGAAAAGATAGATTTTGTCAATTTCTTTCTTGAGAAAAAGATCAGTTTTGCATGGTCCTATGCAGATATGTCGGGCCTTGATCCAGAATTAGTCCTTCATCACTTGCCATTAAAATTAGATGCCAAGCCTGTCAAACATAAACTCAGAAAGATGCATCCCCAGGTGGCTCTCTTGGTCAAGGTAGAACTAAAACAATTACTAGACGTGGGCTTTATCAGACCCATTGATTATGCAGACTGGATTTCAAATTTGGTACCAGTTAGCAAAGTAACTGGGGGCATCAGAATCTATACGGATTTTAGGGATCTCAATAAAGCATGCCCTAAAGATGATTTTCCATTGCCAAA
Organism: Cryptomeria japonica; assembly: GCF_030272615.1. Classification (NCBI taxonomy): domain Eukaryota; kingdom Viridiplantae; phylum Streptophyta; class Pinopsida; order Cupressales; family Cupressaceae; genus Cryptomeria; species Cryptomeria japonica. Next base: position 84,215,450 of record NC_081408.1, on the reverse strand, counting down.
TATAGACATCATAGTTGACATGGCTGCTAGATATGAGATGCTCTCATTGATGGATGGTTTCTCCAGCTATAACCAAATTTGCATTGCTCTTAAAGATCAACATAAGATTGCATTCACATGTGCTCTGGGTACTTACTACTGGAATGTGATGCCCTTTGGTCTTAAAAATGTTGGAGCAACATATCAAAGAGCTATGACGACAATTTTCCATGATTTCATGCATACTTTGACGGAGGACTATGTTGATGACTTATAATGCAAATCTATCACAAGAGATAGTCATCTAGCCATCCTGGGCCCAATCTTTGACTGAATGGAGACCTACAAGCTCAAACTCAACCCCAAGAAGTGTGTCTTTGGTGTCATAGCTGGCAAATTACTAGGGTACATTGTTTCTCATAGAGGCATCGAAGTCAACCCTGCTAATGTTAAAGCAATAATGGATATGCCTCCTTTGTCAAATATCCGTCAACTAAGAAGTCTGCAAGGAAAGCTATAGTCAATTCGTCGGTTTATAGCTCAATCGGCAGACAAATGTCATCCTTTCCAGCATTTATTACATAAAGGTGTCACTTTTAAATAGACTGAGCATTGTCAATCAGCATTTCAAACTCTTAAGGACTATTTGTTGTTGCCACCTATTCTAATGTCTCCTATAGAAGGAAAGCCATTTATATTGTATATTTCTACAATTGAAACGGCACTAGGAGTTCTCTTGGCCCAATAGGATGAGAAAGGCAAAGAGCGGGCTATTTATTATATCAGTTGGACACTAGTGGGCTATGAGCTGAATTATTCACCTATTGAACGAGCATGCTTAGCAGTGGTCTTTGAAACAAAGAAGCTTTGACACTATATGTTAAATCATCAGACATTGTTAGTCGCAAAAATTGATCCCTTGAAGTACTTGCTTAGTAGGGCAACTTTGACAGGTCGCCTAGCAAAGTGGGTTATGATCCTCAGTGAGTTTGATATTGAGTACATGGAGGGAAAGGCAATAAAAGGACAAGTCATAGTGGATCAACTTGCAGAGGCTCCTATTTATGATGATCATCCCATGTTGACAGATTTTTCGGATGAATCAGTCTTTTCTCTCACATCTTCCAATGAATGGAAGTTATATTTTGATGGATCTCATACCAAGTTTGGGTCCGGAGTAGGTATATTGTTTGTCACCCCTCAAGGTGATGCTATTCCTAAATCCTATAGAATAACTTTCCATTGTACCAATAACATTGCCGAATATGAAGCTCTGGTCACAGGACTCCGAGTAGCGGTCCACTGGAATATCACACATTTGCAAGTCTATGGAGATTCTCAGTTAGTCATCTGTCAGGTGAATGATGAATAAGAAACAAAAGATGAAAAGATTATTCCTTACAGGCACATGGTAGATTTCTTCAAGACAAAATTTATGGCTATCCATTTCAGTCAAGTTCCTAGAATTCAAAACAAGTCGGCAGATGTGATGGCTACTATTGCTTCCATGATAAATCTGCCCCACAATATGGACAGATGTGAATTTTTGGTTGAATAGTTGCTTGTCCCTTCTTTTGAAATTCCGATAGCAGATGTGATGTGTGTTCTTGTTGGTCCTAACTCCCCATGGTACAATGACGTCTATCAATATTTGAAATCCCAAACCTTACCACCTAACCTTTCCGCTAACCAACGCCGAGCCTTCATCCGACAGAAAACCAAATATATCATCATTGTTGACACCCTTTACCATAGTTCCTTTGACCATACCCTCCTCAGGTGTTTGGATTCTGACGAAGTACAAATGGCTTTACATGAGGTTCATGATGGTATATGTGGGGGCCATTTCAATGGTCTGAGCTTAGCCCAAAAGTTGATTCATGTTGGGTATTATTGGGCCACTCTGGAAAAGGATGTTCATGATTTTGTCAAGAAGTGCTACAAATGCCAAATCCATGGAAATTATATTCATGCGCCAGCCCAAGAGCTTCATTCTGTTATATGTCCGTGGCCCTTTTCTCAATGGGGATTGGATCTTATTGGCAAGATTCACCCGACATCTGCAAATGGACATAATTTTATCATTACAGCCACAGAGTATTTTACAAAATAGATCAAGGCTATCCCCATGACCTATATCACTGGTGTGCAAATTTCAAAATTTCTATTGAATTATATCATATGTAGATATAGGGTTCCCCTTGCCATAGTCATAGATAATGGCCGTCCATTCAAGAATAAAGATGTCAAAGAACTCTGTGAAAAGTTTCACATCCAACACCATTTCTCCAATCCATACTATCCACATGGTAATGGTCAAGCCGAAGCATCAAATAAAACCATTATCAAGATCCTGAATAAGGTTGTCAATGACGCTGGTCAAGATTGGCACGTACAGTTGAATCCAGCACTATGGGCTTATCGTACTTCTATCCGTACACCTACTGGCACAACACCTTATTCCTTGGTGTATGGTGTGGAAGCCATTTTACCCTTGGAAGTGGAGATTCCTTCTTTGCATGTTTCCTTGCAACATCTGATTGATGATGAGACACACAGAGTCTCTTGGTTGCATCAGCTTGAGATGTTAGATGAGAAACATCAGACAGCCCTGACACATTTGCAAGCATATCAAAACTATCTCCGTCGCTCTTATAATAAGAAGGTCAAAGGGTGACACTTCGAAGTGGGATATCTGGTTTTAAAGGCAAACCCGAAGAATACACAATCTACTGACATCATCAAAGGCAAGTTTGAACCTAATTGGGTTGGGCCTTTCATAGTTAATGCAGCCTATGGCTCGGGGGCATATCAGCTTGCCACCCCAGAAGGTGAACCTTTGTCAGATCCAATCAATAGTATGCACTTTCGCAAGTACTGGGCATAATTTTCTATCAGCAATTCTTCAAATATGATCCTGAAAAAATACAAAAAAAATCAAAAAGCTCAAAAAATACAAAAAAAAAAAGTGAAAAAAGAGAAACAAAGAAAAAGAACAAAAAAGTAAAGAAAAATGATTCGCCCTCTAGTGAAATCCTGGCAAACAGGCGCTTTGGGCAAGGACCATGGTGAAAACCTGGCAAATAGGCGCCATGTGTAAAAAGATCATTGCTTTGTCATCTATCATGACCTCTAGCTATGCTTTCTCTCTCCAAGTTTATTGTGCCTATCCTTGTCCTAACCCAATGTTCTGTTTCAGGACTATGATTGGTCAACATCATTGTCTTGCATACTCCAGTTTCTTGTGCATATGTTTCGGTCCTGGTCTCTATATATGTCTTTCAGATGTGCATTGGGTGCGTTCCCCTTGTCATGATCAATCACTGGAACTTTCGAATTGAATAATGTCTTGAAATAATCCCTAAAAAATCAAAATAATGTCCTGAAATAATCCCTAAAAAATCAAAATAATGTCCTGAAATAATCCCTAAAAATTGAAAAAATGTCTTGAAATAATCTCTAAAAATAAAAAAATGTCCTGAAATAATCCCTAAAAAGTCAAATAAAGTCCTGAAAAAATGAACACAAAAAAATTGTAAAAACTCAAAAAGAAAAACAAAAAAAATCCCCTTTGTGCATAGACAGATCACTGAGCATACCTCCAACGACATGCAATCACACATTGTGCTTTAATGAAATCACATATTCACAGATGAACTTTTTCAATCAAACCAGACATTCAAACTGATTTTAAATTGTCATGTCAATCAATCAACATCAATATCATTTGTCCTTGTCACTACTATCATGGGTCTTATATAGGGTGTGGTATACTTGAAACCAGACTGTGTCCTGTCTTAGACGGGGTACCGCATTCCCCAAAATCAGACAGCATGGTCATCCTATCAACACTTTCAACTTTTGACAATGAAGATCAAGATGTTTGTTTGACTTGTTGGAATTAGTGAGTCTTATCTTTTTATTGATTTATCTTTGGCTTCGATCATGTTCCTATGTTGCTCAATGATGTCACTAAGTGATTTAGAGTGACCGGGATGGTTCATGGTCCCTTTCTTTTTTGTTGTGATTGCTATTTGTGGAATGTTTGTCACAAACTGGGGCAACTATATCATTGGGTGTCTATGATAAGTATGTTCACTTTGTGAACGCTGCACATACCTCGATCCTTGATGTATGCACCCTAGGATGCCTCACTCATTCCTTATGTGTGATGTGTCTGTCTTTTGCAAAAAGGGTTGCATTTCAGCTCCGGCCTTTAATGACATGATGCTATGCATCCATTTTGGTAGATTAAATAAAGGTTCTCACCTACAAAGTGCATTACTGAAAGCAAGTTTTTCTTCGTCTCTAACTTTCCTCTATCTCATTTCTTCTTACTAACATTTCTTTTGTCAGTTTTGGCAGTCCGTTCGAACCTATCGTCTTCTGTCATTCTTATCGATCACTTGGCCTCTTTTCTGGATTTTTTTGGCCAATTCCTCAAGGGGGCATGCATATGTCATTGTTATTGTCTGGGGCATTTTCATTATTGTTCTTTGAAACAACGCTTGAAATTGCATTGTCTCAAAGAGGGGCAAATGTAAACATCTAAAAATGGTCAACGCTTGCGAAGTCGTATTTTAACATTGGCGCATTGCCTTATTTTAGGGCTTTTGCATCGCATTAACATTTCTCCTATGTTACGCACTTGGTCTTTATCATTTGCAAGCATCAAGTCTTTCTTTTGCATTCTTCATTTGTCTTGCTTTCAAATTTGATCTTGTCGATAACAATCTTCAGTCATGATTTTGGTCGATCTTATCCTGTCGCAACAATGTGCGTGCTCATTTGGCATATTTTGATATCGTCAATTTGATTTCATTCTGGACATTGTCAATCCTAATCGATGATAGAATTAGGGTTTTGTCCTCTTGTCAATCTTGTCATCTTGTGATCGATTCGCCATCGATCCTTGTCAATCTCGTCAATTTTGTGATCGATTTGTCATCGATCATTGTCATTTTGTGATTGATTTATCATCAATCGTCGTCCTTCTCAATCATGTCAATTTGGATCAATTAGTCATTGTTCCTCGTCAATTGGCGCATTTATCAATCAAATCATTCGTCAGCATTGGTCCTTTGTTAGTCAGAATCATGATTAAATCGAATCGACATTAATTATCTTTTGTCAAGACCTAATTGTCGTCCTTGCATTTCTAATTCATCTTCCAAGGTTTTATGATTTATTCATTTAATCTTGTTTGTAATTTTCCCTCTAGGATTAATAATTTATTTATTTATCCTAAGTCTTCTTGTCACAATTAAATATTTATTTAATTGGCTAATTAATTCTTCCTAATTTTTGTAAATTAATTAATGAATGAAAAATTATTAATTAATTTACCTAATTTTCATCAATTTCCTAGTTTCCAAGTCATCATTTCTAACCTAATTTTCTAATTTCCTAATTTCAATTTCCACCTAATGAATTTCTCTCTAGTCTCTCCCTATTTTTGTGCTTTGGTGGAAGCATGAATTTCTCAGGCGTCATACTATTGGCATAGCAAGATGTCATAGGCTTTTAGTCCTCTAACCTTTGCATTGGCAATATGTCATAATTCGTGACATAGAAGGTGTCATAACCTTCTTCCTTCACTCAATTTTGCCATTTTGAAATCAATTGCCTTTAATATCAATTTAATGCTAATCTTGTCTTTTCTCCAATTTATCTATAAATTGGATGAATTTCTTCGATCAAAGGGCCGAATCAATCACGCTTCTAGTACCCTAATGCTGTCGTCTCGTCTTGTCAATCTTTCTTTCATATTATACTTACGCACTTGAAGGTGAGATCCACAAAACAAAGTAATTTGAAGGAGAAAGAAGGACAATGGAGATTTCTGGAGGAGATATTCACATTTGCGATGGTTTGCATTTGAATTGAATGTCTTGTTTTTTTATGCATCTCTATTGAATGTAATTAGGATTTGCCACTGCATTTTAGTTTTTGTGATTGAGCTAGGCTAATTTGCTATTTGCTTTGATGATTTCCAAATTCCTATCTACATATACAATAGTCAATGAAATAGTATATGTAGATATACTCCCCTTATGATTATTCTGTAGATAACTTGGATTTTGCATGCTCAGTTCTGTTCTGTGCTTGTATGCTCTGAATGCTCTATATATTCTGCTCGGTATAATCCCCTTGTATACAATACTCAAAACTGTGTTACAAAAATTGTGTCACTCTCCAAATATAGTATTACTCCCCCTTTGTCTAGTATTACTTCCCCTATGTAGTATTATAGTATTACTCCCCCTTTTTGACAAACATCAAAAACTTAATTTCCATCTGGGGGCGGTAACTGATCAAAAATAGATTTATACTTGTTTTGGGCATCCGTGAGGGCGACTAAGAGTGAATCCTTTACACTTTCCATTATGAATTTTGTGCTTGAATATCAGCTAATAGTGATATTAAGCCATCAAGAGTGCTCCCCTCTTGTGTAGTTGATAGGTGTGTAGCTCTGTTGATCTGTTCCTGTACTGATGAGAGATGAGGAAGGAATAATGTCTGAAGGGTCATTATATCCATCCTAATTTTATGTTCTTCATTCCCGAGTTCTAACTGTTGAGCCATGAGCTATTGAAGCTTGGTATAAAAATTCTGAACTGAATTAGGCTCGGTGGTCAACTTAGTTGAGAGATCAGTGATCTCTTTCTCAATTGCATTAGTTTTATCCTTGATATCTTTAATGAATAAGGAAAATGTATAAAGTTTCTGAAATAAAAAAAGAATATGCTTGAGTTGAGGGGACAACTCGGCAATGAATTTGACAAGCTTTACTTTTCCTATAGCTAGAGCTTTTTGTACCTCTTCAATCATTTTTGCTATAAGCTCTTTATCTTTTAGCTTGCTTAAGTACTTAGATGCATCAACTCCAGATGTTTCTATTTGAGTAAGGAGTTCATTCAGTTGAATGTGGATGGCTGCATCGGTTGACATTATTGTTGAAGGTAGCATTTTTGTTAGTAGTGTCTTTACCTTCTGAAGTACTTTATTCTTCTTTTGAATAGCCAATTTTTTTTCTTGTTCGGCCTTTTCTTTGCATAGTTCACCGAAATTGGTAAGTGCTTTCCCTTTTAATTTTGAGATATCCACATTGGGCAACACTATCGGTTTAGTCAAACCAATTTTGAAACTATGCTTTCTCACCTTCTTCTCTTTTCCTTTGGTCGGTTGCACTAAGACAAGTGTTTGTGAGGCTTGCTGACCCTCAGTAGGTTGCTCGGTAGATGCAACACTTTGGTCGATTCCTGTAGCCATTGTAGTGTCCTTGGGTGTCTCAGTGCTAGGGGTCTTAGCTATAACATTTACAGTGCTTGATGGTGCTTGAGACGTCTGATCTTTGGTTGTATCTTCTGCTACTTCAGACTTGTGACCTTCAGTGCCTTGATCTGTGTCCTTAGGAGCTTTGGTTGAGATAGGTTGCTTCACCGGTGGATAAGGCTGAACTTGTTCTAAAACAGATTCACTAGATACAAGTTTCTCATAGGTAGTGCCTTCAATCATATCCTACTCTGGTGCTTCTTCATCCATAACATCTTCATCAATTTGAATAGTGTCAGTCAGGTCTTGCTTGGTAGCATCAGGACCTTGCTCGGTGACATCAGGATCTTGCTCGGTGACATCAACAATTTCAACTTGAGATTGTTCACCGACATCCTTTAGTTTGAAGATTTCCTGCCACTTGGCTTTTGTCTCATTTTCCACATCAATGTATAGCCCATTCATCAATTTTAAGGCTCTCTGTTTGACAAGAAATTTAAAATTGTATGTTGTCAAATGCTCCTTGATTTCTGCTAAAGACATATCAGTGAATAGATGGACTAGAATTCTTTCTCTTATTTGTCTCTCTGAGTCCATTGCATATTTCCATCTATTATCAATATGTAAGTATAATTCACTCGGAAGTGACTTTACTAGTTCTAATGGAGCTAGCCAAAACTTTAGAAGTGTGCAGATGACAGCTTCTTCAATTTGTCGCTTCTCATCATTATTCCTAGTCTCATACTTAACATATATAAATCCTGCAAATCCACCATATTCTTTAAGATTGGCACAAAAATTTTCAACACTATGAATATTTACCTTTTTGCTTTTTACAATCTAAAATTTGTTCGCATCATCAGATTCTATATCACTAGACTCTTTTGCCAAAATGAGTCTCCGAGTAGATTTCTTATAGGTCTTGGTTACCTTGGGTACAGTAACACTCTTTTGTTTCTTACTCAGTGATGCAGCTGATGCTCTAGTGTCGGGTCTCTTTGTTGGTGGTGTTGGTAGGACCTTTGAAATGTCCTGTTTCTTTCTTTTCAAAACTGTACCCTTAGGCAACTCGGTACTTAATGTTATTTCTGCCTCTTGAGCTTCTGATTCCTCTTCGGTAATGGCAAGAGTGCCTTTGATAGGTGTAGAGGAGGATTCTTCTCCAAATTTCTTAGATAAAACCTTTATCATTTTGGTAGCTTTTCTTGTAGCCTTAGGTACTACAATGCTCATTTTTACTTTTTCCTTCACCTCTTCATATGTTCCATATCTTAGTTCAGTAGCATGCCTTGGCAATGATAGATAGGCATCAATTTGTTGTTGTGTTATATCATAGTCAATCTCATAACCCATTGGTGGCAAAGATTGAGTCCTTGGTTCAACATCATTCATATAACAATAATCGGTGTCTACCTCAAAACATATATCATCCTTATATTTTCTACTAGTTGTGGTGGAATCCTGTACCTATTGTGCATCTTCTCTTGAAATTTGTAGAAATAGTCATCCATGATATCATTAAAGTTATCTCCTAGTTTCTTGATAAAATCATTGATTTGATGGGTGATAGGTCAGTGTAGCTCCCAAACTACTTTACCGACTGAGGGAAAGAACTTCTCAAAGTAGAAGAACATGCATACAAGAAGTGAACCAAACTTCAGTGTATTTGTCGAGTTGTTCTTCTTTGGCTTCCTTATTGTGTTCAAGTTCTCAAACAAGTTCTTCAGTAGCACTTCACATAAATCTACTTTCACTCCCTTCTTCACTATTTTGTAGGCCAAGTCAACTGCGGCACATGGTACACTATTTTCCCTTGCAAATTGGAAGAAACAGTAACCAATTACTCTAATTGCAAACTTGAGTTCTGCATCAATGACATTGTTCAATTTCAGTCCTTGGTAATCAGATTCTACTGCAATTAGACTGATTAGCTCCTTCTGTGATATCATTTTCTGTGCTCGTGCATGATGATAGATAGGATACCCGGTGATCACATGAATGATTTCCTTAGTGGTTTTGAATGGTTTCTCCTCTATCCACATAAAATCATCATGTACTCTGCTCAAGACAAAATTAACCCACTGGGGTTTAAACACACGGGGATAGGCTAGGGCTTCTGTTAATCCCTTGATTTTGATATGCTCAAATTTGCTATCCATTTTGCCATCAGTACAAAGTTCATCATATGTATCACTAATCTCAACATGACTGAGTTCCTCAACACGACATTTGGTGAAGAATCTAACATCTTCAACTAACAAGACTCGATCCAGGACGAGTGAAAATGCAGTTTTGTCATCCGGTTCAAAGGCAACTTTGGGAGTCAAAGAATATTTTAGCGAGGGCTTCTCCACATTTTTGACAACTCCGGGATCTTGGATCTTGGGCGCCATTGTAGGTTTCAAGTAAAATTTAGCAAACTATCCTTAGGGTTTACAAATGATTGACGCTTCACACTCGGTAGATAATAGCAATTTGACTAGATCGGAAACCAGCTTAACAGTGTGAATAGATTTGATGTAAATACCTTGAAATTCACTCTGAATGAAGTTTGATCACCTTGATTCACTCTGCTTTGCTCTCTTGAAAACTTGGTGAATGAAAATGACCGCTAAAATACCTTTAAGTACTCAAAAATACCTTATCGGGCTCTGTGCAAGTTAGATCAAAACATTAAATGCACTCGATTCACCTTTTACTGATTTACTCCTTTTTTCGTTTTAACCGAGTAACCAAATTTCCTTCATTAACTGACTTGATAGGCTTCCTGTATACACCGACTTGACAGGTTTCCTGTAAAGTACTTTTGATAGAATTTCAAACTGACTAACTGCATCTTAACTACGCAGATTTTAAATTTTGTACATAATAGAATAGGAACTGTTATGATTTAACCTTTAGAGAATGCAGCCCCTTCATACCTTTTTTGACTAACTTGGAATAGGTGCACCTAACTTGGTAGGTAAGGTGCTTTCTTCATCTGACATGATTTCCTTCTTTTTCCAAATCATCTTGAATTTTTCTTTTATCTCTTTAGTGTCTCTTCTAGGTTGATCTTTGCAATCTCCAGCTAAATGTCCAACTTTGTGACAATGAAAACATGCCATACCAGGATTTCTCCATGATCTTCGGTTGTTCATTCCAAACCTTATTAAACAATTGGCACTAATATGTCCATATCTTCCACAACATTCGCACCATATCCTTGTATTGTAATCCCATGGTACTGCTGCATATTGTCGGTTAGGATCTGTGTGAGTTCAGTAACCTCTAGTGTTTCCTCGGTATGGATACCACATGTAGTTCTTTTGCTTAGACCATCACTTCTCAGTATTATGTCCATATCTATTGCAGTTTCTACAAAACCCTTTGAATTTTGCCTTCTGATAGTTGTTAACAAACTTTGTCCTACATTGATTAGATGTGTGACCATATTTATTGCAATTGTAACAATATCCATTGGACTTAGTGATATTCAGTTGCTTACCTTTTCTAATCTGGCATATGTTGGCAGTATGACCTTGATTTCCACAGTAGTAGCAAATAGGCTTCTTCCTTTTGATGTTATTCCTATTTCCAACTTGCTTTGATGATTCTCCTCTCTCGGTAGTATGAATTCCTTTCTCGATTGATTCTTTTCCTTTGTAACCAAGTCCTACATCTTTGTTGGGTCTTCTTGTATTCAGTTGCTCATCCAACATCTTTGATGCTTCATAACTCTTCTTCAATGTTTCTTTGGATTTCTTCTCTATTTCAAGTTCACCAGTCAACCTTGATACTTCAAGTTTCAATGCTTGATTTTCATCATTCTTTAGAATTGCTTCATGATGTGCATAACCTAGTTGATCGGTCATATTTTGTTGAATACTAGTTAGCCTTATGATTTCATCATTCTTATCAGATACTAAGACTTCAAGTTGTTATTTCTCTCTTTGTAGATCTCTTGCTTTATCCTCAACTATCCTTAATGCATATAGATTTTCAGTCATCTGTGTACTGAAATGTTCATGTTCTCTTTTCATTGCTTTTAGTTGATCAGCCAATGCTTTGTTCTTTTCTTTCAACATTCCAATCATTTCTTCAATCTCTTCAAATATACTGTTCTCAGATGATGTCTCGATTTGTTCCACTAACTCTTAAGAATCCTACAAGTCATCAGATAATCTTCTTCTTACTTTCAGAAATTTTTGCATTTGCCTTTGCATGTCTGCAATCACTTGATTTGCATGATCTAGCTCTTCTTGTAGATATACAATCCTCCGAGATTGTTTATAGCCTTCCATTGATAAGATCTTTCTCTTTAGGTAGTTAAACCCTTTTTCAAGATTCAATCTCTGATACCAATTGTTAGGCCCATTATGGAAAGCTAATGTACTGAGAGGGGAGGGGTGAATCAGTACTCCAAAAATTTTCTTTAATAATAACCTTACTGCTATGCATAAATAGAATAGTGCGGTAACATAAAATAAAGTTAAAACAAACAGATAACAATCATACATGATTCACTCCATAACACATATATTTTGGTTACGTAGAAACTCTTGGTTAGAGAGAAAAACTGTGGTAGGGATGTGTCATGCCCAAAATTTAGGGCAAAAACGGAATGATTTTTTTTTTTTTTAAAATACTAATTAATTAACAAAGTTCGCTAACCCGACATGCATTAACATGTTTGCCATATCTATATTCGAGCTAACTCTGATACTAAACTAAGTAACGGAATTAATTAAAATTTATTTGTGGAAAACTGAATGATTTAATTTATATTCTCATCAAATGTAGTCAATAGTTTAATTAAATCAAACTCATTAAAAATAGTAGATGAAGATAAATTTAATCTCCAATAAGACTATATAGTCTAAAATCCATTTTTAAATCAATAATTAAAATAATCGATTAAAGTGTCATTTAGTTTAGATAATTAATTTACACGGGCAAATTAATTACGAGTAGCTATTAATCGACTTTAGAAAGCTAATTAAAAATTATTTTTCTAGCATCCGTTCTAACCTCAAAATGAAAGGTGCTTAAATTAATCCCTTTTAAATCCAAACTTAAAAGTAAATACTCTAATTAGATTAACTAGGCACAATTAAGTATTTACCATACTACACAAATTTTAAAATATAAGGTTAGGCTTTATTCTTTAGATTTTCCCCAACTTCCTATTAAATATCATATATGGGTATTTAAATATTTGTATCTACATAAAAATACTTACCCAAATATACATATATATATATTAGCCTTCATAAAAGATTTCCCAACTTAATAGCAATTAAGCCCTTCAAACCCTAATTAGGGATTTTCAATTATAAAATGGCCCTAATCTAAATGAGTTACCATTTTATTTGATTTATTTATTACCCTAGCCCTACCCAGGCTAGGGTTTAATATATATATATATATATTAACACTTTGGTGCAGGGCTGAAACCCATCGAGCAGCGGCCATGGTAAATTTCGTAGGTTTAAGGGGGCGACGGGGTCACCACTGTGTGTCCACACAGTGGCGCCACGCAGTGGCGACGCGACGCCACTATGTGGACACATAGTGGGAGCCGCAGCGGCCCACACCACTATGTGTCCACACAGTGGGAGCCGCAGCGGCCCACACTGTGTGACCACACAGTGGAAGCCACGACCCACATTGTGTGTTCACACAGTGGAAGCTGCGAGGCCGACCATTGTGTGTACACACAGTGGGGTCTGCGGCCAAACAAAAAAAAACCCCTTTTTTTTTAAAACTTATAAATATTTTTATTTTTATGTATTTTTTTTTTTAAATAGATATATTTATGTATATATATATATATTGATATACATCTCTTTATATATATATATATATACAACGCATTTTATTTTTTATTTTTTATTTTTAAAACATAGTTATAATGATATACATGCAAACTGCCTTAATACTATATTTGTATGAACTTATAAATTCCATGAGGCATCCAATTAAAATAAATAGGCTCTAGTATTTTGATTTAGATGAAGAGGATATAGATGGGATAATGATTTTCAAAACTTCATTCTATTATATTGCTTTTACAGGAAACAGAAATAATTAATTTATTTTTCGATATACAATATGCATGCAAATCTAACTTATGTCGTTTCTATTTAATTTTATTTTGAATGCCTAAGAATGAAATAAATTTCCTGCTAAACTATTCATCATAGCACATCGAATAAACTTTATTTCTGAACTTAGGGAATACTAATTTAGGAATACCTTATTCTTTTCTGCAATAAATACATTTACTGATTCTGCAATTTCTACCGCAACTGACTAGATATTTTTATTAAAATCTAACAACAACTACAACTCATATTTTCTGTAATTAAAATGGAGACAAATTCACAGATGAAAGAAAAGCACAGAATTAAATAAAACTAATGTTCATATTACAATGACTATTGCATGCAATTCAAAAGTAATTCTTTTCAAATAGAAATAGGAATGTATCTAGCTTTTTACAATATTAAAGATATTCCGCAAAGTTTACAAGATGTTTCTTTATTTAAATACAATCACTAATCGCATGTCTATATTTTGAATTTACAATTAGCCTCTCATTCCAACGAATGAGGGTGTATTTCTCCTTTTAAAACTAATAAATACAAATGCAATTAGATTTCTGCAACAATAATCTTTTGCAACTTTTCACTTGTCCTGTTCTTTTCTCCCAACAATCCTGCATAATAAATCACAAATATGACCATGGAGTGCTCACCTCCTAGCCTAGGCTAACTGGTAGCCACCCCCGAGCTCGAAGAACCAAGCCCTAGACTGGTAACAAACATGCAAACACATAGAAGACAGAAAACACACAGATTTCAAACACACTCCCAACTTGGCTAGACTGCACCACACTTTGGTGATGACCTTTTCAAGGGTGGTAGTGGACCAATACCCTGAGGAGAACTGCAAGTATGGAAAATTGGTAGCCACCTCATGGCACAACAAATACATCAAGAATTTCAACCCTTTATTCCTTATGCCCCCCAAGGCATTCTAGCCTTATATCCCTCCTTATGACCCCCATTGCACAAACAGGCCATGCAGCAAGGGTCACACAAAAATCCCTTGTGATCGCTCTCAAAACGAGAGTCTCTCACTTGAGGGTTGTCACTGCTGCCACCCACAAGATCCTCCTCTCTCCCAAGAGTAAGAGGTCTTGAAAAACTCCCAAAAAACACATACAAAACATAATGCAAAATACCAAATGAAATTCCCAAAAAGGACATACAAGAAAACAGAAATTCTACACCAACATACCTTCAAAACACATGCAAACAAAAGTCATTTAAAGAAGAATGTAACCAACCTTAATCTGTCCAAAGGTAGGATAGTATTTGAGGAAGAGCTACCCAATTCCACGGATCTTCTTCTTCTACCCTTAGCCAAATTTTACTATTCAAATCTATTCTATTCTTTTTTCAAAAATTCTCTTGTCTCCAAAAATGGAGAGTGGGTGATTACCCTCAAATTTTCAAATTCTTTCTTAAGAAGCTCCTTCTCTCAGTTCTCACAAGTTTCTAAAAACTAAAGAGGAAGGTAAGACAGAATGGGAAAGAGAACTCTCATTCAAATAGGAAAGTTTACAACTAGGTTCAAACTTCTAATTTCAATTTTCGCACAACTCAGAAAAGCCAAATTTTAGAATGTCAAAAAGGTCACTTAGGAGTAGAAACTTGCCTAAAATTACCCCTAACCCTTAGGTATACCTTATGGGCTTTAGGAAACCCTATTAAACTACCCCTAGGTGTTCATTTAACCCATTTTAAACCCCTCTGAAGTTTATTTTCGGGTCAAACATATGTTGACCTCTCCAAGGATTCTTTTCCCAAGGAATCACGTTACATTAATTGAAAAAGCTATAGTTGAACACTTTCCCACCAAAAGACAAAAATAAAACATTTAAACTTAAATACACACATGTGTCAAGTGACACACATAAAACACTTTTACAATTTAAAACATGAAATCATCTCTTGTGGATTTTACACAATAAATTTAAATAACACTTAACACACATGCAACATATACTATTACGAATAAAATACAACACAAACGGGGTGTTGTCTCTCCAAATAGACAACCCCTAGCTTACGAACATACATAAGTCTAGGTTTGGTTCTCCGTAAATTTCCATGGTCACATGGATAACTTCCTACGCATCTCAATTTACACATTAGTACTTTCAAATATCCACATATAATATAATTCAAAGGAATAATAATACACATCATCACTTGCATACAATTTACATCTGAACAAATTAAATACATCTTTTATCCAAGCAATTTCACATAAGCAATTCATCCTAATTGTCATAAACTTAAACATACATCAAAATTCTATTATCATAGTAAAGTCCTGCAAATTCAATAACGACATCTATCATCGCAATATCATCTTATCTAACAATCATGTTGTGTTCTCTCTCATAAAGCATATAAGTAAATCATCAAAATATAGCAATGTTATCCAAATCCTGAAATCATATAAGTTCTAAGTTTCAAAATGCATCAAAATAAAGTATCCATAATAGTCTAAATATAAAATCCACTGAAATGTCAAACTGAGTCGAGGTGAGGCCTCACAGGATGGCACCCACAAATTCACTACTGCAATAATAAAGATTGCTCAGTTAGAGCTACATTTATCTATTTCTGATAGCTTACCCTGTTAGGAGTAACAAGATTTGTTAGATCTACCTTGCTAAATGATTTTACAACATTAATCTGAATGCTACACCTGGTTAGAGGATTTACAATTTATAGACTTGGTTAGAGTCTTTTATCCTGTTAAAGGTTTCTCTTTCAACTTCACAATATTACAATAAAATCATTACAAATATCTGCAACTTTACATCTGAAATGTTATAGCAGATTCTATGTTCTTAGAATAAGATTACCGTGCTTATAGCATACCTCGGTAACCCATATTGTAACTCGGTAAACCCTTTTGTTTACTCTATTCTTTGACTGTTCTTTGATAGCCTTCTCGGTGACCTCTCTATGTCTCTGTAACAGACTTCCTTTATACATACTCTTTATTTTTTTCTTCCCATGCTATATATATAGATCTCTTAAAATGGTGATCTAATTCATTGCTTTGATCTTACAAACAAGATTCCTTGAATGAATAACTAAACAAAATATTTCATTGGTTAGATTGACCTTGCAATCATACACAATCTTCTAGTGCAATTTCCAATGTAATAACGGATAGATGTGCCTCGATCTTGTAACATGTTTTCATGTGCATGTCCAGGTTCAATGTATCTGGTAACACATTTCACTCGGTGAATATCAACTTGGTGTGTTAACTTTACTGCTCGGTAGCCATAAAAAGATACTTGGTAAACAGCTCGGTGAATACTGCGTTCTGTGACTGCTTTCTTCTGTAACCAACTAGACTGTTCATACCGACTTCTCTGTGTGTACCGACTGTATGATTCGGTAATGCTAACCGACTATAATATATAGTATGACTTTGAATATAAAAACTAATGGCAATTTGATAAGTAGTAATAGTTAGTGCCATCACTTTGGCGTGTGTGGATCGAATTTAGGTTTGGTGCTATCTAGGTTATGGACCAGTTTTCATGTAACGTGTTGGTGGATCCTCCGATGCACTTTCAGGATGTTTTATTGATTGAATGATGTTTTTTGGCCTCAGGCCAACATGTGTTATGATTTTATTTCAGGATTATGTAATGGATCTATTGAGTTATCGTTTGGGTGGCCGACCTAATTGGTTAGGTCTCGAGTTGGTATAAATATATGTAAGATCTCATTGTAGATTATGAATGAATGACAAGGAGAGAATAATGTAATAATCATGTGTGTAGAGGATTTGGTCAATCATAGGTGATCGAGTTAGGTTTATGTAAGAGGTTTTTATAGCTTCGGTATTGAGCTTAACCGGAACTATAATCTCATATTTGATGCCATTACCGATAGTTCTTCTTTCTAGATTGTTGTCCAAATATTTTGAGGTGGTTGATAGCTCTATAGTCAGTGAAACTCCATTGTGATGAGAAGTTCACGCTAGGCAGTGTGCCTTCCTGCATGTGCAAGCCCCTATTGTAATCATATACTTATTGCAGAAGTATCATTTGACTATGGGTAGGGTTTTCCACCGTGGTTTTTCCCTTTACTAGTTTTTTCACATAAAAATCATGGTGTTATGTGTTATGGTTGCATGGTATTGATTCTTTGGTTTTAATTTATGCTTTAATGCTTTATTATTTATTTTGGTATAAAGTTTTAAGTTCTTTAATTCACATAATTTGTTAACAACTGATTCAGCCCCCCTCTCATTTTTTCACTGATTATCCTAACAAGTGCTCCTTGGGTTTGTTCCCTAAATCAACAGGGTTGGTGCTCCTTGGGTTGGTGCCCTAAACTCTGTAACCATTATTTACATTGTGAAGCTGGATTTGGAGCAGTAGATTCCAACAGAATTTATCACTGAGGTTTTTCCCATCTTGGGTTTTCCTTGTATATATCGATGTTATGTGATATGCCTTTTTGTGGTTACATTTTGATATATTCCTTTATCTCACCAGTAGGTTTACTTAGTGTTTGCATTGCTAACTGATACTCACTCTTAGGATTAAATGGTTAAGAGTTTTGGAAACCACTGATTCACCCCCCCTCTCAGTGGCATCTTGTGTCCAACAAAAAAGGGACCATTTTCCCAGATTATGATGTCATCCCATACTTTGTCATTATAAAAGTGGTGCATTTGATAAGCTTTTTGCACCATATCACTTGGGGGTCAGCACAATCAAGCACGGTGATCCAGAGGGATTATACAATATTTTCTGGCAAATAATAAAAGGAGATTCATTGCCTCATCATCATAGTTTTCCTACAGATATAATTAGAAATGAATTTAATTTTATGACCCAAGATTGGAGGAAGAAAAAATGGATAGATTTCAGGAAGCTATGGATTGTTGTACAGAAAATGGATCCCAGCTATGATCCATTAAGAAACTTCACTCCATTCTATGCCAAAGTTGATTTTGTTGAGAACAATTTTAATGAGTTAATTCTTGCATTAAAGGAGAAGAAAGCTAGACTTGAGGAAATCCACGACCACCAAGTTGAAAGAAGAAGAATGCAGCAACCTACTCCCATCACACCTGAAGAAGCAACCCTGATTCATCAGATGAGGGTGAAATAACTAGGCTCACCTCCTCCTCCACCTCAAAGGATGGATGGGCTAGAAGAAAGTAGACTAGCTATGTGCCCCCCTCCAAAGGGTGGTGTTGTGATAAAAATAATAAGATATGAGGTGAGTAGTGAAGAAGGGAGTGGTAGCACTAGTGACAATGGGAAGTTGGTGAGAAAGGAAAGAAAGAAAATAATGAAGGTAGAGCTAGCCCCAAAGGTGCAAGTAAGACCTTTAAAAGGGCTCAAGATCATAGATCTTGAAGATTCGGACAGGAGTCCCTCACCACCACGTGTGCCTTTTTCACCTCCAAGATAGAATGAAGAACAAATAGAAGAGAAACATAAGGAGGAAAAATAGGAGGAGGATACTATTGAAATTACAAATGAAGAGATGTAGATTGGTATTCCTCCCGTGCCACCCACTCTGGAATTAGACCCGACTCTTCTAGATATTCACGGAAGAGATTTTAGAGATGACAGGAAGGAGGCATGTGATAAATTTCTTGAGGATGAATCTTTTCTAAAAATCCTGACCTTCCTTCAATTGGTGTGGAAGATGAAGATAGATGAATATAAGAGGAGTGCTGAAAGAATTGCCCAAGGCCAGACAGGTCTGACCAGGAAAATTAGGAAGAAGTCAAGAGTGAAATAATGGAGGAATTTAAAGGAATCACTACAAATGAAGGCAGGATGATTGTAAATCGGGATGGTATTTTAATTCTGATGGAATGATGAAAGAATAAGTATCTGGTAGAATAGTGAGGGGGGGGGGGGTGAATCAGTATACTGAAAAACTAATACAAACTTCCCAAACTCAATCTCAATCACACAAAGTAAACTTATCAATAAAATATCACTGTCAAATTCAATACTCATAAGAATACCGGTTGACTGTTATAGCAACTTAACAGTAAACAAATTTAATCTTGCAAACATCCAAATGCTTAATCATATATCAACATACTTCATCTCTCAATGCTTCTAGTTATCATGCCTTAATATAATAGTTAAGTAGTTAACCAAATCAACAAATAAGATCATAACCACAAAAACATTCACCACATGACATAAATGTTTATACATGGAAAACCCAAATAGGTAAAAACCACGGTGAGATGAGACTCACAAGATCACTATCTAAACTCTTCTGAAGTTCACCCTATTAGGAGCCAAGCCTATTAAAGCTTTTATAATAAGTCCTGTTAAGAACTGATCCTATCAGGAATCACTTAGTTAAGGGATTTACAAATGCCTTGATAAAAAGAAAATATGTTGTTAGGAGTAACCTCGATAGAGGATTTAAGAATCCAAGATAATGGACCACCTTGTTAGAGGATTTAAGAACTAACCAAGCTTGTTAGAGCTTACCCAGTTAGGGGATTTCAATTCTGCTGTAATTGTTAGAAGACAACAGGTTTTTCTTGATCTGTCTGAATAACACTACATTTGCTTGATCATATCCTTTTAAGCTTCAATCTGCCTTTACTCAAACTGCAGATTCATTGTCTAGTTAGGCAACCACACACTCAATTGATTTCTGCCAACACCTTTTACAAAACAACTTCATCGACCTTAAATACAAATCAATTAGGTTGGTAACACAACAAAAACCTAATTCTCTCATAGAGATTACAAACAAATTGGTTCAAGTGTGACCGTTGGATTTACATAACAATCTATAGACATTCTTCAAGAAAATTCCAACTGCTCCATGATCACCGCTTCATCGAACTTGTAACTCATCACATGCTTTGCATTAGATGCAATCCCCTTTACTCATTCCCTAGACAAACAAACAAAAGTGCTAAAACAATCTGAACTTGTCTTCATACAATGACCATACGTGTCACCATCATTCTTCATACAATGACCATACGTGTCACCATCATTACCACTCAACATCAGATAATAAACCATCATAACCATTTCAGCAAACTTAATCAGTTAGGGTTTAACAAAAACAACGGGTAGGGTTTATTGGTTAGATAGCATAGAAAGGGTTTAACCTTATACACCAGTTACCGATTCAACTCACATACTTACATACCAGTTTACAATATCTTCCACAAATCTCTTCCTACCAGTTACAAGACAATATCAATAATAACAACAATATCAGCAATATCATAAATACCATTACCGATTCAATTGACATCAATGACAACATAACATATCATTAATGAAATCTTCATGAAAATGCCAACAATCTCCCCCTTTAGAATTGATGGCAATACAAATATCAATGACTCTGATTGCTGCTGTGATTGGTGAATAGGAATCCTGGTTTACATTACCAAGTATTCACCATGCTTTGTCTGTCTTTAGCCTATCGCTGCTTTCCCTTTTCCAATCACATAATTATTTTCCCCTTTGACAACAATGCCAAATTGAAAGTAAAACATGTAATTGCAAATTTTCATTGTGCATCAACAACATACTGTAACTTGATGCTCCCCCCTATGGAATACATCCACTTCTACATCAATCCTTCTAAGATTTCGCAACTTATTCAAGGACTGATGCAATCAACATCATGCTCAACTAACTTCATGAAGGGGTACAACCCCTAGTTGACTTCTAAGACACTCAAATGTAGTCTTAGGCAGAGGTTTGGTAAAAATATATGCAAGCTGCTCCTTGGTAGAAACATGCTCTAAGATAACATCTTTGCTTTCAAATTTTTCCCTTAAGAAATGATACTTCAATTCAATGTGCTTGGTTCGTGCGTGCAAAACAGAGTTCTTAGAAATATTTATGGCACTTGTATTATCACATAAAATCTTTATAGGTTCTGAGATTTTCATCTTGAAACCTTCCAAAATACGCCTCATCCAAATAGCTTGTGTGCAATTCATATAAGCTGCAACATACTCAGCTTCAACAGTAAACTGTGAAGTACAACTCTGCTTCTTACTACTCCATGAAACAAGCCTTCCTCCTAGAAAAAATGCTCCACCGATAGTGCTTTTTTGGTCATCAACATTTCCTGCCCAATCAGCATCTGCGTACATCTTCAAATCAAAGTTTCCTCTATATGGGTACCATAATCCATAGTCAATAGTACCTTTCAGATATCTAAAAATTCTCTTGGTTTCTATCAGATGTGCTTCCTTTGGGTTCTTCTAGAATCTTGCAACTATACCAACCGCATGGGCTATATCCAGTTTGTTGTGAACAACATAGTGTAATTTTCCGATCATTGACCTGTATTCCTTTTCATCAACAGACTTAGATTCATCTTCCTTGGACAACTTACAACCTGTAACCATTGGTGTTCCAACTAGTTTATAGTCACTCATGTCAAAAATATTCAAAACCTCTTTCACATACTTAGATTGTGTAATAAAAATACCATTCTTCATTTGTTGTATTTGTAAGCCTATGAAATTTTTTATTTCCCCTACTAAAGACATTTCAAACTCATTTTTCATTTCATCTAAAAAATTGTTGCTCATGACATCATTGCCTCCAAATATGATATCATCAACAAATACTTCACTTACCAGTATTTCATCTCCTTTAGACTTGAGACAAATGTTACTATCATCACTGGTTCTTGAAAAGCCTATCTTCATCAGATGTGTATGAAGCCTTTCATACCATGCTCTAAGTGCTTGCTTTAATCCATACAAAGCTTTTTGCAATCTGCATACCATGTCTTTCTCATCTGTCAAGCATAACCATCTGGCTTCTCTATGTATGCCTCTTCTTCCAATATCCCATTCAAAAATGAAGAATTAACATTCATCTGGTATACCTTGAACTTCTTATGGGCTGCAAATACAAGTAAAGTTATGACACCTTCCAGTCTTGCTACTAGTGCAAAAGTTTCACCATAATCTTCTCCTGCTTCTTGTACGTAACCCTTGCAAACCAACCTAGCCTTATTGTGTATTACAACACCATCTTCATTCAACTTGTTCCTTTATACCCATCACCATTATCTTCTTCTTCTCCTTATACATAACCCTTGCAAACCAACCTAGCCTTATTGTGTATTACAACACCATCTTCATTCAACTTGTTCCTGTATACCCATTTAGTACCTATAACATTCTTATTTATCAGTTGGGGTACTAGGGTCCAAGTGTTGTTCTTTTCAATTTGATCCAATTCCTCCTGCATAGCTTTAACACAATGATCATCACCAAATGTCTCCTTATCACTTCTTGGTTCAATGGTGGAGATCATGCAAGAGTTCTCTCTTATTCTCCTTCTAGTTAGTACTCCAACATCCTTATTTCCAAATCTATTCAGGACTGTGGTTTAGTCTCACGTATCTAGGAATAACATGATTATTATCTTGAGGTTCAGCTTCTTCATTATCATCTTCTTCTGAATTTATTTGTTCCAGTTGAACAAGTGCATCAGAATTTTCTTTACCGGTTTATGATTTAACAGTTTTAGGTTCCAAAAGAAAAATGCAAGGATCTTCATCCTTTTTCTCTCAATTGGTTCCTTCTGAGACTTCAGGACATTCATCTACTCAAACATCAACACTCTCAACAATTCTCTATGTCCGATTGTTGAAACATTTGTAGGCCTTACTCTTGGTGGAATAGCCAAGAAATATGCCTTCATCACTCTTAGCTTCAAATTTGCTAATGTAATCACCTCTCTTAATAAAACATTTCCTACCAAATATCTTAAAATAGCTAACATCAGGTGATCTTCCATACCAATATTCATAAGGGATATTGTCCTTACCTCTTTTCACCAGATTTTGGTTCATTGTGTAGACAGTTGTACTTACAGCTTCCTTCCAAAATGTTTTCACTACACCTCCCTATATCAACATTATCTTAGTAGCTTCAACCACTGACCAGTTGTTCCTCTTTGTGATACCATTTTGTTGTGGTGTCCTTGGTACAGAAAGTTGTCGTTCAATACCATTCTCATCACAGTACTTAGTGAACTCCTTAGAAGTAAATTCACCATCTTGATATGTTCTCAGACATTTTATCTTTTTTCCACTCTCTTTCTCAGCTAAGACCCTGAATGCCTTGAACTTACCAAAAGCTTCAATCTTATCCTTCAAGAATGCGACCCACGTCATCCTTGAGCAATCATCAATGAATATCATGAAATATCTATCACCTTGAATGCTTCTTATTCTTATTGGTCCACATAGATCTATATGAACCAAATCTAACAAGTTCTCTTTTGAGAAGGACTTGCTCTTGAAAGTTGAAGAAGTCATCTTTCCTAACTGACATTCTTTACAAAGAGCATTAACCGGTTTGTCTAGCTAAGGCAAACCTCTTACTATCTTGGACTTTCTCACTTAAACAATGTTATCAAATTTTATATGACAAAATCTGCTATGCCAAAACCAACTATCATCTATATTTGCAATCAAACACTTGCTAACTTTAGGATTAAGATGAAACAAATTACCTCTGGTTTGTTTCCTGATTGCAATCAATTCAACTTTATTGTCAAATATTTTGCACATACCATTTCTAAACTCCAATGGGTATCCTTTGTCATTAAGTTGTGCCACACTCAGAAGATTGTGCTTTAGACCTTCAACCCAATAGACATCGTCAGCACTGCTCTTCCCATTAAGAGAAATAGCTCCCTTACCTTTAACCATACAGGGTAAGTCATTGCCAAATCTAACAACACAGCCATCAAATTCCTTCAAGGAAATAAATTTGCTCTGATCACCAGTCATATGATGTGAACAACCACTATCAATGATCCAATCATAAGAGTTATCCATCTTGGACACTAATGCCTTCTGGTCTGATATCTCTTCCTTAATAGATACAAACACAATATCTTCACTAGCATCATCATAAAATTCTTCATCAGTGATACCATTGTCAAAAGCAATAAGACATCTCGCTTGTACCAACAAATTCTGCCAGAGTGGGACATAGCTGATGCAGTGGTTTCTTATGCGATCAGAAAATCAAAAGACCAACAATTCAGTTAAGAAGAAGAAGCAAGATTGTCATTGTGTGAGCTTGAATTTCATCCTTAGAATATTACCTGCAATAAGTTAGTTTCACAAAATATAATGGAAATGCATACAGAAAATCCAAAATCCACCAATGAAACTACATGAAATATATACCAAAACAAATCATTATTTTACCTTCATGGCTTATGTCTCATTATGTCCTAACTCCACTGTTCTTGGTTGCAGATGGTGTGCTCTCAGACAATGCATTGTTGGCTTCCAAGATGGCATATGAAGAATGGACTGATAACTTGTAGTTAACTGATAGTATGATATGCAAAGCTACATGATTATGCTAAAATGATATTTGCTAATTGCTAATTGCTTCAAACACTCACGGATGCATAAGATTGGCTTGAAAACTATTTTTTGAAGACTAACTTCCTCTCAACTGAAGCTCTTGGTTTTATAAACTTTGAGAGGATAAGATGATGTGGCTCAGATCAACGGTCATGATCAAATCTGCAGGTTTGAATGGCTATGAGAAAAGGTGAAAGTTGAGAGAAAGGGGGAAGGAAAAGACAAGTGTCACTCATCTCACCTTGACTGGGTTGCTGACTGAGAGAATCTAGGGATGGTTGGAGGAAATTTAGGTATGGTAGGACAATTGGACTCAAGTCCTTCCCAAGATGTAGGGGGCATTGGAGAGAATATAGGAAATGGTTATGAAATGTGTGTACGTACACAATTTCATTAATTTTGGAGGTTGAAGATAAATCATGAATTATTATTTAAGGAATATCAAATTTCCTTAGCCATATGTTGGATGAGTTGGCAAGGGGAAGATGAAGTGGAGATGGAGGGTGAGTTGGAAAAGGGATTAAATAATTTAGGAATTATTTAATATTTGAGACTATGGGATAAGAGAATAACTATTAAATATTAGATATTTAATTTCTTGGAGGAGATAATTAAATATTAGATATTTAATTAACTTGATTATAGGAATAATTAAATATTAGATATTTAATTAATTAGATGAATAAGATAATTAAATATTAGATATTTAATTAACTTGGAAGAATAGGATAAATGAATTAATTAATAAAATATTAATTAATAGAAAGATATGAAAATGAATTAAATTAATTAATCTTTTCGAATTAACTATTTAATAGAAGAATAAATATTAAATAAATATAAAATATTTATTTAATTGCTCATAGCCAATTTTTAGGTGTATACATTTTGCCCCTCTTTGAAATGATGTCGAGACAACATTGTTTCAAAGATTAAATCAAGTCTCGATAATGCCTAATAGAAATTGAAAATCTAGATTGTGTGCCCCCTCAGGAGATTGATCATGAAATTGTCGAAAATTTTAGTGTGGCTGATTAATCTCGTGATATTGTGATAAGAAATTTAGTCAATTAAATTTATTTGTAAAAAACAAATTAAATTGCCCCATTGTTGAAATTAATTACTCTTGAAATAGTAAATATAAAATTAACCAAGGCTAATTTTAACTTCATTGTTATCTTTGTCAACTTTTGGAAAGAATATTCTTGCTGAGGTGGCCAAAATGGTGATTCCAGTGGAGTGTCATCGATTCGAGTGAGTTTGGCAATATCAGCGGCCAGTTGAGTATGGGTATCCGGTATGTATCTTATCCCGAGATTTGTTTTCAAGTTTTCATTCAAAATTTCATGTTTTAGGCGCTTTTTTTGAATTTTTGAAAATTTTGATTTTTTAGATTTTTAGATTAGCGCATTTGCAATTTAGTTTAGCGCATATGCAATTTTGGTTAGCGCAAATGCTTGATTTAGTGCTTTTTCTTTGTATGTTAGCACAAATGCATAGATTGTTAGTGCTTTTGTGTGTTTTAGCGCGTTTGTTTGTTTTGCTACAGCAAATGCATGAAATGGTAGTGCTTTTGCATAGGATAGCGCATATGCATTGTTATTTAGCGCATATGCTTGAAAAGATAGTGCTTTTGTTTATAATAGCGCATATGCATTGTTGTTTAGCACATATGCTTGATAGGATAGCGCTTTTGTTCAAAGTTGGTATTTTTGATAAGTGCAAAGGTTTAAATTTACTTTTGATGATTAGATTTAACATGTGTAATATGCATTGTGGATGAAATAGAGTCTTGATTGCGTGATTGCATGATTGATAGATAGTTTTGATTGCTCAATCGAGTAGCTTTGAGTAGCTTGATTAATAAAGTAACTTTGATTAGCTTGAGTGATAAATTGGATTATTGAGTAGCTGTGATTAGCTTGATTGATAGATTTGATGTTTGATTAGCTTTGTTTAGCTTGATTGATAGATTTGATGATTAAGTAGCTTTGTTTAGCTTGATTGAGTAGCTCTAAGAAACTGATTTAGTTTCTAATGCAAGAGCTTAGCTGAGTTTTTGATCAAACTCAGTGATTGATAATAAACCATGATTGATAGGTTTAAAATGATTTGATAGCTTAAGTTGCTTCAATTTGATTTGATTGATTGATTTGATTAGTCGATAGCTTGATTTGATTGATTGATTGATGATTGAGTCATTTTGATTTGATTTATTGGTAGATAGCTTTGATTAGCTTGATTGAGTAGATTTGATGATTGAGTCAATTTGATTTGATTGATTGGTAGATAGGTTTGATTAGCTTGATTGAGTAGATTTGATGATTGATTGGTCTCTCTAGAAAAACAAGAGAAACTTGATGTTCTCCAGTGTCGAGAGAAATTACTGGCCATACGTCATTTAGTTCCAGAGTTGTCCCAGGCTTAGATTAGACACATAGATGCCCGTGGTTTATGTCATTTATTGTTTATTCTAGAGATTACACATAACAGAGGTTTGTTGACTGCATTAGCCGAGAGATGGCATAGTGAACATAAGACTTTCCACCTACTGATGGGTGAGATTAGTGTTACCCTAGAGGATGTCTACAGGATTTTGCATATGTGACTGGGGAGCTAGTGCAGTATGATTATCAGGATCGCATTGGGACCAAGGCTTGCAGAGTCATTTTTGCTGATGAGAGCATCAGTAGAGGAGAGATCCGATGGGTAGATATGGTGATGTACTATGAGACTCTTCATGTTATTCTTGCTGGTTTGATTGGTGGATTTATATGTCCTGATAGGCGATCTCGAGGTTTATTGGTTGGATGGGGTGAGGCTCTACTGAGTATGAGGTAGCATCGTACATGATATGCTTGGGGTGTTTGTATGCTAGCACATTTATATCATGATCTACACCAGGTTGTGTATGATGAGAGTGCTAGTTTATCGATGGGTTCAAAGAGTTACTCAGATTGAGGTTCTAGTAGTTGGACAAGTTGGTGGTGAGGGGATTGGGATTCATGCACCATAGCAGGATCTACCAAAGCAAGTTGCACCAGTGCAGGATATGCCAGATGTAGTTATATCAGAGCATGATGTGCCAGGGCATGATACTATTGACAGTCTGAGATCACAGATTGATCAGCTTTGAGCATAGATACAGACTCTTATGACTGAGAGAGACATAGCTGTTAGGAGACAATAGGATACTCAGGGTCTTCTAGATCATATCCAACAGGTTAGATCTGGTACTCTCTTAGCAGACACTGTTAGAGCATTATTTCAGGCCAAGAAGCAGACTTCCTACTGGCGATGACGATATGAGGAGGTAGTTGCAGAGAGCCAGAGAGCAAGTAGTTATCAGACCACCGTGTTGATGGACACTAGCAGTGGTGGGGTCATGGGACCTCCTCAGAGGAGTGGTGAGCATGGTAGACAGGCATCTAGAGGATCTTCTCTCCCACAACCACAAAGACAGATAGATTCAAGTGGTAGTGGTATAGGAGAGTCGTGACTTGATTTGGAGCATTTGTATTGTTTATTTGATATCATTGTATACTTGGACTTTTATTGTTTTATGATGATCTATATGCAAACATGGATTCTATATGATGATGCTTTTTATTATACATGTTATTCTATTTGATGATGTTCTATATGCTTATATGCTTAGATGCTTGGATTAGATGGATGCAATGAGTAGATGGATAATGATATGATGATAATGACTTACATGATGCAATGATAAATGTTTTTGCTTTGATTTTGATGATTTTGGATGCAAATGAAAATTATTACTTAACTGATGCAAATGCAAATGATCTATATGAAAATGCAAATGAATGATTGATTAATGTTTATGATGATGTACATACAAATGATCTATATGAAATGTTTCTTTTGAAATTTTTATGCATGAAACTAAATGATAAATGGAATGATAATGCAAATAATAATGATACACTATATGGTTAATGAAATGCACTTAATTGAATGCAATTAATACAATGATAAAATGCAGCTAAAATGAAATGAATAATCATTAAAAATGAATGCACCTACAATGATTAAATGCAAATTGTTTTTATTTGTCCAAGTATACTCAATCTTTATTTATGACCATTGATCTGCTAATGAAATGATATGCTTATAATGCAGCTGACAAATGAATGCTTATAATGCAAATGAATAATGAGCTAATGAAATGATCTAACTAAAATTTATATTGCCATTCTTCATATGCTATCTTTTAACAGTGCTTGATTTCATCATTGAGCTTTAAAATGTTGTAAGAAAATACAAGCAAATTGACATAAAGATTCAAGATGACCTGAGTATTTCTTACATGGATTTTGATATAGCAAGTTAATACAAGCAAATTGATATAATGAATCAAGTTGACCTGAGTATTGCTTGCAGAACAAACAAGGAGTATCTCCTTTCATGGATGACTTGGAATGTCCTCCTTGATCTTTTGCCGATCATATCCTGAGACAAGTTCATACCATAGTAAGAGATAAACCATAGATGGAAATCAAAGAAAATAATCATGCCCCATCATAGCTCCTCTAGTCATGGACATCCTTGAGTCGCATAGAGTACATGATTAGTAAAAATCAAGATATAAATACTGAATCTTGTATGTCATTCACATGTTCTTATGGTCATTAACTGATATAATCATCTTGATGAATGATCTTTGATAATCCTTTATATCTTTTGGGTTGATTCTTCATTTTCAAAGATTAACGATTCAGTTGTTATGAAATGCCTTGATTTTTGTTGCTTTTTATCTGGTTCAAAACCCTAGGTGTTTTTAGTTTTTCTAAGTTTTTCGAATGTTTTTGGATTTTCAAAGATTCAAAAGATCACCTTAGCAAAAGGAATTAGGATTTTGCCCCCAGTGGAAACAACAATTTATTATGGATGTATGAATTGATCAAGATCCAAACCATGACAGAATAAAAATGCAGATTGATAGATACTGATAAAATCTAAGACAGTGACTACGACAAGTATGTCAAAAGGTTATAATTGTTGGTAAGCTGCATATTTCTTACTAAATGGTTTAGAGCAATGGATATGAAAGATGGAATGGATAAGCTAAGATAGATGGAAGTGATAAATGCGAGAGGATGGAGTGGATAGGTGCGCAAAGCGATCTCATGGATGGAGGAACTCACTTTTTAGATAGTGCCTGTTTACTAGGTTTTCACCATCTAAATTTATTGCATTTTTGTTGTTTTATACTTTTTAGGGATTTTCTGCTTTTCTGATTTTTACTGATTTCTTCAGGAATTTATATGCCTTTTATTGATTTTTCTAGGACTTTATATCTCAAGCATAGAATTTCTTGAGATGGATAGAATTGATAGGTTCATCAAACCAATCACCTTCAGGAGTAGATAACTTGTATGCTCCCGATCCATATGTTGCTACTATGACAAAAGGTCCTAGCCAATTTGGTTCAAATTTTCCTTTCTTTTCTCGGTCTTGCTGATTTCTCGGATTCTCCCTTAGAACTATGTCTCCAATCTGGAAAGTGTGTGGCTTGACTCTATGGTTATAGCTCCTTGCCATTCTTTGTTGGTATACTTTCAAATGGTCTGTTGCATTTTGGCAACGTTCCTGAATCAGTTCTAGTTCCTGGAGTCGAGAGACTCTTTATTCTTCTTCTGGTATAAGACCATGCAAGGATACTCGTAGAGAAGGTATCTCTACTTCTATAGGTAATATAGCTTCTGATCCATAGACCAAACAATATGGAGTTGCCCCTATTGGAGTGCGGACACTAATTCAGTATGCCCAAAGAGTAGGATTTAGCTGAATGTGCCAGTCTTTTCTAGTTTCATTAACTGTTTTCTTCAGGATTTTCAAGATAGTTTTGTTTGATGCCTCAGCTTGACCATTACCTTGTGGATAATATGGAGTAGAGAACCTATGTTGGATATGAAATTTTTCACATAGCTCTTTTACATCTTGAGTTTTGAATGGTCTTCCATTATCAGTGATAATGGTCATAGGAACTCCATAGCGACATATTATGTAATTCAAGATGAATGAGGATATTTGTTTTCCTATCACTGTTGTTAAAGGCACTACTTCAATCCACTTAGTAAAATATTCAGCAGGAACTAGAATGAATTTATGGCTGTTAGAGGATGAGGGATTGATCTTTCCTACCAAATCCAGGCCCCACTGTGAAAAATGGCCATGATCCTGTCATAGGATATAACTTTTGTGCTGGTGCATGAATTAGATTTCCATGAATTTGACATTGTTTACATTTTTTAGCATAGGTGAATGAGTCTCTTTCCATAGTAGGCCAAAATTAACCCATACAAATAAGTTTCTTAGCCAATGTTAAACCACTTGAGTGTGTACCACAAATACCCGCATGAATTTCATTAAGAACTCTCTCAGATTCATCTTTTTCAAGACATCTCAACAATGTACCATCTAGACCATGCCTATATAGGATATCAGCAATAATGGTATAGCAAGAGGACTGATGGATAAAGTTTCTTCATTGATTACGAGATAATTCCAAAGGAAGGATATGATCTTTTAAATATTGGTAGGTTTGACCGTATAAGGATTGACTGGTTCCTGATATATGGCAAATTCGATAGGTATGCTGGGATTGAATGGTAGGGGTTAAGATATCTTCCACAAGAAACTCGTAATGTTGTTGATTCTCTTTATTTTGCAAGAGAGATTCTATTGTAGCCATTGTATTTGCTGCTTTATATTCATTTCTAGGAATCTGGGTGAATGTGATTTCTTTCAAATGTCCTTTAAATTCTTCCACTAGCTATTTGTACAGCATAAGCTTATCATCCTTTGTTTGATATTCATCATTTATTTGATTAATGACAAGTTGTGAATCACCATAGACATGTAGTTCTTTGACATTCCATTCAATGGCCATTTTGAGCCCTATAGCCAATGCTTCATACTCTGTAGTATTATTGGTGCATGGAAATCCCAGTCTATACGATTTTAGAATTGTATGTCCTTGAGGTGTGATAAAAAAGATTCATGCACCTGATCCATATTGAGTATAAGAACCATCAAATTACAATTCCCAAAAGTTTGTACTTATTGTCAAGATATATACATCAGGAAATTCGATGTGCAAAGGCATGTCATTTTGTAAAGGTGCATCGGCCAATTGATCAACAATGACTTGTCCTTTGATGGCTTTCCAATCAACATATTCTATGTCGAATTCACTCAGTATCATAACCCATTTGGCTAGTCTCCCCGTTAATGTTGACTTGCTCAATAAATATTTGAAAGGATCTATCTTTGCTATTAGTTTTACAGAATGAATCAACATATAATGTCGTAGCTTCTGAGTTGCAAATACAACTGCTAGACATATCTTTTCAATTGATGAATAATTTAACTCATATCCAACAAGTGTTCTGTTGATATAATAAACTTCTCTTTCTTTTCCTTCATCATCATGCTAAGCTAGGAGAGTGCCTAATGATACACTTGTTGCTGAGACATAGAGTAACAATGGTTTCCCTTTGGTTGGTGATATCAGTACTGGAGGACTCATAAGATATTCTTTTATTTGCAAGAAAGCTTCTTCACATGTTAGATCCCATTTGTATGGAACATTTTTATGTAGAAGATGGGTAAAGGGAAGACATCTATTGGCCAATTGGGACACAAATCTCTTGATTGATTGAAACCTTCCTTGTAAAGATCACAATTGACTTATGTTCTTAGGTGACTCCATCTCCATGATAGCTTTAACTTTTCCAGGATCTACTTCAACGCCACGAGATAATATAATGTACCCAAGGAGCTTTCCAGAGGTTACCCCGAATGCACATTTCTTTGGATTTAATCTCAATTGATATCTTTCCAGCCTGTCAAAAATCTTGCTTAAAATGTTCAAATGTTCTTTTCTTGTGTGATATTTTGCGAGTATGTCATCGACATAATCTTCCATGAATATATGCATCATGTCATGAAAAATTATCATCATAGCTCTTTGATATGTCGCTCTTGCATTCTTAAGCCCAAATGGCATAACATTCTAGCAGTATGTTCCCCATGCACAGGTGAAAGCCATCTTCTCTTGATCTTCAGGTGCAATTCTTATTTGATTATATCTTGAGAAGCCATCCATTAATGTAAACATCTCATGCCCTGCTGACAAGTCTACTATGATATTAATGTTTGGTAGCAGGAAATCATCTTTTGGACATGCTTTATTCAGATCTCTAAAATCTATGCAGATTCTTATGCTCTTCTCTGGTTTTGATACTGGTACAATACTTGAAATCCATTCTGGATAAGCAACCGGTCTTATGAATCCCACTTCTAATAATTTCTTGAGCTTAGTTTTGACAAGGAGAGAAATATGTGGGTGCATCTTTCTTAGCTTCTTCTTAATAGGTTTTTCTTTTAAATCCATATTAAGATGATGCATGATAAGATCTGGGTTAAGCCCTGGCATATCTGCATAAGACCAAGAAAAATTTATTTGTCATTTCTTAAAGAATTCCATGTATTCTTTCCTCTCTTTTTCTGATAATGAGGCAGCAAAATGAAGTATTTTAGGATCCTTTGATGTATGAATGTGTACTGCTTCTATTGGTTCTATCAGGATAGCAGACCTTTCTTGAAAATATGTAGGAAAAATGTCAAACTTTCCATCTTCTGATGCCTCAAGGAGGTTTTCATCATCAAATACGCCCTTTATTTTCTCTTTTGATTGATCTAATGTTGCCATGAAATGGTTTTCAACAATAGGTCTCTTTCCTTGTTTTATTTCACTTTTGCGACTGAAAAGTTTGGCATTCTCCAAAATGTGTGAGCTTGAATTTCATCCTTAGAATATTACTTGTAATAAGTTAGTTTCACAAAATACAATGGAAATGCATACAGGAAATCCAAAATCCACCAATGAAACTACATGAAATATATACCAAAACAAATCATTATTTTACCTTCATGGCTTATGTCTCATTGTGTCCTAACTCCACTGTTCCTAGTTGCAAATGGTGTGCTCTTAGATAATGCACTATTGGCTTCCAAGATGGCATATGAAGAATGGACTGATAACTTGTAGTTAACTGATAGTATGATATGCAAAGCTACATGATTATGCTAAAATGATATTTGCTAATTGCTAATTGCTTCAAACACTCACGGATGCATAAGATTGGCTTGAAAACTATTTTTTGAAGACTAACTTCCTCTCAACTGAAGCTCTTGGTTTTATAAACTTTGAGAGGATAAGATGATGTGGCTCAGATCAACGGTCATGATCAAATCTGCAGGTTTGAATGGCTATGAGAAAAGGTGAAAGTTGAGAGAAAGGGGGAAGGAAAAGACAAGTGTCACTCATCTCACCTTGACTGGGTTGCTGACTGAGAGAATCTAGGGATGGTTGGAGAAAATTTAGGCATGGTCGGACAAGTGGACTCAAGTCCTTCCCAAGATGTAGGGGGTGTTGGAGAGAATATAGGAAATAGTTATAAAATGTGTGTACGTACACAATTTCATTAATTTTGGAGGTTGAAGATAAATCATGGATTAATATTTAAGGAATATTAATTTCCTTAGCCATATGTTGGATGAGTTGGCAAAGGGAAGATGAAGTGGAGATGGAGGGTGAGTTGGAAAAGGGATTAAATAATTTAGGAATTATTTAATATTTGAGACTATAGGATAAGAGAATAACTATTAAATATTAGATATTTAATTGCTTGGAGGAGATAATTAAATATTAGATATTTAATTAACTTGATTAGAGGAATAATTAAATATTAGATATTTAATTAATTAGAGGAATAATATAATTAAATATTAGATATTTAATTAATTAGAGGAATAAAATAATTAAATATTAGATATTTAATTAACTTGGAAGAATAGGATAATGAATTAATTAATCTTTTCAAATTAACTATTTAATAGAAGAATAAATATTAAATAAATATTAAATATTTATTTAATTGCTCATAGACAATTTTTAGGTGTATACAGTCATTAAAAGGATTAGAATTTGTAGATGATTATGCAACCTTAGAGATATGGTCACTAGAACAGGGGCCTAGGAGGCCTGATATAAATGATATAAATCCAAACTTCAAAGGAAGCCTCTAATGATATGATGAATCAATAAGGATCTAGACAACTACTGAGAGGGGGGGTGAATCAGTAGATAGAAAACTAACTAAACTTTCACCAAACTCAAAAACAATCTCTCAAGTCAATCAGTGAACTAACTCATTTAAACACTGAGTAATAAACCATAATAGCATTGAGAGTTTACCAGTTTGACTAGCATATCAAAATAACAGTATAACAACTCTGAAACTCCCAAACCATTTAACCAAAACATCAAAATACTTTACTAACAATAGTAAAAGCACATTTCAGATAATAGTCGGTCATCTTATCATAACTAAGTGGATTTAATAGTTAAGCAAATTATTCATATCAAACATAACCACAAAAACCATTCACCACTTGACACAATGATTTTTGACGTGGAAACCCAAATGGGAAAAACCACAGTGGGGATGATAACCACAAGTATTTTGAACTCTTTTGAAGTTCACCCTATTAGGAGCCAAGCCTGGTAAAGCTTTGCAAAATGTCCTATTAGGAACAAATCCTGTTAGGGACCACCCGGTTAAGGGATTGACTATAATGTCATGTTAGAAGCAATACCATGTTAGGAGTAACCTCGATAGAGGATTTTAAATCCAAGCTAATGGATCACCTGGTTAGAGGATTTAGATAGCACTAATCCTGTTAAAGCTTACCCAGTTAAGGGATTTAACTGTTGTAATTGTTAGAGAACAACAAGTTTTTGTTGATCTAGTAAATAGCACTACTCTACTTGTTCAAATCCTTTTCATGCTCCCATCTACCTTCACACATACTACAAATACTCCTTCTAGTTTGGCAATCAATCACACTGACACTTAACCAAAATTGCCAACACTACAACAAAACAACTCATCAACCTTATAAACAAAACAATAGGTCGGTAACACATCACAAACATAAGATCTCATAGAGATTACAAACAAATCGGTTCAAGTATGACCGTTAGATTACATAGAAATGAACAATACATTGTTCAAGACAACCTTGATCACTCCTTGATCATCGCTTCATCAAATCTAGTAACTCATCAGGCGGTTTCCTCTTCATGCAATGTACTCACTCATTCCCAAGATAAAACCATTATCTCTACATGCCAAGAACCACTTGAAGCTTATCACATACAACATGCATACATGGCATAATCATTACGGATCACCATTTGATCATAAATCAATATAACCGATTCACCAAGCTCCATCAGTTAGGGTTTGACACATCAACAGGTAAGGTTACCAGTTGATCTCATTGCTTCTAAAGTAATACTGGTTTCCTTCACTTTATCACCTACCGGTTGCAAAACAACATCATAACAACATCATTGCCGGTTACAATTGACATCTATAACAATAAAATAGTTCATCAATGCAATCTTCAATCAAATACCAACAATCTCCCCCTTTGGCATTGATGGTAATACAAATATCAATTCCCTTGATTGTGATGATTGAGAGTAACAGACATACATATGTATAGGAATCTTGGTTTACATTTTACCATGTACTCTCCTTCAAATGAGTTTCCATGTCTTGAGCTAGTAACTGGCTATAGTTCTTCTCTCTATCAATCATACAATTCTTCTCCCCATAATCATACAATTATTCTCCCCCTTTGACAACAATGCCAAAGTGAAAGTAAAACATGCAGTGTCACACTTCACTGTTCAACATCAACAATCTGCAACTTGATGCCTATGGAGTAAATCCACTCTACACCAATCCTGCTTCAATATTCTTCAATTAGCTCCAGGACTGATGTCTTCCACATCTGCTCAATTTACCTCATGTAGGGGCACAACCCTCAGCTGACCTCTAAGATACTCAAATGTAGTCTTAGGCAGATGTTTAGTAAAGATATCCGCTAGCTGCTCCTTAGTAGATACATGCTCCAATAACACATCTTTACTCTGCACTTTCTCCCTCAAGAAATGATATTTCAGCTCAATATGCTTGGTTCTAGCATGCAACATCGGGTTCTTTGAAATATTTATTGCACTGGTGTTATCACATAAAATCTTTACCACTTATGTGATCTTCAACTTGAATCCTTCCAGAATGTGTTTCATCCAGATTGCCTGGGTACAATTCATATATGCTGCAACATATTCAAATTCAACAGTGGACTGTGATATACAACTTTTCTTCTTGCTGCTCCAAGATACAAGTCTTCCTCCAAGAAAGAATGCACCATGAGTTGTGCTCTTCCTATCATCAATATTTCCTACCCAGTCTGCATCTGTATAAAACTTCAAATCAAAGTTAACTACATATGGATACCATAATCCATAATCAATAGTACCTTTCAAATATCTAAATATCTTTTTAATTGCAATCATGTGTGTCTCCTTAGGGTTCTTTTGAAATCTGGCAACTAATCCAACTACATGAGCAATATCCAGTCTATTGTGAACAACATAATTTAGTTTTCCTATCATTTATTTGTACTCTTTTTCATGAACAGATGCAACATCATCCTCCTTAGACAGTTTACAACCTATAACCATTGGTGTCCCAACTAGTTTACAGTCACTCATTCCAAATGTCTTCAATACCTCTTTCACATATTTGGACTATGTGATAAAAATACCACTCTTCATTTGTTGAATTTGCAAACCTATGAAGAATTTTATCTCTCCTAACAAAGACATTTCAAATTCACTTTTCATCTCATTTACAAAGTCATCACTCATGTCAGCATTGCCTCAAAAAATGATATCATCCACAAACAGTTCACTAACTAGTATCTTATCTCCTTCAGTCTTGAGATATATATTATTGTCTTCACTGGTTCTCTAAAAACCTATCTTCATTAGGTGTGAATGTGTTCTTTCATACCATGCTCTTGGTGCTTTCTTCAAACCATATAGTGCCTTGTGTAGTTTACACACCATATCCTTTGCATCAATCAAAGTATAACCATCTGGTTGTTCAATGTATACTTCCTCTTCCAGTATTCCATTTAGAAATGTTGACTTCACATCCATCTGATATACTTTGAATCCCCTATATGTTGCAAATGCAAGTAGAGTCCTAACACCTTCCAATCTAGCAACTGGTGCAAATGTCTCGTCATAGTCTTCTCCTTCTTCCTGCGCTTAATCTTTGCATACCAATATTGCTTTGTTTCTGACTACTACTCCATCTTCATTCAGTTTATTCCTAAATACCCATTTAGTACCTATCACATTTTCACTCACTGGTCTGGGTACTAGGGTCCATTCTTTTTCTTCTCAATTTGGTCAAGATCCTCTTCCATAGCTTTGATCTAGTGATTATCTCCAAAGGCTTCCTTAGCAGTTCTAGGCTCAATAGTGGAGATTATGCAAGAATTCTCTCTAATTATTCTTCTAGTTAATACTCCAACATCTTTATCTCCAATAATCTGGTCAAGATTATGATTGAGTGTCACATACCTTGGAATGACATGATCATTATCTTCAGGCTCTTCTTCCTCTCTATCATCACCTTCTTCTGCAAATTCTACCTGTTCTGGTTGAACTGGTACTACAACATTCACTACATCAACTTCTGGCTTCACCGGTTCTAGTTCCAAAATCAGAATGTAAGGTTAATCTTCCTTCTTCTCCTCACTGGGTTCTCTTGAAACTTCAGGACACTCATCCACTCAGACATCAACACTTTCAATGACTCTCTTTGTCCGGTTGCTGTAACATTTGTAGGCTTTACTCTTGGTGGAGTAACCAAGAAATATGCCTTCATCACTCTTAGTATCAAACTTACCAACATAGTCACCTCACCAACATAGTCACCTCTCTTGATAAAACATTTACTGCCAAAAATGTTAAAATAATTGACATTAGTTGATCTACCATACCGGTATTCATAAGGAGTTTTATCCTTACCTCTCTTTACCAATAGCCAGTTCATAGTGTATACAATTGTGCTGATAACTTCTCTCCAGAAATTTTTTGCTACACCTTGTATTAGCATTGTTCTAGCAGCTTCAAAAACTGATCGATTGTTTTTCTTTGCAATACCATTCTATTGTGGTGTCCTTGGTACATAAATTTGCCTCTTAATTCTATTGTCTTCACAATATCTAGTCAATTCCTAAGAAGTAAATTCACCTCCTTGATCAGTTCTTAGACACTTTATCTTCTTACCACTTTCCTTTTTAGCTAAGGCCCTAAATGCCTTAAACTTACTAAAAGATTTTGTTTTTTCCTTCAAGAATGTGACCCACATCATTCTTGAGAAATCATCAGTGAAGATCATAAAATATCTATCACCTTGAATACTTTTAATCCTTATTGGTCCACAGAGGCCTGTATGAACAAAATCTAACAAATGTTTTTCTAAGAAAGATTTTCTCTTAAAAGTTGAGGATGTCATCTTCCCTAATTGACATTCCTTACATAGAGCATTCACCGGTTTGTCCAACTGAGGCAAACCTCTTATTGACTTGGACTTACTCACTTTGACAATGTTATCAAAATCTATATGACAAAATCTTTGATGCCAAAGCCAACTATCATCTACTTTAGCAATTAAACAGTTGTTGACTTTAGGATTCGGTTGAAATAGGTTACCTTTTGTATGCTTGCCAGTTGCAATCAGTTCACCTTTGTTCCCATAGATTTTGCACATTCCATTCTTAAATTCCAATGGATAACCTCTGTCATTTAGTTGAGCTACACTCAATAGATTGTGCTTTAATCCTTCAACCGAGTACACATCATTTGCACTGCTCTTTCCATTAAGAGAAATGGTTCCCTTTCCTTTTACCATGCAAGGAAAGTCATTTCCAAATCTCACAACTCCTCCATCAAATTCCTTCAAAGTAAGAAATTTACTCCGGTCACCAGTCATGTGGTGTGAACAACCACTATCTATGATCCAATCATTAGAACTATCCATGCGAGAAACTAATGCCTTATGATTATATGTCTCCTCTTTAATGGCAACAAAGACAATGTCTTCATTAGCATCTCCTTTAGATTCCTCATTAGTGATATCACCATCAACTTCAATGAGGCAATATATTTTGCCTTTTCCTTTGAACTTATTGTACTTCTCACGCTTATGCTCATTGTCACCATTAGGACAGTTAGCAACAATATGTCCAATCTTGTTACATGCAAAATACTTCAAAGGTAATTTACCTCTGTACTTACCGGTACCTCTGGGTAACTTCTTAGCCAACAATGCTTCAAGCTTTAGCAGACATTCTTCATCATCATTTTGTCTACTAGATCTAGACTCATAATTGTGACTGACATCTCTACTTTTCCTCACAGATGGGTTAGAAACTGAAGCTCTAAATGCAAATTCAGATTTCTGAGCACTACCATCATAACCATTTAACTCAAATGCAGTAAGTTTACCGATGATGGAGTCAAGAGTTACCTTTATTTTATCAAATAGACTTTAGCTCCTGAATGGCTACAACTCAAATAGCATAGACCAATAGAAGGGTTTTCAACACCTTACTAACCACTATGGCATCCTCCACTTTACCATGAACACTCTTGATTTCATCGACTATCTCCTCGATCCTTTGACCATACTGTTAAATATCCTCACCATCAGCCATCTGCATGTCATCAAATTTACCTCTTAGACTCTCTTCTTTGGAAATATTCAAAAGCTCATCACCGCTATATATTTCCTCAAGTTTCTTCCACACATCATAAGCAATCTCCAAACCATGGACATCAACATACTTTGAATTAGACAAAGTACCGATAATGGCCTCCAATGCTTGATTATTCTCTTGTTTCTCTTTCTTTTGATCATCAGACCGAGTCCCAATAGGTACTATATATTGTGTAACAACATGTTCCCAGTATTGATTTCCTCGACTCTTGATATATATTTTCATCCTAACACTCCATATTATATAGTTTTCCCTATTAAACTTGGGACCTTCTTTCTTCATCATATTCTTCTAGATCTTTACCTCAAGTTGTTAGGCTTAGATACTAGAGGACTTGAAATGCTTTGATACCAATTGATGATATGATTCAATAAGGATCTCAAAAACTACTGAGAGAGGGGGGTGAATCAGTAGATAGAAAACTGACTAAACTTTCACCAAACTCAAAAACAATCTCTCAAGTGAATCATTGAACTAACTAGTTCAAACACTAAGTAATAAACTGCAATAGCATTGATAGTTTACCGGTTTGACTGGCATATCAAAATAACAATATAATAGCTCCAAAAATCCCAAACCATTTAACCAAAACATCAAAATTATTTACTAACAGTAGTAAAAGCACATTTCAGATAACTGTCATTCATCTTATCATAACTAAGTGGATTTAACAGTTAAGCAAATTAACCATACCAAACATAACCACAAAAACCATTCACCACTTGACACAATGATTTTTGATGTGGAAACCCAAATGGGAAAAACCACGATGGGGATGAATACCCACAAGTATTCTAAACTCTTCTGAAGTTCAAACTATTAGGATCCAATCATGTTAAAGCTTTACAAAATGTATTGTTAGGAACAAAT
Organism: Cryptomeria japonica; assembly: GCF_030272615.1. Taxonomy (NCBI): domain Eukaryota; kingdom Viridiplantae; phylum Streptophyta; class Pinopsida; order Cupressales; family Cupressaceae; genus Cryptomeria; species Cryptomeria japonica. The sequence continues at coordinate 84,174,117 of NC_081408.1, read as the reverse complement.
CCTATTAGGGACCACCCGATTAAGGGATTGACTATAATGCCATGTTAGAAGCAATACCATGTTAGGAGTAACCTCGATAGAGGATCTAAAATCCAAACTAATGGATCACTTGGTTAGAGGATTTAGATAGCACTAATCCTGTTAAAGCTTACCCGGTTAAAGGATTTAACTATTGTAACTGTTAGAGAATAATAGGGTTTTGCTGATCTAGTAAATAGCACTACTCCGCTTGATCATATCCTTTTCATGCTCCTATCTACCTTCACACATACTGCATATACTCCTTCTGGTTTGGCAATCAATCACACTAACACTTAACCAAACTTGCCAACACTACAACAAAACAACTCATAGACCTTATAAACAAAACAATAGGTCGGTAACACATCACAAACCTAAGATCTCATAGAGATTACAAACAAATTGGTTCAAGTATGACCGTTAGATTACATAGGAAGCAACAACACATTGTTCAAGACAACCTTGACCACTCCTTGATCACTTCTTCATTGAATCCTGTAACTCATCACACAGTTTCCTCTTCGTGCAATGTACTCGCTCATTCCCAAGATAAAACCATTATCTCTATGTGCCAAGAACCACTTGAAACTTATCACATATAACATGCATATGTGGAATAATCATTACCAATCACCATTTGATCATAAATAAATATAAGCAATTCACCAAGCTCCATCGGTTAGGGTTTGGCACATCAACAGGTAGGGTTACCAGTTGATCTCACTGCTTCTAAAGTAATACCGGTTTCCTTCACTTGCTCACCTACCGCTTGCAAAACAACATCATAACAACATCATTACTGGTTACAATTGACATCAATGACAACCCAATATTTCATCAATGCAATCTTCAATCAAATACCAATAGCCTTATTGTAAAGAGAGCCTCTAATACATCAAATGTTGAGGCATAAACATTAGTTATTGATGCAGTTAAATTGGCCCATGAAACTTGAAAAGGGGAGGCTAAAGAAAAGGAGAAACTAATGAAGAAATATGAGAAGATTTTTAATGATCACAATGCAGTTCAACAAAGATGTGTGGAATTGCAGAATAAGGTTCAACTCCTTGAGCAAAAATAGGTAGGAGCGCCCTCTTGAGTTCTTGTAATCGCATCAGTCCCATCAATATCTAGGTCTCCACCTGTTTCACATATAGATGCATAGTCCAATTTGACAGTGAGACTAACACTCCAATCACACCACTAGTGCCATATGTTGATGAGGAACCTGAGCCCACTAGATCTATTGACCCAAAAAGAGCTCAAAGTTTAGAGAGAATCAATGAGTTAGAACAGAAGCTAAAGGAGTCAGAAAATCAATCTCTCAGTAAGAAAAGAGAGATAGTTAGCTCTGTGTTGACTCATTTGAATGAGAAAGTAGACAGTAAATTAAGTAGCATTCATTCTTTATATTCTTTATTGTTTAATGCTATTCAAAGTTTTGACAAAGATAAAGAGGTGGCAATCCCTTTCTTTCTGCTATCTTTTGAATGAAAGTGAATCAAGGATTTCTTTCTTTCAGCATATTGTTGTGATGTATGTTATTTATGTTTATGTTTTGATCCAAAGGATCAATTAAATTCTTCAACAAAATTATAGAGTGGTAGAACTTGTGCAAGGTTTTAGTTAATTAGTTTTGGGTTTGGGTTGTAATTGAGATGCATTGTAAGGTAATCCATTCTTAGATCAGTATTCTATGATATGAATTCTACTATAATTCACTTTATATTTCATGAATTTGACTCCCCAATACAATAAGGAACTAGTCACAACTCGTTTCAAATCTTTACATTCAGCTTGTGCTCATTCTATCTATATTTGTTACACATTGTTGATTATCATAATACTTTTCATTTTATGTATGTTATTGTATGTTTTTCCCATCTCATGCTCCATTTAGGTTGATGATCACTAAAGGACTTCCCATCCTTGAGTATTCTCCCTCTTGTTGAGTCTGTACATGAGATATTTTGCTTAATTTTGTGAAAATTGTAAGTATGGCACGAAGATTATAAGTTCACCAAGGGACCACCCTCCTGGGTTTTGCAGAGCCCAAAGTGTAAAAGGATTAGCATAATCCTTGTCATATGTTAGTCCAAGTTCTTGGAGATATTGATAGCTAGAGTTGGCTTCTCCATAGATAACTTGAATAATCAACTTGGTTTCTACCTCTTGCAATGTAAACCCCATTTTTTGGGGGAATCAACAAAAATGGCAACTCTACTGGGGAGTAATGCATAATTGTAGTCAGTTGTATCATCCATTTGGGAAATTGCGTTGAGGTTAAATTCTATTTCTATGATTTTATGGTTGAGCAAGTATTTTTTTGTTTCTAGTTTATGTTCTATGTTGTAAGCGGTGTTCTGTATTTTCATGAGAAAGGCATTCTTATTGTGTGAACAAAGTTCACAAATTTCTTTCAAAGACTACCAAATACTGTATTATTTGGTATTCTAGAGTAATTTGGGTGGTGACTCTGAAGTCTCTGCACCAGTCCATATATTTTAAATATTTCTAATAAGTTTTTGAAAGATTTTGTTAGTATGAGTAAGTCAAAGAACACCAAAGGTTACATGAGGTTGCATCCTAAAGAAAGACTGGAAAACATTCCCGTAGCTCTGTAGAAGAGTGGAGTAAGAAGAAATGCAAAAAAAAGCCATGCTCCCTTGTCATGGAAACTGAAGCATTAAAATGCAAGTACATCATATTTGCATTCTTTTCTTGAAATTCATGAAACTTCTTCTAAGAGTTCTGAGTCAGACAGCTTAGGATTTTTTGACTCTTTGTTTGACACACTTATACAAGAAGAAGTACAACAACAAAATAAGGAAGTTACTCAGGTTCAATATTCAAAAAATAGAAGAGGTTTGAGCAGAAGTAGAAGTCATCATAGTAGTACTATTGGTGTACCTCCTCCTCCTAGCCTCACAATAGAATGTATTTATAATATTGAGTCAAGTTAGCAACAAGGGGATGCAAACCTAATAGATTTAGGTGATACTTCTGAATCTAAAATAACTCTACTAGATCCTGAAGAGGTTTTTGGAGACATAGACACATTGAAAAGGGAACTCCAAGAACAAATGGATCTGAGAAAGAAAAAAGAAAAAGAGAAGGAATATGAGGTCATAAATATTGTGATAGAGAGGGATAGTTTAATGAGGCAATTGGATACACTAAAAGATTTGAATCAAGAAAAAGATAAACCTAATGTTGAGGGTCCTATTTTAAGAGAAGTCTTAGATAGGAAATCTGAACATGTTGTAAAATAAAAATTTAAGAGCCATGTTGATAGCCAAAATTTAGTAGATCCCAATCAGCCAAGTGCTCATATCCCCAAATCAGATTAGGATAAAGGGAAGAAAAAGGTATCTGATATTAAAATAAATGATCAAAAAACTTCATCTATCCTGGATCCAAGTCATGGATTATCTCAAGATGACATTGAATTGGAAAAGGATAGGAAAGAGAGTGAAACTCTTGCAAAAGACTTAAAAATAATTGAGATGGAAGCTTCAATCATAGAAATGAAGAGGAAAATTGATTTCCTTAAATTGTCATCATAAAATAATCTTCATTTACTATTGGCCCATCTAATATTCAAGATGTTACTAATTTGGTCCCTACAACATCACAAAATGTCAGTGCAAGTGTTCCTGTTCAAAGTGTTCAAGGTATTTAGAGTACTGGAGTTGAAGTCTCTAGGTAGGAGGGCCAAACAACCACTTAGAACAGTAGTCAGTCCCAAGCTTCCAAAGTACCTATTGGAGTTACTACTGGGATAGCACTAGAATAAAAATCACTAGAACTAATGCTACAACCAATGTTGTAGGACAAGTTGTTGTTGGGTGGTTCTAGAGAAGACCTATCCATTTAGAAAGGTATAGGCAATTAGGTTTTGATGGTATACTAGGATAGCCTAACGCAGTCCCAAATGGATTGAGGGACAAGATCAATAAGTTTGCAAGAAATAATGCTATTACTGGTGAAGAACATCTGAGAGCTTTTACAAATGAGTTAAATGACTATGAAGTAGAACATGAGGATGTTGTCATAAAAATATTTGTACAATCCCTTACTGAAGATGCTAGGGATTGGTATAGAGGGTTTCCATCTGCAAGCATCAATTCCTGGGAAGAATTTGAAAGGAGTTTCAAAGAGAAGTATGGTGACAAAACTAATGCTAGTTTTATGTTGAATGAGTTTAACAATATCAAGAAGTTACCAAATGAAGTTGTCACTGATTTTAGTATTAGATTCCAAAAGGCTATGCACAAATTATTTCAAGTTCTAAGGTTAGATGACAATTTTTTTCTAACTACATTTGTAAATGCATTTGATGCAAAGATGGCATATATCCTTAGGGATAAAGATCCTCAAAATATAAGAGATGCATTTAGGACAACCATAAATGTTGAAGAAAATAGGAGAGCTTCGGGTAAGCTTGGGAGAAGAGAGGATCCTAGGTTCTCCAAGAGTGAAAAAGATAAGGTGGAGAAGCCTTTGGGATCAAAACCAAAAGAAGAAGATAAATGGGACAAGGTGCTCAATACCCTGAAGGATCTCAAATTAACTGTTGCAAAAAATGACAAGGGTGTTGCACTAGAAAAACAATAGTTTAATAAATTTAACAGACCTCCAAGGCTGCAATATTATCCTTACAACACAAATTGGAAGGATGGAAAGCTAGTTTAGCAAAAACAAAAGAATAAGTAGGAGTAGCAGACTTCAGATCCATTGTAGAAACACATAGTGAATGCTTTTGAGGATACACCTTGGTGTGTTGCCCGTCGATCGCCTCATTCATCTGAGTATCATTCATGTGAGTATTGTGTTGTTTCACAATTCATTTCTACCAAGGGTGAGATGGAAGAAAAAGAAGAAGAAACTTTTGAGGATGACAATCTTGATTGTCTTATGATTACTTATTTCTTGGGAGGAGCGAAATAATTTTTTGATACTGAAACTTAGGACTTGGATGTAGATCATCAAAGGAAAAGAAGTGAGTCATACCACCAACAAGTTTTTTGTGAATTTGAGTTATGTTTTGATGATCAAATGTGTAATGCTGAATAAGGAGAAGATGATGTATCCTTGAGAAGACCTTCAGATTGAGAGATTGCCAAAATAACAGTTGCTATGGTGGATCAAGTCAAAAGTAATTATCAATTGAGAAATAGAACAATTGGTGAAGATCAAGGCAATCCTTCTGGCCTATTTATCAAAGAGATGAAAAATGAAGCTAAGGAGGTCAAAGAAGACAAACTAAAGAAGGACGCAATAAAGATCAAGGAGGTCAAGAGAAAAGAGCGGGCTAAGAAGGCTGAAATTATAAAGCCCAATGAGGAAATTGCTTCACCCAAAGTGAAGACAAAGATAGTTGCAAAGTCTATCATGCCTATTGGAGAGAACCTGAAGCAAAAACAAAACATTGAAAGGAATAGGCTGAAGAAAAAATGAAGAGAAATCAGGTATGTCTCTTGAATTGCCAGATTATACACTTGTTGATATACTTCAGTTACTTTCTCAGATTATAGTCAAAGTTCCTTTACAAGAAATGTTAAGAATAGATAAACATAAGGAGAAAGCTATGGCTTGGGTTAAGGGTGTTTCTTCTAAGATGGAACATAGGAATGTTTCTCATGATGTAAAGGAAAAAGTAAGTAAAAATGAGACAAACGATAAAGAATTAGAGGGATTGGTTTCTCAGATTCCCCAAATCTATCTTTAAGATACACTAGATGAGGGCTTGGAGAATGTGGATCCCTTATTTTTTAGTGTTATTATAAATGGAGGGGTGTTAAATAATTGTATGATTGATTTTGGAGCCTCAAAAAATGCCATGTCGATGAGGATAATGCAAGCTATGGGTTTGAATGTAGATACCCCTCAGGGCAAATGTTGTGCTATAGATTCAAGAGAAGTACCTATGATAGGTACTATAAGGGCACTACCTTATAAACTTGCAGCCTACCCAGAGAAGGAGTTAACCTTGAGTGTCCTAGTTGTAGATATCCCACCTCATTACAAGATGCTACTATCAAGAAAGTGGAGTAATTTTATGGGAGGAAGTTTGCAATGTGATTTATCTTATGCAACCTTTTGTATTGATGGTAAGAATGTAAAAATTGATAGAGAATCAAGAGTGACATATATGATAGTGGATGAGGACTTTGATGAAGACATGACATATTTTGTAGACATAGACATCAATGCATTTAGGACTGAAGAGTTCCCAACGGAGAAGAGAGAACAATCTGCACCACTAGAAAGGGAAGTAGAGGAGTCATCAGGTGATGATAGCTTATTGACAATGTATTTTGATGGATCTATCTCTAAGGAAGGCTCTAGTGTAGGTGTATTATTCATCTCACCTAATGAAAAGACTTTTAAGTTTTCTTTTACTTAGTCTTTTGCATGTACAAATAATGTGGTAGAATATGAGACATTATTATTAGGTCTAAGATAAGATGAAAAACATGGGATAAAGAGTCTCAAATTTATTGGAGATTTTGAATTAGTCATATCCCAAATTAGGTCAAAGTATGCATCAAAAAATAAAAGGTTGAAGTAGTATAGGAATGTTGTGTGGGATGAGATTGAGAGTTTTGATGCATTTAGCATTGACTGGAAAGAGAGAAGCCATAACAAGATGGAAAACTTGCTAGCTAACATTGCTTTAAGGCCAGAAGATATAACTTTTGTAGGAATTTCAAAAATTGAGGTTCAAACTAGGCCTTCATGACAATATTGAAATTTGGCAAGTTTTCAATGAAGATGATGATATATTAAGGTTCCTAACTTATGTAGAATAGTATGATGGTCGGGAGATTGATTTTGGTGCCTTTGTGCAAATAGAGGATGGAAAGGAAACAGTCTTTGGGAATGAGGTAATTCGGTTAAAGACAAATAAGATTCCCTAAGGCTTGGTTGTATTAGAAAGGGTGTTTGACAATCAAGATAAGACAAAGATTGCTACTACTACCCCACACCCTGATGATTTAGAATAAATCAACCTTGGAACAAAGGGAGCCCCCAAAATGGTGTACATTGGAAAGAAGATGTAATGCTGAATGATTTATTAAGAAAATATAGCCATGTCTTTGATTGGTCATATGATGATCTAAAAGCTTATAGGGAAGACTTGTTTCAACATGAAATCCCTTTGAAGGAATGTGCTAATCCTCTTAGACAAAAGCAAAGGCCAATTAATCCAACCTTGGCACCCAAGATGCAAGAAGAATTGGTTAAGCTAAGGGATGTTGGAATCATCAAGCCTATTAGACATTCATCATGGGTGTCTAACTTGGTACCTGTGAGAAAGAAGAATGGAGATATCAGATTCTATGTTGATTTTAGGAATCTTAATATATCTTCATTGAAAGACAATTATCCATTGCTTAATATGGAGGCAATTTTGCAGAGAGTCACAAGTTCCGAGCTCTTGTCTATGATGGATGGGTTTTCAGGTTACAACCAGGTAATGCTTAAAGAATCAGAACATATCAAGATAGCATTTACTACAACGTGGCAGACTTATGACTATGTAAGGATTCCATTTGGATTGACAAATGGAGGAGCAACTTTCCAAAGAGCTGTGGATGCAGCATTTTTTGAGATTATAAATGTATTCTTGGTTGTATATCAGGATGATTTAACAACATATTCTAAGAAGGAAGGTGATCACTGTGATCATCTTGAAAAAATATTTAATAAGGTTGTTGAGTATGGAATATCTTTTAACCCAAATAAATGTGCCTTTGAGGTGACTAAGAGTAAATTTTTGGGTCACATTGTTTCAAATGATGGTGTGAGGATTGATCCAGAAAGGGTAGCAACAATTGATAAAGTCCCCCAACCCAATACAATGAAAGGAATCTAGTCTTTCTTTGGGCAGATTAATTTCCTCAGAAGGTTTGTTACTAACTTTGCATAAATCAGTAGACCCCTTTCTAAGTTGCTAAAAATGGTGCAAAGTTGGAGTGGGAAGGAGAGCCGACCAATGTATTCCAAGAAACCAAATAGGCTATTAAAAATGCACCTGTCTTGAAAACACCCGATTACAACAAGCCTATGCAAATATTTTCATTTGCATCTTTTCATATTGTTGTTGCAGTCTTGTTACAAAAGAATTTAGAGGATTTTGAACAACCCATAGCATTTTTCAATAAATCTTTGCAAGTTGCAAAGTTGAAGTATGACATAAATGAAAAACAGGCTTATGCACTAGTAAAGGCAGTGAAGGCTTTTAGGAGTTACCTGATGGGAGCAACAATGGTTGCATATATGCCAAGTGTTGTAGCCAAACACATCTTCACACAATAAGAAGTATTCGGGAGGAGATGTAGATGGATCAACAAGATCCAAGAATTCAATATTGACATCCAAACCACTAAGTTAGTGAGGGGACAAGGATTGGACAAATTAATGGCTCAAAGCAACTTGGATGCCAATTAGATAAATGTTATAGAGGAAGAGCAAATTTTTTATCTTTGTGATATGGATAATTGTGAATGGTATGTGGACATAATATGCTATTTACAAAAGATGAAATGTCCAAAAGGCATGAGTGACAACAAAAGGAGGACATTGAAGTTAGATACCATAAAGTACATTATTGTGAATGACAAACTCTGGTGGAGGAGAATTGTGTTGGCAATTGCACTCAATTGGTTGGCTTCACTATGTTTTCATTGATGGAAACATGGTATCTTATTCTGGCTTCATGTTTTGGTTCAATTGTGTATCGATGGGCACTTCACAGATACTAGACTGGCACCGACACCAGCAAGAAAGAAGGATTTCTTTGGTTACCGGCAATGCAGGCCGACACGGTTTAGAATATGGTTATCGGTATTGGAGGCCAACATCTCTTAGTTCTGGCATCGGTAATTGTTTTTAATATTTATGCATTCATTTTATATAGCTGACATATAATTTGATATTGTAAATATCTTTGTAAGCCGACATAAGGCATGATAAATTGTATAGGGTATATAGGTTGGTTGGATTAGATCATTTTTTTATTTAAAAGGTAACCGATATGGTGATGGATATGCGAATGTGATATAATGTGAAATATATCAGAGAGATTATGTATGTAAGGATATTTATGTAAGGGTTATTTTGGTAAAGGATTTAGGGTTTAAACTCGAACAGACAGAGCTTAAACTTGAACTTGCTAGAATAACCGATGGACAACTGAGAGGGGGGGGTGAATCAGTTGTCAATAGATTATTTTAATCAACACTTTATAACATTTTGTTGGCATTATGGATTGATTATGTGTTTCATTTAAGTTTTGTCATTGATGTCAACGCTAGATGTTATGGTTGGTTACCCGAAGATAGGTTTTGGTTACCGGTAGAAGATCTAGTGTTACTGGCAGAAGAGACTATCTGTTGGACACTTCTGACATGTTTGGTTCAGTGAAGTATGTTTGATTTTATGTGTTATATGCTCCATGAGGATTTTTTGGTCATTTTGTATTGGTTTGGTAATTGTATTCTATCATACACTTTGGTAAACCCTTACTCGCACTGGTTTAAGGCTTTACCGACTGATCTTTCATTAAGGAATCATGACAGGATGCATACTTGGTGTTGGTGTAGCTTCTTCATGGATTTCAGGATGTTGAAGATGTCCTTTGATCGTGCTTCAACTGCTTGAAGATATTGCTTTGGCATGGTGGACCCATAATAGGTCTGGTACCTATCTAGGTTATGGATCAGTATCATGCTAACATGTACTCTACATGTTATCGGGATGTTTTGAGATGTTTTATTGATTTTTTATTGTTGTTTTGGTCTTAAGCCGACATATCATATCATTGTAATAAGGAATTATGTAATGATCTTATTGTAATATCTTTAGGTGGCCGACCTAATTGGTTTAGGCCTTAGGGTTTGTATAAATAAGAGGTAGAAATTGTTTGTATGGTATCATGGTGTTATGTGGTATGGTTGCTTTGCATTGATTATCTGGTTAATTGTTAAGTTATATTGTTTATCGGTATCTATTCCTACTGACATTTGTATGTGATCTACCAGTACTTGATTTGTTTAAGGTTGTATTGTGGATTAAAAGTTATGATTTGTTAACAACTAATTCACCCCCCCCCCTCAGTTGTTCATCGGTCATCCTAACAATTGGTATCAGAGCTTTAGTCCTCTTTTGCAAAAGCTTAACCCCTTGAGGTAGATTCTATGGCAATTAACAATTCTAATCCATTGGCAACTATTTTTCAGAAGAGAAATCCCTAAGCTTGATGGAACGAATTATGGGATACGGAAAATTTGAATGGATAATCAACATAGATGTCTTGTGTGCACTTATTGATCAACAGATCATGGGATTGACTGATAAATCATCAGCTAAGGTTATGTGGGACAAATTGAAAACTCTGAATGAAGGTGATCCTACTGTCAAAATTGCTAAACTTGATGGTTACCAGGTAAGATATGAAAACTTGAAAATGAAATGAGATTTTTATGGGAATTCAATGTTTTGGAGGATTTCTAAGTGAAGATGAAATAGTTTCCAAAGTATTGAGAGCCCTTCCATTGGCTTACAAGATGAAGGCAACTGCAATTAAGGAGTTGATAACAATGGCAAACACTTCAATTAACAGAGACATTCTAGTTGGGAAATTATCTGCATTTGATCTTGAAGAATTGGGATCTTCTGGAGCTATAAAGTCTAAACCTTCTTTTCATGCATCATCATCAACATCTACCGGAAAAAGTGATTGGAAAGCCCTATATGCAAAAGAATTGGAAAACATGAGGAAAGAAGATGAAGAAATTGAGCAACTTAAAGCCTTATTTGCTAGAAGAGTACCTAAAGGACCAACTGGAAGTAAGTATGAAGGAGAAGCACCTTTTAAATATTTTGCATGTAATAAGATTGGACATTTTGCAACTAGATGCCTTGAAAGGAATGCAAGATTTGAGGAAAGAGTTAAGAAATATTTTAAGCCTAACTAGAACAGATATAGATTCAAGAAAAGTAAACAATGCTACATAGTGGATGAGGAAGGAGTAACTGATGACTTTGGAGATGAACTGATAGAAGACTCTACTAGTGGATCCGATAATGCAAAAGAATGGGTGTTCTCGTCTTTGAAGGAAGATGAACGAAAACTGGATATCAAAAATGAAGAGAAGGCCTTGGCAAACAAAAGTTGAAGATAAGGATGAATGGGTAATTGATAGTAGATGCTCACATCATATGACTAGAGTTAAAGTGAAATTTTTGTCCCTACAAGAATACAATGGTGATCAAGTCAGATTTGGAGATGACAAGGCATGTATGATCATAGGTAGAGGTATTATTTCTTTGGATGGAAAGCATAATAATAATAATGTCTATTATGTATAAGGTTCAAAGCATAATCTTTTGAGTGTTGGTCAATTGGTTGATAAGGGTTTTCAACTTCAGTTTAAAGATAGAAAATGCAAAATCATTAACAAGACTAGTTTGGAGATTGCAACCGGTATTCAGACTGGAGATAATATCTTTCACTTGAACACTAGTAATAAGACATGATTGATTGCTCATATTGATGAGAGTTGGCTATGGCATAAGAGGTTGTGTCATGTTAATTTTGATTATATTGTTAAGATGAGTTCAAGTAAGGCAGTTAGAGATATACCTAAGATTATGAAGCCTCATAATCCGGTATGTAAGGAATGTCAATTGGGAAAGAAAGTTAGAAGTTATTTTAAGAGAATACATGATAAATCTAATGATGTACTTGATTTGATTCACATTGACTTATGTGGTCTAGCAAGGACTAGAAGCTTTCAAGGTGATAGGTATTTCATGCTGATTATTGATGACTATTCTAGAATGATGTGGGTGACTTTTCTAAGGGAGAAGTCTGAAGCTTTTGAAAAATTCAAGATCTTTAAAGTGAAGGTTGAAACAAAAACTGGTTTGAAAATCAAATGTCTAAGATCAGATCATGGTGGTGAGTTCACTTCTAATGAATTTAACAATTATTCTAAGACAAATGGAATCAGGAGACAACTATCTGCACCTAGGACTCCTCAACAGAATGGAGTAGTTGAAAGAAAGAATAGAACCATTTTGGATGCAACTAGATCTATGATGATGGAAGCCAAATTGCCTCATATCTACTGGAGAGAAGTAGTGAGTACAACAGTCTACACATTCAATAGAGTTCACATCAAAGGTGAAACCGGTAAGACTCCTTATGAACTATGGTTTGGACATACACCTACTGTTAAGTATTTCAGATTTTTTGGAAGTAAATGTTATATCTAGAGAGATGGTTCAATTGGAAAGTTTGATCCTAGATGTGATGAAGGGATATTTATTGGTTATTCAATTCAAAGCAAAGCTTATAGATGATATAACAAAAGATTATAGTAAATTGTGGAAAGTTCTAATGTGAAAGTGGATGAACAATACATAAATCATTCTATATCATATGACAGGGAACTGATAGTGGAAATGATCATAACTGAACCGACAATGCCTCAACTGGTATAGGAAGCTGAGACAGTTACACCGACACAATCAAAAAATTCAACTGTGATTGATGATCAGAGTAGTGAACCTAAAGTTCAGAAGACACCAAGGTATGTAAGATTAAATCATTCTAAAGATAAAAGTATTGGAGATAGGAATAAGGGAGTGTTGTTCTCAAATTCTGATTCCTCTCTTATCCCTTATAAGAAATATAATAACTCTGTCTAAAAATAAAGAAATCAAAGAAAAAGAACCTTAGAGCAACATATGACAAGGTTTCAAGAAACTTCTACACTTTGAACTTATCCAAAGTTTAGGCAGGTATACCTTCTGTGAATAATTTCACACTTTTAGAATAGATGCATAGTAAACCAGTCCAAAACTAGTGAATCTTATCGCCTCAAACACAAACTGAAATAATGAAAGAAATCTTATGCTCATGTTCAGTATTGATCTACAAGAAATCTAGCAAGAGAACTACAATTGATACCAGTGCCTAATCCAGGCCACAGAGTCATCTAAATTAAACAAGGATTTCACAATCAAACATCTCCATACATATCATCACTTCGGCTTCTATCAACCCCATACATGCCTAACATATATAAGTGTCTTTCCTTATTAGACTAGACAGTGTTCAATAGATTCAAAGTCTCCAACAAAATAACATACTGACAGAGATATTCCTTGCGTATTTAATTCCTCTCCTAAAGAAGAAAGCTAAGAAACATATCTATAAAGATTGCATTACAATCCATGTTCAATTGAATAAACCTAGATTACCCAAATGAAACTAGTAAATATTTGAAAGCACACCAGAAGACAACACAAATTCTATGCTCGAAATTTTATCAATCTCCTTTTTTACTAGTCCTGGTATCCATTTATAATATTATGGATGCATACAAGCTTCAGACCTCTTCCAAAGGTTTGTTACAACAAACTTCTTGTTTGAACAAGAAGTAGAAAATCTTTTCCACTTTCTAACGGCCCCTTTCCCACAGTTGTCATTCAGTGGATTCTTCTTGAACCTCTGCATCCAACACAGTATACTTTCTTGTCCACTCCTAGTACACATCATCAGCAAGCCATGAGAAATTAAAAACTTTCCCTTTTGTCTTGGCTAATCTCCTCCAAGAGTTCCTCATTTTATTGACCTCTGAATTTAGGAAACCATAGTGTGATTTAATTTTCTCTATCACCTCAATCATTCTGACAAATAAGGAAGTATCATTTGTATTAATGATTCCCTTTATCCTTAATGATAGGTTGTCTCCTAATTCATTAAGCCATATTTGTTTGTCCTTCGATTGAGTTGGACTGGCAAAACCCCCTGGGAATAATTCAAATAATTGCTCAATGTACTCTTTCTTATACAAGTTGATCTTCCTCTCTGCATTATCTACTCCTTCTGCTAACTTTGCCAGATCCTTTATCACATCACAAGTGGATTTGATAATGGGGTCAGCCCCTGCCTCATCATAAGATACACATATAAGTTCTAGATCCTCCTCCTGGGGCTTCCACTTGTCCAAAATAGGCATCAAAACAACCTTGTCTCCATTGAGCTCATTCCACATATCCAAAACTTTACTCATATTATTATACACCAATGATGATCCTATAGTGTCAAGAAAACTAAAAATTGTGTCCCTCACTCTCTCTTCATATTTATTTGCAAACAGGGTTTGAGCCTGTTTTAGCTTCTCCAAATCCTGAGGAGTGATCTCAATTGGTTGGGAAATAGAAGGTGTAGGAGAATGTGGGAATTAAATGATAGGGCTAGTAGAGGGAGGTTGTGCAGAAGAAGAAGAAATCATCAATGTTGAGGACTCACCTCGATGGTATTGACCTGCAAATTGGCTTTTCAAATTAGCAATAATAGTGTCTCGGCACATTACCTCTCCTTTGGCATCATTGTAAGCTTTCAAGACAGTCTCTAACTTAGTTTGGAGAACTGCCTTTTCCATTGCTTCTTTCTCTGCCACTGCAACACTGAATTTTGCAGTCTCTAAGACTGTGCTAGCAGCGTCCACCACTTCAGTATTTTGCACTCTCTTCACTATCATACGTCCAAGGTAGCTTGACTCTGGGGTATCCTCTTTTTTTTTTTTTTCATCTCTATTCAAAGACCACATGACCAAAGCAGCATTATCCTTGCTGAAGGTTACTCCTTCCATAGGCTTGGTCTCTTTCCTGACTGCCTCTAGAACCAAGGCATCTACTATATCCCATTCAAGGAGGATGAGTACACTAGCCTTTGCTACCATCTCCCTTCCTTGCTTAGGAGTGATGATCTTAAATTCAGTGACCATTTCTTGCTTTATTTTTTCCTCCACCACAGCTGCATCCTTGTGGGGCTTCTCACTCTGCATCTTTTCACATCTGGCATTAAACTTATCGATATTTTGCTTCCACACAAATTGCATGAAAGCTCTCGAGCTAACAAAGTTGCTATCAACTAAGAATTCCTCACTGGCCTATTTAATGGCAAGATCCAATTCTTGGCCTTTGAATTCATTGGTGGTTATGTTCATCTCGACATCTATTGGCTCTTGAGGCATTCCATCTTCTATTCATCATAGGTATAGGTTATCTCCCCAAGACTCCCTAACTGCAACAATTGCTCAGCTACTACCTACTCATCTCCTATATGAATAGGGCATTGAGATGGGGAATACAAGGGCTCATGAGATTGCACTTCCTTTCCCACCCTTTGCTTCTTCAGGGATTCCTGAATGTCAAAGACATCTTGTATTTTCCTTTTTCCTTTTGAAGTACAAGGTTCCCCAGTTGTTGGTACCAACATGTTGTAATTGTATTTTCTATGTAGCACATAATCACTAGGAGGGATTGCTTTAGCAGATGTAGACCTAGCTAGAACTTGTCTTGCCTTCTCAGGGTTGTTTTTAATCACTGCTTCCCTCTTCTCCTTCAATGTTTGCATTACATCTTCAAAGCAAAGAATTAGGAATTTTTCTTTTTCCTCAAAGGGGTGAAAACTTAACAAAGGGTCATAGTTGGTGTCAAATTGGTGCACAAAATCAAGAGCCTTCTTGTAGGCCACCCATTTTTATTTCCTTGTTTTTATTTCCTTAGCTCCCGCTCATCCAAATCAAACTCATTTATGATGAGGTCTTCAAGGAATTGGAATTGGTGAGTTCTGCCTTTGCATACTGCCCTCTTCCTAAACATACTATTAAAGAAGTCTTCAAGGTCAGAAAACCTTGACACTATAGTGGATAGCCGATATGGTTGAAAGAAATCCTCAAAACACTTCCACCCACCTTTAGTAATCACAAAATGATGTGCTATTGTTACTGTAGGGAAAATGGTCCCTTTTCCTCTATTAGATAGCTCTGTCTCTTGCACACTCCTAATCTGCCTGAGGACTTCTGCAATTCCTACTTTCAGTGGGACTTGATATGGCAACAAAAGTGGCGTGCCTCTAAAACCATACACTCTGAAATCTGTGGAAACAGGGTACAAGTACATGTCACCCCAATTGTGGACAATTTTGATTCCTTCAGCATACTCCTTTGGCCTAAGAAACTCCAAAAGATCTTTAGGGACCCTTGGATTCTTTGAGCATAAAAGAATTCTAATCTTGGATGCAAAGCACTTATCAAACTTTAAGTAGCTAGCATCTTCCCTATCCCATGACAACATTGTGCTCCATAATTGAACTGGTATTTTCTCCCCATCCTTTTCTTTCACCAGATCCATTCCATTGGAAAAGTAGTCACCACCCTTGAATAGAAACAGATGCATGAGAAGGGAGTACCATCCAAAAGGCCTATCTACCTTACCATTCTTTATCCCCATCAAGCGTTCATGGATTGCATCAGTAATATAGGGGGCATAATCAAATGTAACTACCATAGAAGGATTTAAAATTTGAGCTATCATTAACATGTAATTAGTTGGCATGTTCACTTCAACATCCTATCCAAAAATTTGGCAGAGTGACCAATATAATCCTTTGGCTCTAAAAGTGAACAAATTTAAGAAGAAAGGATCCATGGTATTAGGTCCTACAACAGTTAATCCACCTATTGTAACAAAGAATTCTTTAAGAGGCCCATTTCTAAGATGATTCCTCTATGCATTGTAGACCTGAGCCAATGATTTAAAATTAATGGGCTCCAAATAATTGGACACCTCACTGAGCTCAAATACATTTCTGAACTCATCATCATTTATTTCAATGAGGGTTTTTCCATTTATACCCCTAACACTTTTGGTAACAGGGTCATAGTTGTGTGCAATCTAAGATAGGAGTTCCACATCCATGAACACTCCAGGGACCACCAATTTACCTACATCCAACTCCCAAATTCTATTCATTGGGGCTGGGGAGTGCCTCATACCAAATCCAACCTTGAATAAACCCAAACCAGACAACCCTATCTATGGTTCTCTCAACCAATTACCCTTTTCATACAATCCTTCTCCTATTATCAGGCGAGGAGTCTTGGGCACTAATTCTTTAACCTTACTTGCTACGTTTGTGGACATAGACAACTGTGTGCAGGAAAAGTGGGTCGATAGAACTCAATATGTGAAAATATTCCAAAAGACTTGTCCACACACACACACAAGACTTCTTGGTGCAAGCTATGGAGTCATGAAGTATAACTCAGCTTCCCAAGGTGGGTCCTGTGGTTCTCTATCCTACAATGTCCCTCAAACCAATATTTTTGCTCTCAGATCACTGAGCAAAATGTTTTAGGGATGGCAAATGCAAGAACGAGGGATGCTTTGATAGATTTTAGAATGAAATGCATCCTAAGCTATGCATGATTCTAGAAATGCAATAAACTAGATTATAAGATGACAAGGTTAGTATAAATACTATCCTAACATGATATATTAGTCTATGATTGAGCTAAATGATAAAGAAAGTATTCTAAACATGCATATTTAGACTAATTCCTAGTTAAAGAGAGGCTAAAATGATGAGCATAAAAATGATATATGAAAGCTTGAATGTATTTGAGCATAAGTGTGATACTACAAACTTGGATTGATCTCTTTGAATGGAGGAATGAGAGCTCTATTTATAGCAAAAACAGGGCAATGGATGGCCAGGATTGAAAGAGTTGATCAAGGGTTGAGTTTGAAAGTTGGGGATCCATGTTTGCAATTTGCACCAATGAAATGGTGACAAGTGTCAACATAGGGTTGGGTTGAGAGAAGGGGTTGGAGGCATTAAATGCCTGAGAAGACCTTATGGTTTTCTAGAGATAAGGGTTAAGCTTAAGTTAGACTTACCCAAATGGATTAAGAGTTAATCCAAGGATAAACCCTTGTGCAAATGATTAAGAGATAATCATGGTCAAAGCATTAAAGGATTGATGAGACCCTTGGGTTGGATGAAGGTTAAGTTAGGCAAAAAGTCTCTAACCATGTAAGAGGGTTGAATTAACCATTAATGGTTTGGGAGACTTTGGAAAATTAAGTGGTTGAAGACTTGAAGCCTTTAATGGTTATCAAAGACTTTAAGGTTTTGAGAAGTGACCTCCCCTTGCTTAGGGATGTGACAAAGTTTAGAATATGGGTTAGGCTAATTAGAAACAATTAGAAGAGTCTAGAAGAAATTAGGAAGGGGTTTAGGAAGGCAAGTGGGAGATGTAGGAAAATGCAAGTGGATGGAGGGATAATAGGATTTAATTGAATTTAATGTTAATTTAATTCAATTTGGTTGCAATTTGGGGAAATTAAATAAATTAGATTTATTCAATTTAGGATAACTATTTAATTAAATTTGAATTTAATTAAAAGTGGATAGGGGGGGATTTAATTGAATAAAATGATTTATTCATTAAATGGGTATAGTGAATTTAATTGAGTAATTTACCTAATTAAATAGAGGAATACGGGTAATTTAATTAAATTGGATTTAATTAAATAGAGAAATGAACATAAAATATTAATTTAGGAATGTGGTCATTTTTATACGTCTACATTTTGCCCCTCTTTGAAGTGACGTGTGTGCACATGTTATTTCAAAGAAAATTTGTTGGATATGCTGTCAAAATTTGATCGATATGATGTTGTGGATATGAAAAATTGATTTGATATGAAAAGTCAATATGATGCCCCAGATTTGATGAACGATATTGATGATGCCCCAGATATGAAGAATTGTTTTGATATGAAAATTTGATATGAGATTGATGTCGATATGAAATTGATATGTAATTGATGTCGATATTTGATATGATAATGCCCACTTGAGAGATCGTTCGTGCACACAAGGCATGAATGATCTCTCGAAAGAAGAAGAATGTTGTTTGAAAGATAGAAGAGTGGATAGTGATGGCATGCATGGGTTTGATAAGATTGATTACATTGATTGGAATGAGAGAAAGTCTGGTTTCAAGTATGACACCTCCTGTATTAGACATGGATGATCGAGTGTCTAGTTTCAGGAATGATATATCACCTGTATAAGACATGGATGATTGAGAATTTGGTTTCAAGAATGATACTACCTGTATAAGACATGGATGATCGAGTGTCTGGTTTCAGGAATGATATATCCTATATAAGACCGATCAAAATGCTTGGTTTCAGGAACAATATATTCTATATAAGAGCTGATCAAAACATCTGGTTTTAGGAATGATATATCCTGTATAAGAGCTGATCAAAACATTTGGTTTCAGGAATGATATATCCTGTATAAGAGCTGATCAAAACATCTGGTTTCAGGAATGATATATCCTGTATAAGAGCTAATCAAAACATCTGGTTTCAGGAAAGATACATCCTGTATAAGACATGATAGAAGATAGTTTGGAAGAATGATAGAAGATAGTTTGGAAGAATGATGAAGATAGTTTAGAATAATGATAGAAGATAGTTTGGAAGAATGATAGAAGATAGTTTGGAAGGATGATGAAGTTAGTTTAGAAGAATGATAGAAGATAGGTTGGAAGAATGATAGAAGATAGTTTAGAAGAATGATAGAGATATGAAAGTGAAGAAAGATTCCATGATGATGTGATAGATATGCATGTGAGGGATGCAATGATGAATGATATTTTGAAAATGAGATGTATGATATGATATGCAACTAATTGTAAAATGATATGCAACTAATTGTAAAATGATATGTAACTATTTGTTTTTGAGCATCCTCATTCTGCATTTGTCATCCCTATATAACCACATGTTGTTTGCTTTCTGTGTATATATCATCATTGAGCATTTATTGATTTTTGGATATGTTGAAAATTTATACAAGCACAATGGTATAATTGAACCATAATGACCTGAGAAAAATTTACATGATTTTTAATTTTGCAAGATAGCACAAGCGTCAAGGTATAATTGAACCAGGATGACCAGAGTGCGGATTGCATAAACATACAAGAGTTAACCTTTGTCCCATACAAATTCGTAATGTCCTCAATGATATGCCACCTGATTTCTTCATAGGACAAATTTGCATGGTAAAAGACTTCACTCACAAATAGAAGACAAATAAAACATCACATTCCTTCCTTTCTTCTCTAGTCGTAAGACATCCTTGAGTCACTTAGGAGATATGATAAGCAAAAATTAACAACCATAAGTAAGCATGCATGCTATTTGGAATGTATTCTTGTCAAAAACATCTTGCAAATAGATCTTTGTTTAGTTGAAATTAGTTCAAGTCTATGATGTTTGGCCTTCTCGCATTGTCATTTGGCATTTGTTATTTGTTTTGATCCTTGTTGTCTTGCTATGTTTTTGGTCTGATGTTGAAAATATTGAAGGTGAAATGCCCCTAGCGAGGTCAGGATTTTGCCCCTTAATTGTTTCAGATAAACCAAGGACAGTGACTACACTAAGTATGTCCAAGATTGATAAGCATTTGTGAATTTCTGGTGATGCCTCAGATGGGTGGATATGATATGTACAATATGATTTGTGAAACATGTATTTCCATCAATTGATAAAGATAAGGCTAACTAGAATAAAATCCAGTAGTCATACCGATTGATGTCATTGTTATGATTTGGTCGATGATTGATAAGAATGTCTGGTTTCAAAGAGTGAGTACCCCGTATAAGACCGGTCTATCTAGTTTCGAGTGTACCTATCCTTGTATAAGACATGTTGATGTTGATGTTGATAGATGGATTGATTATCAAGACTTGATGATTGATAGGAATGTCTAGTTTCAAAGAGTGAGTACCCCGTATAAGACCGATCTATCTGGTTTCGAGTGTACCTATCCTTGTATAAGACATGTTTGATGTTGATGTTGATTTTGAGTAATGAATTGATTAACAAGACATGTGATAACTTTGATTGTAGACTTTGAGAGTTTTCCTGTTGTTGATCTGATTTGATAAATGGTCCATGTGTTCATGCTTTGATTTTTTTTATTTTGTCAATTTTGAGTTTTTGGATATTTTGATTTTTTTGAGTTTTTTGGATATTTTGATTTTTTGAGTTTTTGGATATTTTGATTTTTTGAGTTTCTGGATATTTTGATTTTTTTGAGTTTTTGGATATTTTGATTTTTTTGAGTTTTTGGATTAGAAGAAAGATGTATTTGGTTGCCCAAATGTATATCAAGACAAGGAATGGATGAATGGATGACTAAACCATTGAGGTGGAAATAGTTTTGTTGTCCATAGTTTTGATCAAGATCAAGGATGAAAAAGGGGATATGGATAGAGATAGGATATAGATAGCACTGGATGATGGAAGCAATGAATAGATAGGATAGATAGATATGAATTAGAGTGAAGCAAGATTGTAGAAAGAATTGGATGATAGAAGAAATGAATAGATAGGATAAGGGATATGGATTAGAGGACATGGGAGATATGGTAGGAATAATAGAGTGGATGAACTTTACCCCCAAGCATAGAGGTTTCCATTTGCAAAAAAGGTGATATGTAAGATTGTCATAGTATTTAGCACCATCTGAATAAGTGTTTCTGAACTTTTCAAAGATAGAGACCCAACCCACACTTGGAACCTTTGGAAAATTCAACTGAACATTTCTAGCAACTAGGAAGTAGACTCAAAAGGGAAGAAGTATCCCAAATTGGATCCAGGTACTTAGTTCTTTGATTACCCATGTGTGTGCAAGTGGGTTCATTCTGGCTCATATGATCATTGTAATCTTCAGAATCCAGCATGGCTAGCTACATGAGTTACCTTGACTTCAAAAGCATCCTGGATAGAGCCTCGCTGCCTGCGAGCATCCATAGCCCCGACGAGGTTATCACTGTAATCTCACAAATATTGCTCCATTGCCAGCCAGGCATCCATAGCCCCGATGGAGTTACTTGCATGTTCCCATAGCCAATCATTTTGATATTGCATTTCATTGCATTTTGCTTTTCTAGATATTCATTTTCTTGCTCATGCTTTTGATATTTCTTTTTTTCTCTTTATTTTTCTTGCATTGGCTTGTAAGTGATGAAACGTACATGGGTCTGATAATTACAGTGGTGCTAAAGCAAGATTTAAGATTTTTCACTAGCCATGTCTTCAATTTAAGAGATCACAATGTGTGCGGGAAAAGCAGGTCGATAGAACTTTAGCGCCATAAATGTGTGCAGGAAAAGCGAGTCGATAGAACTCAATATGTGAAAATATTCCAAAAGACTTGTCCACACACACACACAAGACTTCTTGGTGCAAGCTATGGAGTCATGAAGTATAACTCAGCTTCCCAAGGTGGGTCCCATGGTTCTCTATCCTACAATGTCCCTCAAACCAATATTTTTGCTCTCAGATCACTGAGCAAAATGGTTTAGGGATGGCAAATGCAAGAACGAGGGATGCTTTGATAGATTTTAGAATGAAATGCATCCTAAGCTATGCATGATTCTAGAAATGCAATAAACTAGATTATAAGATGACAAGGTTAGTATAAATACTATCCTAACATGATATATTAGTCTATGATTGAGCTAAATGATAAAGAAAGTATTCTAAACATGCATATTTAGACTAATTCCTAGTTAAAGAGAGGCTAAAATGATGAGCATAAAAATGATATATGAAAGCTTGAATGTATTTGAGCATAAGTGTGATACTACAAACTTGGATTGATCTCTTTGAATGGAGGAATGAGAGCTCTATTTATAGCAAAAACAGGGCAATGGATGGTCAGGATTGAAAGAGTTGATCAAGGGTTGAGTTTGAAAGTTGGGGATCCATGTTTGCAATTTGCACCAATGAAATGGTGACAAGTGTCAACATAGGGTCGAGTTGAGAGAAGGGGTTGGAGGCATTAAATGCCTGAGAAGACCTTATGGTTATCTAGAGATAAGGGTTAAGCTTAAGTTAGACTTACCCAAATGGATTAAGAGTTAATCCAAGGATAAACCCTTGTGCAAATGATTAAGAGATAATCATGGTCAAAGCATTAAAGGCTTGATGAGACCCTTGGGTTGGATGAAGGTTAAGTTAGGCAAAAAGTCTCTAACCATGTAAGAGGGTTGAATTGACCATTAATGGTTTGGGAGACTTTGGAAAATTAAGTGGTTGAAGACTTGAAGCCTTTAATGGTTATCAAAGACTTTAAGGTTTTGAGAAGTGACCTCCCCTTGCTTAGGGATGTGACAAAGTTTAGAAGATGGGTTAGGCTAATTAGAAATGATTAGAAGAGTCTAGAAGAAATTAGGAAAGGGTTTAGGAAGGCAAGTGGGAGATGTAGGAAAATGCAAGTGGATGGAGGGATAATAGGATTTAATTTAATTTAATGTTAATTTAATTCAATTTGGTTGCAATTTGGGGAAATTAAATAAATTAGATTTATTCAATTTAGGATAACTACTTTATTTAATTTGAATTTAATTAAAAGTGGATAGGGGGGGATTTAATTGAATAAAATGATTTATTCATTAAATGGGTATAGTGAATTTAATTGAGTAATTTACCAAATTAAATAGAGGAATACGGGTAATTTAATTAAATTGGATTTAATTAAATAGAGAAATGAACATAAAATATTCATTTAGGAATATGGTCATTTTTATACGTCTACAACAACTATTCCAAGAAATCATCACAAATCGCTCTCTCCTAGTAATTAACTTTCCCTGTGAAGTCCCTTCTGGGTGTCATCTCAATGATATGCAAGAAACTCAATTACTAATCACAACAATTTTTTAACAGAACAAAACTACAATTCAATCAAACCTTCAAGTAACTAGTAAGCAAGATACAAGAAAACCTATTCTCGGCCTGAAGAACTCTGCTCTGCACCAGCTTTTTTGCAACAACTCTTCAAAATGATGCCTACATTCAATTAATGTTAGCATATATATGGCAATTGGGTTCTTAACTATGACATTAGCACCACATGCTTCGGCCTTCACCTCAAAATTGAATTCACAAATGAATTCAAAAATTTCGCTCCAACAGATCACAAAATGTTTGTGTTTCTATCACTTTCTTGTTTCGCCATTTCGCAAAGCCTAAAATTTGTGCTTCTTCATCAAGACAAATCACGCCAACCGTTAGATCCAGCGAAACTTGTACAACTTTTACTTTATTGACTATTCTTCATCCGGTGATAGGCTTAGATCTCTTTCTCCATTTCGCGAAAGCTAAACATCATGCACATTCACCCAGCGAAACCACGCGGGCCATCCAATCAAAAGGAACTTGATTGGCCTTTAGTCCATCCAATGAGTAGTGGTTTTCACTATTTCATGAATGGTAATTACCTTGCATCTTCAAGCTGCGAAATAGTACCCACCATTGGATCCTTCTTGAGATACCCACCCTGTTACAAACTTAACCAGTAGAAGTGGGCCCTCTAACTCAACATCATCTAACCTGGCAACCGATTGGCAAAGGAAACCAACGTGTCAATCTTTTATTCATCGAACAACTTCCACGGGATCCACTTCAGGTCCGCCACGTGTATCTGACAACTTGCCTTTTTGTCAACGGTCTAATCTATCTATTCTGCCACGACACCGACCAAGTGGCTACCATGTCACTTCGCTACTTCATGAAGGTTAAATTTTGGTCACCTTACTGCTGCAAAATGGTGCCGACCGTCTGATCAAAAGGAACTTGATCAACTTTTACTTTCAATCCTTACCACCTCATGGACCCACTTTCTCTTCCGCCATTTCACGAAGCACAAAACCCGTGCATATTTGTCTTGTGAAATAGCGCGAGCCACCCAATCAAAAGGAACTTGATTGGTATTTACCGTAGTCTTTGCTTGATGCCGGAGCCAATTTCCTTTTCGCCATTTCACGAAGGTTAAATCTCAGTCACCTTTATCTAGCAAAACTGTGCAGACCATCCGATCAAATAGAACTTGATCGGTCTTTATCTTTAGTGAAAACTTGGATGCCGGACCCACTTCCGCCTTTCACCACTTCATGAATGGTAACTCACGGGCATCTTTGGGCTGCGAAATCACATGCACCTTTAGATTAAAAGGAACCTACTCACTAGTTAGGAGCCCGATTAAAAATTAAAACTTTAGGAAAGACTTAGAAAAATAGTGCGTTGCTAGACCCACCTAGGAAGAAATAATAAAAGGGGGGGGATACTGTTCACGGCAAATGGACCCTTCTTTAAGTGAATAGAGTAACACAGAATTAGAAAGAGAGGGTTTTTCTCAAACACTGGAGCCGATTAAGACTTAAACCCTAAACTCTCTTTGGACCTAAAGCAATTTAGAGGTAACAAGGCCATACCAGACTCAAAATTTCATAAACTTAGCCAATTATGGGACAAAAATACCCATTTTTTAAACAATGATAATAGGTAGTTATGACAAGAAGAAAACTAGCAAATTAAGAGGTATGTCTTATTTCTCAAGTTGAATCGACAATAGTTATTGAAGCTTGTAAGGATAAACATTGGTTAAAGGCTATGGAAGATGAATTAGATCAGATAGAGAAAAATAAAACTTGATCTTTAGTTCGCCGGCCTAAAAATAAGAATGTTATTGGAACTAAATGGGTTTTTAGAAATAAACTAAATAAGGATGGTCAAGTTGTAAGGAACAAGGCTAGATTGATTTGTAAAGGTTATTCTCAAATGGAAGGAATTGATTATGGTGAGACATTTGCACCTGTAGCTGTAATTGAAGTTGTTAGACTATTTCTTGCCTATGCAGCTTATAAGAACTATAAGGTTTATCAAATGGATGTGAAATGTGCATTTTTGAATGGTGAGCTTGAGGAAGAAGTTTACATTGAACAACCTGATGGAATTTCACTGACAGATGATAAAGATATGGTATGCAGATTGAAGAAAGCTTTATATGGATTGAAACAGGCTTCTAGAGCTTGGTATGCAAGGTTGGATAAATATCTTTTGAAGCTTGGTTTTACTTAAGGCAGTGCTAATAGTAATTTATATTATAAGATCACTAATAATGATATTTTGATTATTGAAGTATTTGTTGATGATATCATTTTTGGGGGAGAAGATAAATTGTGCATGGAATTTGCTAACATTTTTTCTTAGGTTTGCAGATTACTCAAACTGACAAAGGCATTTTTATCTATCAAACTAACTATCTGAGGGAATTGTTGAAGTTTGGTATGGGAAATTCCAAACCGGTAAGTACTCCTATGGCTACAAGTGAGAAAATATCTATCAAGGATACTTATTCACCAGTAAATCTGACAAGGAATAAGTCTATGATTGGTGGTTTGTTATATCTCACATAGGCTAGACATGACATTATGAATGCAATAATTAATGCCTCAAGATATAAAAGTAATCCCAAAGAAAATCATGAATGTGCAGTAAAGAGGATATTCTGGTATTTACAAGGAACAACCGAATATGGTTTATGGTATTCTAAAAATGATGATTTCACTTTATGTGCATATACTACCTAGTGTCATGGATCAGCAAAAAATAGTCATGCATTTATTTATCTGCTGCAGAAGCTGAGTATGTTGCAGCAACAACTAATTGAACTCAAGTCTTGTGGATGAAGCAAATGTTGAAGGATATCAGGGTAAATTGTAGTGAACCGATAGTTATCTACTGTGATAACCCTACAACTATTGACATGTCTAAGAATTCGGTATTTCACTATAAGACTAAGAATATTTACATAAAGTATAGCTTTATGAAGGACAAGGTAGAAGCAAAGGAAGTCAAATTGGTTTATGTGAACATTAAAGAATAGATTGCAGACATATTCACTAAATCATTGTCTAAGGAATCATTTGAGTATTTGAGAGACAAGTTAGGGGTTTCTGCCCCTCTGACAGAGACTTGATTGATGAAGTTTGTCATCAGTCTGACATGACATTATTCATTT
The DNA here is from genome assembly GCF_030272615.1 of Cryptomeria japonica. Classification (NCBI taxonomy): domain Eukaryota; kingdom Viridiplantae; phylum Streptophyta; class Pinopsida; order Cupressales; family Cupressaceae; genus Cryptomeria; species Cryptomeria japonica. The sequence goes on along the minus strand of NC_081408.1, from coordinate 84,147,329 downwards.
CGGCATTGATGAGTGGTGTTACTACTCAGGGGAAGTAGTCAGCTTTGAGATTTAGAAGCTTACATTATTGCTTTGATATTTTTGTCAGATTTTTGGCATTGATGTCAAAGGGGAGGTGATAGTAATGTGAAAAATCATTCAGAACCTTATAGAGATATCATTCACAGGGGGAGAGCTATTAATACTCAGGATATTGTTGGTTTTCTTCCACAAGGGGATACTTGTTTGGCACTTCTTGGTACTTAGATGTTTTTCACATCTAGTGTTTCCATCAATGTCAAAGGGCAAGATTGTTGGCTTTATGGATTGATTATGTGTTGCATTAATGTTTTTTTATTGATGCCAACACTAGCTATTATGGTTGGTTACCGATAGACAAGTTTTGGTTACCGATAGAAGATCTAGTGTTACTGACAGAAGAGACTATCTGTTAGACACTTTCGACATGTTTGGATCAGTGAAGTATGTTTGATTTCATGTGTTATATGATCCATGAGCATGTTTTGGTCAGTTGGTATTGGTTTGGTAGTTGGATGTTATCATACACTCTAGTAAACCCTTATCAGTACCGGTTTAAGGCTTTACCGGTAGAGCTTTCATTAAGGAATCATGACAGAATGCATAATTGGTGTTGGTGCAGCTTCTTCATGGATTTTAGAATGCTGAAGATGTCCTTTGATCATGCTTCAACTGCTTGAAGACATTGCCTTGGCATGGGAGACCCAGAATAGGTCTGGTACCTGTCTAGGCAATGGATCGGTATCATGCTAACATGTACTCTAAACATTACCGAGATGATTCGAGATGATTTATGGATTTGTTATTATTGTTTTGGTCTTAAGCCGACATGGCATATCATTGTAATATGGAATTATGTAATGATCTTATTGTAATATCTTTAGGTGGCTAACCTAATTGGTTTAGGCCTTAGGTTTTGTATAAATAAGAGGTAGAAACTCTTAGTATCATGGTTATTGGAAAGGTCATGGTCAAGGAATGTAATGTGCAAATATTGTAATATCATTCAGGTAGAGGAGTTGGTTGATCATTGGTGATCGAATTGGATTCAAAAGAGGATTCATTCCTCTGGAACTGAGCTTAACTGGGACTGTAGTCAAGCATGGTAGATGCTATTTATAGCAGTTCACTCTATTGGATTATTTAGAGAACACATTACATGATACCGGTCCATAGCCTAGATAGGTACCAGACCTAATTTTGGTCCACCCTACTAAAGCGATGTCTCCAATCAGTTGAGGCAACATCAAGGATCACATTCTACATCTTGAATTCTATCTAGAAGCTGCACCAACACCACTTATGCATCATGCCAAATATTCTTAGTAAAAGCTCTACCAGTAAAACCTTAAACCCTTACCGGTATAGGCTTACTAGAGTGTATGATAGCATCTGATCATCAAGTAAATACCAACTGACCAAAGCATACTCCAAAAACATCAAACCAAACATATTCCATTGATCCAAACATGTCGATAGTATCCAACTGATAGTCCCTTCTTGTTAGGATTCTCAAAGATACTGAGAGGGGGGGTGAATCAATATCTGATCGGTTAGATAATTTTCTCAACTTATAACATGAAAAACATATTAAAATTGTGTATTGATAAACCAGAAATAATGCAGCAAATAAGAATAACAACCACAACATGAAAAGCACACCATAACATAGTATTTAACAAGGAAACTTGGTGTGGGAAAAACCTCGGTGGGATTTGTGACCCACAATATTTACTTACTGGCCAATAAAAGAATATTATTTCTTACAATAGGGGCCTGCACATGCAAGAAGGCCAAGTGCCTAGAGCTTACTACTCAGTTACAAAAGAAGTCACACTGACTTTCAAAAATGGATTATACAAATCCAATGTCTTGTACTACTTCAGATTAGCATCTACTATGCCAGATTCGGTACTATTTAAGCTCTGCTACATACATAAACCCTTAACCTAATAATTCACACATTAGGTTTGCTATATTCCTTTTATCAATCACCTATATCATTTCTATATCTCTCTCCTAAATGATCTACAATGATCTCATACATATATGAGTCATATTACAATCCGCCATGTTGGCTTACAAAATATTTTACAATTAATTAAAAAATATGTTTATACAAAATTGATGTCGGCCAAGATGTCGGTATTCTTCCTTTTCGGTGTCGGTGTTCTGTATGTCAGTGTACAGTCTGTTGGTGCCGATACATGTGTCTACCTGCCAGTATCACATGATTGTAAGGTTGCCATCAATGACAATACCTTTAATCACCTACAATTTCTCATTGGAGTGTGCATTTGCCAACAATCTCCCCCTTTGGCATTGATGGTAGCACTCATGAGAAAAATCCAAAAAGAATATATCCAACAATGGTCTGCCAAAATTGTCTTACCAAAAATGTGTGCCCAAAAATGTATGCTCCCCCTGAGCTGATGATGTCCTATTCTGATCATTTTTCTCATCACACTACTCCCCCTTTGACATCAATGGAAAAGGTTGTCATTCACTGTCAGTGGAGTGTGGCTCTTGCCTAGAGTTTTGTAACCAGTGGGTTACAATCTAGAATATATCTATCAAAACTAGTTTTAAATTGTCACTGAATCTCTTGCTTTCTTGTAATGCCTCTTGTGTTCTCTGAACTGTACCGGTGAGTATGTGCATTTTCTCTTCTGGTGTCTTAAGTCCAGGAACCAGAGCCTCATAAATTTCTTTTCTCAAAGAAATGAGGTAGTCTAGTTTTGGACCAATTTTACATTTTAAGCTGTTTGCCTTATGCTTAACTTTCTCTTTGTCCTTCTCTAACTTCTCAATTTTCTCTTCTAGATCTACAATTTTCTTTTCTATCTCCAAAAATGAATCGGATGTACCTATCAGATTGTCAGCAACATTGTTTATTTCAGTTTGAGTTATGCTGATCTTTGAATCTATATCCTATGTCAAGATGTCTTTTTTGCAAGTATCCCTGTACATTTTCTTAAAATCTAAAATTGTTTTTCCTAGATCCGGTAATAAGGTGTCCATTTTCTCCTTGTTCTTCTTCACAATTTCCTCAAATAATTTCTCTTTTTCCTTAATCATTCTCTCCTTAAATGTGTCCTCATTAATTTGATCAACTATCAAAATGTTGTCGGTGATGAATTTAGACAATGTGTCTAGTTGACCTAAAGAATCCTTATTATTCACAATGCATTTAGGTGCTATCAATTTGAGAATAGGGATTATATCATCTATAGCCTTATAGGCTTGTGAATTGCACTCTGTGATCTTCTTTATTGAATCCAATAAGACCTCTGTTACATTTGTAGGCCAAAATTTTGATATTGAAGTACTAGATGTCTGCCCAACTGCTTTCACAATATCCATGCTACTGGTTGTAGTAATCACCTTGCTTGATTCGACCTCTGGTAGGTCAGTCTATGTTTACATTTCTACTAGCAAAGGTTTAGGATTTTCACTTTTAGCTGGTGGCACTGTCTCGGTCTGAACTTGTGTCTCAACCCGTTTCTATTCTAGTTTCTCCATCTGTGTCTCAGAGGGTTTCTCCATCTGTGTCTCAGTATGCACTTCCGGTTTCTCAGTTTGTACCACTACACTATACATTTCCGATTCTCCTGATTGTTTTTCAGTTTTATCTACTAGTTCTTCTAATTTTTTACCAGTGGTGTCCTCTCTCGGTTGCTCTGTTAGAGTAGGTTTTTCTATGCTCATGTTTACAGTGTTATTAACCTCAACCTCAACATCTACAGCTGGTGACTCAGTAGTCACTTCTTCCTTTTTATCCTCAGTGGTTTCTCTATCAACCAACATTTACTTCCTGTGTGTCTATATTTACAGTGTATAAAATTTTGGACTCAGGATTAGTATCCTCTAGTGGAGTCTCCATACTCTCAGTGGCCGATTGACTATCTGTAGTATGTGTCGATGGAGTATCAGCAAGAGGTGGGAGCACATTATCAGTTATTTTAAGGCTTGGAGGTCCACCTACCTTACCTTTTCCCTTATCCCTGTCATTTTGGTATACTCTAATAGTCTTGGGTCTTAGTAACTCTTCCTGTTTCTCTTTTTCTACAAAGAATATGTCCCATGCATCTGTTGTTTCCTCAAAGACTTCATTCACTCTACCTACCATCAGTGCTACATGCCGATGAGTGGTTGAAAATACTGTCTGATTAGCTTCACTAATTAATTTGTCTATTTCATCAGGTGAGTTAGCTGGATGCACTACAAGTAATTTTTCAATTTTTATTTTCTTATCCAGCTCAACAATGGCTACCCTTCTGGCTTCTAATCTTCTATACAAATTGTTTGGTATTTCATCAAAAATTTCCATCAAGAATTTCTTGTAAATGTCTAAGTGTAAAATTACACTGTTCTCTATGCTTTCTTTGTTATCAGTAGATAGTGTGTTGTACAGTTTGCTAATGTTTTTCAACTTTCCATCTTCAGTTATTTCACTTAAGAGTTTATCCAGTGGAGCGATATCTTGTTTTACCTTCTTCTTCTTTTTAGGAGTTAACTTCTTTATTGGAGACCTCACTGCCTGTTGCTTTTGTCTTGTTTTTCTAGAAGTGGGTGAGGGTACCGGTGAGGGTTTTCTTTTCCTTTCTACCCTTTTGAATACTGTTGGCATATCACTCTTAGAGAAAGTTCCAACCGATGAAAGATGAGCTTCCGGTTGAAGTCCTTCCAACTCACTTTCTTTTATACCAGTTTGTTTCAAAACATCTTCCTTAATTGCCTTTGCCTGTCGAGTTCCTTTCCTTACTATTTCGTCAACCTTCTTAACCCTTTTCCTTGACTGAATTCCACTTTCAATTGTTTATGCATTTCCAAAGACTTTCTCAGTGGGTTCCTTTGGTGCTTCAAGGAGGGATTTTGCATAAGTTTCTATGATATTATCATCTGTTTCATAGCCCATTTTAGTTACCCAGATAGTTCTAGGGACAACTGCCTCCATCCAGATTTCATCTTTCTTGATTACAAAACATATTTCCTTCTGATATTTATCCACAATTGCCTCTGATAGTCTTACTCTTGTTTTCATTTGAGCCTTCAATGCTTGAAAATGCTCATTTGTGTTTTTCTCTCTATCTTCTCTCATATTGTTTAATAAATCCAATAGTTGCTTTCCTACCGGTATATCAAAGCCAAAATCTCTTCTACCAATACCGAGTACTTGCTTAGTAATGTACAGCATTAGGAAAACAAGCAAATTTCCAAATCTAAAGGTTCCTTTCTTATCTCCTTTAATATTCTTTAGATTGTCTATCAATTCATCTCTGATCCATTCATATACATCTATTCTAGTATTACCATTTACCATGTCATATACACTTTTGATACATAGGCTAGAAACTGAGTTCAACCTATTAGCATGTGTGGCTTTGTAACCTAAGATCATACTGATAAATCTAACATTGATGTCCTTTACATCATTTACCCTTAGAGATCTTTTGTCAAAAGTTGCACCAGTTAGTTTCATCACTGTGTCATTTGAGACCTTCTTTGTTCTATCAGGCCTACTATCAGTGGAAGGTAACCCTATTACTACTTTTGCTACTTCTTTTGTGATTTTATGAATGGAATCCAACCAAAATAATTCACCATAGACTCTACTTAAAACTATTCTTATTACATCTTCGGGAAAATCAGGAATGCTAAGAATATCCACAAAGCCTAAGGTTTCTATTATCTTGTGTTCCGGCTTGACTTTACCATCTGCATCACAAATCATAGTCCTATACATGTTTTTGATCTCATAATAACCTAATTCCTCTATATGACAATGTATGTATATCCTAGGGTCTTCAACAAATACTACTCCCTTAGGAATTTGAGAGAATGCACCTATGCTATCATCTTTCTTCGCAATTTCAGGAACCAGTTTAAATATAAGTCTAGGGTGCTTAATAACCTTAATCACGATAGGGTTTGCAATAAATTAAGGAGTGGATGAAGAAGCCATAGTTATAAATACCTCAATCTGCCTTAAGGATAAATGCTTGGATGAACTACTTCACTTTTTTGCTAAGGATGTCTTCGCTCGGAAATTTTCGTGCTCTCAAAGATTTGAATGCTTGGTGAATGAAAAAGGAGCCAAAACACTTTCTTTATAATATTATTTACTCTAACTACCACATTTAATGTTTGCCGGTTTAAGTCACAACTTAACTCATCTATTGGTATAGAAGTAATTAGACTTCTTACCATCAACCGAGGGTATAATAGCATGTTTTTCAATTTGTTGCTAAACCTCCAAGGATTTTCCTTCAATTAGATGAGTCTCCTACTGATGAAGTGTTACTCTGTTCTACCGGTGGAGGAGTATTCCCATCAACATTTTGATCTGACTTTCTGATCCATTGTTTTGAGAATTCTTGCTTTACCTCTTCAACCTTTTCTTTACCCTTCAAACTAGGACCTTTGTTATTTGTCAGTGATGCCTTACTTCTACAAAATTTTGCAATATGTCCAATTTTGTTACAAGCATAACAGTCATATTGTTTTTCTGAATAGCTTTCCCATATCCTATGCCAGTATGTGTTCTACATTGATTAGATAAGTGTCCAAATCTTCCACAAATATAATATCTTACATTCAGTGTACAATTTTCTGAGTTATGACCAATTTTGTTGCATTTGGAACATTGACCGATGGGTGTATTAGTATTCTAATAATTTCTAGATCTACACTAATTTTCTCTATGACCATACTCCCATTGAATTTGTAAGCATTAGGTTGTCTTGCTAGTTTCCTATGATCATGATTGTTTGCAGTACTGAAGCTTTCACCAGTTTCAAAACCAAGGCCATTTGTATCACCATTAGGTTTCTGATTCTTCAGCATGTCAACAAGTTCTTCTGAACTTTTCTTGAATTTCTCTTTGTGTTGATTTGTAGCAGTCAGTTCATTCTCCAAGATTCCTTTCTATCTCATGAGTTCAATTCTGTCATTTTGTGTATGCATCAGATCTATCTTCAACATATCATTTTCATGACTGAGTCTTGTGTTTTCATTTCCAACATCATTTAGTCTTCTAGTCAAATCATCTTCATTCTTCTTTCTATCTTCAATTTCTTTACAAAATCTCATAGTCATATCTTGCATTTCATTCTTCATTGTACAGTTATCTTGTCTTAGTTGGTTCACCAGATCATTAAGAGTTTCCTTTTCATCTTCCTCATTCTGTATCTTCTCACAAAGTTATCTTCTTTTATTTCTTGCCATAGTGTAATTTTCTTGAAGTCCTTGAATAATATCCTAAGCAGCCTTCAGATCATCTTCAAGTTTGATATTCTTCACCTTTTCTGCATCATAGTCTGAAAGAGTTGTTTCCAATTGCTTTCTCAAGTTTTCCATCTCTACCAGTGACAAGATCTTCCTCAAGTTGTTAGGCTTTTGAAAATAGAGGACCAGGCTCTGATATCAATTATTAGGATTCTCAAAGATACTGAGAGGGGGGGGGGGTGTGAATCAGTATTTGACTGGTTAGATAATTTTCTAAACTTATAACATGAAAACATATTGAAACTATGTACCGGTAAACCAGAAATAATGCAACAAATAAGAATAGCAACCACAACATGAAAAGCACACCATAACATAGTATTTAACAAGGAAACCCGGTGTGGGAAAAACCTTGGTGGGATTTGTGACCCACAATATTCACTTACTAGCCAATAAGAGAATATTACTGCTTACAATAGGGGCATGCACATGCAGGAAGGCCAAGTGCCTAGAGCTCACTGCTCAGTTACAAAAGAAGTCACATTGACTTTCAAAAATAGATTATACAAATCCGATGTCTTGTACTACTTCAGATTAGCATCTTCTATGCCAGATTCAGTACCGGTTTAAGCTTTGTTACATACATAAACCCTTAACCTAATAATTCACACATTAGGTCTACTATATTCCTTTTATCAATCACCTATATCATTTCTATATCTCTCTCCTAAATGATCTACAATGATATGATACATATATGAGTAATATTACAATCCACCATGTCGGCTTACAAAAGATTTTACAATTAATTACAAAATATGTTTATACAAAATTGATATCGGCCAAGATGTCGGTATTCTTCCTTTTCGATGCTGGTGTTCTGTATGTCGGTGTAGAGTCTATCAGTGCCAATGCCTATGTTTGTCTATTGGTATCACATGATTGTAAGGTTTCCATCAATGACAATACCTTCAATCACCTACAATTTCTCATTGGAGTGTGCACTTTCCAACACTTCTATCAGTAACACTAGTTCTTCTACCGGTAACCAAAATTTGTCTGTCGGTAACCAATCATAATAGCTAGTGTTGACATCGATGACAAAATGTCAATGCAAAACATAATCAATTCATTCATATTGCCAACATTATCCCCCTTTGGCATTCATGGCAACACTAGATGTGAAAAAGAAAATATCTAAGTACCAATAAATGCCAAACATTTCTCATAAAAGATATAACAATGAAAAACAGAAAAATCCAGCAACTCCCCCTAAGGAGTGTAGTCCAATTTGAAACTAATCTGAATCTCTCTCCCATATGACATATTATTTTTCACATATAACTCTCCCCCTTTGACATCAATGTCAAAGATATCAAAATCCTGTGAATCTCAAATTTGACTACTCCCCCTAAGTAGTAGCACCGCTACATCAATCTGGAGCAAAGGATAGAGCTGATGATGCATACCAGACTGATGCTCTACTCCATCAGTTAAGTTTTTGTTAGAGGGGTAGATACCCCTAACCTGTCTCTCAAATATTCAAATGATTCCTTAGATAAGGGTTTAGTGAATATATCTACAATCTAGTCTTTAGTGTTCATATAAACCAATTTGACTTCCTTTTCTTCCACCTTTTCCCTCAGAAAGTTATTTTTTATTGAAATGTTCTTAGTCATAGAGTGAAATACCATATTCTTAGATATGTCAATAGCTACAGAGTTATCACAATAGATAACTACCGGTTCACTATAATTTACCTTGATATCCTTCAACATTTTCTTCATCCACAAGACTTGAGTGCAATTAGTTGTTGCTGCAACATATTCAGCTTCTGCAGTGGATAAAGAAATGCATGACTATTTTTTGCTGATCCATGAAAACAATTTATTTCCAAGAAATAAAGATCCACCAAGAGTGCTCTTCCTGTCATCAGTATCTCCTACCCAATCTGAATCTGTATATGCACATAAAGTGAAGTTATCATCTCTAGAATACCATAAACCATATTTTGTTGTTCCTTGCAAATACTAGAATATCCTTTTTACTGCACATTCATGATTTTCTTTAGGATTACTTTGATATCTTGAAACAATACTAATTGCATTCATAATATCTAGTCTAGTCTGAGTTAGATATAACAAGACACTAATCATAAACTTATACCTTGTCAAATTTATCAGCGTAGAAGTGTCTTTGATAGATAATTTCTCACTTGTCACCATAGGAGTACTTGCCGGTTTAGAATTATCTATACCAAAATTCTTCAACAAATCCCTTAGATACTTAGTTTGATAGATAAAAATGCCTTTGTCAGTCTGAGTAATCTGCAAACCTAAGAAAAATTTCATCTCACCAATCATAGACATTTCAAATTCATTCTTCATATTATTAGAGAATTCCAGACACAATTTATCTTCACCTCCAAAAATGATATCATCAACAAATAATTCAATAATTAGAATATCATCATTGGTAATATTGTAATATAAATTATTGTTAGCACTGCCTTTAGTAAAAGAAAGCTTCAAAAGATATTTATCCAACCTTACATGCCAAGCTCTAGGAGCTTGTTTCAATCCATATAATGCTTTCCTTAACCTGCAAACCATATCTTTGTCATCTGTCAGTCAAAATCCATTCGGATGCTCAATGTATACTTCTTCCTCAAGTTCACCATTCAAAAATGCATGGTTAACATCCATTTGATAGACCTTATAGTTCTTGTATGCTACATAGGCAAGAAATAGTCTAACAACTTCAATTCTAGCTACTGGTGCAAATGTCTCACCATAATCAATTTCTTCCATTTGAGAATATCCTTTACAAACTAGTCTAGCCTTGTTTCTTACAACTTCACCATCCTCATTTAGTTTATTTCTAAAAACCCATTTAGTTCCAATAACATTCTTATTTTTAGGCCAGGGAACTAAAGTCCAAGTCTTATTCTTCTCTCTCTGGTCTAATTCATCTTCCATAGCCTTTAACCAATGTTTATCCTTACAAGCTTCAATAGCAGATGTCAATTCAATTTTATAAATAAGACATACCTCTCCATTTTCCTGTCTTCTTCTTGTCATAACTCCCTTGTTCCTATCTCCAATGATTTGATCTGTAGAATGATTTAACCTTACATACCTTGGTGTCTTATGAACTTCAGGTTCACTATTTTGATCATCAGTCACAGTTGAATTTTCTGATTGTACTAGTGTAACTATCTCATTGTCTTGTACCGGTTGGGGAATTGCCAATTCAATTATGATCATTTCCACTATCAGTTCTATCTCATATGATATAGATTGACCTCTATATTGCTCATCCACTTTCACATTTGTGCTCTCCACAATTTTCTGTAATCTTTTGTTATAACATCTATATGCTTTGCTCTAAATTGGATATCCAAGAAATATCCCTTCATCACATCTAGGATCAAACTTCCCAATTGAATCATCCCTTTTGATATAACATTTACTTCCAAAAATTCTGAAATATTTAACAGTAGGTCTATGTCCAAACCATAATTCATAAGGAGTCTTACCAATTTCACCTTTGATATGAACTCTATTGAATATGTAAACTGTTGTACTCACTGCTTCTCTCTAGTAGATGTGAGGCACTTTGGCTTCCATCCAAAATGGTTTTATTCTTCCTTTCCACTACTCCATTCTGCTAAGGAGTCCGAGGTGTAGATAACTGTCTCCTAATTCCATTTATCTCACAAAAACTATTAAATTCATGAGATGTGAACTCACCACCTTGATCTGATCTCAGACATTTGATTTTCAATCTAGTTTTTGTTTCCACCTTTTCTTTGAAGATCTTGAATTTCTCAAAATCTTCAGACTTCTCCCTTAGAAAAGTCACCCACATCATTCTAGAATAATCAACAATTATTAGAATGAAGTACCTATCACCTTGAAATTTCTGGTCCTTGTTGGACCACATAAGTTAGTATGAATCAAATCAAGCACATCATTAGATTTATCATGTATTCTCTTAAAACAAGTTCTAACTTGCTTTCCCAATTGATATTTCATAGATATTGGATTATGAGGCTTTATAATCTTAGGTATATCTCTAATTGCCTTTGTTGAGCTGATCTTAACAATACAATCAAAATTAACATCACACAACCTCTTATACCATAACCAACTCTCATCAATATGAGCAATCAAACATGTATTATTTGTTAGGTCCCGGAGACAACTGAGAGGGGGGGGGGAGGTGGGGTGAATCAGTTGTCTAATAAATTCAAACCAGAAACTTATTAACCAACTTAATGCTTAATACCGATAAACTAGTTAAGTATGCCGGTAGACAGTGTTAACAATAAATTGCTATATCGGTAAGGATTAATGCATGAAACATAAACATAAATTCATCCACAACACATGACACCAATATTTGTATGTGGAAACCCTGTAAGGGGAAAAACCACAGTGGGAAACCTTACCCACAATCAGATGATACTACTGCAGATAGTAAGTGTACAAAGAGGGGTCTACACATGCAGAAAGGCCAACAGCCTAGAGCTCACTGCTCAATCACAAATGGGAGTCACACTGACTACAGTTGGATGGTTAAATCCAATAAGAATGTACTGCACAAAATAGCATCTTCATATGCTGGATTCAGTACCGATGTAATGCCGATATGCTTCTATAAAAACCTAACTTCACCTTCAAATGATGTCTTCATGTATACCTCTGCTTGATCTCGCATATACCTTCACACAATTCTTCTTCGCATTCCACACTTGATTTCACAAATAAGATCTTACATTTATACCATACCCTAAGACCAATTTTAGTAGGCCGGCTCTACAAGATATTACAATAAAAACATTTTACAAATAATATAATATCCGATGCAATAACCGATTTGAACATGTCGGCTTAATGCATTTACAACAATAATAAATCATCTAAATAGCGTGCCATGCTGATCTCGAAAAGATAAACCTACCGGTGTAACCCTAGATAACCTAGACCTATTTGCCAGTAAAAGCAAATATGCAAATATGAATATACCAGTGATTATTTCTTCAAAATAAAGTGTCCACATGATGTCTTCAACATTACCAAGTGTCTTCCATATCATTCCAAGTACCGGTGAACAATATATCCTATCGGTAAACCATATACCAGTAACTGTTGCACAGTTTACTGCTTGCCAGTGAATGTTGTTGGATCTCCAAAGTAGGTGTATTTAGTAAGTGTTGACATCAATGACAAAACCATACCAAAATACCAACAATCTCTCCCTTTGGTATTGATGGCAACACAAGATGGAAAAACCATCAAAGTGCCAAAACAGAAATGCCAAATACAAAAACCAACAATCTCCATTTCTCCCCCTGGGAGTAACAATACCAATCTCTCATACCAATTTCTCCTTAAATGTGTTTTTCAAAATCTCTCCCCTAAAACCTCTTTTCCTTACCAAAAAGATAATATGTTTTTCCATAGATATCTCTCCCCCTTTGACATCAAATGCCAAAGTTACAAAAGGTCAAGTTTATACAAAATACCAACCAATTCAATATACCAACTACTCCCCCTGAGAAGTAGCTTTCTCATCAAATACCGGAATAAAAGATTTGTCCATTTAATTCTGTCGGTTGATGACAATCATCAACTATCTAAGTCTCTACTGGTGGTGGTATGACTCCAAGCTGATCTCTGAGATACTCAAAAGTCTCCTTAGGTAAAGGTTTTGTGAAAATATCTGCAAGTTGTTCTTTAGTATTCACATAAACTAGTTTTATCTCTTTTTCTTCAACTTTTTCCCTTAGAAAATTCAGTTTGATAGAAACATGTTTTGTTTTAGAATGTAATACCAGATTTTTAGATATATCAATTGCTGCAGTGTTATCACAATATATAGTAATAGGTTCCTTGCATTTTACCTTTATGTCTTTCAACATTTGCTTAAGCCAAAGTACTTGTGTACAATTTGTTGCTGCTGCAACATATTCTAATTTTGTTGTTGATAAAGATGTACAACTCTGTTTCTTACTCAACCAAGAGACTAATCTCTTTCCAAGAAAGAATGCTCTTGTAGTGGTGCTTTTTCTATCATCCATATCTCCTACCCAATTTGTATCTGTGTATGCACATAGATCAAAATTTTCATCTTTAGGATACCATAGTCCAAGATTTGCTATGCCTTGTAAGTACCGGAAAATCCTTTTCACTGCTGATTCATGATTTTCCCTAGGATTACTATGAAATCTAGAAACAATACATACTGCATTCATAATATTAGGCTTGGTTTGTGTCAAATACAGTAAACCTCCTATCATAGATTGGTATCTAGTTGGATTAACAGGTGTAGATTCATCGCTCTGAGATAATTTGTCATTTGTAGTCATAGGTGTGCTTACTGGTTTAGAATTCTCCATCCCAAATTTCTTTAGTAGTTCTTTCAAGTACTTGGATTGACTTAAAAATATACCTTTATCAGTCTGTGAAATCTGCAATCCTAAAAAGAATTTTATTTCTCCAATCATAGACATTTCAAATTCTTGCAGCATTTCAAGAGAAAATTCTTTACATAATCCATCTTCTCCTCCAAAGATTATATCATCAACAAATACTTCAATAATCAAGATGTCATCATTAGTTACTTTGTAATATAAATTGTTGTTTGCATTTCCTTTAGTAAAACCAATTTTTAAGAGATACTTATCCAATCTTGCATACCAAGCTCTTGAGGCTTGTTTCAATCCATACAGAGCTTTTCTTAACCTGCAAACCATATTATTGTCATCTGTCAAAGAAAATCCATCAGGTTGTTCAATATATACATCCTCTTCAAGATCTCCATTCAAAAATGCACATTTAATATCCATTTGATAGACTTTGTAATCCTTGTGAGCTGCAAAAGCCAAAAATAATCTAACTGTCTCAATTCTGGCTACCGGTGCAAAGGTTTCATTGTAATCAACTCCTTCTTTCTGAGAATATCCCTTACACACTAGTCTTGCTTTATTTCTGACAACCTTACCATCTTCATTAAGTTTTTTTCTAAATACCCATTTGGTTCCAATTACATTTTTATCTTTAGGCCGGGGAACTAATGTCCAAGTATTATTCTTCTCAATTTGTCCTAATTCTTCTTCCATAGCTTTAATCCAAAATTTATCTTCACATGCCTCATTGATATATGATGGTTCAATTTGAGAAATAAGACATACCCCTTCATTTGCCAATCTTCCTCTTGTCATAACTCCTTTGAATTTGTTTCCAATTATCTGATCTTCAGAATGATCCAGTCTTACATATCGGGGTGTCTTAGTTTGTTGTTGTTCTTCAATTATTGTGGAATCCTTTGATAATACTGGGATAACTGGATCTTCATTCTGTACCAGTGGATTCTCTGTAGGTTCATTTTTCACAATTTCTCTTGCCGTTTTAGAGTCTATATACCTTGAAGTTCCTCTAATTTGTTCATCAATCTTTACATTTGTACTCTCAACAATTTTCTGCAGTCTTTTATTAAAAAATCTATATGCCTTGCTCTTAGATGAATAACCAAGAAATATTCCTTCATCACTTCTAGGATCAAATTTGCCAATATAATCATCTCTTCTAATATAACATTTACTTCCAAAAATTCTGAAATACTTAAGAGTAGGAATATTACCAAACCATAGTTCATGAGGGGTCTTACCAGTTTCACCTTTGATGTTAACTTTGTTGAATGTATAGACAATAGTGCTTACTGCCTCTCTCTAGTACACATGTGATAGATTTTCTTCTGATAACATACTTCTTGCTGCATCCAAGATAGTTTCATTTTTCCTTTCAACAACTCCATTCTGTTGTGGTGTCCGAGGTGCTGATAACTATCTTTTGATTCTATTCACTTCACAGAATGTATTAAAGTCCTTAGATGTGAATTCTCCTCCTTGATCTGATCTTAAACATTTGATTGTCTTACCGGTTTCATTCTCAACCATTGCTTTAAATAGTTTGAACTTCCCAAGTGCTTCTGATTTTTCTCTAAGAAAAGTAACCCAACACATTCTAGAATAATCATCAATAATTAGCATGAAATATCTATCACCTTATAAGCTTTTAGTTCTAGCTGGACCACATAAATCAGTGTGAATTAAATCAAGAGCATTATTGGATTTTTCTGCAATACTTTTGAAACTATCTCTAACTTGTTTTCCAACTTGACATTCCTTACAAATTGTATTATGAGGTTTCACAATTTTAGGTAGATCTCTAACTGCCTTAGAAGTACTGACTTTTACCATGCAGTCAAAATTTACATGACATAGTCTCTTATGCCATAACCAACTTTCATCTATATGTGCAATTAAGCATTCCTTTTCACTGTTATTCAAATGAAAGATATTACCTCTAGTCTGATTACCGGTTGCAATTTCCAAACTAGTTCTATTCATGATTTTGAATTTTCCATTTTTAAATTGTAACTGGAAACCCTTTTCAACTAATTGACCAACACTTAAAAGATTATGCTTTAATCCTTCAACATAGTAGACATTGTCAGTGTTATGTTTACCATCAAGAGATATTGAACCCTTACCTTTGATTGAATAGGCTTTGTCATCTCCAAATCTTATTAAACCTCCATTGTATTCTTGAAAGTTCAATAATTTACCATTGTCTCCAGTCATATGATGTGAGCATCCTGAGTCAATAATCCATTCATCCTTTGATTCAACTTTAGCTACCAGGGCTTGTTCTACCGATTGAGCAATAGGTGCCAGTTGATCTTCTATTATAGCAACAAAAACCCATCCATTGTCTACTGGATCCTCATCAAAATCATAAGTCACACCTTCATCAGCAATGTAACAAGATTTGTCTTTGTTTTTCTTAAATCTGTATCTCTGATATTCAGGATTAGGCTTGTATGTTCTTCTAGCTTCTTCTCTTAGTCTAGCATGTCTATCAGGGCATCTTGAAGCCATATGACCAATCTTATTGTAGTTAAAACATTTAAAGGATGCTTTATCTTCATACTTACTTCCAATTGGACCTTTCGGCATTTTCCTTGCAAATAGTGCTTCAAGTTCTTCAAGCTCTTCATTCTCCTTCCTGGTTTCTTCGAGTTCTCTTGCATAAAAGGCTCTCCAGTCTGATTTGTTAAATGATGGAGTTGATGATGTTGATGCTTTAAAGGCCAAATCAGTCTTTATAGTAGTAACAGAACCAAATTTCTCAATTTCAAAAGTTGAAAGTTTTCCAATCAATGTATCCCTAGTTACTGATGTATTAGGCATTGTTCTCAATTCATTTATAGTAGTAACCTTCATTTTATATGCTAGTGGCAAACCTCTTAAGATTTTTGAAATAATTTCATCCTCACTCAAGGTTCCTCCACAACATTTGATACCCAAAACAATTTCATTTACTCTTTCCATAAAAGCAGAAATCCTTTCATCTTCTTCCATTTTTAGATGTTCATACCTAACTCGGAAGCTTTCAAGTTTTACAATTTTGACTGTGGAATCTCCTTCATTTAGTGTTCCAAATGATCTCAAATAGCTTTAGCAGTAGACCTATCTGATAATCCCATGATTTGTTGATCTGATAATGCGCTCAAAAGTGCTTCTCTTGCTTTGCAATCATTCTCTTCATCTTTGGCTAAGGTAGTTGGAGTAGTCTGACTAGCTACAGCAACAGTATAACCATTCTTAGTAACTTCCTAGATGTCTTTACCGATGCAATTCTGATGTGTCTCCATTCTGATCTTCCATATCCCATAGTTGGTTCTGTAGACACTCAAAAATGGTCAACGCTTGCGAGGTCATACTTTAACATTTGCGCATTGCCTCATTTTAGGTTTTTGCATCGCATTAACATTTCTCCTATGTCACGCACTTGGTCTTTATCATTTGCGAACATCGAGTCATTCTTCTACATTCTTCAATCATCTCGTCCTCAAATTTGGTCTTGTCGACAACATTATCCAATCATGATTTTGATCGAACTTATCTTGTTGCATCAATGTGCGTGCTAATTTGTCATCATTTTGGACATTGTCAATCCTAATTAGGGTTTTGTCCTCTTATCAATCCTGTCAATCTTGCGATCATTGTCCTCCTGTCAATCTTATCAATTTTATCATCAATCTTATCATTTTGGACATCGTCAATCCTAATTAGGGTTTTGTCCTATTTTCAATCTTATCATTTGACGATCGGTTTATCAATCTTGTCGATTTATCATCAATCCTTCAATCTTGTCATCTTGCGATTGATTTGTCATCGATCGTGGTCATGTCTAATCTTGTCATCTTGCAATCTATTTTGTCAATTTTGTCATTTTTCAACCGATTTGTCATCGATCGTTATCTGTCTCAATTATGTCAATTTGGATCAATTTGTCATTGTTCCTCGTCAATTGGCGCATCTATCAATCAAATCATTTTGTCACATTGGTCATTTATCAATTCAGAGTCATGACATTAATTATCTTTAATCAAGACCTAATTGTCATTTTCGCATTTCTAATTCGTCTTCTAGGGTTTTATGATTTAGTCATTTAACCTAATTTGCCATTTCTTCCTCTAGGATTACTAAATTATTTATTAATCCTAAGTCTTCTCATTATAATTAAATCTTTATTTAATTGGCTAATTATTCCTCTTTGTGAATTGATTAATAAATGAAAAATTATTAATTGATTCACTAAATCCTAATTTCCATCAATTTCTAATTTTCTAATTTTCATCAATTTCAATTTTCTATTTTCTCAAATTTCTAATTTCTTTTCCCTCCTATTTCATCTCCTAATTCTATGGGAATGACATTTCAATTTGTCATAAATTGTCATAATTGACAATCAATCAATTTTGACATAGAATATGTCATAATTTGTCATCAAATTGTCAATCAATCAAATTGTGCATGGAAAGTGCATAATTTGTCATAATTTGTCATATTGATTTGCAATTTCCATTTGAATTGCATCATGCTAATCTTGTCATTTATCCAATTCTTCTATAAATTGGATAATTTTCTTCAATCAAACCCTTCGAATCCTTGACCCCTGGAATCACTTCATGAATCTCGAATTTTTACCGAACTTTCGTTTCTAGTACTCTTGAGCCTTTTTGCTTTCAATTGTGTGAGCACTTGTAGGTGAGATCCACAAAACTATTGAAGAGGAAAGAACAACAATGGAGCCGCATGGAAGAAGCATATGGTTTGCATGATATTTTCTTTTAGATGCTTTGTTTTCATACCTCTATTGAATGTGCTTAGGATTAGGTTCATTTCAATGAGTGTTCTTTTGATTGAGCTATCATGTCTTGTGTTTTGATTGATTCACTTGTCTTTGATGATTCCTAATTTCTACCCCACATTAACTGGTGAACCCGACGTGAATACTAACCTTCTAACCATCTTACTGTGTTTTGGAGTCCTTCTAAGCTGATTTGCAGGTCAAAACTCAAAAACAGGGTCGTGCAGTGCATTCTGGACACATCCTGCGCCTGTGTGAAGCATCTTGCGCCTGTGTTGAAGAGTGTTGCGCCGGTGTCAATACATTCTGCGCTTGTGTTTGACAACCTGCGCTTGTGTCCTATCTTCTGCGCCTGTGTAAAGTCCAGATCAGAGGGTAAAAAAATGCAGTTTACTTGAAATTTTTTATGTTTTTTGCTTTCTGTTTTCTATGCTTTGGATTTTGGTACTGATTATTTGTGCAGGATATTGGCGTACGCATGACAAAGACTAAAAATCAAATTACTAACGTGTGTTATGCAGATTCGATGGTCAAAGACTACAAATCAAACTTCTAACATGTGTTTTGCAGGTTGCCTTGGAGAAACAACCAAATTGTGTGTTTGAGTTTTTAATTAGGCACTTAGTGATTTATAAATAGGAGGAAATGAACCTTTGTTTGCTTTGTTTGTTAAGTATGACATTGGAGTAGGAGAGTATGCTCTCATCCTTCATAGGGTGATCAGAAATCCAGATCTTCGATACCATGCTTGTGTTGTTGATTGTTTGTCTCCATTAGAGGGTCTGCCTTCCCGACCACTTTGCTTTAGCAAGCGAGTGATAATCGTGAGAAGGGAACGACCCAAAGTGAGTACGGCTAGAATTCCTTGGCATTCTAACTCACTATAAAAAAATACCTGATGGGCGAAAGCTTTGAAGGAAGTGTTACATGGGAATTGCAGTTACTTGGGAAGTGATGACCCTTGAACTCTTTCTCATATCAACATCTAAGTAGGGCCTCTTGGTCTAAATCGCGCTTGCACGACTACATTTGTTTGGTATCTTGATGGGCTTAATGTCTCAATCATGCTTGCATGACATCAAGGAGTAATGCTTAACAGAAATCTTTACTACATACCTTGTTTTTAGAGGCCAAAAACCTTTCTAGTTGCTTGAGAAGGACAAATTCGGATACTTGGAAGAGATACTAAGTTCGCCATGGGGAGATTCCATGGGGACTGATGCTTGGCTACCCTGAGAAGTGAGTGTCGTGGAGGGGAGCCTGTGGGGTCAAGCATCTATGTATTCTCCTTGAATCCCATAATGAGTCTACCTCTCAAGTACCTAATGTCTTTGCCTACCCTAAGGAATGTGGAAATGAGCATGATTGTCTTGAGTCTAAGTTATAACATCTTGTATTCTTTGATTGTCAAAAGTTGAATACCATTTCAAGAACAAGCACATTGATATAACATAAGATCAAACACAAAAGATATTCATCCAACAAACATTCAACAAGATTCAAAGATCATACTTCAAGCATGGTTGTCCAACATTGGTCAAAAACTTGTTTCAACTCTTATGTCACTTGCATTTAGGTTCATCCTAGTTTGCATTTTGCAAGTTCATTATCAAGTATCAAAGTTAGGATTCACCTAAGTCATACTTCTTTTGCATATCAATAAAAGTCATCCATTTGCATATGTCCTCTTGCATAAGAGTAATATCATTTCATAATTAAACCCTAGGTTTCATCTTAGGTGGACATTGTCATACATTGGCATTTGCATATCCAAAGTCTCTTCATTAAACCTAAGTCATTATCATATCATATTAAGATCATTTGCATATTAATTGTCCTTTTGCATATAGTGTCAAACCTAGGTCTTGTCATACTTGAGCAATCCAAATCTTTGATAAACCCTAAGTCATTGTTGGGAAGTCTAGACCTTATCAAACCTTTTGTCCTTTTGTCATCAATATCATTTCGTCAAACCTAGCTTAGTATCCAAGCATATAGGGGAGACATTGTCATCTTGTCCTTTGTCACTTAGTCCTTTTGTCCTTTGAGGTCTAGACATCATTCCAATATCCTAAGGGTCTCTCTTAGATTTGCATTCCAAAAGTTTGTCAAAATCTTTAAAAACACCAAAAACATAGATTGCATTTTCATTTATTTAGGTTGCATTTAATTGCATATCATACATTATACTTGAAAAATTCCAAAAATATTGCATTTGCATAGTGACATGTCTATTGAAACAAGGTTCCAAGCACCAATGATGCAACAAAGTTTGACATATCAACCGACAATGCAATCAAATTTTAATCCAAGGCAATCACAATTATATCCAACCCAACAACAAGGCAATATCGGTCAAACTTATCATGATGATTTAAATGTCCAAATACAAAAACTAGAGGAGAAACTAGCTCAAGAAAAGGAGATATTGGAGCAAAAAGTGATAAACAGTGAGAAGATAAGATCTCAAATGTCCAAAATGTTTCAAAAATTTCCAGGTCAAAATCCAAAATTTGAGCCAATTAATGTAAGATCTCTTCTTGAACGATCAGACATACCAGCTCTCCTCTCCCAAATAGAGATGATGAAACAATTACAAGAAAGGAGACAACATCAATTTCAACATTATGTGCCTCCACAACAAGAACAAGAAGGTGTTTACTATCAATCATATTTTCAACCATCACAACCAATGACACAACCAATTGTTCAACATATGCAACCAACACAACCAATGGTTCAATTTCAACAATATGTCCAACCAACTATACAATGTCAACAAATGGCTCAACCAATGGTGGAATATCAATGTCAACAACCACAATCACCAATTCAAAAACAAAACTTGCAACATGCACCAAGCCGAATTTTGAACATGTCAAACCAAAATGATCAACATCTAGTTCAATAT
Organism: Cryptomeria japonica; assembly: GCF_030272615.1. NCBI lineage: Eukaryota > Viridiplantae > Streptophyta > Pinopsida > Cupressales > Cupressaceae > Cryptomeria > Cryptomeria japonica. The sequence continues at coordinate 84,125,948 of NC_081408.1, read as the reverse complement.
CAAAAAATGACATCAAATCAAAAACAAGTTCAAGTTCAATCAACATATCAATGTCAACAACCGCAACCAAACATTCAAAAACAAAGGTTGCAACACACACCAACCCAAGTTTCAAACATGTCAAACCAATCTGATCAACATCAAGTCCAATATCAAAACATGACATCAAATCAAAAACAAGTTCAAATTCCAAGTCCAATCATGTCAAAACCTAAAAAGAAGGGTGGCCTTATTGCAATGCTCTTAAGGAAACGACTAAGTGAGTCTTTTGAGGAAGATAAAGATAATACTCTTATGTCTAGCAATGCCTCATCCCCCCATAAGCAAATTGACTCTCCAGTGGCATCTATCCCTACACCTTTAAAAGTTTCACAAGAACCTTCCATATTGTCCTCATCAAACAATACACCCAAGGATGCAATTACCCAAGAGCTATCCATAATTGATTGCCAAGATAATCCAATTCATGATGCACATCCTTGCCATGTTTCAGAGATACAAGACCCAATGCCACCATACACTTTATTGTCATTACCTATTTTAGAGGACCCCATTCGAAGTCCTTCCTCATGTTCAAGCATTGATTCCTTGCCAGAATCCATCACAAATGTTCAAAGTGCATTTCCTTCATGCCAAAGCATTGATACCTCACCAAAATCCCCCATGCATATCCAAAGTCCAACCTCATGTCAAGAGGATAAATTAGAGCATGAAGAAATTAGTCCTAAAGCAAATCAAGATCAAGATCTTGAAACCTTATCATTCCATCCAATTGCTGACCAGGACCCCATCTTCCTAGAAACTCAGGATGATTCTCCTATTCTTGTCCATCCTATCCAAAGTCCTATTGACATTCCACTCCTCGAGCAAGATCGAGATATCCCAATCCATCCAATCCCAAACGATCCCCTTCCATTTCATGAACACAATTTCCTTTCAAATCCCATTGACATTCTAGATATCCCTTCCATCCTTTATGATGATCCCATTAAAAGTCAAGAGCAAAGCACCTTTAAAGAGGAATCCAATGATCTTCCTCCTTGTCAAGATCAAAGTATCCTTCCAAATTCATTTCCAACACAAGACCCTATCATTCCTTCAGATCCTCCACAAAATCCTTTTGTTCCTCCATCTCCTTGTCCTAATGCTCCATGTACACTCCAAGATCACATTTCTTGTGATGATCCCATTATTTCTCCCATTCCATCTCTTGAAGAGCCTGTCATTGAACTATGTCCACTACACACTCCTAGTCCCCCTCATGATTTTAACGTGGCAGTGCAAGATGTTCATGAAACCCCTACATGCATAATGGGTTCTTCCACTTTGGTGCAATCCGATCCACTTCAAGATCTCCTTATTTCTCTCATATCACATCCACCTCATAATGGACTCGCGTCTTCTTCCCAAAGCAAAGAGTATCCTATTAGTCAAAATATTGATAAAGGCAAAGGGGTAGACATCCATAAGCAAGAACCCCTTCATATTAAAGAGTATACTAATGGTCATGGCTACAAAGCTCATACTCAAGGCATTGGTATTCCTTCAAAGTCAAAATCCAAATGTCCACCTTCCCCATCATCGCTTCCATCCATTCTAGGTCCCTATATCCCTCCATCTCCTATGCAACATAAACAAAGGCACACATCTTGGAGAACTTTCCATCCATCCCACCTGCCTCCATATCATTCCCATCCACACCAACATTCATTCCCTCTTCCAAGCAATTTGGATGCCAAGTATAAAAGTCATAAGTCTAGAAATCCACATGTATTCAAGGATCAACATGTCCAATCTAATCGACATGTCAAAACAAAGAACAATATGATCTATAAAGAAAAAGAAATATCCAAAAGGCCACAAAGGCCCACTGAGCAAAATAAAGTAAAGTCAAAATCTATATGGGTTCCTAAATCCCTTGTGCAAGCAATGCACTCCAAGGAACCACAAAAGCATGAAAAATCAAAAACCATGTGGATCCCTAAGCGGCTCCTTGAAGCACAAAATCCTAAAGAAATATCCAACTTGGCATCCAAAGTTGCTATTCCTCCATCCAAATATTCCAAGTCTATTTCTCCATCACCTCCTTCATCAATTTTGGGCCCTTATGTCCCAAAATCCCACGCTATTCCTCCATCAAAATCTCAATATCCAACACCCACTTTTCCTCCATCAGTCCATCACCCCTCAAGGTGTGTGCCAATGTCGATCTTGCCTTCATTTCCATCCACTCAAGCCCAATTCTTCCAACACCCTATCCATTATCCAATACATATTTTCCATCCTTCGATCCATTTGGTCCAATCCTTTGCATAAATCCTGGCCTTAGTTTCATGTCATTTTCCATGTCCTTATCCTACCAACATCTTTGAGCATACTTTTAAAGGTCATGGTCCATTTTTTTCAAGGCTACTATCCAAACAAAAAGACGCTTGAGTCCTTCTTCCATCCCCTATCATGTGTCCATCTTCTATTGAAAAAGTCAAAAAAAAAGTGACAAAAAAAAAAAAAAAAGACAAAAAAAGAAAAGAAAAAAATAGTAAAAGAAAAATAATTCGTCCATTGGTGAAAACCTGGCAAACAGGCGCCTTGGGCAAGTACCATGATGAAAACCTGGCAAACAGGCGTCATGCGTAATTTATGAACTTCTTGCACACCACACTTGGGGGCAGGTTTCCTCCTTCACATCCTTTTGTCCTTCATTGTTCCATTATCCTATCAAACCCCTGTCATTACCCTTCATATCCTATTGTCCCTCATGTCCATTTCCTCTTTCCACCTTTGATCTTGACAAGGCTGAGGATCATCATGAGCATCATGCATCTTGTTTGCAGCTTTTAGTCTATCATAGTTTTTGGTCATTTATCCATTTGCTTATTACAACCTTTCATTCATATTCCCTGTCTTATTGTGACTTTCTACCACTATCCCTTAGCCTACCCCGACCTTCTGTCCATGTCCTTTATCCATTCTTGGTCTTGCTTATCCTATCCATATCTTATCACTATCCATACACTCATTTTCATTCCTTGATCTTGATCTGACATAAGGACATGAAATGTAAAATATATTTTTAAAACAACCTCTTGATATGTCCCTCATGCCATGTCACTGCTTTACATTGTCATATCCAGTTTCTTGTCCCATCACACAATAGCTCTTGGAAATTGTAGCCGCATTGTCTCCATAATAAAAGGCCTTTGTCTTCCCTCTATCCCTCATCATTTCAGCAAGCCTATTTATTCACCTGTCATATTCCTTGCCTTGCTAGACACTAGGGGCAAAATTTGAAAAAAAAACCATAAAAATTTAATAATGTCCTGAAGAAAGTCATAAAAATTGAAAAATGTCCTGAAGAAAGTCATAAAAAATTTCAAAATGTCCTGAAAAAAAATCATAAAAATTGAAAAAATGTCCTGAAAAAATCTCAAAAAAATTTCAAAATGTCCTTAAAAAAAATCATAAAAATTGAAAAAATGTCCTGAAAAAATCTCATAAAAATTGAAAAATGTCATGAAAAAAGTCATAAAAATTGAAAAATGTCATGAAAAAATCCTAAAAATTTCAAAAATGTCCTGAAATAATCCAAAAAAAAAATCAAATAAAGTCCTGAAAAAAAAAAGAATGAACACAAAAAAAATTGTAAAACTCCAAAAACCAAAAACATGCATTTTTGCAATAAAGTATTCCCTTTATGCATCGACAGATCACTGAGCATTCATCCAACGACACTTGCCATCCAACATTGTGCTTTAATGAAATCACGCATAACCAGATGAACTTTTTCAACTCAAACCAAGCATTCAAACTGATCCAAATTGTCTTATCAATCGAATATCAACGTCATTTGTCCTTGTCACATTATCATGGGTCTTATACAGGGTGTGGTATACTCGAAACCAGACTGTGTCTTGTCTTAGACGGGGTACCGCATTTCCTGAAACCAGACAGCATGATCGTCCTATCAGCACGTTCAACTTTTGACAATAAAGATCAAGATGATTGTTTGATTTGCTTGACTTTGTGCATCTTATCTTTTTATTGATTTATCTTTGGCTTCGATCATGTTCCTATGTTGCTCGATGATGTCACTGAGTGATTTAGGGTGACCGGGATGGCTCATGATCCTTTTCTTTTTTGATTGTGATTGTTGCTTGTCTATGTTGTGTCTGTCTTTTGCAAAAAGGGTTGCATTTCAGCTCTGGCCTTCCATGCCATGATGCTACACATCCATTTTGCTATATTAAAATAAAGGTTCTCACCTACAAAGTGCATTACTGAAAGCAAATTTTTCTTCATCTCTAATTTCCCTCTGTCTCATTTCTTCTTACTAACACTTCTTCCATTTGGTCGGATAGTCAGTTCGATCTAGTGCTCCGATATTCGAACACATATACTGCATCCTACATCCATTTGGTTAGTACATTTGCATTCCATCACGTATATTACATCAAGCATTTTTTATCCATTTCCTTTCATAAACATATCCAAAATACATAAAAATGCATCCATACATGTTCATAAACCAGTGCATAAAGTCATCCATACATGCAAAAAACCATAAGTCATAACATATTGCATCCATCATATTGATGCATATCATATCACATATCATAATAATGTTGGAGTACAAAATCGGACTGTCTGTCCTAAGTATGGCCCGCAGGCTGACTACAACATGTCAAACTACATAATGTCCACTATCTGTCATAAGGAGTACATGCCTCTGTCACTGGGTGCTCCCTCTATCTTCCTCATCCCAGCAATGTCCCGTAAACAAGTTAAATTCATCAAATTGCAAACATGGGTTTTCGAGCATCCGCTCTCCGATTGTCAGTCTGTTCGATCCTGTCATTTTTATCAATCAATTGGCCTCTTTTCCGCATGTTTCTGGCCAATTCCTCGAGGGGGCATGCATATGTCATTATCGTTGTCTGGGGCATTTTCGTTATTGTTCTTTGAAACAACGCTTAAAATGGCATTGTCTCAAAGAGGGGCAAAATGTAGACACCCAAAAATGGTCAACGCTTGCGAGGTCATACTTTAACATTTGCACATTGCCTCATTTTAGGTTTTTGCATCGCATTAACATTTCTCCTATGTCACGCACTTGGTCTTTATCATTTGCGAACATCAAGTCATTCTTCTACATTCTTCAATCATCTCGTCCTCAAATTTGGTCTTGTCGACAACATTATCCAATCATGATTTTGATCGAACTTATCTTGTTGCATCAATGTGTGTGCTAATTTGTCATCATTTTGGACATCGTCAATCCTAATTAAGGTTTTGTCCTCTTATCAATCCTGTCAATCTTGCGATCGTTGTTCTCCTGTCAATCTTATCAATTTTATCATCAATCTTATCATTTTGGACATCGTCAATCCTAATTAGGGTTTTGTCCTATTTTCAATCTTATCATTTGGCGATCGGTTTATCAATCTTGTCGATTTATCATCAATCCTTCAATCTTGTCATCTTGCGATCGATTTGTCATCGATCGTGGTCATGTCTAATCTTGTCATCTTGCAATCTATTTTGTCAATTTTGTCATTTTTCAACCGATTTGTCATCGATCGTTATCTGTCTCAATTATGTCAATTTGGATCAATTTGTCATTGTCCCTCGTCAATTGGCACATCTATCAATCAAATCATTTTGTCGCATTGGTCATTTATCAATTCAAAATCATGACATTAATTATCTTTAATCAAGACCTAATTGTCATTTTCGCATTTCTAATTCGTCTTCTAGGGTTTTATGATTTAGTCATTTAACCTAATTTGCCATTTCTTCCTCTAGGATTACTAAATTATTTATTAATCCTAAGTCTTCTCATTACAATTAAATCTTTATTTAATTGGCTAATTATTCCTCTTTGTGAATTGATTAATAAATGAAAAATTATTAATTGATTCACTAAATCCTAATTTCCATCAATTTCTAATTTTCTAATTTTCATCAATTTCAATTTTCTATTTTCTCAAATTTCTAATTTCTTTTCCCTCCTATTTCATCTCCTAATTCTATGGGAATGACATTTCAATTTGTCATAAATTGTCAGAATTGACAATCAATCAATTTTGACATAGAATGTGTCATAATTTGTCATCAAATTGTCAATCAATCAAATTGTGCATGGAAAGTGCATAATTTGTCATAATTTGTCATATTGATTTGCAATTTCCATTTGAATTGCATCATGCTAATCTTGTCATTTATCCAATTCTTCTATAAATTGGATAATTTTCTTCAATCAAACCCTTCGAATCCTTGACCCCTGGAATCGCTTCATGAATCTCGAATTTTTACCGAACTTTCGTTTCTAGTACTCTTGAGCCTTTTTGCTTTCAATTGTGTGAGCACTTGTAGGTGAGATCCACAAAACTATTGAAGAGGAAAGAACAACAATGGAGCCGCATGGAAGAAGCATATGGTTTGCATGATATTTTCTTTTAGATGCTTTGTTTTCATACCTCTATTGAATGTGCTTAGGATTAGGTTCATTTCAATGAGTGTTCTTTTGATTGAGCTATCATGTCTTGTGTTTTGATTGATTCACTTGTCTTTGATGATTCCTAATTTCTACCCCACAGGTTCCATCAAGTTTAGGACTGTCCTTCCTAAAATAATTAGTAGACATTGGATCTCCTCAAGTTGTTAAACTTCTGCAAAAGAGGACTAAGCTCTGATACCAATTGTTAGGTCCCAGAGACAACTGAGAGGGGTGGGGGGTGAATCAATTGTCTAATAAATTCAAACCAAAAACTTATTAACCAACTTAATGCTTAATATCGGTAAACTAGATAAGTATGCCGGTAGACAGTGTTAACAGTAAATTGCTATACTGGTAAGGATTAATGCATGAAATATAAACATAAAGTCATCCACAACACATGACACCAATATTTGTACGTGGAAACCCTATAAGGAGAAAAACCATGATGGGAAACCTTACCCACAATCAGATGATACTACTGCAGATAGTAAGTGTACAAAGAGGGGTCTACACATGCAGAAAGGCCAATAGCCTAGAGCTCACTACTCAATCACAAATGGGAGTCACACTGACTATAGTTGGATGGTTAAATCCAATAAGAATGTACTGCACAAAATAGTATCTTCATATGTTGGATTCAGTACCAGTGTAATGCCGATATGCTTCTACAAAAACCTAACTTCACCTTCAAATGATGTCTTCGTGTATACCTCTGCTTGATCTCGCATATACCTTCACACAATTCTTTTTCACATTCCACACTTGATCTTACAAATAAGATCTTACATTTATACCATACCCTAAGACCAATTTTAGTAGGTCAGCTCTACAAGATATTACAATAAAAACATTTTACAAATAATATAATATCCGATGCAATAACCGATTTGAACATGTCAGCTTAATGCATTTACAACAATAATAAATCATCTCCATAGCGTGCCATGCTGATCTAGAAAAGATAAACCTGCCGGTGTAACCCTAGATAACCTAGACCTATTTGCCGGTAAAAGCAAATATGCAAATATGAATATACCAGTGATTATTTCTTCAAAATAAAGTGTCCATATGATGTCTTCGACATTACCAAGTGTCTTCCATATCATTCCAAGTATCGGTGAATAATATATCCTACCGATGAACCATATACCAGTAACTATTGCACAGTTTGCTGCTTGCCGGTGAATGTTGCTGGATCTCCAAAGTAGGTGTATTTAGTAAGTGTTGACATCAATGACAAAACCATACCAAAATAACAACATTACTAACAGTGTTCAAGTGAAAGATATTACCTCTAGTCTGAGTAACAGTTGCAATCTCCAAACCAATACCGTTAATGATTTTCAATTTTCTATCTTTAAACTGAAGTTGGAATCCCTTATCCACCAATTGGCCAACACTTAAAATATTATGCTTTAAACCTTCTATTGGCATTCTACACTCTTATGAGAATAGTTGATGTTTTCATTGATGGCAACCATCTAGCAACCAACTGGCAAGTCACCAGCAATTGGTTTCTACATGTCCGACATCACAAACTTCATACACCAGTAGACACTGGCACAAACAGGCACTTCACCGACATTCATATTACATCGGCATCAAAGCATACCGACATCCCAGCCGACATGGGATAAAGTTTTGTTTATATGAATTATTTTGTAAATGTAATTATCTTTTGTAAGCCGACATGGTATCTTGTAAAAGACTCATATATGTATGAGATCTTATAAGTCATTTTGTAATAAGGAATTGTAAGAGGAATGGATAGGCGAATATTGTATAAGGTGATATAGTTGACAACGAAGGTTTTGGTTATTGACTAAGCTTAAACCGGTACTGAACCTAGCATTAGAGATGTTGTTTTGAGAAGTGCATTGTATTGGATTTGATAATCCATTTTGTAGTCAGTGTGACTCTTTATTGAGCAATGAGATCTAGACTATTGGCCTCCTTGCATGTGCAGGCCCCTCATTGTAAGTAGTATTTATTTATTGGCCAGTGAGTAAATATTGTGGGTCACAAATCCCACCAAGGTTTTTCCCACACCGAGTTTCCTCTTAAATATCTTGTGTTATGGTCTGTTTCTATGTTGTCTCTATTATTTATGTTTATTGCATTAATTCTTATTTATAGGTTCACTATTTTGGGATGCAAAGTTATAAATAAGTTTAAATATTCAGCCAATTGGTTAGACACTGATTCACCACCCCCCCCCCTCTCAGTGTCTTTGGGACTTCCATTGAATCTAATAATTGATATCAGAGCCTGGTCCTCTATTTGCAAAATCCTAACAGCTTGAGAAAGATTTTGACACCGGTATAGATGGAGAACTTAAGAAAACAGTTGGAATGAGCTCTTGAAGTTTTTAATATAGAAAAATTGAAGAATATCAAACTTGAAGATGATCTGAGGATTGCATAGGAAGTCATTAAAGGACTTCAGGAGAAATTTGTTATAGCACAAAATAAGAGAAAGGAACTTCATGAGAAGATGCATAATGATGATGATGAAAAGGAGACTCTTAGAGACATTGCAAATAAGTTGAGACAAGAAAACAACAATATGAAGAATGAAATGCAAGATATGACTATGAGGTTATTTAAGGATATTGAAGATAGAAAGAAGAATGAAGAAGACTTGACTGAGAGACTTAATGATGCTAGAAATGAAAATCTGAGACTTGGTCATGAAAATGACATGTTAAAGATAGATCTGATTCACATGGAACATGATAAAGCTGAGCTTGTGAGACAAGTTGGAATTCTAAAAAATGAGTTGGTTACTGCAAATAAACACAAAGACAAATTCAAGAAAAGTTCAAAAGAACTCAATGACATATTCTTAAAAGGAAGAAACCTGATGGAGATACTAATGGACTTGGATTTGACCATGGAGAAAGTTCCAGTACTACAAACAATCAAGATCAGAACAAGCCAGTAAGACAACCTAATGCTTATAAATTTAATGGGAAATGTTTCAATTGCAACAAGTATGGTCACAGAGCAAATAAGTGTAGATTCAGAAATAATCTAGATATACAAACTCACCCACCGGTCAATGTTCCAAATGCAACAAAGTTGGTCATAATTCAGAAAATTGCATAATGAATGTGAAATGCTATGTTTGTGGAAGATTTGGGCATTTATCTAATCAATGCAGGTCACAAATTGGTCAAAGATATGGAAAGGCTATTTAGAGGAATAATGTAACTTGTTATGCATGCAACAAGATTGGACATATTGCAAAATTCTGTAGAAGTAAGAATGAACCAACGAACGACAAAGGATCTAGTTTGAAGGGCAAAGAAAAGGTAGATGAAGTAAAGCAAGAATTTTCAAAATAATGGATTAAGAAGAGTGATCAGAGAACTGATGAAACTATCTCTACACCGGTAGAACAAAGTAATCCTCCACTGGCAGGAGATTCTTCATCTAACTGAGGAATAATCCTTAGGGGGTATTGTAGCAAATTGAAGATCATGTATTCTACCCTCAGTTGATGGTGGGAAGATAATTTCTTCTTTACCGGCAGATGTGTTAAGTTTTCACTTAACCGACAAGAATTTAATGCAGTTTTAAAGAACCTCTTTTTTCTATTAAGCATTGGGAAACCCTCATTTCAAACTCACCGAGAATTCACACGATCAGAGAGTGCAAAATTGAGCAAAGGCATTCTAAGGTGAAGCTGGGAAGTAATTTTCAGGCAATCAGAATTTTGATTAAGAGGTATTTATCTTTGAAATGGCTTGCTCATCTTCTGTTCCAGAGTTTATTGCAAAACCTGTTATTGTGGAAAACGTTGTGAGGCCCTACCCCAACTCATCCTAGAATTTCAGTATTTTTCATGTTGAGACTATTACGGATGCTTTATTTTTATGCATTATGGATTTGGAACTTATATAATTCCATGATTTGGATAACATTGATATATATTGATGCTTCATTTCTATGCATTATAGATATAGAACTCTATATGATTCTAGAAAAGGATTACTTTGTGATGATGTATGTCATTATTGGAATTGTAGGACTTTACCATGATGATAGAAATAGGATGCATGTTTCATGTATGGATCAGAATTATGTGGATTATGATAATTGCTTATGTGGATTTATTTGGATATAAGATATATCGATCTGTTTAAATGTAAATTGTATGAAGAGTGTTTGATGTGTATTCTTATTCATGTGCTTAATATTATATGAGGTTAATGGAATTACTAATGTGTAATTGAGATGCGTAGGAAAATTATCCATGTGACCATGAAAATATTATGGAGAACCAAACCTAGACCTATGTACATTCATAAAGCCAGGGGTTGTCTATTTAAAGAGACAACAACCTGTATGTATCATATTTTATTTGTAATAGTAAATGATGCATGTGTGTTAAATTTTATTATTGATTTATTTAAATCCAACAAGAGAAAATTTCCATGTGTAATTTTGTAATGTATTTTATTGTGTCACTTGATACATGTGTTGATTTATGTCTTGAATTTTGACTTGTCTCTTGAAGGGAGTTGTTCAACTATAGCTTTTTCAAACATATGAATGTGGTTCTAAATTTTCCTTGTGTAGAGAGTCTTTGGAGTGGTCAACATAGGTTGGACCCGAAATTTAACTTCAGATGGGTTTATAAGGGGTCAAATGGACTCCTAAGAGTAGTTTAAAAGTGATTCCTAAAGCCCATAAGGTATACCTATGAGTTAGGAGTGTTTTTAGGCATGTGTCTACCCCCATGTGACTGTTTAGTCATCCCAAAAAGTGGGTTTTCTAAGATGTGCGAAAATTCAAAATTAGAAGGTGCCATCTAGGTTAGATAACCTTCCCTTTCGATGAGAGATCCTTTTTTATCTTTTTCTTACTTTTTCCTTTTTCAGTTTTAGAAACCTGTGAGAACTCTCACTGAGGTCTTCTTAGGAAAGAATGAGAGATTTTGTGGGTAATCACCCACTCTTCATTTTTGGAGACTATGCATTTTGAAAAGTTGGTTTTTGGATTCAAAATTTTTGGCTAAGTGTAGAAGGGAGGATTGTGGATTTGGGCTACTCATCCTCAAACTAGTTCTAGCATACCTTTGGGCAGATTGAAGGTTGGTTCATCTCTTTGCTTTTTACATTGCATGTCTATGTTGGAAAGTTTGGTTGTATGTGAAAGTGAATTCTCTTGTATTTTCTTCTATGAAAATTATTATTATGTGATCTGTCTTTTATTTTCTTGTATGCATTTTCAGTGTTTTGGGAGTAACCAAGGCCTTCTACTCTTGGGAGAGTAGGATGGTCTTGCGGGTGGTAGAAGTTTGACAGCCCTCGAGCGAGAGACTCTCTTTATGAGAGCAAACTCAAGGGGTGTATTTGTGACCCTTGCTGCATGGCCTGGTTTGTGCATTTGGGGGTCATAAGGGGAGAAAGTACGACATGAATGCCTTGGGGGCATAAGGAATGTGGGGTTAATGAACTTATGATATATCTTTGTTTGCCATGAGGTGGCTTTGTGAACTACCATTCTTGTAGTCTCCTCAGGGTATTTGGTCCACTACCACCCATGTAAAATCATCACAGTTTGTGATGGAGTGTAGCCTTGGTTGGGAAAGTGTTTGCTATATGTTTTTTCCCTTGCTTGTTGTGTTTGCATGTCTGTAACCTGTCTAGGGCTTGGTTCTCCAAGCTCGGGGGTGGCTTTTAGTAAGCCTAGGCTGGGAAGTGAGCACTCCATGGTCAAGCCTTATAATTTATTTGTAGGATTGCTTGGAAAGAAAAGAAAAGGGACAAGCTAGGAGTTGTTGGGTTTTGTACTTGATTTGTAGAAAAAGAATAAGAAAAGGGATACTATGTTTTCAGTTACAGAAATGTAAATAAAAAAAGTTGCATGTTGTGTTTACTTGATTTGTAGAAATGGGAGACTAGCTGGGGATCTCACCCTATTGTAATGTTGACTATATTGCCTTTTAAATAAACTTTAAAGAAATGCATTATTTTTTTATTAAGTATTATTCTGTTGCAAAAAAAAATGAAATGTATATTTATGTATTTAGTTCCTATAGTTCTATAAATAATATTTTTTGTGTATGTGTTATTTTGAAAATCAAGAAATTTATTTTATCCCCTTATGCATTTGAAATCTTGGAAAATAATGAAATAGAAAAGCATGTATGTTAGTAAGCTGGAAATAAAACATTTAGTCATATTTATGGAAATGCAAATATAGTTTATTAAATTCTGTCATTTTTCCTTTTATTTATTCGCAAAAAATAAATCTAAAAAATTAACATGTCTATTTCTTAGATTTATTTCAATGCTTCTAGTCTAAATATAGTTGTTGTTTAAATTTATTTAACTCTGTTATTTACTTATATGTAGAAAATAAATCTAAAGTTAAATAGTCTATCTCTGATTTTAGCAATAAGATATTTAAAATAAAAAGAGAAAATACATTGTTTTAAATCTGAAAATTTTAACTAAATCTGTTTATAAGTTATCCAAGAAATGATCCTAATAAAACAAAAAAAAACAAATAAATTTGCTGTTTTTTTTTTACTGTCATTATTTTGTTAATACCCTGCAAGTTGGTTTCAATATATATATATATATATATATATATATATATATATATATATATATATATATATATATATATATATATATATATATATATATATATATATATATATATATATATATATATATATATATATATATATACGTGCCCTAAAATTTAACAAAGAGAAAGAAACGGCTCGGCCCCTCCGGAACCCCCATAGGGCGGTCCCCTGCATAGTGGGCGGCGATCCCCAGCGGTGGCCGCAGCCACCACTATGGGCTGCAACCCATAGTTGGGAGGCTTCAACCTCCATTGTGGGTGGCACCCCATAGCGACGACGCAGCCAGGCTGCGAGCCACGCCTCACAACGATGGCCAAGGCCGCCTCTGTGGGACATGACCCGCAGCATGGTTGCAGCCGTCCCTGTGGGGAGCCCTCCCCCGTGACCTCCGCCACTGCCGCCCATTCCCTTTCGACACCACCACTACCTGTATAGAATCTCCGCCTCTAGCCGCCATGCCTTCGGCCCCTCCTCCCTACAACAAAAGATTATGAAACCCTAACTTGGTTAGGGTTAGGGTATATCAAATATTATAAAAGGAATAAAAGAAATGGGGTTTGAAAGGGGCAATTTATAATATTTTTATTAAGGTTCAAGTGTATTTTTTTTATAATAATGTTGTTTAAAGAAAAAATATATATATATATATATAGTTAAGAATATGAATGTACACATCTAACATTAGTTTAATTATTTTAATTGTACATTCATATTTTATGACCGATTATATAAACATTAAATATGATGTTTTTAAATTGTAATTATTTTTTGGAGATTAATTACTTAGGAACTTATAATAACTTTATAAGTTATTTTGACTTTAGGGGATTATTTAGTCCACCTAAAATTTAGGCTATTCCAAACTAAATTTTATAGGGAAATTTACATTATGGATTTAATTGATCCTATAATCAAATTAGTTTAACCCAATTTTAATTATTGTTGAAATAAATTATAGGCATTAATAATCTAAGTGCTAGGCCTAATTTATTTAGTTCCTAAAAGCTATTAATGATTATTGGTGATTAATATTATCCTTGTCAATCAATTTAGAGATTTGTCATTTAATTTAATCTATTGATTTAAATTGATGAGATAATAAATAAGTATTTTAGTATTTTGCTTACTTGAGTTAGTTGTTAGAATTAACCGAGACATAGTTAAGACAAACTTGTTAGTGCGTGTCGTATTAGCAAATTTAATGTTATTAGGTTGTTATTTAAAAAAAAAAAATTATCACGTTCGTGCCCAAAAGTTTGGGCATGACATTTTGGTATCAGAGCAAGGTTTCCAACACTAGGAACCTTTCTCCATTACATTTTGCTTTAATTAGTTAATTAATGAATTTTATTCTATTATATTTAATTTTAATTAATTAAATATTTCTCTGAAAAATTATTTATTTATTTTATTTTATTTTTATTTTCTCATAAGGATGCCTCTAACTACGCAACAAGCTCGCAGACGTGGTAGAGGTCCTAGGCGTGAAAGTATGGCATGCGAAGAGGTCGATAGGGAGGAATCGGTTCTGGAAAGGAACCTAGAGGCCCCTCCCGAATGACCGGTTGACCCAAACCGAGACATCTTAGAAGCACTCCAGAACCTGATAGGGATAGTCCAGGAAAGGCTTCCAACAGAGAATCATCATGTTGAAAACTAGAACTCAGGGAGCCATAGGTTGACAGATAGGGAATGGAGTAGGAGTCCACCTCCTAATCCCATAGAGAGTCAGGCTGGGCATGAGCCCAAATCCATTCACCTACCAGGACCACCTCCAATAGCAAAGCCCATGTATTATGAGAGATCACATCGAGATCCAGGGGATCTAATTAGAGAGGTTATGCACCTCCAGCCACCATCGTTTGGGGGATCTACCGACAGGGTAGAAGTTGAGGCTTGGCTTCTGAGCCTAGATAGGTGCTTTGCATTGCGCTCTTACGAGAGTAATCTAAAGGCACGTGTAGAAGTCCACCTATTGAGAGAAACAGCCTCCACATGGTGGAGACAGGAGGAATACAAGTGTGGTTTAGTTGCTGATACTCTCACATGGGAGATTTTTATAGAGAGGTTCAGGGAGAGGTACTTGTCAGACATTATAGACAGTGTAGGATAGATGAGTTCCATAACCTCTAGCAAAAGGGTCTCTCAGTGACCCAGTACGAGAGCAAGTTCTTCAAGCTCTTGCCATACGTGGACTACCTGAAAGATGAGAAGCTTCTCATCAATCATTTTATCAGAGGGCTGAATGCTGACATAGTAGGACCAAGGAGGATGTCCACTCTAGAGAGCCTTCGAGTTGCCATGGAGAAGGCTTTGATAGTAGAGGAGATTTAGGTCAAGCCACAAGATACAAGGAATCGGTTCCTAAACCAAAACCCTATACCCCAGACATACGGGCTTCAGAAACCCAATTGGAAAGGTAATAACAGACACACACTGGGGTTCTCCAAACCCCCTCCTCCACAACAGTCGCAGCATAACCAGAGGCAGAGGCCTCCATAGAGTCAATAGGGAGCAAAGCCCAAGCAGTGGCAGTCTCAGGGTCAAAGGTGAGATCAGTGATCCCAGGTTCCTTACACACCTCCAATGAGGACTCAGCAGTCCTCTAGGGGTGGGTACAGTGGTTCTAGTAGGATAGGGAACAGTCCTTTTCTAGGCCTCAGGGCATCCAGTTTCAGGCACGCGCTGCTTGTTTCACATGTGGAGGGATGGGGCACATGGTGAGAGAGTGTCCTCAGGGTCAGATGGTAGGGAATCAGAGGGTGGTAGCATCAGAGCCTACAGTTGGAGATATGGGTAGGTCCCAGAGAGTCTTCACAGTGGTTGACAACTGTCAGGCAGAGCACCAGGCCACAGTTATTGAGGTTGCAGGTATGATCAGAGGCAGCAGTGTATCTATATTATTTGATTAAGGAGCTACTGACTCGTTTATATCTCCATTGGTTGTGGAGCATTGTGGGTTAATGGCAACTAGATAGTGTGTCAGTTGGGAAGTGGAGTTAGCTTTAGGGGCTAGAGTGTCAGTGGAATCAGAAGTTAGGGCATGTCAGCTTCAGATTGGCAATATGATCACCTTAGTAGACCTTAGAGTTACACAACTTGGATCATATGGTATCATACTTGGCATGGATTGGATTTATGCCCATAGGGCTAAGATGGATTGCTGCTAGAAAGAAATTGAGTGTGAGGATGATCAGGGTTCGCCCATAATAATCACCGGGATTCAAAGACCCATGTCTCTTCATATGATTTCCGCAATGCAGCTTAAGCAAAGCATGCGAAAGGGATGTCTGTTATTTACCATCACCATCAATGATAGAGGGGAAGAGGATGAAAAGTAAACATCGATTGATGACCATCCTATCCTTAAGGGATATTCAGACATATTTCCTTCAGAGCTACCAGGAATGCCACTCCGTAGAGAGATTGACTTCCATATAGACCTTATACCAGGAGCTGAGCTAGTTTCAAGAGCACCTTGTAGGATGACCACAAATGACCTTAATGAGCTCAAGATGTAGCTTGAGGAACTCCTAGAGAAGGGTCACATACATCCTAGCATATCCCCTTGGGGTGCACCAGTCATCTTCGTGAAGAAGAAGGACGAATCTCTTTGGTTATGCATGGATTATCATCAGTTGAACAAAGTAACCATCAAGAACCGATATCCCTTGCCCAGGATCGATGATTTATTCGACCAACTTCAAGGTGCCAAAGTATTTTCCAAAATTGATCTGAAGTCAGGATACCATCAGTTGAGAATAGTGGAAAGTGATATCCACAAGACCGCATTTCGCACTAGATATGGACACTATGAGTTCACCATGGTTCCATTCGGTCTTACGAATTCTCCAACTGTTTTCATGAGCCTCATGAATGGGGTATTCCACACATTTCTGGACCGTTTTGTGATTGTGTTCCTCGATGACATATTGATATATTCTCAGAATGAGGAGCACGAGGAGAACCTAAGATAGGTTTTGCAATGTTTGAGGGACAATCAGTTGTATGGCAGTTTGTCAAAGTGTGCTTTCTTTTGTTCAGAGGTTAAGTACCTTGGGCACGTTATTTCCGGTGATGGGATCTCAGTTGACCCATCAAAGATCAGAGCTATTATGGATTGACTAGCGCCAACCAGTGTGATAGAGGTCAGGAGCTTCATGGGCTTAGCAAGTTATTACCGATGCTTTGTTGAGGGATTCTCTAGAGTCGCACATCCTATTACTTCTCTTCAACGTAAAGGGAAGAAATTTGAGTGGACAGAGAAGTGTGAGAGGGCCTTTCAGAAACTCAAAAAGGCACTTACTAGCACACCTATCCTTGTAGTACCAGATCCCTCAGCTAACTTCATGGTTTGCATAAATGCTTCCCTAAAGGGTTTAGGAGCAGTCCTTATGCAGGATGGTAGGGCTATAGCCTTTGAGTCTAGGAAACTTAAGACTCATGAGCTTAACTACCCTACTCATGACCTTGAGCTTGTAGTAGTAGTACATGCACTTATGAGGTGGAGACACTTCCTTTTGGGTCATCATTTTGAGCTTCATTCAGACCATCAGAGCCTTCAGTACATATTCACTCAGCCAAACCTTAATGCACGTCAGAGGAGATGGATGGAGTTCTTGTGCGAGTATGATTTTGACGTTCACTACATCAAAGGGAAAGAAAACATAGTTGCAAATGCCCTGAGTAGGAGACGTCACAAGGTATACACCATATCTATGGGCATGAATTTGAGAGATCAGATATTGCAGTAGTTGCCAGAGGATGGATGGTATTTAGAGGTTTGTCAGGTGATATGATCTTAGGATGCTCTAGAAGGGAAATATGTGGACTATTCCTTCGAGTCGGATGGACTATTATGCCATAGAGGGCGCATCTATGTACCTTCTTCCAGGGGATTGTGAGAGTTCATTGTCATGGAGGCTCATAGAGCTCCTTATGCAATGCATCTCGAGGTTAAGAAGATGCATGTCGACTTGAGACAGTTATATCATTGGCTCGGAATGTCGCAGCTCATTGTTGAGTTAGTATCCTGATGCCTTGAGTGTCAGAGAGTCAAGGCGAAGCACCGCCATCCAAGTGGGTTGCTCCAGTCTCATGCTATACTAGAGTGGAAGTGGGATACTATATCCATGGATTTCATCATTGGTCTCCCTATTTCATCTCGTCGCCATGATGCCATCTTGGTGATAGTTGACAAGTTGACCAAAGTGGCCCACTTTTCACCAGTTTAGACTACCTTCATAGCACTAGTGGTAGCACAGGTGTTCTTGCGAGACATTGTCAGACTTCATGGCGTGCCATGCAAGATTATTTCTAACAGGGATTCCCTCTTCACTTCTTCCTTTTGGAAGGCATTACAGGCAGCTATGGGCACCAGGCTCAACTTCAGTACAACCTATCATCTGGAAACGGATGGTCAGACAGAGAGGGTTAACCAAGTGTTAGAGGATATGCTTTGCATGTATGTCATGGATCATTAGACCAGATGGGAAGAGTACCTTCCCTGAGTGGAGTTTGCCTATAACAATGGGCATCAGACTTCATTAGGGATGCCACCCTATCAGGCATTATACAAAAAGCCTTGTAGGACACCGATGAGTTGGGACTGCATAGAGGACAAAGTTGCTATTGGTCCTGAGATAGTTCGAGATATGGAGTAGTAGGTGGATTTGATTAGGCAGCATCTTAGAGAGGCATAGGATAGACAGAAGAAGTATGCATTTGCGAAGAGGATAGATCGTAGCTACTTGGTTGGAGATAGAGTCTTTTTGAGAGTGTGACCACATAAGAGTCCAATCCATTATGGAAAGGGTTCTAAGCTCGCACCTCACTTTGTAGGACCATTTGAGATCCTTGAGAGGATAGGACTAGTTGTCTACCATTTAGAATTGCCACCTAGCCTATCACGCATCCACGATGTGTTTCATGTATCAGTTTTGAAGAAGTATATCTATGATGAGTCTCATATTTTAGATTAGGATGCCTTGCAGGTGGAGTCGAACGGGCAGCTAGCTTTGGAGCCCATTCTCATTTTGGCATGCCAGATGCTAGCCCTTCAAGGTCGAGAGCTGGACTAGGTTAGGGTCTTGTGGGATTGTTATGATGAGGTTACGACTTCATGGGAGGACGCAACACGTATGAGATCACAGTACCCCCATGTTTTTGATGAACTCCACGAGGAAGTTCATGCGTAGAGAGGGAGGGTGTGAGGCCCTAACCCGTCTCATCCTAGAATTTCAGTATTTTTCATGTTGAGACTATTACGGATGATTTATTTTTATGCATTATGGATTTGAAACTTATATGATTCCATGATTTGGATAACATTTCTATATATTGATGCTTCATTTCTATGCATTATAGATATAGAACTCTATATGATTCTAGAATAGGATTACTTTGTGATGATGTATGTCATTATTGGAATTGCAGGACTTTACTATGATGATAGAAATAGGATGCATGTTTTATGTATGGATCAGAATTATGTGGATTATGATAATTACTTATGTGGATTTATTTGGATATAAGATATATCGATTTGTTTAAATGTAAATTGTATGCAGAGTGTTTGATGTGTATTCTTATTCATGTGCTTAATATTATATGAGGTTAATAGAATTACTAATGTGTAATTGAGATGCACAAGAAAATTATCCATGTGACCATGGAAATATTATGGAGAACCAAACCTAGACCTATGTACATTCGTAAAGCCAGCGGTTGTCTATTTGTAGAGACAACACCTCGTATGTATCATATTTTATTTGTAATAGTAAATGATGCATGTGTGTTAAATTTTATTATTGATTTATTTAAATCCAACAAGAGACAATTTCCATGTGTAATTTTGTAATGTATTTTACTGTGTCACTTGACACGTGTTGATTTATGTCTTGAATTTTGACTTGTCTCTTGATGGGAGTTGTTCAACTATAGCTTTTTCAAACATTTGAATGTGGTTCTAAATTTTCCTTGGGTAGAGAGTCTTTGGAGTGGTCAACATAGGTTGTACCCGAAATTTAACTTCAGATAGGTTTATAAGGGGTCAAATGGACTCCTAGGGGTAGTTTAAAGGTGTTTCCTAAAGCCCATAAGGTATACCTGTAGACACCTAAAAATGGTCAACGCTTGCGGAGTCATACTTTAACATTTGTGCATTGCCTTATTTTAGGGTTTTTGTGTCGCATTAACATTTCTCCTATGTCACGCACTTGGTCTTTATCATTTGCGAGCATCGAGTCCTTCTTATGCATTCTTCAGTTGTCTCACTTTCAAATTTGGTCTTGTCGATAATAATATTTGTCATGATTTTGGTCAATCTTATCCTGTCGCATCAATGTGCGTATTCATTTGTCATCATTTTGGACATCGTCAATCCTAATTAGGGTTTTGTCCTCTTATCAATCTTGTCATCATGCGATCGATTTGTCATCGATTCTTGTCTTTTGATCAATTTGTCATCAATCTTGTCGTCTTACGATCTATTTTGTCATCGATCCTTGTCTTCTTGTCAATTTTGTCATGTTTGCGATCAATATGTCATCAATCGTCGTCTTTCTCAATCATGTCAATTTGGATCAATTAGTCATTGTTCCTCGTCAATTGGCGCATTTATCAATCACATCATTTATCAGCATTGGTCATTTATCAAGTCAGAATCATGATCAAATCGAATCGATATCAATTATCCTTTGTCAAGACCTAATTGTCATCCTTGCATTTCTAATTCATCTTTTAGGGTTTCAGGATTTTATTCATTTAACCCTGTTTGTCATTTCTTCCTCTAGGTTAAATAATTTATTTATTTATCCTAGGTCTTCGTGTCACGATTAAATGTTTAATTTAATTGGCTAACTAATTATTCCTCTTTTTGTGAATTAATTAATAAATGACAAATTATTAATTGATTTACCTAATTTCTCCTAATTCCTAATTTCCTAATTTTTCATCAATTTCTAAATTCCCTCTTTGTGAATTAATTAATAAATGAAAAATTATTAATTAATTCACTAAATTCCTAATTTCCTCATTTTCTAATTTTCCTAATTTCTAATTCAATTTCCTCCTATTTTCCTCCTAATTTCATGGGAATGACATTTCAATTTGTCATAATTTGTCATAATTGACAATCAATCAATTTTGACATAGAAATTTGTCATAATCTTGTCATGAATTATCAATCAATCAATTTTGCATAGAAAGTGCAAATTTGTCATAATTTGTCATAATTGACATTCTTGATTTGCAATTTCCATTTGAATCTCTTTATGCTAATTTGATCTTTTCTCCAATTTGTCTATAAATTGGATGAATTTCTTCAATCCCAATCTAATCACTTTTTTGAATCACTTTTTCGAATCACTTTGTTGAATCAATCACGCTTTGAGTATTCTTGCGCCACTATCTTGTCTACTTGCTTTCATCTCATGTGTATGCACTTGTAGGTGAGATCCACAAACAAAGCTATTTGAAGAAGAAAGAAAGACAATGGAGTCACATGAAGGAGACATTCAGGTCTAGATACTTGGAAGAGATACTAAGTTCGCCATGGGGAGATTTCCATGGGGACTGATGCTTGGCTGCCCTGAGAAGTGAGTGCCATGGAGGGGAGCCCGTGGGGTCAAGCATCTATGTATTCTCCTTGAATCCCATAATGAGTCTACCTCTCAAGTACCTAATGTCCTTTCCTACCATAAGAAATGTGTGAATGAGAATGATTGTCTCGAGTCTTAGTCGAAATATCTTGTATTCTTTGCTTGTCAAAAGTTGAATTGTATCTCATTTCAAAAATAGGGCAAATTGATTCAAACAACGTTAAACACAAGATCATTTCATCCAACAAAGTTCAAAACACCTTCAAACATGGTTGTCAAACATTGTTCAAAATCTTGTCTCAACATTCATGTCACTTAGATTTAGGTTCATCCTAGGTTTGCATTTTGCAAATTCATTGTCAACTACCAAGGTTAGGTTTCACCTAGGTCATACTCCTTTGCCTATCAATAAGGGTCATCCATTTGCATGTGTCCTCTTGCATTAGAGTAATACCATTTAATAATTCAACCTTATGTTTAGCCTTAGGTTGACATTTTCATACATTTGCATTTGCATCTTTGTCCTCATAACATTAGGTCACATTTGCATACCCTAGGTCCCTTCACTAAGCTTAGGTCATTATCATATCATATTAGGGTCATTTGCATAGTAATTGTCCCTTTGCATATAGTGTCAAAACTAGGTTTTGTCATACTTGAGTAATCCAAATCTTTGAATAAACCCTAAGTCATTGTTAGGAAGTCTAGACCTTATCAAACTTTTGTCTTTTGTCATCAATGTCATTTCGTCAAACCTAGCTTAGTATCCAAGCATATAGGGGAGACATTGTCATTTTGTCCTTTTGTAACTTGATCCTTTTGTCCTTTGAGGTCTAGACATCATTTCAATTTCCTAAGGGTCTCTTTTTAGATTTGCATTTCAAAATTTTGTCAAAATCTTCAAAAACAACCAAAAACATAGGTTGCATTCTCATTCATTTAGTTTGCATTTAGTTGCATATCATATATTGTCCTTGAAAATTTCCAAAAATATTGCATTTGCATAAGTGACATGCCTATTGAAACAAGATCAAAATCTAAAAAGATGGGTGAACCAATGTATCAACCCATTGACAACATATCAAATTCACAATTTCAAACTAGTCAAACAGTACAAATTGAAGGTTTATCAGACACATCATTACCACCATATGGAATGGTTCAACTTGGACCACCTCCATTATATGAACTAGTATTTGTACCCATGAAACCAGGACATGGGAGTGTTCCACCAACACCAAGAGAAAATGCACCTTTCGATTGGAATCAACCAAACCTGCAACATGAAATTCAAACATTACATGAGGAGCAAACCCTTTCACAAGGATCTAATTCAGATCAAGGCATTCAACAAGAAACGAATCCAAATGTCCAACCAGATTCTTCATCAGATTCCAATGCTTCTGATGATGTTGACATGTTCCTTCAAGATCCAAAGTTGACAAAAAAGATGGATAAATTCTTGAACAAGGTCTTTAAGATGTTCCCACAAAAATATCTTAACATGATGAGTAATGTGACCTCCTCAAGTGAGCAAATCAATGTGCAAAAACAACAAGGCAGTGAGCTGTTAAGTTTCTCTCCGCATCCAAATGAAGAAAATACATGACAAGAAACTCAATCTACCTTGATGAGTAAGCGTGCTTCAAAGGCATTGACAGTGACTATTCCTCAAAAGTCACCATTTGAGACAATAAATAATCCATTATTCAAGACAACACCTATAACACAAGATCAAATGAAGACCACACAAATATTGACAACTATCCCTCAACAAGAAGTGGTTCCTTACATGCATAAAATTGGATCAAAATCTAAGATGCAAGAAAGCTTCACAACTGGAATGCCTGATATCACCAATGTCCAAAACAATTCCACAATGCAACAAAGTTCTTATATCCCGTTAAGCTCAATATATTTGCCAAACACTATTGTGATAGATCCTTCGATAATGACGACACAAAGAGCTACGGATAGTGGTTTGCACCAACAACAATTATTGCAACAATTGAGTAATACACAAAAGCTACAATCGAATGTGCAAACAAGTAATGTACAACAACAACAATATCGCATTCAACAACCAATTGCAGCGCCTTCTGCCCCATTACAAGTTAATGCAAACTTGCAACCATCACAATGGATTGGACAAACAACACAACAAGGTAATGCAAGTGCCATACCCCATCTTAAGGAGAAACAACAAAAACCACCCAAACAAATTTTTTTGCAAATGATGGGATATACACCGCGACAACAATTGGCACAAATTCAACAAATTCCAATTCGTCAGCATCAACAACAACATGTGCCTCAATATGTGCCAAGACAAACAAGCTATCATACTTCACAACCGCAATTGGCACCTATGCAATATCAACAACACCCTCAATTGCAATATCAACCTAGGCTACAAGAAGCACAGCAACAAGGTCAATATCAAGGCATGGCACAACCACAACAACAAGAGATGTACCAAGAACATTATATGCCAGAGACACCAAAAACGGCCATTTCAGAGCATCAACAACCGATCGGAAACATGATGTATCGACAAAGAGTACCCACTGGGATTAATGATGGACCTCCAAAATCTTATACAATTGCGCAACAACTTGAGAAGTTGCAATGACAAGTTGACGCATTAGAAACTAAAGGAACAAAGAAGTTGTATACAGATCAAGATTTATGTCCTAATCCATTTGACAAGAGCTTATATATGCCTCCATTCCCTAAGCATTTTGAAGCACCTAATTTTGAGAAATATAAAGGGAATGGCAATCCAAAAGATCACATTCGAGCATTTTTTGCAGCATGTACTGAAGTGAGTTATGAGGAAACATATTTAATGCGCTTATTTGCACGAAGTCTCACGGGACAAGCCATGGATTGGTATTCGCATCTGCCAGGAAATATAAAGACTTGGTCTGAATTGGCTCAAAAGTTTATATCTCACTTCGCATTCAACATCGATAGTGACGTGACCATGTTAGATTTATGCAACACCAAGAAAAAGCAAGGTGAGCCATTAGTGACTTTCTTGCAATGATGGCAAAGCTTGTATAGTCGTTCTTCCCTAGATATACCTGAAGAACAACAAGTGAATCTGTTTATCCAAAATTTGGTCCCAGAAATGATGTATGAACTAAAATTGAAAAGTCCCAGTACTATTGAGGAACTCATTAATAAAGGGATGAACATTGAAACTGCTCTTGTAGCCAAGGGAATTAAGCTTAACAAAGACAGTGACAACACAAACAATTCAGGGGACAGAAATAGATTTTGGTATAAAAACAAGGATGTCACTAATGATGGAGTTGTTGATGCAAGAGCGGTGAATGCAAATCAACCCCCATTCACAATCAAGAAATTGAGTGTTCCTAATATGTCAACTATGGAATAAAATCAAACACCAACGAGAAATGTGACTCAAGAGCCACAATACCAACATCATTCTCAACAATACACTCAACAATATAATCAACAACAAGGTCAGCAACAAAACCAGCAATGCAAACCTTTTCGATCGAGGGATGGGCCTCCTCGATAGTTTACGCCATTGGGAGAGCCTATTGAGTTACTAATGAAACAATTAATACAAGCAAAATTTATTAAGCTACCAGATATCAAGGCAGAACCAGTGGTAAAACCGCATTGGTGGAATGATAATGCATACTATGAGTACCATCGGTCAAAAGGACATAAAACTGTGTCATGTTTTCAATTGAAACATATGATTCAAGACTTGTTAGAGCAAGGAGTAATTGAGGTAGATCCACCCAACGCGACCTCTAACACTGATCATACCATTTTCAAAACTCCTTTGCTTGATCATGACAAGGGTAAAGCATCTTCTTCAAACTCTACCCAAACAACCAATTATGCAAATACTGGTTATAAAAATGTCATCAATTGTTTTCGAGCATCAAATGAGTATGTTGCCACCCTAAGAATAAAGGGACAAGATCCTTCTTGCGCAGTCACCACTCGTTGATCCAAAATAGTCCTGAAAGGAGCTCCTGCAGCTCCTCCCAAACCAACTCCTGCAAGTCGGTATAATCTCTTAAATCATCTAGGAAAGACACCTGCACAAATATCAATCCTTGAGTTGTTGAAAATGTCCCCCATGCATCGTGCAGTCCTAGATAAAGCTTTAATTGAGTCCACTGTCCCGATAGACATTGATGTTGACTAGTTTCAAGCCCGAACTGGACATCTAGCTATTTCCCAAAATGTCACATTTTCTGATAATGATATCTCACCTGATAAGCTCCCTCATAATGATCCTTTACACCTTTAAGTCTTTGTCCATAATTGCAAAATCCGATGAGTCTTGATAGATGGCGGAGCAGGTCTTAATATTTTTACCTTGAGAGTGGTCATTGGCCTTGGTTATATAGAAAATGACATTGATGCTTCCAGAAGAATAACAATCAAAGCATATGATGATGTTGAGTGACCATCTAAAGGGATAATTACATTGCCTATCAGAGTTAGTCCAGTGACAAAAAACACTTTCTTGCAGGTCTTAGACCTTGATCTCCCTTACAATATGATTCTTGGCCGTCCATGGATCCATGCAATGAAAGTAGTTCCATCCACCTATCATCAATGTTTAAAATATCCTTACAATGGAACTGAGATAACAATTCCAGGAGATCCTAATCCATTTCAATTTTGTGCTACTCTAAAGGATACCCCTTAGCAGCAAGTCCCCGTCAATAGAGAGGCCAAATCACATAGTTATGTGGATCCTAATGAATTGTTAGATGCTGTCAAAGGAAAATTGAAGATACAGGACCAAGGATGCGGAGAATATTCAATGGATCAAACATTCTTCATCGAGAATTTACCAATATCTCCAAAATCATATGGAAAACCACATTTGTTGCAAAAGGAACCTAAGGTAGTTATTCAATATCAGCCTTCCACTACATTTATAAGATGGGGTGAACTTGACAAAGAAACTTTAGATGATGATGTCATAGATTGGCTTTATAAGGATCCAACTAAGATCTCACCTATCAGGTTGCCAGTGGAACGGTATGGCAAAGGATTTACTATGTTACAAAAGAAAGGATATGATGGCTGCAGTGGCTTAGGCCTGAACAAGAATGGAAGGCTAGAACCTGTTATACCCAAGATGCGACCTCCAACTTTAGGGTTAGGTTTTGTACCATTGCGAATTGGAACTTCATCTACCAAAGTGACCATGTGTGGAAAAGGGTGTGACTCTGATGATGAAATAACACCTGAGGATACCCGACCCAAAACTGATTCCAATGAATGGGAGTGGAGTTCTTTTTCTTCTAGCTCCTATGCCCTTGACAATATTTCCCTTGACCCTGATAATTTGCCTATGGAAGACAAACATGAAATAATTCCTCTTCCTAAAACATGTCCTAATGCTTGGATAGAGTCATTCTAGGACCCAAGCTCCAAATTAGATACAAGCAGTTCGGATAGTGATACCACAGATGTTTACATCTTTACCATATCAGCCCTCTCTCTCCTTAAAACCGATGATGACATGCCCCTCGTCTATCCCCAGCTTATCCAACATGACCAACAAGAACCACTCACATTGGACTGTTTTCAAAATGACGAAGCAATTGCAGAATTCCTTGGACTACGGGAAGGCATACCACAAGGTGATCATAAGGCAAAATTTGCTATTGACCTAGATTCCACAGCATATTTTGGGGAGTCAACTCCATCTTCCAGTCATCAAAATGAAAAAAGAAAAGAAAAAGTAAAAAATCAAAAGAATAGATCTTTGAGTGAAAACCGTAAGGCACTCTCTGATCATACAAAAGTAAAAATAAAAGATGTACCTGTGGGTGAAAACCTCTCTGAGGCGCCCAAAGGTGGAAGAGTGGACATACCCCTATCAAGCCAGGATAAATCAACATTGCTTGTGGAAATAATTGAAGAAATCAATTTGGGTACACCTGACAACCCTAAGGTCATTCATTTTGCTGCTTCTCTATCAAAATAGGAAAAGATAGATTTTGTCAATTTCTTTCCTGAGAAGAAGATCAGCTTTGCATGGTCCTATGTAGATATGCCTGGCCTCGATCTAGAATTAGTCCTTCATCATTTGCCATTAAAAGCAGATGCCAAGCCTGTCAAACAAAAACTTAGAAAGATGCATCCCCAGGTGGCTCTTTTGGTCAAAGTAGAACTGAAAAAATTACTTGATGTGGGCTTCATCAGACCCATCGATTATGCAGATTGGATTTCAAATTTAGTACTAGTTAGCAAAGTAACTAGGGGCATCAAAATCTGTACAGATTTTAGGGATCTTAATAAAGCATGCCATAAAGATGATTTTCCACTGCCAAATATCGACATCATAGTTGACATGACTGCTGGATATGAGATGCTCTCATTGATGAATGGAAGTTATACTTTGATGGGTCCCATACCAAGTTTGGATCCAGAGCAGGCATATTGTTTGTCACCCCTCAAGGTGATGCTATTCCCAAGTCCTATAGGATAACTTTTCATTGTACCAATAACATTGCAGAGTATGAAGCACTGGTCACAGGACTCCAAGTAGCGGTCCACTGGAATATCACACATTTGCAAGTCTATGGAGATTCTCAATTAGTCATCCGACAAGTGAATGATGACTACGAAACAAAAGATGAAAAGCTTATTCCCTATAAGAATATGGTAGATTTCTTCAAGACAAAATTCATGGCTATCCATTTCAGTCAAGTTCCAAGAATGCAAAACAAGTCGGCAGATGCGATGGCTACGATTGCTTCCATGTTGAATATGCCCCACAATATGGACAAATGTGAATTTTTAGTCAAACAGTTGTTGGTTCCTTCTTTTGACATTTCGACAGCAGATGTGATGTACATTCTTGTTGGTCCCAACTCCCTGTGGTACAATGATGTATATCAATATTTGAAATCCCAAACCTTACCACCTAACCTTTTCGCTAACCAACACCAAGCCTTCATCCGACAAACAACCATATATGTCATCATTGCCGACACCCTTTACTGTTGTTCCTTTGACCATACCCTCCTCAGGTGTTTGGATTATGATGAAGCACAAATGACTTTACACGAGGTTCATGATGGTATATGTGGGGGCCATTTCAATGGTCTGAGCTTAGCCAAAAAGTTGATTCGTGCTGGGTATTATTGGCCCACTCTAGAAAAAGATGTTCATGATTTTGTTAAGAAGTGCTACAAATGTCAGATCCATGGAAATTACATTCATGCACCAGCCTAAGAGCTTCATTCTGTCATATCTCCGTGGCCCTTTTCTCAATGGGGATTGGATCTTATTGGCAAGATTCACCCAACATCTGCAAATGGACACAAGTTCATCATTACAGCCACAGAGTATTTCACAAAATGGATCGAGGCTATCCCCATGACCTATATCACTGGTGTGCAAATTTCAAAATTCCTATTGAATTATATCATATGCCGGTATGGGGTTACCCTTTCCATAGTCACAGATAATGGTCGTCCCTTCAAGAATAAAGATGTCAAGGAACTCTATGAAAAGTTTCATATCCAACACCGTTTCTCCAGTCCATACTATCCACAGTGGAATGGTCAAGCCGAAGCATCAAATAAAACCATTATCAAGATCCTGAAAAAGGTTGTCAATGACGTTGGTCGAGATTGGCATGTACAGTTGAATCCAACACTATGGGCCTATCACACTTCTATCCGTACACCTACTGGCGCAACACCTTATTCCTTGGTGTATAGTGCGGAAGCCATTTTACCCTTGGAAGTGGATATTCCTTCCTTGCATGTTTCCTTGCAACATCTAATTGATGATGAGACGCACAGAGTCTCTCGGTTGCACCAGCTTGAGATGTTAGATGAGAAACGTTAGACAGCCCTGACACATTTGCAAGCATATCAAAACCGTCTCCATCACTCTTATAATAAGAAGGTCAAAGGGCGACACTTCAAAGTGGGAGATCTGGTTTTAAAGGCAAACCCTAAGAATGCACAGTCTATTGACATCATCAAAGGTAAGTTTGAACCTAATTGGGTTGGGCCTTTCATAGTGACTGCCGCCTATGGCTCGGGGGCATATCAGCTTGCCACTCCAGAAGGTGAACCTTTTTCTGATCCTGTAAATAGCATGCACCTTCGCAAGTACTGGGCATAATTTTCTATTAGCACTTCTTCAAGTATGATCCTGAAAAAATACAAAAAAATCAAAAAAGCAAAAAAAATACAAAAAAAAGTGGAAAAACAAAAGAGAAAAAGAGCAAAAAAGTAAATAAAAATGATTCACCCTCTAGTGAAAACCTAGTAAATAGGCGCTTTGGGCAAGTACCATGGTGAAAACCTGGCAATCAGGCGCCATGTGTAATGAGATCATTGCTCTATCATCTATCATGACCTCTAGCTATGCTTTCTCTCGGCCGGTTTATCATGTCTATCTTTGTCTTGACCCAATGTTCTATTCCATGCCTCTGATTGGTCAACATGATTGTCTTGCATACTTCAGTTTCTTGTACATATGTCTTTCAAATGTGCATTGGGTGCGTTCCCCTTGTCATGATCAATCACTGGAACTTTTAAAAATTTAAAAATGTCCTAAAAAAAATCTCTAAAAATTGAAAAATGTCCTGAACTAAGAACAAAAAAAAAAAATTGAAAAAAGTCCTGAAATAATTCAAAAAAAATTGAAAAAAAGTCCTGAAATAATTCAAAAAAATTGAAAAATGTCCTGAAAAAATTCCTGAAATAATTAAAAAAAATTGAAAAATGTTTAGAAAAAATCCCTACAAATCAAATAATGTCCTGAAAAAATCTCTAAAAATCAAATACTATCTTGAAAAAAATCCCTAAAAAGTCAAATAAAGTCCTGAAAAAAAAATGAACATAAAAATATTGTAAAAACTCGAAAAGCATTTTGCAATAAATAACCCCTCTGTGCATAAGATAGATCACTGAGCATCCCTCCGACGACACGCAATCATACACTGTGCTTTAATGAAATCACACTTAAATAGATGAACTTTTTCACTCAAACCAGACATTCAAACTGATCACATTGTCATATCAATCGAACATCAGCATCACTATCATTTGTCCTTGGCACACTATCATGGGTCTTATACAGGGTGTGGTATACTCGAAACCAGACTGTGTCTTGTCTTAGATGGGGTACCGCATTCCCTAAAACCAGACAACATGATCATCCTATCAGCACTTTCAACTTTTGACAATGAAGATCAAGATGTTTGTTTGACTTGTTGGAATTAGCGAGTCTTATCATTTATTGATTTATCTTCGATCATGTTCCTATGTTGCTTGATGATGTCACTGAGTGATTTAGAGTGACCGAGATGGATCATGGTCCCTTTCTTTTTTGTTGTGATTGCTGTTTGTCTGTGATGTGTCTGTCTTTTGCAAAAAGGGTTGCATTTCAGCTCTGGCCTTCAATGCCATGAGGCTACGCATCCATTTTGCTACATTAAAATAAAGGTTCTCACCTACAAAGTACATTAGTGAAAGCAAGTTTTTCTTCGTCTCTAACTGTCCTCTGTCTCATTTCTTCTTACTAACATTTCTTCCATCAGTTTGGATAGTCAGTCCAGTCTAGTGCTCCGATCTCCAAAAATATATGCTACATCCTGCATCCATTTGGTTAGTACATTTGCATTATATCAAACATCACATCAAGCATTTTATCCATTTCATATTTCAAATGCATCAAAAACACATAAAAAAATACATTCATACATCAACAGTGCATAAGTTATCCATACATGGAAAATAATAGATTTCATCCCATCATATCGATGCATATCATATCATATATCCAAATAATATCGGAGTACAAAATTGGACTGTCTGTCCTAAGTATGGCCCGCAGGTTGACTACAAAATGTCAAACTACATAATGTCATATGTCCGTCATAAGGAGCACGTGCCTCTGTCACTGGGTGTTCCCTCTATCCTCCTCATCTCTACCATGTCTCAAGGATGATGTCCCTCCTGGTCCTGGCTGTGATGGTCTCATAGGTCCACTCACCCCCATGTTGCTCAATGACCTCCGAGAGCATGCCCTGCTCTCTGTCCTCGATCATGCCCGATATGAAGCTGCTCTCTGCTCTAGTGGAACTGCACTCTCATATAGTGTCCTCCAATGGTGTATCTCCTCTCTGGTCTCTACCAACATATGTGCCATCTCCTGTGCACTGGCATCCCTAATCGACCCAATATACTCAGTGACTCTCTGTTCTTCTCGTTGTGCTTGCACTATTGCTGTATCTCGAGCCGCTGTAAGTCTGGCTATCTCCGCTCTGAACTGATCCTGCTCTATCCTAAAGATGGCATTCTATCTCTCTAAAGTCGCAATGTGATCATGCTGACTCACTATGGTAGCCCTGCACATCTCCATCTCCTCTATCCTAGCTATCTCCGGCTCTATGGGTATATCCTGCAATGGCTCCTGATCGGCTGAGCCTGGCCCATAATCATCATCCCCCTCATCATCTCTATCCTCATTGTCCCTCTCATCCTCATCCTCACCCTCATCCTCCTCATCCTCATCATCTCCCTCCTCCTCTCCTGTGAGTGGGAAGTCCTCCTGTCTCCTAGGTACTGGAATGTCAGGATCTGTCAATGGCATTGGCTGTCGTCATGCAAACCATCTCTCATACTCCTCTGTCATCCCGACATCCTCCACATCTGATCTCCAATCCCACTGTCTCTCTTGTAGCTATGTGAAGTCAACATATGCTATGTGTGGCTGAATCATACTCCCCCACTGACTTGTCTCTCTATGAGATCAGGCAAAGTGTGCAGTCCTCCTAGGTACATCCTGCCTCTCTCCAAACTGTCGTCTGACTCTCTCTAGTAGGTACATCTCAATCACTCTCTGGCAATTCACTGGTCGCCCAATCAGGTACCTCTCCTATCTACAATACGGTAGCTCATCACTATCATCTAACCATCTAGGGCAATCACGATATGGCCTCCATGTGAACTCTCTCAGTCTATCTAGCTCGTGTCGCCAATACAATATGTATCCAAAATGACCCTGTCTCAGTGCTCCCCCATAGCAGTACACATATGGTCAATGTGGTAATACCTATCTCTATGTAATCGGTCAACATATGGCTATGTGCTCAAATGCCCATACCTATAGCAGTGTGACTCCATAGCTCAACGTCTGCACTCCCTGATAGGCTATCTGATGCAACTAAAAATACAACATAGCCAGTACACATGGTCCCCATGTGTACACCATCCCCTCTATCACCATCTGCTCTAGCACTCTTCCCCATCCAATAGGGAATCCATGTCCTCGTCTGTCCCCTGCTAGTAGACATGCTATCACCACTGCTATCACCACATATCGTCGATCATACTCTGATGCCATGGTCTCCGAGCCGATCTCCCTCTCTACGATATCCAGATCATCTATGTCGCACTCAAATAATCTACACAAAGCATCTCTCCCTGTCACTGGGTCATACTCTACCATCTCTCCATGAATTGGAATGCGGAGGATACGCCATACATCCTCTAGTGTCACAGTCGCCTCTCCAGTCGCCAGATGGAAAGAAGAAGTCTCTGAATGCCATCGCTCTACCAATGCAGTAAATAGTCCTGTGTTTGCCCTAATCTCGAGCATGAATGTGATATAGTATCCCAAGTCCTGCTAATGTATCTCTATCCGTGCTCCTGAGTCTATGTCGTAACATGAAGCAGTCTGGTCGGTTCTCCCACGTGATCAATGGATACTGTCGACTCTGCATCACAATTGGGGCATATTTTTTCAGTTTTAGGGTTTGCTCCTATGGGTTGCATTTCCTTGTTTCATGTCCAAATTAGGGTGTTTTTCATCTATTTTGACCTATCCTATTCTTATCCCCCCTTTTCGGCTCATTCGTATGCCATTTTTGACCAAATTAGGGTTGCCAGAGCATAATTGTGCCTGTGTGATGAGTCTTGTGCCTGTGTCACATAACCTATGCCTGTGTCCCCTACACAAGAATAGAAGACATTACAAAAGTTCAGAATTCACCCTACACAAGCGCAGAAGATAGTTTATGCATTTTCTGTGGGCCCCGCAATGTCTTGCAAGCTAGTCAAATGCATAAAATTGAAAATATGGGTTTTTGAGATACATACCACTGCTCCCGCATTGTCCGATCGTCTGTACGTGCATACATTTTCTCTAAGGTGATCTGCCATTGGAATGTTCACCATCTCTCTGCAAGTGTCCTTTTCCAGAGCAACAAATTCTCCTCTTTGGCTAGTGCAAATGAGCAATTTTCACTCTCTTTGTCTCCTTTATAGATCTTTGTCAGTGCATAGATGGAAGTGCACCCTCTCCATCTTATGCTGGTCGTGGTCTTTTGCATCATCAATTGCTTGTCCTTCGTGCATCCAGTCTCCGATTGTCGGTCTATTTGATCCTATCATTTTTATCGATCAATTGGCCTCTTTCCTCGATGTTTCCAGCCAATTCCTCGAGGGGGCATGCATATGTCATTGTCATTATCTGGGGCATTTTCATTATTGTTCTTTGAAACAACGCTTAAAATCGCATTGTCTCAAAGAGGGGCAAAATGTAGACACTTAAAAATGGTCAACGCTTGCGGAGTCATACTTTAACATTTGCGCATTGCCTTATTTTAGGGTTTTTGCATCGCATTAACATTTCTCCTATGTAACGCACTTGGTCTTTATCATTTGTGAGCATCAAGTCCTTCTTATGCATTCTTCAGTTGTCTCGCTTTCGAATTTGGTCTTGTCGATAACAATAGTTGTCATGATTTTGGTCAATCTTATCCTATCGCATCAATGTGCGTATTCATTTGTCATCATTTTGGACATCGTCAATCCTAATTAGGGTTTTGTCCTCTTATCAATCTTGTCATCATGCGATCGATTTGTCATCGATTCTTATCTTTTGATCAATTTGTCATCAATCTTGTCGTCTTGTGATCTATTTTGTCATCGATCCTTGTCTTCTTGTCAATTTTGTCATTTTTGCTATCAATTTGTCATCAATCGTCATCTTTCTCAATCATGTCAATTTGGATCAATTAGTCATTGTTCCTCGTCAATTGGCGCATTTATCAATCACATCATTTATCAGCATTGGTCATTTATCAAGTCACAATCATGATCAAATCGAATCGATATCAATTATCCTTTGTCAAGACCTAATTGTCATCCTTGCATTTCTAATTCATCTTTTAGGGTTTCAGGATTTTATTCATTTAACCATGTTTGTCATTTCTTCCTCTAGGATAAATAATTTATTTATTTATCCTAGGTCTTCGTGTCACGATTAAATGTTTAATTTAATTGGCTAACTAATTATTCCTCTTTTTGTGAATTAATTAATAAATGACAAATTATTAATTGATTTACCTAATTTCTCCTAATTCCTAATTTCCTAATTTTTCATCAATTTCTAAATTCCCTCTTTGTGAATTAATTAATAAATGAAAAATTATTAATTAATTCACTAAATTCCTAATTTCCTCATTTTCTAATTTTCCTAATTTCTAATTCAATTTCCTCCTATTTTCCTCCTAATTTCATGGGAATGACATTTCAATTTGTCATAATTTGTCATAATTGACAATCAATCAATTTTGACATAGAAATTTGTCATAATCTTGTCATGAATTATCAATCAATCAATTTTGCATAGAAAGTGCAAATTTGTCATAATTTGTCATAATTGACATTCTTGATTTGCAATTTCCATTTGAATCTCTTCATGCTAATTTGATCTTTTCTCCAATTTGTCTATAAATTGGATGAGTTTCTTCAATCCCAATCTAATCACTTTTTTGAATCACTTTTTCGAATCACTTTATTGAATCAATCACGCTTCGAGTATTCTTGCGCCACTATCTTGTCTACTTGCTTTCATCTCATGTGTATGCACTTGTAGGTGAGATCCACAAACAAAGCTATTTGAAGAAGAAAGAAGGACAATGGAGTCACATGAAGGAGACATTCAAGTCTGCATTTGGTTTGCCTAAGTTTTCAATCTTGAATATCTTGTTTTCATGTCTCTACTGGATGTAATTAGGATTGATCATTGCATTTGAGCTTTTGTGATTGAGCTATGACTAATATTGATATTTGCTTTGATGATTTCCGATTTCCTAGCTACAATACCTATGAGTTAGGAGTGATTTTAGGCATGTGTCTACCCCCATGTGACTGTTTAGTCATCCCAAAAAGTGGATTTTCTAAGATGTGCAAAAATTCAAAATTAGAAGGTGCCATCTAGGTTAGATAACTTTCCCTTTTGATGAGAGATCCTTTTTGATCTTTTTCTTACTTTTTCCTTTTTCAGTTTTAGAAACCTGTGAGAACTCTCACTGAGGTCTTCTTAGGAAAGAATGAGAGATTTTGTAGGTAATCACCCACTCTCCATTTTTGGAGACTATGCATTTTGAAAAGTTGGTTTTTGGATTCAAAATTTTTGGCTAAGTGTAGAAGGGAGGATTGTGGATTTGGGCTACTCATCCTCAAACTAGTTATAGCATACCTTTGGGCAGATTGAAGGTTGGTTCATCTCTTTGCTTTTTATTTTGCATGTCTATGTTGGAAAGTTTGGTTGTATGTGAAAGTGAATTCTCTTGTATTTTCTTTTGTGAAAATTATTATTATGCGATCTGTCTTTTATTTTCTTGTATGCATTTTCAGTGTTTTGGGAGTAGCCAAGGCCTTCTACTCTTGGGAGAGTAGGATGGTCTTGTAGGTGGTAGAAGTTTGATATCCCTCAAGTGAGAGACTCTCTTTATGAGAGCGAACTCAAGGGGTGTATTTGTGACCCTTGCTGCATGGTCTAGTTTGTGCATTTGGGGGTCATAAGGGGAGAAAGTATGGCATGAATGCCTTGGGGGCATAAGGAATGTGGGGTTAATGAACTTATGATATATTTTTGTTTTCCATGAGGTGGCTTTGTGA
Source organism: Cryptomeria japonica (assembly GCF_030272615.1). Lineage (NCBI taxonomy): Eukaryota > Viridiplantae > Streptophyta > Pinopsida > Cupressales > Cupressaceae > Cryptomeria > Cryptomeria japonica. Next base: position 84,089,292 of record NC_081408.1, on the reverse strand, counting down.
ACTACCATTCTTGCAGTCTCCTTGGGGTATTTGGTCCACTACCACCCATGTAAAATCATCACAGTTTGTGATGGAGTGTAGCCTTGGTTGGGAAAGTGTTTGCTATATGTTTTTTCCCTTGCTTGTTGTGTTTGCATGTCTGTAACCTGTCTAGGGCTTAGTTCTCCAAGCTTGGGGGTCGCTTCTAGTAAGCCTAGGCTGGGAGGTGAGCACTCCATGGTCAAGGTTGGAAAGAAAAGAAAAGGGACAAGCTAGGAGTTGCTGGGTTTTGTACTTGATTTGCAGAAAAAGAATAAGAAAAAGAATACTATGTTTTCAGTTACAGAAATGTAAATAAAAAAAGTTGCATATTGTATTTACTTTTAAAAAGGAAAGAAAATGTATTTATTTTATTTAAGTCCTCATATAATAGAAATGAGAGACTAGTTGGGGATGTTGGTATTTTGGTATAGTTTTGTCATTGATGTCAACACCTACTCAAACACTAGCACTTTGGAGATCCAGCAGCATTCACCGGCAAGCAAGTAATTATTGCACAGTTACTAGTATATGGTTCACCGTCAGGATATAATGATCACCAACACTTGAAATGACATGGAAGACACTTGGTAATATTGAAGACATCATGTGGACATCTTATCTTAATGAATTAATCATTGGTATATTCATATTTGCATATTTGCTTTTACCGACAAATAGGTCCAGGGTTGCCTAGGGTTACACCTGCAGGTTTATTGTTTCCCGATCAGCATGGCACACTATGGAAAATGATTAATTATTATTGTAAATGCATTAAGCTAACATGTTCAATTGGTCATTGCATCAAATATTATATTATTTGTAAAATATTTTTATTGTAATATCTTGTAGAGCCGACCTACTAAAATTGGTCTTAGGTTATGGTATAAAGGTAAGATCTTATTTGTAAGATCAAGTGTGGAATGTGAAAAAGAATTGTGTGAAGGTATATGCGAGATTAAGCAGTGCAATACATGCAGACATCATTTGAAGGTGAAGTTATGTTTTTGTGAAAGCATATTAGCATTACATCGGTACTGAATCCAGCATATGAAGATGCTATTTTGTGTAGTACATTCTTATTGGATTTAACCATCCAACTGTAGTTAGTGTGACTCCCATTTTGTGATTGAGTAGTGAGCTCTAGGCTATTGGCCTTTCTGCATGTGCAGACCCCATTTATGTACACTTACTATCTACAGTAGTATCATCTAATTGTGGGTAAGGTTTCCCACTATGGTTTTTCCCCTTACAGGGTTTCCACGTACAAATATTGGTGTCATGTGTTGTGGATGACTTTGTGTTTATGTTTCATGCATTAATCTTTACCAATATAGCAATTAACTGTTAAAACTATCTACTGGTTTACCAGTATTAAGTATTAAGTTGGTTGAGTTGTTTTTGGTTTAAATTTATTTGACAACTAATTCATCCCCCCCCCCTCTCAGTTGTCTCTGGGACCTAACAATTGGTATCAAAGCCTAGTCCTCTTTTGCAGAAGTTTAACAACTTGAGGAGAGCCAATGTCTACTAATTATTTCAGGAAGGACAGTCCTAAGCTTGATGGAACCAACTATGGCATATGGAAAATCAGAATGGAGACACATCTAAATTGCATTGGTAAACACGTCTGGGAAGTTACAAAGAAAGGTTACACTGTTGTTGTACCTGGTCAGCCCAGTCCAACTACCTTGGCTAAAGATGAGGAAAATGATTACAAAGCAAAGGAAGCACTTTTGAGCGCATTATCAAATCAACAAATCATGGGATTATCAGATAGGTCTACTGCTAAAGCTATCTGGGATTATTTGGAAACACTGAATGAAGGAGATTCCACAGTCAAAATTGCAAAACTTGAAAGCTTCTGGGTCAGGTATGAACATCTGAAAATGGAAGAAGATGAAAGGATTTCTGCTTTTATGGAAAGAGTAAATGAAATTGTTTTGGGTATTAAATGTTGTGGAGGAACCTTAAGTGAGAATGAAATTATTTCAAAAAATTTAAGAGGATTGCCACCGGCATATAAAATGAAGGTTACTACTTTAAATGGGCTGAGAACAATGCCTAATACATCAGTAACTAGGGATACATTGATTGGAAAAGTTTTAGCTTTTGAAATTGAAGAATTTGGTCCTGTTGCTACTATAAAGACAGATTTAGCCTTTAAAGCATCAACATCATCTACTCCATCATTTGACAAATCTGATTGGAAATCCTTTTATGCAAAAGAACTTGAAGAAAGCAGGAAAGAAAATGAAGAACTTGAAGAACTTGAAGCACTATTTGCAAGGAAAATCCCTAAAGGTCCAATTGGAAGTAAGTATGAAGGTAAAGCACCCTTTAAATGTTTTAACTGCAATAAGATTGGTCATATGGCTTCGAGATGCCCTAATAGACATGCTAGACTAAGAGAAGAAGCTAGAAGGACGTACAAGCCTAATCCTGAATATCAGACATACAGATTTAAGAAGAACAAAGATAAATCTTGTTACATTACTGATGAAGGTGTAACTGATGATTCTGATGAGGATCTGGTATACAATGGATGGGTTTTTGTTGCTATAGTAGAAGATCAACCGACACCTACTGTTCAACCGTTAGAACAAGCCCTAGCAGCTAAAGTTGAAGTAAAAGATGAATGGATCAATGACTCAGGATGCTCACATCATATGATAGGAGACAAAGGTAAATTCTTGAACTTTCAAGAATACAATGGAGGTTTAGTAAGATTAGGAGATGACAAAGCCTGTTCAATCAAAGGTAAGGGTACAATATCTCTTTATGGTAAGCATAACACTGACAATGTTTACTATGCTGAAGGATTAAAACATAATCTTTTAAGTGTTGGTCAATTAGTTGAGAAAGGATTCCAGTTACAATTTAAAAATGGAAAATGCAAAATCATGAATAGAACTGGCTTGGAAATTGCAACCGGTAATCAGACTAGAGGTAATATTTTTTATTTGAATAATAGTGAAAAAACATGCTTGATTGCACATATAGATGCAAGTTGGTTATGACATAAGAGACTTTGTCATGTAAACTTTGATTGCATGGTAAAGATCAGTACTACTATGGTAGTTAGAGATCTACCTAAAATTGTCAAACCTCAGAATACAATATATAAGGAATGTCAATTTGGTAAACAAGTTAGAGCTAGTTTCAAAAGTATTCCAGAAAAATCCTATAATTCTCTTCATTTGATTCACACTGATTTATGTGGTCCAACTAGAACTAAAAGCTTACAAGGTGATAGATATTTCATGCTAATCATTGATGAGTATTCTAGAATGTGTTGGGTTACTTTTCTCAGAGAAAAATCAGAAGCACTTGGAAAGTTCAAATTATTCAAAGAAATGGTTGAAAATGAAACCGGTAAGAAAATTGAATGCTTAAGATCAGATCAAGGAGGAGAATTCACATCTAAGGACTTTAATACATTTTGTGAAGTGAATGGAATCAGAAGACAACTATCAACACCTCGGACACCACAATGGAATGGAGTTGTTGAAAGGAAAAACAAAACTATCTTGGATGCAGCAAGAAGTATGTTATCAGAAGCAAATTTACCACATGTGTATTGGAAAGAAGCAGTCAGCACAATAGTCTATACACTCAACAAAGTTCACATCAAAGGTGAAACCGGTAAGACCCCTCATGAACTATGGATTGGTAATACTCCTACTCTTAAATATTTCAGAATTTTTGGAAGTAAATGTTATATTAGAAGAGATGAGTATATTGGCAAATTTGATCCTAGAAGTGATGAAGGAATATTTCTTGGTTATTCATCTAAGAGCAAGGCATATAGATGTTTTAACAAGAGATTGCAGAAAATTGTTGAGAGTGAAAATGTAAAAATTGATGAACAATTCAGAGGAACTTCAAGGTATATAGACTTTGAACAGGCAACAAAAATTGTGACAAATGAACCTACACCAAATCCACAGGTACAGAATGAAGATCCAGTTACCTTGGTACCATCTAAGGATTCCACAATAGTTGAAGAACAACAGCAAACAAAGACACCCCGGTATGTAAGATTGAATCATTTTGAAGATCAGATAATTGGAAATAAATTTAAAGGAGTTATGACAAGAGGAAGATTGACAAATGAAGAGGTATGTCTTCTTTCTCAAATAGAACCATCATTTGTTAATGAGGCATGTGAAGATAAATTTTGGATTAAAGCTATGGAAGAAGAATTAGAATAAATTGAGAACACTTGGACATTAGTTCCCCGGCCTAAAGATAAAAATGTAATTGGAACCAAATGGGTATTCAGAAACAAACTTAATGAAGATGGTAAGGTTGTTCGAAATAAAGCAAGACTAGTATGTAAGGGATATTCTTAGAAAGAAGGAGTTGATTACTGTAAATAGGAAAATGGAATGCATCAAAGCAATAAATATTAGCTAACCACAAAGCTAAATTGCAATGAAATAAAATCCTATTACAATCAATAGAAGAATTGAAAATAAGACATTCAAAATAAATGAAAAATCATCACCAATGTCTCTTTCAATTGACCTCCATTGTCCTTCTTTCTCCTTCAAATTATCTTGTTTGTGGATCTCACCTACAAGTGCAAGAGCAAATTATGAAAGCAAGCAAGATGACAAGATGAAAATTGCAGCATAAGGATACTAGAAGCATGGTTGATTGATTGAAAATGTGATTGATTCTGAAAATGTGATTGATTCCTTGATTAATTGATTGAAGAAACTCATCCAATTTATAGACAAATTGGAGAGAGGACAAGATTAGCATGAAGAGATTTGAAAGGAAATTCAAATCAAGAATGGCAAAATTATGACAAATGACAATTTGCTATGCAAGGAGTATGACAAATTATGACAAGTTGCTATGCAAAATGCATGACAAATTATGACAAATTATGGCAAGTGGAAGCATAAACATAGGAGAAAATGAGGGAATGAAATTAGGGGAAATATTAAAAAAATTAAAGAAAATATGATAAATAGAAATTAGGAATTAGGAGAAATTAGCAAATTAGAAAATTGAGGAAAAAGATGAAATAGAAATTAGGTGAATTAATTAATAGGTTTTCATCCATTAATTAATTCATGAAAGAGACCTAGGACTAAATAAATAGATTTATTTAACCCACAAAGAAGAAGAAAAGGATTAAATGAACAAATCATAAAACCCTAGAAATAAGAGGACAAGGAATTAGGTCAAGACAATAAGAAATTAATGTAGGTTCGATCATGATTCTAATTGACAAAGGACCAATGTTGATAAATGATTGAGATTGATTGACAAAAATCAATGACAAATTGACCAAGATTGACAAGGAGATCAAATTGATAGGTGCCAATTGATGAGGAACAATGACTAATCGATCCAAATTGACATGATTGAAAAGGACAAGGATTGACCAAAATCATGACTGAAGATTGCTATCGACAAGACCTAATTTGAAAGCGAGAAAAATGAGGAATGCAGAAGAAGGCTCGATGCTTGCAAATGATAAAGACCAAGTGCGTGACATAGAAGAAATGTTAATGCAACACAAGAACCCTAAAATAAGGCAATGCGCAAATGTTAAAGTATGACTCCACAAGCGTCGACCATTTTTAGGTGTCTACATTTTGCCCCTCTTTGAGACAATGAGATTCTAAGCGTTGTTTCAAAGAATAATAATGAAAATGCCCTAGACAATAACAATGACATATGCATGCCCCCTCGAGGAATTGGCCGGAAAAATCCAGAAAAGAGGCTAAGTGATCGATAAGAATGATAGAAGATGATAGGTTCGAACGGATCAAACGGACTGCCAAGACTGACGAAAGAAATGTTAGTAAGAAGAAATTAGACAGAGGACAGTTAGAGATGAAGAAAAACTTGCTTTCACGAATACACATAAGTAGGTGAGAACCTTTATTTAATGTAGCAAAGCGGATGCAGAGCATCATGGCATTGAAGGCCAGAGCTGAAAGGCAACCCTTTTTGCAAAAGACAGACACATCGTAGACAAACAACAATCACAACAAAAAAAAGAAAGGGACCATGAACCATCCCGGTCACTCTAAATCACTCAGTGACATCATCGAACAACATAGGAACATGATCGAAGCCAAAGATAAATCAGTAAAAAGATAAGATGCACAAATCAAATGAACACCTTGATCTTCATTGTCAAAAGTTGAAAGTGTTGATAGGATGATCATGCTGTCTGATTTTAGGGAATGCGGTACCCCGTCTAAGACAGCACATAGTCTGGTTTTGAGTATACCACATCCTATATAAGACCCATGATAGTGTGCCAAGGACAAATGATTTTGAGGTTGATTGATATGACAATTCGGATTAGTTTGAATGTCTGGTTTGAGTGAAAAGTTCATCTGTTAATGCATGATTTCATTTAAAGCATAGTGTGTGATTGCGAGTTGTTGGATGGATGCTCAGGGATCTGTCTTATGCATAGAGGGGTTATTTATTGCAAAATGCTTGTTTTGGTTTTTGGTTTTTTGAGTTTTTACAATTTTTTTGTGTTCATTTTTTCAGGACTTTATATGATTTTTAGGGATTTTTTCAGGACATTTTTCAATTTTTTGGGGATTTTTTTAGGACATTTTTCAATTTTTTTTGGGATTTTTTCAAGACATTTTTCAATTTTTTTGGGGATTTTTTAAGGACATTTTTCAATTTTTTTTGGGATTTTTTAATGACTTTGCCCCCAATGTCTAGCAAGGAAAGGAATATGACAGGTGAATAAATAGGCTTTCTGAAATGTTGGTGGATAGAGGGAAGACAAAGGTCTTTTATTATGGAGACAATACAGATGCAATTTTCAAGGGCTATGGTGTGATGGGACAAGAGACTGGATATGACAATGTAAAGCAAGAACATGGCATGAGGGACATGTCAAGAGGTGTTTGAAACCATGTTTAAATTTTGTGTCCTTATGTCAGATCAAGATCAAGGAATGAAAAAGAGTGTATGGATAGTGATAATATATTGATAGGATAAGCAAGACCAAGAATGGATAAGGAACATGGACTGAAAGTCGGGATAGGCTAAGGGATAGTGGCAGAAAGTTTCAATAAGACAGGGAATATGGATGAAAGGTTATAATAAGCAAATGGATAAAGACCAAAAGCTATGATGGACTAAAAGCTGCAAACAAGATGCATGATGCTCATGACAATCCTCAACCTTGTCAAGATCAAAGGTGGAAAGGGAAACTGGACAGGAGAGACAATAGGATAATGGAGGGTAATGATAGGGGTTCGATAGGATAATGGAATAATGAAGGAAAAAAGGATATGAAGGAGGAAACCTGCCCCCAAGTGTGGTGTGCAAGAAGTTCATAGATTACGTATGATGCCTGTTTGCCAAGTTTTCATCACGGTACTTGCCCAAGGCGCCTGTTTACCAGGTTTTCACTAATGGACGAATTATTTTTGCTTTACTTTTTTTTTTCTTTTTTTTTCAATTTTTTTTTTTGATTTTGACATTTTAGTCGAAAATGGACACATGATAGGGGATGGAAGAAGGACTCAATCATCTTTTTGTTTGGATAGTAGCCTTAAAAAAAAAATGGACCATGACCTTTAAAAGTATGCTCAAAGACATTGGTAGGATAAGGACATGGAAAAAGAGATGAAACTAAGGCAAGGATTTATGCAAAGGATTGGACCAAAGGGATGGAAGGATGGAAAATATGCATTGGATAATAGATAGGGTATTGGAAGAATTGGGCTTCACTGCATGGAAATGAAGGCAAGATCAACATTGGAACACACCTTGACGGGTGGTGGATTGATGGAGGAAAAATGAATCTCAGATTGTGAGATTTGGATGGAGGAATAGCTTGGGATTTTGGGACATAAAGGCCCAAAATGGATGAAGAAGGTGATGGAGGAACAAATTTGAGAGGGTTGGATGGAGGAATAGAAACTTTGGATGCCAAGTTGGATTTTTCTTTAGGCTTTTGTGCTTCAAGGAGCTGCTTAGGGATCCACATAGTTTTTGATTTTTCATGCTTTTGTGGTTCCTTGGGGTGCATTGCCAACAGAAGGGATTTAGGAACCCATATAGATTTTAACTTTTGTTTTTGAGCAATGGGCCTTTGTGACCTTTTGGATTTTTCCTTTTCTTTTTGGATCATATTTTTCTTTGCTTTGACATGTTGATTAGATTGGACATGTTGATCCTTGAATACATGTGGATTTTTAGACTTATGACTTTTATGCTTGGCATCCAAATTGCTTGGAGGAGGAAAGGAATGCATGGATGGATATGAATGAAATGGAGTTCTTTTGGATTTATGAAATTTACTCAAGGATGTGTGCCTTTTCTGACCTTGCATAAAGGATGAAGGGATATAAGGACCTAAGATGGATGGAAAGTATGAGGGGGAAGGGATATGTTTGGATTTTGAAGGGATGTTGGATTTAGTAGGGGTACCCACGTCTTGAGGAATTTCACTGAGGCCATGACCCTTAATATTTTCTTTAACATGAAGGGATTCTTGCTTATGGAGATCTACTCCTTTGCCTTTATGAATATCTTGACTTGTAGGATACTCTTTTCTTTGGGAAGAAGATGTGAGTCCAATATGAGGTGGATATGATATGAGAGAAATAATGAGATCTTGAAGTGGATCAGATTGCACCAAAGTGGAAGAACCCATTATGCATGTCGAGGGTTCATGAACATCTTGCATTGACATGTTAGAATCATGAGGGGGATTAGGATCATCAGGGGGGCTAGGATTGTGTAGTGGACATGGTTCAATGATAGGCTCTTCAAGGGATGGAATGGGAGAAATAATGGGATCATCAAAAGAAATGTGCTCTTGGAGTGGATATGCGGGATTAGGACGTGGAGATGGAGGAACAAGAGGATCTTGTGGAGGATCTGAAGGAATGATAGGGTCTTGTGTTGGAAATGAATTTGGAAGGATACTTTGATCTTGACAAGGAGGAAGATCATTGGATTCCTCTTTAAAGGTGCTTTGCTCTTGACTTTCAATGGAATCATCGGAAAAGATGGAAGGGATATCTTGAATGTCAATGGGATTTGAAAGGACATTTTTTTCCTGAAATGGAAGGGGATCGTTTGGGATTGGATGGACTAGGATATCTTGATCTTGCTCGGGGAATGGAGTGTCAATAGGACTTTGGATAGGATGGACAAGAATAGGGGAATCATCCTAAGTGTCTAGGGAAATGGATTCCTGGTCAACAATTGGATGGGATGATAAGGTTTCAAGATCTTGATCTTCATCTATTTCAAGACACATTTCTTCATGCTCTAAATTATCCTCTTGACATGAGGTTGGACTTTGGATGTGCATGGAGGATTCTAACAGGAATCAATGTTTTGGCATGAAGGAAATGCACTTTGAACATTTGTGATGGATTCTGGCAAGGAATCAATGCTTGAACATGAGGAAGAGGGACTTCAAATGGGGTCCTCTAAAATAGGTAATGGCAATAAAGTGCATGGTTGCATTGGGTCTTGTATTTCTGAAACATGACAAGGATGTGCATCATGAACTAGATTATTTTGGCAATCAATTATGGATAGCTCTTGGATAATTGAATCCTTGGGTGTATTGTTTGATGAGGACAATATGGAAGGTTCTTGTGAAACTTCTAGAGGTGTAAGGATAGATGCCACTGGGGAGTCAATTTGTTTGCGGGGGGATGAGGCATTGCTAGACATAAGTGTATTATCTTGATCTTCTTCAAAGAACTCACTTGGTAATTTCCTTAAGAGCATTGCAATAAAGCCACCTTTCTTTCAAGGTTTTGACATAGTTGTATCTGGAATTTGAACTTGTTTGGAAAGGAGTTGGTTCTGGTCTAATGTCATGTTTTGATATTGGACTTGGTTCAATTGTTCTGACATGTTTGAAAATTGGGTTGGTGTGTGTTGCAACCTTTGTTTTTGAATGTTTGGTTGTGGTTGTTGACATTGATATGTTGATTGAACTTGTTGATATTCCACCATTGGTTGAACCATTTGTTGACATTGTATAGTTGGTTGGACATATTGTTGAAATTGAACCATTGGTTGTGTTGGTTGAATATGTTGGACAATTGGTTGAACCATTAGTTGTATTGGTTGAAAATCTGATTGATAGTAAACACCTTCTTGTTCTTGTTGTGGAGGCACATAATGTTGAAATTGATGTTGTCTCTTTTCTTGAAATTGTTTCATCATCTCTATTTGGGAGAGGAGAGCGGTATGTCTGATCGTTCAAGAAGAGATCTTACATCAATTGGCTCAATCTTTGGATTTTGACCTAGAAATTTTTGAAACATTTTGGACATTTGTGATCTATTCTTCTCAATGTTTTTCACTCTTTGTTCCAACATCTCCTCTTCTTGAGCTAGTTTCTCCTCTAGTTTTTGTATTTGGACATTTACATCATAAAAAGTTTGATCGATATTGCCTTGTTGTTGGGTTGGATATAATTGTGATTGCCTTGGATTAAAATTCGATTGCATTGTCGGTTGATATGTCAAACTTTGTTGCATCATTGGTGCTTGGAACCTTGTTTCAATAGACATGTCACTATGCAAATGCAATATTTTTGGAATTTTTGATTTTAAAAGGATGATGTATGATATGCAACTAAATGCAACCTAAATAAATGAAAATGCAATCTATGGCAAGAATGCAACCTATGTTTTTGTTGTTTTTCAAGATTTTGACAAACTTTTGAAATGCAAATCTAAAAGAGACCCTTAGGAAATTGAAATGATGTCTAGACCTCAAAGGACAAAAGGACCAAGTGACAAAAGGACAAATGACAAAGTCTCCCCTATATGCTTGGATACTAAGCTAGGTTTGACCAAATGACAATAATGACATAAAGAGAAAAGGTTTGATAAGGTCTAGACTTCTTAACAATGACTTAGGGTTTATCAAAGATTTGGATTACTCAAGTATGACAAAACCTAGTTTTGACACTATATGAAAAGGAACAATTACTATGAAAATGACCCTAATATGATATGATAATGACCTAAGCTTGATGAAGAGACCTAGGGTATGCAAATATGAATGTATGACAATGTCAACCTAAGTTTGAATTATGAAATGGTATTACTCTAATGCAAGAGGACACATGCAAAATGGATGACCCTTATTGATATGCAAAGGAGTATGACCTAGTTGAAACCTAATCTTGGTAGTTGACAATGAATTTGCAAAATGCAAACCTAAGATGAACCTAAATCTAAGTGACATGAATGTTGAGACAAGATTTTGAACAATGTTTGAAAACCATGTTTGAAGGTGTTTTGAACTTTGTTGGATGAAATGCTCTTGTGTTTAACCTTGTTTTGAATCAATTTGCCCTGTTTTTGAAATGAGATACAATTCAACTTTTGACAAGCAAAGAATACAAGATATTTTGACTTAGACTCGAGACAATCATGCTCATTCACACATTTCTTATGGTAGGCAAGGACATTAGGTACTTGAGAGGTAGACTCATTATGGGATTCAAGGAGAATACATAGATGCTTGACCCCACGGGCTCCCCTCCACGGCATTCACTTCTCAGGGCAGCCAAGCATCAGCCCCCATGGAAATCTCCCCATGGCGAACTTAGTATCTCTTTCAAATATCCAAACTTGTCCTTCTCAAGCAACTAGAAGGGTTTTTGGCCTCTAAAAACAAGGTGTTTAGTAAGGATTTCTGTTAAGCGTTACTCCTTGATGTCACACAAGCGTGATTGAGACATTAAGCCCATCAAGATACCAAACAAATGTAGTCATGCAAGCATGATTTATACCATGAGGTCCTACTTAGATGTTGATATGAGAAAGAGTTCAAGGGTCATCACTTCCCAAGTAACTGCAATTCCCACGTAACCCTTCCTTCAAAGCTTTCACTCATCGGGTATTTTTTTATAGTGAGTTAGAATGCCAAGGTATTCTATCCATACTCACTTTGGGTCATTCCCTTCTCACGATTATCACTTGCTTGCAAAAGAAAATGGTTGGGAAGGTAGGCCCTCTAAAGGTGACACACAATCAACACAATGAGCATGGTATCGAAGATCTGGATTTCTGATCACCCTAAGAAGGATGAGAGCATACTCTCCTACTCCAATGTCACACTCAACAATCAAAGAAAAACCATGTTCATTCCAACCTATTTAGAAATCATACTAGGTGCCTATAACATTAATGGCAAACACCAAGTTTAGTTGTTTCTCCAAGCCAACCTGCAAAACCCAAGTTAGAAGTTTGAGGTGTTTATTCTTTGACTATCGATTCTGCATAAAACATGTTAGTAGTTTCATTTGTTGTCTTTGCCATGCGTATGCCAAGATGCTACATAGATAATTAGTACCAAAAACCAAAAAGTAGAAAACAGAATGCAAAAACAAACAATTTTCAAGTAAAACACTGCATTTTCACCTTTGTTTCTGGACTTTACACAGGCGCAGAACTCATGACACAGGTGCAGAACTCATGACACAGGCACAGAATGTCTTTAACACAAGTGTAGAATGCTTAACACAGGCACAAGTTGTCTTATACAGGCGCAGAATGTCCCAGAAAACCCTGCACTACCTTGTTTTTGGGTTTTTGACTTGCAAATCAACTCAAAAACACTCAAAAACACAGTTAAGGGGTTAGATGGTTAGTGTTCACGTCGGGTTCACCAAAAAATGTAAATAGGAAAATGGAATGCATCAAAGCAATAAATATTAGCTAACCACAAAGCTAAATTGCAATGAAATAAAATCCTATTACAATCAATAGAAGAATTGAAAATAAGACATTCAAAATAAATGAAAAATCATCACCAATGTCTCTTTCAATTGACCTCCATTGTCCTTCTTTCTCCTTCAAATTATCTTGTTTGTGGATCTCACCTACAAGTGCAAGAGCAAATTATGAAAGCAAGCAAGATGACAAGATGAAAATTGCAGCATAAGGATACTAGAAGCATGGTTGATTGATTGAAAATGTGATTGATTCTTAAAATGTGATTGATTCCTTGATTATTTGATTGAAGAAACTCATCCAATTTATAGACAAATTGGAGAGAGGACAAGATTAACATGAAGAGATTTGAAAGGAAATTCAAATCAAGAATGGCAAAATTATGACAAATGACAATTTGCTATGCAAGGAGTATGACAAATTATGACAAGTTGCTATGCAAAATGCATGACAAATTATGACAAATTATGGCAAGTGGAAGCATAAACATAGGAGAAAATGAGGGAATGAAATTAGGGGAAATATTAAAAAAATTAAAGAAAATATGATAAATAGAAATTAGGAATTAGGAGAAATTAGCAAATTAGAAAATTGAAGAAAAAGATGAAATAGAAATTAGGTGAATTAATTAATAGGTTTTCATCCATTAATTAATTCATGAAAGAGACCTAAGACTAAATAAATAGATTTATTTAACCAACAAAGAAGAAGAAAAGGATTAAATGAACAAATCATAAAACCCTAGAAATAAGAGGACAAGGAATTAGGTCAAGACAATAAGAAATTAATGTAGGTTCGTTCATGATTCTAATTGACAAAGGACCAATGTTGATAAATGATTGAGATTGATTGACAAAAATCAATGACAAATTGACCAAAATTGACAAGGAGATCAAATTGATAGGCGCCAATTGATGAGGAACAATGACTAATCGATCCAAATTGACATGATTGAAAAGGACAAGGATCGACCAAAATCATGACTGAAGATTGCTATCGACAAGACCTAATTTGAAAGCGAGAAAAATGAGGAATGCAGAAGAAGGCTCGATGCTTGCAAATGATAAAGACCAAGTGCGCGACATAGAATAAATGTTAATGCAACACAAGAACCCTAAAATAAGGAAATGTGCAAATGTTAAAGTATGACTCCACAAGCGTCGACCATTTTTAGATGTCTACAATTACAATGAAACCTTTGCACCGATAGCTAGAATTGAGGCAGTCAGATTATTCTTGGCTTTTGCAGCACACAAGAACTACAAAGTTTATCAAATAGATATTAAATGTGCATTTCTAAATGGAGATCTTGAAGAGGAAGTATACATTGAACAACCTAATGGATTTTCTTTGATAGATGACAATGATATGGTTTGCAAGTTAAGGAAAGCTATGTATGGATTGAAACAAGCTCCAAGAACTTGGTATGCAAGATTGGATAAGTATCTTTTAAAGATTGGTTTTACTAAAGGAAATGCAGACAACAATTTATATTACAAAATAACTAATGATGACATCTTGATTATAGAAGTATTTGTTGATGATATAATCTTTGGAGGAGAAGATGGATTATGTAAAGAATTTTCTATTAAAATGCAGCAAGAATTTGAAATGTCTATGATTGGAGAAATAAAATTCTTTTTAGGATTGCAGATTTCATAGACTGATAAAGGTATATTCTTGAGTCAATCCAAGTACTTAAAAGAGTTACTAAAGAAATTTGGGATGGAGAACTCTAAACCAGTAAGCACACCTATGACTACAAATGACAAATTATCTCAAAGGGATGAATCTACACCTGTTAATCCAACTAGATAAAAATCTATGATAGGAGGTTTACTGTCTTTAACACAAACCAGACCTGATATTATGAATGCAGTATGTATTGTTTCTAGATTTCAAAGTAATCCTAGAGAAAATCATGAATCAATAGTAAAAAGGATTTTCCGGTACTTACAAGGCACTATAAATCTTGGATTATGATATCCTAGAGATGAAAACTTTGAATTATGTGCATACACAGATGCAAATTGGGCAGGAGATGTGGATGATAGAAAAAGCACCACCGGCGGAGCATTATTTCTTGGAAACAGACTAGTTTCTTGGTTGAGTAAGAAATAGAGTTGTCCATCTTTATCAATAGCAGAATCAGAATATGTTGCAACAGCAACTAACTATACATAGGTACTATGGCTTAAGCAAATTTTGAAAGACATAAAGGTAAAATGCAAGGAACCTATTACCATATATTGTGATAACATTGTAGGAATTGATATATCTAAGAATCCAGTACTACATTCTAAAACAAAACATGTTCCTATCAAACTAAATTTTCTAAGGGAAAAAGTTGAAGAAAAGAAGATAAAACTGGTTTATGTGAACACTAAAGAACAACTTGAAAATATTTTCACAAAACCTTTGCCTAAGGAGACTTTTGAATATCTCAGAGATCAGCTTGGAGTCATACCACCACTGGTAGAGACTTAGATAGTTGATGATTGTCATCAACCAACAGAATTAAAAGACAAATATTTTACTCCAGTCTTTGATGAGGAAGCTACTTCTCAGGGGAGTAGTTGGTATACTGAATTGATTGGTATTTTGTATATGAACTTGGTTTTATTATAACTTTGGCATTTGATGTCAAAGGGGGAGAGATATATGGAAAAAAACATTATCTTTTGGAGAGATTGGTATGGAAACTTTGGATAACACATGTTGCTCCCAGGGGGAGAGATTGTTCTTTGGGAGAGACTATTACTCTCTGTATTCTGGTTATGATCTTTTTGGAGTGTAAGGAAGTAAAGTAGCAGAAACAACTTCCTACACTAACCTTGAGAGGAGGGTAATGCAAAACTTTTTCAGATTGTTACAACAGTTACAGAAAATAGAAATAGATATAATAGCATTCATACCACAACACAGTGATTTACGTGGGGAAAACCCTTTCGGGAGAAAAACCCCACCCTCCAAAAGCAGCTCAATATTTTATTCAGCAATCAAAAACAAATTACAAAATACTTGCAGAGCAAGCTCTTCACAGGAGTACTGTTAATCAGAGATTCAGAGGCAACTCAATAGCCATAGGACTCTTACACACAACCTCTATCTCACACACCTCATAAATAGGAGATACAATACAAGAAACCGTCAAACGGTATTACAAAACCATGGGCTAAAACCACCCAATAAGGTGTAGCCGACCTTATCTCCCTTCTATGACATGTTAAAGCACACATCAATATGTGTCGCTCCCTTTTACAGCTCATTTATGTATCCGATACAAATTATTTTTCCTATTTCAGGAGTACAAACTTCCGGAGGCCATAACTTGAGAACCGGGTGTCCGATTGACGAACCGTTTGAAGTGCCGGAAAGCTCGCGAAGTGCTCTATCACCTCGTAACCTGCTTCGCCGGTTACGACCACTTTTCAGGGCGTTTCGGAGCCTCTAAAGTCCCCAAAATTAAGTTTAAATATTTTATTGCACCCCTCCAAGACAAAAACTTTAATATCTTCAAAACTAGCTGTGACCTTGCGACGAAACTTTACCGGAATGCTTATCTAGCCAACCAGAAGCTTCAGGGAGAGTTTCGCACCATTTCATGCTCAAATGAAAACTTACTATAAATAGTAACCTCACATAAATGCAAGGTTGAGACACCATTTTTTCCAACAAATCTCCCACTTGTCGAACACCTTGCATGAGCGGAAGGGAATGTCAACACAATGAATCAATTGCTAGGGGCCATAAGGCCCATAGACTCTGAACACCATCTAAACTTCTCTGTGCTCACAGCCTTAGTTAAAGCATCTGCAACATTCATCAAAGTTTCCACCTTAACCAGCTTCACCCTACCATCTTCGACCATATCTCTAACAAAATGATACTGAACATCAATATGTTTGGTCCGGGCATGAAATGTCGGGTTCTTAGCTAGGCTAATTACACTCTGACTGTCACAGTAAATTGTCACTGTACCTTGTTTTATTCCAATATCCGAACACAGTCTCTTAAGCCAAATGGCCTCTTTACAAGCATGAGTAGCTGCCATATATTCTGCTTCAGTAGTGGATAAAGCAACCACAGCCTGTCGCTTACTCATCCAACTAATTGCACCACCAAACAAAGTAAACACATAAGCACTGGTGGATCTTCTGCTATCAATATCACCTGCCCAATCTGAATCCACATAACCATGGATATCAAGGGAAGTCATGTCTCCAACTGAATTACCATGATAACACAAAGAATACTCTGAAGTACCCTTCAAATATCTGAAGACTCTTTTGACTGCATCCCAATGAACTCTACCAGGATTAGACATATATCTAGAAAGTACTCCCACTGCTTGGGCAATATCTGGTCTAGTACAGACCATAGCATACATCAAGCTTCCAACCGCACTCTGGTAAGGCACTCTGCTCATGTCTTCCATCTCCAATGGGGATGTAGGACAATCTGAAATAGATAGTTTCATTCCAACTGTAAAAGGAACACTCAATGGTCTACAATTCTGCATGTTGAACCTCTGTAACACTGAATTCACATACTTACTCTGGCCTAGCCATAGCTTTCTGTTTACCCTATCTCTTCTAATTTCCATCCCAAGGATGTGCTTTGCTGCACCAAGATCTTTCATTTCAAATTTAGCAGCGAGCTGAGACTTCAGTTCTGAAATCATACCTTTCCCTTTACCAATGAATAACATATCATCAACATACAATGCAATGAATAAGAAATGATCACCATAAGATTTATAATAAACACAGTGATCTGATTTAGAACGTTCAAATCCCAAACTCAACACATATGTATCAAATTTCTGGTACCACATTCTAGGACTTTGTTTGAGGCCATACAAAGATTTTTTCAATTTACAGACCAAATTACTTTTGCCTTTCACCACATAGTGCTCCGGCTGTGTCATATAAATATCTTCCTCCAAATCACCATGAAGGAAAGCAGTTTTCACATCCATTTGCTCAACCTCTAAATCATAAGCAGTAGCAATAGAAAGCAAAAATCTAATGGACGTCATTTTTGCAACAGGGGAAAATATCTCACCGTAATCAACACCCTCAACCTGAGAGTAGCCTTTTGCAACCAACCTTGCTTTATACTTCTCAATGCTTCCATCTGAACCAATCTTTTTCTTGAACACCCATTTACAACCAACAGGTTTTCGTCCTTCAGGCAATGGTACAAGATCCCATGTATCATTCTTTTTCAATGCTGCTATTTCTTCCTCCATAGCAATCTTCCAGGATTCTGCATCATTCATACCTAATGCCTCTTCTACAGATTTCGGTTCATCCACACTAGTATTCAGAGCAAAAATACATCTCCAATCATCAGGTGAATACCTTTCAGGTGGTTGTCTATGTCTTGTAGACCTTCGAACAAGCTGAGTTGGAGGTTCTTCCTCCTCTTCTGAAGATTCAGAGCTAGACGAGCTCTCCTCAAATTCTTGCCTATCTAGGGGTCTCGATTCAACTCTTTCAGGTGTAGAAGGAAGTTGAATCACATCTTCTTTTTTAGTCTGTTCTGGCTGCAATGTAACAGAAGGAGACTTAATTTCTCTAAAAATAACACTTCGACTGTGAATTACCTTTTGTGCAACAGGGTCCCAAAGCTTGTATCCTTTCACGCCATAACTATACCCGATGAAGATACATTTCACAGCCTTGTTCTCCAACTTTGTTCGCTTCTCCTTTGGCACATGTGCATATGCCTCGCAACCAAAAACTCTAAGATGTCTCAATGAAGGCTTGTGACCTGACCATGCTTCCATAGGCGTTTTATCAACAAGAGCTGATGTAGGAGACCTGTTAATCAGGTAGCAAGCAGTGGCAACAGCTTCAGCCCAAAACTTTTGTTCGAGACCTGCACCACTCAACATACTCCTAGCCTTCTCCATCAGTGTCCTGTTCATTCTTTCTGCAACTCCATTCTGCTGTGGAGAATACGGAGTTGTCTTCTTCCTATTAATTCCACAGTCTTTACAGAATCTATCAAAATCATTAGAGCAAAACTCACCGCCATTATCAGTTCTCAAACATTTTATTTTCTTTCCAGTCTGCAACTCAACCATTGCTTTAAATTCTTTAAAACGACCAAAAACTTCAGATTTACTCTTTAGAAAATATACCCATGTCCTTCTACTAAAATCATCAATAAATGAAACATAATATGTGGATTTTCCAATCAAAGAGACATCTACTGGACCAAACACATCAGAATGGATAAGGTCCAAAACACCACAAGTTTTATGAGAACTCGAGTAAAACTGAACGCGGTTTTGTTTTCCATAAATGCAATGCTCACAGAAATCAAAGTCAAGATTACAATCATTCAAACCTTCAACAAGGTTTTTATTTTTCAAGGTCCTTAGACCCTTTTCTCCAATGTGGCCAAGTCTCTGGTGCCATAACATAGTCTTCTCTGCAGGTAACTTTGCTTCAGACGAAAGAGCACCCTTAGGTACCCAAAAACCATTTCCATCTGCTGAAGGTGAAACCTTCAAATCTTCCAGTGAAGTATCCGCAGATTTACTTTTTACAGAAGTGCTATTACACTCAACAGTGTATGCTTCAAGCTTATACAAAGTGCCAAACCTGACACCTCTAGCAACTACCATAGCACCCTTAATCATCTTACATCCTGTTTCAGAAAAGACTACCTGCACACCTGCATCTATTAGTTTGCTCACAGATAACAGGTTTCGTTTTAATCCAGGGATATGCAACACACCATTAATCCTTTTTATTCTACCATCAGAAAACCTGATTCTAACTTTACCTCGACCAACAATGTCTAGATGTGAATCATCACCCAAGTACACCTTACCTCCATTAAATCCTTCATATTCAGAAAACCAATCTCTATTGGAAGTCATATGAAAAGATGCACCTGAGTCAATTAGCCAGGCATCATTACCTGTATGAGTCGCCAAAGCCACAATAAATGCATCGCCATCTTCCTTGTCGGACTCAGAATCAGAATCAAACTTTTTCTTTTTCTTCTTCTTTTCTTCTTTGCAGTCCTTACGGATGTGACCCGATTTACCGCAATTCCAGCAAATGACTTTGGACTTTCCAGGAGATTTCGATCTCCCTTTGGATTTGGACTTGCCACGCTTCTCATTCTTCTTGCCTTTCTCCTTAGGTCTTCCATGAACGGTTAGGGCTTCCTTTGAAATGATGGATACCTTCCTTCGCATCTCTTCACCGAGTAGGGCACCCACCACGTCTTCAGATTTCAAAACAACAGAAGTACTACCGATAGCCATAACAAGAGAATCCCACGAATCAGGCAAAGAACAAAGCAAAATCTGACATTTTTCCTCCTCGTCCATCTTAACACCGACGGATACTAATTGAGCCACAATCATATTGAATGCTTCTAGGTGGTCTGCAATTCGTCCACCCTCTTCCATCTTCAAGGAATACAATTTCTTTCTTAAGAAAATTTGATTTAATAAAGATTTCACTTGATACATCTCACCAAGCTTAGTCCATAGCTTCTTTGCAGAGTTTTCTTCATGGACATTGATTAGAACAGAGTCTGCCAGGCACAGTCTGATTAGACCCTTGGCTTTTCGGTCCATAACATCATACTGAGCTGCCGCAGTAGGATCTGAGGGCCTTTGGACATTCACATCAACAGCATCTCAAAGATCTCGATCTATTAGCAGATCTTCCATCTTCAGCTTCCACATCTCAAAATTACTTCCATTAAATTTCTCCACCTCTATTCTCCCTGACGAACTCGCCATCTGAATATTCCTGCAACAAGATCAAAAAGTGTCTTCTGCACAAGCTCCCACTCAAATCTAGATTAGTTCAAAAAACCCAACTGCCCACAATTGAAACCAAAGGTGATCAGGCTCTGATACCACTTGTAAGGAAGTAAAGTAGCGGAAACAACTTCCTACACTAACCTTGAGAGGAGGGTAATGCAAAACTTTTTCAGATTGTTACAACAGTTACAGAAAATAGAAATAGATATAATAGCATTCATACCACAACACAGTGATTTACGTGGGGAAAACCCTTTCGGGAGAAAAACCCCACCCTCCAAAAGCAGCTCAATATTTTATTCAGCAATCAAAAACAGATTACAAAATACTTGCAGAGCAAGCTCTTCACAGGAGTACCGTTAATCAGAGATTCAGAGGCAACTCAATAGCCATAGGACTCTTACACACAACCTCTATCTCACACACCTCATAAATAGGAGATACAATACAAGAAACCGTCAAACGGTATTACAAAACCATGGGCTAAAACCACCCAATAAGGTGTAGCCGACCTTATCTCCCTTCTATGACATGTTAAAGCACACATCAACACGTGTCGCTCCCTTTTACAGCTCATTTATGTATCCGATACAAATTATTTTTCCTATTTCAGGAGTACAAACTTCCGGAGGCCATAACTTGAGAACCGGGTGTCCGATTGATGAACTGTTTGAAGCGCCGGAAAGCTCGCGAAGTGCTCTATCACCTCGTAACCCGCTTCACCAGTTATGACCACTTTTCAGGGCATTTCGGAGCCTCTAAAGTCCCCAAAATTAAGTTTAAATATTTTATTGCACCCCTCCAAGACGAAAACTTTAATATCTTCAAAACTAGCTGTGACCTTGCGACGAAACTTTACCGGAATGCTTATCTAGCCAACCAGAAGCTTCAGAGAGAGTTTCGCACCATTTCGTGCTCAAATGAAAACTTACTATAAATAGTAACCTCACATAAATGCAAGGTTGAGACACCATTTTTTCCAACATGGAGATTGTTGGTTTTTGGCATTTATGTTTTGGCACTTTGATGGTTTTTCCATCTTGTGTTGCCATCAATGCCAAAGGGGGAGATTGTTGGTATTTTGGTATAGTTTTGTCATTGATGTCAACACCTACTAAAACACTAGCACTTTGGAGATCCAGCAACATTCACCGGCAAGCAAGTAACTATTGCACAGTTACTAGTATATGGTTCACTGATAAGATATGATGATCACTGGCACTTGAAATGATATGGAAGACACTTGGTAATATCGAAGACATCATGTGGACATCTTATCTTAATGAATTAATCATTGGTATATTCATATTTGCATATTTTCTTTTACCAGCAAATAGGTCCAGGGTTACCTAGGGTTACACCGGTAGGTTTATCTTTTCCAGATCAGCATGGCACGCTATGGAAATGATCAATTATTCTTGTAAATGCATTAAGCCGACATGTTCAATCAGTTATTGCATCAAATATTATATTATTTGTAAAATGTTTTTATTGTAATATCTTGTAGAGCTGACCTACTAAAATTGGTCTTAGGTAATGGTATAAAGCTAAGATCTTATTTGTAAGATCAAGTGTGGAATACGAAAAAGAATTGTGTGAAGGTATATGCAAGATTAAGCAATGCAATACATGCAGACATCATTTGAAGGTGAAGTTAGGTTTTTGTGAAAGCATATCAGCATTACACTGGTACTGAATCCAGCCTATGAAGATGCTATTTTGTGCAGTACATTCTCATTGGATTTAACCATCCAACTGTAGTTAGTGTGACTCCCATTTTGTGATTGAGCAGTGAGCTCTAGGCTGTTGGCCTTTCTGCATGTGCAGACCCCATTTATGTACACTTACTATCTGCAGTAGTATCATCTGATTGTGGGTAAGGTTTCCCACCGTGGTTTTTCCCCCTACAGGGTTTCCACGTACAAATATTGGTGTCATGTGTTGTGGATGACTTTGTGTTTATGTTTCATGCATTAATCTTTACTGGTATAGCAATTAACTGTTAAAACTGTCCACCGGCATACTTAACTAGTTTATAGGTATTAAGCATTAAGTTGGTTAAGTTTTTTTTGGTTTGAATTTATTTGACAACTTATTCAACCCCCCTCCCCTCTCAGTTGTCTCCGGGATCTAATAGGGGATCTCACCCTATTGTAATGTTGACTATATTGCCTTTTAAATAAACTTTAAAGAAATGCATTATTTTTTTATTAAGTATTATTTTGTTGCAAAAAAGAATGAAATGTGTATTTCTAGATTTAGTTCCTATAGTTCTGAAAATAATATTTGTTGTGTATTTGTTATTTTGAAAATCAAGAAATTCATTTTATCCCCTTATACATTTGAAATCTTGGAAAATAATGAAATAGAAAAGCATGTATGTTAGTAAGCTGGAAATAAAACATTTAGTCCTATTTATGGAAATGCAAATATAGTTTATTAAATTTTGTCTTTTTTCTTTTTATTTATTCATAGAAAATAAATCTAAAAATTAACATGTCTATTTCTGAGATTTATTTCAATGCTTCTAGTCTAAATATAGTTGTTGTTTAAATTTATTTAATTATGTTATTTACTTATATGCAAAAAATAAATCTAAAGTTAAATAGTCTATCTCTGATTTTAGCAATAAGGTATTTAAAATAAAAAGAGAAAATACATTGTTTTAAATCTGAAAATTTTAACTAAATCTGTTTAGAAGTTATCCAAGAAATGATCCTGATAAAACAAAAATAAACAAATAAACTTGCTGGTTTTTTTACTGTCATTATTTTGTTAATATCTTACAAGTTGGTTTAAATATATATATATATAATTTTTTTTAAAATAATATAAAATAATTTTTTAACAAAGAGAAATAAAGGGCTTGGCCCCTACGGAACTCCTGTAGGGCGGCCCCCTGAATAGTGGGTGGCGACCCCCAGTGGCAGCCGCAGCCACCATTGTGGGCTGCAACCCACAGTTGGGAGGCTTCGGCCCCCACTGTGGGTGGCGCCCCACAGCAACGATGCAGCCGAGCTGCGGGTCACGCCTCACAGCAGCGGCCAAGGCTGCCTCTATGGGACATGACTCGCAGCACGGCTGCAGCCATCCCTATAGGGAGCCCTCCCCCGTGACCTCCACCACCGCCATCCATTCCCTTTCAGCACCGCCGCTACATGCATAGAAACTCCGCCTCTAGCCACCATGCCTTCGGCCCCTCCTCCCTACAACAAAAGAATATGAAACCCTAACCCGATTAGGGTTAGGTTATATCGAATATTATAAAAGGAATAAAAGAAATGGGGTTTGAAAGGGGCATTTTATAATATTTTAATTAGGGTTCAAGTGTATTTTTCTTATAATAATGTTGTTTAAAGAATATATATATATATATAGTTAAGAATATGAATGTACACATCTAACATTAGTTTAATTATTTTATTTGTACATTCATATTTTATGACCGATTATATAAACATTAAATATGATGTTTTTAAATTGTAATTATTTTTTGGAGATTAATTACTTAGGAACTTATAATAACTTAATAAGTTATTTTGACTTTAGGGGATTATTTAGTCCACCTAAAATTTACGCTTTTCCAGACTAAATTTTATAGGAAAATTTACATTATGGATTTAATTGATCCTATAGTCGAATTAGTTTAACCCAATTTTAATTATTGTTGAAATAAATTATAGGCATTAATAATCTAAGTGCTAGGGCTAATTTATTTAGTTCCTAAAAGCTATTAATGATTATTGGTGGTTAATATTACCCTTGTCAATCAATTTAGAGATTTGTGATTTAATTTAATCTATTGATTTAAATTGATGAGATAATAAATAAGTATTTTAGTATTCTGCATTTAATTTAAATATTATTTTGGTTACTTGAGTTAGTGGTTAGAGTTAACCCAGACATAGTTAAGACAAACTTGTTAGTGCGTGTCATATTAGCAAATTTAATGTTATTAGGTTGTTAATTTAAAAATAAAAATTATCCCATTCATACCCAAAAGTTTGGGTATGACAAACGTCAAACGACCTAGACCCATATTCAAGATTATCCCCGAGATTGGAAAATAAGATGACTCTGTAGGAGCTTTTTCAAAAATACCAAAGGGTGTAGCATTTGCAGAAGACCCTAGAATTTACATACATTGGAACATAGAAAACCTAGGGACTAGGGAGATGAAGAAAATGTTTAATGAGGTCATTACTGATGAACATGGTGTGATCAAACCTGAACAAAAGATTATGCAAGACTTAGGTTTTGTAGAGATTCTGAATATTCCCGAATTTCCAAAGGAAGTTGTCAGACTTGTATTAAGCAAAGTCCATGGATAATTCATGTGGTTAGAGTCAGTTTGCAAGATAACCAAGGATGCAATTAAGGCAGTTACTAGTTTACCTTCAACCGGTAGTAGGCTTGATAAAACCAAGAAGATACCTAACAAGGGAGTTAGGGATTTAATCGGAGCCACATCTGATAATAGCTCACTTAAAGTGAATGATGTCAAAGATATCAATGTGGGATATGTGAGTATGGTACTAGGATACAAAGAAACTCAAGCAAATAGACTAAATTATGCTAAGATTGATGTGTGTGAATGGCTTAAGGATGAACTAGTTGATAACTTGAAGAAGATTAAGGGAGACAAGAAAGGTACTTTCCATTTTGGTAACCTTCTAGTTTGCCTAATGTTATACTTGACTAAGGAGATACCTGGCATAGGTCACAGGATTTTGGTTATGACATCCTGGTAGGAAAATAGATATAGGATGCTTTCACCGGTATGGGCACTGATAGTATTAAGAACATCACATATTATTTCAAGATACTTCAATCTAAGATGAGAGCAAGGGAGAGACTACCACAGAGCATAGTTGACAAATATGACAAGGAAATCTGTTTTGTGATTAAGAGAGATGAAACTTCGATGGAAGTAGTAAGCCCTAGAACTATTCGGGTTACTGAGATGGGTTATGAGGTAGACCTATCTTTTTTGGAAACTTATGCTAAAGCTCTACTTGATGTACCAAGAGAGCCTTCTGAGAAATTCTTTGGAAATGCATAAACCATAGAGAGCAATATATCTATGTAGACAAGGAAAAAGAGAAGATACAAATTTATCAGAGATGCCTCCAAGAAGGTAAAGGAAATCAAAGAAAATGTCATGAATATCAGTGGTATATCAGCAAGTGAGCTTGAAGGACTACAACCTGAAGCACATGTTTCACCGGTTATAACATCCTCTGATACTCATAGTGGTAAGGCTATTGAGTTTAAAAGAGTAGAAAGGAAGAGAAAACCCTCATCAGTACCCTCTCCTTCACCTAATAAAACTGGGATGCTAAGGAAGAAACAACAGGAAGTTAGGGAACCAAAGAAGAAGCTTACTCCTTAGAAGAAAAAGACATTGGTTACCCCCACACTAGATGATTTACTAAATGAGATAATAGAGGAAGGTAATTTGTCTAATGTAAAAAAATGGTATAACACTTCAAATGATACTGACATAAACACCATTGAGGAAAGCATTGTTTTACACTTGGATATATACAAGAAAGTGTTGATAGAAGTGATTGATAAGATTCCAAATGATTTATACATGAGATTGGAAGGAAAAAGGCTATCTCTAATGGAATTGGATAAAAAGTTGAAACTTGACGCACTCTTAGTTGCACATCCAGTAAACTCTAAAGAAGAAATAGATGAACTTATTTCTGAAGCTAATCGGTTAGTATTTGTTAGTGGACACCGGCAAGTGAGCCTGATGGCTGGAAGGGTAAAAGAAATTGAAGATGAGACTATAGATAAATGGGATATATTTTTTGTAGAAAAAGAAAAGAAAGAGGAAAGGAGAAGACCTAAGAAGACATTCAAAGTATATCAGAAAGACAAGGACAAGGGTAAAAGCAAAGTTGGTGGTATTCCAAACATAAAGGTTACAGATAATCTTCCACTGCCACCTTTGGATACACCATCGGTACACACAAAAAATCCACCGTTTATTGATACTAAAGGTATAACTCTTGACAATACTAATCCAAAGTCTGAGATACTCTTTATAATGAATGTGGATGCTCAAGAGGTAAACATTGTTGTGGACAAGGATACTTTAGAGGTTAAGACATATAGTGTTGATAATAGCAAGATTTCAGAGAAACCGACACAAACAGTTGACTCTCAAGAAACTGCAATACCGACTCAAATAGAGAAACCGACATAGACTGAAAAACCTATAGAAGACAAAGGTACTAACACAGGTCCACCAGAATCTGAGAAACCGACAATAGAAATTTCAGAGAAACAAAATTGAGGCAAAGGTTCATGTTGAGTCTGAGAAACCGATAGTTATAGAGACACTGAAACAATCTGAGAAACCATTAAAGGTTGAAGTACAAACATAGACAGATCCACTAGAGGAAAATGTAAGCAAAATGGATACATCTGATGGAAATAAAAGAGGATATAGTGAAGGTGATTGGTCAGACATCTGTTGAGATGAAACTTACAACAAAACCAAGCACATCTATAAGTGAATTCAGACCTACTAACATAATAGAGGTACTTTTGGATTCAATTAAGAGGATAACTGATTGCAATACATTGTCTTTTAAGGCAATTGATAACACCTTACCTATTCTAAAGATGACTGCACCAAATTGTAAGATAGATCACATTAAGGATTCTTTACATAAATTGGGCACGTTGTCCAAATTCATTTATGATAATGTTATAACTATAGACAAGGTGAATGAGGATACCATAAAGGAGAGAGTTGAAAAAGAGGAATACATTATTTGAAAACACCATAAATAAATGTACCGATCATGTGGAAACACTTTTACCAGTACTCAATTCTACAATTTTGGAGTATAAGGAGTTATATAGGGAAGCATGTAAACCTCACTGTTTAACTGAGGATATTGATGAGGAGATCAAGAAGACATAGAGGGAAATTGATGATATTGCGGATAATATTATAGGTTCATCTGGACTTATATTAGTTTTTGAACAGGAAATGGCAATTTTTGAGGAGAAATTAGAGAAAATTGAGAAAGAGAAGGCAAGAATAAGCTCTAATGCCCAGGAACTAAAGGATAAACTTGGTCCGAGGCTGGATAATTTGATTACTCAAAGAGTTGAATTATCTAAAGAAATAGTACAAGGAGAGCAATCATCGGAGTAGCAGATGCACTATCTCACCAGTATGATCCAGCAGACTAAGGCAACTTTAGATGACAGCAACAAATTTATGCAGAGTCTGAATATGGTTTTGGCAGACATATTTTAGATTGTAACCAACCGGTTACAAACCTTGATGTAGCATTTTTGTACTCTTTTGATTATTTATGACATCCTTTGTCATTGATGTAAAAGGGGGAGTAGTGGAGAGAAAAATGCATGTACATAAGAGATAATTTGCTCAGGGGGAGCACATCTTTTTGGATTTCAATTTTTGGATAACAGTTTTGATTTTTCTCATGAGTGTTGCCATCAATGCCAAAGGGGGACATTGTTGGCATTCTACACTCTTATGAGAATAGTTGATGTTGTCATTGATGGAAACCATCTGACAACCAACTAGAAAATCACCAGCAATTGGTTTCTACATGCCCGACATAACAAACTTCATACACCAGTAGACACCGGCACCAACAGGCACTTCACTGGCATTCATATTACATTGGCATCAAAGCATACCAACACCCCAGCCGACAATGGATAAATTTTTGTTTATATGAATTGTTTTGTAAATATAATTATATTGTAAAAGACTCATATATGTATGAGCTATTATAAGTCATTTTGTAATAAGGAATTGTAAGAGGAATGGATAGGTGAATATTGTATAAGGTGATATAGTTGATAGCGAAGGTTTTGGTTATTGACTAAGCTTAAACTGGTACTGAACCTAGCATTAGAAATGTTGTTTTGAGTAGTACATTGTATTGGATTTGATAATCCATTTTTTAGTCAGTGTGACACTTTATTGAGAAATGAGATCTAGACTGTTGGCCTCCTTGCAAGTGTAGGCCCCTCATTGTAAGTAGTATTTATTCATTGGCCAATGAGTAAATATTGTGGGTCACAAATCCCACCAAGGTTTTTCCCACACCAGGTTTCCTCGTTAAATATCTTGTGTTATGGTGTGTTTCTATGTTGTCTCTATTATTATTATTTTTGTTTATTGCATTAATTCTTATTTACCGGTACACTATTCTAGGATGCAAAGTTATAAATAAGTTTAAATATCTGCCAACTAGTTAGAAACTGATTCACCCCCCCCCCCTCTCAATGTCTTTTGAACTGTCATTGAATCTAACACCTTCTACATAATATACATTATCAGTATTATGCTTGCCATCCAAAGAAATAATACCTCTACCTTTGATCATACATTCTTTGTCATCCCCAAATCTGACTTGACCGCCATTGTATTCTTGTAGGGACATAAATTTTCTTCTATCTCCAGTCATATGATTGGAGCATCCACTATCAATTACCCATTCATCCTTGTCTTCAACTTTTGCTGACAGGGCCTTTTCTTCATTCTTGATAGCCGGTTCCGATTCATCTTCCTTTAAAGCATATAAGGCCCATTCCGTTCCATTGTCAGATCCACTAGTAGAGTCTCTTGTCAGTTCATCCTTAGAGTTATCACTTACTCCTTTCTCATCCACTATGTAGCATAGTTTGTTTTTCTTGAATCTATATTTATTTTGATTAGGCTTAAATTATTTCTTAACTCTTTCTTCAAATCTTGCATTCCTTTCAGGACGTCTAGATGAAAAGTGACCAATCTTATTACATGCAAAACATTTAAAAGGTGCTTTTCCTTCATACTTACTTCTTATCGGTCCTTTAGGTACTCTTCTAGCAAATAAGGCATCAAGTTGCTCAAATTCTTCATCTTCTTTCCTCATATCTTCCAATTCTTTTGCATATAGGGTTTTCCAATCACTTTTGTTGGTAGATGATGATGCATGAAAAGAAGGTTCAAACTTTGTAGCTCCAGAGGGTCCAAATTCTTCAAGCTCAAAAGAAGATAATTTCCAAATAAGAATGTCTCTATTAACTGAAGTGTTTGCCATAGTCCTCAATTCATTAATTGCAGTATCCTTCATCTTGTAAGCCGGTGGTAGGGCTCTCAAAAATTTAGAAACTATTTCATCTTCACTCAAAGATCCTCCATAATATTGAATTCCCATGACAATCTCATTTACTCTTTCCATAAATGTAGCAATTCTTTCATTATCTTCCATCTTCAAGTTCTCATATCTTACCCAGTAACCATCAAGTTTAGGAATTTTGATAGTAGGGTCACCTTCATTAAGATTTTGCAATTTATCCCACATAGCCTTTGCAGATGATTTATCAATCATTCCCATGATTTGTTGATCAGTGAGTGCACATAGGAGGGCTTCTCTAGCTCTGCAATCATTTTCAATATTTTTGTCCAAGTCTGTAGGAGCAGGATTTCCAGATGTTGGATCATAAGGTGTATATCCTTTCTCAGTGATCTCCCAAATATCCTTGCCAGGACATCTAAGATGAGTCTCCATTTAGATTTTCTATATCCCGTAGTTTCTTCCATCAAGCTTAGGGATTTCTCTTCTGAAAATAGTTGCTGGTGGATTTGAAGTATTAGTTGCCATATGATCTACCTCCAATGGTTAAGCTGCTACAAAAGAGGACCAAAGCTCTGATACCGATTGTTAGAATAATCGGTGGAAAACTTAGAGGGAGGGGTGAATCAGTTGTCAACATATTATATTAATCAAACCACTTTACAAGCTTTAACCGAAGCACAAAAACATTGAATACCGGAATAGCAGAAATAGATACCGGTAAGCAAAAAAACTTTAGAATAAAACAAAGAATTAGCACAATGCAACCATACCACATAACACCATGATTTGTACGTGGAAAAACCAGTAAAGGGAAAAACCACGGTGGAAAGGAATGGAAAGGAAGCACCGGTAAGCAATAAAACTTAAGAATAAAACAAAGAATTAGCACAATGCAACCATACCACATAACACCATGATTTGTATGTGGAAAAACTGGTAAAGGGAAAAACCATGGTGGAAAGGAATGGAAAGGAAGCACACTGCCTAGAGCGTACTACTCATTACAAAGGAGTCTCATTGACTACAAAGAGGTTATAACCACCAAAATATAATTGGACAACAATCCAGAAGAATGAACTGCCAATGATAGCATCTACCATTCCTAATTATAGTCTTAGTTAAGCTCAATACTGGAGGCCTTTGACATCTTATATAAACCCAATTCGATCACCTATGATAGACCAAATCTCCTTCGCATATAATTTTTAATTCCAATGACCACGACTATGATCTACAATGAGATCTTACATCGATTTATACAAATCCAAAGGCCTAAACGAATTAGGTCAGCCACCTAAAAGATATTACAATAAAATCATTACATACATCCATATTACAATGATATGCCATGTCGGATTTAGACCAAAACAACATTAACCAATCCATAAATCATCCTGGTAACATGTAGAGAACTAGTTACATGATACCAATCCATAACCTAGATAGGTATCAAACCTAATTTGGGTCCACCACACCAAAGTAATGTCTCCAATCAATCAAGGAATGATCAAGGATCACCTTTTGCATCATGAATTCCATCTAGAAGTCCCACCAAGACCACTTATGCATCTTGTCAAAGATTCTCAATAAAAGTTTTGCTGGTAAAACCTTAAACCCTTATGGGTATAGGCTTACAAGAGTGTATAATAGCATCTGATCATCAAGTCAATACCAATTGACCAAAACATGCTCCAAAAACATCAAACCAAACATATTCCATTAATCCAAACATGTCGATAGTATCCAAATAATAGTCCCTTCTGCTAGTAACACTAGTTCTTCTACCGGTAACCAAAATCTGTTTGTCGGTAACCAATCATAACAGCTAGTGTTGACATCAATGACAAAGCATCAATACAACACATAATCAATTTCTTTATATTGCCAACAGAACTGTATTCTGGCATAGAGGATGCTATCTTAGCAGTTCAACACTTCTTCGGATTATAGTCTAGATTTATATGTAGTCAGTGGGGCTCCTTTTGTGATTGAGCAATATTCTCTAGGCTGTAAGCCTTCCTGCAAGTGCAAGCCCCT
The DNA here is from genome assembly GCF_030272615.1 of Cryptomeria japonica. NCBI lineage: Eukaryota > Viridiplantae > Streptophyta > Pinopsida > Cupressales > Cupressaceae > Cryptomeria > Cryptomeria japonica. The sequence continues at coordinate 84,057,586 of NC_081408.1, read as the reverse complement.
TATATTTTATAATATCTCTTCATATGGCCAATGGATTGATATTGTGGGTCACAAATCCCATCGTAGTTTTTCCTCTTTGAGGTTTTCCACGTATAATTATGTGTGTTATGGTTCTCATTTATGTGATTGGCTTATTGGTTGCTTTACTTCTTTCAATTTTGTATGTACCGGTATACTGGTTGGTGTATGCATGTTTTAATTGTGTGTGTGAAAAGTGGACCTATATCTGTATTTGAAATACACAACACTTCAATTAAGTCATTAGATGCATGGTTAGTAAATCAATAATCAATGAATAATAAACCATTACAAAGCGACCCATTGCCTTCTAGTAGATGCGAGTTTAGATTGCTCTCAGATTGCTAAGCTATCCAGTGACTAGATAACACCTAACCGAAGGATTTTTAATCTATATGAGCATGAATATGAGCTAAATGGATGCAAGATGTAAGCTAGATATGCAAGATTAATCTAACATGATTTAAGCAATATATGAATATTTAAGCTAAATGATTTAAGCAATATGAAATAACTAATATGCAATATCTCAATGCAAATTCTCAATGAACCTAGAGCAAAAACAACATAATAACAATATATTCTCCAAGATTTTTGAATGAGAGATGAGAGCTTGAATTTATAGAAAAATCATAAAGAAACCAATAGCTGAGATCAAATAATGATGAGTGGTCAAGATTTTCCAAGAGGAAGCACAATCCAAGTGAATTGATGTGATTGGATGCTTTTCTCAGTTTTAAAAGAAATTGAACTAAAATTAAGATAAAATCAAGAAAAAATTGATTTATTCTCTATTTCATTCAATTTTAATATTTAATTATTTTAATTAATTTCTTTGAGATTATCTATCAATTTTTAATTTGTTTTTTTCAAGATTATCTCCAATTCATTTCTTTTCTCAATTTTTAATTCTTTTTTTGTCAATTAATTCATTTTTTGATTTATTTCCTTTTTTGAAGATTTGTGCTCATAATTTCCAATTCCTCTTTCTTGATTTGTTTCCTTTTTTGAAGATTTATGGTAATTTTTATTTATTTTTCAAATTTATTCCTCTTTTTGATGATTTAATTGGCAAATTGATTTATTTAATTAAATATGCTAGGATATTTAATAAAATATATAAAATAAATAAGATAATTGTTTAAAATGATTTACTTGGAATGATCAATTAATTAAATAAATAATTAATTCATATTGAGTGATTAATTTTGCCATGTGACATTGATGATTTTAGAAATTAATTGTGTGCTCAAGATTGATTTAATTGCCTTTGGTTAGGACCTTGGTGACGTTGTCAAGATTAGGGACCCATGGTTTCGATGACCATTTTTAGGGTATTACATTTGCCCCTCTTTGAATTAATGTGTGAGCAGTGCATTGGTTCAAAGAATAGTTGATGTCTAGGAGATACCAGTTCTGAACTTAATTGATCATGAAATAGATAAAGAGTGATGTATTTAGCTTGATTTGAAACGATGAAGCTAAACAGAGTTGATTAAAGTGATACCGATCCCAAACTTGATTGAACTAGGAACGATAGAGAGCAAAGATACCGAACTTGAACTTGATTGATCAAGAAGTGGATCTTACTGATCTAGAACTTGATTGAACTAGATACAGTGAGCGAGGATAAAATCGATCTTGAACTTGATGGATCGAGATACGATGAGCGAAGATAAACTATCCAGCTTGATTCAATGTGATGAAACTAAACACCTTCTTAGATCGAGTGTATGATCAAAGATACTCTTTAAACCCTTGATTGATTTTAAACGAATAATCAGCTTGATGAAAAGCTATGAAATTGATTAAAGTTAAGAGATTGATTCAGATGAAGACAAATATCAGCTTGATATGAAGCGATAAAACTCATATGCCCCTAGCAATTGTTTTGATGAAGCTTAGCTACTCGACTTGTAATGAAGATTTTTAAAATAAATTCTCAAGTTTGAGGTCATGAGTATGCCCCCTCGGGAGTGAAATTGAAAGCTAGTGAGGGTTGTGTAGTGATTGTAGGCAAATTTTTTTGGTAGCGATGATAAGTTATTTATGCCCCCTCGGGAGTGAAATTGAAAGCTAGCAAGGGTTGTGCAGTGATTGTAGGCAAAAAATTTTGGTAGCGATGATAAGTTATTTGAGCACAAATTAATGTTGAAGATTAAAATCAGAGTTAATGTGAGAATTAAATTGAGATTTAGCGTTGATTAACGAGAAATTGAGCGCACATTGAAGAAGAGAATGAGCAGTTGATGAAAGCGCTAAGTGGTCAATGTCGTGAAATTTTGATGAGAAAATTGACGTCAGATTTTGATTTCGATCCCAAAAATGGACTCAGGACAGCCAATTTACGAGCTCTTGATTTGATTTCATCATACTTGTGTTGATTTATTATGCGATGTTGTTCTATATGCTTTATTCTATATGTATGCATATCTTTTCAGTATAGATGAATGAATGCAAATGGAATATGGATGTTTATTTTTGTTTCTTTTTATGCAAATAAATGATGATGCAAATAAATAAAGAGAATGAGTAACTAGTAGTGCAAATTTTTTTCTCTTTTTTCAATACAAGAAGATAAATGTAAATGAGTGATAATGAATATATGAATCTATATAAAATGCTTATGTATGCAGCTAAACATATCAATACACAAGTACTCGATTGGAGAAATGATGAAGAAGAGACCACTTAGCTAAGAAATGATGAAGCTTCCAACTCTCATTCAAAAGATAAAGAGATCATTTGTTATCATACCAAAATCACTCAAAATGCATAAAATTTAGAATGAATGCAACCTAAACCTAGTCACTGGATTTGGAATGCTTAATTTTCATCATTGAGTGTTTTACAAACACAACAGGTAGAATAGAGTTCATTTCTTTGCATATGCAATATGAATTATCTTGTCCACAATGACCCTTTGTTCGTTCATATCCTTGGATAGATTATGCATGCATCCGGATTGCACATTAAAGAGATTCCCTCAAAACAGACAAAGAAATGATGTGAACCTCCCCATAGCATACAAATAAGTAAAGTCGAGGTATGTGTGGTGATTTCACCTTGATGTGAAGGCTCTTATCACTTACACCCAACTTATTAGATGTTTCCAATCATTGTAATCATTCCTACAAGAAGAAAAAAAAGAAAATATTGTGCCCCCAATCCTTGCTCCTCTTAGTCAAGATAGACTTCCTTGAGTTACTCAAAGGGATAATAATTGAAAACCAATATAAAAGACAACACACAAAGAAAATTTCATGCATAGCTCAAACTGTTTAGTGATTTTTTTCAGTAGTCTTGTTTTGCTTGTGTTCTCAATGATAAAACTCTGCAGTACTTAGGAGACAGGTGATTGACTTAGAGTGGATGATCAGGTACCACTAGCAAAAAGATGACTTGGTTGATACTGCTTAGGACATGTAAATTGATCAGTCGATTACCCTAAGCCTAGGCCATTGATTAGTTTCAATCCATGAGGGTTCTAAAAGAACTAGGATGTCACGAAAGTGACTAAAATATATGTACAAGCTAAAGCAAAGATGCAACATTTCAGTACAAGAGATAAGACTAACCTGGACAAAATCCAGTAGCCATACTGATCTATGTCATTATTTTGATTTGTGTGATCATTGATAGGAATGTCTGGTTTCAAAGAGTAAGTACCCTATATAAGACCGATTTGTTTGGTTTCGAGTGTACCCTTCCTTGTATAAAACATATTGATGTTTGATAGAGTTTGATAAATAGATTAACAAGACATGAGATAAGTTTGATTACAAACTTTGAGAGGTTGTCTATGGTTGAATTAGTTTGATGGATAGTCTATGCTTTCTTGCTTTCATTTTTTAGCTTTATTTTTTTATTTTGTGAGTTTTTTTTATTTTTAGGATTTTGTTCAGGACATTTTATGATTTTTAGGAGTTTTTTTAGGACATTTTATAATTTTTTAGGAGTTTGTTCAGGACTTTTTTTTATTTTTATGATTTTCAAGAGTTTGTTCAGGACATTTTATGATTTTTTTAGGAGTTTGTTCAGGACATTTTATGATTTTTTTAGGAATTTGTTCAGGACATTTTATGATTTTTAGGATTTTTTAATGTTTTCCCCTAGTATCTAGCAAGGCAAAAGGGATTTTAAGTACATGAATGGATAAGCAAATGATGGTGGATGCTTTCAAGGACTATCTCACAATGTTAATCCAAGCACAGGGTCTAGATATAGCAATGTAAAGCAAGGATTTTGGCGATGTAAAGCAAGGATTTTAGCGATGTAAAGAAAGGATATAGCATAACAAAGACATATGGTCCAAAAAAGTGGTCATGTCAAGAGGTTTGTGGAAAACATATTTTTGCATTTTGTCCATAGTGTTGATCAAGATCTGGATAGGGGACAAATAGGATAATCAAGATCAAAGGTGGTAATGAAGGATGTAAGCAAGCAATAGATAGGAGCTAAAGGGTCTGTATCAAGTGTAATAGATAGGACACATGAAAAACCTGTAAAGATCCTTAACCTTGTCAAGGTCAAAGGTGGAAAAGGGATATGAATGTAGATAGAGCGAATGAGGAATAATGGAGGATGAAGGATAATGGAGGAAGAAGGATAATAGATGGATGTACATGGATGGAACTTGCCCCTAGTGTAAAGTGCAAAAGGATAATGGATTACTCATGATGCCCATTTTCTAGGTTTTCATCATGGTACTTGCCCAAGGCACCACAAGAAGTGGTTTTCACACAAGGATGAATTTATTTCTCTTTACTTTTTTTTTTGATTTTTTTTTCACTTTTTCATCTTTTTTCTTTTTTTGGAAGATAATGGAGGCATGATAGGGGATGGAAGAAGGGCTCCAACATTTCGCTTCTTTGGATGGTACCCTTAGAATATGAGTTGCAATAGACCATGGCTATGAAGGTATGCTCAAAGATGTTGGCAGGATAATGAAATGAAACTAGGGCAATGATTTATGCAAAGGATTGGATAAGAGGGATTGAAGGGTGAAAAAGAGGTGTTGGATAATGGATGGGATGTTGGAAGAATTATGTATGGATAGATGGAAATGCTGGAAAGATCAACTTTGGCACACACCTTGAGGGATGGTGGACATATGGAAGAGAAGTGAATCTCATATTATGAGATTTGGATGGAGGAAAGGTTACAGATTTTGGGGCATAAGAACCCAAAATGGATGAAGGAGGTGATGGAGGAATAGACTCAGAAGGTTTGGATGGAGGAACAACAATTTTGGATGCCAATTTTGATTTTTCTTTAGACTGTTGTGCTTCAAGCAGCCGATTAGGGATCCACATGGTTTTTGATTTTTCATGCTTTTGTAGTTCCTTAGAGTGAATTGCTTGTACAAGTGCCCTAGGAACCCATATAACTTTTGACTTTTTTGCTTTCTTTGTGGGCCCTTGTGGGGTTTTGTATTTTTCTTTTTCTTTTTGGATCATATTTTGCTTTGTTTTGACATGCCGATTATACAGGACATGTTGATCCTTAAATACATGTGGATTACTTGACTTATGACTTTTATGCTTGGCATCCAAATTGCTTGGAGGGAGATGCATGGATAGATAGGAATAATATGGAGGTATTTTAGATGGATGGAAGGTACTCGAAGATGTGTGCCTTTGTTGATCCTGCATAAGGGATGGAGGAATATAGGGACCTAGAATGGATGGAAGCAATGATGGGGAAAGCGTATATTTGGATTTAACTAGAGAAATGTAGGATTTATGAGAGATACCAACATCTTGAGAAATGTCCCTAAGGCCATGACCTTTAACATTTTCTTTAATATGGAGGGGTTCTTGCTTGTGGATATTTACCCCTTTGCCTTTATAAATATTTTGACTTGTAGGATACACTTTGCTTTGGAAAGAAGGCATGAGTCCATTATGAGATGGAGGTGGATTGTAGGGAATGATAGGATCATGAGAGGGATTTGTAGGCATGATGGATCCTTGAGGTGAAAATTGAGGATTATGACAAGGAGACAAAGGGATACTTTGATCTAGACATGGAAGGGGACCATTGGATGGAGTATGAAGCGTGTTTGACTGTTCATTTTGAATAGGATCATTTGAAAAGGTGGAAGAGGCATCATGATCTTTCTTGGGAAGTGGATTAGGAATGGGATATGGAAGGATCACTTTCTCTTGAGATGGAAGGGGGTCATCTTGGAAGAACTGGAAAGGTATAAGGGGATCATCATGGGATTCTAGGGAGGTGGGATCTTTTTCAACCATTTGATGGGATTGGAGAGTTTTGGTGCCTTGATCTTGATTTATGATAGGACTTGTTTCTTCATTTCTCAGATTATCCTCTTGACATGGAGTCACTTCTAAGGAAGGGGTAGTGTTTTTGATAGGTGTAGGGGATTTTTGGAAGGTCTCCATATTTTGGCATGATGGGGAAGCATTTTGAGTGGGAGTCTCTGGAGTGGGTATGTTTAGAATTGGAGTGCATGATGGCATAGGATCTAGGATTTTCAAATCTTTATAGGAACTTGTATCAATATTGGCATTAACTTGGATTTCCATAGGAGATATCCCTTGAAGGTAAACATGAGAAGTTTCATTGTTTGAAGGAGATGGTATGGATTGTTGCTGATAAGTTTTAGGAGATGAAGGCATCATGGAAGGGATGGAGGCCACACATGGAGCCTTGCTAGACATAGGTTCATGATTTTGATCATGCTTAGAAGTTGTTCCTTCTTTTTCTTTAGGTGAGTCATTAGGATCTTCAATTTCAATGACACCATTATCAATGAGATCTTGAATCTTATGCTTTAATTCCATGCATTTTGAAGTCTCATGTTCATTTTGTCAATGATATGCACAATACTTAATCAAAAATTCAAACCCCCATGTGGTCTTTTTAGGCAATATGATAAGATTATGCTCAAGAAGCTCTTTCAAAGTTGACTCAATAGATTGCCCCAAAGGTGTAAACTGCCTATCTAGAGGATATTTGGAGGAAATGTATTTATGTCTTGGTGAAGGTGTCTTGTGAGCTTGTTTGAGATTTGGCTTTTGATTGTCAATTATTTGTTGGTTTTTGATTGTCAAATCATATAATCATTTTAGCATTCCTTGAAGTTTCTCACTCTTGATGTCATGCATTTGTTTTTCAAATGGAGTCATTGATTTATTTTGTTGGATTTTCATGTTATATATTTATTTCTTGATATCTTGAAGCATTTGAGACAAGGTAGCCATGGGATTTTTAATTTTTTCAAAAAATTTAGAAGAGCTTATGGTTTGAATAGGCATTTACAATCGACAGGACCGAGAGTTAGATGTGTTGCAGAAGTCAAGATCAAATTGAAGCTAGTTGTTCATTTAACATAGTGATTGAGTGAAGTAACTAAGATCTGGTCTAGTTTTAGGAATGATCTATCCTGTGTAAGACGTTATCTAAGTTAACTTAGGTTTGATAAGATGTTGTTTGAACTAGCTTAGAGATGATCGACAAAATCATGCAACGCAACGGCAGGGGTACACTATCAAGATTGTTTATGCTGAGGAGGATGATAACTAGTTTTATGCTCGCTGTAGACTGGTTTAGGCAAGTTTGACTATTTGAGATTGATAAAATCAGGAATTCATACGACAGAGGATTGGACAGAGATGAGATTCTGACACACAGAGTTTCAATGACTAACAAAGAACAATTTTTGATAAGGACTGATGTTTCAATGACTGACGGAGACCAGTTTGGACACGGACAGAGTTTATCAGTGAGTTGTTGATTTGTTTTCTCTAGTTTTAGTGTTTTAGTTTCAGTTTCAGGGATGAAAACATAGAAAAAATGCAAGATATATAATAATTCAATCACAACAGGCTAACCCTATAGAAGTTGGCTTAGAGAAGAAAATCTTTTCTTGTTGACTTAGGTACACACCCAATAGCTAATTAGAATATGACCGCTAAGTCTCACGCAATGGATTCTCAACGTCGTATTAGCCGACTCCAAATGTTAATGGGGGCACGATATGACAAGTGTCTTGGGAGAGTTACTATCTCTCTTACACAAAGATTATCCCCCTTTTAGAGGTGAATCGGGTATCCTCTATCTTATAGTTTTTAGTAAGGGTTTCGTTTGAAAGGACCACCTGACTATCACGCAAGCATGATTTAGATACAAACCCAGTAGGATGTTGAAACCATGTAGTCACGCAAGTGTGATTTAGACCACGAATCCCTACAAGATGCTCAACATGAGACACTCCTCATAAATGAAGGAGTGCCACCAATTATTCCATCTCTTGGGACTTTCACCCCATAAGTGTTTTATTATAGTGAGTTGGATTCCTAGCTTTGGTCGGACTCACTTGGTTCGTTCCCTCTCACCGAGCCTTAGGGGCTTCTCGGGAGGCAGACCCTCTAAAGGTATCAATAGATCTCAAACTCTAATAGAAAAAACCTCAAGCTCTGGATTTCTAATTGTCCAAATGGACAAGAGCATAATCTCCTACTCTAGATTTCTCCCAAAAACACGTAAAACAAAGTTCTTTCCCTTATATAAATTTAAGTGTTCCTAAAAATATTAAGAAGACATAATGTTTGTTTGTATCTCTAGAGGCAACCTGCAAAAAAAAAATATCAGTAGTTCGAGTTTATAATCTTTGGCAAGCGTATGTTTAATGATTGAATTCTTTGTCAAGCGGACCTGCAAACATTAAAAGCCCAAGATTAGTTGCCGAAATAACATTAAAAAAATCATCAAAAGAAAATTCTAGCATGCAAACTATAAATTAAACTAATCTAACAAGAATTTCCATTTTTTATGACTATCCTAGTTATGACAGTTTTGATAGTACTTCACTCTATCGTTTATAAATTTTAAACCGGATATAGTTAGAAAAATCTCTTCGGTGGAAATGTGTAAAACTTGGTTTTATAGAACATATTAAAATTTTGTTTCTATCCAACGGTTCAATAAAAAGTTATGCCCTCTGAATAGAGACCATTTTTTACTGTCATAGAAGAATAAGAAAAATGATAATACTGCACTCTATCATTCCTAGGTGAAATTGTACAAAACTTGGTTTTCAACAACATATTAAAGATTGGTTGAGATCCAACAGTTCAATAAAAAGTTATGCCTTCCAAACAGAGACCATTTTTTACTATCATGGAAGAACAAGCAAAAAGAAATATTTTTATTTGCAAATTTAACACATGTTTATTAGTTATAAAAACCAAACATTAAATTTGTTCAAGAAACATTAGAAATCTTATAGTTGTGGGTTCGAGCCCCATGGTGAGCGCCAAAAATGTGTGTGTGAAAAGTGGACCTATATTTGTATCTGAAATACACAACACTTCAATTAATTCATTAGATGCATGGTTAGTAAATCAATAATCAATGAATAATAAACCATTACAAAGTGACCCATTGCCTTCTAGTAGATGCGAGTTTAGATTGCTCTCAGATTGCTAAGCTATCCAATGACTAGACAACACCTAAACGAAGGATTTTTAATCTATATGAGCATGAATATGAGCTAAATGGATGCAAGATGTAAGGTAGATATGCAAGATTAATCTAACATGATTTAAGCAATATATTAATATTTAAGCTAAATGATTTAAGCAATATGAAATAACTAATATGCAATATCTCAATGCAAATTCTCAATGAACCTAGAGCAAAACAACATAATAACAATATATTCTCCAAGATTTTGGAATGAGAGATGAGAGCCTGAATTTATAGAAAATTCATAAAGAAACCAATGGCTAAGATCAAATGAGCGGTCAAGATTTTCCAAGAGGAATTACAATCCAGTTGAATTGATGTGATTGGATGCTTTTTTGAGTTTTAAAAGAAATTGAACTAAAATTAAAATAAAATCAAGAAAAAAACTGATTTATTCTCTATTTCATTCAATTTTAATATTTAATTGTTTTAATTGTTTTCTTTGAGATTATCTATCAATTTTTAATTTGTCTTTCAAGATTATCTCCAATTGATTTCTTTTCTCAATTTTTAATTCTTTTTTTATCAACTAATTGATTTTTTTATTTATTTTTTGAAGATTTGTGCTCATAATTTCCAATTCCTCTTTCTTGATTTGTTTCCTTTTTTGGAGATTTATGGCAATTTTTATTTATTTTTCAAATTAATTCCTCTTTTTGATGATTTAATGGCAAATTGATTTATTTAATTAAATATGCTAGGATATTTAATAAAATAAATAAGATAATTGTTTAAAATGATTTTCTTGAAATGATCAATTAATTAAATAAATATTTAATTAATATCAAGTGATTAATTTTGCCATGTGACATTGATGATTTTAGAAATTAATTGTGTGCTCAAGATTTATTTAATTGCCTTTGGTTAGGACCCTGGTGACGTTGTCGAGATTAGGGGCCCATGGTTTAGATGACCATTTTTAGGGTATTACATTAATAAGGCTAAAATTTATCATTCTAATACAACACTAGTTCATCCCCCCTCTTAGTGTTATTGGATTCCAATAATTAGTATTAGAGCCTTGTGCCTCAGAGGAAGTTTCACATCTTGAGGAAGATCCCAAATCTGGAATCCATGGATATGGCTTTGGAGAAGCAACTTGAGATGACACTTGAAGATTATGATGATGAAAGGTTGAAGAACTTAAAGATACAAGATGAATTGAATTCTGCTAAGGAATTCATTCTTCTCCTACAAGAGAGGCTAACATCTGTTCAAGCTAGGAGGAAGGAACTTTTACAAAGTCAGGATGATGAAGAGAAAGATGCACTTAAGGAACAATGTTAGAAATTGAGTCAGGAGAACATGGTTATGAAAAATGAAATGCAAGTTATAACTATGAGAATGTCTAAGGAGATTGAGGACCGAAAGAAAAAGGAAGAAAATCTTGTTGTATCCCTGAAGAACAAATTTGAAGAATGTGGTAGTTTGGTTCATAATAATGATATGTTGAGAGCTAATTTAGTACAATACTAGAGTAATAAACAAGAGCTTAAGAGACACATAATAATTCTGAGAGAAGATTTAACTATTGCAAGTGAGTATAAATAAAAAATCAAGATTAGCTCAGCACAGCTAGATGAGTTGTTGAAGAGACAAAGGCATATTGGAGATTCCAGTGGACTTGGATTTGAGAAAGGATAGAGTTCTGATACTGCTAATGAAGATCAAAACCATAAGGCACCGGTAAGGCAATTTAATGCTTATAATTTTATTGGTAGATGTTTTGTTTGCAATAGATTTGGTCACATGGCTAGACAATGTAGAAACGGAGCAAATCAGAACCCTAATTTTTCTCTCGGTAAATGTTCTAAATGCAATAAGTATGGTCATAAGACAAAAGATTGCAAAATGAATGTTAAATTCTATGGAAGTGGAAAGCTTGGACATATGGCTAATCAATGTAGGTCAAGCAATTTCACTGGTTTTAGCAAAGCAATTCAAAGAAACAATTTTACATGTTATGCATGTAATGAGGTTGGACATATTGCTAATTTTTGTAGAAGAAGAAATCCATTGGTTGATAATGGGGGATCAAATGAGAAAGGGAAAGAGAAGGTTAGTGAAATCCGACAAGATCATACTCAGAGATGGGTTAAAAATACTGAACAACAATCATGAAATGGAAATGCACCGATTACTTATCCGACAGAGGAGGTTGCTCCTTCATCGGTAGGTAGCTTATTTGGCAACTGAGGCAGATGCCTTAGGGGTAGGCAAAATTCATGAAGATGTTGCATATGCCCTAGGAAGAGGTTCTGGAAGATGTTCTAGATGTTAGGATAACCAATGAACAACTGAGAGGGGGGGTGAATCAATTGTTAACAGATTATATGTTGGCATTTTTTATGTTTATGTTATGATTGTCATTGATGGACACACACTTTTATTGAGATCCCCTTTATATGTATGAGCTAGAGTTCAACTGGTATTTGTTCCAACCTGTATGTTGTATTCTAGTCTTTAGACTATTAGTGATTTTGTAGAATGTGTTTCCCGGTCTGAAGTGGCATGTCGACCCCAAGCAACTCATAGATCTCAAGCGGTATGAGGGAGCAAAGCGGTATAACACATTCTTACCAGTCTTCATTTTTGTCAAACCGACAACTGGTATTTTGTATGAACCGATAATACTCTATGATGAGTTACCAACTAGCATTTTGTGATGAGTTACCAATCCACTGATTGATTGACGGTACCAACACACTGACGGTGCTTTTTGTGTCATGTTACTGAGTATGTCTAGATTCATTGAACCTAGGAAATTGTAATGTAATCCTATTGGACCAACATGAAATCAGATTCCTTTAAAAGGACATCATTTCTAGGGTTTTAGGTTGTTGTTGAAAGGGTTTATGTTGTGACTAGGGTTTAAGGTAGTTGTTGAGTTGTTGTAAGAGCGATCTTATCTGAGAAGATCAAGTTGTAACTAAGAAAGAGATAGAGAAGACTGAAGTAATGCTAGAATGCATTAGCAATGAGCTATACTGGATCTAAACAAGCAGTTTGTGCTATTAGATAGATCAAACACTTGTTGATTACTCACATCTTTGACAAGTCTGTAGCCCTTAACCGGGTAGGTCCAAAAGCCTATTGTAAAATCCTCTAACAAGGTGGTCTTTAATTAGACTTATCTCCTAACAGAGATTGAGATTCCTAATAGGATCTGTTCTGGTGAAGAACATTGTAAGACCTTAACCGGTCTGACCTTAACCAGTCTAGTTTCTATTCTATAGATAGTGACTTGTAAGTTCCATCTCACTGTGGTTTTTCCCATTTGGGTTTCCACATCAAATATCTTGTGTTATGGTTGTATTACTCTTGTGGGTGAATGCTTTATTTGCATTTTGGTTTGCATGTGTGATAACCGGTCTGTCTATTAAACTGTTTTACTGGTTTGTCTTCAGACTGTTTAAGTGTCTAAGTACAGAAATTTTTGGCATACTAATTCACCCCCCCTCTTAGTATTCATCATTATAACATCTAATCCACAATATGACCCTACACAAATCAAGTACTGGTAAAGAACAGACAGATGTCGGTAGGAACAGATACCGTTAAACAATACAACTTAAAAATTAACCAGATAATCAATATAAAGCAACCATACCACATAACATCATTATTTTCACGTGGAAAACCCAGAAAAGGAAAAACCACGGTGGGAAACCTACCCACAGTCAGGTGATACTTCTGTAGAAAGTATGTGTTACAATGAGGGGCCTGCACTTGCAGGAAGGCACACTGCCTAGAGCATACTGCTCATTACAAAAGAGTCTCATTGACTACAGAGAGACTACAACCTTCTCAAGATAAATGGACAACAATCTAATAGAGTGAACTACTAGAAATAGCATCTACTATGCCTGATTACAGTATCGGTTAAGCTCAATGTCAGAGGACTAAATCCTCTTTTGAATCCAATTCGATCACCAATGATCTATCAACTCCTTTGCGTGAATGATATTACAATATCCGCATATTATATTTCTTGACCATGACCTTTCCAATAACCATGATACTTTACAAAGATTTTTTACCTCTTATTTATACAAACCCTAAGGCCTAAACCAATTAGGTCGGCCACCTAAAGATATTACAATAAGATCATTACATAATTCCTTATTACAATGATATGCCATGTCGGCTTAAGACCAAAACAATAATAACAAATCCATAAAACATCTCAAATCATCCAAGTAACGTGCAGAGTACATGTTAGCATGATATCAGTCCATAACCTAGATAGGTACCAAACCTATTATGGGTCCACCATGCCAAAGCAAGCCATCTCTGAAAATGAAAGCCTAATGGAGTCAAATACTGCTATTTCCAAAGAACTCTCTAAGTCAAAGGAAATACTTGCTAAGTTCAGCAAAAGTACTATCAAGCTAGAGCAAAAGCTTGAGTCATCTAGACTGGTAAAGAATACCAATGGACTTGGTTTCTCTAGACATGAGGAAGGAGAATCCTTTGAAACAAATGCTGAAGCATCAAAGAAGCAACCGACACTCAAAGGAAAAGGTAAGAAAAAATTCAAACTTGTTTTCTTTAACTATCTTAAAGAAGGACACACTGCCAATGTATGTAGGAGCAAAGCCTACAATAATTTTTCTTATTTTATCAATAATGTACCTAGATCCAATAAGTTCAATGGTCATTGTTATGCATGCAACAAGTTTGGGCATAGAGCATCTAAATGCAGGTCTGTCATGAACAATACCAGAAGATATCCTCAGAGGACCCAAGGAGATGGTCCGGAATCTTTTGTGAACCGGAACCCTAACCGGTTTAATGCTTATAATTATCAATCAGGCAACAATGGTTATCAACCAGCAATAGGATGGAGAGGAAACTGTCGGATTTGTCATGGACATGGTCACACTGTTGCTACATGTAGAAGCAAGAATGGAAACATGAACAATGAACCTTGGAGAGAACTTGGATTGGTTTGTTATCACTACAACAAACCCAGTCACATTGCAAGATTTTGTAGAAGCAAAAAGAGTATATCTGATGATATACCGATCACTCAGAAAGGAGAAATTAATGTAGAAATAGTTCAAGTGGACATGAACAAAACCTGGAGGAAGAAACCAACAATGTTGGAAGAGGAACCAGTTTCTACACCCAGTGTGGAAATATCGGAACCGGAAAACTAAGCTCCAAAGAGGCTTAGGGGGAGCAAATGGCGAAATGATTGTGAACCCCCTAGTTACACCAGTAAAAGATCTTAATCGATATGTAATACTTGTCGCTTAGTAGAAAACCAGAAATGGTAAAAGAGGTAAATTAGGGTTTACACCCTAATAGAGGAGCATTAATGGCAGTAGGTGAGAGACATGTATAAAAGCATATTTCAAATCATTTCTCTCTATCTATTTTCAAGCGAAGAAAAGGTGATTTGAGCTAAGATTTCAAGAAATTGACAAGTCTTGAAGGAGATTCAAACTCAATTTGCAAACGGTCGTGGAGAACACAAAACGATGATTTGGCAATCGACGGAGAGTGGAGTGAAGTAGAATTAGGAAGCCCTAAATTCACATTGTAAAGGTATTTTTTTGTGTTCTTGAAATACTCTACAATGGCTTCTGCATCTCATACCAGTTCTAGTACATCCATTGAGTCGGAAAGTTTCAGTCAAAGGAAGTCCAAATATAATACCCTATCACAAGTTCTGGCTAGAGTAATAGTTGAAGAGGGAATTTCTAATTATATTGATTGCAAAATAGAAGACCTAGGGTCTTTAGCTATTCACACCTAGTTAGGTTTATTTTGCGGCAAGGACAAGAAAATCAAACCGGAGTTTAGTATCCTAGAGAAGAAGAAACTCCATAATGTAGTATACTTTCTGGAAGACTTTACGGAGGATCATATCAGGATCATTTTGAGCAGAGTCCATGGTGACAAGATGTACCTAGAGAGGATGCATGATATCATGCCATAGGGAATTCATGCAGTCACTGGTTTCTATAAAACAGGGGAGGTGCCAGCCCTAAGAATGGTAAGAAAAACGGAAATGGCCAAGCTCATCGGTTCAACAAGTGACTCATGAGGAATGATAGTTAATCCTATCAAGGATGATCTGGTGAAATACGCCTGCATGGTGATAGGCTACAGAACATTCTTAGCCAGCAAGATTAATTATGTACCTATTGCAGCAGTAAATGTCGCTTACTGGATGATTAAAGAGGACGCATCATTTGACCTATGCACCAGTATGCAGAGGCAACTCCTGTCTAATCTGAAGTCTATTAAACAGGATAATGCACTGAGATTCAAGTTTGGACAACTACTAGTTGGGTTGTTTTTCTATTTCCAAGGCTACTTTCCTGGAGTAGGAGATGTCCAGTGGTCTCCTGACCAACCGATGACCAAGTAGATCAAGGAAAGCATACAAGCCATTGGAACCGGTTACCCTGATGTGCTGAACAAATGTTTTGATGAGTTTAGAAGGAAGATGAGTCAAAGGGTAAGGATCTCAGGTGACATCATTAAGAAATATGAAGATGACGTCTGTTTCACCATCCAGGTGGACAAATGCTTAATGGAGGCTGTTGAGCCTAGAATGGAAGAAGTGGAGCCAATGGGCTATGAGGTGATGTATGATATGCTAGAAGGGTATGCCTCAACCCTTATTGCCTCACCTCTTGATCCTATGGCTAAGAGGACCGGAACCTATTTGGAGAAGATTGCACCAGCCGAGGAACCCTCTATTAAGAAAGGAAAAGAACCGGCTGCAAAGAAAGCAAAGGCAGTGCCTGCAGCATCAGCACCAGATACTACTGCAACTCCAAGAGTGACCAAGCGGTCACCTACAAAGAAGAAACCGGAAGTGACACCGGCAAAAGTCTTTGAAAGAAAAAGGAAGACTAATTCAAATGAACCAGACTCTGAAGAGACCGAGTCTGATGAAAAGCCAAAGAAGGCCAGACAGACAAAGAAAATGAAGAAGAATGAACCGACACCATCCGCACCGGTAAATATTGATATCTTCTCATATAAACCTTTGACACATTGTCAAAGAACAATAAAGAATATTAGAAGAAAATTACTTCATGATTTAGTAGATTATTATGATGATTTTAGTGATGAGGAGAAAGAAGAAGTATTACAGGAAATCATTATTTATTTGTGTAAAAATGACTGGTCGCCATCAGAGATTAAATCTCAGACACCAAATTCTTTATATAAAGCATTAGATAATAAATGGCGCATTGCCATTGAAAAAGAATAGGAGATTAGGGAGAAAGTCTTTGCACAGTACTTTCCCGACCTCTCAAATTCAGAATTATTTGATGTTTTGGACCAAAATAAAGGACTCTTCTTCACAAGGAGAAGAAGACTCTAGTTGTTGGAGGGAAGAGTTGATGATGTTGAAAAAGACACTCATCAACATATGAATCATGCTATTCAAGATTACAAAGCACGAATGGTCAACTTGCAAGCAGAAAAAGAACCGATCATATCCAAACCGGATGAAGTTTTTGATGAAGGAAACCTAGTTGAAGAACCAATTGACACTATTGATGTTGATGCCCTGGATGTAGAAGATGTCACTCAGGACATACCTTTTGAGGGAACAAAATAGGGGCAACAAGCCGAATAGGGCAGTGAGCAAGCCAAGGACACACAAGAAGTGGCTAAGGAACAGGAAGAGAAGAAGAAGAGGGATGAAGATGAGAAAAAGAGAAAAGAGGAAAAAGAGAAACGAAAAGATGAAGAGAAGAAGAAGCAAGAAGATGATAGGAAGAAGAAAGAAGAAGAGGATAAGGAAGAAAATAAGAATAAGGAAGAGGAAGAAAAGAATAAGAAGGAAGAGGAAGAGAAAGAAGAAGAGAAAAGGAAGGAAGCAGAGAGGAAAAAGAAAGAAGAGGAAGACAAGGAACAAGAACAAAAGAAAGAAGCAGAGAAAAGGAAGAAGGAAGAAGTAGACAAGGTAGCGGAAGCAATGAAGAGCACACATATGGAGACTCCAAAGGCAACCAGGAGTCAAGCCAAACCGGCTGATATCTCCAGTCCTATCAATCTCCAGTCTACAAGTGAGTCAGTATGCAGAGCATCGAGGTTGCTCAAGAGCACCTTGAAATCATTCACAGGAAAAAGGAGCAAGACATAATTCAGGCAGTTGTAGACACCCTTACCGATTTGATCCCCAGTACCAATCTTCCTAACACTGAATCATCACTAGCACAGCTCAAAATACTATGTACTATAGTGGATGATCAGGTGTAGAGCCTAGAAGAAGCAGCTGAGGCAAATGTCAAGAAAGAGCATCAAAAGGCTCTTAACATTGCTCTGATGAAAAAGTTGTGTAGACGTATAAAAATGACCATATTCCTAAATGAATATTTTATGTTCATTTCTCTATTTAATTAAATCCAATTTAATTAAACTATCCACATTCCTCTATTTAATTAAGTAAATTACTCAATTTATTTAAATTAAATTCACTATACCCATTTAATGAATAAATCATTTTATTCAATTAAATCCCCCCTATCCACTTTTAATTAAATTCAAATTTAATTAAATAGTTATCCTAAATTGAATAAATCTAATTTATTTAATTTCCCCAAGTTGCAACCAAATTGAATTAAATTAACTTTATTTCAATTAAATCCTATTATCCCTCCATCCACTTGCATTTTCCTACATCTCCCACTTGCTTCCTAAAACCTATTTCTAATCCCTTCTAGACTCTTCTAATCGCTTCTAATTAGCCTAACCCATCTTCTAAACTTTGTCACATCCCTAAGCAAAGGGAAGTCACTTCTCAAACCCTTAAAGTCTTTGATAACCATTAAAGGCTTCAAGTCTTCAACCACTTAATTTCCCAAAGTCTCCCAAACCATTAATGGTTAATTCAACCCTCTTACATGGTTAGAAACTTTTTTCCTAACTTAACCTTCATCCAACCCAAGGGTCTCATCAAGCCTTTAATGCTTTGACCATGATTATCTCTTAATCATTTTCACAAGGTTTTATCCTTGGATTAACTCTTAATCCAATGGGTAATCTTAACTTAGGCTTGACCCTTACCCTCTAGATAACCATAAGGTCTTCTCAGGCATTTAATGCCTCCAACCCCTTTTCTCAACCCAACCCTGTGTTGACACTTGTCACCATTTCATTGGTGCAAATTGCAAACATGGATTCCCAACTTTCAAGCTCAACCCTTGATTAACTCTTTCAATCTTGGCCATCCATTGCCCTATTTTTGCTATAAATAGAGCTCTCATTCCTCCATTTTGAATCATCCTCAAAGTTTGTAGTATCACACTTATGCTCAAATACATTCAAGCTTTCATATATCATTTTTATGCTCATCATTTTAGCCTCTCTTTAACTAGGAATTAGTCTAAATATGCATGTTTAGAATACTTTCTTTATCATTTAGCTCAATCATTTCTAATATATCATGTTAGGATAGTATTTATACTAACCTTGTCATCTTATAATCTAGTTTATTGCATTTTAAGATCATGCATAGCTTAGGATGCATTTCATTCTAAAATCTATCAAAAGCATTCCTCGTTCTTGCATTTGCCATCCCTAAACCATTTTGCTCAGTGATCTGAGAGCAAAAACATTGGTTTGAGGGACATTGTAAGATAGAGAACCATGGGACCAACCTTGGGAAGCTGAGTGACACTTCATTACTCAATAGCTTGCACCAAGAAGTCCTATGTGTGTGTGTGGACAAGTCTTTTGGAATATTTTCACATATTGAGTTCTATCGACTCGCTTTTCCCGCATACATTTCTGGTGCCCATCATGGGGCTAGACCCCATATATCAAATCGGTTTTTGAATTTAACCACTTTTGCAGGCACGTGAGAAAAATGAATTAGCACGTTAAGTTGACTGTTTAGCGCATCCGGTTAACAACCTAGCACATCTAGTTCACTGTTTAGCATGTGGAATCCATCATCTAGCGCGTGAAGCCCATATATTAGCGCATCAGATCACTATTTTTCCTGTAGGTCTTGGCGCAAGAGAAAACTAGAACAACACTTTTGGCGCATAGAGTAGCGCATCCAGAAAATAGTATAGCACATTGAAACTTTCTTTTAGCGCATCGAGGTTATATTGTAGCGCGTACAGTTTGTTCTATAGCGCATCATAGACAGAAAATAATTTGTAACCAAAAATTCAAAATTAGGCTTGTGAAGCCCACCATGATGATTTGATTTTTTTTCTGCTAACTGACTGTGTGTAGGTTCTAACATTTTTATGCAGGAACGAAAGGAATTAGTCTAGTTTTATTTACTTTCTTTCAAAAACAACAAAGCAAACCTTTCATTCCTGCAAGTTAGGAAAAACACTTCATTTGGGAAGCTCTAAAAAGAACAAGCAAATTTACTTTTAGCAAGGTTAAAACAAACTTCACCTTCCTTCGGTGCCTAAAAGTATCAATCTAAATTCATTGCAAAAGGAAAAAAAACCTCATCTTCATTTTATGCAAAGCAAACAGGGAAAACTTTCCCCTATCGACTTTAATTTTGTTGACCAACATCACGATTTACTTTGTTGACCATGTTTATTTTTCAAAAGTTTTTGGAAATACACACTTTTCTATGAAAGGTTAAAAAGAACATCATACTTGTTGGAGCAACATCTCCGAATAGAAGTTAGCAAATCATTGTCTTGAAAGCTAAAAGGAACCTCGTTTGCCTTGTCTCGAAAGTGGAAGGAATATGCTCTCCCCTTAACTAGGTGATCAAAAATCCAAACCACTCTTAAAGCTTTCTTTACTTCAAGCAATAAATCCTTTAGCAGGCCTGCCTTCCCGAGGGGTTGAAAAACTCTTAAAGCCATTCTTTGGCCGGTGTGAAGGGAACGACCTAAGTGGGGAACGACTTTGATGCCAAGAATTCCAACCCACTATAATCAAATGTGGAAAGTGACGAAAGTCCTTTTCAACAGTTGCACGCAACGATTAGCCTTCCCCCAGTATCCTCAAGATACGTAAAGCCTTTGTTCTAAAGGTTGGGAAGCCTCCTAAGGGAGTTTATCACTAATGACCGAATGGGAAGCTTGATTATGAACCATAGAATTAGAAACTTTGAACCGAGTCAGTAACCAGACATTTATAACATCATAGTGCAAGGGTGGGGAAGAATCCACCCCCAAGATTACTCACCATATATCTCCCAAGATAACTACTCAACTATGAAGCGATTCACTTTGAGTTAATTTCTGGCAAAAGGCAAAAAAACGGGCACCCTCTAGGAGGTGACACGGCTGTTTGAGCTGACGGAGTATCAAGACTAGTGGGCTATGATGTTATTTATGACCTTTGAATAAAGAGTCTTTCTGAAGTGTATTATTCGTATCCAAACCTATTAAAACATTGGGGATTTGAACACATCCTCGCAGAACATACACTTTTTGTTAGATTAAGAAAAATGGTTGTACTTTTTGTGTCGTGCTTGCATTTACTACTTCAGAAAATCATCCATCAAACTTGAAAAATTCATGACAAAAATTCAAAATTTACAAAAAATCAACCAAAGGAAATATCAGGGCAGTTTAGCGCATAAGACCAACTTCTTAGCACGTGAGGTACTTTTGTTAGCGCATCCAACCATCAATTTAGTGCATTGGTTCCAAACAGTAGTGTTTTATCCCAAAACAAAACAGTGTGAAAATATTTAGCGCATCAGAGAAACAATCTAGCGCGTGGAAGCATCAGCTTAGCGCGTGGAGGCTAAACATTAGCGCGTCAGATTCACAGGTTAGCACGTTACAGGCCCAGGGTAGCGCATAGCTTTTTCAAAACAGATAGAAAACAATTTTGAATAGTCAAAACTTTAGCGCGTGTCTGGGGGTAGCCTAGTGCATGTGGTCATTATTTTAGTGCGTGGAGTAATTTTTGTAGCGCATGTAGTATCTGTTTTAGCACGTGATCAAAAACATAAAAAAAGAGGGCAAAACAGTGAGGAATTTTTAAAAAAATTCGAAAACATTTTCAAAAGCCTTTTCCATCAAACATCATTTTTCATCAAAGCAGAGTGACAAAAACAAACCGTTAAAAACTATTTCTTGAGCTAAATTTGTGTCAAAACAAACGTTGTAAAAATCCTACACTAATCGCACGATAAAACATGTCTATCTTATCATAATCTAGAAACCTCATTAGTAGTATCAACAGAATCCTTTACCATCTTACGGATTTCATCTCAAAAATACTTATTTAAAATTTTCAAGTTGTCAAATCAAGTTTCCATATCTGGAGGCTTTTATGCATATCATTTGACATGCTTTGTCGTGAAGGGGCATCTAAACCTTCACTTTGATAGAGTAAGATTTGAAATTTTCCAAACAAGATCAACTGAATCCAAACAAATCAAAGGAAACCATTGATCACTCATGCATGACTAATCCTCATATTCTGAGAAGAAAGAACCTTTATCGTAACATCACGTTGAAGAAACAACAACCTAGTTTTTTCAAGTTCATCAAGAGAAACAAGTTTTTATACATCAATCATCAACTTTTCAAATCTCATTGGGTATTCCTTCATCATGTCAAACATTATATCCAAAACAAATCCAATGAATTTGACAAAGAACCCTTGAAGACAAGAGCCTACTGTCAAAAGTCTTCTTTTAATCAAATCATAAGCCGCGGAGGAAAAATCAATCCAGCATTCTTGCCCGATGAGTGTATCACTTATAACACATCTTGACCAGAACCACCCACCCCGAGCAACATATCAACGAGGCTTTTGTCCATTTCATTGCAGAAATGCCTGTTACTCGCTCTCAAAGAAACCAACAAAGCGAGACACATGCAGAGTCTAGTATGAATCGGAGATTGTCAAATCCTTTTGAAGTTCCACACTTAGAAGAAACTGAAATTTCTGAAGCACTTCTTCAAGAATGTCAGGAAAACCCCTCATTCCAAAAACTTGTCGAAAGGCTCATGGAAAATGACAAAGAAAAATATCTGCCCATGCTCACAAGTAAAGGTGTTAAACTTCCTGAAGATTTAGACACAAACATCTTTAAAACCGGATCTCGACAATATGCATATCAAAAACAACAAAGAGAAGAAGAAACTTGTAACTTTGAACAACACATACCTGAGCAACACATTCCAAAACAACGCATACCAGAAATGTGTATACCCAAGCTAGAAACACCAAAGCAAAATATATCATTTACCACACCTTTTCAACTGAGCACTAATACAAGGGAAGAACTCTTCCCTCAACAAGACAATATACCTTTGGCTGCTCTTACCCAACAAATGCAAATGTTACAGTGACAAATACATGACATGCAACAAGGGACAATAGTGTGGTACTCTTTAAACGAAATCTGTCCTTATCCATTTGACAGAAGATTGAACATGGTGCCTTTTCCTCCAAACTCAGACGTCCCTAAATTTGATAAATATGATGGGAAAAGTGATCCCCGAGATCATGTTTGAGAATTTTGCACAACGAGTCTTGAATTTGCTCACAATGACACCTATCTGATGAGGTTATTCCCAAGAAGCTTGGGAGGGCAAACAATGGAATGGTTATCCAAAATTACACCACCTGTCAGATCATTTGATGAATTGGTTAATAAATTCATAACCCAATATTCCTATAACATTCAACATGTCATAACCATGCTAGATGTTTGCAACACCAAACAAAAGAACAATGAAACATTCATGATGTTCCTTCAACGCTGGCGATGTATGGTATCCAAATATCCTCGAGATATTCCTGAAAAGGAAAAAATGGAAATCTTCATTGACAATTTGAATGGTGAAATGAGTTACAGACTAAAACTTCAATGCATACCATCTTTCTCTAAATTGATTGAAAATGGCATTCAAGTAGAAGAAGCATGTGTCAAAAAGGGAACACTCAAATTCTACAAGGAAGGAACAAACTCATCAAACTACAATAACTAGAACAAAAACAACTTAGATAAATCTCGATTTTGGACTCAAAACAAAAACGAAGGCAACAATGAAACGCATGATCCCAAATCTAAGCAACCAGTGCTTGCATTATCCAAAAATCCTCAAAAGACTATTGTGATTACCATCATAACAAGGGTCATCAGATGAACGATTGCATGAGATTAAAACATGTGGTGCAAGATATGATTGATCGAGGTGACTTAATAGTAGATGGTCTCAAAACAAATGGTGATCATGGAGCCTTTAAAAATCCTCTTCCAAATTATAACAAAGATGGAGCTTCAACCTCGAACGATACCCGCGAAGCTCGTATCAACCATATCTACAACAACACCATAAACCACATATCAGCTAAAGATCATCAAGTAAATGTCATCACCATCCGAGATAAGCGTGATCATGAATCTATCAATGTAACAACCCGAACTCAAAAATATGTCTTAAAAGGACATACGTCACCTACAACTGCCACACCAAAAATCCAATATGACTTGGTTAGCCAGCTACACAAAACTCCAGCTCAGATATCTATACTAGAATTGCTGAAACTATCACCAAAGCACAAAGACATCTTGGAACAAGCACTATTGGAAACTAATGTACCTCAAAATCTGGATACAGACAGATTTCAAGCCATGGTCGCCCATATGACTGGACCTCATAACCTCACCTTCTCAGAACATGATGATGCTTCCTTAAGCCATCCGCATAACACTCCTCTCCATATTGAAGTCATTGTTTGCAAACACCGAGTAAAAAGAGTCTTAATAGATGGAGGAGCCGGACTTAATATATGTACTTTAAAGCTTATCCGTGCATTAGGCTTCTTAGAAGAGTCTATAGATCCCTGCAAGAAAATTACCATAAAGGCATATGATGATGAGGAAAGGTCCTCTAAAGGAACTGTGATATTACCTATTCAAGTGGGACTAGTGCAAAAAGATACTATATGTCAGGTCTTAGACATAGATCTTACCTACAATATTTTGTTAGGGCGACCCTGGATACATGAAATGCAAGTATTACCTTCTACATATCACCAGTGTGTCAAATTTCCTTATGATAGACAAGAAGTCTCCATATCTACTGATCACAATCCATTTCGGCATTGCAACGCAATGGGGACAGCCCAAGATAGTTTGGTTCCTCATAATAGAGAGAAACAACGATCTTTAACATCAGATCTACAAACAGCAAAGTCCAACTCCTTATTTGGAGACTTTAAATAGAAAATGCAAATCAAAGACCAAGGCATAGGAGAATACTCTTTGGAGCCTTTATATTTGGCCAAATTACCAACATCACCTAGATCTCATGAATTGCCTACTACATCAACGCATTTGGTCACTCAGCCCATCACCAAATTTGATGCTACCTTTATCCAATTGGGCACTTTAGCACATGAATCAGAAGACAAGGATGTTCTTAGCTGGTTATACAAAGATGAGAAAGAAGATAATAGAGCAGCTACTCTGGACATTGTTCTACCAACACACCTATATGGAAAAGGATACTTAATCATGTAGCAAATGGGATATGATGGTAAAGGACCTATTGGGAAACACAAAGAAGGAGTCACTGAACCTATAGATCTTCCTTCACAGCCCAATGGAAACAAAGCAGGATTGGGTTGTGAGCTCACCTTCCTATTAAAAAGGCCACCCCACCTAACTACAAAACCTCAATGGAAAGTAAAGAAGAAATACAAAGAAGAATCCTGGCAGGAAGCACTCTTTGAATCAACAGAAACAATCCGCAAGGCACGAGAACGTCAAGATCAAAAATTACATCAAGAAAAGCTTCTAAAACACAAAAGGGCCATATCTGCAGTAGTAGCTCATATTCAAACACCAATATCTCAAGAAACAATAAAATCATCTCCGGATACCATTATTCCTCCCCGAGGAAACACAGTGTATGAACAAATATAGAAAATAGAAGCCGGATCTGACACAGAATCAACAAAACCTACCAAAATGGTATCCATCATCAAAGATTTGTTTTCACCATACAACATCCCAGTTTATAGCACTGATAGAATCTGGGATAATGCCTCTGAGACTGATTCCAATGAATATGAATGGGGTACCTGCTCCAATGCTACTACAGATATCCCTGATGATACTGATTCTATATCCCTTTCTCAAGAAGAACATAATGCAAGAGATAGACCTCTTGAATTTGGACCGCAGAATATCTATGACGCCAAGGAAAGCGAACAGGAACATTATGAACAAGTCTATGTGGAAGATAATACCATCGAAGACCTCAACAAAATCCTGGACTTCTTTAAAACCAAGAACAATCACGATGAACACTCTGTCCTAACACTTACAGTAGCAGAACTTGATCCACCTAACGATTCCTTACCGCTTGTCTTTTCTGACCTCATCGACTGGGTTGAACCTGAAATCCATGATATACCAATTTTTCCAGATGATGAATCTATTATCCACTACCTATGTACCATAAATCCGGAAATAGGCTCTACCAGTGAACAAAGTAACGATGTCTGCAAACCAGGGAGTGCCAAGTCTCTCAGTCGCAAAAATGAACCAAGTAAAAGATTTGATGCTGAAAACCAGTCAATGGCAGCTCTAGATCACAAAAAAGTAAAAATAAAGGACGCATCTGAGGGTGAAAACCTTTTTAAGGTACCTAACGATGGGAGACTTGACACTCTTCCTGAGCACTTTCATGAGTGATCACCCATATTGATTGAGCCCACTCAATCCATCAACATTGGTACCACAAAAACAGTCAAAAACCTACACCTTGCAGAATCTCTGACAGAGGAAGAAAGATCAGCATTCATCATTTTCTTTAAAGAACAACAAATTAACTTTGCTTGGTCATATGTTGATATGCCCGGAGTGGATCCATGCTTAATCATGCATCACTTATCCAACTCTTTAGGAGTTAAACCAGTCAAGAAAAAGCTATGAAAGATGAATCGACAGGTGGCACTCATGGTCAAAACTGAACTAAAGAAATTATTAGACATCGGATTCATCTGACCCATTGACTATGCAGAATGGATTTCCAACATCATTCCAGTATCAAAACTAGATGGTAGTATCAGAATATGCACTGACTTCAGAGACGTCAACAAAGCTTGTCCAAAAGATGACTTTCCTCTACCCAGTATCGACATAATTGTAGATCTCATAGCAGGCCATGCAATGCTCTCACTAATGGATGGTTTCTTAGGCTATAATCAAATCAAAATAGCTCCAGAAGATCAAGATAAAACTGCATTCAGCTGTCCTTGGGGAATGTACTATTGGAATATTATGCCTTTTGGCTTAAAGAATGTAGGGGCCACTTATAAAAGAGAAATGACAACAATATTCCATGACATGATGCACACATTTATGGAAGACTATGTGGATGATTTACTAGCTTAATCCTTCACCAAAGCAGAACATCTCAGCATCCTAACAAAGATCTTTGATTGATTGGAAAAATTCCAAGTCAGGCTCAACCCTAAGAAGTGTGTCTTTAGGGTTACATCAGGCAAGTTGCTAGGCTATATAGTCTTAGCTAAAGGTATTGAAGTAGATCCAGCAAAGGTACAAGCCATTATGGACATGCCACCACCACAGAATATCAGTCAACTCAGATTTCTACAAGTACGACTTCAATCAATCAGGGGATTCATCACTCAACTAGCAGATAAAAGTCTACCATTTAACCATTTACTACACAAAAATGTACCATTCAAATGGGAGACCAAGTGTGCAAAATCTTTTTACCAAATCAAATAGTACCTAATGAATCCGCCAATTCTAGTACCACCAGTCGTAGGAAAGCCACTTATCCTATATATCTCAACAATAGATATATCGCTGGGGGCACTATTGGCACAAGAAGATCAACAAGGAAAGGAACGGGCCATATATTATATCAGTAGGACATTGAATGGCTATGAACTCAACTATACATTCATTGAGAAGGCTTGCCTAATAGTGGTCTTCGCATCTCAGAAGTTCTGACATTATATGCTAGCACATACCATTAACCTAGTCGCAAAAATTGATCCTCTCAAATATCTACTCAATAAGGCAGCTCTTACAGGCCGATTGGCTAAATGGGTCATGATTCTTAGTGAATTCGACATTCAATACACAGAAAGACGAGCCATCAAAGGACAAGCAATTGTAGATTAGGTGGCTAAAGCACCGCTACTAGGAAAACACACCATGAAGATTGAATTTCCAGATAGGGACATTCTTGCTCTTTCTACCAAACAATGGACCCTATACTTTGACGGATCCTACACACAACATGGTTCAGGTGCTGGCATTCTATTCATCACTCCTGAAGGACACACTATACCAAGATCATATAGGCTTATGTTTCCATGCACAAATAATGTGGCTGAATATGAGGCATTGGTTATAGGTATCAAAATGGTCGTAGAATGGAAAATCACAGAGTTAAAGGTCTATGGAGACTCACAACTAGTCATCCATCAAATCAACAACAACTATCAGACAAAGGATGACAAGCTACTACCCTACAAGTGAATGGTGGATGACTTCAAACAGTATTTTGTGCACATCACCTTCGAGAAAATACCAAGATTAAAAAATAAAGCAACCGATGCAATGGCTACTATCACTTCATTACTACAAATTCCAGAACAACAGAGTCATTACGAGTTCCTGGTAGAGCAACTATTCTCCCCAGCCTATGACCACTCTAAATCCCAGGTTATCTATGCCTTGACTGGTTCAGATTCTCCGCTATATGGACCAATATACGACTACCTCAAGCACAATATCTTACCAATTGACCAATCCCATAACCAAAAATGTAACTTTATCTGGCAAGCTGCTCGTTACACCCTTACCACTGATACTTTGTATCGTCAAGGTCTAGATGGTACTCTTCTTCGTTGTCTTGATCGTAATGATTCTGATTCTGCTTTACACGAACTTCATGAAGGTATTTGTGGAACACATTCAAGTGGTACTATTGCTAAAAAGTTTCTATGGATGGGATACTACTGGCCTACAATGGAGAAAGATTCATATCACTTCACTAAGAAATCCCCTAAATGCTAGATCCATGGAAATCTGATACATGCACCAGCACAGGAAGTGCAGCCATTTACAACATCCTAGCCCTTTTGTCAATGGGGACTAGACTTAGTGGGCAAAATTCATCCTTCATCTTCAAATGGGCACAAGTTCATTATAACAGCAATAGAATACTTTACCAAATGGATAGAAGCAGTTCCCATGACCACGGTGACTAGGAAACAAATTGCCTCTTTTATCCTAAATTACCTGATCTGCAGATATGGTATTCCAAGTTTAATCATCATAGATAATGGATGACCTTTCAAAAATCAAGATGTACAAGAACTATGTGAAAAATTCAAAATCCAACATAGGTTCTCTACACCATACTACCCACAGGGAAATGGTCAAGCAGAAGCATCTAACAAGACAATACTGAAAATCCTCAAGAAAATAGTAAATGATGCTGGCAAAGATTGGCACGTACAACTCAATCCAGCACTTTGGGCATATAGAATGAGCATCCGCACACCTACAGGAGCAACACCATACTCATTGGTATATGGGTCCAAAGCCATTTTGCCCCTAGAAGTAGAAATCTCATCTCTCAGAGTCTCTTTGAAAGGTTTAATCCCAGATGAAGAGTATCGAGTTAACCGACTGCAAGAACTTGAACTATTAGATGAAAGATGTCAGCATGCTTACACTCATCTCAAAGCATATCAACAACGCATGTGCAGGAGCTACAATCACAAGGTCATCCCTTGCAACTTCAAAGTTGGTGACCTAGTCCTCAAAGAAAATCCAAGAAATCAGCAAGATCGAGAAAAGAAAGGGAATTTTGAACCTAACTGGTTGGGTCCCTATGTCATCATATCAGTGTATGGATCAGGTGCCTATTAGCTAACAACTTCAAAGGGAGATGTGCTTGATGAACCAACTAATAGCATCCATCTGAAGAAGTACTACACTTAAATAGCCTAGTGCACGGAAAAAGCCAAAACCAACAAAAAAATCAAAAAATCTAGAAAAAGCAAAAACATAAAGTACAATAAAAACAAATGGTGAAAACTTGGTAAACAAGTGCTCTTGTGAAAGAATGGCTCCTCTATCTATCTCCATACCATTTTATCCGTACAAACACTATCGGCCATCGCCTGACACTTAGCACATATCCATTCAGGACATACTTAGCATAGTCACTATCCTGGTTTATCCATATATATCTTCTTACCACATTCCACCATGGCTTGGAAATCACTGTACATATTCATATCAAGAGGCACACTCAGCTAGGGGCATTCAAATTGTCTAAAAATTGCAAACATTCAAGACATCAAAACTATTTGCAAAACTCAAAAGCATGACATCCAACAACCAAAACTACGCTTCATCGCAAAAACAAAAGACGACTTTCCTCTACCCAGTATCGACATAATTGTAGATCTTACAGCAGGTCATGCAATGCTCTCACTAATGGACGGTTTCTCAGGCTATAATCAAATCAAAATAGCTCCTGAAGATCAAGATAAAACAGCGTTCACCTATCCTTGGGGAACGTACTGTTGGAATGTTATGCCTTTTGGCTTAAAGAATGCAGGGGCCACTTATCAAAGAGGAATGACAACAATCTTCCATGACATGATGCACACATTTATGGAAGACTATGTGGATGATTTACTAGCTAAATCCTTCACTAGAGCTGAACATCTTGGCATCCTAACAAAGATTTTTGATCAATTGGAGAAATTCTAGGTCAGGATCAACCCTAAGAAGTGTGTCTTCGGGGTTACATCAGGCAAGTTACTAGGCTACATTGTCTCAGCTAAAGGTATTGAAGTAGATCCAGCAAAGGTACAAGCCATTATGGACATGCCACCACCAAAGAATATCAGTCAACTCAGATCTCTACAAGGACGACTTCAATCCATCAGGCGATTCATCGCTCAGCTAGCAGATAAAAGTCTACCATTTAACCATTTACTACACAAAAATGTACCATTCAAATGGGAGGCCAAGTGTGCAGAATCCTTTTACCAAATCAAACAGTACCTGATCAATCCACCAGTTCTGGTCCCACCAGTCACAGGAAAGCCTCTTATCTTATATATCTCAACAACAGATATATCACTGGGGGCACTATTGGCACAAGAAGATCAACAAGGGAAGGAACGCGCCATATATTACATCATTAGGACATTGAATGGCTATGAACTCAACTATACATTCATTGAAAAGGCTTCCCTAACAGTGGTCTTCGCATCTCAGAAGTTCCGACATTATATGCTAGCACACACCATCAAGCTAGTCGCAAAAATTGATCCTCTCAAATATCTACTCAGCAAGGCATCTCTTACAGGTCGATTGGCTAAATGGGTCATGATTCTCAGTGAATTTGACATCCAATACACAGAAAGATGAGCCATCAAGGGACAAGCAATTGCAGATCAGTTGGCTGAAGCACCACTCCCAGGCAAACACACCATGGAGATCGAATTTCTGGACAAGGACGTTCTTGCTCTTTCTACTAAACAATGGACCCTATACTTTGACGGATCCTATACACAACATGGTTCTGGTGCTGGCATTCTGTTCATCACTCCTGAAGGACACACTATCCCAAAATCATATAGGCTTATGTTTCCATGCACAAATAATGTGGCTAAATATGAGGCATTGGTCATAGGCATCAAAATGGTCGTAGAATGGAAAATCACAGAGTTAAAAGTCTATGGAGACTCACAACTAGTCGTCCATCAAATCAACAACGACTATTAGACAAAGGATGACAAGTTACTACCCTACAAACAAATGGTGGATGACTTCAAATAGTATTTTGTGCACATCACCTTCGAGAAAATACCAAGATTGAACAATAAAGCAGCCGATGCAATGGCTACTATCGCTTCACTACTACAAATTCCAAAGCAACAGAGTCGTTACGAGTTCCTGGTAGAGCAACTATTCTCCCCCACCTATGACCACTCTGAATCCCAGGTTATCTATGCCTTGACTGGTTCAGATTCTCCATTATATGGACCAATATACGACTACCTCAAGCATAATATCTTACCAATTGACCAATCCCATAACCAAAAACGTAACTTTATCCGACAAGCTACCCATTACACCCTTACCGCTGATACTTTGTATCATCGAGGTCTAGATGGTACTCTTCTTCGTTGCCTTGATCGTAATGATTCCGATTCTACTTTACACGAGCTTCACAAAGGTATTTGTGGCACACATTCAAGTGGTACTACTCTTGTTAAAAAGCTTCTAAGGATGGGATACTACTGGCCTACAATGGAGAAAGACTCCTATCACTTTGCTAAGAAATGTCCTAAATGCCAGATCCATGGTAATCTGATACATGCACTAGCACAGGAACTGCAGCTATTTACAACATCCTGGCCCTTTTGTCAGTGGGGACTAGACTTAGTTGGCAAAATTCATCCTTCATCTTCAAATGGACACAAGTTCATTATAACAGCAATAGAATACTTTACCAAATGGATAGAAGTAGTTCCCATGACCACAGTGACCAGGAAACAAATTGCCTCTTTTATCCTCAATTATTTGATCTGTAGATATGGTATTCCAAGTTCAATCATCACAGATAATGGATGGCCTTTCAAGAATCAAGATGTCCAAAAACTATGTGAAAAATTCAAAATCCAACATAGGTTCTCTACACCATACTACCCGCAGGGAAATGGTCAAGCAGAAGCATCTAACAAGACAATACTGAAAATCCTCAAGAAAACAGTGAATGATGCAGGCAAAGATTGGCACGTACAACTCAATCCAGCACTTTGGACATACAGAACCAGCATCCGCACACCTACAAGAGCAACACCATACTCATTGGTATATGGATCAGAAGCCATTTTGCCCCTGGAGGTAGAAATCTCATCTCTCAGAGTCTCTTTGAAAGGCTTAATCCCAGATGAAGAGTATCGAGTTAACCGACTGCAAGAGCTTGAACTATTAGATGAAAGATGTCAGCATGCTTATACTCATCTCAAAGCATATCAACAACGCATGTGCAGGAGCTACAATCACAAGGTCATTCCCCGCAACTTCAAGGTTGGTGACCTAGTCCTCAAAGAAAATCCAAGAAATCAGCAAGATCGAGAAAAGAAAGGGAAATTTGAACCTAACTGGTTGGGTCCCTATGTTATCATATCAGTCTATGGATCAGGTGCCTATCAGCTAACAAATTCTAAAGGAGATGTGCTCGACGAACCAACTAACAACATCCATCTAAAGAGGTACTACACTTAAGTGGCCTAGTGCACAGAAAAAGCCAAAATAAGCAAAAAAATCAAAAAAATCCAGAAAAAGCAAAAACATAAAGTACAAATAAAAACAAATTGTGAAAACCTGGTAAACAGGCGCTCTTGTGAAAGAATGGCTCCTCCATCTATATCAATACCATTTTATCCATGCAAACACTATCGACCATCATCCAACACTTAGCAAATATCCATTCAGGACATACTTAGTGTAGTCACTATCCTGATTTGTCTATATATATCCTCTTACCACTAATCTACCATGGCTTGGAAATCACTGTACATATTTACATCAAGAGGCACACTCAGCTAGGGGCATTCTAATCATCTAAAATTGATAAACATTCAAGACATCAAGGCTATTTGCAAAACTCAACAGCTTGACATCCAACAACCAAAACTACACTTCATCGCAAAAACAAAACAAAACATTTCATAGAAATACCAAGGATGGATGATTTTCTGAAGTACTAAATGTTGCATTATCGCATAAAAATCTTGACTAGTTTTGCATTTTGAACTTTTTCAATTATTAGATTCTCTTCCTTGTCTCACTAAATGCTTCAAAGCTAGAGATCATGGGGAACTCACCATGTTTTCCACACTCCCTTCAGACAAGCAATAATAGATTGATTTAAGCTTTTTGGTGGTGGTGTTGGCTGGCTACAATGATTTCCACTAGAGCTATGGAATATTTGCCTTGAGACGTGATACATCGAATATCACCGAAGGCCTGATTTCACTTCATGCATACAAATGATTTAATCTTGTCTGTTTACGCAATATGCACTCAGGTCGTCCTGGTTCAATTATACCTTGACACTTGTGATATCTTGCAAAATCAAAACATTATGTAAATTTTTCTCAGGTCATTATGGTTCAATTATACCATTATGCTTGTATAAATTTTCAACATATCCTAAACAAATCAATGCTCAATGATGATACCTACAAAGAAAGCAAACAAATATGGCTATATCAGATGGCAAAATGCAGAATGAGGATGCTACCAAAAACATAGTTGCATATCATTTTACAAATAGTTGCATATCATTTTAAGCATAGTTGCATATCATTTTACATTTTACATCTCATTATCATACATCTCATTTTCAAGATACATCTCATCCTGCATCATACATTATATCATATATTTAAGCATTGCATCATCATCAAATAAATGAAAAGAGCACATAAGCACATCCATCCATATCACACACTACATGATCAAAGAAAATGGTGTTGTATATATATATCTCAAAAATGATCAAAATGTACAAAATATATCATCACTGTGTCCAGTACAAAGAATACAATGACCAAAAATATAACAGAGACCATGTCTCTCAAGTATGACTATCCCTTGACGGAGTTGGTCTCGCTCCAGATGTCCCCATCCCTGGATCTCCAGGAGGGTCCTGTCTCGGTGGCCCTGTCACACCTCGGCTCTCAAACCGTGACCCAGTATCTCGAGATCGACTAGATCTCGACTGTGTGAAACTCTGTACTCGACGATCCCTGGGTACTGCAGCCTCATAATGCCGCCGGTAATACTCCACCTCCTGAGCTTTCAATGCTAGCTCTCTTAGGGTGTCTCTCATTGGGCCACCCACTGCTGCTCTCTGCACACTGGCTGGAAGCTCCTCCGCTCGCCCCCTCTGCTCTATCTCTGTATCCCGCTCAGTGGTCAACTACACAATCTGTCACTGATGTGTGAAAACCTGTGCCTACAGCTGCTGTAAAGTCACCTGCAGGGTCCGACTCTAAGCATCCTCAACATGTGTAGGGACCTGAACCCGTAGCAGTACCTGTGCAGGGGCAACCCCTCCAACTCTGCCTGTCCTCAGTGCTGGAGGTGGGAGTACATCCGTCCTCCTCCTCTACACTAGTCGCCTCACCTCATCTGTACCCCCCACTGCAGCTAGCACCTCCCCCACCCTCCCATCTCCACCAGCTCCAATAGCTAACCCACCTCTCCCCCTGTCTATCACCCCCTGTCTCACTGCCCTCTCCACACCTCTATCTCCTCTCCTCCCTCTATCTCCCCATCTCCCTCTGACTCCTCTCCCTCGTCCAACTCCTCCATCCTCTCCATCATCATCATCATCTCCCTCTCCCTCCTCATCATCATCATCAAAAGCTGGCCGCATCTCCTCGGGATCAGATATCCTAGCCACCACCCGCACAGCAAACAATCTAGCGAACTCATCAGACATGCCCGCATTCAGAATCTTCGGGGCATAATCCCATATCTGCCCCGCCAACCCGATAAACTTCTCCACCGCCATTGCACTATCAATGGTCGGGCCCCAATCAGCTACATCCTACCTCCGCCGTGCATATAGGCAAGCTCCCTGAGGTATACCCTGCTGACACCCAAACTGTCTCAAAACTCGGGTCACCACAAACCTCTCTATAACAAATGGGGTCCTCCCGATCAGATATCTCATCATAAATACAAAGGGCATCTCCAGCCCATCCTCCGCCCACACCTCGCATCCTGTATATGGTTGCCATGTGACTGTATCAATATCATCTAGTACTCTCCTCCAATGCTCTAGTTTGCCTAGCTTTCACTGGACAACTAGACCCCTGTATCCATAAGCATATGTCGCTCCAACGCGCTTGTATCTATCTGCTAATAGCCTCGTAGCTAGAATGTGCTCCCAGCACCATACCTGTAATAGTGTCACGCCAGCTGACAAACTACCGTAACTGAGGTATACCACCTCATGTAAGCCCCTGTACAGATGGGCCAGCATAACTGATCCCCATGAAAACCTCTAGCCCTATGTCACCATCTCCTCTAATACCAGCCCCCATCCCACAAAGAATCCCTTTGACCTGTGATCAGGACAAAGGAATCCACCAATAAACCCTGCTAGTATGGATGGCAGTGGTGCATAATCCAGGTCTAAAAACTCCTGCCACAGGATCTCATAACCGCAAACTGTCTCATCATGAAAGATGCAACACAGTGCCTCTGTACCACCCTCCTCTAACTGTTCATATGGTAGTAGTGCACCTACTACGGGAATGCGCAGGATCCTGTAACAGTCCTCTGGTGTGACTGTCATCTCTCCAGTAGCAAAATGAAAGGTGTTCGTGTCACTGTGCCACCTCTCTACAAGTGCTGTCAGTAGCCCCCGGTTCACAATGAACCGAGGCATATCCAAAAGGGACATCAAACCGCATCTCTCAATGATATTGAGGTCGGTTTGGGTCAACCACGGTATCAATGTCCATGGTCTCGAAAATCTCTTCCGCGACTGCACCACACCCAATCACTCCTATCAACAAGCAAAACAAATCCAATATCAGTTTCCACATCAAAACAAAGATATCAAAATCAAACTCACATCAACAACATGAAACAATTTGCTCATCTACATCAAGTTCAAAATCCTCTCATTTCATATCAACTTGTAACACAGCTCAAGTTCTCAAAAACCATATCAAAACTTGTAACACAACTCAAGTCTCCAAATCACATAAACTTGTAAAACAAGTCAAGTTTCCCACCCATATCAGCTTGTAAAACAACTCAAGTTTCCAACCCATATTAGCTTGTAACACAAATCAAGCTTCACACATTGAACTTGAAACAGAGTGCAAAAACACATCATATTTTGATCAACACAACACATTGATATCTATACATAACTTGAAATATCACAACTCAAAACAAGTTATATCGACACTCATATTGGACAAATCCATAAAAATCATGACAACACGACACAACAAATTCACAAATCACCTCATCTTGCCAAATTTTTTCAGATACGCTAAAACAGATTCTCGATGCGCTAAAATTCACCCAAGCGCTAGGTTGTTTTTCCTACACACTAATCTATTCACCCTATGCACTAGACTGACTCTACGCGCTAAATCTTTCCCCCCATGTGCCACCTAATTTGCACTATGCACTAAACCCTACCCACACACTAATCTATACCTCGCTGGCGCTACTTATTTGACCCTATGTGCTAGGTTTACCCTATGCACTAAAACCCCTTACCTATGTGAACCCTTGCGGCCCCTCTGCGCTAGGTCTACCCTACATGCTACCCTGCTGACCTGACGCACTACCCGACATTCACCATGCGCTATTTTCACTCGATGCGCTAACCTATATTTCCTATGCACTACCCTATTTTGTTTCAGACGTAGCCCTAAAAATAGACTTGATGCGCTACCTAAAATTTCGTAAGCGCTAATCTATGACTTTCACACGCTAAAACGCTAAAACCAACTTTTAAAAATCAAAAAATGACCAAAAACAACCAAATCAAAAATCAAAAGAGGGTCAAAAGTGTTGACTTACTAGTGGTCCATACGCTGCAAGTCTCCGGTACCTCCGAACGCGCTCGAAATGATGTCTGGAATACGGAATAGGCATTTTGACTTCAGACCAAATTCTCTTTCTCCAAAGTCAACAAGGTACAAATGAATCAAATCAAAGCTCTTTTCCCCTTTTATAGAAGGTAATTGAAATTAGGGTTAGCCAAAGTGGACATGTAATATGGTCGCGGTCCCCCCTATACCCTACACAGTGTACATTATCAGGAGATGAATCAATTTACACACATTTCACATAGACAAGATCATACACACCACACACAGCTCATCAAATTAAATCAAAATTTTCAAAATATTGATTCATCTCTCGAGGGGGCATCACCATCAAATATCGAATCTAGGGCATCATGCATCGAATCAACTCTGGGGCACGACTTGCAAATCAAAAGAGCGA
The DNA here is from genome assembly GCF_030272615.1 of Cryptomeria japonica. NCBI lineage: Eukaryota > Viridiplantae > Streptophyta > Pinopsida > Cupressales > Cupressaceae > Cryptomeria > Cryptomeria japonica. Next base: position 84,020,064 of record NC_081408.1, on the reverse strand, counting down.
CACAAAAATTGCATTTGATCATAAATCACGATAACACATCATTTTCTTTGAAATAACATGTGCACACACATCACTTCAAAGAGGGGCAAAATGTAGACGTATAAAAATGACCATATTCCTAAATGAATATTTTATGTTCATTTCTCTATTTAATTAAATCCAATTTAATTAAATTATCCACATTCCTCTATTTAATTAAGTAAATTACTCAATTTATTTAAATTAAATTCACTATACCCATTTAATGAATAAATCATTTTATTCAATTAAATCCCCCCTATCCACTTTTAATTAAATTCAAATTTAATTAAATACTTATCCTAAATTGAATAAATCTAATTTATTTAATCTCCCCAAATTGCAACCAAATTGAATTAAATTAACTTTATTTCAATTAAATCCTATTATCCCTCCATCCACTTGCATTTTCCTACATCTCCCACTTGCTTCCTAAAACCTATTTCTAATCCCTTCTAGACTCTTCTAATCGCTTCTAATTAGCCTAACCCATCTTCTAAACTTTGTCACATCCCTAAGCAAAGGGAAGTCACTTCTCAAACCCTTAAAGTCTTTGATAACCATTAAAGGCTTCAAGTCTTCAACCACTTAATTTCCCAAAGTCTCCCAAACCATTAATGGTTAATTCAACCCTCTTACATGGTTAGAGACTTTTTGCCTAACTTAACCTTCATCCAACCCAAGGGTCTCATCAAGCCTTTAATGCTTTGACCATGATTATCTCTTAATCATTTGCACAAGGGTTTATCCTTGGATTAACTCTTAATCCAATGGGTAATCTTAACTTAGGCTTGACCCTTACCCTCTAGATAACCATAAGGTCTTCTCAGGCATTTAATGCCTCCAACCCCTTTTCTCAACCCAACCCTATGTTGACACTTGTCACCATTTCATTGGTGCAAATTGCAAACATGGATTCCCAACTTTCAAGCTCAACTCTTGATTAACTCTTTCAATCTTGGCCATCCATTGTCCTATTTTTGCTATAAATAGAGCTCTCATTCCTCCATTTTGAATCATCCTCAAAGTTTGTAGTATCACACTTATGCTCAAATACATTCAAGCTTTCATATATCATTTTTATGCTCATCATTTTAGCCTCTCTTTAACTAGGAATTAGTCTAAATATGCATGTTTAGAATACTTTCTTTATCATTTAGTTCAATCATTTCTAATATATCATGTTAGGATAGTATTTATACTAACCTTGTCATCTTATAATCTAGTTTATTGCATTTTAAGATCATGCATAGCTTAGGATGCATTTCATTCTAAAATCTATCAAAAGCATCCCTCGTTCTTGCATTTGCCATCCCTAAACCATTTTGCTCAGTGATCTGAGAGCAAAAACATTGGTTTGAGGGACATTGTAAGATAGAGAACCATGGGACCAACCTTGGGAAGCTGAGTGACACTTCATTACTCCATAGCTTGCACCAAGAAGTCCTCTGTGTGTTTGTGTGGACAAGTCTTTTAGAATATTTTCACATATTGAGTTCTATCAACCCGCTTTTCCCGCATACAAGTTGAATGAACTCTGATCTGAACTTCTGAAAGACCAAAAGGATATAAGGGACACTTTGGATGAGGGAAACTTGCTACTAAGCAAAATCTGTCAACCCCATCTATTTTGCGATGATGTGCTAACTCAGAAGCAAAAGCTTCAAATGGACTTACAGTCCTACTTGAGCACATTTAAGCCACCCTATGATTCCTTTACAACTTATGGGCAAACCGTTCACTGGTTCCAGATCCAATCAGCCAAAATGGAGCAAGAGATCAGTACACGATCTAGAGATTTGTAGGAGCTACAACTAGTTTTACTTCCACATCTAGAAATTATTTAGAAGTGTTATCTGAACCTAGATGCCTTAACAGTTACGCAAGACCTGAGCACAATTGATGCCATGGAGGAACAGGTATCCTAGATGCAAATAGAAAAAGAAGTGGCCACCTCCCTACTTGAGTCCTGGTCTCTATCCATGAAACATTTTTTGCAGGACTATAAATCAGTTTTTGACAAGTATTATTCATTGTTGTCATAAACTTTTATTATTTCAATATCAAATGGAAACAAGGTTGTTCAGTGGTACTTTGTCATTGTTGGCAAAGGGGGAGAAGTATTCTATCTGTTTTGGAGACAAATAGGGAGAAGTATCTAGTTTTAAAATTTTGATATATGTTTTGATAAATGCTATATGCTCGATATCTCAATGTTTATGCTCTGTATGCAAAATTGCTATACATTGTGTTGATTAAGGGATAGTGTATATGCTTAGGGGGAGCATTTTTGTTAATGGCATATTTATGTTGTAAAACACTTAGATGTCAAAATTTTATTTTCCTAAGTGTTTCCATCAATGCCAAAGGGGGAGATTGTTGGCATTTTTGATGTTTATGTTGTGATTGTCATTTATGGACACACACTTGTATTGAGATCCCCTTTATATGTATGAGCTGGAGCTCAACCGGTAATTGTTCCAACTGGTATGTTGTATTCTAGTCTTTAGACTATTGGTGATTTTGCAGAATGTGTTTCCTGGTATGAAGCGGCATGTCGACCCCAAGCGGCTCATAGATCTCAAGCGGTACGAGGGAGCAAAGCAGCATAACACATTCTTACCAGTCTTCATTTTTGTCAAACCGGCAACCAGTATTTTGTATGAACCGGTAATACTTTGTGATGAGTTACTAATTGACATTTTGTGATGAGTTACCAATCCACCGATTGATTGACGGTGCTGACACACTGACGGTGCCTTTTGTGTCATCTTACTAAGTATGTCTAGATTCATTGAACCTAGGAAATTGTAATGTAATCCTATTGGACCGACATGAAATCAGATTCCTTTAAAAGGACATCATGTCTAGGGTTTTAGGTTGTTGCTGAAAGGGTTTATGTTGTGACTAGGGTTTAAGGTGGTTGTTGAGTTGTTGTAAGAGTGATCTTATCTGAGAAGATCAAGTTGTAACTAAGAAAGAGATAGAGAAGATTGAAGTAATGCTGGAATGCATTAGCAGTGAGCTATATTGGATCTAACCAAGCAGTTTGTGCTATTAGATAGATCAAACACTTGTTGATTAATCACATCTTTGACAAGTCTGTACCCCTTAACCGGGTAGGTCCAAAAGCCTATTGTAAAATCCTCTAACAAGGTGGTTCACTTCTGTGAATCTAAAATCCTCTAACAAGGTAGTCTTTAATCGGACTTATCTCCTAACAAAGATTGAGATTCCTAACAAGATCTATTCTGGTGAAGAACATTGTAAGACCTTAACTGGTCTGACCTTAACCAGTCTGGTTTCTATTCTGCAGATAGTGACTTGTGAGTTCCATCTCACCGTGGTTTTTCCCATTTGGGTTTCCATGTCAAATATCTTGTGTTATGCTTGTATTGCTCTTGTGGGTGAATGTTTTATTTGCATTTTGGTTTGCATGTGTGATAACCAGTCTGTCTGTTAAACTATTTTACTGGTTTGTCTTCAGACTGTTTAAGTGTCTAAGTACAGAAATTTTTGGCATACTAATTCACCCCCCCTCTTAGTATTCATCATTATAACTTCTAATCCACAATATGACCTTACACAAATCAAGTACTGGTAAAGAATAGATAGATGCCAGTAGGAACAGATACTGGTAAACAATACAACTTAATAATTAACCAGATAATCAATATAAAGTAACCATACCACATAATACCATTATTTTCACGTGGAAAACCCGGAAAGGGAAAAACCATGGTGGGAAACCTACCCATAGTCAAATGATACTTCTGCAGAAAGTATGTGTTACAATGAGGGGCCTACATTTGCAGGAAGGCACACTACCTAGAGCGTACTGCTCATTACAAAAGAGTCTCATTGACTACAAAGAGGCTACAACCTTCTCAAGATAAATGGACAACAATCTAATAGAGTGAACTACTAGAAATAGCATCTACTATTCCTGATTACAGTATCGGTTAAGCTCAATGTTAGAGGACTAAATCCTCTTTTGAATCCAATTTGATCACCAATGATCTATCAACTCCTTTGCGTGAATGATATTACAATATCCGCATATTATATTTCTTGACCATGACCTTTCCAATAACCATGATACTTTACAAAGATTTTCTACCTCTTATTTATACAAACCCTAAGGCCTAAACCAATTAGGTCAGCCACCTAAAGATATTACAATAAGATCATTACATAATTCCTTATTACAATGATATGCCATGTCGGCTTAAGACCAAAACAATAATAACAAATCCATAAAACATCTCGAATCATCCAAGTAACGTGTAGAGTACATGCTAGCATGATATCAGTCCATAACCTAGATAGGTACCAGACCTATTATGGGTTCACCATGCCAAAGCAATGTCTTCAAGCAATTGAAGCATGATCAACAAACATCTTTAGCATCCTGAAATCCTTGAAGAAGCTGCACCAAAACCAATTGTGTATCCTATCGCAATTCCTCAATGAAAGCTCTACCGGTAAAGCCTTAAACCAGTGTCGGTAAGGGTTTACCAGAGTGTATGATAACATCCAATTACCAAGCCAATACCAACTGACCAAAAAATGCTCATGGAGCATATAACACATGAAATCCAATATTCTTCACTGATCCAAACATGTTGAAAGTGTCAACAGATGATATCTTCTGCCACTAACACTAGATCTTCTACCAGTAACCAAAACCTGTCTACCGATAACCATCCATATCAGCTAGTGTTGACATCAATGACAAAACATCAATGCAACACATAATTAATTCATCTATAATACCAACAATCTACCCCTTTGGCATTGATGGCAACACTAGATGTGAAAAACATTTGAGTACCAAGAAGTGCCAAAACAAGTCTCCCCTTGTGGAAGACAACCAACAATCAGTAGCTCTCCCTTTGTGAATGATATCTCTCTAACTGTAAGGTTTAGAATGATTTTTCACATTACTATCACTCCTTTGACATCAATACCATAAACCTGACAAAAATATCAAAGCATTGATATAAACATTTGAATCTCAAAGTTGAATACTCCCCGTGAGTAGTAGCTCCATTCATCAGTGCTACAATGAATAATGTTTCTAATAATGCATACCAGACTGATGACAAACTTCATCAATCAAGTCTCTACCAGACGGGTAGAAACCCCTAACCTATCTCTCAAATATTCAAATGATTCCTTAGACAACGGTTTTAGTGAACATGTCTGCAATCTTTTCTTTAGTGTTCACATAAACCAATTTGACTTCCTTTGCTTCGACCTTGTCCTTCAGAAAGTTATACTTTATTGAAATATGCTTAGTCTTAGAGTAAAATATCAGATTCTTAGACATGTCAATAGCTATAGAGTTATCATAGTAGATAACTACCTGTTCACTACAATTTACCCTGATATCCTTCAACATTTCTTTCATCCACAAGACTTGAGTGCAATTAGTTGCTACTGCAACATACTCAGCTTCTACAGTAGATAAAGAAAGGTATGATTGCTTTTTGCTTATCCATGAAACTAGTTTCTTTCCAAGAAAGAAATCTCAACCAGAAGTGTTCTTCCTGTCATTAGTATCACCTACCCAATTTGAGTTAATATATGCACATAAAGTGAAATCATCTTCTCTAGAATACCATAAACCATATTATGTCGTTCCTTGCAAATAACAAAATATTCTCTTTACTGCATATTCATGATTTTCTTTAGGATTACTTTGATATCTTGAAACAATACTTATTGCATTCATAATATCAGGTCTAGTCTGAGTTAAATATAACAGACCACCAATCATAGATTTATACCTTTTCAGCTTTACTGGTGTAGAAATATCCTTGATAGATAGTTTCTCACTTATAGCCATAGGAGTACTTACCAGTTTGGAATTCTCCATACCAAACTTTTTCAACTATTCCCTCAGATACTTAGTTTGATAGATGAAAATCCCTTTGTCAGTTTGATTAATTTACAAACCTAAGAAAATTTTTATCTCACCAATCATGGATATTTCAAATTCATTTTTCATGTTGTTATCAAATTTGTTGGTGTAAATAATTATTCATCTTGGATATTATTACACTTTACTTAAGTTTACTTAGGTACATGCATTTCATAGTAGTTTGGGTATGAGACACTTGGATGTTTGTGCCACATTGGGATAGTGTGTGTAGGAGAATTTCCACCTTTTATGGTGTGATCTTGTTGTTACACTCCACATTCAGTAGGTGATCCACCTCATGTGGAATATTATATTGTTTCTCCTACCTACCCACACCCATTTCCTACCTACCCTTATTTCTTATTGAGCCACATGTCATGTTTGTGTGCTCACATATCCATATAGCCTTTCCTATATAAGGAGGCTCATATTCATTGTATGAAATGAACGATTGATGATCCAGTTGATTAGTATTTTCTCTTGATAGAATATAGTTTATTCCTATCAATATTTTGTTCTCTCTTATTTGTGCTTTCCATTGCCTCTTGATCTTGGCAAAATCTCACATGGCATCAGAGTAGGTCCATGTCTCACAAAATTTCATGCACATTTTATCTTCTCCTCCAAAAATAATATCATCAAGAAAAACTTCAATAATCAAAATATCATTATCAGTGATCTTATAATATAGATTACTATCAGCACTGCCTTTAGTAAAACATGTTATCACTGTTTAAAAAGTGGGTATTCTTGTCCCATAATTAGCTAAGTCTATGAAAATTTTGAGTCTGATATGGCCTTGATTACCTCTGATTGCTTTAGGTCCAAAGAGGGTTTAAGGTTTAAGTTTTAATCACTCTAGTGTCTGAGAAAAACCCTCTCTTTCTAATTCTGTGTTACTTTATTCACTTAAAGAAGGACCTATTTTTCATGAGAAGTGTCTCCCCTCCTTTTTATTTCTTCCTAGGTGGGTCTAGCAACACATATTTTTCTAAGCTTTTCCTAAAGTTCTTAATTTTTAATAGAGCTCCTAACCTGTGAGCAGGTTCCTTTTAATCTAAAGGCATGCGTGATTTCGCAACCCTAAGATGCCCATGAGTTACCATTCGTGAAGTGGCAAAAGGCGGAAGTGGGTCCGGCATCTAGGTTTTTCACTAAAGATAAAGACTGATCAAGTTCTATTTGATCGGACAGCCCGCACAGTTTCGCAAGATAAAGGTGACTAAGATTTAACCTTCACGAAATGGTGAAAAGGAAATTGGCTTCGGCATCCAGGCAAAGACTAAGGTAAAGACTGATCAAGTTCCTTTTGATCAGACGGCTTGCGCAGTTTTGCTGGGTGAAGGTACGCGGGTTTTAGGCTTCGCAAAGTGGCGAAAAGGAAAATGGATCCAAAAGGTAGTAAAAAATGAAGGTAAATACTGATCAAGTTCCTTTTGATCAGACGATCGACACTATTTCGCAGCCCTAAGGTGCCTGAGATTTAAACTTCGTGAAGTAGCGAAGTGACATGTCAGCCATTTGGCCGATGTCGTGGTAGAACGGATGGATTAGACTGCTGACAAAAAGGCAAGTTGTCAGATACACATGGCGGACCTGAAGTGGATCCCGTGGAAGTTGTTCGACAAATAAAAGATTGACACATTGGTTTCCTTTGCTAGTAGGTTGCCAAGTCAGATGGTGTTGAGTCAGAGGGCCCACTTCTACCAATTAAGTTTGTTAAAAGGTGGGTATCTCAAGGATGATCTGACGGTGGGTGCCATTTTGCAAGACAAAGATGCAGGGTAATTACCATTTGCGAAGTAGCAAAAACCACTAGCCTTAAACGCTTGGAACATGGTTAGTGGGGTTAGTTGCCAGTCGTAGGACGAGATAAAGACCAATCAAGTTCCTTTTGATCGAACAACTTGCGCAGTTTTGCTGGGTGAATATACATGATGTTTAGCTTTCACGAAGTAGCGAAAGAGATCTGAGCCCGTCGTTGAATGAAGAATATTCAATAAAGTAAAGGTCATGCAAGTTTCACTGGATCTGATGGTTGGCGTGATTTTGCTAGATGAAGAAGCACAGATTTTAGGCTTCACAAAATGGCAAAACAACAAAGTGATAGAAACATAGACATTTTATGATCCGTTGGAGCAAAATTTTTGAATTCATTCCTGAATTCAATTCTGAGGTGATGGCCAAAGCATGTGGTGTTAATGTCACAGTTAAGAGCCCGATTGTCATATATACACTCACATCAATTGAATGTAGGCATCATTTTGAAAAGTTATTGCAGAAAAACTGGTGTAGAACAGAGTTCTTTAGACCGAAAATAGGTTTTCTTGTATCTTGCTTACTAGTTACTTGAAAGTTTGATTGAATTGTGGTTTTGTTCTGTTAAAGAATTGCTGTGATTAGTAATTGAATTACTTGCATATCATTAAGATGACACCCAGAAGGGACTTCACAAGGAAATTTAATTACCAGGAGAGAGCAATTTGTGATGATTTCCTGGAACAGTTGCCTATGTCCACAAACGTAGCAGCTAAAGTTAAAGAATTAGTGCCCAATGCTCCTTGCTTGAGAATAGGAGAAGGATTGTATGACAAGGGTAATTAGTTGAGAGACCCATAGATAGGGTTGTCTGGTTTGGGTTTATTCACAGTTGGATTTGGTATGAGACACTCCCTAGCCCCAATGAATAGTATTTGGGAGTTCGATGTAGGTAAATTGGTGGTCCTTGGAGTGGTCATGGATGTGGATCTCCTAACTCAGATTGCACACAACTATGACCCTATTACCAAAAGTGCTAGGGATATAAATGGAAAAACCCTCATTGAAATAAATGATAATGAATTCAGAAATGTATTTGAGCTCAGTGAGGTGTCCAATTATTTGGAGCCCATTAATTTTAAATCATTGGCTTAGGTCTACAATGCATAGAGGAATCATCGTAGAAATGGGCCTCTTAAACAATTCTTTGTTAAAATAGGTGGATTGACTGTTGTAGGACCTAATACCATGGATCCTTTCTCCTTAAATTTGTTCACTCTTAGAGCCAAAGGATTATACTGGTCACTCTACTAGATCTTTGGAGAGGATGCTGAAGTGAACATGCCAACTCATTATATGCTAATGATAGCTCAAATTTTAAATCTTTCTCTGGAAGTCACATTTGATTATGCCCCCTATATTACTGATGCAATCCATGAAGGCTTGATAGGGATTAAGAATGGTAAGGTGGATAGGCCTTTTGGATGGTACTCCCTTCTCATACATCTATTTCTATTCAAGGGTGGTGACTACTTTGCCAATGAAATGGATCTGGTGAAAGAAAAGGATGGGGATAAAATGTCAGTTCACTTATGGAGCACAATGTTGTCATGGGATAGGGAAGATGCTAGATACCTAAAGTTTGATAAGTGTTTTGCATACAAGATCAGAATTATCTCATGCTCAGATAATCCAAGGGTCCCTAAAGCTCTTTTGGAGTTTCTTAGGCTAAAGGAGTTTGCTGAAGAAATCAAAATTGTCCATAATTCGGGTGACATGTACTTGTACCTTGTTTCCACAATTTTCAGAGTGTACAGTTTTAGAGGTACCCCATTTTTGTTACCATATCAGGTCCCACTAAAACTAGGAATTGCAAAGATCCTCAGGCAAATTAGGGGTGTACAAGAGGTTGAGCTATCCAATAGAGCAAACGGGACAATTTTCCCAACAGTGACAATAGCACATCAATTTGTAATTACTAAGGGTGGGTGGAAGTGCTTTGAAGAATTCTTTCAACCTTACCATTTGTCCACTACAGTGTCAAGGTTTTCTGACCCTGAAGGCTTCTTTAATGGTATGTTTAGGAAAAGGGCAGTATGCAAAGGCAGACCTCACCAATTCCAATTCCCTGAAGAACTTATCAAAAATAAGTTTCATTTGGATGAGCTGGAGCAGGAGCTGAGGAAAGAGAAATGGGTGGCCTTCAAGAAGGCCCTTGATTTTGTACACCAATTTGACAACAACTATGACCCCTTATCCAGTTTTCACCCCTTTGAGGAAAAGGCAAAATTCCTAATTCTTTGTTTTGAAGATGTAATGCAAACATTGAAAGAGAAGAGGGAAGTAGTGATTAAAAATAACCTTGAGAAGGCAAGACTAGTTCTAACTAGGTCTATATCTACTAAAGCAATCCCTCCTGGTGACTATGTATTGCATAGAAAATCCAAGTACACTGTGTTAGTGCCAACAATAGGGGAGCCTTCTACCTCAAGAGGGAAGAGGGAAATACAAGATGTCATTGACATTCAGGACTCCCCAAAGAAGCAAAGGGTGGGAAAGGAAGTGCAATCTAATGAACCCTTGTATTCCCCATCTCAATCCCCTATTCATATAGGAGATGAGCAGGCAGCAGTTGATCAATTGTTGTAGCTAGGGAGTCTTGGATAGATAGCCTACACCTATGATGAAGTAGAAGATGGAATGCCTAAGGAGCTAGAAGATGCTGAGATGGACATAACCACTAATGAGTTTAAAGGCCAGGAACTGGATCCTACCATTAAACAAGCCAGTGAAGAATTCTTAGCTTATAGCAACTTTGTTACTTTAGGAGCTTTCATGGAGTTTGTGTGGAAGCAGAATATTGATAGTTTCAATATGAGATGTAAGAAGAGGAAAATTGAGCAGCCCCACAAGGATGCAGCTATGGTGGAGGAAGAAATAAAGCAAGAAATGGTCACTGAGTTTAAGACCATCACTCCTAAGAAATGAAGGGAAATGGTAGCAAAGGCTGGTGTACTCATCCTCCCTGAATGGGATATAGTAGATGCCTTCATTCTAGAGGCAGACAGGAAAGAGACCAAGCCTATGGAAGGAGTAACCTTCATCAAGGATGATGCTGCCCTGGTCATGTGGTCTCTGAAAAGAGATGAAAATAGAAAGAGAAAGGATACCCCAGAGTCCAGCTACTATGGAGGCATGATAGTAAAGAGGGTACAAAGTACTGGAGTGGTGGAGGCTGCTAGCACAGTCTTAGAGACTGCAAAATTTAGTGTTGTAGTGGCAGAGAAAGAAGCAAAGGAAAAGGAAGATCTCCAGGCTAAACTAGAGACAACCTTGAAAGCCTACAATGAGGCCAAAGGAGAGGTAATGAGCCGAGATAGCATTATTGCTAATTTGAAAAGCCAATTGGTAGGACAATACCATCAAGGTGAGTCCTCAACATTAATGATTTCTTCTTCTCCTGCACAGCCTCCATCTACTAGCCCTATCATTGAATTCCCACCTTCTCCTACACCTTCTAGTTCCCAATCAGTTGAGATCACTCCTCAGGAGTTGGAGAAGCTATAACAGGCTCAAACCCTATTTGCAAATAAATATGAAGAGAGAGTGAGGGCCACAATTTTGAGTTTTGCTGACACTATAGGATCATCATTGGTGTATAACAATATGAGTAAAGTTTTGGAGATGTGGAATGAGCTCAATGGAGACAAGGTTGTCCTAATGCCCATTTTGGACAAGTGGATGCCTAGGGAGGTGGGCCTAGGACTCATATGTGTATCTTATGACGAGGCAGGGGCTGACCCCATTATCAAGTCCACTTGTGACCTAACAAAGGATCTGACAAAGCTGGAAAAAGGAATAGATAATGCAAAGATGAAGATCAATTTGTATAAAAAGGAATACACTGACTAGGAATTTGCATAATTTCCTGGGGGTTTTGCCAGTCCAACTTAATTGAAGGATAAACAAGTATGGCTTAATGAATTAGAGGCCAACTTATGATTAAGGATTAAGGGAATCATTGACACAGATGATACTTCCCTATTTGTCAGAACAATTGAGGAGATAGAGAAGATAAAATCGCACTTTGGCTTCCTAAATTCAGAGGTCAATAAAATGAGAAACTTTTGGAAAATATTGGCCAAGACAAAAGGGAAAGTTATTGACTTCTCATGGCCTGCTGATGGCGTGTACCAAGAATGGACAAGAAAATATGCGGTGTCGGATGCAGAAGTTCAAGAAGAAGCTGTTGAATGACAACCGACAAAAGGGGGCCGTTAGAAAATAGAAAAGATTTGCTACTTCTTGTTCAAATAAGAAGTTTGTTGTAACAAACCTTTTGAAAAGGTCCGAAGCTTGTGTGCATCCATACTCTTATAAATGGATACCAGGACTAATTAGAAAGGGATCACAAGAATTTGTAAAGAAACTCTGCAGAAATATATCTAGGTTTTTCTATGTTTACAGAGAATATTCTGAGTTTTGTAAGTTTTTTTCTAAATGAATATCAATATACAGACCATGAACTTTCGAGCCTAGAATTTGTGTTGTCTTCTGGTGTGCTTTCAAATATTTACTAGTTTCATTTGGGTAATCTAGGGTTATTCAATTGAACATGGATTGTAATGTAGTCTGTATAGATATGTTTCTTAGCTTTCTTCTTTAGGAAAGGAATTAAATATGTGAGGAATATCTCTGTCAATATGTTATTTTATTCGAGACTTTGAATCTGATGAACATTGTCTAGTCTAATAAGGAAAGACTCTTATATATGTCAGGCATGTATGGGGTTGATAGAAGCTGAAGTGATGATATGTATGGAGATGTTTAATTGTGAAATCCTTGTTTAATTTAGATGACTTTGTGGCCTAGATAAGGCACTGGTAGCAATTGTAATTCTCTTCCTACATTTCTTGAAGATCAATACTAAAAATGAGTACAAGCTTTTCTTTATTTTTTCAGTTCATGTTGAGGCGATAAGATTCACTTGTTTTTGGACTGGTTTACTATGGATCTCATTTTAAAAGTGTGAAGTTATTCATAGAAGGTATACCCGCCTGAACTTTGGATAAGTTCAAAGTGTAGAAGGTTCTTGAAACCTTGTCATATGTTGCTCTGAGATTCTTTTTCTTTGGTCTCTTTATTTGTAGACAGAGTTATTATTTTTCTTATAAGGGATAAAAGGGGAATCAGAATTTGAGAACAACAAAATTAGCGACTCTGTTGGGGAGAGTCATTGTGTGTATCCAGATGCAGATTGGTGCTTGAATTAGCTTAGAATATTGTTTGGATATATGTGTTCAAAATTGTTTGTCAGACCTTTGATTCATGTCATTCCTTTCTCTCTCTAAAAATCTTTGTGATTTTGAATTTTAAAGATCGGCAATTTTTTTGTGTAAAGCTTGTTTTCATATTTCCCACAGTCTTTGTGGGTGGCGACTCTGATAATCTAAACCAGTCCTTTTGATATAAGTGAATTCTTTAAGAAAACAAGCATAATGCAAGGAGGGAAAAGCACCAAGTCTTTCATGAAGAAGCATCCTCGTGAGACGTTGCAGGAGGGATTACCTAAATAGTCACGTAGAGGTCAGAAAAGATCAGTGGTTCATGAAGCATCTAACGTTGCTTGGGTGCAGAAAAGCACCAATACGGGTAAGATATCTGAAAGACCTATCTATGCAAATTCAAATTCATCTTCCCACAAATCTAAGAATGATGTTCTAGGTTTCCATTCTGGTTTATTTGGGAATGTAGAAGATGTCCATTTTTCAAATCAAAGGATATCCCATGCTAGTTTTTTTGGGAAAGACAGAACTAGTTCAAACATAGTCAAAGATTTTGTACCTAGAACAATTGATGGAAACATCAGTTTAATTGATATCGATCAAGTCAATATCTCAGACTCTGAAGAAATCTTTCCTGATGAAGATAAGGTATACTAGGAAATAGAGGACCTGAACAGAAGAGTCCATCATTTGATCTCCTTAAGAGCACAAAAGGAAGCAAATAAGGAGAGAGAAGTAAAAGAAAAGTTTGGAGAGAGATAGGATCCTAAGACAAATCGCTGACCTCGAGTTGCTTACCCAAGAAAAGGCTAAGAGTGAAGATGAAGGTCCTGTGATTAGAGAAATTCTAGTTCCCAAGGCCAAACCAACATATAAGTCAGTAGTCCAACCAAGTAAGGAAGTTCTTATTGACCCACAACCTACTAGAAATGATGTTTATAAGAAAAGAAGAAATGCATGGAAGATGGGTCTAGATATAAGACTACAGTGGAGATCTCTCATAGGCTTTCAGCACATGAAAGAGAGATGGAGAGGATGAGAAAAGAGAAGGAAGATTTACAAATGGAATTAGAAAAGGTTGAATTAGAAGTAGCTAATCAAGAAGTCAAAAGGAAGATTAGCTATCTAAAAAAACCTCCCATCACATTTCCTTCAATAGATAATAATAAACCAGTTCCTCAGCAAATCCCACTCCCTCTTGTTAAAATTCAGCCAACTCTGCCTGTTGGCACCGCAACAACCAATCAAGTCTCTAGTACTAACCAAGGTAGCCAGATCTCTCTAACTCAGAGCCTCAATGTAAGAATGAACATGGGTAATAACCATGTTGTTAACCCATTCCAGAGAAGACCTATTAACTTAGAACTGTATAGACAACTCTTTTTTTATGGAATCCTAGGGTACCCGAACCATGTTCCTACTGAGTTAAGAGATAGACTTCATAAATTCGCTAGAAATAATACAATTAGTGTTGAAGAGCACTTAAAATCTTTTGGTGACTTGATTAATGATTATGAAATTATGGATGAAGATGTCATCATGAAACTATTTGTACAGTTTTTAGTAGATGATGCAAGAGACTGGTATAGAGGTCTTCCTGTGAACAACATTGGATCTTGGGAGGATTTTAAAAATTGCTTTCAGGAACAATATGTTGATAAAACAAATGTGAGCTTCATGCTTAATGAGTTTAACAATATCAGAAAGTCTGATAATGAAATAGTCACTGATTTTAATGCTAGATTTCATAAAGCAATGCATAGATTGTATCGAGTAGTGAGATTAGATGACAATATGTGCCTGAACACTTATTACAATGCATTTCATTCCAAAATGGCTTATATTTTGAGGGATAAAAATCCACATAGCCTTAGAGATGCATTTAGAATTGCTATCAATGTAGAGATCAATAGAAATGCATATGGAAAATTAGGAAGAAGAACTGATGGTAGGCTATGGCAGGAAACAAAACAACAACCTAACAAAGTTGCTAAAGAAGAAGATAAAATAGAGAAGTTAGTGATTGCCATGAAAGATCTTACTGCCAAGGTGAGTAAAAATGATAAACCCCATTAAAAATGGCAAGAGAGACCTCCCAAGTTGCATGAAATGCCATATAACACTACTTGGAAGGATGGTAAACCTCAGAATGAAAAGCCAAAAAATACTCAGAGCCAAGATACCCCTGATCCTTTAAAAGGAAAAAATATTCATAACATAGAGAACACTCCTTGGTGAATTGCTTGTGATGGGCCAAATTCTCCTCATCAATGTGTTGTAGCTCAAGCCCTTGAAGAATCCATGAGACAAGAGGCTGAGTCGGATATTAATATGTTTGAAACTATCATAGAAAGTGATGAGGAGTCTCTACAAAGTGAATTTAGTGATTGTGATGTGCTGGATAGTAAAAGATCCTACCAAGGACAACTAACACTTGATTGGCATCCCACTTTGAATGTGGTAACAATTGAAGATGAAGAATTTCATCTCAGGAGGCCTAGTGATGAAGAAGTAAAAAATCTCACTAAGGCTGCTATAGCCAAAGCCAAGCACAATTACAACTTAAGGAGCACTAAAAGGGATAGTGATCAAGGTGAACCTGGTTCTATGTTTATAAAAGAGGTATCCCAAAAGAAAGAAGTAAGTAGTGCTACTTTGCCTCAAGCTGGTCAAGAGAAGAAAGATCAAGTTAAAGAAGTACCCAAGGGTACAGATGATAAAGCTACTAATGATACACAAGGAGCTGCCACAACAAAGAAGGCAAGTCAGCCTAAGGTAGAAAGAGCTAAAGCTAATACTAAGTTAAGCAGTGATTCCACATATGATATGGCTTAGGCTCTTACCCAAATGAAAGTTACTGTCTCATTGATAGAATTATTGAAAATAAAGGAACATAGAGAAGTTGCTTTGTCTTTATTTTCTAACATATCTGACAGTAACATAGTTTTACCTACCGATTCAATTAAAGATGAAAAGGATCAGGAGTTCCAAACCCTAGAGGTTTATGTTGGAACAACTATTACACAAGAGCCCTCACAGGTTGATCCTTTCTATGTCACTTTGTTAGTGAATAACCGGTTGATTAAAAATTGTATGATAGATTCTGGTGCAGCTGCTAATGTAATGCCCTATGGTGTTATGAAAGAATTAGGACTGTCGGTGTGTACAGTATATGGGAAATGCTATGCTATGGATAACACATAAGTGCCAATGATAGGTACAATGAGAGATGTTGACGTGAAGATAGCAACATTCCCTGAAGTGACATATAAGATGGATGTTATTGTAACTGACACCAAGCCTCATTATGGCATGTTATTATCCAGGCAGTGGGCTGCAATAGTAGGTGGAAATGTCTAGTTGAATTTGTCATATGCTACCATCCCCAATTAATGGAAATCAAGTCAAATTGTATAGAGAACCACGTGCCCCTAGGGTAATTGAGAAAGTAGATCCTAGCATGCTCAATTGTATGATTGATGTGGATCTTGACAACTTTAGAGTACAACCAATTTTACCCCAATTAAAGAATACTAACTCCATTGTGATTGAATTAGAATCTCAATAGCATGGTTTATGGAAAATGTATTTTGATGGAGCTTGCTATAAAGAAGGATCTAGAGCAGGAGTTCTTTTTGTGTCCCCATCAGGTATAACTTTTAAGTATTCTTTCTTGTTAGCCTTTCAGTGTACAAATAACACTGTTGGATATGAAGCCCTATTATTGGGGCTTGAAGTTGCAAAAAGGCATGGGATACAATTGTTGAGAGTGTTAGGAGATTCAGAGTTGGTTGTTTCTCAAGTAAGATCCAAGTATGCATCCAAGAATGACAGATTGAAAAGGTACAAACATGCAATCTGGGATGTCATTGAGCATTTTAGTGCATTCTCTATAAATTGGATAGAAAGATCCAAAAATATCATGGCCGACTTCTTAGAAAATGTTGCATTAAAGAATGATGATGCAACACTAACTGGTATATCCATAGTTGAAGTAAAAGCTAGGCCTGCCATTCCTAACAATGTATACAATTGGCAAGTGTTTGCTGATGATGAAGATATTCTCAGGTTTATACAGTGCATTGATGACTATGATAGACAAATAATTGACTGCAATGCCTTGGTGGAAGTGGTTGACAACAGAGAAACTATATTTGGAAGTGACTTGGTTCAATTAGAGACAAATGAAATACCTAAAGGGTTGGTAGAGCTTGAAGGTATATTCAGTTACAGTGATAGTCATCTACACCAGCAATCAACCACTAAGCTAGATGAGTTAGAGGAAGTAAACTTAGGGACAAAATCATCCCCTAAGTTGGTATATATTGGAAAAAAGTTGTCTCCTCATGTCAGAGTGAATCTCATTAATTTATTAAAGAAGTATAAGCATGTTTTTGCTTGGTCTTATGAAGATCTAAAGGCATATAGACAGGATTTGTTTCAGCATGAAGTCCCTTTGCTTCCAGATGCTAAGCCTTTTAGACAAAAGCAAAGACCTATTAACCCCCTGTTGGAATCCAAGATGCAGCAAGAACTAACCCAATTAAGGGAAGGGGGAATTATTAAGCCTATAAGGCATTCCTCATGGATCTCAAATTTGGTCCTGGTGAGAAAGAAGAATGAGGACATAAGACTCTATGTTGACTTTAGAAACTTAAATGTTGCTTCCTTGAAGGATAATTATTCTTCTCCTAATATGGAAGCTATGTTGCAAAGAGTGACTGGTTGTGACCTATTGTCAATGATGGATGGGTTCTCAAGGTATAACTAGGTGTTGGTAAAAGAATCAAAACAATTCAAAACTGATTTCACCACCCCTTGGGGAATTTATGTGTATGTCAGAATGCCTTTTGGTTTGAAAAATGTTGGAGCTACTTTTTAGAGGGCGATAGATGAATCTTTCAAAGAATTCATCAATATCATCATGGTATTATATCAAGATGATTTGACATGCTTTTCCAAAAGGGTGGATGACCACTGTGGACATTTAGAATAGGTTTTCAGTAAGGCTTTGGAATTTGGGGTGTCTTTAAATCATAAGAAGTGTCATTTTGTTGTTACTGAAGGGAAGCTGCTAGGGCATATTGTCTCTAAATAAGGAGTGAGAATAGACCCTGAAAGAATTGAGGCAATAAACAATGTGCCTGAACCAAAGAATGTTAAAGGTATCCAATCTTTCTTGGGCAAAGTTAATTTTGTTAGAAGATTTATTGCAAATTTTGCAAAGATAGTCAAGCCCATTGTCAAATTGCTTAAAAAGGATACAAAATTCTGTTGGGATCAAGAAGCTTCAAAGGATTTTGCTGAGATCAAAAAGGCTATTCAGGAGGCACCAGTGTTGAAATCCCCTGATTATAGTAAGCCTTTCTCTTTGTTTTCTTTTGCTTCATATCACACAGTGGCTACAGTTCTTTTGCAAAAGGATAATGAAGGATATAAACACCCCATAGCCTTTTATAGCAAATCTTTATAGGCTATAGAATTAAAGTATGAAATCATGGAGAAGAAAGCATATGCTTTGGTCAAGGTTGTCAAAGCTTTCAGACCATATCTTGTAAATGCACAAGTAGTCACTTATGTCCCACATGTTGTTGTCAAAGATATCTTATCCCAGTCTGAGGTCACAGGTAAGAGATGCAGATGGATAAACAGAATCCAGGAGTTTGATTTGGAAATAAAGATCACCAAATTGGTGAGAGGTTTAGGCCTTGATAAGCTTATGGCTGATTCAAACCTTCTTGATGTTGAAATAAATAATGTTGAAGTTAAGAATATCCTAGTCACCAGTATTGAAAAACAACCCTGGTACTCAGAGATAGTACATTTTTTAAGGGATGCAACATTTTCAGAAGGAATGACACATAATCAGAGAAGAAGTCTGAAGTTGAAGTCTATAGCATCCTAAAATTGCGACACTTGCAATTTCGACTGCATTTGGGTCTTCACGATAGCAGTGCAACGTTGAATCTGAATGGAGACCCCAAAACCTGCTTATGACATCAAAAACTGCATTTTTCTGCCCCTTGGCCTGATCCCTCCTTCCACCCTGCTATCCCGGGAGGTGGGAACATGGCGCCCAGCGCCCTGGTCCCTAGCCCTATTTTGGGCCCGGTCTCTTGTTGGGCATCGGGTCTTTAAGTTTGCAAATTGGAAAATATTCTAGGTCGGCCTAAGGTCGGGAAAATCAGTCTCTCAACCCTAATTGACAAGTATATAAACTACTTTTCCTCTCCTAGAAAGGGAGGAAGAAAAAGAAGCAAGAGCAAGAGGCGGAAAAGATATTCAAACATCCAAACATTCAAACATTCAAGCATTTCAAGCATTCCTTCAAGCAATTGAGTATTCTAAGTCTCCATTCAAGGCTAAGTGTTGCATTCAAGACAAGGATTCAACCATTGAAGAGGAGATCACTTACAACTTACAACATACAACATACAACATACATTACACCTTCGCATGTAAGAATACAAACATTCTTACAACAAGGCATCAGTACTTGTTTACATTACAAACATTTACATTTACAAAATTCTCATTTCTTGGTTAATTCCAAAACCGGGGTTTGACCTAAAGGCAAACCCCTAATCCCTAACCCCCCAATCGTCCTCTCTTTTCTGTGTGTAGGTTGCAGGTACGTGGCTGTAATTGAAGATCTAGAATCCTTGTGCAGAGACGAACAGATCCCCCTTCATTTCGCGGATTTTTCGGAGGACCGTGTGCACTCCGGGCATCATCATCCCATCAACTTTCGCTCAAATTTGTAGAACAGCATCATCTCGACATTTTACTGCTAATTCCAGGTTCCTAGCTTCATCCTGTATCCCTATCTCTGTTTACAAGTGAATCTTTCTTGCTTCTACATACATTCCTAGTTCAATCATTCCATCTACATTCTTTACAAAAGAGGGTATCCTTGCTATCACAACCCTTGGAACTCATTTAAAATCCAGTCTTGCATTGTGTGGGATTGGATCTTGTGGGTTTCAACCCCTCTTTCGAATGTAAAGTCTCTCCTAAGTGAAAACCATCAACCCTAGTGACTCTCCCTTCTCTCTCCTTGGAGTTGGGGAGGGAGAACAACTAGGGTTCAATTTTTCCGCTTTACATTTTGGTGAACCCGACGTGAACATCCTCATTCTGATTATTCATGGTTAGATCTTTGCTTCCCTAATTACATTTCCATGTTTGATCTTTTGCAAATTTTAGAGGTTGATTGCATAAAAAACCCTAAAATTTTCTTTTTAGTAATTGAGCTTGTGAAATGTTTAATTTTTAATGCTTGTTTCAGATTTACCCTTCTATTGCAAATTGTCAATTCATATTTGTGCTTTAATTCTGAAAATTAAGTGGTTAAGTGTCAAAACCCTAATTTTTAAAACCTTCTTGATTCAACCTTTGACTGATAATTTCATTGATCAAAACACCTCCAAATCAGTTGTAAGTTTGGATTCCGCAACAAAATCACAATATCTCTCATCCCTGAAAATTTTGAAAAAAGTTGCGAGGACCGTGTGCACCCCGAGTGCCATCGTCCCCGACATTTTTTTCAAAATTTCGGGAGCTAGATCTTATTGTATTTTTCTGCTAAAATCCAGAATTTTGGTTGATTTTATCAATTCTAGCACTTTCAAAATTAAAGTCAAAGTTGGTCTAGTGATTGCTTGGATAAAGGCTTATAATCATTCAAAAATTGTTGAAATTGAAATTTGTGTTAAAATTGAGTTTCTTACTGTCTTAAATCTGAAAAGTGTGTTAGCATTCATTCGAAATTTCAGTGTTTTGTTCAAATTCTTGCAGTTTATGACTTTTGAAATTAAGTGTTTAATTGCAACAACTTTGATTTCCACTTTCAAAAGTGAATTTTGCATGAAATTGAGTCAACTTTTAAATTTCAAAGCCTGCATTGCTTTCAGTATTCCCTCTAAAATCATAAAATTCAAAATTTCAGTTTCCCTCTCTTTTTCAAAAATTCAAATTTTGCATTTTTCAACAATCTTGGTAGGGTTCAATTTTGAGATTGCAACTTTAATTTGGCCTAGCTACAGATCGTAAAATCACTCAATTTTTTCAGATTAGCTTTAAAATCATCATAACTTTCATCTCTGAAAATTTTGAAAAAAGTTGCGAGGACCATGTGCACTCCGTTCGCCACGGTCCCCGACATTTTTTCTGAAAATTTGGGAGATTGTCCTGATTGTATTTAACAGCTTAAATCTAGGAGATTGGCTGATTTTATTGAAATTTGCTACCTCTAAAATTCAAAATCATCTCTCTCTCTCTCTTTAGTGCATGCGTTTTACAACAATAAGCCCTACTTGCACTATTCCCGTTAGACGAAGCCTTAGAATTAAGTCCTTCCAAGGTTTAATTACTGAGGAGATGGAACCTAATTTGAATGGCCTTTTTAACAAGGACATGGGTAATTCCCCTAATCCTCTTAATGATGAAGAAGCTCTCCATGAGGTTTCTGTAGAACAACTTTCAAAATTGGATAACCAATTTGATGATTTTTGACAATGGATGTCTCAAGAATACCCTGATAGTGAAGCTCTTTCATTAGTTGAGGGTCTAAAACATATGGTTCAAAGTGATAAGAATGGAATTGATATTTTGCATGGTATTGCACACATTGTGGATTCGAATGTGATGCCTATGAAGAGTTGTGCCGAAACTTTAGGTTATACACAACCTCCTACTCAAGTTAATCATTCTATTCCTTTGACAACTTCTATTGCTAGTATACCTACTTTTACATCAAACATAATGACTACTTCAATACAAGACATTCCACCTATGATCACGAGTCATGGGGGCAATCCCTCTTCTTCAATCAACCCTCTTCCTTCATTCAATCCAACTTCTTCATTCATTCCTTCAATGAGTGTTCCTATTATATCTCCACAAATGAACATGACGCAAGGGGGCAATTCATTTAACCATTCCATTCCTCCTTGTAGTGTTCCTCCTTTCCAATCATCTCCTATGACTAACTATCATAGTGTCCCACCACCTTACTCTCAATCAATACCTTCTTTCAATAACATAATACCTCCATCACAATCTAACACGTCTAATATGAACTCTTTGACTGAAGCGACCATTAAAAATCTTGCACAAACTGTCTCTTCTTTACAACAACAAATTGCCTCTATGAATCAATCTAAGTTTAGTGTGCCCACATTTGATGTTGCAAGCCCACTTTCTCTTGACATTGTTCGAGCTATCCCCCCTAAACATGTTGAAATTCTGCATTTGGAGCTTTATAATGGTAAGGGTGATCCTCTAACACATGTTAAGACCTTTCAAACAATATGTACTGATTTTGCTTATGACCAAAGGTTGCTTGCAAAACTGTTTACTAGAACATTAAGAGATAAAGCCCTACAATGGTATTGCTCGTTGCCTTCTTATTCTATTACTTCTTTCGAACAACTTGCAAATGCTTTTATTCAACAATTTCAAAACAATATAAGTCCTAAAGTTACTTTGATTGATTTAATGCATTGTAAACAAGGTGTTAAAGAAAAAGTGACTGATTTCATTGGTAGATATAAGCATTTGTATGCTCAAATTTCTTTTCCAGTACCTGACAATGATATTCAAAGAATCTTTATTTCTAATTTACAAAAAGATATTAGAGAAAAACTTCTATTTTCTGAGTTTACTTCTTTCCAACAGTTGTGCGCAACTCTTCACAATTATCAACTGACTGTGAGTCAAATGGAACAAGCAAATCCTATGGCTTCGAGTGATAAGGGTGATAGTAGTCAACAACCATTTGGGAAGTTTAAACCGAACAGAGAGTCCATTAAATTCAATGAAAACATCATCAACAACAATGTGAATGCAGCATCAGGTGTGCCTCCTGTTTCTAAGTTTTTCAAAAAAGAAAGAAAGTTTACTCCTTTGAATGAATCATTGCATAGTATTATGAATAAGTTATTGGAACAAAATGTGCTTACTCTTCCTCCTATAAAGAAAATAGATACTACAAAGATTAATTCACCCTATTTTGATAACAAATCTTTTTGTCAATTTCATCGTCAACCTGGGCATGATACTGAAAAATGCTTTGCTTTAAAGGGTAAAATTTAAGATTTGATTGATAATAATACTATCTTTGTTTCTGGTGTGAATGATAAAGACAACACATCTGTAGCTCCTCCTAACCAAAATTTTAAGATTTTTACTGATCCATTACCTTCTCATACCTCTAATGTGATTGAGACTAATGATTCCTCTTTCTCACCTGATAGTCTTGTGTCTATGACTCTGAATGTGATTAATTTTGTGGAACAACAAAAAATCCCTAAAGAACCTTCCATCACATTTGATTCTAGCGAAACTATCAGGGCACCTGATGGTCCTTTATATATAGTTGCAAAAGTCAAGAATACACCTTGCCGTGGAGTGCTTATTGATCCTTCTTGTATGGTTAATGTCATTACTGAAGAATTTCTGTTTACTTTGCAATTGAATCAAGTGATCTATGACGAAACAAATGTGGTTGTGAAATTGTTTGATGCATTTTCTTCTCCTGCAATTGGTTCTATTACATTACCTATTGAGGTTCATAACAAATCCCTTGATGTGAGCTTTGCTATTATTCCATCATCTGAACAATTTCGTGTGAAGCTAGGCTATCCTTGGCTATCTTCCATGAAAGCTATTGCTTCTCCTATTCACAAGTGTTTGAAATTTCCCCATAATGGTGAAGTTGTTACTGTCAATCATAGTCTCTTTAAACCAGCTGAAAGAACTTCTAGCATTCCTATTGATTATTTTTGGCCTAAACAATTCCAATCTCTTCCACCGCGGAGTGATCATCTTTTCAAATCTTATCAAAAGTGGAAAAAAGATATGATCCTATCTCTAAGTGAACCTAGAACACCCAAACTTGATATTCCTATCATTCTTGAGAAGGAAGTTCTTCCTTTGAAGATAAAACTAATGTCTTTCCTCAAGAAGATTCCCAACCCATCCCTATGAATGTGATTATGCCCATATCTAATAAACTTTCTAAAAGTAGACCTATACCTCCTCATCATGATGGACTTGGTCTCCTTCCTAAACCAAATATTCCTCCTTTATATGGAGTAGTTCCTCCTCCTTCCTCTTATGGAGAGAAGAGACCTTCCTCTTCTCCTATTGTTCAACCTAAGAGGCCACAACCTAAACTCCCAAGTGATAAGGATGAGAACATTCCTCCTCCTCAATCTTCTCAACTTCCTGCTAAGACTAGACGAAATCATTCTGCACGTGAATGCCGATGAAAGCGTCGTCTTAGAGCTTAGGCAGCTGCTTCTCAAACTTTGCAATCCCCAAAAACACCTTCAACTAGTATTATTCCATTTTCTCCTCAGCAGAAAATTGAGCCAAAATATCCTAAACATAAGATGCATGATGGTCTTGATCCTGTGCGAGTTAAAGATCCTATTTTTATAAATCTTGATGATGATATAGATGAAAATGTTATTCATGATGAAAATGTTACTCCTCTTTCTTCTGATAGTGAATATGAATATGTTGATGTTGATAACCATTTATCTAACAAATTTTCTAAATCACTTATCCTAGCTCCTAGACAAGAACAACGTGGCTTGGAACATGAACATAGCCCTTGTTTGGATCTTGTGATAGCTCCATCTGCTGTGTTGGATGTTCCTCCTCTAGTGTGTTTCCTGCCTTCCCAAAATATTGATCAGCAAGATCAGGGGGTAGATGACGTGCTGGACTAGTTTCATTAGCATAGCAGACTCTCTCCTCCTCTCTTGATCTCTTTTGTTACTTCTTCTATGTGTTATTCTCATTCTTCTATTTGTTGTCCTTAGTGTTGTCTACTTGAGGACGATGCAAAGCATTGAGATCTCTTTTGGTCTCTCTCATGTTGACTCAAAAGACACATATGTTCCCTTCTTCTAGGTGACGTTCCTTGATTGGGGAATGAAGAAAAATTATGCATACATACATATGATATACATGAATTATCATGCAGCATACTGACCCCAAGGAAAGTGAAGTCACCTTGGGCTTTGTGTTTTGTGTCAATTATCCTTGGGCTTATCTCACACTTGGGGGCTAAATCCTTGTGATAACGTGCTCCTTTCCCTTTTTCATTTCTTATATGTATCACTACCTTAAAGCAATCACCCCCGGTGAGGCGTGTGTGATCGCTTTAACGTAGGGGGGCATACACCCCATTCATATCTCTTCAAGATACTTGAAAGTTTCTTGGCGAATTTAGCTTTGCCTTGAAAATTTTTGGTATTTTTCTTACATGACTCATAGTGAGGGAACCTTACTACTGACAGTCATGGTTCTCCCTCGTGATCTTCCCTTTTACTTTGTCAATCGAAGCCGTAAGATCCTTAGTCCACTGGGGGCTTGGTGTATCTTGCCTCCTTGACGTGGTGAAAGTCTTTCAATGTTGTTTCCTTGTACTTTACCGGAAGTATGGGCATACGCTTATACTCCCGCTAAAGTGGGGGCTAAATGTAGTGTCCTAAAATTGCGACACTTACAATTTTGACTGCATTTGGGTCTTCACGATGGCGGCGCAACGTTGAACCTAAATGGAGACCCCAAAACCTGCTTGTGACATCAAAAACTGCATTTTTCTGCACCTTGGCCTGATCCCTCCTTGCACCCTGCTCTCCTGGGAGGTGGGACCATGGCGTCCAGCGCCCTGGTCCTTTAGGACTAGGGCGCCCAGTGCCCTGGTCCCCCAGGACCATGGCGCCCAGCGCCCTGGTCCCTGGCCCTATTTTGGGCCCGGTCTCTTGTTGGGCATCGGGTCTTTAAGTTTGCAAATTGGAAAATATTGTTTCTAGGTCAGCCTAAGGTCGAGAAAATTAGTCTCTCAACCCTAATTGACAAGTATATAAACTACTTTTCCTCTCCTAGAAAGGGAGGAAGAAAAAGAAGCAAGAGCAAGAGGCGGAAAAGATATTCAAACATCCAAACATTCAAACATTCAAGCATTTCAAGCATTCCT
Organism: Cryptomeria japonica; assembly: GCF_030272615.1. NCBI lineage: Eukaryota > Viridiplantae > Streptophyta > Pinopsida > Cupressales > Cupressaceae > Cryptomeria > Cryptomeria japonica. The sequence goes on along the minus strand of NC_081408.1, from coordinate 83,994,083 downwards.
TCAAGCAATTGAGTATTCTAAGTCTCCATTCAAGGCTAAGTGTTGCATTCAAGACAAGGATTCAACCATTGAAGAGGAGATCACATACAACTTACAACATACAACATACAATATACAACATACATTACACCTTCGCATGTAAGAATACAAACATTCTTACAACAAGGTATCAGTACTTGTTTACATTACAAACATTTACATTTACAACATTCTCATTTCTTCGTTAATTCCAAAACTGGGGTTTGACCTAAAGGCAAACCCCTAATCCCTAACCCCCCAATCATCCTCTCTTTTCTGTGTGTAGGTTGCAGGTACGTGGCTGTAATTGAAGATCTGGAATCCTTGTGCAGAGACGAACAGATCCCCCTTCGTTTCGCGGATTTTTCGGAGGACCGTGTGCACTCCGGGCATCATCATCCCGTCAACTTTCGCTCAAATTTGTAGAACAACATCGTCTCGACATTTTATTTCTAATTCCAGGTTCCTAGCTTCATCCTGTATCCCTATCTCTGTTTACAAGTGAATCTTTCTTGCTTCTACATACATTCCTAGTTCAATCATTCCATCTACATTCTTTACAAAAGAGGGTATCCTTGCTATCACAACCCTTGGAACTCATTTAAAATCCAGTCTTGCATTGCGTGGGATTGGATCTTGTGGGTTTCAACCCCTCTTTTGAATGTAAAGTCTCTCCTAAGTGAAAACCATCAACCCTAGTGACTCTCCCTTCTCTCTCCTTGGAGTTGGGGAGGGAGAACAACTAGGGTTCGATTTTTTCGCTTTACAAAGTCATAGAAATATGTCCTTGTTTGGGGTGATCTATTTTAGAGGAATAGAGATGGGGCATTACTAATATGCTTGGATGAATCCCAGGCTAAGAGAGTGTTAACTGAAATGCATGATGGAGTGTGTGGAGGTCATTACTCTGCTAAGACAACTACTGGTAAGATAGTTTGGGCTAGGTACTATTGCCCTACTTTGTTTAAAGATGCCCATGAATATGTCAGGAGATGTGACCCATGCCAGAAGTTTTCATCCAAATTGAAGTATGAAGGAGCTTTACCCCTCAACCTAGTCATAGTGGAAGCCCCTTTTGTCCAATGGGGCATTGATTTTATTGAAGAGATTGTTGAGAAATTAGGAAGAGGTCATAGGTGGATTATAGTAGCTACTGACTATTTTACTAAATGGATTGAAGCTATACCCACCAAGAGAGGCACAAGTAGGGTTGTTATTGACTTTCTGATAGATTATGTTATAACTAGATTCGGAGTCCCTATAAAACTAGTAATGCATAATGCCATGAGCTTCAGGTCAGAAGAGTTTGTTGAATTTTGCACTAGTCATGGAATAATTATGTCTTGCTCTTCACCTTATCATCCTCAGGGTAATGGGCAAGCTAAATCTAGTAACAAGAGCCTCTTGAATATTATCAAGAAAATCTTGGAAGAGAATAAAAGGTCTTGGGACCAAAAGTTAAAATTGGCTTTATGGGATAACAAGGTTACTGTCAAAAAGCCTATTGGAGTCTCACCTTTTGAATTAGTTTATGGAACACAATCCAGGGTGCCTATCAATAATTTTCTTCCAATGTATAAGTTCCTACAAGCTGAGGACATGGAATTATCTGAACCTATGGAAGACCGAATGATTCAGATAGGGGAAGTTGAAGAAATTAGAACTTTGGCCCACAAGAGGAATCTAAAGGTCCAGTTGCAGTCCAAATACCTATTCAACAAGAGAACCTCATTGAGAAAGTTCCAAATTGGTGATGTAATTCTTCAATGGAATGCAAAAGGACAAGATAAGGGAAAGCATAAAAAAATTGAGTCACTATGGATTGGCCCCTCTGTGGTCTATGATCTGAATGGAAAGGACCCATTTTTTGAAGAATATGAATGATGAAGTACAGGAATTTCCAGTACATGGACAATTCCTAAAACATTACTTCTCTTGATGTCCATGCATAGTAGGTCCTTGTTTGTATATATTTAGGTTTGCTTTAGTTGTTGTTTTTGTCCTTGTGTTTGGTCTGTTTCTCCAGAGATTTTCTGAGTTCTTATGTTGATCTTGCGATCAACCATCCCCAGTCAGAGCCATTGTTATCACTATTTAAAAAGTGGGTATTCTTGTCCCATAATTGGCTAAGTCTATGAAAATTTTGAGTCTGATATGATCTTGATTACCTCAGATTGCTTTAGGTACAAAGAGGTTTTAAGGTTTAAGTTTTAATCGCTCCAGTGTCTAAGAAAAACCCTCGCTTTCTAATTATGTGTTACTTTATTCACTTAAAGAAGGGTCCATTTGTCATGAGAAGTGTCCCCCCCCTTTTTATTTCTTCCTAGGTGACTCTAGCAGTGCATTATTTTTCTAAGCTTTTCCTAAAGTTCTTAATTTTTAATTAGGCTCCTAACCAGTGAGTAGGTTCCTTTTAATCTAAAGGAGTGCGTGATTTCATAGCCCTAAGATACCCATGAGTTACCATTCACAAAGTGGCGAAAGGCGGAAGTGGGTTCGGCATCCAGGTTTTTCACTAAAGATAAAGACCGATCAAGTTCTATTTGATCGGACGGCCCACGCAGTTTCACAAGATAAAGGTGGTTGAGATTTAACCTTCACGAAATGGCAAAAAGGAAATGGGATTCAGCATCCAAGCAAAGACTAAGGTAAAGACCAATCAAGTTCCTTTTGATCAAATGGCTCGTGCAGTTTCGCTGGGTCAAGGTGCGCAGGTTTTAGGCTTCACGAAGTGGCAAAAAGGAAAACGGATCCGTGAGGCAGTAAAAAATAAAGGTAAATACCAATCAAGTTCCTTTTGATCAGATGGTCGGTGCTATTTTGCAACCCTAAGGTACCTGACATTTAACCTTCACAAAGTAGCGAAGTGACATGGCAGCCACTTGGCCGATGTCATGGCATAACGGATGGATTAGACCGCTAATGAAAAGGCAAGTTGTTAGATACACATGGTGGACCTGAAGTGGATCCCATGGAAGTTGTTTGATGAATAAAAGATTGAAACATTGGTTTCCTTTGCTTGTACATTTCCAGGTCAGATGGTGCTGAGTTAGAGGGCCCACTTCTACCGGTTATGTTTGTTAAAAGGAAGGTATCTCAAGGATGATCCAATGATGGGTGCCATTTCGCAAGACAAAGATGGAAGGTAATTACCATTCGTGAAGTAGCAAAAACTGCTAGCCTTAAATGCTTGGAGCACGGTTAGTGGGGTTGGCCGCCGGTCGCAGGACGAGATAAAGACCGATCGAGTTCCTTTTGATCAGATGGCCTGCATGATTTTGCTGGGTGAATATACACAATGTTTAGCTTTCATGAAGTAGCGAAAGAGATCTAAGCCCATCGTCGAATGAAGAATAGTCAATAAAGTAAGGGCCATGCAAGTTTCGATGGATCTGACGGTTGGCGTGATTTTGCTAGATGAATAAGTGCAGATTTGAGGATTCACAAAATGATGAAATAACAAAGTGATAGAAACACAGACATTTTATGATCCGTTGGAGCGAAATTTTTGAGTTCATTTGTGAATTCAATTATGAGGTGATGGCCAAAGCATGTGGTGTTAATGTCATAGTTAAGAGCCCAATTGTCATATATACACTCACATCAATTGAATGTAGGCATCATTTTGAAGAGTTGTTGCAGAAAAGCTGGTGTAGAGCAGAGTTCTTCAGGCCGAAAATAGGTTTACTTGTATCTTGCTTACTATTTAATTGAAAGTTTGATTGAATTGTCATTTTGTTCTGTTAAAGAATTGTTGTGATTAGTAAGTGAATGACTTCCATATCATTGAGATGACACCCAAAAGGGAATTCAAGGGAAAGTTGATTACCAGGAGAGAGCAATTTGTGATTATTTCCTGGAACAGTTGCCTATGTCCACAAACGTAGCAGCTAAAGTTAAAGAATTAGTGCCCAAGGCTCCTCTCTTGAGAATAGGAGAAGGATTGTATGACAAGGGTAATTGGCTGAGAGACCCACAGATAGGGTTGTCTGGTTTGGGTTTATTCAAGGTTGGATTTGGAATGAGACACTCCCTACACCCAATGAACAGTATTTGGGAGTTGGATGTAGGTAAATTGGTGGTCCTTGGAGTGTTCATGGATGTGGATCTCCTAACTCAGATTGCACACAACTATGACCCTATTACAGAAAGTGTTAGGGATATAAATGGAAAAACCCTCATTGAAATAAATGATGATGAGTTCATAAATGTATTTGGGCTCAGTGAGGTGTCCAATTGTTTGGAGACCATTAATTTTAAATCATTGGCTCAGGTCTACAATGCACAGAGGAATCATCTTAGAAATGGGCCTCTTAAATAATTATTTGTTAAAATAGGTGGATTGACTGTTGTAGGACCTAATACCATGGAGCCTTTCTCCTTAAATTTGTTCATTCTTAGAGCCAAAGGATTATACTGGTCACTCTACTAGATCTTTGGAGAGGATGCTGAAGTGAACATGCCGACTCATTATATGCTAATGATAGCTCAAATTTTAAATCCTTCTCTGGAAGTCACATTTGATTATGCCCTCTATATTACTAATACAATCCATGAAGGCTTGATAGGGATTAATAATAGTAAGGTGGATAGGCCTTTTGGATGGTACTCCCTTCTCATGCATCTGTTTCTATTCAAGGGTGGTGACTACTTTGCCAATGAAATGGATTTGGTGAAAGAAAAGGATGGGGAGAAAATGTCAGTTCAATTATGGAGCACAATGTTGTCATGGGACAGGGAAGATGTTGCCTACCTAAAGTTTGATAAGTGCTTTGCATCCAAGATTAGAATTCTCTTATGCATAGAGAATCCAAGGGTCCCTAAAGCTCTTTTGCATTTTCTTAGGCCAAAGGAGTTTGCTAAAGAAATCAAAATTGTCCACAATTGCGGTGACATGTACTTGTACCTTGTTTCCACAGTTTTCAGAGTGTATGATTTCAGAGGTACCCCATTTTTGTTACCATATCAGGTCCCACTAAAAGTAGGAGTTGCAGAGATCCTTAGGCAAATTGGGGGTGTACAAGAGGTGGAGCTATCCAATAGAGGAAAAGGGACAATTTTCCCAACAGTGACAATAGCACATCAATTTATAATTACTAAGGGTGGGTGGAAGTGCTTTGAAGAATTCTTTCAACCCTACCATTTGTCCACTACAGTGTCAAGGTTTTTTGACCCTGAAGACTTCTTTAATGGTATGTTTAGGAAAAGGGCAGTATGCAAAGGCAGACCTCGCCAATTCCAATTCCCTGAAGACCTCATCGAAAATGAGTTTGATTTGGATGAGCAGAAGCAGGAGCTAAGGAAAGAGAAATGTGTGGCCTACAAGAAGGCCCTTGATTTTGTACACCAATTTGACAGCAGCTATGACCCCTTATCCAGTTTTCACCCCTTTTAAGAAAAGGCAAAATTCCTAATTCTTTGTTTTGAAAATGTAATGCAAACATTGAAAGAGAAGAGCGAAGCAGTGATTAAAAATAACCCTGAGAAGGCAAGACAAGTTCTAGCTAGGTCTACATCTGCTAAAGCAATCCCTCCTGGTGACTATGTATTGCATAGAAAATCCAAGTACAGTGTGTTAGTGCCAACACCAAGGGAGCCTTCTACCTCAAGAGGGAAGAGGAAAATACAAGATGTCATTGACATTCATGACTCCCCAAAGAAGCAAAGGGTGGGAAAGGAAGTGCAATCTAATGAGCCCTTGTATTCCACATCTCAATCCCCTATTCATATAGGAGATGAGTACGCAGCAGCTGAGCAATTGTTGCAGCTAGGGAGTCTTGGAGAGATAGCCTACACCTACGATGAAGTAGAAGATGGAATGCCTAAGGAGCCAGAAGATGTTGAGATGGACATAACCACTAATGAGTTCAAAGGCCAGGAACTAGATCCTGCCATTAAATAAGACAGTGAAGAATTCTTAGCTGATAGCAACTTTGTTACTTCAGGGGCTTTCATGCAGTTTGTGTGGAAGCAGAATATTGATAGTTTCAATACCAGATGTGAGAAGAGGAAAAGTGAGCATCCCCACAAGGATGCAACTGTCATGGAGGAAGAAATAAAGAAAGAAATGGTCACTGAGTTTAAGACCATCACTCCTGAGCAAGGAAGGGAAATGGTAGCAAAGGTTGGTGTACTCATCCTCCCTGAATGGGATATAGGAGATGCCTTGGTTCTAGAGGCAGTCAGGAAAGAGACCAAGCCTATGGAAGAAGTAACCTTCAGCAAGGATGATGCTACCCTGGTCATGTGGTCTCTAAAAAGAGATGAAAATAAAAAGAGAAAGGATACCCCAGAGTCCAGCTACCTTGGAGGCATGATAGTAAAGAGGGTACAAAGTACTGGAGTGGTGGAGGCTGCTAGCACAGTCTTAGAGACTGCAAAATTGAGTGTTTTAGTGGTAGAGAAAGAAGCAAAGGAAAAGGCAGATCTCCAGGCTAAGCTAGAGACAGCCTTGAAAGCCTACAATGAGGGCAAAGGAGAGGTAATGAGCCGTGATAGCATTATTGCTAATTTGAAAAGCCAATTGGCAAGACAATACCATCGAGATGAGTCCTCAACATTGATGATTGCTTTTTCCCCTGCACAGCCTCATTCTACTATCCCTATCATTGAATTCCCACCTTCTCCTACACCTTCTAGTTCCCAATCAGTTGAGATCACTCCTCAGGAGTTGGAGAGGCTAAAACAGGCTCAAACCCTTTTTGCAAATAAATATGAAGAGAGAGTGAGGACCACAATTTTGAGTTTTGCTGACACTATAGGATCATCATTGGTGTATAACAATATGAGTAAATTTTTGGAGATGTGGAATGAGCTCAATGGAGACAAGGTTGTCCTAATGCCCATTTTGGACAAGTGGATGCCTAGGGAGGTGGACCTAGGACTCATATGTGAATCCTATGATGAGGCAGGGGCTGACCCCATTATCAAGTCCACATGTGACTTAACAAAGGATCTAACAAAGCTGGCAAAAGGAATAGATAATGCAAAGAGGAAGATCAATTTGTATAAAAAGGAATACACTGAGCAGGAATTTGCATAATTTCCTGGGGGTTTTGCTAGTCTAGCTCAATTGAAGGATAAAAAAGTATGGCTTAATGAATTAGAGGCCAACTTATCATTAAGGATTAAGGGAATCATTGACATAGATGATACTTCCCTATTTGTCAGAACAATTGAGGAGATAGAGAAGATAAAATCACACTATGGCTTCCTAAATTCAGAGGTCAATAAAATGAGAAACTCCTGGAAAAGATTGGCCAAGACAAAAGGGAAAGTTATTAACTTCTCATGGCCTGCTGATGATGTGTACCAAGAATGGACAAGAAAATATGTGGTGCCAGATGCAGAAGTTCAAGAAGAAGCTACTAAATGACAACCGGCAAAAGGGGGCCATTAGAAAATAGAAAATATTTGCTACTTCTTGTTCAAACAAGAAGTTTGTTGTAACAAACCTTTTTGAAAAGATTTGAAGCTTGTGTGCATCCATACTATTATAAATGGATACCGGGACTAATTAGAATCACAAGAATTTGTAAAGAAACTTTGCAGAAATATATCTGGTTTTTTCTGAGTTTACAGAGAATATTCTGAGTTTTGTAAGTTTTTTTCAAAATGAATATCAATATACAGACCATGAACTTTCGAGCCTAGAATTTGTGTTGTCTTCTGGTGTGCTTTCAAATATTTACTGGTTTCATTTGGGTAATCTAGGGTTATTCAATTGAACATGGATTGTAATGCAATCTTTATAGATATGTTTCTTAGCTTTCTTCTTTAGGAGAGGAATTAAATACGTGAGGAATATCTCTGTCAGTATGTTATTTTGTAGGAGACTTTGAATCTGATGAACACTGTCTAGTCTAATAAGGAAAGACTCTTATATATGTCAGGCATGTACGGGGTTGATAGAAGCCGAAGTGATGATATGTATGGAGATGTTTAATTATCAAATCCTTGTTTAATTTAGATGACTCTGTGGCCTGGATAAGGCACTAGTATCAATTGTAGTTCTCTTCCTACATTTCTTGAAGATCAATACTAAAAATGAGTACAATATTTTCTTTATTTTTTCAGTTCATGTTGAGGCGATAAGATTCACTAGTTTTTGGACTGGTTTACTCTGGATCTCATTTTAAAAGTGTGAAGTTATGCACAGAAGGTATACCCACTTGAACTTTGGATAAGTTCAGAGTGTAGAAGGGTCTTGAAACCTTATTGTATGTTGCTCTGAGGTTCTTTTTCTTTGGTCTCTTTATTTGCAGACAAAGTTTTTATTTACTTATAAGGGATAAGAGGGGAATCAAAATTTGAGAACAACAAAACCAAGCTTCAAAATATATTTATTTAACCTTGCATACCAAGCTCAAGGAGCATGTTTCAAACCAAATAAAGCTTTCTTCAATCTGCAAACCATATCTTTATCATCTGTCAATGAAAAATCCATCAGGTTGCTCAATATAAACTTCTTCCTCAATCTCATCATTCAAAAATGCACATTTGACATCCATTTGATAAACCTTATAGTTCTTATAAGTTCCATAGGGAAGAAATAGTCTAACAGCTTCAAGTCTAGCTACAGGTGGAAATGTCTCACCATAATCAATTCCTTCCATTTGAGAATGTCATTTACAAACCAATCTAGACTAGTTTCTTATAACTTGACCATCCTCATTCATTTTATTCCTAAAAACCCATTTAGTTCCAATAACATTCTTATTTTGAGGTCGGGGAACTAAAGACCAAGTTTCATTCTTTTCTATCTGATGTAATTCATCTTCCATAGCCTTTAACCAATGTTTATCCTTACAAGCTTCAATAACAGTTGTCGGTTCAACTTGAGAAATAAGACATACCTCTTCATTTGCCAGTTTTCTTCTTGTCATAACTCCCTTTTTTCTATCTCCAATAATTTGATCTTTAGAATGATTAAATCTTACATACCTTGGTGTCTTTTGAACTTCAGGTTCACTACTCTGATCATCAGTCACAGTTCAAATTTATGATTGTATCGATGTAACTGTTTCAGCTTCCTCTACTGGTTGAGGCATTGCTAGTTCAGTTATGATCATTTCCACTGTTAGTTTCCTATCATACGATATAGAATGATTTATGTATTGTTCATCTACTTTCATATTAACACTCTCAACAGTTTTCTATAATCTATTGTTATAGCATCTATATGCTTTTCTTTGAATTGAATAACCAAGAAATATCCCTTCATCACATTTAGGATCAAACTTTCCAATTGAAGCATCTCTTTTGATATAGCATTTACTTCCAAAAATTTTGAAATACTTAACAGTAGGTGTATGTCCAAACCATAGTTCATAAGGGGTCTTACCAGTTTCACCTTTGATGTGAACTTTGTGCAATGTGTAGACTATTGTACTCATTGCTTCTCTCCAATAGATATGAGGAAATTTGGATTCCATAATCATAGATCTAGCTACATCCAAAATGGTTATGTTCTTCCTTTCAACTACTCCATTTTGTTGAGGAATCCTAGGTGCAGATAGTTGTCTCCTGATTCCATTTGTCTCACAATAACTATTAAATTCATGAGAATTGAATTCACCACCATGATCTGATCTTAGACATTTGATTTTCAATCCGGTTTCTATTTCAACCTTCGCTTTAAAGATCTTGAATTTCTCAAAGGCTTCAGACTTCTCCCTCAGAAAAGTCACCCACATCATTCTAGAATAGTCATCAATAATCAGCATAAAATGCCTATCACCTTGAAAGCTTCTAGTCCTTGTTTGACCACATAATTCAGTGTGGATCAAATCAAGTATATCATTAGATTTATCATGTATGCTCTTAAAACAACTTCTAATTTTCTTACCCAATTGACATTCCTTACATACCGGATTAGGAGGCTTCATAATCTTAGGTATATCTCTAACTTCCTTAGTTGAACTGATCTTAACAATGTAATCAAAATTAACATGACACAACCTCTTATGTCATATCCAACTCTCATCAATATGAGCAATCAAACATGTCTTAGTACTAGTGTTCAAGTGAAAGATGTTACTTCCTATCAGAATACCAGTTGCAATCTCCAAACCAGCCTTGTTAATGATTTTGAATTTTCTATCTTTAAACTGAAGTTGAAAATCCTTATCAACTAATTATCCAGCACTCAAAAGATTATGCTTCAAACATTCTACATAATAGACATTATCAGTATTATGCTTGCCATCCAAAGAAATAATACCTCTACCTTGGATCATACATGCCTTGTCATCTCCAAATCTGACTTGACCACCATTGTATTCTTGCAGGGACAAAAATTTCCTTTTATCTTCAGTCATATGATGTGAGCATCCACTACCAATTACCCATTCATCTTTATCTTCAACTTTTGCTGCCAAGGCCTTTTCTTCATTTTTGATATCCGGTTCTGGATCATCTTCCATCAAAGCATAGTACACTCATTCCTTACCATTGTTGGATCAACTAGCAAAGTCTTATGTTGGTTCATCTCCAGAGTCATATGTTACTCCTTCCTCATCTTCTATGTAGCAATGTTTACTTTTCTTGAATCTATATCTATTTGCATTAGGCTTAAAAGTTTTCTTAACTCTTTCCTCAAACCTTGCATTCCTTTCAAGATATCTAGATGCAAAATGACCAATCTTATTACATGCAAAACATTTAAAAGGTGTTTTTTCTTCATACTTACTTCCACTTGGTCCTTTAGGTACTCTTCTAGAAAATAAGCCTTCAAGATGCTCAAGCTCTTCATCTTCTTTCCTCATGTCTTCCAATTATTTTGCATATAGGGCTCTCCAATCACTCTTGTTGGTAGATGTTGATGACAATGTATGAAAACAAGTTTAGACTTTACAACTCTTGAAGATCCAAATTCTTCAAGCTCAAGAGCAGATAATTTCCCAATAGGAATATCTTTGTTGACTGAAGTATTTGCCATTGTTCTTAACTCATTAATTGCAGTTTCCTTAATCTTGTAAGCCGGTGGAAGGGCTCTCAAGAATTTGGAAACTATTTCATCTTCACTTAGAAATCCTCCACAACATTCAATTCCCATAACAATCTTATTTATTCTTTCCATAAACACAACAATTCTTTCATTATCTTCCATCTTCAAGTTTTCGTATCTTTCCCGGTAACCATCAAATTTAGCAATTTTGATAGTAGGATCACCTTCAATTAGAGTTTGCAATTTGTCCCATATAACCTTAGCCAATGATTTGTCAGCCAATCCCATAATCTGTTGATCAGTAAGTACACACAGGAGGGCTTCTCTAACTCTGCAATCCTTTTCAATATTCTTATCCAAGTTTGCAGGAGCAAGATTACCAGATATCAGATCATAAGGTGTGTATCCTTTCTCAGTGATCTCCGAAATATCCTTACCAAGACATCTAAGATGAGTCTCCATTTGAATTTTCCATATCCTATAATTTGTTCCATCAAGCTTAGGGATTTCTCTTCTAAAAATAGTTGTCGGTGGATTAGTTGTGTTAGTTCCCATAGGATCTACCTCAAGAGGTTAAGCTTGTGGAAAAGAGGACCAAATCTCTAATACCGACTATTAGGATAACCAGTGAACAACTGAGAGGGGGGGGGTGAATCAGTTGTTAACAGACTATAACTTTTAATCTATAATATGATCTTAAACAAATCAAGTACCGGTAAAGCACATACAGATGCCGATAGGAACACATACTGGTAAATAATACAACTTAATAATTAACCAGATAATCAATGTAAAGCAACCATACCACATAACGCCATGATTTATACATGGAAAACCCAGAAAAGGAAAAACCACGGTGGGAAACCTACCCATAGTCAAATGATACTTCTACAGAAAGTATGTGTTACAATGCGGGGCTTGCACTTGCAGGAAGGCACACTGCCTAGAGCGTACTGCTCATTACAAAAGAGTCTCACTGACTACAGAGAGGCTACAATCTTCTCAAGATAAATGGACAACAATCCAATAGAGTGGACTACTGGAAATAAAATCTACTATGCCTGATTACAGTCCCGATTAAGCTCAATGTCGTAGGACTAAATCCTCTTTTGAATCCAATTTGATCACCAATGATCGATCAAATCCTCTGCATGAATGATATTACAATATTCACAGATTACATTCCTTGAGCATGACCTTTCCAACAACCATGATACTTTACAAAGAGTTTCTACCTCTTATTTATACAAACCCTAAGGCCTAAACCAATTAGGTCAGCCACCTAAAGATATTAAAATAAGATCATTACATAATTCCTTATTACAATGATATTCCATGTCGTCTTAAGACCCAAATAATAATAACAAATCCATAAAACATCTAGGAATCATCCAGGTAACGTGTAGAGTACACGCTAGCATGATACCAGTGCATAACCTAGATAGGTACCAGACCTATTCCGGGTCCACCATGCCAAAGAAATGTCTTCAAGCAATTGAATCACGATCAATGAACATCTTCAGTATCCTGAAATCCTTGAAGAATCTATACACACACCAATTGTGCATCTTGTCACAATTCCTCAATGAAAGCTCTGTCAATAAAGCCTTAAACCAGTATCAACAAGGGTTTACCAGAGTGTATGATAACATCCAATTACCAAGCCAATACCAATTGACCAAAATATACTCATGTAGCATATAACACATGAAATCCAGTATACTTCACTGATCCAAACAAGCCGGAAGTGTCAATAGATAATCTCTTCTGCCGGTAACACTAGATCTTATACCGGTAACCAAAACCTATCTATCGGTAACCATCCATATCAGCTAGTTTTGACATCAATGAAAAAACAACAATGCAACACATAATCAATTCATCCATAATGCCAACACCAGACATTGCAGATGCTTATCCGGCATAGATATGTTATGTTCGAGATCCGGTATCTTTCATCAGAAGTCATTTATGTCAATGGAAGATTAGGGTTTTTCATGGAGGTTAAAAGGTCAAATTCACTTCATTATTGATCACCTTGCATTCAGATTGATTTTAGAGTGATTAAGAGTGACTAAGAGTGATCAAAGGTATTTCAGAGCAATAAGATTTCTTCTTGATCAATTTCACCGGGGGCTGGAACAATTTGTTAATAATTTTCGTCGAAAGCGATCAACAAGTATTTATCTTTAAACATGGAAGTGGGATCATCATCTATTCCTATCTTTGTTGCAAACCCGACTATAGTAGAGGTCAAGGACCATCCCAGGATAATTTTAAAGTGGTATCCGCATGTGGCTACCCTGGAAGATTTGGTTGGAGCATTTTCCCATGTTCTGAAGGGAGTTGTCTATGTTGAAGTTGTTAGGGAATATATACACTGTCACATTGAGGACTTGGTAACATATGCAATAAGGGCATGTACATGAGTGAGCTCATGGGAGAATGTGGAAAGATCAAACCGACATACAATCACATTAAAGACTTAGGGTTTACCGGCATTCTGGATATCCCAGAATTCGAAGATGAGATAATTAGGTATATTTTGAGCAGAGTACATGGGGATTTTATCTAGTTGGATAGACCTTACAAGATCAGCAATGAAGTCATCAGGGAAATCATTGGTTTACCATCAGCTAGGCAACATCCAAACAAGAAGGTTTCAAATGATTCTATGAACAAGATCACCGATGCGACATCTGACAAGAGATCTATGAGAATAAGCACTATTATCGACATGGACATCAGATTCGTTAGCATGATTATCAGATATAAGGTAACTCAGTCAAACCAACTAAATTCTATTTTCAGCTCCTGCATTTTCCCTGCATACAAAATGATGAGAGAAAATGTGAAATTGGATCTATGCAATTGGATGTTAGATGAGTTGTTAATAAACCTAGGAAAGATCAAGGGAGAAAAGAAGGGAACCTTCCAGTATGGAAACTTAGTAGTCTGCTTAATATTATTTTTCATGAATGATGCACCCATTTTTGGTAAAAGGAAATGGGCATTTGACATCCCAGTAGGGAGACAATTGAAACAGTCAATTGCTACTTTAGGCAGTCAAAGAGATGATAAAATGTGGGGATATTTCAACGGGTTTTAGAAATCTATGAGGTCTAGGGAAAGGGTGTTGGATATTGTTGGCAGATGATGAACCAGCATGGTGATATGATGATAATGTATGTTGTCATTGATATCAATAAGTGAAAGTGAACCAATATGCAGATTGGAAGAAGATGGTGAATGGGTATGAAGATATGTAGTGAACCGGTGTCGGGGTTTCACTAAGTGTGACTACCGGTTGGTAGTCTCAGCTCTAGGGTTTCCAGTTTGGCAATCCACCTTGTGTGATGTAACTAAAGACATTTTGTGATGAGTTAGCTAAGAAATGAGGATGAGATTGAGCTGCCACATTAGTTTTGTGTGCGTGAAGGATTTCCTTGAGGATCTTGTATCTGAAGATCGATTGCATTAAAATTCTACCTCGAGAATGAACATTCTTCTTGGCAGTATGAGAAGAGAGCGTGATGGGTTACTAATTCCCATATATGGTGAAGAATGAACAATGCAGTTTGTCTTGTGATCTGTTTAAGATTGTATTGCTCTATGTAAAGTGTTTGGACGATCAGGATTGGACCACTTGTATTGTAAACCTAAATACTTAGGGTTTAAGGTTTATGCTACCGACCTAATTGTTGTCTATAAGGTCGATGATGTTTGTTATTGTTTGTTGTTGGAAAATGTTGTGTGTGTATCCGAGTGATGAGATACTTGCTAGGCCAGTAAGAGGAAAACTGCAGAGTGTGATTACAGAAGAGGGGAACTGAAAATGATCTGCCTTGGCATGTAGTGCTATTATTAGATCCGAGTTTTACTTGTTGTCTTCTAACCATTTCAATAGTTGGAAAATCCCTTTACTAGGTAGCTATAACAGGCTTATTGTAAATCCTTTAACTAGGTGACTCAAGATCGTTGAGTTCTTCAAATCCTCTAGCGAGGTAACCTTTAACAGGGTATATAGCCATCCCTTAATCAGGTGATCTTTAACAGGATCAATTCCTGACATAACCTTATTGTAAAGTCTTTAACTAGACTAGGATCCTAACAGAGTGAGCTTTAAAAGAGTTCAAAACAAGCTTGTGGGTATTTATCCCTGTAATCACATAAATCTGTCCACTTAATTAAATGAATACTTAGTATTTATTTGATTATTTAACCATCAATTAATAATTAATTAAATTAATATTTAATTAATTCATCTTAACCCTATTCTCCTATTAATTAAATAAATTATTCAATTTATTTGATTTAATTCACTTAACCAAATTCAAACCATTAATTAAATAAATAAATCATATTTATTTAATTAAATCTTCTCTCACATTTAAATAAATTAATATTTATTTAAAACCCCCAAAATCCCACCTCTCACATTTAAATAAATAAATCATTTATTTAAAATCACCTTTATCCTCCACCCACTTGCATTTTCCTCCAAATACAAGTTGCACAATTATTTTAAATAAATAATTTATTTAAATCACCTTTATCCTCCACCCACTTGTATTGTCCTACAAAATCCACTTGTATGCCTAAACCCCTTCTAGATTCTTCTAAACCCTTCCTAATTAGCCTAATCCATCCCCTAAATATTGTCACATTCCTAAGCAAATTGGAGTCACTTCTCAAAGACTCCAAAGTCTTTGAAAAGCAATTAATGCTTTGTGTATTCAACAAATTAACCCTCAAAGTCTTTGATAACCATTGAAGGCTTTCAACCTTCAACCACTTAATCCCCAAAGTCTCCAATAACCATTAATGGTTACCTCAAACCCTCCCACATGGTTAAAACATTTGTTTTGACTCAACCTCTACCCAACCCAAAGTCTCATCAAGCCTTTAATGCTTTGACCATGATTATCTCTTAATCATTTGCACAAAGGTTTATCCTTGGATTAACTCTTAATCCAATGGGTAATCTTAATTTAGACTTGACCCTTACCTTCTAGATAACCATGAGGTCTTCTCAGGCCTTTAATGCCTCCAACCTCTTCTCTCAACCCAATCCTATGTTGACACTTGTCACCATTTTATTGGTGCCAATTGTGCACATGGATCCCCAACTTTGAAACTTGGCCCTTGATTAAACCATTCAATCTTAACCCTTCATTTCCCCATTTCTTCTATAAATAGAACCCTTCTCCTCAAGCAAAAGGAAGCATTTTAGAGTATTGTTGTTATACTGGCATTAGCATAGAGCTTTTTCATAGCATCACTATCTACTCTTGCATAGTATTTGCTTATCATATTTATCTCCATATGGCATCCATGGCTAGTGCTAAAAGCTGAGAGCTACACTCATTTGGGACTTGGAGAGGAGAGAAACAAGGGAGAAGCATCAAAAGGCATCATGGAAGCATCTTAGGGAGGCTCTTCTCCTTTCTTTTATTTTGTTAAACTTCTTTCATGCTTTTTAAAATCTCTCTTGATATGTTTGGAATGGTTTTTAGTTCTTTGTTTAGTTTTTATGGTTGAAACTAACTTATTAACATTGAACTTTGTTGTTGCCTTGTCCCCATTTCCATGACATCAATCCCCACCATGGTTTTTCCCATTTGGGTTTCCACATGAAAAATCTATGTGTCATGAGTTGTGCAATTTTCATGAGATGATTAAGTATTATGTGTTTGAGTGATTATGCATGCAGAGCTAATAGGTTATGGTATTACTGGTATACCACATGCATATGTTTATGGGTGAAGTTGTTATCAAGTATTGAATGTATTTGAAGTGATCAAACTTATTGGTTTGTGTTGTCTGAATTCTTACTGTGTTTAATTGGTATTTCCATGGTTAAGTTTAGTGATGAAGACAACCGGTTGGTATTGTTTTAACTTGATAAGTTGTTGAGAAAGTTTTTGTCTGTACTGATTCACCCCCCCTCTTAGTACTGATTAGGGTATTTGTCGTTCATCATTATTCATCAAAGGGTTCCTAAGCATATTGTATAAAAATATTCAACTGACATATGCTTCATGGTGAAGAAGGATGAAACACTTATGGAAGTGGTTAAGCCCTAGAAGATTTGGATTGAGGAAATGGGATATGAAGTGGATGCATAGATTCTTGAGGCTTATTCAAAAATGTTGATTGATGCACCTATTGATGAGGCAGACAAGCCCTATGGTACTAGGAAACAAAAATCACAAGAGGTTGAAACAGAGTTTGATTGGAAGAAGAGACAGAAGCGGGAAGGAAAGGCTAGCAAATTTGTTGAGAAGGTCTCACAGGACATTAAAATTTTAATTGATGTTGTCCCAGAGAAAGGAAGGATGAGAAAGAATCCAAAAGTACACATTGAGCCTGTTACAACAGAATCTAAATCTGAGGAAGACATGCCCTTGGCATTCAAGAGGGTTGTAAAGAAGAAAACAGAGGAAACAAAGGTAGAAGCTAAAAAGTAACTAGTTTAGAAGGTTACATTCAAAATACCGGCACAAAAGAAAGCACCAAAAGTAACCACTTCAGCTGCATCTGGTACTACAGAGAGGAAGAAGAAGAGTGACATTGATCTGGCAATTCAATCTAGTAATGTGACTATCATTCCACCTAAAACTTGTGCAAAGTTAGTAGATGAAATCACTAAGGATGGCATGTTAAAGAATGTACAGTTTTACTATGAACACTTAGAGGATGATGAAAAAAGAGAGGTAGAGGAAGCATGTTGGTATTTTGGTATGGTTTTGTCATTGATGTCAACACCTAGTAAACACTTATCAACTCTGGCACTTTGGAGAATCAGCAACATTCACCGGCAAGCAAGTGACTCATGCATAGTCACTGGTATTTGGTACACCGGCAAGATATAATGATCACTGACACTTGGAATGATATGGAAAACACTTGGTAATGTCGAAAACATCATTTGGACATCTTGTCATGGAGTTTTGTTTATTGGTATATTCGTATTTGCATATTTGCTGTTATCGGCAAATAGGTCTAGGGTTACACCGGCAAGTTTATCTTTTCCTAAATCAGCATGGCACGCTATGGAGATGATTAATTATTGTTGTAAATGAATTAAGCCGACATGTTCAATCGGTTATTGCATCAGATATTGTATTGTTTGTAAAATGTTTTATTGTAATATCTTATAGATCTGACCTACTAAAATTGGTCTTAGGTTATGGTATAAATGTAAGATCTTATTTGTAAGATCAAGTGTGGAATGTGAAAAAGGATTGTGTGAAGGTATATGCGAGAATACGAAGAGCTATACATGCAGACATCATTTGAAGATTGAAGGAGGGTTTTTATGAAGACAATCGGAACTACACTAGGACTAAATCCAGCATATGAAGATGCTATTTTGTGCAGTACATTCTTATTGGATTTAACCATCCAATTGTAGTCAGTGTGACTCCCATTTTGTGATTGAGCAGTGAACTCTAGGTGCTTGGCCTTTCTGCATGTGCAGACCCCATTTATGTACACTTACTATCTGCAGTAGTATCATCTGATTGTGGGTAAGGTTTCCCACCATGGTTTTTCCCCTTACAGGGTTTCCACATACAAATATTGGTGTTATGTGTTGTGGATGACTTTGTGTTTATGTTTCATGGACTAATCCTTACCGATATAGCAATTAACTGTTAAAACTGTCTACCGGCATATTGAACTGGTTTATCGAAATTAACTGTTAAAACTGTCTACCGGCATATTGAACTGGTTTACCGATATTAAGCATTGAGTTGGTTAGGTTATTTTTGGTTTGAATTTATTAGACAACTAATTCACCCCCCCCCCCCCCTCTCAGTTGTCTCTGGGACCTAACAAAGCAGTCTTATTATACTTGGATATTTATAAGAAAGCCTTAATAGAAATTGAAAATCAAATACCGGAGGAATTATATAACATGTTAGATGCTAGAAGACTGTCTACAATGCAAGAAGATAAGTATATCAAAATTCAAGAGTTATTATCTATTTGTGTTACTATTTCTCCAAAGGAAATGGAAAGGACACTTGAGGTGGCAGATAGAAAAGTCTTTAATAGCAAACATAGAATAACCTGTCTGATGCTAGGAAGGGTAAATGAGATATTAAAAAAGACGCAAAAGGCACGAGTTAAGTTCTTTAGAGAAAATAGAGGATTCTTTACTTCATTGGAACCAAAGACAGACACTGTAGACACCCCGGTTGAAGGAAAAGGAAAGGGGATTATGGGTACTTCACCCTCAATTTTGAAGAACATTAAGATAGTGGAAATCAAGCCCCCGGTAGATACAAATGTATAGATAGATATTGAGATACCGGCTAATATAGAGAGTGAAAAAGTTAATGATAGTGTATAGGATACTAATATTGAGGATAACAGTCCTCCAGATACAAATGTACAGGTTGAGGTTATGGTTCCTATAGAGGAACTGACAATTATAGAGACAACACCAAGTGGCGAAGCCACCGATGTAAGTGAGGAATCTATAAAGGATAAATCATTAGAGGAGAAGAAAGGGGAAACTAACAGAGAACTGGTAGTTGGCCCATCATTGTTGTCAATTGACACCTCGTAGTTTGAAAAGAAAAACGTAACAAAGATGAGTCCTACTGAACTCATGATGATGGAAGCACAAAAACTAATGAAAGAGGGATCTATAGATAAAGGGATCATCAATCAGTCAATCATTGTTTTACACAGACTAGTCCCAGAGTGCAAGACTGGCAATGAAGCAAGCCCGTCCGGCAAGCTTAAGACAATTGTTGAGAATATTTCAAAGGATTTTCAATCCTTACAATAGATTTCAAACTGACAAGCACTCGAGAGGTTCACTCAGGCTAAGAGAGTTGCATTTGATCAGGTGATTGAATCTAAGAAGAAGAAGATTGATGAAAAGCTTAAACTAATAGAAAATTCTTTGAAGCAGTGTACAGATATTTATAGGGTATGTTGTAACACTGATATACTTACAGTTAATGTGGATAAGAAGATAAAAGAATTTCAGGAAAAAATTGCAAATATAGCTAATTCTTTTGATGGATTGACTTCATTGACTACATCCATTGATGGTAAAATTTTGATTTTGGAAGCCCAAATTTCTTCTCTTGAGAAGGAAAGAGACAAAATTATAAGAAGAGCTAGAAGTCTGAGAGGCTTGGTGAGTCCCCAGTTGAATTCACTTAGTGTACATAAGAAAGAATGTATGGATATGGTTGGAAAGCCCACACCGGAAGAGGTAAGTGAGAAAGAGTCATTTGCACATATATTAAGTGGACTTGTATCCATTTTTGGCACTTTCAAAACTAGTTGAGATACTTATCTTGAGCTATTGGAGAAGGCCTATCAAGAAATTTTGAAATTTGTTAAGCCCCGGTAAGATATTTTTGAGATATTCATTGTACAGTTTTTTAGATCTTTGACATTTTTTTTAGAATTTTTGATGGCATTGATGTCAAAGTGGGGGTGATATAGATGTGAAAAAGAATAGGAGTTGTATACATTAGGGGGAGATATGGAGATGTGGAGTATTTTTCATTAATAAATATTTAGCTTAGGGGGAGCAGGCAGGATGAAACCGATAGATGAAACCTTGACCATTTTTCACATGAGTGTTGTCATCAATGCCAAAGGGGGAGATTGTTGGCAATTGACACTCAATTGGTTGGTTTCACTATGTTTTCATTGATGTAAACATGGTATCTTATTCCGGCTTCATGTTTTGGTTTAGTTGTGTACCAACATGCACTTCACAAACACTATACCAGCACCAGCACCAACAAAACAAAAGGATTTCTTTGGTAACTAGCAATGCAGGACGACATAGTTTAGAATATGGTTATTGGTATTGGAGGCCAACATCTCTTGGATCCGGCATTGGTAATTTTTTTTAATATTTATGCATTCATGTTATATAGTCAACATATAATTTAATATTGTAAATATCTCTGTAAGTCGACATAAGGCATGATAAATTGTATAGGGTATATAGGTCAGTTGGAACTTGGATTAGATCATTTTGAAAAAAAAAAGGTAATAGATATGGTGATGGAATTGCAAATGTGATATAATGTGAAATATATTAGAGAGATTATGTATGTGAGGATATTTATGTAAGGGTTATACCAGTAAAGGGTTTAGGGTTTCAGACCAGAATAGACAAACCTTAAACTGGAACTGTATTCTGGCATAGAAGATGTTATCTTAGTAGTTCAACACTTCGCCGGATTACAAGCCCCTTATATTTTGCAATATCTCTTCATATGGCCAATGAATTGATATTATGGGTCACAAATCCCATCGTGGTTATTCCTCTTTGAGGTTTTCCACATATAATTTTATGTGTTATGGTTCTCATTTATGTGATTGGCTTATTGGTCGCTTTACTTCTTTCAATTTTGTATGTATCGGTATATCAGTTGGTGTATGCATGTTTTAATAAGGCTAAAATTGATCATTCTAGTATAACACTGATTCACCCCCCCCCCCCCCCTCTCTCTGTGTGTTATTGGATTCTAACACAATGATGGT
Organism: Cryptomeria japonica; assembly: GCF_030272615.1. Taxonomy (NCBI): domain Eukaryota; kingdom Viridiplantae; phylum Streptophyta; class Pinopsida; order Cupressales; family Cupressaceae; genus Cryptomeria; species Cryptomeria japonica. The sequence continues at coordinate 83,972,587 of NC_081408.1, read as the reverse complement.
GTCATGTTGAAATGTGTCAACCAATATCAAGCTCATAAATTATTGATAGAAATGCATAGTGGGGTTTGTGGAGGGCATTATATGGCCAAAACAACTACACATAAAATATTGAGAGTTGGGTTTTGGTGGCCAACAATTTTCAAAGATGCACATCAGTTAGTTAGAAAATTTGATCCATGCCAGAGGTTTTTTGGGAAGTTGAAATTTTTCAGGAAATTTATCATTGAAACCTGTAAGTGTGCAGGCACCAATTCAATAGTGGGGTATAGACTTTATTGGAGAAATAGCATGTAAATCCAGTGGTGGTCACTCTTGGATCTTAGTGGCCACAGATTATTTTACAAAGTGGGTTGAAGCTATACCAACTAGGAGGGCAAAAAGTAAGGTGGTGATTGATTTTATTATTAATAATATATTGACCAGATTTGGATGTCCAAAGAGAATAATCTCTAACAATGCTATGAGTTTTAGATCAAATGAATATGGAGATTTTTGCAGTAAATATGGTATCCAAATATCATATTCATCACCCTACCACACCCAAGGAAATGGACAAGCTAAATCAAGCAATAAGAGCTTGATGAAAATCATCAAAATAATCCAAGACAAAAATAAGAAAGCCTAGGATTCAAAGCTGAAATTGGCAATTTGGGCAGACAAGATGACGATTAAAAAAGAAATAGGATGTGCTCCTTTTGACTTGGTATATGGTATACATGCAAGGTTTCCCCAAAATAATTTGATGCAGATGTATAAGTTTGTCCAAACACATGATGATGATATAAATGATGATATGCAGTTGAGGATAGAAGCTTTGATAGAGCTAGATGAAATTAGAAGAGAAGATAGTACTAGAAATGCAAAATTGCAAATGCAAGTAAAAAACTTGTATGATAAAAGAACAGTTGTAAGAAATTTTCAGATTGATGACTTGGTTCTGATGTGAAATGCCAGGATATAAGATAAAGGAAAACATGGCAAATTTGATGCCATTTGGCTTGGTCCATATTTGATCCAGGGCAAGTGGGGAGAAGATTCATATTTTCTCCAAGATATAAATGGTAAAATTCTTGAATTGCCTGTTCATGGACAATTCTTGAAGCCCTACTTTTCTTAAAAGTAGTTCTTTTCCATGAACATTAGATTAGGTTTTGTATATAAGTAGAATAGGTTTTCTTTCTTTTTTGAGTTGCCCTGTCTAGGTAGCTTCCTTTTTTGGTCTGCTCTGGGAATGGTTTACTCCATGAAAGATTTAGTATTCTCATATCATCCCCAACTGATGATCATCCCCAACTAGAGCCATTGATAGTCCTCAAAATGACCTAGTGAAAATCTTCATGCCTCAAGCAAAATGCTAGTCATTTCTAGATAAATTTTGTGATATGTCATATGCTTCATATTAAGGTTTAGGGTTTTATGCATTTTTGTTTAAGTCTTGTTTAAAACCCTTAAATTGGTTATAATTTTGCATTACCTTTCTCACTTAAGTTCAAGGATTCTAATAATATTGGCGAGGCCTTAATGTGTCCTGGGTGTTAATTTGTTCAGTGGTTCTTGTTTTTCCTAAGTCTGTGTTTTATTTCTCATTGGAGGGTTCTATTTTAATATTTCATCATCTGCATAAAATTTTCCTAAGTCCGACCTTAAGTATTGTTGTCAATATCTATGTGATAACAGTCGGGCTACTAAAGTTTCCTACTATCTACGCATGTGTTAATGGATGGAGATCTTTTAATCTTGATCAAAAGATGCTTGGTCCTTAAATGGATAGAGAAGGTGGACACCATGGCCAGTAGGATAAAGCTTGAATAGATTTGATGACTCTCGCTACTCCATGGTCAAACATGCTCGGGGGATAATGATCGCGGTGTCATGAGATGATGCCATGTGTCTAGGATGGATCAAGATAAGACGAATGGTCGGGGATGCTGACGATATTGAAGAGGATGATGAGTTGGAGGTGTCATGTCATTCTTTTGATGTATCTGCTTGCCACAAGAGATAGTTAATGCCCAATTGACAAGTATGAATCGTGCGGTATGCCATCATGAAGAGAATCAACAGTCCAGTTTCAAACTTGGTCCAAACATAAATTTGAGTCATTTACCACTCCCGCGAGCAGTAAAGGCAGACAAGATGGTGACTATTGGTTCCAGAATAATAATAAAAGCCTTTTCAAAATCATTCTCAACTCACAAAGCAGTTCAGTAGTGACCAGAAGGTGATTCCATAGCTAAAAAAGATCTGAACGAGTTCTTGCAGTGCAAAATTAAGGTTCACCCGGTGCATGTAAAGCAGTAAGTTGTTAATTTCCCCTTTTGTGTTTTCAAAGTTGTTGAAATTTGTGAATTATGTGAGATTATGGTGAAAGGATTGTGAATTGTTATAGGGTTAAAAATATTGGCATAAAAGGGGTGAGGTTTTTCATTTTTTGTCTCGTGTTAAGCCCTAGTTTACCTCCTTCATTTGTTGGTAATTGTTAAAAAGGCCCTAATCAAGTAGGATGGTTCCCTCATGAAACCACCCAGGATAGACAGAGTATCTGAAGATAAATTTGTTTTATGACTTTCTTGACCAATTGAAACCCTCAACAAATGATAAATATCAGGGGCAGAGGCTTATACAAGGCAAAACCCTAGGTGAAGGGTTAGCTGATAAAGCATATACTATTTTAGGTGCTAGGGTACCCATGACTGGGGTGGAGATGTTTAAATTATGGTATGGATAGAGGAATTTGTAATCTTCATTTTCAAGTGCATGACAATATGACTTGGGCAAGTTAGTGGTGCCCAATGTATTCATGGATTTTGACCTTCTCAAGGAAGTTGTAGATAGATATGACCTTGTTTTAAGAGTAATAAGGGGGAATGATGGAGAGGTTTTGTTGACAATCCAAAAGGGAGGAATTCTAGGAAATTTTTTATTTGTATGAAGCTTCTGCCATCCCGATTCAGGTGGATTTGAATGAATTAAAGGCTGAATACTGCAGAATGAAAGGTTTCATCAAAGCCAACCTCCTCCTAGCCCATTTGGTGAAAGCATGAAACACAATATACCACATTGGCCCAAGTTTAGTGGAGCCTTTTCCTATTGGTATTTTCACCAAATATTTGTAGGCCACTTTCTTTTCTCTGTGCTAGGTTTTAGGTTTCATCCCTTTTATAGTCATGCCACCAGATTTCATGTATATGGCTATTTAGATTCAACATCCTGATTTCATAGGGGTTTTTGACTTTGCACCATATCTTGAAGAAAATATTCATGAGGGATTGCTATTATTAAGAATGATGTGTTTAGTACTCATTTTTATTAGTACTCATTATTAATGCATATGTTCTTATATAGAAATGCAGACAATTTGGAAGGTACCATGAATCTTAGAAGAACAGTTGATAATATTTAGATACGAGTGTAGCTATGAAGTATGGATATGTCATGGGACATGCAGGAGACCAACTTTGTGAGATTTGAGAATGGTTTTTCTTCTAGATTGAGGCAAATATTGACAGTGAATCCACCAAAGACTCCCATGCAGCTGCATGATTTTGTAAGACCAAAGGAAAGGTTGTCACTTATGAAAATTGAGCACAACTGGGGGGAATATTATCCCTTATCCTATTAGTATATTTATCAGAGTTTATGGTTTCCTTGGTCAACCGCATGTATTAACTTTTAATGTTCCTTTGAGATTAGGTTTTGCTAAAGTAATCTGGCAAATAGGTTGTATACATGATAAGGAGTGGTGCAGGAGCGCCCAATTTTGGTTGCATTTTCAAAGTTTTCAACAATTTTGGTGTGATTAGGTTCAAATGTGTGTTTTCTTAGTTTGAAATAGCATCCCATAAGTGCATCGAGATAACCTATTCTGATGGGTTGTTTATTGTTGAGTCATCGAGTATCAGAAGGAGCTAGTTCAAGTTACCCCGATGACCCGATGAGTTAGCATTGGCTTGTAGTAGAGCCATCAAGTATCGACGAAAGTGGTTGCAAGCTACCCCAATGACCCGATGAGTTAGCATTGGCTTAAAGTGGAGCCATCGGGTATCCATATAAGGGGTTTTAAGCTACCCTGACGACCCGACGAGAAAACATAAGAGCGGAGTATTATTATCGGCTATCGAGGAGATTTATTTCAAGCTATCTTGTGGACCGGAGAGAAAAGTGGACGGACCAGAGTAAGTCATTAGCCATCAGATGGAATGCTTCAATGTTACACCAATGGCCCGATGATAAAGGACAAGTGAGACCCAATAGAAAGTGCAAAGCGGAAGTGTGAAGACGTCCGTCATCGACAGCTCATTCTGATGTTACACTGAAGACCCGATACAAAGTGCAAAGAGTTGGAGATTGTCATTGGACATCAGTAACTTTGTTTGGATGTTACCCCAATGCTTCGATAGAACCTGCCCAACAGTTGCCACTGGAAACTGTTGGTAACAATATCAATCTTGTCCAATAGGAGGAGTTCACGATAGAGGATGGAAGGTATAAAAGACTCAATGGGAATCTGTAAAAGGGTTGTTGTTGTTGTTTTGGTTTTGAATATGGATTATTGATTGCCACAGAGAACACATCTATTTTCTTGAATAATAAAGAGAAGTCTATTTTCTAGTTTCCATTCAATGTCTGATTTCTGTTGTGAATTGCAATAATGTTTTAGAATCATTAAGTTCACTTATACAGTCAATGTAAACGCTTCATTTCTTTGCTCTGTGAGTTACTGAGTTGAACCTGAGAATAAGCTCAGAATCTGTAAATAAGTTTTCCTTTTTCAGTTTTGGTTCTCTGTTTGTAAATAATAACATGGCTTTGGCTTGAAACTCCACACAACCATTGGAGGTGGTCAAGCAGAGCCAATCATGTACAGTAGGTTTTCATTTATGGAAGTCTAGGAGATGGCATTAGCTATTCTTGCAAATTGGCCCTAGGCGAGCTTGGTGATAGTCCAGCTACGTGTCAGTAGTGTGAAGGAGATAACTTGCAGGGGAGGAATCTATTGAGAACTGGAAGAAGATCCAAAAGGCTATAATCCCTAGAACTTAGTCATTTTCTAACCGAAAGGAAAGAGTTTTCCAAACCAAACATGAAGGGTGGTTTTGCAAAGAGAGAGAACAAGTGTTGACTATTATGCGTCCCTACAAGGATATAGTGAGCAAGCTTACCTTGTAAGCTTGAAGAAGGTGAAACAAGAAAACTATTGGTAGGGGAGTACATAGGAGAAGACTATGGGCCCTAATAGAGAATAGGATTACACCATCAAGGAACACGAAATGGTGGTAAATTAGGACTCTCCCTATAAAAGTGGTGTCAGAGCTAGTTAAGACTTACAAAGAAACTTGTTGATGACAAACATTGAATCCGTAGGATAAAATAGTCTCAGAATGGTGACCAATGCAAAGTTAGCCAACAAGGTCGAAGATCAGGAGGAAGAGAATAGACTCCAAAGAGCAAGATTGCTACAATTGGAGAGAAAACTAGACGTAGTTGAGGATAAAATTGAGAAAGTAACAATTAAGGTCAATGAAGGGAAGGGAAAAGAATTAGTAGAAGTGGATAGGATACCTGAACCAGACCTTGTTCTACCTGAAGAAACTTTCCTTAAAGCAATTAAAGCCTTAGGGGGAAAATCCTTGGAAGGAGTGCCACATTTTTATGGGAAAATGGAGCCTGAAGTAGTTATGGAATGGATTGAAGGATTGGAGAATCACTTTGAGTGTGATGGAATTAGTGAAGCCCAAAAGGTGAAGGTAGCCAAGTCTAGATTGAGAGGAGCAACCTTGACTTGGTGGAAGTTTATCCAAGAAGAAAGGCAAAAAGAGGGTAAGAACCAAATAGCCAATTGGAAAAGAATGGTAGCCAAGGTGAGGGAAGCCTATATCCCTAAATATTATGAGATCCAACTGCAAAAAAGGAGATAAAACTTGAGACGAAGAGATTTGCATGTGAGCAGCTACACTGAGGAATTTCAGAAGTTGTGTCTGAGATCCAAGGTGGTAGAGGATGATAGCATCAAGGTGGCCAGATATTTGAATGGCTTGAGATGGAATATTCAAGAGGAGTTAAGTTTGTTATGTCCTAACACTGTGCATAAGTTCTTTCAATTGGCACTGAAGGTGGAGGAAAAGAGCAAGAAGACACAAGAACAAAGCAACAGAGGCAAAGATAGAGGAAGAGATGGAAGAGGTAATTGAGGTAGCTATGGTGGTAGAGGTGTAGACCAAAGATCCCAAGAGGAATCCAAGTTAGTAGAGAAAAGTGGGGATTCCAATAGCAAGAGAAGTTATAGAGGAAGGGGATCTAGCAACTCTAATAGAGGAAGGTCTAGTGGATCAGGAAGAGGGTCCTATTTTGCCACAATTAAGTGCTACAACTGCTATCAGCTTGGACACCTAGCTTATAGATGTCTTGAGAAGTCCTCTTCATCCCAAGGAGGTGAAAGGAGAGTAAATTATATTCAAGAAGATGCAGTAAATGTGAAGGCATCAGAAGTGAGTTTAGATTATGAGAGTGGAGAGAATCTCATGATGAGAAGAGTCTTGATCAAAGAACCGGTTAAGGAGGAACCTAGCCAAAGAAGATCCTTGTTTAGGATAAAATGCAAGATTATGGGTAAAGTGTGTAAAGTGGCAGTCGATTTAGGTTCCACTAACAATATTGTGTCAGAAGAAGCAGTAAGTAAACTTAACCTGCAAAGAATTTCACATAGTGATCCTTACAGGGTTACTTGGCTCAATAAGGAGCAACATGTTCTAGTGAACAAACAAACTTGGGTGGAGTTCACTATAGGAAGTTACAAAGACAAGATATTGTGTGATTTCCTGTCAATGGATGCATGCCACCTACTCTTAGGTAGACCCTAGCAATTTGACAAGAAAGTAATACACCCTAGAGAAAAGAATTCTTATACTTTCCAAAAAGATGGAGTTACTTACAAAATTTAGTCCTTAAAAGATGAAGAAGGAAGTAGACCTAAGAGTTCTAATGTGCTGCTAGTTGGTGAGAAGGAGTTCATTAACACCCTCAAAGAAGGAGGAGTGGGGTTTGCACTTGTAGTGAAACCTAAAGAAGAAAGCAAGGAAGAGAAAGTATGCATTCCCAATGAAGTATAGCATATACTAATCCAATTCAAGGAGATCATTAGTGATGGAACACCTCCAACATTGCCTCCTCAACATGCCATCAGTCACCAAATTGACTTCATACCTAGAGCTTCTTTTTCCTAATAAGGCAGCCTATAAGATGACACTAGAGCAGAATCGAGAGGTAGCTAAACAAATACAAGAGCTTTTGGACAATGGTCTGATAAGGAAAAGCATCAGCCCATGTGCAGTGCCCACTGTGTTGGCACCAAAGAAGGGAGGTACTTGGAGACTGTGCACTAATTCAAGAGCCATCAACCATATTACAATCAAGTATAGATTTCCTATTCCCAGAATCGAAGATTTGATGGATTGTTTAGAGGGTGCTAAGTATTTTACCAAGATAGACCTCAAGAGTGGTTACCACCAAATCCAAATCAAGGATGGAGATGAATGGAAGACAACCTTCAAGACTACATAAGGACTTTATGAATGGCTTGTTATGCCATTTGGACTCACCAATGCCCCTAGCACATTCATCAGGCTCATGAATGAAGTACTCAAGGACTACATTGGTAAATTTGTTGTTGTTTACCTAGATGAAATCTTAATTTTTAGCAAGTTTAAAGATGAGCATCTTACACATATAGAAATTGTATTGGAAAAACTATATGATGAACAACTAACCATCAATTTGGAGAAATGTGAGTTTTTGAAATATGAATTAGTGTATCTTGGGTTTGTAATCTCAAGTAGTGATATGAAAATCGACACTTCAAAGGTGGAAGCAATAACCAATTGGCCTACTCCTAAAACAGCAAGTCAAGTAAGGAGTTTTCATGGTTTGGCTCAGTTTTACAGGAAATTCATCAGAGGGTTCAGTGAGATATGTGGACCTATGCTAGAGACAATCAAGGGAGGTGTGAGAACCAAGTTTGTATGGACAAAGGAAGCACAAAAAGGTTTTGATCTCTTGAATACAAAGGTGGCTACACAACCGGTACTAATCCTACCAAGCTTTGACAAACTTTTCACAATTGAATGTTATGCCAACAACATAGCGGTAGGAGTAGTTTTGAGTCAAGATAATAGACCAGTTGCATTTTTCAGCAAGAAACTCAATGATGCAAAGAAAAGGTATTCTTCCTATTGTAATACCCTAAAAATGGTCATCCAAACCATGAGCCCCTAATCTTGACAACGCCACCAAGATCCTAACCGAAGGCAATTAAATAAATCTTGAGCACACAATTAATTCTTTAATCATCAAACATCAAATGGCAAATTAAACAATCAATATTAATTTGAAACTCTGACATGAAATCCAAGATCTCATTGACGTAGGCAAGATCATTGTTGGAAGTCACATGGCTAATGCTAATCATAAGGCTTTTAAAGATCCCTTACCCAATTATGAACAAGGAGAATCCTCAAAATCCAAGGGAGGAGCTAGAGTCAATTATACTTACACTAATCACGATAATGTGATCAACATGATTGAATCTGCTCAACCTAAACATTGCAATGTGATCATAGTCTGGGATCACCAAAGTCAAGCATAGAATGCTAATGTCGTGACTCGCGTTCAAAGGAAGATTTCTCTCCCAGGATCTAGTCCCCCAACTTTTGATCAAACAACATCAAAACTGCCAAATAAACAAATAGACACAATCATGGCCAAATCAAAGCAACCGATTTCATCATCTTCTCCTAGTTATAGTATTGTTGAACAATTGAAGAGAACCAATGCTCAAATCTCCATTTTAGAACTGCTTAAGATCTCTTTTTCTCATAAAGAGGTCTTGGACAAGGCTCTACTTACCACCAATGTCCCTAAAGATTTAGACGTAGATCAGTTTAATCTATGGTAGGTCACCTGACCTCCCCTCATTACCTCATGTTCTTTGAAGAAGATGATAATTCACTGAGTCATCCACATAACCAGCCATTACACATTGAAGCCATGATCCATAAACACCATGTTAAACATGTTTTGATAGATGGAGGCACTGGGTTGAATATTTGTACTTACAGTCTATTAGCACAGCTGGGATTCTCTGAAAATGTTATTGATCCAACAAAGAAGATAACAATCAAGGCTTATGATGAAGAAGAAAGAACTTCTAAGGAATTGGTATCATAACCAATCAGAGTAGGACCTGTGGAAAGAGATGTCATTTTTCAAGTCCTGGATCTTCATCTTTCATGCAACATCTTACTGGCTAGGTCATGGATTCATGAAATGAAAGTAGTACCATCTGCGTACCATCAATGCCTAAAGTTTCCTTATAATGGAGTAGAAGTCAGTATTCCTGCCAATACAAGTTATACCTGTAATGCATTAACATAGGGTGCTAATCCTTTTGTTCCTTATAATAGAGCAGCTTCTGTAGCTAAAAGTTTGGAATCTTTGCTAAAAGATTTGGAAAAGAAACTGAAAATCACAAACACTAGCATGGATGGCTACAAGATAGAACCTATACTCTCACTGATGTCACTTCCTCCATCACCAAGACAATTGGGAAAACCGTTAGAGGGTATGAGGCCACAAACTTCAACTCAAAAAGTCATTTATGATGGCACCTTTATATAGTCCTCTACTTCTCTTGCAGGTGAAATAGAAGGGGATGATGTCCTTAAATCGCTCTTCAAAGAAGACAGTGCAGATAAAGAAATATGACATTGTGAGATTTCTCTGACACAATATGGTCCAGGCTATAAGATGCTTCAACGCATGGGATATTCAGCTACTGGTCCTCTTGGCAAACATCAAAAGGGTATTGTTGAACCTATTCAGTTACAAACTAAGTTTGTCAATGATAAAGCTGGACTGGGATATGATCCAAACAAGCAATCAAATCAGAGGCACACACCTCACTATCAATGTAAGTGGAAGAAAAAGGTACTGCCTTTTATAATATAAGAGATTAGTACTCACCAAACTCAGGAAGAGTGTGATGCTGAACAACAAGAATTGCCTACCCAAAGAAAGGAAATAGATGGAAATCAAGTTCCAATCATATCAACTATCATACCACAGGAAGTAGAAGTCCCAAAGGATATGAGAGATGAGGTATATAGGATCAGAGAATTATTTGCACCGCTAAACGTTCTAGTCACATATACTGATAGACAGCAAGTAGATGACTCAGAAACTGATTCAAATGAGTATGAATGGTGTCCAGATCACATCTCAGATACAACTACTACAAAAATGCTTGAAGAACTCAAGGATACTGCAGATGACACACAAGAGCTGATATGCCTAAGAATGCAAAAGGAAATAGAAGAAATCAAATTAAAATGACAAGAAGACTATGACCAGCAGCTGGAGAAAGAAAGGACACAAACAAGTCCTTCACCTATCAATCCTCCTAATGAGATAGGACAAATCAAGTACGGAACCACACAAAAAGAATTAGAAGCTACAGCCAGCAAACCAGTTATCAGTCCAAAAGAAGTTGAATGGAACAAACGGCAGCGATTAATAGAACCATCAAAGTCATGTCCACAAGTGTGTCAAATGCAAGCAATCAATGAACCAAATCATGAAGGAAATTGCAGCATCAAGGATGTGGGTGTTGATACTATATATGCCTTCACTAAACCACTTGAAGATGAGTCAGCAACTCCATTCTATGACTCTGATGACTCAAACAGGAGCTCTATCGATGACAACAACTATTCAACAACACATTATGACTACTTTGTCATGAATGATGAGATACTGTCTACTGTTATACCACGGTATGTAGCCCAGTCTGAAGTAGGTGACGAAGCTAGAAGTAGGTCAGTTGAATTAGGTCCAATAAATACTAACATGAATGACGATAATCATGTCGTAACTCTTCCTGGTCTCAAGACACATACGCAAGGTAGTCTTCTGGAACTCGACTGGTCTGTCCGAAACAATGATGATAGTACCATGAACTCCCTTGAGCCTGTTCCAACCTTATCCTTAAAACATCTAGAACTAATTGATTGCACCCTTTATAACCAACCCTTAAATGTATGTACTTTTGCCAATGACTATACACTAGCCAACCCATGTACTCTTCCACCAGCAAACAGAATGAAAACATGACTAAAGTAGATATTAGGTATCTTAGTCACAAAAACAAGAAAAATAAGAATAAAAGATCTGATGGTGAAAACCACATTATGGTGGTATCAAACTCTAAAAAAGAGAAAATAACGGATGTACCTAAAGGTGAAAACTTCTCTGAGGCACCTAAAGGTGAGATACTTGATATATTGCCAAGTCACTTCTAGAAGAGATCTTCCATATTGATCGAGCCAACTCAGCCAATAAATATTGGGAGTCAAGAGACACCACACATCATTCATTTAGCTCAATCACTATTAGCAGAAGAGTTAAAGGATTTCAACAACCTTTTTCTAGAAAAGAAGATCAACTTTGCATGGACATACTCAGATATGCCGAGACTAGATCCTGATCTCATCATGCATCACCTCTCTATTATACCAAGAGTTAAACCAGTCAAACAAAAACTCTGAAAGATGCATCCTCATGTGGCACTGCTAGTCAAAGCTGAACTAGAGAAATTGCTAAAAGCTGGATTTATCATAGCTATAGACTATGAAGAATGGATATGAAATATAGTACCTGTATCAAAGGCAGACAAATCTATTAGAGTTTTCACAAACTTCAGGAATCTCAACAAAGCATGTTTGAAAGATGATTTTTCATTGCCCAACATTGACATGATAGTAGATATGACTGTTGGATATGAGATGTATTCATTAATGGATGGATTCTCTGGTTACAATTAGATCAAGATAGCACCTAAAGATCAAGAGAAGACAACTTTCACATGTGTGTGGGGAACCTTCTACTGGAATGTTATGTCATTTGGTCTAAAGAATGCAGGAGCAACTTACCAAAGAGTAGTAACCACTATCTTCCTTGATATGATGCATAAAAACATGGAAGATTATATTGATGACACCCTGGTAAAAATTATGAAAATATCTATGCATATTCAAGAGCTAGGCCTCATACTAGATAGAATGGAAAGATTCAAGCTCTGCTTAAATCCAAAAAAATGTGTATTTGGAGTAACATCAAGAAAATTTCTTGAGTATATAATATCAAGAAAAGGAATTGAGGTTGACCCTGAAAAGGTCCAAGCTATAATGGAAATGCCTCCACCAAAGAATATCAATCAGATGAGAAGTTTACAAGGCCATCTTCAGTCAATAAGGCATTTCATATCTCAGCTAGCAGACAAAGCTCAACCCTTCACAAAGGTATTAAGGAAAGGGATTCAATACAACTGGGATAAAGATTGTGAACGACATTTACAACAAATCAAAGAATATCTTTCTAATCCACCCATATTAATTCCACCGATTCAAGGTAAGCCATTGATCCTATACATATCAGCTACAGATACTTCACTGGGGGCACTTTTGGCACAATAGGATGACAATAAAAAGGAATGAGCCATCTATTACATCAGTAGAACTTTGGTGTCATATGAAATGAATTATACTATAATAGAGAAAGCATGCTTAGTTTTGGTCTTTGCATCACAAAAATTAAGGCACTATATGTTGGCACACTCTATTAAGACAGTAGCCAAGATTGATCCACTCATGTATCTTCTCAGTAAAGAAACGCTTACAGGAAGACTCGCCAAATGGGTCATGGTCCTTACAAAATTTGACATTGAATATGTGGGACATACAACCATCAAAGGATAGGTTATTGCAGACCAAATTGCTGAAGTTCCACTTGAAGACGATCAACCTCTACATATAGAATTCCCAGATGAATCAATCATGCACCTTACTGAACAATCATGGAAGATGTTATTTGATGGGTATTTCACTCAACATGGTTCTAGTGCCAGAATACTATTTATTACTCCCTAGAAATACTCAATCCCAAAAGCTTACAAGATTCTCTTCCCTTGCACAAACAACATTGCAGAATATGAAGCTTTGGTAAATGGGATCAAATTGGCCATTGAGTGGAAGATTGTTGAATTACACATCTATGGATATTCTCAACTCATTATCAACCAAATCAATAATCTATATCAGACAAGAGATGAGAAACTGATACCTTACAAGAGAATGGTAGATGATCTCAAGAAATATTTTACCTCTGTATGATTTCAGCAGAACCCCAGAACAACAAATAGAGCAGCAGATGCAATGGCTACTTTGGCATCTATACCACAGCTACAGGGGTCTAATTTTTGCTCTGAATTCCTGGTGGAAGAGTTACATTACCCTGCCTATGATTCTCCTAAGTCCTAGGTAGTCTGTTCTATTATTGGACATGACTCATCTTGTTATAGCCACATTTACTCTTACCTGCATGACCAAGTTGTCCCTACCACTCTTTCCTGAAATGAAAAATGAAACCTAATCCGAAATGCTTCACGATACGTCATCATTGCTAATGACCTATTCAGGCAAGGTTTAGATAATACTTTTCTTAGATGTCTAGAAACTGAGGAGTCCCAATGCACATTATCTGAGGTTCATGAAGGTGTTTGTGGATCCCATTCGAACGGTCTAACTTTAGCACGAAAACTACTAAGGGCTGGCTACTACTAGCTAGACATTGAGAAGGAAGCCAGAAAATTTGCTAAAACCTGTGAAAAGTTTCAGTTACATGGGCTCCTTATCCATGCTCCTGCAAGGGACCTTATACCATTTGTAACACACTGGCCCTTCCAATAGTGGGCATTCGATCTAATAGGCCAAATATATCTTGCGTCATCTAATGGACATAAATTTATTATCACTGCCACTGAGTATTTTACTAAGTGGGTAGAAGCGGTTCCACTCATCAAGGCAACTGGCAAACAAGTAGCTCTCTTTATTCTTAATTATATCATCTGCAGGTATGGTATACCTTCATCAATTATAACGAACAATGGAGGACAGTTTAAGAACAAAGATCTAGATGAACTCTGTGAGAATTTTAAAATCAAACAACACTAGTCCTTAGTATATTACCCTCAAGGTAATGGACAAGCAGAGGCATCTAACAAAAACCTACTGACTATCTTGCACAGAATAGTGAATAAATCCGGGAAGGATTGGCATCTGTAGCTCAACCCTGCACTATGGGCTTATAGAATAAGTATCAAAACATGTACTAGCGCTACACCTTTTTCTTTGGTGTATGGGTCTGAAGCAGTATTACCTATTGAAGTAGAAATACCATCTCTAAGAGTTTCCTTGCAAGGTCTTGTTACTGATGAAGACTATAGGATATCTAGATTGCAAGAGGTCAAATTGCTAGATGAGTGTCGACAAGTGGTGTTTGATCATCTCAGAGTGTATCATAAGAGAATGTCTAGAGGATATAATAAGAAAGTTCGACACCAAGAATTTCAGGTTGGTGACTTAGTTCTAAGAGAGAATCCTAAAAATCAACAGTTTCAAGATAACAAAGGGAAGTTTGAACCCAACTAGCTGGGTCCCTATATCGTTACTGTAGCTTTTGGCTCTGGTGCCTATCAACTCTCACCATCAGAAGGAGAACAGCTCTTTGAACCGATCAACACCATCCATTTGAAGAAATTCTTCACCTAAATATTCTTTGCTCCAGCAGCTTATACAGCGAAAAAGTCCTGAAAAAAATCCTAAAAATCAGAAAAAGTCCTGAAAAAATCCTAAAAAATCAGAAAAAGTCTTGAAGAAATCACAAAAATCGGGAAAAGTCCTGAAAAAATCCTAAAAATCATAAAAAGTCCTGAAGAAATTCACCAAAAAAGAAAAAAAAAAAAAAGAGTGAAAATGCCTTGGTGAAAACCTGGTAAACAGGCACCTCGGTAAAAAATAAATTAAAAAAAATGAATCTCTGCCAAGCAGGTGAAAACCTGGTAAACAGGTGCCTCTTGTACTCAGGCACTCCATCTATCAATGCAACATTGGCATTCTCACTTTCCTGCATATTTGCTTTCGCTTGTACATATTTCAGTCACTTTTGTGACATCTTGGTTTGTTGGAGCCCTCATGGCTTGAAACCGATCGTTGTCATAGTCTTAGGGTAATTGACAGAACACATTACATGTCCTAAACAGTGCCAGTCAAGTAAATTTTACATCAATGAAACCTGGTCGTCCACTCCGAGTCAGTTACCTATCTCCTGACTACTGAAGAGTTTTATCACTGAGTTAACAAGCAAAACAACATAATGGAAAACAATCACTAAACAGTTTGAGGTATGCATGAAAATTTTATTTGTGTTGCCTTTTATATTGGTTTTCGATTATTATCCCTCTGAGTAACTTGAGGAAGTCTATCTTGACTAAGAGGAGCAAGGATTGGGGGCATAATATCTTCTTTGTTTTCTACTTGAAGGAATGATCCCAATGATCTGGAAACATCTAAATTAGTTGGGTGTCTATGATAAGAGCCTTCACATCAAGGTGAAATCGCCTCACATACCTCGACTCCGCTTATTTTAATGCTATAGGGAGGTTCCCATCATTTCTTTGTCTATTTTGATGGAATTTCTTTATTGTGCAATCCAGGTTCCTGCCAAATCTATCCAAGGATATGAATGAAAAAAGGATCATTGTGGACAAGATAATTAATATTGCACATGAAAAGCAAGGAACTCTACTCTGCTTGCTATAAATTGTAAAATGCTCAATGATGAAAATTAAGCTTTTCAAAGTCCAGTGACTAGGTTTAGGTTGCATCTCATTTTGCATCTCATCTTGCATTTCATTCTGCATTTTGTGAATTTAGAGTGATTTCAGCATAATAACAATGATCTCTTTATCTTCTAAATGAGAGTTGGAGCTTCATCGTTTCTTTGCTAAGTGGTCTCTTTTCATCATTTCTCCGATCGAGTACTTGTGTTTTAAGATGTTAGCTACATACATGAGCATTTCATATAAATTCATACATTCACTATCATTCATTTGCATTCCTCTTGTTGCATAGAAACTAAAAAAATTGCATTCATTACTCATTTGCATTATCATTTATTTGCATATGAAAAAAAAGAAAAATAAGACATCCATATTCATTTGCATTCATTCATTCATGCTAAAAAGAAATGCATACATATAGAATAAAGCATATAAAAGACATCTCATAAGCAAATCAGCACAAGTATGATGAAGTCAAATCGGATATCGTATATATATCATGTCTAGTCTCAAGCTACAAAATCATGTCAAAAGACATACAAACTCCCATCGAAGCAAGAATCGTATAGGCTACAAAAAATGGGTGTGTCTACAAAAAAATATCCAAGCTACAAAAAGAAATAATCTAGCTCGCTCCCTCTCCCTCATCGCTAGGTGGTGGAGGAGGAGCCTGATGTCCAAGATCCTGACGAGGCGCTCATGCTCCCTCTAACTATGCCATGTACTGTGAATAGGGTATCATCTACTGAGCAACATGAACTGCGACACTATATGCGGCCACATAGTAAGATTCCCTACAAGACTGGTGAAGGACTTCCTGTCATAGGGGCTCTATCTCTGCTCTCATCTCCGCTCTCAGCGCTGCAATCTGATGATCACGCTTAGTCCTCACCTCGGTGATCTAGCAATAATGCTCAGTCCTCATCTCGGCTAGCTGCCGGTCTCACTCCACTAGCTGAGTCTGAGCCACTAGCAACTGTGACTGCAGCTCTGCAAGATGTGCCCTCATCGACTGTCCAGCATCTATCCCCTGCTCTCTTGTAGGCTCTCCACCCCCATCTCCACCTCCAACTCCACCCTACTCCTCTCTCCGCTACCGAACCTACCTAGGTGTTGCTCGCGCCTCCTCCATCCCACCCAATCTCACACCGACTCCTCCTAGGGATCCACCCTCACCCCTCTGCTATCCCCCCTCAGTTGGCATCCTACTACTACTAGCACCTGGATCACCACTACCTCGTCGCGAAGCCTCAACTCCCTGTGCCTGGCCTTGCCTCTGGCCCTATCTCTGGCCCTATCCCTGTGCTGGTGCGGGGGCATCATCCTCAACATTCTCAATATGAGGAGCCTGCTCACCTAGATCTATAAAACATGGGAATTGATGTTGCTGAAAATGATCTCTATATTGGGGCAATACCCCTGCATCTGCTACATCATCCAAGTAATCCCACCTCAAGTGGTGTAACCCTATCAACTCCTGCATCGCCAAAGCGTATGACAACCGTGGAGACCATCCCTGTCTCTCCTCATCAGCATACCGAGCATAAGCTGTATACTCCTATGAGATCCCCTGAGGCTGGCCATACTGCCTCATCACCCGAGAAATGACGAATCACTCCACAATGGTCTGTGACCTCCCATTCAGTTGGCGTGTAACAAACAGATCCCTGCAAACTAGCCGCTAGTAATCCCACAACTCCAAACCTCTATATGGTCTCCATACGATGACTATCAGGTCATTGAGCTACCATCTCCAGAAATTTGTCTTGCCTAGATGGGGCTGAGTAATATATCCAGTATACCTATAAATGATCGGCTGCCCAAGCTCTCTGCTATCAGCTACTATCGGTCGACAAACGGGAAGGTGTTCCCAAGCCCACACCTGCAAAATATATACCCCAACAGCAATGCTTTGCCCATCTTTGTATACGATCTCATACATCTCTCGATACATGTGGGCCAATAAACAAGAGCCCCAACCAAGTCTCTTAGGGGTCTCTATCAACCTCTATAACATCCGGCCCCATCTGCACTTGAAGCCCTACTACCCTCTGTTTGGCATAAGAAAACAACCTATGAATCCTACTAGGATGCATGCCAGAGGATACTCCTCACTGTACCTGCTCATAAGAATATCCCAACTCATGGACCAAGTCAAAATGTCAGGATCACCGAAGACATGCCTGACTGCCTGCAATACTGGAAGGTGCCCTAAATCATAATCCACCTTATCCCCAGCAAAAGGGATACAGAGGATCCTATATACATCCTTAGGAGTGATGCTCAACTCTCCCACGGTCAGATGAAATGTATTATGCTCTGAATGAAATCGCTCTACCAATATCGTGAGTATTCCGTGATTCACACAGATATTAGGTAATCCCAACATATGAGTCAAGCTGCACAAGTCAATATGAGCCTGCTCAACCTCAGATAAATATCGCACTAATGTCATGGTAGGAGGATACACATATCTGAACATAACAGGAGGTAATCGAACCTACAAAACCCAACAATGAAGCATCAGAAAACATTCCAAATGAGCCTACAAGAGAAGTAAAACATCACACAAATCCAACTAAGTCAAATGCAAAATCAAAATTTCATGTTTACACCCTCAAAATGCTCATTGTCTCTCGAACGACAAAACACAGAAAAGCAGCATCTTGTACGAGCCAACAATAACTCTAGTATGACAAACCAAGCTCAAATGACAAACTTTTAGACCCCGCACGACAAAATGGTCTTTTTACAGACCCGTCATATGACACATGGGTGGCCCTAGAATGACAAATCTAATGGTCTGAAATGACAAAACAAATATTGCCAGTTTCTCGTACGAGACAGGATCCTGTCTTGCATGATAAAACGTGACGACTGACTTCAAACATGCGGAAAACTTGAAAAATGAACCAAAAAAAAATTCAAATTTGGAAACATAAACAGGCTTAAGATCGATCACTTATCGTTGGCTCGTAGTTTCGGGGTCGATTATGTCTTCTCTGGTGCTCGAATCGATGCTGACGAGTAGGGACAACCATTTTCTTCAGAGAAGGCTTTTTGAATTTTCAAACTTGGAGGGTTAAAATGAATTAAAAATGACAATTTTGTCCCATATATAGCCAAAAAACTAATTTTTCAACTTGCTCCGGTGGACACGAAAATTGTACCCTTAACTAATTTGACCATCCTGAGTCCATTTTCGGGATCAAAATCGAAGATCGAGATCATTTTGCTATTCAATTTCAGAATTTGGACCACTTAGCGTTTTTCATCAAATGCTCTTTCTTTAACTTTGTGCTCAATTTCAATGCTCAATCTCAATTTAATTTCTACAAAACAACTTTGCACTCAATTTCTCGTTAATCAACGCAAAAATTCCAAAAATTCCTCTAAATCAATTTGTGCTCAAACAACTTATCATCGCTAAAGAAATTGCCTATCATTATGTACCCTCGCTTTTTTTCTACTTCGCTCCCGAGGGGGCATACTTGTGACCTTATGACCTCACATCTTCAAATGTCGAGAAAATTTTCAAATCTTCATCAAAAGTTGAAAAAAAAAATCTTTTTCAACTAAAGAAAATCAAACAAGACCTCATCACTAGAGGCATATCAGTTTCATCACTTCATATCAAGCTGATATTGTCTTTTATCTGAATCAATCTCTTAACGTTAATCAGTTTCATCGCTTTTCATCAAGCTGATTATTCGTTTAAACTCAATCAAGGGTTTAAAGAGTTTCTTTGATCACACTCAATCTAAGCAGGTGTTTAGTATTCGTTTCTTGATCAAGCTGAACAATTTATCTTCATCGTATCTTAATCAATCAAGTTCAAGATCGATTTTTATCATCACTCACTGTGTCTAGATCAATCAAGTTCTAGATCAGTAAGATCCGCTTCTTGATCAATCAAGTTCAAGTTCGGTATCTTTTGTTTTCTATCATTCCTAGTTCAATCAAGTTCAGGATCGGTATCACTTTAATCAGACTTCATTCAACTTCGTCGATTCAAATCAAGCTAAACACCTTGCTTTTCATCTAGTTCATGATCAATCAAGTTCAGAACTGGCATCTCCTAGACATCAACTATTCTTTGAACCAATGCATTGCTTGCACATTAATTCAAAGAGGGGCAAATGTAATACCCTAAAAATGGTCATCTAAACCATGAGCCCCTAATCTCGACAATGTCACCAAGGTCCTAACCAAAGGCAATTAAATAAATCTTGAGCACACAATTAATTCTTTAATCATCAAATGTCACATGACAAATTAATGAATCAATATTAATTAAATATTTATTTAATTAATTAAATCATTCCAAGTAAATCATTTTAAACAATGATCTTATTTATTTTAATTGAATATATTTTGCATATTTAATTAAATAAATCAATTTTCCATTAAATCATCAAAAAAAAAGGAATTTAATTAAATAAATCAATTGAGCACAAATCTTCAAAAATGGAAATAAATCAAAAAAGGAATTAATTGACCAAGAAAGAATTAAAAATTTGAGAAAAGAAATCAATTGGAAATAATCTTGAAAAACAAATTAAAAATTGATGGATAATCTCAAAGAAAGCAATTAAAACAATTAAATCTCAAAATTGAATGAAATAGAGAATAAATTAGTTTTTTCTTGATTTTATCTTAATTTTAGTTCAATTTCCTTTAAAACTGAGAAAAGCATCCAATCACATTAATTCACCTGGATTGTGCTTCCTCTTGGAAAATCTTGATTGCTCATCATCATTTGATCTCAGCTGTTGGTTTCTTTCTGAATTTTCTATAAATTTAGGCTCTCATCTCTCATTCAAAGATCCTGGAGAATATATTGTTATTATGTTGTTTTTGCTCTAGGTTCATTGCATACATATTTAAATTATTTAGCTTAATATTACTTAAATCTTGTTAGATCAATATTGCATCCATCTAGAATTCATCATGCTCATATAGATTAAATCCTTCGTCTTGATGTTGTCTAGTCACTGGTATTGCTAAATAATCTGAGAGCAATCTTATACTCGCATCTTTTAGAAGGCAATGGGTCGATTTGTTATGGTTTATTATTCATTAATTATATCTGATTAACCATGCATGTAATGACTTGATTGAAGTGTTGTGTCTTGCAGATACGAATTCTTGGTCCACTTTTCACACACACACCTATGATTTGGAATTGTATGGACTTGTCCAGTCACTTAGGAAATGGAGGCATTATTTTCTACCTAAGGAATTTGTGGTTTACACTGATAATCAAGCTCTTAGCTTTCTTAATTCTCAAGAAAAGTTAAACCATAGGCATATCAAATGGGTAGTGTATTTGCAGTCATATACTTTTACATCAAACAAAAGAAAGGACAATGTAATAAGGTAGCTGATGCATTAAGTAGGAGGTTACTAACAGTACAAGAAGTGCAGCTCAAAAACATTGGAGTGGATAGTTTCAAGAATTTGTATGAAGAAGATGAAGATTTTGTTGATGCCTACAAGGTTTGCCAAGAGTTTAGGAATCATTTTCATAGTGAATATGTAGATTTCACTTTGCAGGATGGACTTTTGTTCAAAGGAGGACAACTTTGTGTACCCAGAGGGTCTATGAGAGAAAATTTGATGCAAGAAAAGCACAATGGATGCTTGAGTGGACATTTTGGTTTGAATAAGACTTTGGAACTTGTGCAAAGATTCTACTATTGGCCAAAGATGCAAACGGATATCAGGAGATATGTGGAGCAATGTGTAATTTGTCAAAGAGCTAAGGGAACATCTTCTAATGCTAGACTGTATCAGCCTTTACCTATCCCAAATAGGCCATGGGAATGTCTAAGTATGGTTTTTGTGGTTGGTTTACCCAAGACAAAATTTGGATTTGATAGCATCTATGTTGTCGTAGATAGATTCAGTAAAATGGCCCATTTTATTCCATGTAAGGTGACTCATGATGCTAGTCATATTTCTCATTTGTTTTTCAAAGAGGTCATTAGGATTCATGGTTTACCCATCAGCATAGTGTCAGATAGAGATACAAAATTCATTGGACATTTCTGGAGAACTTTATGGCAGAGATTGGGATCTAACTTGTCTTTCAACTTAACATGCCATCCCCAAATGGATGGCCAAATAGAGCTAGTCAATAGAACATTGGGGAACCTTCTCAGATGTTTGACAAAGGAGTATGGGCAAGCTTGGGATCAGACCATTCATCAAGCTGAATTTTCTTACAATGACAGTGTGAATAGATCAACCGGTAAGAGTCCTTTTGAAGTAGTTTATGGCCTTCATCCTAGAGGTGTTTTGGAGCTCAGATAAATTGAGAAGATGGGACAAAAAAGTGGACATGTTGTTGACATGGCTCATTCCATGAAGAAGATTCATGAGCAAGTTAGGCAAACTTTACTAGACAACTCTCAGAAAATCAAGGACAAAGTAGATGAAAAGAGAAGAGATGTACAATTTGTTGTTGGGGACTTGGTAATGATTCACTTGAACAAAGAAAGGCTTCAAAAAGGTGTCCCTAGCAAACTTCAAATGAGGAGAATTGGACCTTGTAAGATCCTAACCAAGTATGAAAATAATGCCTACAAACTTGACCTACCCAGAGACATGGCTTTATCTCCTATTTTCAATGTTGCAAACTTGGTACCGTATAAGGGTACACTTCCAGAAGAATGTCAGAGATTTTCCAAGGTCTCACAGGAATTTTCATACCTACCCTTACCGCTGGCAACCAGGCCACAAGCCAAAAAGGTGTTGGATTCACGAGTCCTCAAGAAGACTAGATATACCACCTATATGGAGCATTTAGTTAAATGGCAGCATCTTCCAGAATCTGAGGCCACTTCGGTCCCTGAGACAGACATTTCAAAGCTTGGAATTACCTCCTCTGTGTTTCCCCAAGGAGTCACTTGACTTCTTTCTCATTGGGGGAGTATGGTGTAGGAGCACCCAGTCTTGGTTGCATTTTCAAAGCTTTCAACAATTTTGGTGTGATTAGGTTCAAATGTGTGTTTTCTTAGTTTGAAATAGCATCCCATAAGTGCATCGGGATAACCTATTATGATGGGTTGTTTATTGTTGAGTCATTGGGTATCAAAAGGAGCCGGTTCAAGTTACCCCAATGACATGATGACTTAGCATTGGCTTGGAATGGAGCCATCGGGTATCGGTGGAAGTGGTTGCAAGCTACCCCGATGACCCGATGAGTTAGCATTGGCTTGGAGTGGAGCCATCAGGTATCAGCGGAAGGGGTTTCAAGATACCCTGACAACCCGATGAGAAAACATAGGCACAGAGTATTGTTATCGGCTATCGGGGAGAGTTGTTTCAAGCTATCCCATGGACTTGAGAGAAAAGTAGACAGACTGGAGTAATTCATCGACTATCAGATGGAATGCTTCAATGTTACAATGACGGCTCAATGACAAAGCACAAATGAGACCCGATGGAAAGTGTGAAGTGGGAGTGTGAAGACATTGGTCATCGGTAGCCCATTTTGATGTTACACTGAAGACCTGATAGGAAGTGCAAAGAGTTGGAGGTTGTCATCGGGCATCGGTAACTTTGTTTGGATGTTACCCCGATGCTCTGATAGAGCCTTCCCGATAGTTGCCGTTGGAAACCGTTGGTAACAAGATCAATCTTTTCCAATAGGAGGAGTTCACAGTAGAGGATGGAAGGTATAAAAGACCCAATGGGCATCTGTAAAAGGGTTGTTGTTGTTGTTGTTGTGGTTTTGAATATGGATTGTTGATTGTCATGGAGAACACATTTGTTTAACTGAATAATAAAGAGAAGTCTATTTTCTGGTTTCCATTCAGTGTCTGAATTCTATTATGAATTGCAATAATGTTTTAGAATCTCTAAGTTCACTTATGCAGTCAATGTAAATGCTTCATTTCTCTACTCTATGAGTTACTAAGTTGAACCTGGGAATAAGCTTGGAATCTATAAATAAGTTTTCCTTTTTCATTTTTGGTTCTCTGTTTGTAAATAATAACATGGCTCTGGCTTGAAACTCCACATGACCATTGGAGGTGGTCAAACAGAGCCAATCATGTGCAGTAGGTTTTCATTTGTGCAAGTCTAGGAGATGGCATTAGCTATTCCTACAAACTAGCCCTAGGCGAGCTTGGTGATAGTCCGACTAAGTGTCAATAGTGTGAAGGAGATAACTTGTAGGGGAGGAATCTATTGAGAACTGGAAGAAGATCTAGAAGGCTATAATCCCTGGAACTTAGTCTGTTTGTAACCGAAAGGAAAGAGTTTGCCAAACCAAACATGAAGGGTGGTTTTGCAAAGAGAGAGAACATGTGTTGATTGTACTGCACCCTTGCAAGGATATAGTGAGCAAGCTTACCTTGTGAGCTTGAGGAAGGTAAAACAAGCAAACTACTAGTAGGGGAGTATATAGGAGAAGACTATGGTCCCTAATAGAGAATAGGATTACACCATCAAACAACTCTAGTTGGTGGTAAATTAGGACTCTCCCTATCAAGGAGCTAAAGGGTAGAGTCAAAGGGACCATTTTCCCAGATTATACTATCATCCCATACTTTCTCTTTATAAAAGGGAGATATGTGCATTTTGATAATCGTTTTACACCATATCACTTGGGGGTCAGCACATTCAAGCACAGTGACCTAGAGGGATTCTACAATATTTTTCAGGCAAACAATAAAAGGAGGCTCATTGCCTCAACAACACAATTTTCCCAAAGATATAATTAGAAATGAATTTGATTTTATGACCCAAGATTAGAGGAAGGAAAAATGGGTAGCTTTCAGGAAGCTATGGAATATTGTATAGAAAATGGATCCTAGTTATGATCCATTAAGAAAATTCACTTCCTTCTATGCCAAAGTTTATTTTGTCATGAACAATTTTGATGAGTTAATTCTTCATTAAAGGAGAAAAAATCCAGCCTTCAAGAAAACCGCAACCATCAAGTTGAAAGAAGAAGAATGCAGCAACCTACACCCATCACACCTGAAGAAGTAATCCTGGTTAATCAGATGAGGATAAAACAACCAGGCTCACCTCTTCCTCCACCTCACAGGATAGATGGGATAGAAGAAAGTAGACCTAGCTATGTGCCCCCTCCAAAGGGTGGTGTGGTTATTAAAATAATAAGAGATGAGGTAAGTACTGAAGAAGGGAGTGATAGTGGTAGTGACAGTGGAAAGTTGGTGAGAAGGAAAGGAAAGAAAATAATGAAGGTAGAGCCATCCCCAAAGGTGCAAGTAATACCTTTAAAAGGGGTCAAGATCATAGATCTTAAAGATTCGGAGAGGAGTCCCTCACCACCACATGTGCATTTTTCACCTCCAAGACAAAATGAAGAACAAAGAGAAGAGAAAAATATGGAGGAACAAAAGGAGGAGGATACCATTGAAATTACAAATGGAGAAATGCATATTGGTATTCCTCTTGTGCCACCCACTCTGGAATTAGATCAGACTCTTCTAGATATTCAGGGAAGAGCTTTTAGAGATCATAGGAAGGAGGCATGTGATAAATTTCTCGAGGATGAAGCTTTACTAAAAAGATCGACCTTCCTTCAATTGGTGTAGAAGATGAAGATAGATGAATATAAGAGGAGTGTTGAAAGATTTGTCCAAAGACCAGACAGGTCTGACCAGGAAAATCAGGAAGAAGTCAAGAGTGAACTGATGGAGGAATTTAAAG
Organism: Cryptomeria japonica; assembly: GCF_030272615.1. Classification (NCBI taxonomy): domain Eukaryota; kingdom Viridiplantae; phylum Streptophyta; class Pinopsida; order Cupressales; family Cupressaceae; genus Cryptomeria; species Cryptomeria japonica. The sequence continues at coordinate 83,947,170 of NC_081408.1, read as the reverse complement.
GAATCACTACAGATGAAGGCATGATGATTGTAAATTAGGTTGGTATTTTAATTCTACCAGAGTCAAACATAGTTGATGCATTGGCTTTTGATGCGATCAGAACATCAAAATATCAACAATTCAATTCAGAAGAAGAATCAAGGTTGGCATTAAAAGGATCAGAATTTTTTAGATGATTATGCAACCTTAGCGATATGGTCACTAGAACAGGGGCCTAGGAGACCTGATATAAATGATATAAATCCAAACTTGAAAGGAAGGCTCATTGTAAAGAGAGCCTCTAATACATCAAATGTTGAGGCCTAAAAATTAGTTGTTGATGCGGCCAAATTGGCCCATGAAACTTCTAAAACGGAGGCTAAAGAAAAGCAGGAACTAATGAAGAAATTTAAGAAGTTTTTTAATGATTACAATGCAGTTCAACTAAGTTTTGTGGAACTACAGACTAAGGTTCAACTCCTTGAGCAAAAACAAGTAGGAGCACCCTCTTCAATTCTTGCAATCGCATCAGTCCCATCAACATCTAGGTCTCCACCAATTTCACATATAGATGCATCAATCCAATTTGACAATGAGACTGACACTCCAATCACACCACTAGTACCATATGTTAATGAAGAATCTAAGCCCCCTAGATCTATTGATCCAACAAGAACTCAAATTTTGGAGAGAATCAATGAGTTAGAACAGAAGCTAAAAGAGTCAAAAAATCAGTCTGCCAGTAAGCAAAGAGAGATAGTTAGATTTGTTTTGACTCATTTGAATGAGAAAGTAGATAGTAGAATAAGTAGCATTCATTTTTTATATTCTTTATTGTTTAATTGTATTCAAAGTTTTGACAAAGATAAAGAGGTGGAAATCCCTTTGTTTACAAAGTGGTTACAAAGGGGGAACGAGCTTATAATAATATCAATGGCTTCCAAGTACCATGCTAAAAGGCCACCTACACTTTAGCCAACCTATTTGTTGGTAAACTCAATGTAGGAAGCCCAAGTGCTACCAGACAATATAGAAAGAAAAATAAGAGAGTTAATGAGAACCTTTAGTGAATTGAATGAAACACTTTTGTCAAGTATTGAGGATGAAAATGGGGCAATCAAGCCTTTACAACTATAGAAAGAAGAGGCAGACAGAGTCATCAACACTCAGGTGGACTTGATTTGTGATGAGTTAGATACTTCCATGTTGGAAGATAGCATGGACAAGATAATATGCACAAGAACATTTTTTTAATCTTTTGAAAGGGAGGCAAATTAAGTGGTAGCTAAGTATACTCCATACAGGGCAAAAGCTAATGAGGTTGTGAGTTTCAAATGGTCATTAGATGAGGAATATGTTGAATGGAGGAATACTTATTTAATGGATGAATGAGGACATCAAATAGTTAGCTAACTATGTGATGTGACAGTCTAGCAGGCAGTTTTGATTCTTTGTAGAATTCACTTTTTGGAAGTGAGCAACAAAAAACTAGGTCCATTTTAGATCTTTATCGACAACAAAAAAGGGAAGAAAAGGTATATAAAGTGCTATGATTTATCAGTTGCAGATATTTGGTCTTGGTTGTGACATTCCTTAAGTGGAATATTTGGTAACTGAATTATGGGTAACTGGTCACTTTTGAATGACAGTTGTCTCCTTTGGCCCGTAGCTTGTTTTGCTCTCTTATTTATATAAAAGAAAATTCAAGGCCAAGAGACAGGGTTCTTAATTTGGTCTCTATATTTAGTTTTCTCTAAAATTCAGAGTCATAGGTTCTTGTAGAAAATTCTAGGTAAAAAAGAGCAGGTTGTAAAGATTTTGCAGAGCGCAATAGAATGAGTCTTGTGTCATATCTTATGCAGGCTTTGAATGACTGAACTGTACACTATTTTTTATGGCAGTTATAAAATTTGAATAAATGAAATAGAATCCAAGTTTATTTCTATAATGGTCACCAAATGTAATGGTGGGTAAAAAATGTGTGAATGAGAGATCAAGAAGAAAACTACCTTTTCCCTCCAAGGAGAGATGAGAGTTTCACTATGGATTTCCGTTCAAACACTGTTCACCTATTACATTGGAAGAGGGAAGGAAAAATCACTAAATTCAACCTCCAAAGAAGAAGATAGAATTCTGGATGAAATGGGAATGATAAGTTGATCCTCTCTTCCTATTTGAAATGGAAAGGAATTGATTGAATTCTGTAGTGCAAAAGTGACAAAGAACTGATTATAACTTGAGATTGAAACATGGGATGAAGCTATGCACCTGGATCTAGTAGTAATATGTCAAGACGTAGCCGCCCTATGAATTTGAGGAAAAGTTACCTAGACCATGGCAGGAATGTACACAGTCCTTCAAAAAAATCTACAAATGAAAAGGGTTTTTCTGCCTCTGCAAATGGAGCCCGAATCCAAAAGTACAATTGTGCACCTGCAACCTACATATAGAAAACAAAGGAAAATGGGTTGGGATTGAGAGTTTGCCTTCAAGTAAAATCCCTGTATATGGTGAAAGTGGAAACAACAATGATGAAAGACTAAATGAATTCAACCACAAAACCCTAGCCTAACAACAGCAAAGATCCACCATAACATATGAAGATTACCTAAGACAATGCAATTAAAATGAAATCACAAAGATTATACCATCACATGTCCAATAGGGTTTGAATCTCCATTATTTTTATCTCCCTTGATCTTGCTTGATATACTTGCTCTCAGATTTTATGTGCACAAGAGCTCAACAAAGAACAAAATGTGGTTGCAAGTAGGATCTCCTATGAAAAGTGTAGTGTAGTCAAATGCATAAATTGATTAGCCATTCAGGGTTTGATAATGAAGGAAGCATCTCCTTATATAGAAGACACCATAAGAAATGGAGGGATAAGGTTGAGAGGAGTAAAAGAGGTCGGCTATGATTAGAGGGTAGGTAGAGAAAATAATAAAATAATGAAAGGAGTAGGTAGTCTATGAATTAAGAGATGAATGACATGTGTCATGGGTAGAAAAGGTTAATGAATAAATTAAATAAATAAAGATTTATTTAATTAATAGAAGAAGTGGGATCAATTAAATAAATAAGATATTTATTTAATTTAGGAAAAAGGATAATTTAAATAAATAAATGTATTTATTTAAATGAGAAATAAGGCTAGAAGAGGATAAATGAATTAATTAAATAAATAAAGATTTATTTAATTAATAGAAGAATTAGGATAAAATGATTAAATAAATAAAATATTTATTTAATTAGACTGGACAATTTTAGGTGTCTACAATCCCATTTTTGGAATTAACCAAGTAATGAAAGAAAGTACTTGCAAGTAAATTTTAAATGAAAGACTGAAATGTAAATCACCTCAAGGGAGGTTGTGATAGCAATGTTGATAGAAATGCTTGTGTAGAATTGAATGTTTGAATCAATCTCCTCTTTAATGGTTGAATCCTTGACTTGAATGCAACACCTAGCCTTGAAGGGAAACTTGAGAATGCTCAATGCTGGAAAGGAATTCTTAAATGCTTGAATGCTCTTGAACGCTTGATCGCAAATCTTCACCTTATTGAACTTATCCAACTTGACCAACTTACCAAAATCAAAGGGAAAATGCAACTTAAATACATGTCAATTAGGGTTAATGAAACTGATTTTTGTCACAGGCCGACGTCAGGGAAGTTTTCTCACTCACTGCACAACCTACAATGCAAGCTCAGGAAAGGGTCCTGCCCAAAAATAGTGCAGGGACAAGGGCACCACACCCCTATCCTGCCCCTTTCTCCAAGGAAAAGTGTAGACAGGGTGGTGCAGAGGCCAAGGGAGAAGAAGATTTTGAGGGTTGAGCAGTCTCCGGTCTTCAATCGGGCTAAGGGATTCGATCTCGTGTGCATGAGGACCCTAATGTGGTCAAAAATTGCTAGGGTTGCAATTTTATGACACTACATGTAGCCCCCACTTTAGTGAGAGTATGAGAATACACCAATACTATTGGTAAAGTACAAGGAAACAAGATTGAAATAATTTTACTACGTCAAGGAGGCAAGATGCGCCAATCCCCTAGTGGACTTAGGATCTTACGACTTCAATTGACAAAGTAAAAGGGAAGATCGAGAAGGGGAGAACCAAGACTGCAAGTAGAAAATTTCCCCTCACTATGAGTCATGAAAGAAAGGATACCAAAGATTACAAAGAAAAACAAAGTTCAGTAAGTAATTCTAAGTATCAAGAAAGAAAATATGAGTGGAGTGTATTCCCCCACGTTAAAGTGATCGTGCATGCCTTATCGAGAGCGATTTCTGTAAGGTAGGATACACCCAAGAGACAGAGAAGAGGAAGCATGTTATCGCAAGGATTTATCCCCCAATTGAGGAATAAACCCAAGGATAATGAACACACACATGAGGTACGAGGGAGTTTTGCTTTCCTCGGGGTCAGTGTGTTGTATGATAGCTCATGTATATCATGTATGTATATGCATATAATAATTGTCATTCCCCAAAGAAGGACACTACCTTAGAAGAAAGAGAAGAGGGGATGTCTTTTGAGTCAACATGAAAGAGACCAAGAAAAGATTTCAATGTTTTGCATCATCCCCAAATTGACATATAGGGGATAATAGAAGAACATGGATACACATAGAATAATGGTCACAAAAGAGCAAGAAAGGAGATAGAGAAGATCTACAATGCTAATATTTTTAATATAGCATGACATCCGCCTCTCGATCTTGTTGATCACTATTTTGGAAAGGCGAGAAACATGCCAGATGAGTGACATCGAGCATAGCAGATGGAGCTATTACAAGATCCAAACAAGGACTATGCTCATGTTGTAAGTCACTTTGTTTGATTCTAGGAGCTAGGATTAGGGTTTGTGAAAATTTATTGATAAATGCTTGTCCAAATCAATATATTCATACTCACTATTAGAAGCATTAGGAGTTTTATTTCATCATGAATAATTGTTTCGCCCATTTCTCCATCAAATTTTAGAGAAAGAGGAGCAAGAACACGAATAGGAGTAAAACCGTCACATGTTTGTAAAATTTATGATTTGTAGATGTAGGTTAAACATCTTTCTTAGGAGAAAAGGGAATCATGTCAACTATCAGAGTTTGAGGAGATTGAGTATTTTGAGGGATAGCTTCATGAGCTCAAATAAGACATCTTCGTCAGTTTTCTCTCGCACAACAATTTCATCGAGTCTTAGTGGAAGGCTAAGAAAGCGGTGGAACACTTGAAAAAGTAGGAAATTTTCTCTCCTTGATAGTTGAAGGTTTAGGTTGAACAAGAGAAGAAGAAGGCCTCTTCTCTTGATAAGAGGAAGGAGGTGGAACTATGCCATATAAAGGAGGAATTTTAGGTGTAGGAAGGAGACTAGGTCCATCATGAGGAGGAGGTACAGGTCTAACCTTAGGAAGAATATTGTTGTTCTTCTTAGGAGAAGGTATAGTTTCATCCATAGGAATAGGTTGAAAGTCTACCTTAGGAGGGAGATTAGTTCTATCTATGAGGTGAATAACCTCATCTTTAAGAATAATAGGAATGTCAAGTGCTGGGGATCTACATTGACTTAAGGATAAGATCATATCTTTCTTCTATTTTTGATAAGATTGAAAAAGTGCATCGCTCCTTGATGGAAGAGATTGAAATTTTTTAGGCCAAAAGAAATAAATAGGAACACTGGGGCTTCTTTCAGATGGATGAAATAAGCTATGGTTCACGGTTATGATTTCTCCATTGTGAGTAAATTTCAGACACTTGTAGATTGGATAAGCAATATCCTTCATGGAAGATAGCCAAGGATATCCCAACTTCACACGGAATTGCTCAGAAAAGGGTATGATAAAAAAGTCAACATCCATGGATTTAGTATGAACTTCAATAGGAAGGGTGATAGAGCCAATGGTAGGACAAGAGAATCCATCAAATAACTTCACAACCACATTAGAAGCATCATATATTAGTTTATGTAGTTGTAAAGTGAAAAGATACTCTCAGTAATGACATTAACCATGCAAGAGGGATAAATAAGGGCACCATAGCAAGGGATATCCTTAACCTTTGCAACAATTATAAAGGGCCATCGGGTGCTCTAATGGTCTCGCTATGGTAAAATGTAATACAAGGATCCTTAGGTGTATCTTGTTTTTGTACCATATTTACCAAGTTCGGAGCCATAGAGGTGAATTCCTCAGAAGAGAAAGAATTAGGCACAATCTCAATAACGTTGAGGTATGAGAAGGCAAGGGATTACTGAAAATCTTAAGATTTTGATTAGGAAGAGCTACTGATTTATTCCCTTTATCATTCACACCTGCCACATATATAGTATTGTTATCAATCAAATCTTGAATCTTATTTTTCAATGCAAAACATTTCTCAGTATCATGACCAGGCTGATGATGAAATTGACAAAATGAATTGTTTTTAAAATAAGGGGATGCAAGTTTAGAAGGATCAACTTGTTTTATAGGAGGAATTTTGGTAACATTTGTGTGCAATTACCAAGACATAAACTATGTAAAGATTCATTCAAAGAAGTAAACTGTCTTACTCTTTGGAAAAATTAAGAAATAGAAGGCACACCTGTTGTAGCTTTTAAATTGTTATTGTTGATTGTATCATTGAACTTGATGAAGCTTTTTGTTGGTTTGAACTTCACAAACAATTGTTGAACACTCTCCACCTTATCGCTTAGATCCATATGAGTGGATTGCTCCATTTGACTCACATCCAATTGATAATTGTGGAGTGTTGCGCACAACTCCGGAAAGGAAGTAAACTTAGACAAATGAAGCTTTTCCCTGATATCTATTTTGCAAATTAGAAATGAAAATTCTTTGAATATCATTATCAGGTACATGAAAATAAATTTGAGCACACAAATGCTTATATCTACCAATGAAATCAGACAGTTTTTCTTTAACACCTTGTTTGCAATGCATTAAATTAGTCAAAGTTATTTTAGGACCAATGTTGTTTTGAAATTGTTGGATGAAAGCATTTGCCATTTGTTGAAAGGAAGTGATAGAATAAAAAGGTAAACAGAAATACCATTGTAAAGCCTTATCTCTTAGTGTTCTTGTAAACAATTTTGCAAGCAATCTTTGATCATAAGCAAAATCAGTACACAAGGTTTGAAATGTTTTGACATGCATAAGAGCATCACCTTTTCCATTATAGAGTTCTAATTGATGGACCTCAACATGTTTAGGTGGCATGAATTTAACAATATCAAGAGAAAGTGGGCTCACAACATCAAAGGTGGGCACACTAAACTTGGATTGACTCATAGAAGCAATTTGTTGTTGTAAGGAAGACACGGTTTGAGCAAGATTGTTAATTGTCGCTTTGGTAGAAGAATTGATGTTAGATATTGTTGATTGAGAAGGTGGTGTGATGTTATTGAAGGAAGGCATGTATTGAGAATAAGGTGGTGGGACATTATGATAAGTAGGCATAGGTGATGATTGGGTAGGAAAAGGGACACTTAAAGGAGGAACAAAGTTGTTGAAGGAATTGCCCCCTTGTGTCACATTGATTGGTTGAGGGATAACAAAAATACTTATGGAAGACATAGGTAAAGATGGAGGATTAAATGAAGAAGAGGGATTTCCCCCATGACCAATGGTTGTAGGAATGACATTTTGAGTTGATGTATCCATGATGTTGGAGGTAAAAGTAGGAATACTAGTCATAAGAGTAGTCAAAGGAATTGAAGATTGTGAATAACCTAGGGGTTCAACACAATACTTGATAGGCATGACATTAGAATCAACAATATATGCAATGCCATGAAATATATCAATTTCATTCTTATCACTTTGAATCATGCGCTTAAGGCCTTCAATTAATGGAAGAGATTCACTATTAGGGTATTCTTGGGACATCCATTGTTGAAATTTATTAAATTGATTGTCCAATGTAGAAAGTTGATCTATAGAGACCCTAGTTAAAGCTTCTTCTTCATCATGGGATTCATCAATGGGGTGAATGGGCACATGATTAGGATGGTAAGAATTAGCATGATCCTCATTAAAGAAGGTACCCAAATTAGGTTCTGTCTCCTTGGTAATTAAACCTTGGGAGGCCTTAATTCTAATGCTTTTTCTAATGGGGATAGTGTAGGTAGGACTAAGAGTGGTAAAACTCGTGCACTAGAGGGAAAATTTGAATTTTGAAATTTTGAACAAAGCTTAAGGTGAACAAGGCAGATGGAAGTTCGGGATACCCAACCATGCATGCATTAACTTCTCTCTGGGCTCTTTCTTTCCAACAAGGGGTGAAGGAGGGTGTAATAGGATGGCCTCTAAAATGTTGCACCCATGAGCATTGAACAAGACCGTTGGATCATCACTCCCAATGAAGGTAGCCAATCGAGCATATAAATTCACCCCTGGCCCCCCGTCACTTTCCACCCACCCTGCATGGCTTATTCTAGCTGAAAATAGCGGGCTGATTAGTTGACTGATTAATGGCAGTGGGGGGTTATACTAGCGAGCTGAGGCAAGGACAGAGAGGCTACAATAGCAATTGCATTTTCACTTACGAATGGAAAGGCAAGCAGCAAGGGTATAGGCACCACCACCTGACAAAATTGATTAATGCAAAATGTAAGAAAATATTGATTAAACAAATTGAATTTTGTTGAAAGAAGAGGATGACACAATTTCAAAAAATGAAAGGAAATTGGAATTTTAAAATTAGGGCCAAGGGAATACCACTTAATTTTTAAATCAAAATTTTTAAAATCAAGGCAGGCTATAATTAACCTCTTAATTTAAAAAAATATCTTGAAATTTGAAATGTTGAATTTTGGAGGTATTTCTAATTCTAGAGGGATTAAAAATCGACAAAATCAGCCAATCTTCTAGATTTAAGCGATACAGTCATAACAGTCTCCTGAAATTTCAGAAAAAAAAAACCGAGGACCGTGGTAGGAATACACATGGTCAGACCAACTTTTTTTGAAATTTTCAGGGATGAATATTACGATGATTTCAAAGCTAACCACAAAAAATTGATGAATTTTATGATTTCTAGATGGGTGAAATTAAGGTTCAAATGTAAAAATAAGACCCGATTAGGGTTTTGAAGAAAAAGAGGAATTGAATTGCAAATTTGAAAAATGTCAAACCTAATGGATAGGGACACCTTGAAAAATGTTTAGAAATCTGAATTGGAATGAAATTGATTGAAATTTACACAAAATCCAATTAAATTTGAAAATTAGGGTTTAATGACCTAACCACTTAATTTTGAAATTTGAATTTTGGGAAAAAGTAGGAAAATTGAAAATTTGAATTGTATAAATGAAAAAAAGTCTAAGATCAATCATAAATCTGAAAATTAAATGGAAATCCAATTTTTGCACAAGTTCAAGATGATTTTTGAAAATTAGGGTTTTAACAAGTAACCTCTTAATTTTATAAATTTGAATTGCAATTTGAACAAGACAATGAGGAAATTGAATTTTGACAAACAAAACAATTTTTTAAATCTAAGATAACCACAAGCAATTTTTACAAATCACAAGCTCAATTTTAATTTTAAAAACTAGAGTTTTCAATGAATTAACCACTAAGTTTGAAGAAATTTGAAACTTGCAAATGAAAAATTGTTCAAAGGAAAGCATGCTTCACATCGGGTTCACCAAAATGTAATTGTGGGTAAAAAATGTGCGAATGAGAGATCAAGAGGAAAACTACCCTTTCTCTCCAAGGAGAGATGAGAGTTTCACTAAGGATTTCCCTTCAAACACTTTTCACATATAACATTGGAAGAGGGAAGGAAAAATCACTAGATTCAACCTCCAAAGAAGAAGATAGAATTCTAAATAAAATGGGAATGATAAGTTGATCCCCTCTTCCTATTTGAAATGGAAAGGAATTGATTGAATTGTGTAGTGAAAAAGTGACAAAGATTTGATTATAACTTGAGATCGAAGCATGGGATGAAGTTGTGCACCTGGATCTGGAAATAATATGTCGAGATGTAGCCGCCCTGTGAATTTCAGGAAAAGTTGCCCGGACTGTGGCGGGAATATACAGGGTCCTCCAAAAAATCTGCGAAACAGAAAGGGTTTTTTCGCCTCTGCAAATGGAGCCCAAATCTGAAAGTACAGCTATGCACCTGCAATCTACACACAAAAAAGAGAGGAAAATGGGTTGGGATTGGGGTTTTCCTTTAGGTCAAACCCCAATTTTGGAATTAACCAAGTAATGAAAGAAAGTACTTGCAAGTAAATGTAAATGAAAGACTGAAATGTAAATCACCTCAAGGGAGGTTGTGATAGCAATGTTGACATAAATGCTTGTGTGGAATTGAATTTTGGAATCAATCTCCTCTTCAATGATTGAATTCTTGACTTGAGTACAACACCTAACCTTGAAGAGAGACTTGAGAATGCTCAATACTGGAAAGGAATTCTTGAATGCTCTTGAATGTTTGATCGCAAATTTTCACCTTATTGAACTTATCCAAATTGACCAACTTACCCAAATGAGAGGGAAAATGCAACTTAAATACATGTAAATTAGAGTTAAGAAACTGATTTTCATCACAGGCCAACATCGGGGAAGTTTTCCCACTCACTGCATAGCCTACAATGCAAGCTCAGGAAAGGGTCCTGCCCCAAAATAGGGCAGGGATAGGGGTGCCATGCCCCTATCCTAGGAGGACAAGGGCACCACACCCCTATTGTAGGGGGGAATAGGGGTACCATGTCCCTGTCCTACCCCTTTCTCAAGGGAAGAGTGCAGACAAGGTGGTGCAGAGGCTAAGGGAGAAGCAAATTCTGAGGGTTGAGTAGTCTCCGGTCTCCGATCAGGCTAGGGTCATAATTTTATGACACTACAATTTCTCTCCAATGTGTGATTCTGCTATCTTTTGAATGAAAGTGAATCAAGGATTTCTTTCTTTCAGTACATTGTTGTGATGTATGTGATTTATGTTTATGCTTTGATCCAAAGTATAAATTAAATGCTTGAACAAAATTGCAGAGTGGTACAACTTGTGAAGGGATTTAGATAAGTAATTTGGTCTTGGGTTGTAATTGAGATGCGTTGTAAGGAAATGTATTCTTAGGTCAGTATGCTATGATATGAATTCTGTTATAATTCACTTTATATTTCATGAATTTGACTCCCCAATAGAGTAAGGCACTAATAACAGCTTGTTTGAAATCTTTACAGTCAGGTTGTGCTCATTATATTTTTATTTTTCACATTGTTGATTATCAAAATACTTTTCATTTTATGTATGTTATTGTTTGTTTTTCTCATCTCATGCTCCATTTAGGTTGAGGATCACTGAAGGACTTGTCATCCTTGAGCATTCTCCCTATTGTTGAGCCTATACATGAGATATTCTGCTTAATTTTGGTGAAAATTATAAGTATGGCGTCCTAGGTTTTGCAAAGACCAAAGTGTAGAAGGATTAGCAGAATCCTTATAATATGTTGGTCTTAGTTCTTGGAGATATCGATAGTTGGAGCTGGCTTCTCCATAGACAACCTGAAGAATCAACTTGGTTTATGCCTCTTGCAATGTAAACCCCATTTTTGGGGGGAACCAACAAGTAGGATGTCATTATGTAAGTTAATTAAGTAATGACATTGAAGTACCCTAAGGAAAGGTTAATGATGTTATTTTATTTCCACTTGTGTAAATTTATGGAATGTGTAATTATGTATGTTTATAATGATTAAATAGTTAATGAATGCAATTAGATGGAGATGTTGTGTTACATTGGTTGTTAATAGATGTTAATAAAATAAAAATCTCCAATAGTATGTTAGATGCTTACTTTCTCTAGGGTATTTTGGCGAGCATTACACAGAGAGAGAGAGAGAGAGAGAGAGAGAGAGAGAGAGGTGATTGATAGAAGTGGCAAGGGAAGGATCAAGAGATACAAAGGAGAGAAATATAGGTCTTCTAGGGAGATACAAAGATGTATGTAGATAAAGAGAGGGGAAGGGGAGATAAGGATAATTTTAGAGGGGGGAGATAGATAGAGATATAAGGAGGGAGAATGAGGGAGAGGGTGGGAGAGAGGGAGGGAGATTGAGGGAGAGGGAGGGAGGAAGATAAATAAAGTTCTTGTAGGGATAGAGATATATGTAGACAAAGAGAGGGAAAGGGGAGATAGAGATAATTTGATAGGAGAGAGAGAGAGAGAGAGAGAGAGAGAGAGAGAGAGAGAGAGAGAGAGAGAGGGAGAGGTATGTAGAGAGAGGGAGGTTAGATAGAGACAAGCTATGCGTGTGTGTGTAAGAGAGAGAGACTGACAAATTGACAAACAAATAGAGACAAAGATAGAAACAGAGATAGAGAAAAATGTATAGAGAGAGAGGGGGGTGGAGGGAGGGAGAGAAATAAAGGTCTTGTAGGGACAGAGATATATGTAGAGAAAGAGAGGGAGAGAGAGAGAGAGAGAGAGAGAGAGTGGGGAGGAGGGAGGGTAGTAGAGACAAGCTATGTGCAAGTAGAGACACATACACAAAGACAAAGACAAAGGAACATATAGAGATAGAGGCAAAGGGAGAGAGAGAGAGAGAGAGAGAGAGAGAGAGAGAGAGGGAGGTTAGATAGAGACAAGCTATGCATGTGTGTGTAAGAGAGAGAGACTGACAAATTGACAAACAAATAGAGACAAAGATAGAAACAGAGATAGAGAAAAATGTATAGATAGAGAGGGGGGTGGAGGGAGGGAGAGAAATAAAAGTCTTGTAGGGACAGAGATATATGTAGAGAAAGAGAGGGAGAGAGAGAGAGAGAGAGAGAGAGTGGGGGGGAGGGAGGGTACTAGAGACAAGCTATGTGCATGTAGAGACACATACACAAAGACAGAGACAAAGGAACAGATAGAGATAGAGGCAAAGGAAGAGAGAGAGAGAGAGAGAGAGAGAGAGAGAGAGAGAGAGAGAGAGAGAGAGAGAGAGAGAGAGAGAGAGAGAGAGAGAGAGAGAGAGAGAGAGAGAGAGAGAGAAATACAAAGATATAGAGATAGAAAGAGACAAAGATAGAGATAGACAAAGAGACAGAGATAGGTAGAGACAGAGGCAGAGATAGAGATAGAGACAGAGATATAGACAAACAAAGAGAGATAGAGAGACAAAGAGATAGAAACAGACAAAGAGACAGAGACAGAGATAGAGATAGAGATAGAGACAAAGATAGAGACAAAGATAGATAGAGATAGAGATGGAGATAGATAGAGACAGATAGAGGCAGAGATAGAGAGATTGAGAGACAGATAGAGAGACAAAGATAGAGATAGAGACAGAGAAAAATAGAGAGAGAGAAAGAGACAAAGATAGAGATAGAGACAAAGAGACAAAGATAAAGATAGAGAAAAAGATAAACAAAGAGAGACAAAGATAGAGATAGATAGACAGAGACAGAGATGGAGATGGAGATAGAGATAGAGAGAGAGATAGAGACAGAGATAGAGATAGAGATAGAGATAGAGATAGAGATAGAGATAGAGATAGAGATAGAGATAGAGACAGAGATAGAGATAGAGATAGAGATAGAGATAGAGATAGAGATAGAGACAGAGACAGAGACAGAGATAGAGACAGAGACAGAGACAGAGATAGAGATAGAGACAGAGATAGAGATAGAGACAGAGACAGAGAAACAGATTCAAAGATAGAGACAAAGGCAAATACATAGACAAACAAATAGACAAAGAGATGAAGAGACAGAGACAAATTGATATACAGACAGATAGAGATAGAGATAAACATAGACATAGACATAGACATAGACATAGACATAGACATAAACAAAAACACATACATAGACACAAACATAGACACATAGAAAAAGAGAGACAAAGATAGATAAATAAAGCCATAGATAGAGAGGGGAGATAGAGATAAGTATATAGGAAAACAGTGCTAGAGAATGGAGCATTGAAGGGTGACTTAAAGATTAAGAGAGGGAGGGAGAGGTATGTGTAACATCATAAATTGTATGCACTTGCTAAAGCAGTACAATTTAACACCTAGTTTAGCACCCAGCTTGGCGCAGTTGCATTTTGCATTGCATTTCCCCTTTAGCACTTAATTAATCAAATTAATTAGGTCTAAAGGTTCTATTTCATCATTTTCCACATCATAAAGTCGAGCCCTTTCATTAAAGTGTGCCCCTTTCATTTTATTCCTCCAATACATCACTTAATCAAAAAACCCTAATTAGGCCCTATTCTGAGCTTGGGGGCTTGATTTCGGGGGTCAAAACATCTTGAAATCACCTGTAACTTCGGGATTCTCTCTAAAATCATCATATCTGACGGCCCTGAAAATTTGGTGAAAAGTTGTCGGGACCATGGCGCCCGGAGTGCACACGGTCCCGGACATTTTTCCCAAAATTTTAGGAGCGCGATCCAATCATAAAATAAATCTTAACCCCAAGAAATTGGCGGGATATTCAATCTCTAGGTCGGCCAAAAGTTGGAATTAAGACCTAGGGTTTCATACATAAGAGCTCTCTTTCTTCATTTGAAGGGATCCGATTTTTGTTTTCAGGAACCTCATATGCAGCGAAAGAGTAGATCTTTGAAGACTTCAACAACTTTCAACATCCCTCTATCAAGCATTTATCAAATCCATTCATCCATTTAGGGCTTGGAAGACATTGAAGAACAATAGGAGATCACCGACTGAAGATTGGCTTGTACCTCTCCCTTGGGGGTTGGGTATGATTTCATGTTGTTTTCATGTCTTTGCATAAGCTTCAATATATCATTTATCCATGCTTTAGATCACTTTGCATCTTGATTTGGAGCATTTACATTATCATTTATAAGCAATTAGGGTTTACTTTCTAGGTTGCTCTAGTTTGCTTACTTGCATTTTAGATCTTGCACACACACAAGGTCTGCACACACATTACTTTTACAATACAACTTGGCTATTCATGGAGGTGGAAATCACCGAAGTGGGGGTTTGACTAAGGAAAAACCCTATATAGCCGCCCAGACACCTTTTTCAGATATAAGTGCAGGTTTCGAGACTCGGACGACGCCGCAGGTTGCAGATCCAGGAAAAGCAGGTTGAGACAGTGCCCCCCACCAAATTGCAGAGCAAAAGACCAGGACAGGGGCGTGGGGTGCCCTAGTCCTGCCAGGACAGGGGCACTGGGTGCCCTGGTCCCTGGGATAGAGGCGTTGGGCGCCCTGGTCCTCCTGACAGACATCATTTCAGACAGTTTCCAGAGTGCAAAACAGCAGTTTCAGGTGCAGAATCAGGACAGTGGCGCCCGCGCCCCCGTCCTGAACATTTCCACTCAGATTTTGACTCCGGGTACGCATTTGCATTCTTGTCTTATCTTTGTATTTACAGCTTTCCATTGTTTAAGTTCAATTCTGCAATCTTGTTATTAGTTCATACTTGCATTTTAGGGTTAGGAATTGGACTTGCATAATCTTACCTTTCAAATACAACAAAGGAATAGAAACCCTAATAGGTAGCCCGTGGCTCTCTCTTTCACCAAAAAGAAGTAGCCAATTGTGTGATACCTCTAAGCTCTTTCGTATTCCATAATGTGTGACAAGAGGTAGGATTAGGACATGTTAACCTAGTCTCGCTTTTTCCCCCACACAGTATGTATAGATATAGATGTAGAGAGGGAGAGAGGAGATATAGATAAGTAGATAGAGGGAAGGAGAGAGAGAGAGAAACGGGGAGGGAGAGAGAGAGATGGGGAGAAGGAGAGAGAGGTGAGATAGAGACAAGATAATGTGTGTGAGTTAGGTAAGAAAGAGAGAGGAGATAGTGAGTAGAGTGAAGGGTGAGAGAGATAGGTTTAGAGCTTGGAAAGAGAGGAGAGAGTAAAATATAAAGAGAGGGGAAGAGAGGGGGTAGAGGGAGAGTGATAGGAAGAAAGATAGCTCTAGAGATTGAGGGATACAAACAAAGTGAAATAAAGATAGAGAGAGAGAATCATGATAGGAGCTTGGTGATTATTCAAATTTGATGAAAAATTATAAGATCTAGAGCTTGGGGAGAGAGGAGGGTGTGAGATAGAGAAATATCAATAGGGAGAGAAGGAGAATGATAGGGAAATAGATAGGTGTACAGATTAGGGAAGACAAAAAGAATGAGATAGAGAGATAGAAAGAGAATGATGATAGGAGCCTATTAATTACTGAAATTTTACTCTATAAAAAATTATAATATCTCCTGTATCCTAATAGAAACATATAAGGGGAAGACAAAGGAATTAACATTCAAAATACATGCATGTTTTGAGGAACTAAAAAACATGAGCATGAGCATGTTTGTTTTTGGTTTTTTGGGGGTTGTTTTGGACATGTGGCCACTTTTTTGTCCCCCATCTTGGTGCGCATGCCCAAATTGAACATTGAAGGGTGTACATGTTTAGTTGACATGGTTCTTCACACAAAGATTTTTTTTGAAAAAAAGTAACATTGTAGAAATTTGACTCTCATTTGGACAATGGTTCAAAACTTTATTAAAACATTCTATTCACATGAAAAAACCTACACTTTTGAATGTTAGTGAACAAAATATTTTGCCAAAACATTCATGCCCATCTAAAGATAAATTTCAAAATATTTAAAAGTTAAAGGTCTAGTTGCAATTCAAAATAAATCATAGAACGATCATCCCACCAAAATCATCAATTGCTCACCAAATTTCTTTACACATTGATTATGGATCGATTTTCATGGTTTTTCTAAGTTAATATAGAGATTTACTATTTCATTTTCACTAAAAATATTTCAAAAAGAACATTTACAAGAAAATAAAATCATTCAAGATGTTGTGAATTCTATTGCCATTACTAGAGCTAGGAATTTTGAAGTTTTATTATAATTTGATTTATTAGCCTCGCATTATTTAGACCAATTCAAGGTTTGATATCAGAAAAATTGTGTTAAAAAGTCTGGTATAAATTGAAATTTTTGAACAATATTGGATTGCTAAGAGGGGGGGGGGTGTAAATTATCTTATTCTAAAACAATTAGATTTAACTTCTTACTTTGTCATTTATTTCACCAACCATAAGCATGAAAACAAATAATTGGAACCACTAAACCAAACACACATGAACACCAAGATTTTTATGTGGAAAGCCCAAACTAGGAAAAACCATAGTGAGAATAAAGCTCACAATACATGTATAATAGATTATAGAGTTTAGGCTACAGGCTAAAGAACTCACTGCTCTGGAAGATGACTTGAAGGTAAGGTGGGAAACCTTAGGGTAAGATACAATAATTACTTGCACACACTGAAGATCACTTCTTTAGGGAAAGATACAATTCAAAACCATAAGCAAAATGAACTCAAACCATTTTAAAACATATCAAGAAATATTAGCAAATAAACAAATAAGGAAACTAAAAAACTAAACAAACATAATACTTCCCCATGTGCTTTCAATGACTTTTATGTAGGCATTATACACTCAGATGAGAATAGTTGATGTTGTCATTGATGGCAACCTACTAGTAACATGATTCACAGGTTACACCGGCAACAAACATCATCTACCAGCACCGGTAGGCACTACAAGTCTATTCTCACCAGCATCCAATCTACACCAACAGAAGATCTTACCAGCACTCCTAGCTGACATGGAAATTCTATTATTTTGTATTGTAATATTATTGTATAGCCGACATGATGTATTGTAAAGACTTACATATGTATGAGATCTTATAGGTCATTTTGTAAGAATAATGCAAGTAAGGAAATATAATTTAGGTAATGAATGCAAGTGGTGTATGAGAGTGAATAACTGTATATGCATTATGATGTAATTATTTTATGAGAGAATAAGAGCAGAGAAGAGTGAAGAAAGGTTTATGGCAGAGGTATCTGACAGAGCTTAAACTGGTACTGAATCTAGAATTGCAGATGCTATTTTGAGCAGTACATTATCATTGGAGTACATTATCATTGGATTTAACTATCCAATTGTGTGGTCAATGTGACTCCATTTTTGTGATTGAGCAATGAGCTCTAGGTTGTTGGCCTTCCTGCATGTATAGGCCATGACCAGTGAGTAAATATTGTGGGTCACAAATCCCACCGAGGTTTTTCCCCTATCGGGTTTCCTCACAAAAAATATTTGTGTTATGGTGTGCATTGATTGTTATACTTTTGTTTCTCTTTACTGCATTATTATTTTCTTACCGGTATATTCATTTGGGTTATAAAGTTGCAAACAAGTTTAAATCTTTCACTAATCGGTTAGACACTGATTCACCCCCTCCACCCCCCCCCCCCCCCCCTCTTAGTATCTTGGGGACTGATCATGTAACTAACATTTTTCTCTTCCTTGTCCTCCTCCTCTCCAAGATCTTGGTGCTATGAATGTTGCTCTTAGCTTGAGCACCCACATAGGCATGACAAATGAAGATTGGGAGATGGTTGATGGTAGTGAAGTCTTGAATGAAGATTTAAAATAAATTATTGGATGTCCAATAGAAATTCCAACTAGGGAAAGAGATAAGACATGATACCAATCCTCCCTATGAAAGCATTCAAATCCTAAACAAAATAACAATGCATAGTGATAACTCTTTATGTTGCATCCCTCAAGACTAAGAGGGGCTAGGGTTCTATTTATAGATAAAGTAAGGTAACAAATGGTTGATATTGATTGGATTAAGAGGGGCTAGGATTGCTTCAGGATTACATGATCCTCAATCCATGTGCTCTCCCTCAAGAAATCAAATGTTGACAAGTGTCAACAAGGGAAGTCTTGAGAGGGAAATGGACAAAGCCTCAAAGGATTGAAGGGACTTGAGGGTTTCTATGGATGGTTGGGTTAATGGGTAAGCCTTTAGCCAAGGGTTGGGGGAATGTGTAAGGGTTAAAGTGGGGTTTAGGATGGTCAAAGCCCATGTGGGTTTTCTTGTAAAAGGGAGAAGGCATTGAAGGCTTTGTAAGAGCCTTAATGGTTGAGAAGTGACTTCTTCTTAACCCCTTGGATTTAGGAATGTGAAAACATTTAGAGGTTGATCAGGCTAATGATAGGGGGTTTAAAATGATTAAAGGGAGAGTTAGTGTGCCAGTTGTACTTTCTAGAAAATGCAAGTGAGTGAGAGAATTTAAATTAAACAAGATAATTATTTATTTAAATTCTATGTTTGGGAGGATAAAGAGATTTAAATAAATATTGATTTATTTAAATGTGAGAGGGGGGATTTTTAAGATAAGATGAATTAATTAAACAAATATGATTTGTTTATTTAATTGATAGTCAAAACATGGTTCAATGAATTAAATCAAATAAATTGAATGATTTATTTAATTAATAAAAGAACATAGCTAGGGTGGATTAATTAAATATTAATTTAATTAATAGTTGAAAAATGGTTAAATAATCAAATAAATACCAAATATATTTAATTAAGTGGATAAATATGGGTGTCTACACTTCTATTACAATAATATCAACAAGATTGAACTATAAAAATAGTATCTATCAAAGTGTTGATAACAGTTTACACTTTAGTACACATCTAAAACAGTCTTCATCTTTTCTCTACTACACATCGAAACCTCTGAAATATGTCACAATGAATTCACACACAATATTCACCTTCTTCTACTATCAATACAATTATTATACCCTTTAAATATCAATCATAGCCTTAAGAACATCCACTAGGCCGACCTAATAGGATGTAACATGTTCATACAAAACCATCAGCCCAAAACAGTCTCCAAGGAAAATGTAGAAGGCAAATGAAATGTGTGAAGGATCACACAATGTTGGAACACCTTCCAGATACTCCTAGAATAGCTCCTATGCAACCATATGCTACCACATTGACCAGAAACACATGAGTCAAACCAAAAGATGAAATAGTTAACTTATGCCAATACAACAAACTTAAATTTCAATCCATATCACCAACAAGACTTCCAGACTACCAAGGAAGAAACATAATACATCAATGAACCTTAATGAACCATCTGCAACACTTTACTAATTGCAAGCCAAGGAATGCAATGCATTCCTCCACACCATTGTACTACAATTGTATCAACTAGATCTCAAACTCAATTAACTCCAATTGTAGATCATCTATCTTTTTTAAAACCAAGATATAGTGAGAATGTACATGCACTAACATTACTCTAGAACCATATAGCTATTGGATACATATCTTGCATGTGTTGGACCAAACTGCTCACTAAACCAGTCAAACATGACTGAAACTAATCATATTGGTATACACAAAATACCAACAGAGCTCCGAAAATATCATAACACACCATAATATGTTGCCACAAACATCTATACACATACTCCATATAACCACATGTCTTCTGTACCAACTTACATTAACTATTTAGGTCAGAACCATCTTTGGACCCAGAGGACTACTAAGTGTCTCTTTCGAACCAACAAGTTTGACATCAATGATGGCCATAACTCATATTTACAATAATCTCCTCCTTTGTCATTGATGGAAACACTTGTGCCAATTCAAACACTTATCTATCAAAACTTCTCCCCCTTTGACATCAAGGACAAAGGTTGCCTATACAACACAAAACTGAATATTCTACATAGCTCCCCCTATCTATAGCATCTCCTCAAAACTAAAACTAAAACTAGCTCAACTATATATATATACATGGTCAAAATTGCCTTATTGGAAATTTCCTAGGCACATTTCTAAACAAGAAAAATGACTTTTTTCAAATTGCTTTTAATTGAGCCCAAGCATTGCGCCAATACAGTCCTACAAAGATCAAAATGTTTAGTTGACTTTACATTTGCAAAATGAGATCTTCTACCTCTTTGAAACTGACCGAAATAGTTATTGACTTACATAATGTGTGAGTCTTTCAGGATTTTCACCATATTGGTGAGGTACATGTCTACTATATCTCTCAGCCTACAAAAATATTTCTTCATTTGCTCCTTCTGGTCTACTAGCCAATTAAATTTTGTGTATTCCTTCTATGTTTCTATTCTTCCTTTTTCATATTCATCTTCTTTTAGATTCACATTTTCAATCATCCATAATATCTTTACTTCAAATATTCATTAGTGTCTCTATATCTCTTTTTTTTACTTGGGCCACTGATGAAAAAACTTATAGATACTAATTACACTATTTACACTTTACTCAAAAGATGACACACCTTCTTGCAACTAGGAATGTGTGGTTGCACACTAATTCACTAAATCCATGAATCTCTTTTCCTCAAAATTTTCAAAAATTGTAGCTTCTAGATTAGAAGCATAACCCTTCAAGTCTCCTAATATCACCCACAATTGCTCTTCATCAAGCAAAGATTTGCCCAATTTTACATTTGGAAGTTTCTCTTGGAGAAACTTCACTATATCCTCAATGAAATCTATACACTCAACTTTTGATACAATGTACTTCTCCCTAGTTATATGATGTAGGACATCACCCAAGTGTAGCATGTGAAGAAGTGATAGTTTGTCCACATCCAATCTTCCTTGAGTCGCTAGTACTTCTAGTATCTCTGATGTTACCACTGGCTTAGACTTCATTTGAAGCTATAAGAGTTTTATTCCAAAATATCTGGATATACTAGAAGATTCACCCACTAAGATTCTCCTAATTATCTTTTCCCTTTCTTTTTCCAAGTTGATCTAAACCTTTTTCAAACTTGCTTCTTTCTTCTCTTCAGACACCTTTTATGTTTCATCTTCAATATTTTCTTTTTCCTCCCCCTTTTCTATTGGTCTTTCCTCTATCTTCTCTTCCTCTTTCTTCTACTCTATCAAATCCTTTTCCTAGTCATTTGAAATCTCCATTGTTTTAATATCCACATTGTATCCATCATCAACCTGGTCACTTGGAATGGTCTCCAGACTAGTACTATGTTCTTCCCTCTTGTCTTTCAGAAAATTCTCATTTTTTCTCTTCATTTTTCTTATTTGATTTAGTTTTTATACCAACACCTTTACTCTTACGCTACTCAATCTCCCTTTCTAGAATAGTCATGCTACTGCTAGTCTATCTTTTACTTATTCATGTGATTGTCTTCTGAGAAGACAAGGCCTTTACTACCTCTTTTGCAATCTCAATATTTGTCTCGTCTATTAGTCTAACTAACCTCTTATAGTCTTATGGTTCATCGCCCATGATCATGTTTACTCTTTCTTTGGTTCTAAATCTATTTTTAATTTCCTCTACAATCATAGCTCTAGCCTCCTTAAATAACGGATTACATACTTTATCTAGAGAACCTGATCTCGTTTTATTTTCTTTTGCTACTGCATCCTTCCTTTTCTTAGTTAAAATTTCTAAAATCTCCTTATGTAATATATCTTCAATACTACTAAGTTTTTTGTCAAAAGTCATTAAATACCTAACAATTTCTTTTTCTATTGTCTTTTTGTCCATCGGAGGGGCATCCTTATGCAAATTCATTGTATAGTTCAAAGATCCATGTTCACAAATAGCATTGACTAAGTTATTCAGCTCCATAGGTTCATAGTTTGGATCATCTTTAGTTTTCTTTCTCTTCTTTTGTATCTTGGGCTGTCTTTCCTTCTTCTTCTTCTCTATAGGGGTCTCTACTCGAGAGACCAGAGTCTTCTTCTTCTTTTCAAGAGGCACAGTGTTTTTTTTCCTCTTCCTTTTCTTCCTTCTCCTTACTCCTTTTAGGTCTAGTCTAAATAAAGAATTTTTCTTTTTAGACCTCTTCATCAAAATTGCTTCTCTCAACATCTTCTATCTTTGGCTCTAGATCATTTGCTTTCCTTGTACCCTTTTGTTCTTCCTTGGTACCCTCAATACACTAGTCTCTAATTGAGTAAGGGTTCCAGAGGAACCCAACTTCACCTAAGGGGAGGCAAACACAAACCTTATTCTCCTTTGTCCCTATCCAAATGACCCCACAAGAGGAGTCACACCAAAATTCTTGGATATTGTCCTCAAAAAAATCTTTATTTATAACTTCTCCATTATTTTACCATGTCCCTTGCCAATCTCTTATTTACTCATTTTTTCTTTGAGTTCTTCTATATTACCAAATCGAGGCTCATTGGGATCCTTCTCCAGCTAAATAACAGTAGCTATTTTTGCCTCCACTTCTTCTACTAAAACTTCATATGGTAACTCAGTAATCCATGTTGTTGTGGGCTCTATTTCCTCAATATAAAAATGATCTCTTCTTACCAAGAAGGTAAAATATGTCTTTGTATTTCCAGAACACACTCGAAGGGAATCTCTATCTCACTTGCATTGTGTCCTAAAAGTCGAACCATCCAAAAAATATAGTATTGTATGCTTTTTTATCCATTCCAAAACTCCTGATGTATTATTTTATTTGAATCACAATAGGGGAAGACTTGTCCCAAGTGTGATTATCCCTTCCCAAAAGTTTATTCAAAAACATGAATGCCAGACAAATTATTAGAGACCCATATTTGAATGCAAACTTAATTTTCTTTGTTTTCTCCAAATTCTTCATTAATTGTTGTCTCAGAAGTTCATAGATGTCAAACCTTTCACTGGAAACCACCATTTGATGTGCTACATAAATTATTGTTGTGGTGGTCGGACCCTCCCAGTTATGAAAGTAAACTTTGTAGGCCAAATACTTGTTCACATAATTGACTCCTAGATCCTTTATGTCTTCAACAATCATCACTCTTCGATCTAACCTCAACCTAGTTAATGTAGCAACAATGTAAATTCTTTACTAATTTATTAACCAAAAGTGTATTTTTCATGCACAAACCAGTTAATGCCCTAATAGCCTCTCTTGTAATTTTGTGGGGTTTATCCAAATACATGGCATCTCCATGAATTAAGATCAAAATAATTCTTGCCCACGTTGTCTCATAGGTGAAATCAAAAAACCCTCTCCAAATATTTAACCCTAATGTCCAAATGTTCTTATACTCCTCTCTAAAATTTATCGAAACACTTTCACTAATCTTTGTCCCAATCCTCATAGAATTTATACTGACTCACCCCTTCCATTTCAGCATGAATGTATTACCTTACATCTTTAATATAAACATAGTAGATCATCACCCATGAGAATGCACCTTCCTTTTCTGTTGCCACTGCTACAAATGATTAAGGCTTGAGAATCGGTCATGGCTTCATCTCAGGTTTAACAATTATCAAAGTAGTAATCTTACACTACTTCTCAGATAGCACTAAAGCTAGGGTTTTATTGAACGCACTTAAATCGCACTGATCACAAAAGAAATATTCTTAGCAAGCAAGAGCACACAAAATACTAAGTTCGCAAGTGAATGAAATGAGATCAACGTCCCAATTTATTTTTTGTTTTCACCAACAAGGTTTGCACTACCATAAATGCATTTTACCATTATAAAATAAAAGATGATACTTTATTTTTCCACTTTCCACAAACAACACTATAGACTAAAGAAATCATTCAATAACCTCTGGAAATATACTCCTCACCTATGTCATGCTGAAAATGACTCAACATTCAAATTGCAAGGGGGCATATATGATCTGCATTCAATTCTCCCCTTCAACTAGTGCATATTTGTATAGTTTTTGAAAGAGGAGTCAACACCAATACTAGGTGTGGACCCATCCTTAGCCTTTTCCTCAATATTTCCATCAGATTTATTTACCCACATCTTTTGCATCTTCTCCTTTTCTGCATTTTTGGACCATTCTTCTTATTTCTTCCTCTGTAGATTTTGGCTATATGTCCAAATTTGTTATAGTTCTAGCATATCCAACCTTTCTAAGAACCTTTTCTGTTTATATTCTCATTCCTTCTAAAATTAGATCTACACACAACAATCTTGTGCCCATACAAGTTGCAAGAATAGCAATATCCATTGAAAGGTTAAACATTTTTGTCATAATTGGTATTTTCATATCCATTCCAATTCATCCTACTTCTACATTCATTTTCATTATATCCAAACTTATTACAATTGTAACATTGACCATTAAATGACTAATATTTGACATAAGTTCTACATTTACTAGTTCTATGTCCATACTTATTGTATGAAAAATGGTTACCATTGAAATTTTATGAGTACCTCGTTTGAGTAGGAGGGTCCTAAAATTATTCTTGCTCCAGACCTAATTAAAACCTTATTGATCATCATTATTATTCATCAATTCATCCTTGACCTTTTCCTTTTATTTATCTTCTTTGCTTGGAAATTTGGAACTTTCACCTTCACCAAAGCCAAGTTTGCCTTTGTCTTTTTTTGTTTTTTAGTACTCAACATCACATCAAGCACTTCACTACCACCTTTAAGCTTCAGTCCTTTGTCAATATAGTCTTTTGCATCCTTTAATTCCTCTTCAGCATAGACACTTCCTTTCCAAGTCTACTACATTCTTTAGTCTTTTCATTTAGCTTTGTTTCAAGATCATCCATAATCTTGCTTCCTTCATCAAGTAACTTTCTTAGATTGGAAATATTTTCTTCAACTTTCTTGCATTTCTTTTTCCTTTCATCCAGATCTGCCAAAGCATATCTTAGTTCTCCTTCCATATCAAGAACAACTTTAGGATCCCACTTATTCAGATCTATATTCTCCTAAATATAGTGTTCAAATCTTGAATCTACCTTAGTAGTTAAACTGCTTCTTCGGGAACCAAACTCTAATGCCAATTGTTGAACACTACCGAGTTGCTTTGAAGGGAGTTGAATTGGCTTATTCTAAAACTTGATCAAATTTAACTTCTTACTTTGTCATTCATTTCATCAACCATAAGAATGAAAACAAATAACGAAAACCACTAAACCAAACACACATGAACATCAATATTTTAACGTGGAAATCCCAAACTGGGAAAAAACATGATTAGAATCAAACTCACAATATTTATAACAGATTACAGAGTTTAGACTGAAGTCCAAAGAGCTCACTACTTTGGAAGATGAATTACAAACTAAGGTGCACAACCTTAGGAAATATATATTAATTACTTGTACACACTAATGATCACTTCTTTAAGGCGGGATACAATTATTCTATTACAATAATATCAACAAGATTGAACTGTAGAAAAAACATCTACCGAAATACCAATAACAGTTCACAATTTAGTACACATATAAAACAATCTTCATCTTTTCTCTACTACACATCTGAACCTCTAAAATATGTCACAATGATATTGTACACGATCTTCACCTTCTTGTACTATGAATGCAATGATTCCTCCCTTTAAATATCAACTGAAACCTTAAGAACATCCAATATATTAGCCTAATACGATGTAACGTGTTAATACAAAACTATCAGCCCAAAACAATCTCCAAGGAAAATATGGAAAGGAAAATGAAATGTGTGAAGGATCACACCATGTTGGAACACCTTCCAGAAACTCCCAAAATATCTCTCATGTAACCATACGCTACAACATGGACCAAAAACATTTGAGTGGCCCAAAAGATGAAACAGTTAACTTATGCCAATACCAAAAACTTAAATTTCAATCTAGACCACCAACAAGACTTGTGGACTACCAAGGAAACAACATAATACATCAGAGAACCTTAATCAACCATCCCCAACACTTTACCAACTACAAGTCAAGGAATGCAATGCATTCCTCCACACCCTTATATTGCAACTGTATCAACCAGACCTCAAACTGAATTAACTCCAATTGTAGATCATCTATCCTTTTGAAAACCAAGATAGAGTGAGAATGTACATCCACTAACATTACTCTGAACCACATAGTTGTCTGATGCATATCCTGTTGGAAAGAGACACTATATTTTTGTTCAGATGTCATCATTGATGTCAACTAGAGTCAAATATTCAATCTATAATTCATGATTCATTCATACCAAAAGAGAGATTGAGTTTTGGTGAGGTCTGGTGAGATAGAATAGGACATCTGATAATGAATAGTAATTTGGTTGGTAGTTTAGTTATGTTGAGTATTTAGTGTTGCAGATCTTGGAGAAGCATTGTAGATGTGTAATCTACCTTATTCTAGGTTTTTGTGCTCCGGTGATGATTCTTGAGTGAGTTGGAAGGACATGTATATAGGTTTTTGGTTAGAATAGTGTTCATCGGTAGTAACATGTGGAGATTCATTGTGTGGATCATGCAGAGTAATTTTGGTGATTATTTATGTGTTCAAGGATGCTAAGATGACATGTGGGAAGCATGTGTAAAACTTTATTTAGTCTACATGGTTGTTTTGGATTGGATTGAGCCAAGTTGGGTAACTCATTTCATTTATGTGTTATGCATTTTTGGGCCGACAGGAAGAAGACCTAAATTGTGTTAGGATTCCCAAAGATACTAAAAGGGGGGATGAATCAGTATCTAACCGGTTTAAAGATTTTCTTAACTTAAAACATGTAAACCATATCAATACTGTATACCGGTAAACAAGAAATAATGCAATAAATAGAGATAATAGCAACCACATGAAAAACACACCATAAACACAGTAGTTTAACGAGGAAACCCAGTGTGGGAAAAACCTCGGTGGGACTTGTGACCCATAATATTCACGTACTGGCCAATAGGAGAATATTACTACTACAAGAGGGGCCTACTCATGTAGGAAGGCCAAGTGCCTAGAGCTCACTACTCAATTACAAAATGGGAAGTCTCACTGACTTACAAAAATGGATTATATAAATCCAATGTCTTGTACTGCTTCAAAATAGCATCTACTATGCCAGATCCAGTACCAGTTTAAGCTCTGCTTTATACATAAACCCTTAACCTATAATTCACATAATAGGTCTGCCTTATTTTGTGTATCTTCTTCCTTACAAAATGTTCTATAGTGATCTCATACATATATGAGTCATTTTACAACTTGCCAAGTCAGCTTACAATGATTTTACAATAATTTATAAAATATATTGTAAACAAAATTCTTGTCGGCTTCTATGCCGGTATACTTCCTTTCACTGTCGATGGTCTATGTGCTGGTGTAGAGTTTGACCTTGCTGGTGCCAATAAATTGTCTTGCTGGTGTCATAGGATTGTAAGGTTGCCATCAATGACAGAACCTTCAATCACCTACAATATCTCACTGGAGTGTGCATTTGCCAACAATCACCCCCTTTGGCATTGATGGCAACACTCATGAGAAAAATCCAAAAATTATCATCCAAAAAGAATCTGACAAAATTGTCTTGCCAGAAATTGTGTACCAAAAGAATATATGCTCCCCCTGAGCTGATGATCCATTTGCTGATTATTTTTCTCATTACCACTACTCCCCCTTTGGCATCAATGACAAAGGTTGTCAAAGTGTCAATTGAGTGTGGTTTCCAGCTTTATCCTTGTAACCGGTTGGTTACAATCTAAAAAAGATCTGACAGTACCAAATTCAGACTCTTAATGAACCATTTGCTATCTTTTAATGCGGCCTCTGTCCTCTGAATTGTACCGATGAGGTGTTGCATTTGCTCTGTCGGTGTTTTTTGTCCTTGAATTAAAGCATCAAATATTTCTTTTCTTAAGGAGGCAAGGTAGTCCAATTTTGGATTTAGTCTCCATTTTAGATCTTTAGCCTTTCCTTTTCTTCTCTCCTTTTCTCTTTCCAACTTTAGAAGTTCCTCCTCGAAACCTATTAGTTTTTGCTCAAAAACTGATAATGGTTCAGATGAATTAATGAAATTATCAACTAGTTGATTTATTTCTTCCTATATCTTGTTGATCTTCCAGTCTATATCTACTGTCAAAAAGTTAGTTTTACATGTATCTCTGTACAAGGTTTTAAATTCCTTCAATGTACTACATAGTTCCGGTAAAACAGTGTCAAATTGTCTTGTACACTTCTTTATTTCTTCTTCAAAGAATTTGTGTTTTTCTTTCTCTAGTCTCTCCTTGAATGCTTCCTCTTTTATTTGTTCAACTGTCACAGTGTTGTCAATAATATACTTAGACAATGTGTCATGTTGATTCAAAGAATCTTTATTATCTACATTGCACTTAGGTGCTATCATTTTAAAAATTGGAATTGTGTCATCAATTGCTTTGTATGCTTGTGAACTACACTCTGTTATCTTCTTGATAGAATCCAAAAGAACTTCTATCACATTTGTTGGTTTGAATTCTGCATTGGAAGAACCAACAATTTGTATTCCACTCGTGGGAGCAATTTCTTTTCTTGTGGTGACCTCTGGTAGGTCAGTTTGTGTTTGCATTTCTTTAAACAAAGGTTTGGATTGCTCAATTGTTGCTGATGGCATTGTCTCTGCATGAACCTGTTATTGTGAGGGAGAATGTTGTTTTGAGGGAGCCTGCTGCTCTGCCTGTTTCTCAGTGTTGTCACCTGTCAGTTTACCTTTTGTGCTATCTGTTAACAGTGCCTCATTTGCCACATCTATTTTCCCTGTTGAATCCTTATCTACCACAATATTGACTTTCTGAGTGTCAATGTTCATTGTATATAACACCTTAGAATCAGGATTTGTGTCCTCATGTGGTATGTCCATACTCTCACTAGCCAGTTGATTGTCAGTGGTAACTACCGGTGGAGTATCTAGAGGTGGTGGGGATAAGTTATCTGTTATTTTTATGCTGGGTGGACCACCAACCTTACCTTTTCCCTTATCCTTATCTTTTTGGTATACTTTGATGGGTTTAGGATTTCAATATTCTTCCTGCTTTTCCTTCTCTACAAGGAATATGTCCCATGCATTAGTTGTTTCCTCTGCAACCTCATTCACTCTACCAACCATAAGTGCTACATGCTGGTGTGCAGTTGAAAATACTGACTGGTTAGCCTCAAAGATTAATTTATCTATCACATCAGGTGAGTTGACAGGATGTACAGCAAGTAGTTTTTCAATTTTTATTTTCTTATCAAGCTCTACAACAGCTTGCCTTCTAGCTTCAAGTCTTTTGAACAATTCTGTCGGTAATTCATCCACAACTTGCATCAAAAATTTCTTGTAAATATCCAAGTGTAGGATTACACTGTTTTCAACTTTTTCCTTGTCAGCAGTTGATAATGAGTCATATAATTTGTTAATGTTTTTCAACTTTCCATCCTCTATTATTTCATTGAGAAGTTATTCAATTGAAGCAATGGTTTGTTGAGTCTTCTTCTTGGGGGTTAACTTCTTTTTTGGACTTAATTTCCTAGCTGTGGACCTTACTGCCTATTGTTTCTATCTAGTTCTTCTAGGAGAAGGTGTAGATACCGGTGAAGGTTTCCTTTTTCTCACAACTCTTTTGAATGCAACTGGTATATCACTTTCTGAAGAATTTCCAATCGGTGAAAGGTGAGTATCTAGTTGAAGTGCTTCTAACTCATCTTCAGTAATACCAGTTTGTTTGAGTACATCATCCTTAATAGCTTTTGCTTGCTTGGATCTTCTTCTAACTGTTGCTTCAACCTTCTTAACCCTTTTCTTTGATTGAATTTGGTTTTCAATAGTCTCAACACTGCCAAATACCTCTTCTTTAGGTTCCTTAGGTGCTTCTAGGAGGGCTTTTGCATATGTTTCTATTAAATGGTCATCAGTTTCATACCCCATTTCAGTAACCCAAATGGTTCTTGGGATAACTGCCTCCATCCAAATTTCATCCTTCTTTATAACAAAACAAATTTCATCCATATACTTGTTTACAATTTCTTGTGACAATCTGACTTTGGTCTTCATTTGGGCCTTCCATGCCTGAAAATACTCATCTATGTTCTTTTCTTTGTTCTCTCCCATGTTGTTTAGTAAATCTGACAACTATTTGCCGACCGATAAGATTTTTGTTACCGATACTGGGTACTTGTTTGGTTATGTGTAGCATTAGACAAACAAGTAGGTTTCCAAATCTGAATGTCCCCTTTTTGTCTTTCTTTGTCTTTCCCAAATTGTCAATTAGTTCATCTTTAAGCCATTCGCACACATCTATTTTTGCATTATTATTAACCATGTCATAGGCACTCTTTATGCATAGGCTAGAGACTAAGTTTAACCTATTTGCACGTGTGGTTTTGTAGCCTAAGATCATACTGATGAATCTAACATTGATATATGTTACATCATTTACCCTTAAAGATCTCTTGTCAGATGTTGCAACGGTTAGGTTAATCACTAGGTCATTTGAGACTTTCTTTGTTTTATCAGGTCTATTACCAGTGGAAGGTAAGCCTGTCACAACTTTTACTGCTTCTTTAGTGATTTTGTGAACTAAGTCCAACCAGAAGAATGCACCATGTACGCTGCTTAGTACTATCCTTATAACATCCTTAGGAAAATCCAGAATACTGAGAATTTCAAAGAAACCTAGGGTCTCCACTATCTTGTGTTCAGGTTTGATATTGTCGGATTCATCACAAATTTCAATTTTATACATACTCTTGATTTCCTCATCACCTAATTCTTCTATATGACAGTAAATATACATTCTAGGGTTTTCAACAAAAACTACCCCCTTGGGGATTTGAGAAAATGCACCAATATTATCATCTTTCTTGGCAATTTAGGGAATTAACTGAAATACGGGTCTAGGGAATTTAATAACTTTGACAACAGTGGGATTTGCAATGAATTCAGGAATAGATGAAGAAGCCATGGATATAAATACCTTTATCTGCCTTAGGAATGATTTCTTGATGAATTGCTTCTCTTCTTTGCTTGGAATGCCTTCACTCAAAAATTTTCACCCTCTCGAAGATTTGAATGCTCGATGAAATGAAAATGGAGCCAAAACACTTGTTTTATAATGTCAAATTCACCAACCACCACATTTAATGCTAGTCGGTTAAGTAATGACTTAACTTATCTGTTGGTATAGAAGTAATTTTAAATTCTCACCATCGACCGAGGGAATAATAGCATGTTTCACATTTGATTGCCAAACCCTCAAAAGAATTTTCTTCAGTTGGATGAAGAGTCTCCTGCCGGTGGAGTGTTACTTTGTTCTGCCAGTGGAGTGTTACTCTGTTCTGCCGGTGGAGGATAATTCTTATCAACATTTAGTTCTGATTTCCTGATCCATTATTTTGAGAATTTATGTTTTACCTCTTCAACTTTTTCTTTACCTTTCAAACTAGGACCTTTGTTATTTACCGGTGAGGAATTGCTTCTACAAAATTTAGCAATATGTCCAATCTTGTTACAGGCATAACAAGTCACATTATTTTTCTGAATAGCTTTTCCATATCCTATGTTGATTTGTGTTCTGCATTGATTAGATAAGTGTCCAAATCTTCCACAAACATAACATCTTACATTCATTTTGCAATTTTCTAAATTATGACCAACTTTGTTACATTTAGAACATTGACCGGTGGGTGTATTAGTGCTCTGATAGTATCTAGATCTATACTGATTTGCTCTATGACCATATTTGTTACTGTAGACACCTAAAATTGTCATGTCTAATTAAATAAATATTTTTATTTATTTAATTATCTAAGCCTAATTCTTCTATTAATTAAATAAATCTTTATTTATTTAATTAATTCATTTATCCTCTTCTAGCCTTATTTCTCATTTGAATAAATACCTTTATTTATTTAAATTACCATTTTCCTAAATTAAATAAATATCTTATTTATTTAATTGATCCCACTTCTTCTATTAATTAAATAAATCTTTATTTATTTAATTAATTCATTAGCCTTTTCTACCTATGACACATGCCATTCATCTCTTAATTCATACACTACCTACCCCTTTCATTATTTTATTATTTCTTTTACCTACCCTCTAATCATAGCCGACCTCCTTTTACACCTCTCAATCTTATCCCTCCATTTCATATAGTGTCTTCTATATAAGGAGATGCTTCCTTCATTATCAAACCCCTCGTTGACTACTTGACTACACTACGCTTTTGAACATAGGCAACCTAGGTGGATGGGAGGAGATAGTTTAGATAGTTAGGCCCCTCCTTGGTAAAGGGGACCTACCCATAGAATTGTAGGGGGGTGGGCCCATATGTATATATATCTACGATGCCGTTGCCCCTACTATTCTATGGGCCCTACTATTCTAATGGGGGTTCCCCTGATGGCCGGAAGTAATGTTGGAACGTCAGGAGGAAGCCCACACCTGGGGTGGGTGGGAGAACCGGGTGGGAGGCCCCTACTATTCTATGGCTAGTGGTGGGTGGGAGAACCTTAGCCCCCACCCCCCCAAATCATAGTTGTGAGAAACCCTACTATTCTAACGAGCCACATTTCCATTCTTTGTTGAGCTCTTGTGCACACATAAAATCTGAGAGCAAATATATCAAGCAAGATCAATGGAGATAGGAAAAATGGAGATCCAAACCCTATTGGACATGTGATAGTATAATCTTTGTGATTTCATTTGATTTGCATTGTCTTAGGTAATCTTCATATGTTATGGTGGATCTTTGTTGTTGTTAGGCTAGGGTTTTATGGTTGAATTCATTTAGCCTTTCAATATCGTTATTGTTGTTATCCATTTTCACCATATACAGTTACAGTTAAAGCATTTGTCATTAAATTTATAAGAAGTAGGTTGTCTTACTAGTTTACTATGAACATGTGTGTTTGCAGTATCGGAGCTTTCACCAACTTCAAAGCCAAGGCCACAAGTGTCACCATTAGGTTTCTGATTCTTCAACAAGTCACCAAGTTCTTTTGAGCTTTTCTTGAATTTTTCTTTGTGCTGATTTGCAGTATCCAGTTCTCTTTCCAAGATACCTTTCTATCTCATGAGTTCATTTGAGTTATTTTGTGCATGCATCAGATCTGTCTTCAACATATCATTTTCATAACTAAGTCTTGTGTTTTTATTTGCAGCATCATTCAGTCTTCTAGTCAAGTCTTCTTCATTCTTCTTTATATCTTCAATTTCTTTACAAAATCTCATAGTCATATCCTGCATCTCATTCTTTGTTGTCATATTTTCTTGTTTCAGCTTATTCATTATATCACTAAGAGTTTCTTTTTCATCATTCTCATTTTGCATCTTTTCACAAAGTTCTCTTCTCTTGTTCCTTGCAATGGTGAGATTTTCTTGAAGTGCTTGAATAATATCTTGTGCAGCTTTTAGATCATCTTCAAGTTTGATATCTTTCAACTTTTCTGTATCATAGTCTGAGAGAGCTGCTTCTAATTGCTTCATCAATTTTTCCATCTCTATCAGTGTCAAGATCTTCCTCAAGCTGTTAGGCTTCTAAAAATAGAGGACCAGGCTCTGATACCAATTGTTAGGATTCCCAAAGATACTGAGAGGGGGGGGGGGGGGGTGAATCAGTATCTAACCGGTTTAAAGATTTTCTTAACTTAAAACATGTAAAGCATATCAATACTGTATACCGGTAAAAAAGAAATAATTCAATAAACAGAGATAACAACAACCACATGAAAAAAACACCATAACACAGTAGTTTAATTAGGAAACCCGGTGTGGGAAAAACCTCGATGGGATTTGTGACCCACAATATTCACTTACTGGCCAATAAGAGAATATTACTGCTATAAGAGGGGCTTGCACATGCAGGAAGGCCAAGTGCCTAGAGCTCACTGCTCAATTACAAAATGGGAAGTCTCACTGACTTACAAAAATGGATTATATAAATCCAATGTCTTGTACTGCTTCAAAATAGCATCTACTTTGCTAGATCTAGTACCGGTTTAAACTCTGCTTTATACATAAACCCTTAACCTATAATTCGCATAATAGGTCTGGCTTATTTTGCCTATCTTCTTGTTTAAAAAATGTTCTATAGTGATCTCATACATATATGAGTCATTTTACAACTTGCCAAGTCGGCCTACAATGATTTTACAGTAATTTACAAAATATATTATAAACAAAATTCTTGTTGGCTTCTGTGCCGGTATACTTCCTTTCACTGCCGATGGTCTGTGTGTCGGTGTAGAGGCTGACCTTGCTGGTGCCGATAAATTGTCTTGCCGGTGTCATAGGATTGTAAGGTTGCCATCAATGACAAAACCTTCAATCACCTACAATATCTCATTGGAGTGTGCATTTGCCAATAAATTGATGTTGCAGATGTTGGCAAAACGTTCATCACTCCCTTTGGGATTCGTGACAAGGGACTAACCACCTCTCATGCGATCCATATCTCTATAGTTTGTATCGGGTGTTAATAGATCAGTCTTTTGACACAATGGGAAACTGGGCCAACAAATGGTATCAAAGCGTTGGGTCATGTGTTTGAATCCCCTCGGGTAATGCTAATTGTTGGCAAAATGTTTAGCCCTCCCCTTGGGATTCATGACAAGGGACTAATTGCCTCTTGTGTGATTCATATCTCTAAAATTTGTATCAAGTGTTGATAGATCAGTCTTTTGATGCAATGGCAAACTGGGCCAGCAAATGAATTGTTGGACATTGTTGCTGATAGGATATGTTGTTGTCATTGATGTCAACATATTCTTGTAATTTATTGTTTTGATGATTGTAGATTGGTTTATTGGCTATGTGGTTTGGTGTATGGAGCATTTATAGTATCACTATATTCTTCTGTATTTGTTTTGGTGATCCAGGAAGCTTAATTGATCATAGCATATGATCTGGTTCTGTAGTTTGTTTTTCTAATAAGTGTTTTGCAAAGTTCAATATTTCCTCTAGTATATTCCGATGTGATTATATATTGAGCTAATTCTTTGGGGGATTGTTTGGGATGGTATTTTGTATCTTCCTTTCAAATGGTTTGTGTTTTGTTGCTCTGCAAGTTATCTTTTTGTCATGATAGTTGCCTCTATTTGAGTGTTCTTGAAGTTCAGATGTTGATCGATGAAGATTTGATAAATGGTGTTGGTGTAGTTGTTGTCGATGATTCTAACATGCTTGCTGGTGTTTCCTAATTGTGTCCTATTTATTTTGGTGATCTTCATTGATCATTGTGCGAGTTTTTGGTGATTTTGTTGATTCAATGATGTTCTTTGTGTTATGTGGTTTTCTTAGTATTGTAGCGTGTTGCAGTTGATCTTGGTGTGACTTCTGATAGTGTTGTGAGGTTGGAGATTTGATTTAGGTCCATGTTATGTCATGTATATCATTATATTGGTTTGATGGTTGATCCTTGTATCATGTGACGTAATTTTGTAATTATGAGTTGAGGGTTTAGCCAACCTTGTTATCAAGGTTGATGAATTGTATAAATAGGTGATTTAGGTATCGAGGTTGTGTCTATATTATAAGAGAGTGGTGTATGTGCAAACAAGTGATTCATCCTTTGGCATTGTGATTGAGTAGAGATTAGTGTTGGAGAGCAGATAATTATTCTCAACCGAAACTATCATGAGGAATTTGCAGATGCTATTATTATAGTTCATTCCTTCAGGATTGTAGTCTGAATCTTGTTGTAAGAAAGTGAGACTTCCCTGAGGGTTGTAGTCTTCCGAGCCATTATCTTTTGAGTAGTGAGCTCTAGGCAGTGTGTCTCGATGCATGTGCATTCCCCATTGTAATATTGTCACATAATACTGCAGATTATCATCTTATTGTGGGTAGGTTCCCACTATGGTTTTCCCCTAAACCGGGTTTTCCATGTCAAAATCTTGGTGTTGTGTGTTCTGCTATCAATTTTCTTATCTTTATTTGTGGTTAAGTTTGTAGATCCAATCAAAACTGATTCACCCCCCACCTCTCAATTATCCTTCATTGTTGTTGCTAACAACAGATATATAAGATTGATTGATTTGATCATTTTTTATATTGGTAGTTATATATGAAGTGTGTATGAGTGATTGTGCATAGTTTCAAGTGTGCAATTAAAATATTTGTTCCAGAATTCAACAGAATATCAAAACAGAGCAATGTAGAAAAATAGAGTAAGATTATGTGATTTTTTCTTAACCAAAACTATTTTTGGCATTTGTAGATATTATTTATCAGTTCAAATATTCCAATCATTATCTGTAATCATTTGTAAGGTAGTGAGCCTTCTAGGGTTGTAGCCCTTATTGTAATTTGAGTAGTGTGTCTGGATGCATGTGCATTCCCCTCATGTAATATTATTATACTTCTAACAAGGTATATTAATATTGTGGATCTCAATCCCACCATGGTTTTTCTCTTAATCGAGTTTCCACGTAAAAATATTAGTGTTATGGTATTGCGGTTATTTGATTTGTGTTCTCCTCTTTACTTTTATTCATTTGCATTAAGTGGTTTAAAGGACATATTAAGAATGTTAAAAATTGTAGAACACTAATTCACCCCCGCCCCTCTCAGTGTTCCTTGATTCTAACAATTGGTATCAAAGCCTGGTTCCTCAAAAGAAGCCTAATAGCTTGAGGAGGATCTAGGAAAGTGAATCAATGGATTCTAGTAGTATTAGACAACAACTTCTTGTTGCACTTGAATATCTTGATCAATCACAAGCTAAGGTCTAGAAACTGAAAGGAAGCCTTAGGGATGATAAGAACTTCATTGAATCATTGAAAGATCAGTTGAATAAGTCAAGCGAAAGGAGAAAGTAACTTGTTGATAAGCTAAAGGAGAAAGAAAGTCAAAGCATTGATGAAGAAGCCTTGAAAGAAAATACAGAAGAGTGTGAGAGACTTGCTAGAGCTAATACAGTCCAGAAGAATAAGATGGAATACATTGTGATGAGATTGACAAAGGAGAGTGAGGA
Organism: Cryptomeria japonica; assembly: GCF_030272615.1. NCBI lineage: Eukaryota > Viridiplantae > Streptophyta > Pinopsida > Cupressales > Cupressaceae > Cryptomeria > Cryptomeria japonica. Next base: position 83,909,669 of record NC_081408.1, on the reverse strand, counting down.
AAGGAAGAAGAATGAGGAGGATTGCTCAGTCCTTGAAAGACAAATCTGAAGAATTTTGTGGACTTGAGAATGAGAATGGACAACTGGAGCTTGACCTACAAGAAGCCATAGAACATGAGGAAGATCTTAGAAAACAAGTACATCTTCTTAAATTTGATCTAGATGTTGTAAATGAGTATAAGGAGAAGTTTTGAATTAGCTTAGTCAAGCTTGATGAGATGCTTGAAAGTCAGAAGAATGCTAATGACACAAGAGGTCTTGGATTTGAGAAAGGTGAAATCTCCAAATTAGCACAACAAAAGAATAATTTAAGAAGGCCTTCGATAAGGCAACCTGATGCTCATAAGTTCAATGGTAATTGTTTTGTTTGCAATAAATTTGGTCATATGGATACTAGTCAATGTATAAATAGGATGATCAATAGAGGTCCATCCTTCTCTGGTCAATGTTTCAAATGCAATAAGTATGGTCATAAGGCAAATGAATGAAGTGTGATAAATAACTTTCCAAATAGGAGAAATGTCAGATGTGTAGCATCCTAAAATTGCACCCCTTGCAATTTTTTATCAAATTTGGGTCTTCACCTTAGTGTTTGTGCTCCTTGGCCTAATCATACAAATAAAAAACATCATCTAACTCAAAGTGCACTTCACATGCCACCTTTATCCTTACCTAAAACAGGGTAGGACTAGGGTGTGGCACCCTGGTCCTCACTAATGGGGACCCATTTTTGACCCCTAGCCCATCTCAAATTTGAGTGGGAAAAACCCCTCCATGTCAACTCATGTCAGAAAATTAGTTAATTAATTCCACAAGTAGGTATATAAAGAGGATTTCCCCTCTCATTTGAACATCCACAATTATTAGACAACATTCATGAGCAAGCATTGAACATTCAAGAGATCAAGCATTCAATCATTCAAGAGCAATTGAGCATTTTCCATCTTCCTTCAATCTTTGGAGAAGCAATAGAGTCAAGATTTCAAGCATTTAATAGGACATCATCATTTTAATTCATGAATTACTAATCCCATGTGGAGGCAAGCAAAACTTCACAAGGAGGTACAAGCATTTCATTTTCAATAAATTCAACATCTCCTCAAAGAGGAGGATCTCTACTTTCAGTCATTTCAATTACACTATTTCAACCACATGGTTAATTCCAAAACCGAGGTTTGAGCTAAAGGAAAGCCCCTATTCCCAACACATTTCACTTTCCTTATGTGTGCAGAAAAATAGGTACACAACTGTAACTCTCAGGATAAGCTTCAAATACATAGATGGAAAAACCTTTTTCGGCATCTAAAAATATCGAAGGACCAAGAGGGGGTGCCCTAGTCCCTACACATGGTCTGTGCTATTTTTGACATTTTTCATAGAGAAGCTCCGAATCATCTCATACTTCTCAAATCCAGGTGCGCGATGAAATCCAAAATTTATAACTCATTGTTTTCTCATATTTGTCTTCATTTATTGCACTTAATCTTAATACAATTAGTCAACTTACAAAAGAGGGTCAAACACATTCCATTTCAGTCAATCTACTTATTATTTAGTCCTAATCTGATTAGTGACTAAATCTAGTGGATTTTCCCCGTTTTTTGAATGTAAAGTCCTCCGAGAGAAAATTGACTTAGTGATCTCTCCCTTCCATGTGGTGAATTTGCTGCCCAAAATTTTCCACTTTATAAGATGTTATACATGTGGTAGGTTTGGACATGTTGCTAATTAGTGAAGATCAAGAAGAAATCGGATGAACTTCAGGCCTATGCAAGGAAATGTTGTTTTCTATGCTTGCAACAAATCTGGTCACATTGCTAACTATTGCAAAAGTAGAAATGTGAATAGGAGAGGTCTGGAAGACAAGAACAAAAATGTGAAGGTAGATGAGAAGGGAAAAGAAAAGGTTGATGAGATCAGAGATCAAATGAAGAAGACTTCGGTTAAAAAGAGAAATGATGATGTAGGAAATGGATCTGCACCTTATTTCGGTGTTGGAACTACATTCAGTAACTAAGCGAAGGAATTTGGCCTAGGGGAAGCTATCATGAAAATCTTACAAAACCCCCTGTTTGAGATCTATGCCTGATTTTGGTAGGTTGCAGAGGTGTATGTGATGTTCACATATATTTTTGATGGATTTTTTGAAGACTTCGAGTAGATTTGAAGGTCTACAAAAGATTTTTGTGAAATGTAGAGTATCCAAAAGTATTAGAGCAAAGTGCATTTATTATACCTAAAAGTTAGGTATGCGGAGGATAAAAAGTGATTTCACCACTTCATTTCTCACTTTTTGTTTGAAGAGAAGAGGTTTGGAGAGCTCTAAAAGCATAATTTTCACCGATTGAAGCATGAAAGAAGATTTCTCAAGCGATTTGGCAAGAAACCCTAATTCGGTGATCAAGGTATTTATCAATAGAACCTTTTAAGTTTGAAGTCTTAAATTTTAGAAATGGTTGCATCTAGTACTAAAGAGGGGAAAATGTAGCAAGGTGAAGATCAGATGGTTAGTATTCAAATGAAGAATTCAAACACACAAAACACAAACAATAGCCATTTTATACCTTGATATTTTTACCTCTCCCTCGGATTGAGCTTGATGAAGTGGATGGATGATGAGGATGCATCCTTGATGTTCTACTTGCTTGATTTGGATGTGGATTGATCTCCTTTGCTTAACAAGATTAATGGATTGATATTTGGATTGGATTGTGATAGATAGATGAGTATTTGGATTAGAAGAGGATTGGATAAAGGATCATGAAGACATTATGATGGCTATGAAGAAGATGATTTGGATCAAGGAGAAAAGATAAGCATGACAATGCATGAGAAGTGGATCATTTGTGAAGAGAATAGGCTCCAATTTATAGATTGGAGAAGGCCAGTGGAGGGCTAAGATTGATTTTATCATGAAGGGTTGAGATTGATTTTAGATAGAAGGCATGGATCAAGGGTGCCTTGGGAAAATAAATAGGAATATAAAATTCCTTGGAAAAAGTGGGGAGAAATTTGAATTTCAAACTTGAGGAATTAAAAATTCCAAAATAAGGATGCATTGAGGGATTCAAAGATTTGAATTTCTTTGAGAGATTCAATGTTGATGTGACATGAGTGGGAATTAAAAATTGAGGGATAATGATAAGCATAATTATGAGAGATTCTAGAAGGATTAATTAGGTTGAGTGGGATTAGGTAAAGTGATTTGTAGGAATCGCGTGACTAGGTTAATTAATTAGAATTAATTAAATGAGTGGGTTTTAGAGGAAATAATTGTTGGAGGTGACTTTAGAAGAATAGGGGAATAATTAATTTATTTGATAAATTAATTATTGGACAATAGTGATAGGATTAATCAAATTAGATTTAATTGATTCTGCGAGGAATGAGGATAACACAATTAAGTCAATTAATTATGTTGATAGACTTAAATTAATTAAATATTAATTTTAGGTGTCTACATTTTTCCCCTCTTTAATATAGCATCGTGAAATGATGTTATATCAAAAACGAATAAAACATAGTGGAAGAAAAGGATAAAGACTAGTAGCATGATGCCCTAGTCATGAGACGAAGAAAAGGATAAGGACTAGTTGCATGATGCCCCAGTCATGAGATGAGGAAGAATGATGAGGATGAAGGATGACAAGGAAGCAATGGTATGCCCCCTCGAGAGGACATGTGGGTTCGAAGAACATGGGTGTGCTCTCAAAAGGAATTAGAAGAATAAGTGATGAAAGGATAAATATAATGAAAGAGGGAACTAGGATGGGTTGGAGTGTTGTGAATGAAATAAGACAAAGAAATGATAAATGGATTGGATTTCTTGTTGAGAAAGTATAGAGAGCAAACCTAGATTTGATAATTCCATGGATAGTCTACACCATTGATTATAAGAACTGGGATGATATGAAGATCCAAGGCATGGACTAACACTCAGTCAAACAAGAATGCCTTGCACACAATCATACAAGTGTTGATAAACACTAATGCGGGGTTGCCGGTTCATACAAGGAATACCTTCAAATAGACCATGCCATGAAAACTATGCCCCATTATACATGAGCCAAGACATACCAAGATATAGGATGATCAAGGCAGTCCTGAACAATTATAGTCCTAGGACACAAGATGAAAATAAAAGAAAAAGATCAAGCATGCCAACGACATGCACATGACCAACTGACATCTCTTGCCAAGAGTAGAACATGGATTTGGATAAACTATCGGACTAGCGAAGGATACATCTCAATGGGCAGGGTGATGGATTGATTGATGGATGACAAAAGAAAAGTTGGATGCATGAGGTTTGTAGATGAGAGGATTGTTTCTTGGATTTGATTAGCAAAGTATGGATGGGTGCTTGGATTAGGCACAAGTCAGTGAGAGCTTAGGTAGATGGGGAAAGCTCAATTTGATGGATTGGATAGGATTGGAAGAAGGATAAATGATTAGATAGGATGAAAAAGGGAGATGGATAATTGAGTAGGATTGGATTGGGGATGGGATTATTGATTAAATTTCAAGAGATAGAGAATATGATTGTATTAGAAAATGGATAGGATGGGGTGGATTGGTGGATAGGATTTGATTGATTGGAACCAATGACAAGGGAGAACCAAGGATTGGTAAGAGGATGGATGGATGGAAGGAGGGAGTTATTGTTTGGATAGGAGACAGGTGGATGAAGTTGATGGATATGGATAAGATATGGAGGAATAAAGGATGGAGGGTAGGGTGATGGAGACCTAAGGACTATGTAGCAAAGGAGTGCAATTCCCCACACTAGAGGTAGTGTAATTAAGGATGCAAGGATGGTAGATAAAGATGTATGAGGTGGAAGGATAGTATGTAATGGATATGGATGGTAGTGAATTTAAGGCTTGTGTGCTCCAAAGAATGCATGCATATACATTGTTTTGCCTCTTATATGATCATGACAAAAGATAATAATGGAGGATTTGTTTTAATAAGATGAGGGATATGAGATGGAGGATATGGATAGGATAGTCAAGATAAAAGATAGGAAAGGAGAATGGACTTGGATAGGATGTAGATCGATGGGAGGATTGCGTGGATGAAGCTTGCTACCAAGTGTAGAGTGCAAGGGGATGAGGGGATTACACATGACACTTTTTTTCCAAGTTTTCATCATGGTACTTACCCAAGGCACCACAAGAAGTGGTTTTCACCATAGGATGAAATGATTTTTCTTTACTTTTTTCTGATTTTTTCTTTTTTTCTTTTTTTTTTGATTTTTTGATTTTTTTTGAATTTTTGGAATAGTTTGGATGGATAAAGATGAGGATGATTAGATATGAAAGATAGTGGATGCATGAAAGAGGAAGGGAGGACTCAATAATCTAGTTCCATAGATGGCATCCCTTAGTATTTCTTTGAAGTGCAGGTATGCTCATAGATGTTGGTAACAATAATTGGGGAGATGAAATGGATAGGGGATGGAAGATAAGGATTTGGAAAGGATTGGGCTCACGGAATGGTATTGTGAAAAGTGGATGGTGGATAATGGATGGGGTTTTGAAGAATTTGTGGAAGATCAACATTGGAATAGACCTTGAAGGTTGGTGGAGTAGAGGGGGAGAGTGTTTTGAATTAGATGGGGGATAGAGTGTGGATTTTGGGAAATGACGACCCAAAATAGAAGAAGGGGATGATGGATTTTGGGACATAAGGACCCAAAATGGATTTTGAAGATCGAGGAGTTTTAGATGGAGGATTGGAGGACTTATGAATGGATGGAGCTTTTGGATTAGCAATTTTGGATGCCAATTTTGATTTTTCTTTGGGATGCATTGCCTCTTTGGGAATCCACATAGTTTTTTATTTTTTCTTTTGGGGCCTTTGTGGCCTTTTTTATTTTTCTTTCTTTTGGATCATATTTTTCTTTCGAGCATGTCATTTTGAGGGGACATGTTGATCCTTTTATTTTTGTGGATTTTGAGCTTTATGCTTTTAAGATTGGGCATCCAAATTGCTTCCAATAGAAATGGGATGGGTGCATGAGGATGAATGACTTAAGGATTTTATGGATGGTGGGATGATGGATGGAGCATGTTGGGAGGCATTCAATGATGTGTGACTTTGTTGATCTTGCTTAGGGATAGTGGATGGATAGATGTAAGGACCCAAAATGGATGGAAGGAATGGAGGATTTAGCTTTAGAATATAGGGTCCCAAAATGGATGTGGATGATGGGGAATAATGGGATTTTGATTTGTATGAAGGAAATTGTATTTAAGAGGAATAGAGGATGTACCAACATCTTGAGCATTAGCTTGAGGACCCTTATTATTTTGGAAATGAGATGCGAGTCTATTTTGAGGGTAATGAGATGTGGAAGGAAGATTAGGATCTTTAGATGGATTAGGATCATGACATGGAGATGAAGGGATACTTTGATCTTGACTAGGGAGGGTATCATGAGATGGAGTGGGAGGGGTGATTGGATCATGCGATGGAGGGAGAGGGTTGGATAGAGGAATCATATGATCATGAGAGGAAGTGGAGGGGATGATATCATTAGATGGAGTGGAGGGAGATTCATCATGAGATGGAGAGGATTCTATGCTAGCATTATTTGGAACAAACTTTTGGCATGTTTGGAGTTATGGGGATTGTGTGATGAAGGAGGACAGAAGCTTTGATATGAGTAGATGAAGAAATGTGAGTATCATGAAGTGCAGGGGATTGGGATTTTTTTTGAGGTGGAGGTGATTGGGGTGGATGGAGGACTTGAGGAGACTTGGCCACTTTTCTTTGAGGTGAGGATTTTGTCTCCTTTTCTAGCATGTCTTGGATAAGATTATGAATAATGGATTTGGAGGATGTGGACAATATGGATTTTGGAGGATTAGGATTAGATGGAGAATTGGGATTAGATGGAAGATTGGGATTGGATGGAGGATTAGGATAATGGATTGGGGAATTAGGATTAATGATTGGAGGACTATGGAGTAAAGGATTTGGATGGGGAGTACAGGTAATGAATGCATTGTAGAAGGATGGGGATTGGGATGTAGATGGGGGGTAGATGGAGGTATACATATTGGATTAGAAGAGTATATGGATGAGGGATAATATGGAGATATGGATGAGGAATAAGAAGGAGATATGGATGGGGAATAAGATGGCTTTCCCTTGTCGAAGGTAGAGGAAGGATAAGAGATATGGTATAGATTGGGATTTGGTGTAATGCATTGAGATGAGATAGATGAAGGTATGATAGGTGAGTGGGAGTTAATGGGATTAACTTGGTGGGCAGATTCGTGAACTTCCATGAGGATCTTCTCATACCAAGATTTGAAATTCTAGGTAGTCATGTTAAGAATGAAGGATTAGATTGTAATTGGATGAATATGTTTTGGAGGAGAAAGATTATGAAGATGGTGTTAAATAAAGATGAGGATTAGGACTTGGCTTGCAATGCTGATGGATTAGATTTGATTAGATTTGGATTGGATTTCATTTGGATTGGAATTGGTTTGGATTGGATTAGTCCTTGGATTAAGACTTGGTTTGATTGGATTTGGATTGGATTTGATTTCATTGGATTTAATTTGATTTGATTTGATTGGATTGGATTGGATTGGATTGGATTGGATTGGATTGGATTGGTCCTTGGATTAGGACTTGGTTTGATTGGATTTGGATTGGATTTAATTGGATTGGTCCTTGGATTAGGACTTGATTGGATTTGGATTTGGGTTCTTGGAGTAGGAATTGGTTTGATTGGATTTGGATTGGATTGAATTGGATTGGTCCTTGGATTAGGACTTGATTGGATTTGGATTGGATTGAATTGGATTGGTCCTTGGATTAGGACTTGATTGGATTTGGATTTGGGTCTTTGGATTAGGACTTGATTGGAATTGATGAAGAATTGGATTTGATTGGATTAAAGGATTGAATTATTGCTTGATGGAGGATTGGATAACCGGATTAGGAAGATGGGTGGGTTTGATTGGATTAGAGGGAGAATGATTATGGAAGAATGGATAGACAAAAGGAAGAATAAAGGGGTAGGCTACCCAAAGTCGGATGAATGATTTGGACAAAAATATTGGTTGAGGGAGGATAATTGTTTGAATGGATGAAAGTAGATTGGGGATTGGAGAATTTCTTGGATAGATAGAAATGGATTAAAGATGTGATGATGACAAGATGGAATTTGGAAAGAGGGATGATTGATTGATTGTGGGGGATGGACCTAGCAAGAGATGTCAAGTAAAAAAAAAACACAATGGTCAAAAGAAGTTAGACTCAAAAGACACTCATGCTCCTTCACAACATATCCTATGGCGAGAAAAGACAATAGTCAATGGATCCCAATTGGTTTCCCAACTACGCTTACCCAGAGTGGACACTTAGATGCTTGACCCCACTGGCTCCCCTCCATGGCACTCACTTCCCTAGGGCAGCCAAGCATCAATTCCCATGAAAACTCCTCATGGAAAACTTTGTGTCTCTACCAAGGGCCATAAAAATATGGGCGGCTTCAGAGGTCTGACCTCCTGCGCCAATGACTAGAAGGTTTTTGGCCACTATGCACAAGGTGTTTAATATGGCTTCTCATTAGGAGCTACCCTTCGCAGTTGTGCAAGCGCAATTGAGGCCTATAGCCCAACAAAGCACCAAGAACCTAGTAGTCACGCAAGCATGATTAAGATCTCTAGGATCCTACTAAGCACCCAATGTGAGAGTGAACTCTCAAATAGCACCAACCATTGATTCTTTCAATCTCAATGGCCTATTTATTATAGTGAGTTGGGAACCCCAGGTCCGGGTGTACTCACTTGGGTCATTCCCCTCTCACTGGCTCTAAGAGCAACTCAGGAGGGCACACCCACTAAGGGTAACACAAGAAATATTATTAGAAAAGACCAAAGGGGTCTAGATTTCTGATTGCCTAGATAGGTAAGAGCATAGTCTCCTACCCTTTGACTCTTCAAGACAAAGAAAACATAAGATTATTTTACCCCCTAATTAGATCTAGGTGCCTAATAAAAGAAACACAATGTTTGCTTGAATCTCCTAGGCAACCTGCAAAACAATTGGATTAGTAGTTTTTGTATTTCTTAGGTCTTGGACAGTCGAGGAAGCTGCAACACTCATAAAAACAAATACCAGTAGATACTGGCCTACAGAAATAGCGCACGTTCTGAAATGCAGTCAGTCGTGTTGAAGCACCTGTGCAGGTGCTAAAACGCCTACGTACACGCTGAAGAGGCCCGAAATCAAAACAAATTATAGAAAATGAATATAAACAAGACTACTGATTTATACCTAACTATCGCGCTATTCTGGATCAGTCGCGTTGAAGCACCTACGCATGTGCTAAACTACCTATGCTTTCCTCGAAATGCCTTTGCTGGCACTAAAACACACAAACTTACAACAAAAGTTAGCGGTTAGATTTTAAAATTCAAAAAAAAAAAAAAAAAATTTGTAGAGGGCGGGACTCTGAAAACAGTCGCGGTGACACCATTTCTCCCACGCTGAAACATAGGCGTACGTGTTGAAATGCGAGCGCTTGCATTGAGAAAGAACAAAAGGGTTAGCAGATTTCAAATGGAAGCGGGAAATTAATTTAAGTTTGAAACCCTCATGCTGATGCACCTATGCACGCACTAAAAGTTCTTTCTGATGCGCTGCACCCAAGTCATTCACACTGATTTACAAGCGCTCGTGCTATTTCGATACCTGCGACTTGTACACTCACAAAAACTCACAAAAATGTTAGATTTAGGGACATGGGTCCCACCAGGCATGCCAGAATGAAGAGGGGAAAACATAGCAAGGTGAAGATCAGATGGTTAGTATTCAAATGAAGCATTCAAACACATAAAACACAAAGAATAACCATTTTATACCTTGCTATTTTTACCTCTCCCTCAGATTGAGATTGATGAAGTGGATGGATGATGAGGATGTGCCCTTTATGCTCCACTTGATGTGTTGCTTGCTTGATTTGGATGTGGATTGATCTCCTTTACTCAACAAGATTAATGGATTGATATTTGGATTGGATTGTGATAGATAGATGAGGATTTGGATTAGAAGAGGATTGGATAGAGGATCATGAAGACATTATGATGGCTATGAAGAAGATGATTTGGATCAAGGAGAAAAGAGCAGTATGACAATGCATGAGAAGTGGATCATTTATGAGGAGAATAGGCTCCAATTTATAGATTGGAGAAGGCCAATGGAGGGCCAAGATTGATTTGATCATGAAGGGTTGAGATTGATTTTAGATAGAAGGCATGGATCAAGGGTGCCTTGGGAAAATAAACAAGAATATAAAATTTCATGGAAAAAGGGGGGAGAAATTTGAATTTCAAACTTGAGGAATTAAAAATTCCAAAATAAGGATGCATTGAGGGATTCAAAGAAATTTGAATTTCTTTGAGAGATTCAATGTTGATGTGACATGAGTGGGAATTAAACATTGAGGGATAATGATAAGCATGATTATGAGAGATTATAGAAGGATTAATTAAGTTGAGTGGGATTAGGTAAAGTGATTTGTAGGAATCACATGACTAGGTTAATTAATTAGAATTAATTAACTGGGTGGATTTTAGAGGAAATAATTGTTGGAGGGGACTTTAGAAGAATAGGGGAATAATTAATTTATTTGATAAATTAATTATTTGAAAATAGTGATAGGATTAATTAAATTATATTTAATTGATTTTGTGAGGGATGAGGATAACACAATTAAGTCAATGAATTATGTTGATAGGCTTAAAATAATTAAATATTAATTTTAGGTGTCTACAGGTACTGCTACCCCTCTTGTTTTTGACATCATTGAGCATGCTTGACCAATTTTCAAATATCATCCATTTATCTTCATGGAAGACAATCCAAAAAGGGCATTTTCATATGTGCCTTACGGTGTCCTATATATTGAAGATGTTAGGGTTTACACACATTCTCCCATCGAAGAATTGGGAAGCCCACACGTGTTAAATCTATACACAAATCAATTGTCTAATAATAATTCAATGCTAAAACTAGAATTTCAAGGGTTAGAAGACAAGAGTTTCGTGTAGTTTTCTAGATTTTTTATGTTCTATGAACCCGAATGGATCTGATATGTATTGAATAGAATGCAGAAAAAAATTATGTGGTTGAACAAGCCCCACAAGATAACGAAGACTTTTATTCAAGTTGTGATAGGTCTATGTGCATCTGAAGAGATGCCATATTTGAACGTTGCAAAGAATTATATTGTGGCAAATGCAACTGGATCAAAATTCAACAATCAAGTGATGACTATCAATGACATCCTAGAGCACGACGTCAGATTTGCCTCTATGGTAATCGGATATAATATCTATTACTCTAGAAGGGACAATTTCATCTTCGATACTGTAATATATGTCTCTTATTAAATGATGAGAGAAAAAAATAAATATGACCTTTGTGAATTGCTCCGGAGTGAGTTGATAAAAAATCTAAAGAAGATCAAAGAGAACAACAAACATCCTTTCAAGTATGGAACTCTACTTCTATGTTTGTTTTTCTACTTTATGGGGTGTTGGATAGGTGCAATGGGCATTTGACAGACCAGTAGGTGTGCAGATCCAGGAATACTTATACAATTACACTGACTCTAAGGTTCAGAATAAAAATTGATAGGGTTACTTCAAGAATTTCCAGCAATAAATGCATGAGAGAGAAAGAATCCCTAAGTCCATAGTGGAAAAATATCAAGACACAATCTGTTTTATGGTGGATATCGATCAGTTCTTAATGGAAGTTGTGGAGCCCTAGACGGTATGGATTATGCCAATGGGATATGAGGTGGAAGAACAAATATTGGATATTTATGTACAACATATGTTGAGCAAACTAGTTAATCCCAAGGACAAAAGATTTGGGACTTATGCAGAAAAGAATTTAAAGCTACATCAACAATTCAAGAAATCGGTGATACAGAAGAAAGTCCAAAAAGAAGTTGAGACTCTTACAAAGAGTATGTGAATAACTAAGGAAGTATTCCAAAAAGTAAGAGAGGAGAATATCCTCTCTGAGGAGACTGTTAAGGTGGAGAAGAAGGCTAAACAGGAAGAATCTACACCTAATCCAAGGCAATCAAGAAGTGTTTCTCCCTCCTCCGGTTCACAAAAGCCTTCAAGCAAGCCTACAAGAAAACCAAAATATTTAGTCAAGCCATCCGGTGGTGATGAGAAGAAAAGGAATTCAGTCAGATTTGTAACTATAGATGATGAGGAAACTGAATCAGATGAAGTAGTCAAGGAGGTTAAAGACAAAGCGGCTAAGGCCACCAAGGTCCCTAAGGAGAAACCATCCAATGGAGTTAAATATGGTAAGAAAACCAAATCATCTAAAATTCATGATGTCATTAAGCAAGGTAAATTTACTGTTGAACTTCTTATGACATTAGATCAAGTTGTGGATGAAGTAGTAAAGAATGTTAACTTGAAGCCATAATCAGAATGGTATAAAATTTTTGATGAGAATGGTAAAAGAACTTTAGAAGAAGAAACTGTAGAGTAATTGAATGTATGTAGTAAAGCTCTAATTGAACTAATGTCATTCATACCCAAGAGCTTGTATGAAATTTTGGATGCTAGGACACAAATGACAAATAAAGAAGATGAGAGATTGAAAGAATATGTATTAGTTAATTTATGCTCTATGATTTCTAAGGAGGAGAATGCAAGAATACTTAAGTTAGCTAAGCATGAGTTCATGAGTAAGACCAGGGTGAACAAATCATGTTTGGGAAAATTATGAGTTTGCAAAAGAAACAAAGAAAGTTTTGACAAAAATATTACTTGAGAGTCAATAGGAAGTTAATCTGGCAAAATGACAAGGATAATCTCATCTGAAATCTCAAAACATACAATCTCAGGAAACTGAGCAGACAAAGGATGTTAATTTTATTCCAGAAGTAGTGATTGATGATCAAGGTGGATTAAATGTGTCAAAAGATGTTATATTTGAGGATGTAAAAGATAAGGGTAAAGCTAATGCGGATGAAATAGTGAAAGAAGATGACATTGAGAATCCTCTAGTAGACACTACGGAGAAGGGTGTAGAGAAAGTGTGGGTTGAGGTAAAGAAGGAAACCATTCCGAGAGCAAGAGACACTGCAAAGCCAATGAAGGGAAAGAAAATAATTTATGATCCATAATTTGTGCAAGGTCCTATTAACCTCACCTCTCTGTCGCCCATCCAGAAGCTTCAGTTAGCATCATTTTATCAAGCAAAGGCCTATGAGGATCTTTTGAAGTCACACACTAAAGACAGTATGTTGCTAACCCTAGCACCTAGTATTTCAGAGAAATTAATGCCTTCATTTCAGAAGGATACTTTAGACACACCATCTGAGCAATTGAAGAATCTAATCAACTCTATGGACAGTCAGCTTGAATCTTTTGAGAAATCTACTAAGGAGAAAGTGTGGAATGAATTTGATACAAAAAGGCTCTGAACTTTGAAAAAGATGATTGCAAAGGAAAAAGTCACTTTAGATGCCTGTGTGAAGAGCATGAACGATGCATTATCTGAAGGTGGAAATATGTACAATCATGCCTCTCTTTGAAAAGGTTCACTGAAGACATTGAGAAGAAATTTAAGGGGCATGAGGATGAGTTAGCTCATATATCTTAGTCAGATGATCCTCTATCCATTTCCTTAAGCAATCATGAAAACCAAGTGATAACATTGCTTGAGAAAATCAAAATCTTGAATCATGACAAGGAGAGAATAATTGGAAGAGTTGGAGAACTTCAGAGTTGCATTACTCCTAAGTTGCATATTATGCATGGTGCCTTAAAGACATTCAAGATGCTCTGGCCAACAATGATTCGACAGATCTAAACACAACAGAGGCACAAGATTACTTGTTAAGTGAACTTATAACCATGTTGGAGATTTTGAAGAAGGGTTGGGATACCCATCTAGATACATTGAATAATTCTTATGTAGACATCTTCAAGTTTTTGTGAGTATGTAAGGATTGTGTGTACATATGTAAATAAGCATTTTTGCTTTGAACTTTTTTTATTTCCAGAACCCTACCTTTGCCATTGATGTCAAAGGGGGAGTATAGAGGAGTGAAAAAAAATTTTAAATTGATCTAGGGGGGAGTTGTTGATTTTTGGAGTCCAATAGTCAGATTTTTGGTTGCAATGTACAATATTTTAGTTTTGGTCTGACAATCAATTTTCCAAAGGGGAAGATTGTTGGCAAGAGACATTGCATTGTTGTTCAAATATTGTCATTGATGACAACTAGAGTTAGATATTCAATCCATAGTTTATGATTCACTCATACTAAAAGAGAGATTGAGGTCCGATGAGGTTCGGTGAGATAGAATAGGACATCCGATAAGGTATAGTAATTTAGTTGGTGGTTTAGTTGTGTTGATTATTTGGTGTTGTGGATCTCGGAGAAGTATTTTAGATATGTAATCTAACTTATTCCAGGTTTGTGTGCTCTAGTGATGATTCTTGAGTGAGTTGGAAGGATCAGTATACAGGTTTTTGGTTAGAACAGTGTTCATCAACAATAACGTGTGGAGATTCATTGTGCAAATTGTGCAAAGTAATTTTGGTGATTATTTGTGTGTTTGAGGATGTTAAGCTAACATGTGGGAAGCATGTGGACAACTTTCTTTGGTCCACATGGTTTTTTTGGATCAGATTGAGCCGAGTTGGGTAACACATTTCATTTGTGTTTTATGTGTTTTTGGGTTGACGGGTTGAAGACATAAATTGATGTTGTGGATATATAAGATAGATTGATTTGATATTTTTTATATTGATAGTTATATGTGAAGTGTGTATGATCGATTGTGTGCAGTTTCAAGTGTGCAATTAAAAGATTTGAGCTCTGGAATTCAGCAAAATATCATAACAGAACAGTGTAGAAGAATAGAGTAAGACTATGTGATTTGTGCTTAAGTGGAACTATTTTTGACATTTTAAGATGTTGTTTATCAGTTCAAGCATTGCAATTATTATATGTAATCATTTGTAAGGAAGTGAGCTTTCTAGGGTTGTAGCCCTTATTGTAATTTGAGCAGTGAGCTCTAGGTAGTGTGCTTGAATGCATGTGCATTCCCCTCATGTAATATTATTATACTTCTAACAAGGTATATTAATATTTTGGGTCTCAATCCCACCATGGTTTTTCCCTTAACTGGGTTTCCACATAAAAATCCTTGTGTTATGGCATTATGGTTATTTGTTGTGTTTCTACTCTCTGCTTTTATTCATTTGCATTAAGTGGTCTAAAGGATATATTAAGAATGTTAAAAATTGTAGAACACTTATTCACCCCCCCTCTCTGTGTTCCTTGATTCCAACATATCCACCATGTATTGAACCAAACTATATGACAAACTTTTCATCGAAACAGTTAGACATGACTGAAACATCATACCGGTATACATAAAACACCAACAAAGCTTTGGAAATATCATAACACACCATAACATGTTGCCACAAACATCTATACACATACTTCATACAACCACATATCTTCTACACCAACTTACATTAACTACTCAAGTCAGAACCATCTCTGGACCCAGAGAACTGCTAAGTATCTCTTCTGGACCAACAAGTTTGACATCAGTGACAACTAGAACTCATATTTACAACAGAAATAAACTTTTAAAAATTTGAAATGTCAATTAGGAGAAAAAATGACACCTTTGAGTTTGAAATAACCAAGTTAGGGTATAAAGAAACAAGATTTTTAAACTACAAACAATGAAAATTCAAGAAGCCCTGATAATTTGATAATTAAAAACCAAAAAAACATAACCAAATTTAATAAGAAAAATCAAAATCATTCAATGTTCATGAGAACCATGATGAAATCTTAATAAACAAGAACCTGAATTTTAATTAAGAATTAAAATCACAAATGGTAAAAATTATTTCAAACCCTATGTGGTCGAAATAGTAATATACAAATTTAATTTATCTTGTAAGACATATATGACTATAAGGGCCAAAAGTGTGAAGTACAAACTTAAGGATGTTACTCGTACCTTCCTAATCACCACAAGATGGGGACATATTGTAGATATACACCTAGGGCATGCAAACCTAGTGGATTTATAATAAATTGTCACTAGATAGAATGCTACGAGGAGAGCTAAGAAGATAGTACTAAATGGATTAGACAATGTAGTAGGCTTCCACACATCCGTACAATGTCCAAATTTAGTTAGGGAATGTATCAAACATATGATACCCAAAAGAGAAAAGTAATTATAGGAGTATTTGTAGACCTAACAATGAGTCCATCGAGGGAATATTCAACATTCCTTTCTACAATAAAATAGGAATTAAGTATTGTTAGAGAACAAGTTGAACAATAGTATAATGATAATATGTATGTCTACAAGAAATTCATAAGTGATAAATTTATAGAGCATCCTAAGAAATCAATGGTTAAGCTAACCAAAATATTAAATATTTCCTTAAAGAATTTAGGGATATAATCATTTTATTGGGCATAGTCACGGGGCTTCCAACTACTACATCATTTGAATCGTGGACGTACTTCTACATTAAGGACATTCTATAAGGGATCAACATTATCCATTGGGCTAAGATCATTAAAGATAACTTGCACAAAGAAATGATAACTTTTGAAGTCTACAATATATTGTATATGAACTCATATTTGGTTTAGGCACTGGCTTCAAAATCTATATTTAAAGGCCTAGTTGTACTCATAACTTTATTTATAAGGAAGTTGACACCAAATCAATTATTATGTACATTCTTATAATAATTTAAAATTATGTTGACCAATAGGAATATGATTTCATAATTTCAAACTCACTATTGGGAATGCCAATTGAAGTTAGACATGTATTTTTTTCTTTGGAGATGTCATTGTAATATTGGGGGTTCAATGTTCACAAATATTAGGTCCACTCACTAGCTATTAATCACAAGTTGGATGAAACTTTATCAACAAGCTAAGAAATAAACTTTGCAAGGTACAAAGGTTGGAAATATTTAACTAGTAAGTTCTTACCAAATCAAAAAACTATTTAAAAAATGGTGATTGTATAGTTTCACTTCATATAAAATTAACTTTATGTGCATTTTTATCCCCCTCCAAATTTATAAGGGATATTGAATCACCATCAAAAATCTATTGAGTAACTCAAAGGATTACCTCACACATTATCACATGACCACAACATCCCTTTAGTTTCCACTTACTAACCACCAAATATTTGTTGGGATCCAAGAACAATGAGAGGGGGGGGTGAATCAGTGTTCTACCAGTATGAACATTTTTTATCCTTTTATACCATACACATATAAACCGGTAAACAAATAAACATATAACAAGAAGCAAATAAACCATCCACATAAATGAACACCATAACACACAAAATTTATACATTGAAAACCTCAAAGAGGAAAAACCACGATGGGAGTTCACTAGCCATATGAAAATATATTACATATTTTAGGGGCCTGCACATGCAGGAAGGCACACTACCTAGAGCATACTACTCATCACTAAAGACCCTCATTGACTACAAGCTTTCTGCTAAAGTAAATTACTGAAAATGAACTCAAGAATGCATCTACTATGCCAAATAGATTTTTGGTTCTGGCTCTGCTCTGTATCTGTTCATAAACCCTAAACTACTACCGGTATCTCTTCTCCTCCAAGAATGGTTTACAAGCTATCTACAAATCATTGCATGATATAACACTCACATACAAAATGATCTTCATACGTATATCTTGCATTGTATAGTTCTATTATATTCTCCTATATGCACACATTTCCTATATATCATATCTCCTCTCAAAATGACCTAGCAGACTGACCTATATACCCATTACAAATAATATGCCTTATGGTGGCTTACAATACATTTACAAAAGATATTCAATGTCGGCCTTGACAATAATTACAAAATGATTTATTAAGTAAATCCTCCTTGATATTGGCTTCCAATGAAGTATTGATGTCGGTGTCGGTGTAGCCTCGAATGCTCCAAAGTCGGTATCTATCAGTATATGCCTTGTAGTGTTGGTATATGACTTCCATCTGATCTTGTTGCCATCACTTCCATCTGATCTTGTTGCCATCAATGACAACAAAATGAATCCAATGAGTGTCAATTTTCAACAATCTCTCCCTTTGGCATTGATGGCAACACTCATGTGGAAAATGGATTCCTTGTCAGTATGCTCCCGCTAAGCAATACATTCCATTTGATATCCTGATATCCTTCCCATGTGTTCTTATCTAGTATTCTCTGATATTTTTCACATATATGCATACTCCCCCTTTGACACTAATTCCAAAGACTGGTGAAGGAATTGAAAGAATTTCAGAACAAAAGAATAAATGAATACTGTTAGTTTCACTGGAGCTTAATCATCTTCAAGATTTTAGGGGATGCCTTTCGCAATAACTGAAGATATGTGTCCCAGATGGATTTGAAAGTATCAGAAATGGATGCTAGTCCACTTAGTAAGTGGGTATGTGTTTCCTTCTCTTGGACATCTATCAGTATGGGTTTTTCTATCATGTCCATGCACTCTCTCTTGTGAACACCCAACGAATCTAATCTAGGACTTACCAGTCCTCTTAAATTTCTTGCTCTTCGCGTGATTTTATCTCTGTCCTTCTCAAAAGAAAAAATTTGGTTCTCCAAGGACAAAATTTGTCCATCAACATATGTGGTCAGTGCAGTCAATCCATCAAAAGAGTTAGCAATTTTAGCTATCTTATCATATAACTCCTTTAATCTGCTATCTACATTAGCTGTAAGAATTTATGTGTTACAACACACTCTGTAGATATTTGTACATTGTTTTAAACAAACCTCAATAGGAATAGGTTTATCCTCAATTTTCTTCTTCTTTGTTTCTATAATCTGACCAAAAGCTATTATTTTAGCTGCTGTGAATTTATCCAAAGCCTTTCGGTCTGCAATATACCTCAGAGATTGAAAATTGTAAGAGATATTCTCTGTTAGAGTCTTGAGCTTGCCAAAAGGGATTTCTTCATCTTCAATCTGACAGTCAGGTATTAATCTGTGCAACACTATGACCGATTGATCAATTATTCCTTTATCTACAGTACCTTCCTTCAGTAATTTCTGAGTAGCCATCATCATCAATTCAGTTGGACTCAACTCAAAGATTGATTTCTTCTCAACCTAAGAAGTGTCAATTTCTAAAACCTTTGCTGGGGAATCTGTTTTAACTGTCGATATGGACTCAGTTGCTTTTACCTTGTCCATCTCAACCTCTTTTTCACTGGTGGCTTCACCACTTGGTGTAGTGTCAGTTACTGTCGGTGAAGTATTATCCACAGTATTTACAGTATCATGTACATTGCCTTGCTCAAAAATGGTTTGTGTCGGTACAAACTATACACTCTCCTTAACTATCGATTGTGTGTGAATACCCATAGTTACTGCCAATTGTGTCAAAATTGGAGTTGAACTACCCAAAATACCTTTCCCCTTTGATTTGTCAAGAATGGTGGAAGATGATGCCCTTGCAAATTCTTCTTGAGATGTGAGAAAATCTGGGTTTTTCTGAAAGAATTTGATCCATCCCTTACTAGTCTCATTTATCACCTCATTTACTCTCCCCATCATAAGGCTTATCTGTTGGGGTTTACTACTGAAAATTGTCCTATTTGCAGTATCTATGCATCTTTTCATTTCTTCATTATTTACAGCACCACACATTTCCAAAAGTGCTACTTCCTTAATCTCCCTATCTTTTGACAATGTCAAGTCTTCTAGCCTCAAGTTTATTATACAAGGATAAAGGTATCTCCTTCAAAATTTCAAGTAAGGCTTTCTTATAAATGTTTATATACAACAAAATAGCCTCTTCTAATTCATTTTTCTCATTCTCTTCTAAATCTTCATAATACTTTGATACATTTTTCAATATTTCATCTTTTAGAATTTCACCAATAAGCTTAGCACAGGTCATTGTGGTCTTACCAGTTTCAGTGTCATCACCCTTCTTCTTTTTTCTTGTGGTTGCCAGTGTGACTAGTTTCCTCTTTTGCATAGGTTTCATTGCCAGTGGTGGAGGTGCAGTAGGCGTAGTTGCCTTTCTAACAAGTCTCCTCCTAGGCTCTACCCTCTTCTGCTCTACCGGTGGTTGTACCACATTCTTCCTTTGTACCCTTTTGAAAGCCAGAGGTTCATTATCCTCAAAATCAGAATCAGAAGTGATAGGGGAAATGTGAACTTGTGGCTTCTTCACTTCTGCAGTACCAACCTCTACCGGTTTAGCTGCCTGTTTGGATCCTGAACCTAGATGAGTGTCTATCTTATAAATTACATCTTGTACATATGTAGACATCTTTTCTATTTTCTTCTCTCTTCTCTTCCTGGGTTCAACTGCTTCCATAAGAGTTTCATCAGTTTTTACCATGAAATAGATATAAATAGAATACTTCTTCACAATATTCTTTGATATTATCTCCCTTTGCCTCATGTTTTCATGGAATGTCTTAAAATACCCCCAAATTTTCTCATCTTTATCGGTACCAAGACCGGTGATTGCTTCCTTGATCTGCATACCTACCAGTATGTCATGAGCCCAATGCTTCTTCCCTAAACTGGGTAGCTCATTCAAGAAGTAAAGCATTAAACAAACAATTAAATTTCCATATCTAAAAGTTCCTTTCTTGATTCCTTTGATCTTACCAAGGTTCAACATCAATTCATTCTTCATCCATTCACATAAATCATATGTCGCATTATTCCCCAGCATCTGATATGCAACATGAATGCACGAAATAGCAATAGAATTCAATTGATTGGATTGAGTTACCTTATAACCTATTATCATGCTTGCAAATTTCACATCAGTGTCAGTGATTGTGTTGATCCTCATTGATCTTCTATCAGGAGTTGCAGTAGTGAGTTTTTTTACTTCTGTGTTGGAAAATTTCTTGTCAGGTACTTGTCCGACTTTGGGTAAGCTGATGACTGCTTGAATAGCCTCCTTCATGATCATGTAAGGCTTATCTTATCAAATAAATTTATTGTAAACCCTGCTCAAAATGTATCTGATAACTTCATCCTTGAATTCCAGTATGTACAGAATACCAGTTAACCCTAGATCCTCAATTGCTTTATATTTTGGTTTGATGGTTTTGGAGTCTCTTAGTATCACAGATTGATACATTCTTTTGATGTCCTTTGTGCCGAAATCCTCCAAGGTGCGGTGAATGTATTCCCTCACATCTTCAACATATATTACACCGTCAGGAACCCTAGAAAATGCTCCCGCAAAGTCTTCCTTTTTAGCAATTTTGGGAACCTCCTTAAATACTGGCCTTAACCTATCCTTGACTTTGACAATGGTGGGATTTGCAATGAAAGTAGGAGCTAAAGATCAAGATGCCATTTCAAAAAATACTTGAAAGTGAACATCGATGGAAGATTGAGTGCTTCAGATAACTGCTCGAAATCCTTTCACAATGCTTTTGCTCGCTCTTAACTCGCCTTTTCTTCACTCTAAATGCTTGAATGCTCAGTGAGTGAAAATGAATTCACTTACCCCTTTTATCAGTGAATAAAACCCTAATCTTTCTCTGTAATAAATGCTTCGCCAACAGCCCTACGGATGCTGGTTTCACAGTCTTATGTCAGGTGAACCTTCATCAATGATGAACAAAATTCTCCAGATCTCCTTAGATCTCTTCCGGGGTAATATGCAAAATTTAGCAATGACTTTGCCAGCCCCTAAGGCTTATGCCTCAGTTACCAGTGGAATTTCCTGCCGATGGAGGAATACCCTGTTCTACCGGTGGAGTTACCAATGTAGATCCATCTCCACTTGGTTCTTCATATTTTCTAACCCATCTCTTGGTGTGATCTTGTTGTATTTCATCTACCTTCTTCTTTCCTTTCTCATTATCTTTATCATTATTAACCGATTGAGTCTTGCTTCTACAATATTTAGCAATATGACCTATTTTGTTGCATGCATAACATGTAACATTGTTCTTCTGAATTGCTTTGACAAATTTGGTGTCATTCTTTGACCTACAGTGATTAGCAAAGTGTCCAAAATTTCCACATGCATGACATTTAACATTCATTCTGCAATCTTCTGATCTATGACCATATTTCTTGCAATTTGTGCATTGACCAAGAACAAAATTGTAGTTTTGTTTTTCTTTATTTCTACATTGTTTATCCATATGCCTAAATTTGTTGCAAACAAAACATCTACCATTGAATTTATAAGCATTAGTTTACCTTACTGGTTTCCTTTGTTCTGATGAGTTTTGCATGCCAGTTGTCTGATCTTCATTTGCAATACCGAAGCTTTCACCTAGTACAAATCCAAGTCCTCTAGAATCATCAATCTATCTTTGTCTTTTTAATAAGTCATCCAATTGTGCAGCACTGATCCTAAAATTTTCTTTATACTCACTTGCAGTAGTTAGATCATCTCTCAGAGTAGTTATTTGTCTTTCAAGTTCTTGTTCATTGTTCTAGGAGTGTGCCAAATCAATTCTCAACAAATTATTCTCATGAGTCAATCCACCACATTCATCAAATTTGTTCTTCAGAGCTATAACAAGATTATCTTCCTTCTTCTTTATGTCCTCAATATCTTTTGATAACCTCATAGTTAGATCTTGCATTTCATTCTTCATGAGCATGTTTGTTTGACTTAGTTTTTGACATTGTTCCTTAAGAGCATTCTTCTCCTCATCATCTGGGTTTTGCAAAAGTTATTTTCTCTTGGCTTGAGTTGATGATAACCTTTCTTGTAGGATAAGAATGAACTCATTTGCAAAATTCAATTCGTCTTGCAATTTCAAGTTCTTTATCCTTTCAGCATCGTAATCCTCAAGAGCCATCTCAAGTTTCTTTTCTATAGCCACGTTCAAAGATTATGGTTTCAGGATCTTCCTCAAGCTGTTAAAATTATTCTGAGGTACCAAGCTTTGATACCAATTGTTGGGATCCAAGAACACTGAGAGGGGGGGTGAATCAATGTTTTGTCGGTATAAACAGGTTTAATCCTTTTATACCATACACATATAAACTGGTAAATAAATAAACATATAACAAGAAACAAATGAACTATCCACATAAATGAACACCATAACACACAAAATTTATACATGGAAAGCCTCAAAGAGGAAAAACCACGGTGGGATTTGTGACCCACAATATCAGTTCACTGGCCATATGAAAAGATATTACATATAATAGGGGCCTGCACATGCAGGAAGGCACACTACCTAGAGCATACTGCTCATCACTAAAGAACCTCACTGACTAGAAGCTTTCTGCTAAAGTAAATTGCTGAAAATGAACTCAAGCATGCATCTACTATGCCAAATAGAGTTCTAGTTCTAGCTCTGCTTTGTATCAGTTCATAAACCTTGAACTACTACCGGTATCTCTTCTCCAAGAATGCTTTCCAAGCTATCTACAGATCATTGCATGATATAACACTCACATACAAAATTATCTTCATACATATATTTTGAAATATATAGTTTTTCTATATTCTCCTATATCCACAGATTTCCTATATATCATATTTTCCTCTCAAAATGAACTAGCAAACTGACCTATATACCCATTACAAATAATATGCCTTATGTCGGCTTACAATACATTTACAAAAGATATTCAATGTCGGCCTTGACAATAATTAAAAAATGATTTATTAAGTAAATCCTCCTTGATATCAGCTTCCAATGAAGTACTGATGTCGGTGTCGGTGTTGGTGTCGGTGTAGCCTTGAATGCTCCAAAGTCGGTATCTGTCGGTATATGCCTCCTAGTGCTGGTATATGAATTCCATCTAATCTTGTTGTCATTAATGACAACACAATGAATCCAAAGAGTGTCGATTGCCAACAATATTTGTCTCAAATCATTTTAAATAAAAGAATGCAATCAAGAAGATAGTTAATGAGCCAATTGAACCAAGTGTAATTAGAGTCATTATAATTCCTTATGTTTTTTGTTCCTAATAAGTATTCTAGATGGTGAATGTGTCTTACTTTATAGGAATTGAATAAATTGGCCATCATGGAGGAGTTACCTATTCTTGTTATTGACGATTTATTTTATAAGTTCTCTAGGGAAAAAAATTACAAAGCTTGGTCATCACTTGGGACATCATCAAATCTAAGTCAAAGAGGTCATTCCCAAAATGGCTTTCAAGACACATAAATCTCACTATGATTTCTCGATGATACACTTTGACATAAATAAAGATCCTTTTAAGCTTTTGAATTTAATGAATGATGTGTCCAAAGGTTTCCTTTACAAATTTATATTGATATTTTTTAACAATATACTCATTTATCATTGTTGTTATGATCACATTTTACATGTATAAACTAACCACAATATTTTAAAGGTCTTTCATTTTTTCCATGTTCTCTAAGTGTACCTTCAAAGTGCAACAAGTGGAATATGTTGGATGCATTATTTTAGAAGAGAGAATGTAAGAGGATCCAAAAAATATTGAGGTAATATAGGAGTGGCCTAAAACCAAATCTATCAAGAGTATATGGGGTTTCTTAGGGTTGACTAGATACTGTTAAAATTGTATTCAAAAGTATTTTAAAATTAAAGGCCTTTGGTCCAATTGTTCAAATAAAATTATTTTTCCTAGAATATAGAAGCATAATGGCCTTCCATGCACTCAAAGATGCTATATCTTCCACCCTAATTTCAACCATGCCTATTTCTTATAAACCATTATTCCTAGAGTGTGATGCATTTGGGACAGGTATGGGTATTCATTTGATGAAATAAGTGGTACAGGAGCACCTAGAGTTTAGTTGCAATGTCAGACAGATGTTTGAGTCTTAGGAGTTAGGGTTCATGTCATTTTGTTTCTATAAGGCTTATGGAGACCATTTGTAATGTCATTTCATTTTTTTAGGTTTGTATGTTAGAGTTGGAGTCATAATTTGCAAGGTTGGAAAAAATGTCAAATGTTGTCATCGAGATAGTTATCCTAGTAAATATTGGCATATGTGCAGAGTATGTTGACATGATGATATTGTGTTTTCATTGATGGAAATATGTTGAAGAGTGAACGGGTAATAAGCTGAAGAGTGAACCGGTAATATGTTGAAGAGTGAACCGGTATATTGAAGTTAAGCAACTGGCAAAGTGAACTGGTATAATAAAGTGAACCGGTATATGTGCAAAAGGTGAAGTGGTACATTTATCCAAGTGAAGTGGTATATGGAATGTTTTCTATCAAGGTTTAATATGGTATGACTACCAGTTGGTAGTCCCAGCCTCAGGGTTTCCGGTTGAAGTGTTTCGAGCCTGTGTGATTCAACCGATGGCATTGTGTGATGAGTTAGCATTGTAATGGAGACCAAATCATGTTGCCACATCAGCCTCGTGCGCATGAAGGATCTTCCATGAAGGGGATTGATCCTATCTACCTTGGGAATGTGCAAATTTCCTGCAAATGGTGAAGAACGTGTAATGGGTTATCACCTCCAAATGATGGAGAATGTCTTGAGATCTATTCAAGACCGTTGTATTCAAATGCAAAGTGTTCAATGGTCAGGATTGAACTGACTAAATTGCTCAACCTTAATGTTTAGGGTTTAGGGTTTATGCTACTGACTTATTTGTTTCCTATAAGCTCGATGTTGTGTTTCATGTTGAGATTGTTGGCAAATGTTGTGTGTGTATCTAAGTGTAGAGATACGTGATTCTTGCTAGACCAAATAAGAGAATTGATACCTACAAAGTGTGTGTGCAGAAGGAAGGAACTAAAATGGATCTGCATTGGCATTGAGTGCTATTACCAGATCATTGTAATACCTGTTGATCTCTAATCACTTCAACAGTTGGAAAATCCCTTAACAGTGTAGCTTTAACCAGCTGCTTGTAAATCCTTTAACAAGGTGACTCAAAGCCATTGAGTTCTTAAAATTCTCTAACAAGGTACCCCTTAATAGGGTTTAACCCTTAGCCAAGTATTCTAGCCATCCCTTAACCGGGTGATCCCTAACAGGATCGGTTCCTAACAGAACCTATTGTAACAGTCTTTAACCGGACTAGGCTCCTAATAGAGAAGACTTCTAAAGAGTTCAAAAATAGCTTGTGGGTATTCATCCCCACCGTGGTTTTTCCCAGTTGGGTTTCCACGTGAAAAATATGTGTGTCATGTGTGATGCCTCTTTCATGTGATGTTTTTTTATTTCCCGTTTAGTGGTGAATCATGTTGTTATAGTAAAGTATTGTATCTCTGATGATAGATTATCTATTTATGCATAAGGATGAAGTGGAAATGAGGGAGTAGATTGTATAGAAAGCTAAGTGTTGCCATTTTATGTCTTTCACAGTCTCATTATGTTTAATCGATAGTAATCTAGTTTATACCAGTATTAGTGTTTGTCTGTCAAGTGCATTGTTTGCAGTCAAACCGATTCAGGAAAAGTTTTGTGTCTGTACTGATTCACCCCCCCCCCTCTCAGTACTGGTTTGGTACTCACTGTTCATCATTGAGTTATCAGTAAATTCTCGTTGTTGTAAAAATTTGTCAAAGTGGTCATCGAGATAGTTATCTCGATTAAAGGGTCATCGAGATAGTTTCTTCTATCGAGATTGGCAAATTATTGTTTAACCGACTGTGGAAGGTTATGCCGATAGTTATCCAATTGCCTCGTTCGGTATAGCTATGCTGACATAGGGACATCGGGGTAAGTTTTCTATATCGAAGTTGCACAAAAAGGTTACCCTGCCAATATTAGTTATTTTGATGGGTGAAAAAAAAAACTTCAGTTTGGGATTGCTATCCCGACGTTGATGTCTAGTAGTGTTTTGTCAATTCAAAATTTTTATTGTTAGGAATCGGGAAGGACAACTAAGGGGGGAATGAATCAGTTGTCAATAAATTATAACCCAAAACCAATTATTTCAACTTAAAACTTAGTGTTGATAAAACAAACTTAATGCTGGTAAAACAGATTAACAATTAAAGCAGTACCGGTATAACTTAATGAATGAAACAAAAAGGAAAACAACATCCACAACACATGACACAAATATTTTGACGTGGAAACCTTGTAAGGGGAAAAACCACGGTGGGAAACCTTACCCACAATCAGATAATACAACTGTAGATAGTAAGTGTATACAATAATGGGATCTGCACATGCAGAAAGGCCAACCACCTAGAGCTCAATGCTCAATCATAAAATAGGAGTCACACTGACTACAATTGGATGGTTAAATTCAATAAACAATGTACTGCTTCAGAATAGCATCTACAATGTTGGATTCAGTACCGGTTTAAGCTCTGACCATGAGTGCCAAAACACCTTCATAACCTTCCTTCAACCTTCAGATAATATCTGCGTAATTCGCACAAGGATCTGCTTATTTTCACTCTTTACAATGAACTTCAATAAGATCTTACAATTATTTATACAAAACCTAAGACCTTATGATAAGGTCGGCTCACTAAAGATATTACAATTACAAAATAAGTCTTGATGCGTTACAATATGTTGGCTCAATACATTTACACATTACTCAATCAATAAACCATTTCCAAAATGTGTCGTGCTAATCTAGAACATGATATCTTGTATCGGTCCATAACTTGGACCTATCTATCGGTTAAAGAAAATATGTCAACCCGATCAGACCAATAAGCAAAACAACAAATGCAAACATCCAATCCATGTCTTTGACATAACCAAATGATCTCCAGATGATAACAAGTCATCATCACTACCGGTGAACCATATATCTGGTGACTGTGCATAAGCCAATATCCATACCGAGACCACAATGTGTCGGTTCAACAATAAACCAATATAACTAGATTGCCAAATCAATCATCTAGACCTCCAGAAAGATAAGTGTTGACATCAATGACAAAATCAATGCAACACATGATGAAGTCATCCATAATACCAACAATCTCCCCCTTTGGCATTGATGGCAACACTAGATGGAAAAACACCTAAGTGCCAAAAATAGAATGCCAAATACCAACAATCCAACAATC
The DNA here is from genome assembly GCF_030272615.1 of Cryptomeria japonica. Lineage (NCBI taxonomy): Eukaryota > Viridiplantae > Streptophyta > Pinopsida > Cupressales > Cupressaceae > Cryptomeria > Cryptomeria japonica. Next base: position 83,881,603 of record NC_081408.1, on the reverse strand, counting down.
TCCCAAAATAGATCAATACAAAGTTCTGTACCAAAAACAGAAACCAAAACCAAAATACATCCCTCCAAGTACAATGTTTTTCCATAGATGTCTCTCCCCCTTTGACATCAAATGCCAAAGCACTTAAGAATCAAAACATAACATAACATACAACTAACTACTCCCCCTAAGAAGTAGTTGTATGTTATGTTATATTTTGATTCTTAACTGCTTTGGCATCTGATCTCAAAGGGGGAGAGATATCTATGGAAAAACATTGTACTTGGAGGGATGTATTTTGGTTTTGGTTTCTGTTTTTGGTACAGAACTTTGTATTGATCTATTTTGGGAGATTGTTGGATTGTTGGTATTTGGCATTCTGTTTTTGGCACTTAGATGTTTTTCCATCTAGTGTTGCCATCAATGACAAAATCAATGCAACACATGACGAAGTCATCCATAATACCAACAGTTATTCCAATGTTAGTGTTAAAATTTGATTTTTTAAATCTGGTAGTCAAATAGTCATACAGTCCAATGGTCATGGCAGGAAAGTGCATAAATTTGGTATAAATTGTATAGTAATGATTGGAAACTGATTCGGAAGTGTATTTTTGAGAATTTGAATTTCTGAATTTCATTCTGTAACATAGTTTCAAAATTTTGTAGTCACTGGCATCATATTGAAGGATCACTTTTATAAAAATCCTCTATTTTTTGTACATATATGTTGTTGTATGAATTTGATTTGATGGGCATTTCGCAACAAGGGTTTTATTCACAATTCATCAATTCTCCCTATCTTTCATCAAAGTGGTATCAAAGCTTAAGTTTTGATTAGGAGTTTTGTGTGTGTGAAGTTTGAGTGGAAATAGTAATTACATAGAAGGAGAATGGCAAGATGCCTCCCAAGAGAAGTGTAGTCCTCACAAGAAAGGTGAGGTTAGTCAAGGAGGGCCAAGATGGTATGTTGGTCAGAATAGCAGCACTGGGAGCAGCTTTGAGGAGAACTAGGATTGCTAATGTGGATAGCGACTCAGAGGAAGAAGAAGTAGGTGAGAAGGGGAATGAAGCTCCCTAAAATGTACCCCAAGAAGAATAATTGGGGCTGGAAGAGAAAAAGTTCCTAGCGGTGCTCAAGGTTGTCAAAGGAGACCATTCTGACATGAAATTGGATTTGCCAATGTATGGTGGTAAGATGGATAATGAGGAGGTACTAGATTCAATAGTGTTATGCCCTGCATATCTAGTCCCATCATCGTCATTTTCATGAAAATACGGGTCCCCCTTTTGTCTTTTTCTGTTAGTTGTCCCTTTTATTTTTTAGCTTTTATTTACGTCACCTCAGGAGTTTGGGTTTCCAAGTTCCCGGAGTGGGCTTGTGCTTCTTTCCATTTTTATGTTTGGGACTCTGGGTCCCCAAGTTCTCGAGTTCATTTCTGTTTTGTTTGTTTTTTCATCGCTTCAAAATTTTGGGTCCCCTAACTCTCGAAGCATTTGTTGTTTGTGTAGCTCCGAAACTTTGGATTAGCGAAGTTACGGGTCATTTTTAATTTCCTTGTTCAAAAGTTCGGGTTCCTGAACTCCAGAGTTTGCTTCTGTTTCAGTTCGGAGCATCACTTCGGAAATCCAGGTTCCTGGACTCCCGAAGTGTTTGTTTGCCTTTTTGGTTTTTGCCCCAGAAGTTTGGATTCCCGAACTCTTGGGTTATCTTTCTATTCTATTCTTTGGAAACCTAGGTCCCTAGGGTTATGAGGTCATTGCCTATGTTGTTCATTGGAAACATGAGTTCCCGAAGTTGCATTTAATGCGTGTTGGATTGGGGTATAAATAGGATTGGAGGTCATTTTGGATCTTATTTGTGTACTCACTATTGTGAATCTAGAGCTTTGACCTCACGATTTCAAACTCCTCCCTGCCTGATCTGACACCGTCTTCACTTTTCGTGCCAAGTAGGTGCTCTTCCCACCTCCTTCATGTGGATTTTTGTGCATCTTAGGTTAGATTTGTTTGATTTAGTTTTGTTTTCTTAGTTTTTGCTTGTGTTGTGTGTTTTTCTTATGATTTTCTATTTTGCCCTAACCTCGGAAACTCAGGCTCCCAAGATTCTGGGTTAGGGGTTTTTTCCTGTTGTCTTATCATTTTGGAAACCCAGGTTCTCGAGTTCTTGAAATGATATTATTTTCCTTGGTTTTTTTCTTTTTTCCCTACTTCAGAAACCTGGGTTTCTGAGTTACCGAAATAGGGGTCATAGGTTTGTTTTCCATCATTTCGGGAACTTGGGAAAAACTCAAGTTCCCAAGTTCTCGAAATGTTTTAATGGTTTTGGGTCTTTATTTAAAACTACTTTGGAAACCTGGGTTCCCAAATTAGTTTCTCGTTGGCATGTCTATTCAATTCGGAACCCCGTAGTCCTGGGATCCCAAACTCTCTTTTCTTCTTTTTCTTTGTAGTTTGTCGAGACTTCGGTTCTCTGAAGTTTTGCATTGCATGTTAGAGTCCTACCCCAAAACATTGGAACCCCGAAGTCCCAGGTTTGTTCCCTTTTTGTGTTTTTTCACCACTTCGGAAACCTGGGTTCTTGAGTTCCTAAAGTGCTCCCTCATTGTGTAGTTTCATCACTTCCGAAACCCAAGTTTCTAAGTTCCCGAAGTGGTTCCTTTTTGTGTTGTTGGTGAGTTCGTTATTTTGGGTTCTCGGGATTCTGAATTTTCTAGTTTCCTTAGTTGTCAAAACTCGGGACCTCGGGTTCCCGAACTCCCAAGTTTTCTTTGTAGTTTTCTCTTTTCTCACCTCGGGACCCCAGAGTCCTGAAGTGAGCTATTTTTGTAGTGATGTTTCTTTGACTAGTGTTTGATGCTTATTTGGTTGGTTTTGTAGGTTTATCTATGTTAATGGAATCTTCCCAAAAGGTGAAAGATCTCAAGAAGCTCCCAGTCACAATGAAATACCAATATCAAGGGCGAACATACGCCTCCAAGCTGGAAGATGTAGTTCAATGGCTAACAGACACACAGATCGGTCATATTGAGCTCGAAGATATTGAAAAGAAATTGGAGAAACCTATACCAAGTGCAGAATACGGGTGGATTAAAAGATTCAGTCTGGTAGAGGCGACTTTCTTCCCATAGTCAGTGGAGGCACCAGAGTTTATAATGCAATTTGCACAATTCTATAATCCCGACACTAGGCAATGTGTTGATGCAAATGAAAAATTGGTGATTGATTTGTCCCCTAATATGTTGGCCCTATTCTTCCAGATTCCCACCAAGAAGGAGGTACTAGTTGAGGGAGAGGAAGATGGAGAAAGAGGATGGAATCAAAACATGAGCCAGTGTAAAAAGAGAATGAATGAGGAATGGCTCAAGGAAGAAAGGAAAATGGGCATGAAATAAAATGAGATTTTGAGATAGGATTTCAAAGAGCCACAAAGAGATATAATCATAATGCTTAGCAAGGCCTTCGACAAACCTAACTGTCGACACTTTCAGCCATGGATTTTCTCATTCATGCTAACAATTTTGGATGGACGATAGTACTATGAATGGGCTCAAATTTTGTTGGATAACATAAGAGACCAGCTTAAGGAGGTACATAATATAAATAAATTATTCTTCACATCTTATATTGTTTGGGTGGCAGCCAGATCCGGTCAATTTCCAGCGCTATAGACTAAGGGCACATTGGGGGAAGAAGAAGGACATAATGTCATGTGGGAATACTACACCCATGTGTCACTAAAAGAATCTCAGCTGCATTATAAGAGAATAAATGAGTCATTTTTGTTTCCAATCATTATAAGGCTAACAGGTGACACTATATTCAGGCTCAGTAAGGATGCAATGGAGTTGGTAAACAAGTGGGGTGTTGGTTCATATAGAACTCTTGATCTACCTATCTGAGAGTGAGTGGGTTCACTGGAGAACCATTTTTGTTGCCCAGGTATTGTACAGATAGAATAATTTTGTTAGAATATGCAAGAAAAATGGTACATTTACAAAAAAATTTGTCCTCAAGGCATAAGACAGGGGTTACAAGTGAAAATTTCCCCTTAAGTTTATCATTATTTTCATGTCCAAAGATTCATGTGGCAAAGGCTACCAAACAAGAATTGTAATAACTACAGTTGAAGCCTTTCAATGATGCTAGGAAATTTTATGACCCATAAAATAATTTAAAAGGATTGATGCCTAAAGTGTATGAAGGACATCAGCCTACCCTGGAGGATTTTTGGGCCAATCTTCAGGATAGCTTTGAGGCAAGGGAGAAATATTACCATTGCCTCACTGTTCATCAAATAAGGGATTTTGGTATTGAGACCAACCTACCCAAACAATTACATGATGATGGTATTTTGCTGGTCACAGCAAGAAGTGGTATATATTGATACCATCTCTCAACCAATAATATATAGAACCAAGAAGTGGTTAAGTCTAAGGATTAAACTAGCTGCCTCCAAAGGAAAACAAAAGAATATCTCGACTGACAATCCTCAATCAAGGATACATAAGGAATATATAAGGAGAACATGGTCAGAGTCGAGGAAGAACACATCTACAGACCCAAAGGAGGAAGCTGAAATTCCTTTGACCGCAAAAGATCTGAAGCAAAAGTTTAATAAAAAAATGAAAGAGGTCAAATATTTGGCAAAACAGGTGAGTTTAGGTATTACTGCTGGCCTAGGGGCCACACCACAAGAATAAATTCATCCTATTAGGCCTGCTATTGCAGGTGTTCTAGCAACAACAAACAACCTTCTCAAGAGGCTAAACCTTCTAGTGCTACTACCACTCCTACCACCACTGCTACTACCTCTATAACAACAACACCCACCACCACATCAACTGCATTTGTTGCACCAGCTGTGTCAACAATGTCTCCACCTTTGGTTACAACAATGGTCACTCCAACTTTTGTTGTTTCACAAATGCATGCGCCTGCAATGACTCCTACCACTGAAATGGTAACTATTCAAAATGTGGAGTCTGACATAGACCAAGATGAGACTGAGATGGCACCAAATAAGGTAGGGCCTAAGAAGAGGAAAATAATGACTCCTTCTAGTGCAGATAAATGAAGAGAGCCTCTCGTGCAAAAAGTATCAGAACTTACACAAGTAACCTCGATGGATGTAGATGATTAGGGTCCGCAAGGGCAGCAACAAGATAAAGAGGGGGAAATGAGACAAGGGAAGGATGAAGAACATGATGAAAGACTTGTCCTCACTCCACGGGATGTAGAAAACTTATTGAAAGATATCACAAGTGGAGAAACAGAGCAACAAGGTCAAGAGCCAACCAAAGACTTCAATGATCAAGTGAGCAAGAAATTAGAAGAATATCAGCAGCAACTTGATGTTGATAGTGCTTTACAAGAAAACTTGGCTCAGTAAATTCTCTCAAAACAATAACAGCTTGCCATACTAGTATGTACTACCCTTGGAGAAACCCAAACTCCTCCAAATACACAGGTTGGAGAAGAATAACAACAATAGTTGTAGGAATAGTCACAAGAAGTTGGAAGGGTGACAACACAGGTAAACACCAAAGGGGGGAGTAGAGATGAAGGAGCACCATGATGGTTAACCTTCTATTTTAATAAGAAACAAAAGGTGGTGTTTCCTAAACTCTCACTACAATAGGGTATTAGGGAGAAGCCAAAGAAAACAAAGAAGGCCAAAATGATTCATCATTTATCTAGAACTAGATCTGGTGAAGTAGTTATGGATATTGCATCCCTTGTGGAGGCTGAAGGAGAGGGTCCTTCTACATATCAAGTATCACAAGTTAGGCTTGGGAAGCAGACAAAGTGGGGAGATCTTGACACTTTAGAATTTTCTACTATTATAGTGAGGAGCGGAGTGGAGAAGGAGCATAACTCCTAGTTGCAGGTAAAGGCACAATTAGAATAATATAAGAAATTGATTATGGAGATGGGGAAGTCTTTGGATTCAAGGGCAGATGACACACTGCCATCCATATCATCACTCTCATAAGGTGATGTAAGAGCTTTAATTGAAATAAGGAAAGTAGCTACCACTACGAAATCATGGGCAAAGGATAACATTTCAAAGGTAAAACTTTTTCTACAGCATACAACAGGAATTTATGAAAGCGTCCTCAAAATAGAGAAAGCAATAAGAGACTACTCAGTAAATTGGGAAGTGAGAATTAGAGACTTCACCAAGCAGTGCAAAAACTTGAATAAAATATTGGCCTTGGGCGAAGAAGTGATTAAAAATGAAGATTTGATGGGACGAGATGATTTTGATAGTTTGCAATCTTATATCTTTGCAATATAATTTAAGATAGAAGTTCTTGAGCAGTGTAGGTCGAGGATTTTGGAGGCACGTGCTCCTCTTTTGAATTCAATTAGTAAATATGATAATTTTATAAAGAAGTTGTTAGGGGCATATGGTCACGACATTTTGAGAGATGGTCGCCTGAAGGAAGGTATAGTGTTAGATCAATGGGACCAGTATGCGGCTCATCACTTTGCACCTACAGTGGAGTTTAATATAGAGTTAATGGATAGGTACTCATTTTTTACTTCTCAGTGTATACATGCGAAGGGAGTAATTGATAAATTGGCCAATAGATGGGAGCAAGGAAAGCAAGTTTTGAAGAAATCTGACTTCCGGATTTCGTATGTTGTTGATCCTCCTGAAGATATAGCTGCATGTTTTATTAGTAACTATAAGAGCTATAAAGGGAGTAAAGGATAAACATATAGTTTCCACACATACAATTTTGACTACTTTTTGAAGATAATTTTGGTTACCACAAAGGCTAAGAGTTCAACTACTGCACACCAACTTCAGTTTTTGGGCAAATTCTACATGGTTGTAATGGCCAATTTTGGGAACGCGTGTTTCGTAGTAGTAGTTAATTGGTAGTTTTACTAGAGTTTAAGGCAAAGACTTGCATGTCAACTGCAACTCCTTTTTTTGTAGCCTTTAGTTTATATGGCTTTAATTCCTAGAATTTAGGACTTGAAACTCTATAAATTTAGAGATTATTTTTACACATTTTATGTATATTTTTATGAGTTTAAAAGATTTTGTGATACTCTATGAAGTTTAATACAAAAAGTGGCTTGTGGATTGCCTAATCTACTTGTGTGTTATATATGGTTATGTTCTTCGTCATATGGTAACTTCTATTATTTATATCAGCAACTAGTTCTTTTGGATGCTTTGTTATTTTATGAATCATATTGCGCATGTAAATGGTATATGAGGATTAAATTGATAGGGTGATTATTGGCTTGATGATATTCATTTTCGTGGGTATGTAAAGTTGTCTAACTTTGTATATTTTCTGGAGTTAGTCATTTGAATGTTGATTTAGTAATATTGATAATATTGGGCTATGAAATTCTAACCGTGTGCATCATTCAGTTGTTATTGTGTTCAATTCATTGTTATTTCCTTGTTCCCCTAATCTATCTTTTGTTGTTTATTTTTTAGAGAATCTAAATCATAAAATACAAAAAAAAGTAGGTAATTTGAAGTTGTTCCAACCAATAGGCCCCTTGATAGGTACAATCGCATCAACTATTGAGTTACCCATCACCATCGACACCCGACTATAGAGACCTTGGAGTAGATAGTTTCCCAAAACTTGTTGTTTTTCAGGAGAGGTGGTGAGTGTTCACATAAACTACCTGACTGTTGGTGAGTGTGTCAAAACACCCGTCAATAGATAGATGTCCTTGATAACTATTTTGACTTCAAGGAGGTTCTAGAGGACCAAAAGGTGAAGTTGGCCAAGATGAAGTTGAAGGGGTCAACACTGACTTGGTGGAATTACACTCAGTCAGAGAGATTGAGAAGAGGGAAGCCCAAGATTAACATTTGGGACATAATGGTAACAAAGGTAAAGGCCCAATTTCTATCGGGTGACTATGAGATTCAAATCTTTAGGAGACTACAGAACCTAAAGCAAAAAGAGATAGATGTGATAACATATACAGAAGAGTTCCATAAATTGAGCCTGAGGGCAGGGCACCATGAAGATGAAGTGGAGAAAATAGAAAGGTATATGAATGGGTTGAGACATAGCATACAAGATGAATTGAGTCTAACTACCCCTAGGAGTGTAGAAGAATGTTTTCAGTTGGCCACAAGTGCAGAAGAGAAGGTTAAAAGGAGGAAGGAGCAGTAGGCCAGGGGTAAAGGAAAGAACATTAGAGGAAGAGGAAACTTTGGAGGAGGTAGAACACAATTCTAAAAGCATCAAGGGGAGACTAGTGGACAACAATAATAAACCAATGAGAAAAGAGGTGGATTCAAGGGCATGAGATCTAACGCAAGAGGTGGATTTGGAAAACAAGGAAGAGGATCAAATAAATTCTCGAAGAATTGTTTTTAATGCGGCCAAATTGGTCACCCTGCTTGGAGATGCTCGGACAAACCAAGTACAAGATCATATGAAGGAGAAAGGAGGACACAAGTTGTTCATGAGGAAGAGGCAAAGAGTGTGAAGTCACCATCATTACTTGCAGAACCTATGGTAGGGGAAAACCTACTCATAAGGAGGATATTGATCAAGGTCCCAACCGTCAAGGAACCACCACAAAGAAAATCTTTGTTTAGAACCACATGTATGGCACAAGGAAAGGTATGTAAAGTGGTAGTTGACTTCGGTTCCACTGATAATTTAGTTGCAGTAGAGATGGTAGAAAGGTTAAAATTAAAGAGGATCCCTCACCCCATGCCATATAAGGTGTCTTGGCTAAATAAGGGTCAGCAAATACTTGTCAACGAGCAATCTTGGATAGAGTTTAGTATTGATCCTTATGAGGATAAAATTTTGTGTGATATCATTCCCATAGATGTGTGCCACATCCTACTTGGCAAGCCTTGGCAGTATGATAGGGAAGCCCAACATGATGGAAAGAAGAATGTATTTGTCATCAAGAAAGGGGAAATATATTATACCCTTACCCCACTAAAGGAAGATGAGAGTGCAGTCCATGAAGGACCTAGTGTAATGGTGGTGAAGGAGAAGGGGTTTATGAAGAACCTGGAAGAAGAGGAGTGTGGGTACGCAATTGTGGGGAAACCAATCTCAGAAGCAGTAGATAATGATAGCAAGGAAGTCCCTAGAGAGGTGCAGACCTTACTTGATAAGTATGAAGGTATAGTAGTGAAGGAATTACCTAATTCTTTGCCTCACATCCATGATGTGAGTCATCATATTGACCTAATTCTTGGTGCAAGTCTTCCCAACAAGGCGGCATACAAAATGACACCTCAACAAAATGAGGAGATCAAGAAGCATGTCCAAAAATTGCTTGATAAGGGCTTGGTAAGAAAGAGTTTGAGCTCATGTGTTGTGCCAATTGTTTTGGCACCCAAAAAAGATGAAGATTGGAGGCTTTGTACAGATTCAAGGGCTATTAACAATATAACCATTAGATATAGATTCCCCATTCCCCAGATGGAATATCTTATGGGCAGTCTAGCTAGGGAAAGGTAATTTACTAAAATTGATTTAAAAAGTGGCTATCACCAAATAAGGATCAGAGAGTGATATGAGTTGAAGACGGATTTCTAGACTAATGAAGGCCTGTATGAATGGCTTGATCATGTCTTTTGGGATATCTAATGATCGATTACATTCATGAGACTCATGAATGAGGTCCTAAGAGACTTCATAAACAAGTTTGTGGTAGTATACTTAGATGAGATTTTGGTATTCAGAAAGACAAAGGAGGACCATTTGGAACACTTGGATAAGGTGTTAAGAAGGTTGGATGAAGAAAAATTGTTGATCAATCTCAAGAAGTGTGAATGGATGAAGGAAGAGTTGATATATTTGGAGTTTGTGATTTCACAAGGAACTTTGAAGATGGATCCACAAAAAGTAGAGGCCATACTCAACTGGCCAACACCTAAAGAAGTTGGGGAAGTCAGAAGTTTCCATGGTTTAGCAAGCTTCTACCAAAATTTCATCAATAATTTCGGTCATATTATGGCACCCTTAATAGATACCATTAAAGGAGAGAAGAGGAATAGATTCCAATGGACCAAGGAGGTTGATCAGATTTTCTAGTACCTCAAGACAAGGGTAGCACACCAACATATCCTTACTTACCTGATTTCGATAAGGTATTTACAATAGAGTGTGATGTCAGTGGCTATGCCATAGGGGCAGTGTTGAGTCAAGAGGGGAAGCCAATAGCTTTCTTTAGTAAGAAATTGAATGAAGCCAAAAAGAAGTATTCATTCTATGATTTGGAGCTATATGCCATGGTGAAAGCACTTAAAAAATGGAGACACTACCTACTACCCAAGGTGTTTGTGGTATATATAGATAACCACGCTTTGAGTTTCCTAAACAATCAAGAGAAGTTGATTCATCAGCACATGAAGTGGGTAGAGCAATTGCAGTCCTATACTTTTACCATAAAGCACAAGAAAGGGCAAGCTAACAAGGTAGTTGATTCTTTGAGAAGGAGGAAAATGATGATACAAGAGGTGCAATTTCAAAGTGTGGGAATTGATTCCTTAAGAGGTATGTATCAAAATGATGTAGACTTTCATGAAGTGTTTGTTGTTTGTGATCAGTCATAGGGCTCTTTTCATAGTGAGTATGTAGATTATGTATTACAAGGTGGTCTTTTGTTCAAAGGGGCTCAATTGTGTGTCCCAAAGTTTTCCATTAGAGAGAACTTAATCAAAAAAAGCATAGTGGAAGTCTAGGAGGACATTTTGGTTGTGACAAGACCTTGGATTAGGTCAAAAGATTCTATTATTGGCCTAAGATGCATCTAGATGTGAATAAGTTCATGGAAGGTTGTGGTATATGTCAAAGAGCAAAGGGTTCAAGTTCTAATGCAAGGTTGTATCAACCTTTTCCCATACCTAATAGACCATGGGAAGCCATCAGTATGAATTTTGTTTTGGGTCTACCATGGACCACAATGGGATATGGCAGTATGTATGTAGTTGTAAACAAGTTTAGCAAGATGGCTCACTTAATTGCATGTAAGACAACTAATGATGCCTCTCACATTGCAAAATTATTCTTTAAGGAGATTGTAAGGATCCATGGATTGTCGTTATCCATTGTGTCTGACAGAGATTCAAATTTTATTGGAAATTTTTGGAGAATATTGTGGAGAAAACTAGGAACCAATTTGACTTTTAGTTATGCCTATCATCCTCAAATGGATGAGCAAACTAAGGTTGTCAACAACTCATTAGGCAACCTATTGAGATGTCTAACTAAAGACCATAATCAGTCATGAGATCTAATCCTATCGTAGGAAGAGTATGCATACAATAATTCAATCAACCGGAGCATAGGAAAGAGTCCATTTGAAGTTGTCTATGGAGTGCATCCCAAAGGTATCTATGAATTGAGATATTTGAGTGGAATGGATAGGAGGAGCGCCCAAGGTGAATACTTTGCAGTAGCCATGCATGACATCCATAAACAAGTCAAGGAGACACTTGAGAAGAATGTGAAAAAGTATAAGAGGAAGGCGGACTTGAAGAAGAGAGATGTACAATTCAAGGTGGGTGATCTAGTATTGGCACATTTGAGGAAGGAGAGATTGCCAAAGGGAAAGTGCATGAAGCTAATGATGAAGAAAAGAGGGCCATGTAAAGTGGTTCACAAGTATGGTAACAATGCTTATGAGATTGAACTCTCACCGGGGGTGGCTATCTCACCTATATTCAATGTAGCATATTTGTATCCCTGTAAGGAATTGGAATTTGTAGATCAAAGAGAAGAAGGAGCTGAAGATGCTAATATGGGATGGGTCAAGGACCTTCCACCTACTTAGCCTATGAGACTTGAAGCTATTTTAGACTCAAGAGAAGTGAAGAGGAGAAGGAGGAAAGTTTATAAGGAGCACCTAGTCAAGTGACTAGGACTACCAAATGAAGATGCCACCTAGATGTCAGAGGAGGATATAGCACAACATGGGGTCTATGTTGCAGATCTCATTTCATCATGAGCATGAAATCTTTCCTCTTTGGGTGTATGGTGCAAGAGCACTTAGAGTTTAGTTTCTATGTCAGTCAAATGTTTGAGTCTTAGGAGTTAGGGGTCATGTCATTTTGTTTCAATAAGGTCTATGGAGACCATTTGTAATGTCATTTCATGTTTTCAAGTTTGTATGTCAGAGTTGGAGTCATAATTTGCAAGGTTGTAAAAATTGTCAAATGTTGTCATCAGGATAGTTTTCCCAATAAAGTGTCATTGTTGTTGTCAAAGTGGTCATCGGGATAGTTATCTCGATAAAAGGGTCATCAAGATAGTTTCTTCAATCGGGATTGCCAAATATTTTTTAACTGACTATGGAAGGTTATGTCAATAGTTATCCAATTGCCTCGTTCGGTATAGATATGCTGACATAGGGACATCGGGGTAAGTTTTCTTTATCAAAGTTTCACAAAAAGGTTACCTCACCAATATTAGTCATTTTGATGGGTGAAAAAAAAACTTCAATTCGGGATTGCTATCCCGATGTTGATGTACAGTAGTGTTTTGTCAGTTCGAATGTGTTATTTTGATGTCAGTGTTAAAATTTGATTTTTCAAATCTGGTAATCAAACAGTCATGCAGTCCAATGGTCATAGCGGGAAAGTGCATAAATTTGGTATAAATTGTATAGCAACGATTGCAAACCAATTCAAAAGTGTATTTTTGAGAATTTATAAATTTCATTTTGTAACATAGTTTCAAAATTTTGCAATCATTGGCATTGTATTGAAGGATCACTTTTCTGTAATTCCTTTATTTTATGTACATATATGTTTTTGTATGAATTTGATTTGATTGGGAAATTGGCAACTAGGGGTTTATTCACGATTCGACAATTCTCCCTATCTTGCATTGATAAGCTTGACTACTTGTGTTCACCAACAATCAAATAACAAGGGAAAATATCTCTAAATGTATCTACAAGAAAGAGATGATGATTATTCTAAATAAACTTAAATAATGGTGCCCTTACCTATTAGGTGACAAATTCTAAAGTAAATTTTATCATTATAGTTTGGAATCTTTTGGAGCAAAGGGTGTCCTCACCTAAACAAAAATGTGTGTAACTAACATCTGATGAATAAAGATGAACAATAAATACCCTAACTGGTGCTGAGAGGGGGAGCTGAATCAATACATACAAAAACTTCTCAACAACTTATCAGGTTAAAACAATGCTAACCGGTTGTCTTCATTACTGAACTTAACCATGGAAATACCGGTTAAACACAGTAAGACTTCAGACAACTTAAACCACTAAAACTGAATACTTCAAATATCACTCAATACTTGATAACTACTTCACCCATATACATATGAAAGTGTTGTATCAGTAATACCATAACCATTAGCTCTACATGCATAATCACCTAAACAAAGAATGCTTAATCATCACATGAAAAATGCACAACTCATGACACACAGATTTTTCACGTGGAAACTCAAATGGGAAAAACCACGGTGGGGATGAATACCCACAAGCTTGTTTTGAACTCTTTTGAAGCTTGCTCTATTATGATCCTAGTTCAGTTAAAGACTTTACAATAAGGTTCTGCTAGGAACCGATCCTGTTAAAGATCACCTGGTTAAGGGATGGCTATATAGCATGTTAAAGGTTGAAACCCTATTAAAGGTTACCTTGCTAGAGGATTTGAAGAAATCAATGAACTTGAGTCACCTGGTTAGAGGATTTACAATAAGCATGTTAAAGCTACCCGGTCAAGGGATTTTCCTTTTGTTGAAATGGTTAGAAGGCAACAAGTAAAACTCTAATCTGATAACAACACTATATGCTAAGGCAAATCCTTTTTAGTTCCTCTACTCTGCAATCACACTCTACAGTTTTCCACTCACTGGTCTGGCAATTATCTCATCACTTGGATACACACACAAATTTTGCCAACGACAAAAATATCAAAACTCATCGACCTTATAGACAGGAATTAGGTCGGAAACACAAACCCTAAACCCTAATCAATTTAGGTTTACAATTACAAGCGGTCCAATCCTGATCGTCCAAACATATTACATAGAATGAAACAATCTCAAATAGATCACAAGTCATTCTACATCATCCATTCTTCAGCGCACATAGAAATCAGTAACCCATCACTCTTTCTTCTCATACTGCTAAGAAGAATGTTCATTCCCAAGGCAAATATTTAATACAGTCAATCTTCACATGCAATATCCTCAAGGAAATCCTTCACGTGCACAAAAATGACATGGCATCTCGATCTCAACCTTATCTCTTAGCTAACTCATCATAGAATATCATCGATTGCATCACACAAGCTAGATTGCCAAATAGAAAACCCTAAAGCTAAGACTACCAACCGGTAGTCACACTTAGTGAAACCCTGACACCGGTTCACTACATCTCTTCATACCAGTTGACCTATACTTCTTCCAAGCTTCATACTAGTGCATACCGGTGTACCTGCTTGAACACATATTGACATCAATAACAACATACTTTGTCACCACTTCATCATATGCCAACAATCTCCCCCTTTGGCATTGATGGCAATACTTAGTGTAGCATTGCAATTATAAACATCATAGACCAGTGCATCTAAAATATCTTCATCAGATATCTTCTCCCCTATCATATATCTTCTCCCCCTTTGACAACAATGCCAAAGTGGAGGCACAAGCTTCCATACTCCACTATGTTGCTCCCCCTATGGAGTAGAATCCTTCAACACATCAATACTGAAAGATTTGTCACTATAATACCTAGCTGATGTGGAGCACACAACTTTATTTTACTTCATGAAGGCGCAAAACCCCTAATTCACCTCTCAAATAGGTAAATGTAGTCTTCGGTAAGGGCTTAGTGAAGATGTCTGCTAGCTGCTCCTGACTAGAAACATGTTGTAATACAACCTCTCTATTTTGAACCTTCTCTCTCAAGAATGATACTTGAGCTCAATGTCCTTAGTTCTAGCATGCAATACCAAATTCTTGGAAATATTGATTGCACTAGTATTGTCACAAAATATACTCACCGGTTCAGATATAGGTACTTTGAAACCATCCAATACATGTTTTATCCAGATTGCCTGAGTGCGGTTCATAAATGCTGCTACATATTTTGCTTCAGCTGTAGACTGAGAAATACAGCTCTGCTTTTTACTTGTCGAGGAGACTAGTCTTCCACCAAGAAAGAACGCTCCACTGGTTGTGCTCTTCCGGTCATCCACATTACCTCCCCAATTGCATCGGTAAATACCTTGAGATTAAAAATCACCATTGTATGTATACCACAAACCATAGTCAATAGTCCCTTTCAGGTATCTAAGAATCCTCTTTACTACTACCAAGTGGGATTCTCTTGGACTCTTTTGAAAACGAGCTACCATGCCCACTGCATGAGCAATATCTAGTTTGTTGTGCACCACATAGTGCTTCTTACCGATCATTGACCAGTACTCCTTCTCATTCACCAATGTTGAATCATCTTCCTTAGTCAGTTTACAGCCGGTCACCATTGGTGTACCAACCAGTTTTCTCTCCTCCATGCCAAAGGTCTTCAATACCTCTTCGACATACTTAGACTGGGTAATCAAGATACCCTCTTTCATTTGTTGAATCTGTAAACCAATGAAGAACTTTATCTCTCCAATTAGATACATCTCAAACTCTTTCTTCATTTCAACTGCAAATGCATGGCTTATTTCATCATCTCCTCCAAAGATTATGTCATCTACAAATACTTCACAGATCAAAATCTGATCATCTTCAAATTTCAGGTAGATGTTACTATCCTCACTTGTTCTCTGAAATCCTATCTTCACAAGATGAGAGTGTAACCATTCATATCATTCCCTTGGTGCTTGTTTCAATCCATATAGGGCCTTGTGTAATCTACACACCATGTTACTATCTTCTGATAAGGCAAACCCATCTAGTTGCTCAATATACACTTCCTCTTCTAGAATTCCATTCAAGAACACAGACTTCACATCCATCTGGTATACCTTAAATCCCTTAAATGCTGCAAATGCAAGTACCATTTGGACACCTTCCAGTCTAGTCACAGGGGCAAAGATTTATCCATAGTCTTCTCCCTCTTCCTGAGCATATCCCTTGCTTACAAGTCTTGCCTTGTCCCTCACAATTGTGCCTTCTTAATTTAGCTTATTCCTGAAGACCCATTTGGTACCTATGACATTCTTGTGTTCTGGTCTGGGTACCAAGGATCATGTTGCATTCTTTTCTATCTGGTCTAGCTCCTCTTCCATTGCCTCAATCTAGTCTTGGGCTCCAATTCAGAAATCATGCAA
Organism: Cryptomeria japonica; assembly: GCF_030272615.1. NCBI lineage: Eukaryota > Viridiplantae > Streptophyta > Pinopsida > Cupressales > Cupressaceae > Cryptomeria > Cryptomeria japonica. Next base: position 83,865,333 of record NC_081408.1, on the reverse strand, counting down.
GAGTTTTCTTTCACCTTTCTTCTTGTGAGTATCCCTGCATCTTTATCTCCTATGATCTATTTGGATCATGATGTAGTTTCACATATCTAGGAATGACTCTAGTTGGTTCTACTTGCTTCTCCTCTTCTTTTTCACTTACTTCTTCTGCAGCTTCTACCAATACAAGAACACTGAGGTCTTTACTTTTTTCTTTCTTAACCGATTCCCAGAATGCTATACCCGGTTCATCTTCCTCTTTCTTGTTGTAGGTTTCCTCGAGATCCTTAGGGGATTCATCAACCCTGACATTGATACTCTCAACAATTTTCTGAGTCCTATTATTGTAACATTTGAGAGCTTTTCTCTTAGTGGAATATCCCAGAAATATTCCTTCATCACATTTAGCATCAAACTTGCTTAGATGCTCAGCTCTCTTGATGTAACACTTACTACCAAATACTTTACAATAAATCATAGTGGGAGTCTTCCCGGTCCAATACTCATAAGGAGTTTTATCTTTACCTTTCTTGATGAGTACCCGATTCATAGTATAGATTGCAGTGCTCACCGCTTCTCTCCAAAAAGTGTGAGCAACCTTTCCTTGGATCAGCATTGTTCTGGCTACTTCAACTACAGTCCTGTTATTCCTTTATGCTATGCCATTCTGTTGTGGTGTCCTTGGGGCAGACAACTGCCTCTTGATACCACTATCTTCATAGTACTTGTTGAATTCATCAGAAGTGAATTCACCTCCTTGAACAGTTCTTAGGCATTTTATCTTTTGCAACTTTCCTTCTCTACTAATGCTCTAAAGGCTTTGAACTTTCTAAACACCTCAAACTTGTCTTTCAAGAATGTGACCCACATCATTCTTGAGAAGTCATCAGTAAGAATCATGAAATACCTATCTCCTTGAATACTTCTAGTTTTCATAGGACCACACAAATTGGTATGCACAAGATCAAGTAATTTTTCTACTAAAAAAGACTTACCTTTGAAAGTTGAGGAAGACATCTTCCCAAGTTGACATTCTCTACACAAAGAATTCTTCGGTTTGTTCAGCAAAGGAAATCCTCTTACTGCCTTGATCTTACTTGCCTTTACAATATTATCAAAATTAATATGACAAAGTCTCTTATGCCATATCCAACTATCATCAAACTTTTCCATCAGACACCAACTTATCTTGGCATTCATCTGAAACAAGTTACCTCTGGTTTTCTTACCGGTGGCAATAAGTTCACCACTCTTTCCAATTATACTGCAGACTCCACCTTTGAACTCTAGAACGAGTCCTTTATCATTTAGCTCAGCAACACTCAAAAGGTTATTCTTAAGACCTTCTACCCAGTAGACATCATCTGCACTGCTCTTTCCATTCAGTGAGATGGATCCTTTACCTTTTACCAAGCAAGGTGCATCATTGCCAAACCTGACAACACCTCCATCATATTCTTCTACAGAGAAACTTTCCTCAATCACCAGTCATGTGGTGAGAACAACCACTATCAATAATCCACTCATTAGAGTTGTCAATGTGAGAGACAAGTTCTTTCTTGTCAGACACTTCTTCCTTTACAGCTACAAACACTATGTCCTCATTCTCTTCATCCTCAGATTCTTCATCAGTAACACCTTCATCCACTGCAACAAGATAGTTTCTTCTATTTCTTCATTTATACTTTCTAAACCTCTTCGATTTATCCTTATTATCATTGTTAGGACAGTTAACAGCTATATGTCCTATCTTATTACAGGAAAAACATTTTAAAGGAAGCTTACCTCTGTATTTTCCAGTGCCTTTTGGAAGTTTCTTGGCAAGAAGAGCTTCAAACTCTATCAGAATCTCTTCATCATCCATACCTTTTCTTTGCATGGATTTATAACTGGTACTTACTTCTTTTCCTTTTTTGGTTGGTGCAATGGATGCTCTAAAAGTTGACTCGGTCTTCTAAACACTGCCATCATAGCTATTCAACTCATATGCAGTCAACTTTGCAATGATAGAGTCTAAGGATACCTTGGTTTTGTCAATAGACCTTAGTTCCTGAATAGCAGCAACTTTGATTGCATAGACCAGTAACAATGATCTCAAAACTTTACTGACAATGATGGCATCTTCAATTGTTCCACCAGTGCTCTTGATATCTCCAACAACAATCTTGATCCTTATGCCATATTGCTGAATGGTTTCCCCTTCAACCATCCTCATGTCTTCAAATTTTTCTCTAAGGCTCTCTTCCTTGGCTTGCTTGACATATTCATCACCGCCATAAATAGTTTCCAATGTGTCCCATACATCCTTAGGAGTGTCCTTATCTTGTACATCAATGAACTCAATATCAGACAAACTGCTAATAAGGGCTTCCATGACTTGCCCATTTTCTTGAATCTCTCTTTTCTAATCATCGGTTAGAGTGCCAATGGGGATTACATAGGCATTCTCAACATATCTCCAATGTTGAGCACCCAAACTCTTGATATAGATCTTTATTTTGTCCTTCCATATTTTGAAGTTATCTCTATTGAACTTAGGACCTTCCCTCTTCATCATTAAGGCAGGATCTTTTACCTCAAGCGGTTAAGCTTATATCACCGAGGACCTGGAGTTTCTCTGATACCAATTGATGAATAATGATGAACAACAAATACCCTAACTGGTACTAAGAGGGGGGTTGAATTAGTACATACAAAAACTTCTCAACAACTTATCAGGTTAAAACAATACTAACCGGTTGTCTTCATTACTGAACTTAACCATGGTAATACTGGTTAAACACAGTAAGACTTCAGACAACTTAAACCACTAAAACTGAATACTTCAAATATCACTCACAACTTGATAACTACTTCACACATATACATATGAAAGTGTTGTATCAGTTTTACCATAACCATTAGCTCTGTATGCATAATCACCTAAACAAAGAATGCTTAATCATCACATGAAAAATGCACAACTCATGACACACAGATTTTTCATGTGGAAACCCAAATGGGAAAAACCACGGTGGGGATGAATACCCACAAGCTTGTTTTGAACTCTTTTGAAGCTCGCTCTGTTAGGAGCCTAGTCTGATTAAAGACTTTACAATAAGGTTATGCTAGGAACTGATCCTATTAAAGATCACCTGGTTAAGGGATGGCTATATACCCTGTTAAAGGTTGAAACCCTGTTAAAGGTTACCTTGCTAGAGGATTTGAAGAACTCAATGAACTTGAGTCACTTGGTTAGAGGATTTACAATAAGCCTGTTAAAGCTACCCGGTCAAGGGATTTTCCTTGTGTTGAAATTGTTAGAAGACAACAGGTAAAACTCTGATATGATAACAGCACTATATGCTAAGGCAGATCCTTTCCAGTTCCTCTACTTTGCAATCATACTCTACAGTTTTCCACTTACTGGTCTAGCAATTATCTCATCACTTGGATATACACACAACTTTTGCCAATGACAAAAATATCAAAACTCATCGACCTTATAGACAGGAATTAGGTCGATAACACAAACCCTAAACCCTAATCAATTTAGGTTTACAATTACAAGCAGTCCAATCCTGACCATCCAAACATATTACATATAATGAAACAATCTCAAATAGATCACAAGTCATTCTGCATCGTCCATTCTTCACCGCACATAGAAATCAGTAACCCATCACGCTTTCTTCTCATACTGCTAAGAAGAATGTTCATTCCCAAGGAAGACATTTAATGCAGTCGATCTTCACATGCAAGATCCTCAAGGAAATCCTTCACGTGCACAAAACTGACATGGCATCTCGATCTCATCCTTATCTCTTAGCTAACTCATCATAGAATATCATCGGTTGCATCACACAAGCTAGATTGCCAAACCGAAAACCCTAAAGTTGAGACTACCAATTGGTAGTCACAAGTAGTGAAACCCTGACACCAGTTCACTACATCTCTTCATACTGGTTGACCTGTACCACTTCCAAGATTCATACTGGTGCATACCAATGTACCTTCTTGAACACATATTGACATCAATGACAACATACTTTGTCACCACTTCATCATATGCCAACAACATCCTAATTTATGATTATAAGAATTTTATTAGAAACACAAAGAAAAATGTCATGACCAATGCATTTTCATACAAATATGAAGAAGAAGTTTTTATTATTTTCTCTATCAAGTTGATACCCCCTTAAATGAAAGAGATTAGTTAAGTATGGGTAGCTCATCCAAAAAATTTAGCTATTATTTTCTAGATAGAATAAGATCCTTAGTTTGTGTTAGGATTTGCATGCCAAAGACAAGTACTTAAACATAATTACTACTTTTATGTATATCACAACTCACAACTCAAGCCTCAATCATTCATAAAACTTCATTCTTTCCTACCAAAAGTCAATCATGTTTTTAAAGAGATACAAGTGTGTCAAGAAAATTATCTTTTGGGATCAACTTAAGCATGATGTCAAAAATTTTGTGGTAAGTTGTGGTGTATGTTATCACAACAAAGGGGAGACAATCAAGCCACTAATATTTTATATCTCCTTCCTACTTAAACTTGGTGGTAACTGTATAGTATGGAAATAAGGTTTCACAAGTCTATCTATGTAAACAAGGAAAATGACCTATTTCACACACATCACATTAAAAGGGGGATGAAATAAATTGATCCAACATAAATTTTATTAGGAATATGGTTGGATTTTGATTGGAGTCCTATTTCCTTTTGTTTGAGTTGAAGATGCAATTAAAAGGATGCAAATTGAGTGCAAAGAATTAGGTTAGGAAGTGTATGCATGAACTAGCAAATTAGACTAAATACTCTAACTAATAATGGAACAAAAACTTCACAACATGTACAAAAATGGGAAAGGAATCTAATTGTACATGTGTGACTAAAATCTATTGTTGATCTTGTAGGACCAGGGCGCCCAGAACGCCTTGGTCTTATGAGGTTGAGTTTTTGTCGGAAGATCCAGATCTTGAGACTGTCTGAGTGCCACCACTCAAAACTGATGCAGAACGCCTTGGTCTTCTGAGGTTGAGTTTTTGTTAGAAGATATTGATCTTGAGACTATCTAAGTGCCACCAATAAAAACTAATGCAGAATGCCTTGGTCTTTTGTATTAACCTTTTGATGCCTTTTGAGGTCTCCTAGCTCTATCGAGTACCTGTATTTGTACACAACAAGAAATAAAAGGGGTTGCGGATAGGGATTTACATTAGGTCAAACCTTAGGTTTGGAATTGACCATATAATTAAATTGAAATTGAATTTCAATTAAATTGGAAATTTTTCCTTTTGAGGGCAGGGCTAGATTTGACATGCTTGAATGTAGATGAATATACCTCCAAATAGGTAATGCAATGTTCTTAGGATAAGTCCTCCATGTGTTGATGAAATAACGTGATAAATCATATAAAATGCATCATGAAATCATAGATAAAACATAAATGGAAGATGTCTTGATATAGTTTGTTGCTCCTTGAGTCAAATCTTCTCTTGAGGGAGAATAATTTCTCTTGAATTGTATAATAATGTTAATATAAGATAAGATCATCAAAATGAATTGAGAGGAACACCTTATATAGGGATTTCATAATTAAAATCACCTTTAGGCCAACTTAGATTTGATATATTTTCATACAAAGCAGGATTTGACTTAGATAATACAACCAAATTATCCTTCTAAAATTTGGCGAAAAAAGTGTGGGACCAGGGTGGTAGGTCACCCTAGTCTTGGCAACAATTTTTTGACTTTCGAGGATGCAAGATAACGAGGTTCTAATGTTGATTCTATCATGATGACTCAAACCATAATGTATAGATATGTAGAATGTATCTTGGAAGTTGAAATTGGGGTAGGATTAAGGATAAATTAGGATACAATGATAAAGGGCACACCTAAAATCAAGGGCCTAAATAAGAGTGTGATGATGTAATAAAGTGGAATAAGACCCATAGTATTAATTAATTTAAATCAATAAATGGAGGAAAGGGAAATACTAACATAGGCACTAGGAGAGTGTAAAATTGGACACACTAATAAAGGTGTTCAATTTACGACTCTACAATAACTATGTTATTTTGGTAATTGTTGATTATTTAAATAAGCATGTTCACTTTTGTACCATGTCCCAACATTACATAACACTACACTTTTTTTCCATAATCTTCAAACTTCTTGGTATGCCCCTCTTTATTATTAGTAATTATAATTCTACCTTCATAAGCAACTCATATGAATTATTTTAAGATTTAGTGCACTTAATGGAATTCAACCTATCATCCTTAGATTGATGGTCAAACTAAGGTAACAAATGCATAAAAAAATATCTTAGATGTTTTATATCAAATAAATATGGGTAATATACCAAGTGGTTTTCACTCAAAGAATGGTCATACAATACCACTTACCATAATGCATCCAAGATAATATTCTATGAGGATCTTTAAGATCAACCGACCTTCTTTAACCATTTATGTTCTATGTTATTCTAGGGTACAAGTGCTTGAAAACTCCACTAATGAGAGAAAGTTCCCAAGGTTCTTAGGGATAATTTGATACAAGAAAAAATAAAATTAACATAGTTCTAATAATATATTATTCAAATAAGTGTCTCAAATCCATCTTTCGAATATTTGTATGTGAATTTTTTTTTGGCCTCATATTAGAAAAATTGGCCTCTCGATTTGTCTGGGAATTATTTTCCATTTCTCAAATACTTTGGGAATTATATAAGAGGTTGTAAGGTTATACAATTGCATTATGATGTGTAAGTATCTTATGACATTGTAAGAAGGAATGTGTAAGAGCACTTAAGAAGGGAATTATATTATAATATCAGCTAGCATTATAATAGGTCAAGATGTGTCTTTGAATGAATTAAATAAGTTGAAATTGAGTACCCAAATCAAGGAATTACATATGAAAAGCTATGATAGTTGTGAGAGCATATTTTTAAAATACCTTAGAGGACCATTACCAACTTAGGTATTAAAATTTGGGACAAATATGACAATAATTTTGTCATTGTTTATCCCATGGCTTTTGAAATCTTCTCTAGGTTTATAGTTTGATTTTTTCCTATTTATTGGTGCTTGAAGGTGGAGTATTGTATGGGTTATTTACTTGATTTCTAGGTACTGTTATGTTACAAAAAATTCTCTAGTTATGCATGTTGGTGATACTCTTATCTAGAGGAATGGCCTAGATATTATATGTTAACCATTGTTACCAAATAATACAACTAGTCTTTCTTTTGTAACTTGTGGAAATATTTTTCTCCATGTAAAAATGTGTTATGGTACAACTATTATGGCATACTCTTTCAATAACTATAAAGGTTTTCTATTTTATTTTATTTTCTTTCCTTCAAGATTATTTTAAGAAGCATTTCCTGCACCTTTTTCTTCCCACAAATATTTGAAGTTGATGAACTCTCTTATTTGTGTCTTCGTCTTATAAGTAGTCATTCTTGTGCAACAAGGCTAATCATAAGTTGGGTTTAATTTTTCTTAGCTCATATTAGGTGGTGCAACACATAGGAAAGGTGACATCTAAGCTCACACTTCCCTCCTCTTCAAAGATCCACCTAGTTTTTTTTGTCTCTTGTCTTAAGTTATTCATTGAGGAAAGTACACAAGTACTATCAAAGCTTCCCACATTAGATGAGGAAGAATCCCTCTTCTAAAATTGAATGTAGTATTTGACAAGTGCACCTAGCAACTTCACACTCTTGCTATTGTAGAGGTATTAGTCCAATAGGAAGCCATGTAGTTTAAAGATGCCACATGAGAGCCAACCAACATTGTATCCAAGTTTCCTCATATCAATATTTAAGGATGATGCTTTCTTAAAGGATGTGATGTTAAGAACCCCCATTTTCATAAATGTAGTAGGTTTTAATTAGTATTAGAATGAGAAGATATGCTTTATAGTTTGGTCCTATGGTAAAATAGAATCAAAGTATTTATCCCACATACATGGGATAGTAGTAGTTGTCTTTAGAAAGATTATGTACATAGTAATGAGTTACCAAGTGTAAAGCATCCAAATTATTATAATTAAATGTTATATTGTATTGGCAGGATTGGCCCTTTGAAGCGGACCATTAAATATAAGATATAAGCATTTTATTGATCTTTTTTTTTGTGTGTATGTGTATTATCTTCATTTTATTTGCATGTTTATTGGATTGATTTTTGTCTCTTGATGTCTTGGCTCTAGGTCCATTGACAATAGAGCAATAATTGAATATGGTGGGGATGGTGGGGATGTGAAGCATCTAGATTATTATAATTAGATTTTATATTGTATTAGGAGAATTCATCCTTTGAAGAGGCATATTAAATATAAGATACACGCATCTTATTGTAATTTTTTTGTGTGTATGTGTATTATCTTTGTTTTATTTGCAAGTTTCTTGCATTGTTTTTTGTCTCTTGATGTCTTTGCTCCTCCAAATCCATTGACAATAGGGCAATGATTGAATATGGTGGGGGTGGAAGATCTAGCCAATTGATATGTTGTAGAGAATGAAAGCCTGGACCTCAAGAGTTTTAGTTAGCATCTTTTTTTTATTATTATTATGACTTGGTTGACACTAGATGATGTTTTTTTTTGTTTTTAGCATCATTATAATTTTTTGTATAACACTGAAATTACTATTCCCACTACTATTTTTTACAAATTTACCAATATTAACCAATACATACACACACACATATATGTATATCTATGTACGTATGTATATGTATATGTATATGTATATGTATATGTATATGTATATGTATATACATATACATATATGTATATGTATATGTATATGTATATCTATTCTAAAAACATGTAAATACCATAATTCAAGGCTATAGTTTACTAGAACACCAACTTCTAACATCATAATTTCATTTTACATTTAGATTTTCAATATTTTTTTTATTCTTTTCGAACTTTCCCTATGTGACTTTGATTTAATTCTTTGAGCCCAATCCATATGATTCTGAGAAATGACTTTGTATCCCTCTAACATTTTTTAAGAATATATATAATATATTTTAAATTAATAGAAACTAACACCTATTTTCATTAAAAAAATATATTGGTATCCCTTTAGAGTGAAATGTAGAACATAAAACTTAGTTGAAGCTAAATATTAAGTGAATGGTTCACCTTGTCTAAAAGGTGGAATAAAATTTATAGTATAGAAATGAGAGAAAAGGCACTACTTTTTGTCCATAAAATTTGTTAAAGTGGCCTCCCGAATATTGCATTGTGTTCATGGGTCCCACCTCTATCATTGTTCAAACGAATGCTTTAAATTGTTTTTCAATTTATTGACAAATTCCTTCCAACTTTGTCGCATGTATTGTTTTCTCTCTAAAAGTGCAGAGATATTTGGAAGACTTTACCTTTTACAATCTTTTTAATTAACCCCTCAAAGAATACATATTCCAATGCATTGAAAGATTTCTACATCTAAGTACACAAATTTTTATCTCAAATTTTATCCTCTATATGATTGGATTTTGTACTTCATTAACATAATAACATTTTTAAAAAATTTATTTGTATATCATTAGTTTATATATTTCTATATTTTATTCATTGAACTAAACATTTATAATACTCGTGAAATATGTGTTTTTTTCATAGGATATTCCAATTTAGAAAGTTGTTTGTATTGTCAAAGAAAGTTGCTTGCATTGGCCACATTATATATTTTCTTTTGCCAGAATAGAGTTAGTCAAACTTACAATTAGTTTTTGTTTTTTTCCTTGTAACATTCATTTTCTATGGCCATTTTATTCAATTAAAATGTAAATTTTTGATATTAAATTAAAGGATATACATAAAAATTAAATTATTCTAGTTTAATTTAATGATAATTATAAGAGTAAGGTTCATCTCATAGTGTGTTGGTTAAGTGGTGGTTTGTGTTGTGATCATCAAGATTCAAACTCATGTTGGGTCATTGTGATTACAAGCTTGCGCCTTCGCTGATCTAATGTGCTTGTGAGTTTGAGCCTCAACATTGTTAATTGTGGATGAGGTCCCCCATTTGTGACATCATTGGTTCATAGCTCTAGGTAGTCAAAAGTGTTTCACGTGGTGCAGGAGGGCATGTCATGTTAGCGTCACCAATCACATTAAAAGTTTACCTGATATTTTTTTTTAAATGACAATTATAAGAATAACAATTAAATAATTAAGAGTTAATTTTAAAAAAATAAAAAATAAATTGAAGGGAAATATATTTAGTTTTAGAATAATAGAGAAGAAATAATTTTGATGTCGAATAAAATTCATTTTATCTTGCCCTGAAAATTGTTTCTCTATATTATATCTCAAAATTGAAATAGTAATCAACTTTGTGAAGGATCAACTCCATAGACCGTATAGATCAATTATGTGAGGATGAATGTCTTGTAGCCTATGGATATGATATAATTGAACATGTGTGCCTACTTTTTAATTCGCTTCATTATTTCCTTTTCACTAGATGTTGGTGGCTAATGATGTTTAAAAATATCTAAGGGGAATCATTGAATCAAAAAATTTATGTTCTCCTTAATAATATCAATTTTCTAGCTATCAAAAGATCTAGGAAAATAATCTTGAGACATATAGATGTAGAATAATCGTGTGTATTTAAATTTATTTTCATTATCCAATTCAATAAGATTTAAAAATGAAAAAAAAAAAGATTTGTAAATGAATATATATAATGCATATGATTTCTCAATAAGTTTCATATAAATTTCATCTATAAGACAATGAATGAATGCACATTATATGACTTTAAATATAAGTTCATGTATTAGTGACGATTTTAAGAAATTCTCTTTAAAAAAAGATATAAAATCTTGGCAAGTCTTTCATCTTATTCAAAAAAAATATTAATTTATATTAGACAATCTTTCCTTTTCTTTTCAAAAAATATTTTAATTTTATTGGCATTTTTTTCTAATTCACTGCAAATTAGTAGAATTTTTTTATGAATACTGACAAAAAATAGAAACAAGCATTAATTACCATGATGAATCCTTCATTAAAATAATAAATTATTGGGGAAAAGTAAGAGCATAAAGGTGGTAGTGATTTACTAGTTTAAGTCTTAAGGTGTAATGCTCCTATATATAATTCCTTGATTCCTTAATATTTTAAATCATACCTTGAATATTTTAAATTGACCTTAAATTATTTTTTATCGCCATTGATTTTGTTTACACTCTAACAATTTCGGCTATATCGTAGGTCTCATGGGAATTGGAGTTCTATGGGTACATTTTGGCCCACAAAATTTAACACTAGACATTAGATTATAAATCTTCAATGGCTCAAACACAATTTTGAGCTCAAAGGGCATTAAAATTCCAAGGCTACCTTTTAACCCATGGAATATAACCCCAGCATTTACATCATTTCTAAAATCAATGGAAATGATTAAAAATTAGTGATATGACCCTAAAGTAACCAATAAATATATAATATTATTGGTGAATTAATTATATTTTCTACCATAACTTTTAAAACTAAGGTAAATCTTATTTGATTAGTTATCTAATATTGTGGAATTTTTTTAGTTTACAAGTTAAATAAAATAAATATTTTGGCAATTTAACTAGGGCTAACATAAAATTTTGTAAAAATATGGGGATTCAAGTCATCTTATAGATTGTACCATTAGCCAAATTTTGAATCCCCAATTTCAACTATTAGCCAATTGGGAAATATTCACTGCTAAAAAAATTACTGATAGTAATAAATCATGAACAAAATATACCAAGATGGATCAAGGCAAAAAATAATGAGCTAGAGTCAATCAAAATTTAAATCTAAAGTTTAAAAACTTGGGAGTCAAAAATTATAAATGTGGGATTGATCTAAGAGGAAATTGTAATATCTAGGGAATGAGTGAATGTTTGGATATGAAACATAATAATGGTCCTAATAAATATCTATTATGTGGAGATGGATAATGTGGAATCAAGTGTGGGAGAATGTATAAATGGAGATGTTTTACAACATGGAAGAAAGAGTCCAACTTTGTAAAGAGTGTCATTTATTAATATATAATTATACTAAATAATTTCATCAAAATGGGCCCAAATCTAAATGGGAATTGATACCTATATACAAATTTTACTATTATAAGTTGACCTCACTTTGTGGTGCATCTAAAGCATAGAATAGTCATGTATCTCTAAGTATTTAATCACTTACAAATATGCATGTAAATTAAATATGCATACATAAAAGGATATCAAGGTTAATACAAAGTAATGTATCTCTCTAACAAATATGCATGTAAATTAAATATGCATACATAAAAGGATATCAAGGTTAATACAAAGTAATGTATCTCTCTAGATCTCATCATGTAGGTTCATCCTTCAATGTTTATGCTTCACGAGAAAATATAGAATATATACAATGAATAGCTTATATAATATACATAAATATAAAAAAGAACTTAAATTTTACCATTTAGGGTAATGATAAGAGAGAACTTCTAAAAGATAGAATGGTAGAGATATATTTTCTACACATAAAATGGTAATGTTTCATGTGGTATGAAGGTCATAGGATGACATGGCATACAAAATATTACCATGTTGTCTGATCATGATCATTCTAGTCATGGTAATGAGCCTTTATAAGCAACCATAAATATCTACAACCTCAACATGGTAGTGGTTGTGTCAAAATGCACCCTCTCAAGTAGTTGCATCCATCAATTGCAAGGAATTGAAGGAAACAAAAAATATTATGTGAAATATAAGTGTAATCTAAGCATGTATCTCGTTTAATGTAATCAGACTAGAGGTAATATCTTTCATTTGAATAACAGTGAAAAGGCATGCTTAATTGCACATATAGATGAAAGTTGGCTATGGCATAAAAGACTATGTCATGTAAATTTTGATTGCATGGTAAAAATCAGTACTTCTAAGGCAGTTAGAGATCTACCTAAAATTGTGAAACCTCATAATACAATTTGCAAGGAATGTCAATTTGGAAAACAAGTTAGAGCTAGTTTCAAAAGTATTCCAGAAAAATCCAATAATGCTCTTGATTTAATTCACACTGATTTATGTGGTCCAGCTAGAACTAAAAGCTTACAAGGTGATAGATATTTGATGCTAATTATTGATGATTATTCTAGAATGTGTTGGGTTACTTTTCTCAGAGAAAAGTCAGAAGCACTTGGGAAGTTCAAACTATTCAAAGCAATGGTTGAAAATGAAACTGGTAAGAAAATTACATGTTTAAGATCAGATCAAGGAGGAGAATTCACATCCAGAGATTTTAATACATTCTGTGAAGTAAATGGAATCAAAAGACAATTATCAGTACCTCGGACACCACAACAGAATGGAGTTGTTGAAAGAAAAAACAGAACTATTTTGGATGCAGCAAGAAGTATGTTATCAGAAGCAAATCTACCACATGTGTACTGGAGAGAGGCAGTAAGCACTGTTGTCTATACATTCAACAAAGTTCACATCAAAGGTGAAACCAGTAAGACCCCTCATGAACTATGGTTTGGTAATACTCCTACTCTTAAGTATTTCAGAATTTTTGGAAGTAAATGTTATATTAGAAGAGATGAGTATATTGGCAAGTTTGATCCTATAAGTGATGAAGGAATATTTCTTGGTTATTCATCTAAGAGTAAAGCTTATAGATGTTTTAATAAAAGATTATAGAAAATTGTTGAGAGTACAAATGTAAAGATTGATGAACAATTCAGAGGAACTTCAAGGTATATAGACTCTGAACCGGTAACAGAAATTATGACAAATGAACCAACAGTAAATCCACCGGTATAGAATGATGATCCAGTTACTCTGGTATCATCAGAGGATTCCACAGTAATTGAAGAACAACAACAGACTAAGACACCTCGGTATGTAAGACTGAATCATTCTGAAGATCAGATAATTGGAAGCAAATTTAAAGGAGTCATGACAAGAGGAAGATTGGCAAAAGAAGAGGTATGTCTTATTTCTCAAATTGAACCATTATCTATCAATGAGGCATGTGAAGATAAATTTTGGATTAAAGCTATGGAAGAAGAATTAAGACAAATTGAGAAAAATAATACTTGGACATTAGTTCCCCGGCCTAAAAATAAAAATGTAATTGGAACCAAATGGGTATTTAGAAACAAACTCAATGAAGATGGTAAGGTTGTCAGAAATAAAGTAAGACTAGTGTGTAAGGGATATTCTCAGAAAGAAGGAGTTGATTACAATGAAACCTTTGCACCGGTAGCCAGAATTGAGGCAGTTAGATTATTCTTGGCCTTTGCAGCTCACAAGGATTACAAAGTTTATCAAATGGATATTAAATGTGCATTTTTGAATGGAAATCTTGAAGAGGAAGTCTATATTGAACAACCTGATGGATTTTCCTTGACAGATGACAATGATATGGTTTGCAGATTAAGAAAAGCTCTATATGGATTAAAACAAGCTCCAAGAGCTTGGCATGCAAGATTGGATAAGTATCTTTTAAAGATTGGTTTTACTAAAGGAAATACAGATAGCAATTTATATTACAAAGTAACTAATGATGACATCTTGATTATGGAAGTATTTGTTGATGATATAATCTTTGGAGGAGAAGATGGATTATGCAAAGAATTTTCTCTTGAAATGCAGCATGAATTTGAAATGTCTATGATTGGAGAAATAAAATTCTTTTTAGGATTGCAGATTTTACAGACTGATAAAGGCATATTTTTTAGTCTTTACAGACTGATAAAGGCATATTTTTTAGTTAATCTAAGTACTTGAAAGAACTACTTAAAAAATTTGGGATGGAGAACTCTAAACTGGTAAGCACACCTATGACTACAAATGACAAATTATCTCAAAGGGATGAATCTACAACTATTAATCCAACTAGATACAAATCTATGATAGGAGGTTTACTGTATTTGACACAAACCAGACCTGATATTATGAATGCAATATGTATAGTTTCTAGATTTCAGAGTAATCCTAGGGAAAATCATGAATCAGCAGTAAAAAGGATTTTTCGGTACTTACAAGGCACAACCAATCTTGGATTATGGTATCCTAAAGATGAAAATTTTGATTTATATGCATACACAAATGCAAATTGGGCAGGAGATGTGGATGATAGAAAAAGCACCACTGGAGGAGCATTCTTTCTTGGAAAAAGATTAGTTTCTTGGTTAAGTAAGAAATAGAGTTGTACATATTTATCAACAGCAGAATCAAAATATGTTGTAGCAGCAACAAACTGTACACAGGTACTTTGGCTTAAGCAAATGTTGAAAGACATAAAGGTAAAATGCAAGGAACCTATTACTATGTATTGTGATAACACTGCAGCAATTGATATATCTAAGAATCCAGTATTACATTCTAAAACAAAACATGTTTCTATCAAACTAAATTTTTTAAGGGAAAAAGTTGAAGAAAAGGAGATAAAATTGGTTTATGTGAATACTAAAGAACAGCTTGCAGATATTTTCACAAAACCTTTGCCTAAGGAAACTTTTGAGTATCTCATAGATGAGCTCGGAGTCTTACCTCCACCAGTAGAGACTTAGACAATTTATGATTGTCATCAACCAGCAGAATTAAATGGACAAATCTTTTATTCCGGTATTTGATGAGGAAGCTACCTCCCAAGGGGAGTAGTTGGTATATTGACTTGGTTGGTATTTTGTATGAACTTGACTTTTTGTGACTTTGGAATTAGATGTCAAAGGGGGAGAGATATATGGAAAAACATTAGGGAGAGATGTATGAAAAATGCATTATCTTTTTGAGGAGTTTGGTATAAACACATATTACTCTCAGGGGGAGAAATGGAGATTGTTGATTTTTGTACTTGGCATTTCTGTTTTGGCACTTTGATGGTTTTTCCATCTTGTGTTGCCATCAATGTCAAAGGGGGAGATTGTTGGTATTTTGGTATGGTTTTGTCATTGATGTCAACACCTGCTAAATACACCAACTTTGGAGATCCAGGAACATTCACCGCCAAACAGTTACCGGTATATGGTAACCGGCAGGATATAATGTTCACGGGTACCTGCAATGACATGGAAGACACTTGGTAATGTCGAAGACATCATGTGGACACTTTATTTTGAAGTAATAATCATTGGTATATTCTTATTTGCATATTTGCTTTTACCGGCAAATAGGTCCAGGTTATCTAGGGTTACCTGCAATGACATGGAAGACACTTGGTAATGTCGAAGACATCATGTGGAAACTTTATTTTGAAGTAATAATCATTGGTATATTCTTATTTGCATATTTGCTTTTACCGGCAAATAGGTCCAGGTTATCTAGGGTTACATCGGCAGGTTTATCTTTTCCAGATCAGCATGGCACGCTATGGAGATGATTTATTATTGTTGTAAATGCATTAAGCCGACATGTTCAATCAGTTATTGCATCGGATATTGTATTATTTGTAAAATATTTTTATTATAATATCTTGTAGAGCCGACCTACTAAAATTGGTCTTAGGGTATGGTATAAATGTAAGATCTTATTTGTAAGATCAAGTGTGGAATGCGAAAAAGATTTAAGGAAGGGTATATGCGAGATCAAGCAGGGATATACATGAAGACATCATTTGAAGATGAATCCAGCATATGAAGATGCTATTTTGTGCAGTACATTCTTATTGGATTTAACCATCCAACTGTAGTTAGTGTGACTCCCATTTGTGATTGAGCAGTGAGCTCTAGGCTGTTGGCCTTTCTGCATGTGCAGACCCCTCTTGTACACTTACTATCTGCAGTAGTATCATCTGATTGTGGGTAAGGTTTCCCACCGTGGTTTTTCCCCTTACAGGGTTTCCACGTACAAATATTGGTGTCATGTGTTGTGGATGACTTTGTGCTTATGTTTTATGTATTAATTCTTACCGATATAGCAATTATCTGTTAACATTGTTTACCGACATACTTAACTATCTTACTGGTATTAAGCATTAAGTTGGTTAATAAGATTTTGGTTTGAATTTATTTGACAACTGATTCACCCCCCCCCTCTCAGTTGTCTCTGAGACCTACACATTGATATATACAAATTTTCCCTAGTATAGGCAAATGGAGAATAGTGATCTAATCCTTAATATAAAAAAGTACTCATTTAAGTATATAAGACTCTAGGCTAAGCATATTCCCCCAATGTTGAAATCCAAGAACATGATCACACATTATTTATGTAAGGTGACAAGACCCTAGTGGTAATAGAGATCTAGATTTAGGCACATTAGGAATTGACATGTAGTCAATAAAACAAGGAATTTATAGTGTCCTAAATGTGATGATCTTAGAACATGGTTAGGTCATGTAAGCACATAATGTGACAGAGAAGGGATATTTCATGATGACTCTCAATATGATAAGATAGATCTTAGAACATGGTTAGATCATTTGAGTGCAAGAATATTAAATATGGCTATGAGGGTGTACCTCTAGTGATTAGTTGTGTTCATCATAGTATAATGAGGCACAAATAGGTAATATATGATCATGTGGAAGTGTATGTAAAGTTGACTTCTCCTAATATGGAAAATATGGAACAATAAAACTAAAAAATTATATCCAGGTTGGGTAAGATAAAAAAATTAGTGGATAATTTTCTCACACATATAGAGATCAACGATAATATCATTAAATATGCATGATGTTAACTAGATATTTTACTATTTGTCTATCGAGTGTGCATAGGCCTAAGACAATTATACCAAATCAAGAAGTAATAATGAATGGTCATATCCAGTTAGGTCAAAAGAAATTATAAAATAATCCTTATCATTAGGATTGTTAAGGTTTATGTGAGAAGCTAGGTATCACAGTTGAAAAATCTTAGTGCATGAGTTCCTTATTATATGTATTTTTTAGTAATCTTTATATACTTTTTATGCCTTGCATACACACCCCATCATAGTATTTTTGAAAAAAAAAGAGGACCACCTTTTTGTTTGTGCTCTTTTATCTTCTATTCATCTTATATTTCATATACTTATTACTATAAATGTCATTTATTTCCTCCATTAGAATTTTTTCCTACTTTTTTGGTAAAAGGTCCTTTAGTACCTTAGAACCTTGGAACCGTTAAGATCCCAAATCTCCTTATACCCCTAAAATATATTAATCTTGGGACCTTTACGATTCCAAAAATATTATTTCCCCCACATATCTTGTTCAAAAACATGTTTCCATTTAGACTATAAACCCTAAAAGGAGCTTGGAACCAAGATTCCAACTTCCAACTTCCTCCCAAAATCTGAGTCTCACCCTTTTATTAAATTTATACCTACATATTTTTAGGTATATCAAGCAACAACTTATTACTTTTTCCCTATTCCCTTTCCCACTTCTACCTTTGGAGCTCTTAGTGTTCCCTTATTATGGTTGATTAAAGTTGAGTTAAATATTTGTGGATTCTATTACATGTGTGGGGTGCTTTTACTTGATAGTCACAGTACCAAATATTTCCCTTGACATCCTCAATGACCTAATACGTCGATCCTTATTTCCTCCTTGTGTAGTTTTGGTTTATTGTTTTGTTGTCTTGGTTCCTCTAGTTTGTTTATATTTTTATTTCTATGTGTTGCAATAGATTTGATATTCTAAGAGTATATTTTATGTTTTTTTAGAGTATTTTTATTTGGTTAAGATAGGGTTTGTATTATAGTACAATATGATATATAAGAGTAAGGTGTTAGTGATTTAGAGAGGGTAATTTATTGATTTACCTAGTTTTATATTATTCAAGTTCATACTTGTGACCTCTAGGTTCATATTATATTTTTCTCTATACCCTTATGAATCTCCCTCAATTCTATATTGAACCTTGGGTTCTAGTGGGAATAAGTTTAGATGTGAGTTATAATTTCTTACTTCCCATTTTATTTGGCATCCTGATCCACACATAATCATTTCATTTGTCTCCTCACAAAAATGGACTTGAAACCTTAGGTTCTAAACCCCATCCCATCTTGATACTTGATACCCATTAGTATATTATAAAGGTTCCAATTTTCATTTCTAAACTGGCTCCCAAGCTGATCAAGGTCTTGAAATTACCCATTTTTATAATAAAAATATTTACTTCCTTAAATCATCTAGGACTTGCCTAAGAGATTTTTTGAGCTTAATTTTGATTACTTAAATACCTATCAATATTAGAAACCAATAATAGAAAAATATGCTAATATATGAAATTTAATAGGGTTCTCTATCAATATATAGGATGATAAACAAAATAAATAATCTTGATAAGATTCTTGTCACCTTGAAGTACACATTTCATGGAGTTACTATGGCCTCTAATATTTCTTTCGTTGTCCAAGACATCACAAAAAATTATCTAGGACACATTGACCTAAATAATTTTCATGAGAAAATTTTGGAGACGTTGTCACTCTTGGGTCAAGAATAATAGCCAACTCAAGTTTGGCTCATATAACTACATTTCTTTCTATGATAAAAAACCTATATTTGATTCTTTCATGCACCCGAATTTATGATAATAACATTGGGATATCAAGAGAACCGAGTGGGAACATCATTTTGAATATCTCCCTTGCACTTATTGTACATGTATTTTTCGTTCCATTTAAGGAAACTCTAACAACCATCATAGAAGGTGTTCTTTAGTAGCATATAAAAAGGATGAGGATAGTCATGTTAGGAACCTAGATAGGGTTATCTCATGAAAAAGAGAAAAAATAATAACCAAGATTCCCAAGAATCCCACAAAGTTATATTTCTAGGCAGAGATTGGTAGCATGATTACCTTATTTGATAGATAATGAGAAATCTACATTCTAAGCTATTTCACATATGAATGTAGTAGTTTGTGGATATGATCCTAAACAATAGAGAACATACTAACTAGGCAAAACTATTGATCAATAAATTTCATTAGCAAGTCACCATTGTCATAAGTACAAATAATTTCACCATGACATCTCATGTCATCTATCTTTTAGTAGACGTGGTTCATTACCTAGATTGACTATAGAGGGAACTTTGGGAGAAGGATATGAGCATAAAAGAGTGTGGGAACACTATCCCCATTAAAGTAAAAATAATCTCATAAACACTTCAAGATGGTCAATGAGGCTTTCATCTTCCTTATTTTACATAAGTTGACTAGGAATGACATAGTAAGAATCACACTTACAACAAAAACAAATTGATAGCTGGCTAGGGGCATTGGTTCATCTGATTTCCCAAACCTACATACATCAAAAAAACTGGTTTCATTAGAGCCCCTTTCTTGCTCCCTACATTTTGTAATGATAAGATTTTTTTACTTGAGTTCTCCGGGAAAATCATTGAGATACACAATAAATTCATTGAAAAGAACAAGCTAGGGGTATAATTCCTTTTTTTTACTTATTATACTTGCTGGGAAAGGTTTCAAAACCTTTCTCATATTGTTAATATTACAAAATTAAATTTTTAGTATAAAATGAAAAACATAATTTATGGGTTATAAGCTTAGTTTCTTGCCAAAAGATTTTGTGTGGTTTTTTGGCATTGTCCACAATGGTCCATGTCACATATATCTCTTTGAATACTTTAGTTTAAATAAATAAAAAGGCCTAAAATTTTCAGTAGATAAAAAGTTATAGCCCTTGAAATTTTGTGTAAGAAATGTAAAAAGGTGTTAAATGCATAAAAGAGCTATAATGGGGAGGTACAATTGTTGATCAGCCTATGATGCATATTATGACACATAATAAGGCATATTTGATCAAAAGATAATTTGGGCACCACTTTTGGATGGTTTTATCTCATAGTTTTGTAATTAACATTTGATGGTTTTAAGTTTTTTATCTCTTATATAGTAGGCAATTGAGATGGAGGTTGTGTGTAGAATTTTGTAGATATTATTTTAAACTAATAATAATTCCTCAAAATTGGTGGTACTTAGATGAAGGATTTCTCTACAAGTGCATTATAATCAATATTTAATGAATCACCGAGTTGCCTTGGAATGTAGATTTTTTCTCCCAAAATGGTTTTCTTCATGTACACTTAAGTTATGGTATTTTCTTATTTAATGTGTTTTTTCTTTCTATAATTATTAAATGATTAAAATTTTCACATTATTTATCTTAGAATAATGGTCTAGGAAGTGGTTTTTACATACCCTGCTTCTTTTTATTGGGTACTAGAGCTTGACCACTTAAATTCTAGGTTTTAGGCAGAGGGTTTTATGAGCTAATATTAATTTGAATGGGAGCTTGCACAAATAGGGTTTTAATATTATTGCAAGGACAAATAGAAAGAATATCAAGGATGGGGATGGAGAAGTTATTAGGCACAAAATTTCAGTGATCAACAATGGGTCTTACTTTTGCGGGGTCCATAGCTACTTGCAAGACTTACCTCAATCTTTCAAACTTCAAACTCTCTCAATATTTCTCAAAATGACACAATGGCAAGAGACAAATAAAGACAATGTTGGAATAGACACTGCAAAATATTTCTATTATGCTCAAAGATGATACAATGATGATAAAGGTTTTACAATATTACAACAGGCTCTAATACCGACAACAATATAACAATAGGCTCTGATACAATACAATAGTATGCTCTGATACCAACAACAATACAATAGTATGCTCTGATACCAACAACAATACAATAGTATGCTCTGATACCAATTTACTCTGGAATAACAATTTACTACGAAAATACAAGCTAGAGCTAATATTACATGAAAGCTTTATTACAACAAACAGACTTCATAACCTATGCAAGTCAGTTTCTCATAATCCCTAGATCGCATGGAAGTGCAAGGGTAGAGGATACTTCCAACTTGCTCATATTTGACTCTTCACACTTGATACCCAAAGACTAGACTCCACACCTGATATTGTAGACGTATAAAAATGACCATATTCCTAAATGAATATTTTATGTTCATTTCTCTATTTAATTAAATCCAATTTAATTAAATTACCCACATTCCTCTATTTAATTAAATAAATTACTCAATTTATTTAAATTAAATTCACTAGACTTCTTTTTACCATTTAATGAATAAATCATTTTATTCAATTAAATCCCCCTATCCACTTTTAATTAAATTCAAATTTAATTAAATAGTTATCCTAAATTAAATTTATTTAATTACAACCAAATTGAATGAAATTTATTAAATTTAATAAAAATCCTATTATCCCTCCATCCACTTGCAAAATCCTACATCTCCCACTTGCATTCTAAAAACTATTTCTAATCCCTTCTAGACTCTTCTAATCGCTTCTAATTAGCCTAACCCATCTTCTAAAATTTGTCACATCCCTAAGCAAAGGGAAGTCACTTCTCAAACCCTTAAAGTATTTGACAACCATTAAAGGCTTCAAGTCTTCAACCACTTAATTCCCCAAAGTCTTCATAACCATTAATGGTTAACTCAAACCCTCTTACATGGTTAAAGAATTTCTTTTAACTCAACCTTCATCCTACCCAAGGGTCTCATCAAGCCTTTAATGCTTTGACCATGATTATCTCTTAATCATTTGCACAAGAATTTATCCTTGGATTAACTCTTAATCCAATGGGTAAGCCTAACTTAAGCTTAACCCTTATCTCTAGATAACCATAAGGTCTTCTCAGGCATTTAATGCCTCCAACCCCTTCTCTCAACCCAACCCTATGTTGACACTTGTCACCATTTCATTGGTGCAAATTGCAAACATGGATCCCCAACTTTCAAACTCAACCCTTAATCAACTCTTTCAATCCTAACCATCCATTGCCCTGTTTTTGCTATAAATAGAGCTCTCATTCCTCCATTTTGAGAGATCAATCCAAGTTTGTAGTATCACACTTGTGCTCAAATACATTCAAGCTTTCATATATCATTTTTATGCTCATCATTTAGCCTCTCTTTTAGATAGAAATTAATCTAAATATGCATATTTAGAATACTTTCTTTATCATTTAGCTTAAATCATGAACTAATATAGTATGCTAGGATAGTTTGTTTACTAATCTTGTCATCTTATAGTTAGTTTATTGCATTTCTAGAATCATGCATAGCTTAGGATGCATTTCATTCTAATATCTATCAAAGCATCTCTCGTTCTTACATTTGTCATCCCTAATCCATTTTGCTCAGTAATCTGAGAGCAAAAACATTGGTTTGAGGGACATTGTAAGATAGAGAACCATGGGACCAACCTTGGGAAGCTGAGTGACACTTCATTACTCCATAGCTTGCACCAAGAAGTCCTGTGTGTGTGTGTGGACAAGTCTTTTGGAATATTTTCACATATTGAGTTCTATCAACCCACTTTTCCCGCATACAGATATTATTCCCAATACCACTTGATTCTAACTTCATACAACACTCGATGCCTCAAATGAGCTCACAAGGCCTCTATTTATAACATTTGGAGGCCAAGGGGTAGATGTTATTTACTGATAAAATAAAACAAAAAAGAACAAAAACAAAATTCAAGTTATGCATTAGAAAGAATATAGTATAACAAAGAGAAAATATACTATGAAATATCATTATTTAATTATTTAAAAATAAATTTAAATTATATAAAATATCAAAGTTTACAAAAACACAATATTATGTTTGATTTAATATTATAATATAATTCACATTTTTTAAAGGGTAAATATTTTTGCCTTGGAGCTATAAACCAGTGAGGTCACAAACGAGAGACCTCATCCCAATTTAAATATTCAACAATAACACCCCAATGGAGTTTGATCCTTGATGACAAGAACAAAAATACCACAAATTTAACCATCACACTATTCCAAAACTGATAAAATTCACATTCTAATTTAATATTATTAAAAATGTTTTGTATTTGTATTAGTTATATTCTTGATTATTCCTTTGATTTATAATTACCATTTATAATGGGCTTCAGCACAGAGCTCAAACAGATGGTAAGGTTATGCCAATGCTTTGGGTTCTTTCTATGTAGGTCCAAGGTTCAACTCTTGTCGGTTGGGTTTACTTAGTGGTTGGGTTGTTTGAGCCTGCTCAATGGTCCATCGAGGTATTCTTGCCTCATCTCGCCCCCTCTATATCCCAAAACTCGACAATAAGTAAGACCGAAACAAGGTGTAATTGAGTCGCTAGATTATCTCATGAAATCAAAAATAGAAAATAAAAAAATATCATTTATAACTATCCAAATATAAATTTACTATGACTCATAATCTAATAATTACTATTTTCATTTTCAATTATATTATATAAACTTATATTTTTAATCCAATTAAAAGGAATGATAAACTATGCAAAAAAATTTATATATATTTATATTCCTAATAGACTATGTATCCCTTCTCCCTTCGAGAAAGATCCTAACATATATAAACCTTTCGCCGTCATACCCACCTAGTATACCATAAGCACTATCTTTTCATAGTGATCCACCATCACTTTAACATAGATCATGTAATCCAGTGTTAAATCATGAACAAAATAGGCCATGCCTCTACAAGATAGAGTCTCTAGTGAGGTCTTATCTTCTACCCAATTAGGTTTAGGGATCCAATGAAATGTAATCCAGTGTTAAATCATGAACAAAATAGGTCATGCCTCTACAAGATAGAGCCTCTAGTGAGGTCTTATCTTCTACCCAATTAGGTTTAGGGATCCAATGTAAGATTGTTTTCAAATTTGATTGTACAACACACCATAGGGAACAAATAGGTGTTTCTATAGCCATCCTAGCTTTTTATTTTTGCACTTTAGTTGGGCTTGAATTTGTCTTCTATTGCATGTGGTCATATGTAAAACCACCGCCACACCACCCAAATTTATCACTTTATTCTTGCTTTGTTGACTATACAATCACTTTGTTGAAATTATGGGAATGAATAAAGTCATGTGAAAGAGAATGGTGAATTAAATTTGTTTTTTTCAAGCTCATCAGAATAAAAACTCTTTTAAAAATTAAATATAAATACAAGTATTTATGTCGCATGTACTATAGACAATTAGTCCTTGGAATGAAAATGAAATGTACAAATATAATGATGAGGTGTCCATTATAACAAACGGGAAATACATATGGTCCCCCACGTGACATGGCTGGCCCACCTCTCTTCTTTTGACCACGTCATGATATTGTCGGTGACAGGTGGCATTTCCCCATACCGTTTACCGTGGTCCAACATCAATAATACAATCGCCTAAAGTACTAAGGTTTTTTCCCCTAGAAGAATTTTTGGTTAATGAATTTTTTTTTTACTTTGGGGGGTCCATTAAACCATGGGGACTATACCTAACCTAGTGTGGGAGTTTTTAATTTATTTATATTTGGTCATTTAACTACTTGGGTTTCCCCTAGGAGTAGAAAAACAAGGTTGTTTAGAGTATGTCAATCTTTTACAAGTGTTGTTTTATCAATGGGGGACAAGTCAAGATAAGGCAAGGAGTGACAAAGTGACAATTATCATCATCTGCAAATTGGAAGAGGATGGGTCAAGGTTGAGACTGTGATTGATTGGGAGTAGTCCAGAGCAATTATGGGTATAGTTTTGGGCCACCATTTGGACCTTAGTACAACTTGCATGGACTTTGGACTTGATTGCATGTGGTTACCCTAAGTGGAGGAGTGAAATAAGGCTTTACTTGTAACAAACATCACTTTAACATGGGGCATTTTTGTTGTCACTGTAATGGGCTAATGATAGTTTGAATCTTTTTAAATTTTTATTTTTGGCTTTATCTTCTTTTTTTATATATATTTTATGTGTGTGAAGACAATGTTAAAATCATACTGATTATTTTTTGTTTTTATTAGTGTATTATGTACTATCACTAAAATGACAAATTATTTATTATGCACATAATTGAAATTTGACTATCCTCTATAACCATCAAATAATTTATGTGTGTGAAAACATTGTTAAAATAATAGTGATTAGTTTTTGTTTTTATTAGTGTATTATAATCATATGTACTATTAAAAATAATTTTATAAAATGTATGTCACTTAAAAAGTATTTGATGGTTATAGAGGTTTGTCAACTTTTAATTATGTCTACAATAAATATTTTCTATTTTAATGATCTTTTTATTATGTGTATTAATGATAATCATAAGGCGAAGAAAATTAATTAGCATAGAAGCCTCATTTGATGGTCATAAATGATTGTCGAATTTGATGCATGTCGACCATGAGTGGTGATTAGACTAATGACATTTTTTCGTACATTAATGATAAGTATAAGATTATCTAATTCAATTAATATATGTTAGTAAGGAAGAAACGATGAATGTAATAATTATTTAATGCTTCTCGGCTTTAATAGATTCAATGGGTGTACACATTTTCAAATACAAATATTGTTTTCAAACATTAAGTAGTCATTATGTTTCAATTCAAATATCTCTAGATCATACATATGACATGAAAAAGTCGAACTAGACTATAGGATCCAACAATATTCTTCTTAATTTGAAATTATGTATGATTTATGTGCTCCTATATGCTGGTGATTACAAATATATTTGCAATTACTTATGTTATTATATAAAGCATTCATGTTAAATAGAATGTGTCGTGTCAATCTTTCATTTAGAAGAGGTAGTATGTGCTTAGACTAAGCTTGACAAAATTATTGAAGGATAAGTACACTTTAATATCTTGAATCTTATACTTTTTTTTAAATGTACATAATTAAATTAAAATTTACTAAGAATGTGTATAGTGCATTCAATTAATTTTAACAATACAAACATTATATTATTACAATATGTTGCATCTTGTGATACTTTCTAAAACTTCATAAATTTTGAAGAAAAAAATAGTGCATTTTCTAAACAACTCACTATGCTATTTTTCTAACCACCAATTGTAACTTGTATGTTCTTCTAAAAATATGGGAGTTATAGGTAGTCATGAAATTGTTTTTGGACTTTTTTTATTTTTAGAATATGCACATTAATAAATATATTATGGTTGAGAAAATAATTACATGAGTGATGAAATCTAAAATTATTATAAAAAGAATATACTATTATGTATCCTACATATATAGTATTTTTCCACAACAATTGCAAACACTAAGACAAAAGTGTGTCTCAAATGACATAATGAAATCAAACAAATTAAAAATATATCACTAAATTAAAATATATATATATATATACTGTCTTTCCATATTTGAGGTGAATAGCTCCTTATTAAAGCAATTGTGCATACAACCATTTACAACTAAGAAAAAGGTAACTAGTGTTGATTTAACATAGGTTTGTGCATCAAATCATTAACAAGATTGCTTTCTCTATAACTCTTGTGCAACCACATACACTCTAGTTCAATGCATAGTTGTCTTTCACATAAATACAAATCCAATGGTATTTGCTTCATACCCAATCAAGGAAGCATCAACCTTCTAATTTATCCATCTTCAAACTTTGACGTTATTTCAATACAGGTCCCAATAGCATCCTCAAAGCATATTTAGCTCTTTAAAATTGTGATTTGCATATTCTTCACGCATCCACATTATTGTAGTTTCATAAATTACACCTAGTGCATTTATGACACTTTCACATTATGCTCAATGCATTTATTACAAAGCTCACGATCTGAAGTTCATCATTCTGACATCATGAATTTCAAGGATGAAGCAATGTGAATCCCTCATAAACCCCATCTGAAATCATTTTGGGATGGACACAAGTGTGGTGCATAGACGTCCCAAAAGAATCAAATTCAAAATGGCATATTTTGCATCAGGCTTTTGTTGACGTATGTCCCCTTGCTTGGGTGCATCCAAAATGGTCACTCGTGCTCGTCCTAAGTATCAAAACTCCATTATTTGTCATTCACTCTCTCTAGATCCTCATTTCTTTGACACACTTAAGCTTTTGGCTCTCTTCTCACTATGACGAAGCTCTATTGGAATTTACATTGAAAGCACTATAACACTTTGGATATAACTCTTCTTCTTCTTCTCTCTTATCTTATTTATCTCAACTCTTGCAATATTGCATGATCATAGTCATTACATCTTTTCATGCATCTATCATCTAGTTTCATGTTTATCAATTTATCTTTACTATCTCTTGTAATAGGGATTTTCCTCCATTCAGAAAGGTATGTTTCTATTACATAATTAATTTATCTTTCATCCAATCTATCTATCTGGTTGCCCGTGGAGGTGGAAACACCGAAATGGGGGTTTGAGTGAGGAAAACCCCTATACAACCCCAACATTTTCCCCCTATCTGAGTGTATGTAGGTGACGAATAGGTTCTGAGCGTGTAGTTGAGTTCGATGACACATTTTTTTATTATTTGTACTTTGGGTGTACAAGCGACAATACGACATGCAAACTTCCCCGCGACATGTTAGCATCCCAAATCTAAGACCTTGACAAATTGGTGGTAACATTTGTATTTTGTTAATAATTGATTATATGCAATTTGAATACCTTTTATCATTTTATATGTTTATGCTATTTGATAATTTGTATAGTAACATAATATTCTTTATATTCTCTTATTGATCCCCTGGCTCACCAAAATGCCAGTAAAGTGAGGTAGCGAAGGTAGATTTGTTCCTTGAGACCTTGTTATCTTGAGGGTAGCAAATCTCCTCCTCTACATTTTGGTGAACCTGATGTGAAGTTTTCCTTATGTCAAATATTTTCCTCCAAAGATTTAATGCATTCAAAATGTATATTCTAAAGATGATTTGGACATGTTGGATGATGCCTTGGATGATTTCCTAAGAGTATCATCCAATGATCATGAAGACTCTAAGACAGATTCATCTTTAGACTCTCCTTTGTCAAAGGATGTTTTTTGTGAATGTCATTTTTGTCTCTACAATTGCATGAATACCTAAGAGACCATCCATTAATGCGACCATAGCAATCCTTCTCCTAAGAAGGTTAAGTCTATTGGTGGAAGGTCATTCAATGATGATTCCCCTGATATGTATACTAAATTTGTTCAATCCAAAAATATTCTTGTAATGTTGTTTCACATACATATAATACAAGGAAGAACAAGCAAAATCTTTATCAACCTAAGGTTTCTTTACCACCTTTTCAACAAGAATATAAGCCTATAGCCAAGTAACCTATTGATTACGATCTTATTGAGCTACAACTTCTACTCACTCCTGCTAAGATCTCACTATGAGATTTGCTTCAAACTACTCTGATATATTAAGGTATGCTATAGGAAGCTTTGCAAAATCTTTTATTGCCTTCATCTATCGTTAGATGTAAATGCCTTGATGGATCATATTCATGTGAATACATTGAATATTACGTTCTATCCACATGACATCCCACCTCTAGAAGTGAGAAATCTTGTACATTTGTTGATGATAATTGTGTATGCTAATGGTATTGGTATTAGGCGGACCCTCATTGACACAGGTTCAATTCTCAACATTTGTAGTTTAGACCTGTAGTGCCCCTCCTAGACTCACATTTTAATTTATGCTTCGATGGATTGGTTTAGACTCATGGCTAATGTTTTGATGATATTTGGTCGACACTTATGATCTTACCTAGACTCTAGATGCTTATTGATGATGAAAGATATTTGATTTTACTCATGATGTTTGATGATCCAAATTATTGATGATACTAGACATACTATATGACATGTGGTAATAGATGATTTCTATGGATGTTGGTACTCAGGATCACTGTGATGGATAGATTTATATGATTAATGGATTTTAAATGCGTTCATTATTCTTATGAGATTTGTGATGTAATGTTAGTACTAACTCCTATTTGTGATCATGGGTTAATGTGATGCTTTGATGTTATATTGTGTGATTGTCTTCGTGAAACGGATGATACGGTATCACTCATTGCGAGCATGATATGGTGTTGTGATTCTCTTTTCACTTGTATGTTTATCATGGTGTACATATATTGTATATGTATCATGTTGTGCTTTAGTGGTGGATGTAGGAATTGCAAGTATCGGAAATCAACTCCACTTGGCTTCACAGGTTTGAGCATGTCCTATCTCAATGCAAAGTTGTTGGAGATGGCATAGTTTCCCTCACATACTCTAGGCTTAGGATGTATGCCTTATCACTTGCACCACGACATAAGTTGGTGTTTGAGTCTTGAGTCGTCATTGTTCGATCCTTTTTCAATTTGCGTGAGGAGATGTGACTATGTGCTTGTATTAATATTAATATTTAGTAATGTTCTAATTATTAAAGTATTAATGTTATAATCGATTGTTTATTGATTAATTATTTTTTATTATTTACTTGGTTAAATGTTTATTTGAGATTTATTTATTTGTTTATTGTTGTTAAATTTAATTTATAGATTATTTGGTATTTATTTAATTAAGGATTGAATTATTGATTTATTGATTATTCAATTATTATTTATTGTTTCATCACGATTTATTATTTATTTAATTTTATATTTACTTAGCCTTTATTTATTTATTTTATTTAGTAATTGAGCTTTATTTATAATGGTTTTATTCATTTGATTATCATCTATTTGGTATTTAATTATTAGTTGCTTATTGAGTTTATAACAATGAGATTATTAAATATTATGTCCTTGATGTTATAAAGTTATTTGATTTAATTATATTTCCTACCTACCCTTTCACCCTACTGGATGTTTTTATAAAAGTAGGTAAATAATATTAGTAATAATATTTACCTTGTAATCTTGCATAGTAGGTATGAAATATAGTTTTATGGAATAGTTTAATTGGCCGACGATTTGCTATAGTTTTGAATGAAATTTTTATTTATTTGGTCATGTGTGCATTATGTCGAGCTAGCTTTTTTGTGGATTTTCTTCTGCACATTGTTTCCTTGGTTGGAGATTGTTGGTTTGCTGGATTTTGGCTTAGATTGGCTTCGTATATTGCTCTTCTTCAACTTCATTTTCCATTACTTTGATTTTCCAAGTTGGAGGATCTTTCCTTTGAAAGTTTTCTTAATTTCTTGTCGAAAATGATTGTCTGCACCGTGTTTGTTCTCTATTGGTGTATTGGAAAATTGTCTATTGATCATCAAGTAGGGATGATAGTATTTTAGTACATATAAGTGAATAAAGTTAATTGGATTGATTTGGGAATCTCTATTTGGTTGTTTTGAGTTCCCTGTGTGTGCATTATCAGGTAGATTTTGGAAATTCTTGTGGTGTGTGTTTTTGTGTTTAATCAGATCCTTTTTGGATATTGTCTCTATTGGGATTTAGTGGCATTTACATGTTTCATCAGGACCATTTTATGTCCTTGTATGTCAGTTGCATTGTACAAAGTAGGAGTTGTATGTATGCTTTGTATATGCATTGTATTCATTGTTTAATTTGGGAATTTTAGTATATTGGAGCTATTGAAGCTTGGTCATGATTTTACTTTAGTTTCTGATTCTTCCATGTTGTGCATGAAAGCCTATTGTTCTTTGTGATCTTTCTGTGTAATTTGTGTGTGGCTGTGAATGTGAAATGGAGACATTTCCACTAAACTTGATTGAATCTCTAATATTTGTGTGTTTATTGACTTCAATTTTTTCTTCCAACATTTTTGGAGGTTTCCTTAGTCGATTGACGAGTCCTTATGCAAATCTGGGTAGTTTTAGTGTCTAATATAACTCTTTTTCCTTCATTTTTTCCTTAATCAAATGCATTATTTCAGTCACATGTGCTATACTGTGAGGCATATACACTAGTTCATGAATCATATGCACTAATTCTTAAGTCAAATGCGCTAATCTACATTCCATATGTACTATTATGCATTTTGAATGCAGTATTCTACTTGTAAAATATAGTTTTCATGGTTTCTAGGTTATGGGTTTTGTCAATCCGGTTATGCAGGTTTCCCAAATTATTTGTGAGTTTTATTTGAGATTATTTGAGCTTCCTATGATGTCTTTCTGATGGTTTCACATGTATTTATGCTCTAGTAAATGGATTAGGTGCCTTACCATTAAGGGTTGTTACATGTGATTTTTGCTCCAACAAGAGGGAGATTACCCTTGTTGTTGAGGGATGCTTTTTGATAGCTCTAGTGGGATTTATTGCCTCATGGTAGAGGATTAAATATGATTTGATGGTCTTTTGGTTTCATTTTTTTTGCTTGAGGCATTGTTGTATTGATTCTTGTGGAGGCTCTTGCTTGTGTATGGGTGTAAGTTTAATGTTATGTATCAAATTTGTTCTTAGTATTGTTGTGGTTGTGTATATGTTTTTGTGAGCCTTTACATTGTGGTTTTGTTTTGTATGTCTGCCTTGAGGTTATGGTCCATGGATGGGAGAGTCAGATCTTGCATGTATAGGACCTAGGTTGTGAGCAATAGATCTCTAAGAGGGGGTCTAGACCTATGGTTCCACATGAAGAGTTTCTTTTGTAAATGCAAGTGATAACCTTAATAAATTGATTAGTGGGTTTTGGTAATTAGGATTCATTTAATCAAGATAAGAAATTGGTTTGTGTATATGCCCCAATGGAGAATCCAAGGGAGGTGGTTTTGGGATGAGCTTGGGAAGACCATTGGAATGATGTACCGATCTCTCTTGATTGGCTCCAAGAATGAGACGGTTTCCACATGATTCTAGTATGTGATGACGATATTTCCCTACATGAGTCCATAGTCCTTATGCCTTATTTGTTGATCTTTCCTCTAAAAGAGTTTTAAGTTTATTGAAGTTGTGGATCAGGATGCAATTGCAGCTAGTCATATGAGAGATGTTTTGAGATCTCCTCCTCCTACTTTTGATCGTTCTAGTAGTGGCATGGAGGCAGAGACTTGGCTTCTTAACTTGGGTAGGCATTTTTCTATGCATCCATATAGAAATAACACCAAGGCTAGGTGTGCGAACATGCATCTTTATGATTTTTCTTCGACGTGGTGGCATACTAAGGAGAAGAAGTTGCGATTGGATATTGTGACAATTTCTTAGGAGTTGTTCCTTCAATGATTTTGTGTCTGATTCTTATCAGATCATTAGAGGTAGAGAAAGGCAAATGAGTTTCATGATTTGAGGTAGCATGACATGATAGTTGAGGAGTACGAGCATAAGCTATTTGAACTTAAGCAGTACGTTGGGATAGCTGATGATGAGCCTATGTCGATTCAACATTTTGTCAGAGGACTTAGTGATTGCATCAATTGAGGGGTTTGAATTCTCGAGCCTAAGACTTTGGAGATAGCAGTGGAGAAAACATGGATAGTCGAGGAGAACCTAACTTTTTCTTTAGGTGGTGCACCAGGTGTGCAGATGGTTAGTGCTCAAGATACAGGAGCAATTGTGAGGGGTGCTTAGTCACAAGGTTCATAATTTTCTAGGAGTCATCCTTCAACTTTCAGGAGTAGACGGTGGTCTTGGAAGAAGTATTCTCATAGTTAGGGTTTTTCTTGTGGTGCTAGATCTCAGTAGGATAGATATCATGGTAAGTAGCGTGATAGGTGATCATCTCCCTCTAATCCAACACATATTTTTCAGAAAATGAGTTGAGGGAGTGCTTAGCAGTCCAGTGCACCTCCAGTAGCACAAGAATTTAGTAGATGGAGTTCCTTCACTTGTGGATAGTAGGGTCATTATGTTGCTTAGCATCCTTAGAGATTCCCACAAATGTCAGGCTAGAGACCAGCAACTTCTGATCCTAGATTTGGTGATGTAGGTAGATCTCATCGTGTGTTTATGATGGTTGATAACCGTCAAGCCAAGCACCAGGCTACAGTTGTTGAGACTACATGTGAGATAGGTGGAATCTCTTGCTCAATATTATTTGATTTTGGAGCTTCTTATTCTTTCATGTATCCTTTAGTAGTAGAGCGATGCAAGCTTGATGTGGCAAAGCAAGGTGCTAGGTGGCAGGTTGAGCTGGCTATGGGGTCCAAGGTAGTAGTTGATTCCTTTGTGCATGGTTGTATGTTATATTTGGGAGTTTGTACCACCTTAGTGGATCTTCGTGTTCTCTCCTTGGGTTCTTATGGTGTTTTGATAGGCATGGATTAGCTTGTGTCTCATCAGGCTAGTATTGATTTTCATGGAAAGAGGATGCAGTGTTTAGATGATAGTAGGAAGAATATGGAGATAGTGGGCATGCAATGAACTATCTCACTTCTCATGATTTCCGCTATGCAGTTGAAGCAATGTGTGTGGCAGGGTTTTTAGTTATTTGTAGTGAGGGTGAACGACTTAGATGAGACAGAGGATTGTGATGATCTCTTTTGTCATTCCCATCCTTTGAGAGTTTTTAGATGTCTTCAATAGTGAGATTCTAGGTATGTCGCCAAAGTGTGATATTGATTTTTGGATAGATTTGGTTCTAGGAGAAGGGCCTATATCTAAGGCTCCTTATTGGATGAGTACTCGAGAGTTGAGCGAGTTGATATTATAGTTGGAGGATTTATTGGCTAAGGGATTCTTTCGCCCCTTGTCTCTTTATGGAGTGTGCCAATGTTGTTTGTGAAGAAGAAATATGGATCTCATAGGTTGTGTATTGATTACAGACATCTTAATAAGGTGACGGTGAAGAACCGATATCCTTTATCGAGGATTGATGACTTATTTGATCAAATTAAGGATGTAAATATCTTCTCCAAGATAGATCTTATGTTGAGGATTCACAAGGCGGATATTCATCGTACAACATTCTGCACTATATATGGACACTATGTGTTCACAATGGTACCTTTTGGTCCCACTAATGCTCCATCCGTTTTTATGAGCTTGATGAATAGATTTTTCAGACTATATCTCAACAAGTTTGTGCTTGTATTCTTGGATGACATATTGGTTTTCTTGAGATCAGTGGAGGAGCATGAGGAGCACATGAGGCAGGTTTTGTAGTGCCTTCAGGATAATTAGTTGTATGCCAATATGGAAAAGTGCAAGTTCTTCCAGACAAAGGCGAGATATCTTGGCCATGTCATTTCAGGAGAGGGTATCATAGTAGATCCCTCTAAGATTCAAGCTATAGTGGATTGGCCAGCACCCACTAATGTGGGCGAGGTTCGCAGTTTCATGGGCCTTGCAGGATATTATCGCATATTTGTTCCAGATTTCTCGAGGATTATTCACCCTATCACTTCTCTTTAGAGGAAAGGGAAGAAGTTTGTGTGGTCACATCAGTGAGATGAATTTTCTAATCTTTAAGCAGCGTCTAACTAGTGCACCTATTCTAGCAGTGTCAGATCCTTTGCATGATTTTGTGGTGTGCACATATGCATCCTCCGAGGGTCTTGGAGCATTTTTGATGCAGAATGGGAGAGCGATAGCTTATGAGTCGCATAAGCTTAAATATCATGAGTTAAATTACCCTAAACACTATTTAGAGCTAGCGGTAGTGGTGCATGTTTTGGTTCATTGGAGACATTTCCTTCTTGGGCATTGGTTTGAGTTGCATAGTG
Organism: Cryptomeria japonica; assembly: GCF_030272615.1. Taxonomy (NCBI): domain Eukaryota; kingdom Viridiplantae; phylum Streptophyta; class Pinopsida; order Cupressales; family Cupressaceae; genus Cryptomeria; species Cryptomeria japonica. The sequence goes on along the minus strand of NC_081408.1, from coordinate 83,829,965 downwards.
ATCACTGCAGTTTGCAGTACATTTTCATGCAACCAAACTTGAATGCTAGGTAGGAGCGTTGGATGGAGTTATTGTGTGAGTATGATTTTGAGGTGAGATACATTTAGGATAAGGAGAATTTAATAGCAGATGCCTTGAGTCGAAGGAGACATGAGGTTTTAGTGGTGACTCTCAATATAGATTTGAGGTGTAGGATACTTAGTGCCCTTCCTTCAGATAGTTGGTACTAGGAGGTTAGAGAAAATATTTCATCAAGGAGAAATTTGGATGATAGATATGCAGGTAACTCTTTGGAGTCTAATGGTCTTCGAAGTTAGGGTGTATATATGCTCCACCTTCAGATGTTCTGTGAGAATTGATTTTATCATAGGCACATCATGCACCTTATTTGGCACATCTAGGTGTCAAGAAGATACACGCTGATTTGTGACAACTGTATCATTGGGCAGGTATGAGGAGAGAAATATCAGATTATGTGTCATATGTTTCTTTAAGTGTCAATGTGTGAAGGTAAAGCACCAGTATCCAGTAGGTGTGTTGCAATCAAATCTAGTTCCAGAGTAGAAATGGGACATTATATCTATGGATTTTATCATCGATTTGCATATGTCTTCACGTTGTCATGATGCTATCATGGTCACCATTGATAGGTTGACCAAGGTGGCACATTTATTGCTGATCAAATCATCATACAGAGTAGTGATAGTGGCTCATATTTTCATGGAGATTATAATGAGGTTGCATTGTATTCCTCGACCGATTACATCGGATCGTGATCTAGTGTTCACTTCTACATTATGGGCTTTCCTTCAGCATGGTTTAGGAGCACAACTAAACTTCAGTTTGGAATATCATCCCAAGACATATGGTCATATAGAGAGGGTTAATTAGGTCTTGGAGCACATGTTGCAAATGTATGTCATGGATCAATAGTCTAGATGGGAGGATTACATTCATTTGGTGGAGTTTACATATAACAACAACTATCATAGTTTGATTGGCATGTCTCCTTTTCAGACATTGTATGGTAGACCGTGTCAGATGCCCTTGAGTTGGGATAGATTGGAGGACAGAGTACTCATTGGATCAGAGATATTGTAGGACATGGAGCAGTAGGTGAGGCTTATTAGAGAGCATTTGACAATGGTACAAGATAGACAGAAGAAATACATAGATGCCCATCATGTGGACAAACGATTTTCAATTGGAGATAAGGTGTTTTTGAGAGTGCTTTCGCAAAAGAGTCTTATCCGTTATGGAAAAGTCTCTAAGTTGGTGCCTTGTTTTGTAGGATCTTTTGAGATTTTGGAGTGGATTGGTCATGTAATGTATCACCTTGCCTTGTCACCCAGTTTGTCTCGTATCCATGATGTGTTTCATGTTTTTGTATTCAGATCTTATCATCCTAATATATCACATGTTTTGGATCAGCATTCATTGTTGGTCGCGAATGACCAGATTTCTTTGGAGCCTATGCGCATTCTTCAACGTTGAGAGCCGACCCTTGGGGGTTGAGATAGAGTAGTAAAGGATCCAATGGGACCCGAGTGATGATACTTCAGTGAAATGGGAGGATGTTGCATGGATGAGAGAGCTTTACCCCTATTTGTTCTCAGGCTTCCAGGAGTAATCCTAGGAAGAGGGGGGAGGATGTAGTGTCCCTCCTAGACTCACATTTTGATTTCTGCTTTGATGGACTGGTTTAAACTCATGGTTGATGTTTTGACAATATTTGGTTGACACTTATGATCTTCCCTTGACTATAGATTCTTATTTATGATGATGGATATTTGATTTTACTCATGATGTTTGATGATCTATATGATTAATGATACTAGACATACTATATGGCATGTGGTAATGGATGATTTTTATGGATGTTGGTACTCGGGATCACTGTGATGGGTAGATTTATATGATTCATGGATTTTAAATGTATTCATTAATCTTTTGAGATTTGTGATGTAATGTTAGTACTAACTCCTATTTGGGATCATGGATTTATGTGATGTTTTGATGTTAAATTATGTGATTGTCGTCGTCAAAGGGATGATACCTTATCACTCATTATGAACATGATATGGTGTTGTGATTCTCTTTTCACTTATTTGTTTATTATGGTGTATATATATTGTATATGTATCATGTTGTGCTTTAGTGGTGGATGTATAATTGCAGGTACTAGACATCGACTCCACTAGGTTTCATAGGTTTGAGTGTGTCCTATCAATGGAAAGTTGTCGGAGATGGCATAGTTTCCCTCATACACTCTAGTCTTAGGATGTATGCCTTGTCAGTTGCACCATCATGTAAGTTGGTGTTTGAGTCTTGAGTCATCATTTCTCGATCCTTTGTTAGTTTTCTTGATGAGATGTGACTATTTGCCTGTATTAATATTAATATTTAGTAATGTTCTAATTATTAAAATGTTAATATTATAGTTGATTGTTTATTGATTGTCAATCTAGTTATGGGGGTTTCCTAGAGACTTTGTGAGTTTTATTTGAGATTCTTTGAGCTTCATATGATGTATTTTTTATGGTTTTATGTGTATTTATGCTCTGGTAAGTGGATTGGGTATCTTACCATTGAGGGTTGTTATATGCAATATTTTTCTCCAACAAGAGGGAGATTACGCCTACTGTTGAGGGATATTTTTTTATAGCTCCAGTGTGATGTATTGCCTCACTGTAGAGGATTAAATATGATTTTATGGTCTTTCGGTTTCATGTTTTATGCTTGAGGCATTGTTGTATTGATTCTTGTGGAGGCTCTTGCTTGTTTATGGGTGTAAGTTTAATGTTATGTATCAGATTTATTCTCAATATTGTTATGGTTGTCTATATGTTTTTGTGAGTCTTCATGTTCTGGTTTTGTTTTGTACATGTTCACCTTGCGGTTATGGTCCATGTATGGGAGAGTGTGCCCTTTCATGTATAGGACCTAGGTTGTGAGCAATAGATCTCTAGGAGGGGGTCTAGACCTGTGGTTCCACATGAAGAGTTTCTTTTGTAAATACAAGTGATAACCTTAATAAATTTATTAGCGGGTTTGGGTAATTAGGATTCACTTAATCAAGATAAGAAATTGGTTTATGTATGTCCCAATGGAGAATCCCGGGGAGGTGGTTTTGGGATGATCTTGGGAAGTCTATTGGAATAGTATACCAATCTCTCTTGATTGGTTCCAAGAATGAGATGGTTTGAACATGAGTCTAGCATGTAATGATACTCTTTCCCTACATTAGTCCATATTCCTTATGCCTTATTTGTTGATATTTCCTCTAAAAGAGTTTTAAGTTTATTGCTTTATGATTTATCCATGCATCATGATTTTATCTTGATTATTGGTTTTATCTTGTGGATGTCATGTTGATTCCCTCACTGGTTAGGTGTCATCCTAGGTCTTGAGTGTGATTTGGAACCTCAAGTCATCTTCTAGCACAGGGGGTGGTTTCTAATTGGTTCCACATGGTCAGGTGGTTTGATTCCTTCTTCCATTGGGATGTTCTTCTTCGGATGATAGCATGTGTGGATGTGGATTCCATGTTTATTTTCAAGTGGATGATCTATGGAGCTGATTTATATGTATTTGAGATATCTTTGTATCTTATTGAATATGTATAAGAACGTAAAAGACTATGTATCTTTGTATCACTCTTCATGATGCATAGTTTGTATTAGGTATGATCTTGTAATGAGGAGAAGATGTAAACATTGTATGTATGAGATTCTATGATGAAATAGTGAAAGGATTGTGTTTATGTATTATTTATATAATTGAGTTCATGAGATGAATAGGTTATGTGTAATCGTAATTTGGATCATATTGTTACGATTAATTCTTGTTGTTGTAATCTCTTGTTAGGCATGTGATGTGATATCTAAATGAGATGTATCATGGTATGTATAGGAAAGGGAATATGGAATCATGTGTTCTTTTCTAATGTGAAAGGAAGGGTATAGGAACATTTGGTTTTGTGTTTTAAAAAGAACCTAGAATCTGGAGGTTGATGGGTAAAGTGGTAGTAAGTGGTTATGTTGTTAAGTAGGGACGTTGAGATACCCTAGGGAAGGTTAATGAATGAATGTGTGTAATAATTGTTATATGTTATGTTATCTTTATTTTTGCTTATGTTATATGACACTATGATCATGTTTATGACATCTTATGCATTCTTGTAGATAGTAAATGTTGCACTTGATATGAATATGGTAGTTGTTCATAGTTGCATATGTTGTTTAGTAGATGTTTAAAAAAAAATTATCTCCATTTGTAGTTAATTTATGTTTATTTCTCTAGGGTATTTTGGCAGGAATTACAAGACCTATTATCAAATATTAAAGTTGATCCAAATACCCTTGTGACATCTTCTTTATTTTTTCAAGGTTTTGATAGTGCAGGTAAGACTGCTCTTGGTAAGATTATCTTGCCCTCAAAAGTTGGACTTGTTACCATTTTAACCCTAGTGCATGTTATGTCAAGCCTTGTATCTTATAATATCCATCTAAGTAGACCCTGGCTTCATTATTTAGGATTTTTCTCATCTACCCTTCGTGGTTTTATTAATTTCATTACAAATAACTAGGTGGTTATGATCAAGGTTGATCCTGACGTTATGTATCTATGTCAAATGGTATAACTTGGTCAAACCTTGATTAAACCTTCCTTTCAAAACTATGTTCCATCATTATCTTCCACAGTGATAACTTTCATTTATGTTGTGTCCCCTAAAAAGGAGATCTAGGAGAAGGAAGAAGTCCCTAAAAAAGAATCACCTAAGAAGCAAGATCCTCCTAAAGAGGATCCTCCCAGAGTTGATATTTCAAGATCACAATGCCTTTAGTCTATTTCTATTGAATTTCCTGAAATCCACTTAGTCATCTTCTCTATCTAATGTGAATGCATGTTTGGGTGATGATTGGGGTTCCTTGGATTTTACTAATTCTTATGTGGGTTAATACAAAGTCAATCTTGTCCACCTAAAGTTTCCTAAAATCTCATTCACCTCAGCTACAAAACATGACTAAGCGTCAATAAAGTTGGGTGATACTTATCATGTTGATCACCTTTTCTACACCAACCTGTCAACCTTTATAGAGCTACATGGCATCTATGGTTTGATGTATAACCTAGTTTCTAATCTTGGTTACAATTGTAGATGTTGTTGATCTAATGAGAAAGGTATTTGAGTTCCCTTGGAGCCCAAACTCCGTCATCATAATATTGGACTCAGATACTGACCTACATCCCACAAATCAAAACCATGATTGAACATTAACATGATTTATGCAGAGCCTCTTCCTCTTAAGCTTGAACATCCCAAGTATATTGATACTGCTATGTCATCTAATTAAATTCCTTTAGACCTTTTCTCTCTAGGGGAGGCACTAAAATAGTTCTTAGGTGCTTATTATGGCTTACCTTCCTATCACCATAAGTGTCATTTTCCATATTGTTTGAATGATCTGGCATTCTTTGGATAATCTATTAAGAGTGTAACTAGGGAGGACTCCTTATCTCATGATGAGGAAAACATAATTTCATCTCATCTTGAAGATCGTAGTGCTCTTCTCAAAGGAGACACTACCAATGTTATCATGGATGCCAAGGCTCCCAATAAAGTGATTAAAATTGGGAAATGCCTTTCTCTAAGAGAATTGAAGTCACATTCATATCTCCTACACCAATTTATAAATGTGTTCACTAGGTCATATGAGGATATGTCTGGTATTGTTGAATCCTTTGTGGTTCATAATATTGTGCTATGTCATAACGGTAAGCTGATATAACAAAATATTTGAAAGATAAATCCCAAGGTTGCCTTATTAGTTAAGATTGAGATAGAAAAGATTTTAAAATCTATTTTTATCCATCCTATTGACCATTCACCTTGAATTTCAAATATTTTCCCAGCTGGTAAGCCTAATGGTAGTATTTGAATATGTATAAATTTTTGCAATCTTAACAAGGCTTCTCTTAAAGATGATTTTTTGCTTTTAAATATCAATATGATTGTAGACTGGATTGTAGGCCATTCTTTACTCTCTTTCATGGATGGTTTCTTGATTTATAATTAGATCTGTATTAATTTGGAAGATCAATATAAGACATTCTTCACAACCCTCGAGGTACTTTTTGTTATGTATTCATGTCGTTTGGGTTGAAAAATGCAAGAACAACCTATTAGCACAATATGACTTATATTCCATGATTTCATTCATAAGATCCTAAAAGATTATGTTGATGACATCTTAGTAAAGTCCATAAATTGTCAAAGATCATGTCAAGAATATTTGGCTTATCTTTGAAATACTTTGATTGTATAAAATGAGACTTAACCCTCTTAAGTGTGTTTTTGGCATTGACGCCAGCAAACTTTTAGAGTTTAATGGTTCTCATAATGGAATTGAAATTGATACAAATAAGATAAATGTCATTGTTAACAAGCCATCACCAAAGAACATATCACAACTTTGTAGTTTATAGGGAAAGATTCGAATTATTCATATATTTGTTTCTGAATTGGCCAATTGTACACCTACGTTCATACGATTGTTGAAGAAAGATGTGCATTTCAAGTGGAGTGATGAATTCCAAAAGTCCTTTGATTTTATCAAATATTACCTAGCTAATCCTCTTGTTCTCATGTCATCTATACAAGATAGACCCTTTATCTTGTATATCTTCACCTCAACTAATGGTTTGGTATCCTTGTTGGCCCATTATGATGATGATGGTAGGGAAAGAGTGGCTTATTATATCAGTTGTGTTCTTGTCGATTATGAAACCCAATACTTTGTTATGGAAAAATAGGGTTTGGCTCTTGATTTCATAATGAAAAAGCTAAGACACTACCTCCTTCATGTAGAGACTCGTGTGATAGTTAAAAATGATAATCTTAAGAATCTATTTTCTAAATCTGATCTCTTTAGGAGATTAACAAATTGGGTAATGTTTCTCTGTGAATTTGATCCTATATTTTTAATGCATGAATATATTAAAGGTCAAGTCATTGTCAATCAACTGATCAAGGATCCTTCACCTAAATAATTTCCCACCCTATATTTTTTTCTTGACGAAAACTTGTTCATGATTAGCCACAAGCCTATATGGGATATGTATTTTGACATATCAAAGTATCAAACTACTTTAGGAGTAGGTGTAGTGTTGATCTCACCTGAAGGTAAACCAATTCCCCTATCCTTTTGATTAGATTTTCATTGTAATAATAACATCATGGAATTTGAAGTCCTTATTATTGGCTTGCATGTCTTGATTGTATCAAAGATACACATGTCGACATTCATGGAGATTCTGAACTTATTGTTAATCAAATCATGGGAGCATATCGGGATAAGCAGTCTAAGTTTTCTCAGTATAGAGATCTTTCTCTAGCCCTTCTTAGACATTTCTCCTCTTATACTATAAAAAATATACTTAGGAGGGAAAATAGTCACACGGATGCAATGGCAAGCACAACCTCCCTTGTACGCTCTGATTATAGTATGGATGAGTATCACTTTGTGGTACAATTCCTTCATTCTCTTGTGGTTTTTTATCAACCTAGACCTCATAGTCTTGCATGTGCTCACATAGATTTGGGTGAATGGTTTTCTCACATTTATAATTATCTAAACTCTGGAAGTTTTCTTGAGGATTCTAACAAGAATACATTTTTTAGGATCCGAAAAAATTTGGCTTGTTATATCATTCTCTCCAACACTCTCTATCATAGGTCTTATAATAGTCTTCTACTCCAATGTTTGTCTAAAGAAGTGATCCCCATTGTTCTCCAAGAAGCCCATTCAAGTTTTGGAGGCAGTCACTTTGGTGGTAAATCCTTTTGTCCATAAACTAACTCATATAGGATACTATTGGTAAAAAATGGAGCAAGATTCCTATGCATTTGCCAAGAAGTGTTCACAATGTCAACAACATAGTAATCATATTCGGTATCTCACACAAGAACTCCAAGCTCAAGCTTCTTCTTGTTTGTTTCAAACTTGGGGGTTGGATATTATTGGCAAGATATTTCCTCCTTCTAAAGGACATGATCTATATTTTTCTCCTCAATAATAACATTTCTCATTTTGGATTGACTTTCTTCCACTATTGTTTCCAGTAATGGTACATCCTTTAAGAACAAAAAAGTGAAGCAATTTCTTAAGAAATTTCATATTCAGCATCAGTTCTCTACACCTTATTATTCTCAATCCAATGCTCAAGTTGAAGCATCAAATAAGACCATTAAGTAGATCCTACAAATGACAGTTAACAAGCATGGTAAATACTAGCATACTCAACTAGTATATGCATTATGGGCCTATTGCACAACTACTCGTATAGCTACTAGAACAACACCCTATAACCTTGTGTATGGTGTTGATGCTATCATGCCTCTAGAGTTGGAAATCCCCTCCTTGGGAATTTCCCTTAAGGGGCTTATTGATGATGACTCTTATCGTGCTCTTTGTCTCAAGTAGCTTGAATTGCTTGATGAGAACCGATTAAAGGCCCTCCAACATCTTCAATCCTATCAAAAGTCTTTATCTAAGCAATATAGCCAAAATGTCCTTTCTCGCACTTTTCAAAGTAGGTATCTCATTCTCTATGAAAATCAAACAAATGTGAATACCTCACCAAACCAAAAAGGGAAGTTCAGTCCTAATTGGTTAGGTCCTTGCACAGTTACCTTTGTCAATGGTTTTGGTGCTTACAGTCTATTTGAAATTAATGGTATACTACTTAAAGAACCTATAAATGCCCCATACTTAGTTCTATACTATGCATAGAAGTTTTATGTGACATGGGCACAATACTTAGCTTTCTAAGACCATCCTACTATAGTGTTTCTTCATCGACACATCTATTTATGTTATGTATTATGATGGGTCCATGTGTGTTTAATTTCCTTAATCGGGTGTTAGACATATGTATGAATTCTATTTCTATGCATCTATCTACATTACTGCATCATATCATATCATCATGGTATTTAATCCAACATGTGTATAGCATATGTATAATTAAATCATAATGACATATAACCTAATCATACATCATGTGAACATACATAACATACATGAAATAAAAATCATATATCCATAAAGACACAAGTGATGGCCAAATCAAAATCTCATATATATATATCAATGTACATGTGTCACATCGCTATCAAAAACACATGACGTCGATATACATGTCTATGAATACATCAATGTATATATCTCAAAATAATGTTATACATCATCTATATCTCTATCAAAAATGTATCTAGATCACAAATATCAACTCATGATCTTCTAGGGGCATGAGTCCCCCACTAGTGTTGGGAGATCCTAATCTCAGGGTGATCATCCACATACGAAGGCTGATTGAAATTTGATCATTGAGGTTCTTCTAGTCTACAACCCTCTTAGCACACCTCCCATCTCGATGATGGTCTCCCTCTAAGATGCCACCTACTCTCTATAGGCATTCAGCTCCCTCATGAGATCTTGCACTCAAGGGTGATTGAGATCACCAATAGCCCCACTACATGAAATGTCCACCTACCTTTAGAGATCATGGATCTTTCTTTCCAGTTCCTCACATTCCCTCTTGGCACTCTTAGTACACATCAGAACAAGGCCCCTCTCTTGGAGAATGGTGTAGAGCTCGGCAATAGTCTGGTCCATCTACCTCATCATAGTGTTGAGTTGACCCGCCTGTTCCATCACTTCAACCCGAGCCTCCTTATATGTTATCTAGAGTCATGTTATAGGCTTGAATAGTTGAACATGTCTCCCGACTAACTAGTGAAGCTTGTAGGCATTAAGTATTGGCCATTGTAGCTAAAAATTTGGAACAGTGTATGTGAGTGCTTGATAAATGAAAATCAACCACTATATGACTCCATTTACAATCAAAAAAGGGATCAATATCAATATCATCATAAAGAATATCTCTTCTATATCAATAAACAACTCTACAGCATGCATAAAATCACAAGTCATACTTGGATCACCCCTCTGCTAGTCGGGATCTACCAAAAGCACCTTGTTGTTGGATGCCATGGGATCCTTGGTTTCTCTTAAAGATAGCCTCTTCATGTGTTTTAGTTATGTTGGGGTCCCTATAGGTAGAAAGTGAGGCCTCGAGACTACTGGTAGGTTGGTTTTCATAAGACTAGCTATGTGTTGTTGCCACCTAGGACTCTCTCCCTCTCCTCCTATCAACTCCTATTCTCGCTTCTCCTCCTCATATCCTCCTAAAGGTCCTCCATCCCCTACTGGTGCATCCTCTTGGAAAATGAGCTTAGGACCCTCAGCACTCCATCAATTAACAAAGCCAATGACGTCTATTTCCAACTAAGGAGGGGTGTCATAACCATCACTCTTGGGGGGTCTATCCTAAGCATCTCCTACTATCAGTTGTGGAAGGTCATGTGGTCATGTAGAACTCCTCCCTAATTAGATATATGATGGAATAGGAGGGATAGTTTTCACCTACCCAAATTTATGTATGCATCGTCGCTAATAGTAGACAACGATGATGTAGGGATATTGACCAACAAAAAGTTTATCACATTGCATCCTAGGCAGCTGCATTTGATTTGCCACCCATCCCACCATCTCTCGGTATGGCTTCCAGATAACATCTTCAATCCTTAGGTGATCGATGGTGACCCTCCAGTACATCAAGTCTTTCGTCCTCCACTTGCACCATCATATTGGATATGTGTGAGCTAGAGGCATGTCTACAGGATCAGGAAGGGCAAGTCTATTGTTCTGATATAGGCAATATTCTCAAACATCTAGACCTAGACTAATATACACACTGTGATGTGGTACTCGTGATAAACATACCTGCTCTAGTCATAATATAGGTTCATGAGCATGTTGTTCCCCCATGCAAATATTGTACCATCCTCCACCATCTCTCCAATGCATGAAATGAGGCTTTCTAGAAGGTGGGAGTCATGTTTGTCTATGGCTACCCTAAGTGCCACCATTGTAATCATGATCCACTAGATCAATGAGATTCATCTCTAGCCCTGCTCAAATGCACGTAGGTATATGAGGTCAATCACATCAATGACCTGACCCATGCACCAATATTGACCACTCATAACTCTCACATCAATTGTATTGATAGAGCTACCCACCGACCTCATATGGGAAAGCATTGGGCCTTGTATACACCCAGTAATGTGGCAGTCATCTCCCCCATTGAGAGATGGAAAGACATGGTGTTCATGTCTCACCTCTCTATCAATTCTCCCAGCATGGGTGCATAAAACCTGAGTGCTAGCATTAGATATATCCATCATAATCCAACATGTCACAGATGCCTATAGTCAACCATTGTCAAATATTTTGTGTGATCATGCAACAAGCTTAGTAAATGTTTTCTCCTATGCTCATGAACCTTTGAAATCACCCGCATTAGTAATATAACCATTAGTTTTTCATTCTACAACAACCATGTAATGCCTACCAAAATACCCTAGAGAAATATACTAACTAACATGCTAATAGAGACAAAAAAAATTTAAAACATATGCTAATACATCATATTAAACTACCATCACTCAAAAACATCTTTACATCTACAAGATTACATAAACTATCATTAACATTTGCATAGCATAGCATCATAATTATGCAAGTGGAATACAATACAACATCTACCATTCCCTGAAGTACTTCAATGTCATCATGTAAATAACTCTAACACATCAACATCTACGATACCATTTAACATTCTTTACATTCATTTCCTAATCAATCCCTTTCCTTCTTAACATATGAATCGTTATTCAATAAATGCATATCCTATCATATCCCCATTATCTATTTGATTTATTTAAAACACCAAACCAAATTTTCCTAATCCCTTTCCAAACCATTTAACTGATGGTATGATGAAATAATAAGGATCTGGTCAACTACTGAGAGGGGGGGTGAATTAGTAGATAGAAAAACTGATAAACTTTTACCTAACTCAGAAACAACCTCTCAACGTAAACTTTAAAATGACAAGTTAAACCACTGTCAAAATAAATCGGTTGATTGTTACAATAGATTAACAGTAAACAACTTGAAACTCACAAATGACCAAATACATTTTTTGACATAAGTAAAACCTTATTTCTGATTTTTGCCCGTTAACATAACTTATCAAAGTGGATTAAGTAGTTAAGCAATTCAACTATAGAAAACATAACCACAAAAACATTCACCACTTGACACAATATTTTTGACATGGAAACCCAAATGGGAAAAACCACGGTGAAATGAGACTCAAAAGATAACTATCTGAACTCTCATAAAGTTCTTCCTATTAGGAGCCAAGCCTGTTAAAGCTTTTACAAAAGTCATGTTAAGAATAGATCCTATTAGGGACCACATGGTTAAAAGATTGACTATAATGCCCTATCAGAAGCAATACCCTATGAGGAGTAACCTTAGTAGAGGATTTGAAATCCAAGCTAATGGATCACCTAGTTAGAGGATTTGAATAACACTAAGCTTGTTAGTGTTGGCATTGTGTTGTCATTGATGTCAACCGGTATGGGATTACTACTGGTATGAGAGGAACATGCTATGTGCAACATTGTCAAGAAGGAGTACAAAGCAGGATGAGATATCTTTGATATCTCTGTGTGTTGCAGGACACCGGTAAGGTTATCGGTATAGTATATCACCAGTAAGGAAAGGATGTCAATTGTTACATTATGTGTTGACATGAAAAAGTCAGATCAACCAAGTGAGTGGTTGACAACCGGCAAGATGATAACTAGGGAACTAGCAGGATGGGCAAGGTGCTTGAGTGGTTGTTTTGCGATGAAGAGACAGAATACTACCAAAATAACATCAACACGAGAGGAGAAGGATGAGAAGGTCATCAGTGTGTTGTAAGGTTGCAGAATAGAAATACTCCCACCAAATGAAGATGCAGTCATCATGAGATGTCACATGAGTGCACTGCAGGATGTAGGTTACAAAGACTCACTCTCATCAGAATATGCATTGGACTATCTGAGAAGGTATGTTGAGATGCCGGTACAGATGATGGGTGATGAGTTTGTCACTTTGACAAACCAGTTGTGACATGGTTTGAACTGATCGAGGAGAAGAAAAGGCTGGGTAGATGCAGTCAGAAGAAAAGGTTGGATAGAAGATGGAGTTAGTTGAAGGTTGATGACATGGTGTCATCAAGAGGGTTTTACCAGTATGAATGAGTACTGGTAATATGGACAAGGTGCAGATGCAAATAACTCCACATCTAATGAAGTTGTTCATAATGCAAGTTAGCAAGTGTGCTAATTAATTGAGTAGTCCACCGGAAGAGAAACAGAGTGCAAGACAAATGACAGACTGGGCTAAGGGTTTGACCGGTAGGGTTAGCAAACTGGCAGATAAGAGGAACTGGTAGAGTGTTTGGTCGGGGAACCTATCTGAACCGACATGATGATCCAAGCTGGCAGTTGTTCGACATGGATGCCACATGGAGTCAAGGTGGTGAAGTTGCATGCAGCTATAGAAGGAATGTACACTGACAAGGTAGCTGTTGAGTTGGTCGGCATTAATGGTAGATCCCAAAAGTCATGGGACATGTTGCAAAACTGTTGTAGGTGTTTGCGGCTCAAGGTATGGAAGACAACTATGAGCCAGCTAAGAGTGATTGAGGAGATCAAGACAGATGAAAGAAATAGCAGGACCAATCTTAGTGTTTGGCCAAGAGACCAGCCAATGGGGCAAAAAGAATATTGCTAGAGATGGAATGCGTGATCAAGAAGGCACATCAATGGCAGAGTCATACAATTGGTTGTCTGGAAGATTAGATTGGATAAGAGGGTAAGTGCACCAAGTTGTGGTACCAAAAAGGTGTCACTTCTTACTTTTTCATAAAAATCCGTCACTGGCGTGAAAAGGTCGTCCAAACCTATGGGTTGGATGCCCAAGGCAAATCCAACCGAAAGGGTTGGTATTCTCCCAAGCAAACCATTTGGTGAGCACCAAATATGGCACTTGCCCTATTTGGCACTCGCCAAATGCAAAATTTTGAATTTTCACATTTGGCGCATGCCAAATTTAGCACTCGCCAAATGCAAAATTTGAATTTTCACATTTGGCGCACACCAAATTTGGCGCTCACCAAATGTGAAAAGTCATTTTTTTGTATTTGGTGAGCACTAAATTTGGCGCACACCAAATGTTCTGCATTGTCCAATGTGAAGGTTTTGTGAGAGTGTAGATTTTTCAATCTTGTGAGTATCACTCCACTGGCAGGAGATTCTTCATCTAACTAAAAAATAATCCTTCGGGGGTATGGCAACAAATTGAAAACATGCTAATTAACCCTTGGTTGATGGTGAGAAGTTGAATTACTTCTTTACTGGCAGATGAGTTAAGTTTTGACTTAATCGGCAGGCATTAAATGTGGTAGTTGAAGGCAATAACATTATAAAGCAAGTGTTTGGTTCTTTTTTCATTCACCGAGCATTCAAATCTCCAGAGAGCGCAAAAATCCCAAGCGAAGGCATCCATAGCAAAAAGTAAAGCAATTCATCCAAGCAAATCATCCTAAAGGAAGATTAAGGTATTTATAACTATGGCTTCTTCATCTGCACCTGAATTCATTGCAAACCCTACAGTGATTGAAGTTATTAAGCACCCTAGAACCGTGTTCAAACTTATTCCCAAAATTGTGAAGAAAGATGATACCCTAGGAGCATTCTCAAAAATACCTAAGGGAGTAGTTTATGCAGAGGATCCTAGAATGTATATACATTGTCATATTGAGGAACTAGGAGCTGAAGAAATAATGAACATGTATAGGACTATAATTTGTGATGAACAAGGAAATGTTAAACCGAAACACAAGATTGTGGAAACCCTAGGCTTTGTGGAAATTCTTAGTATTTTTGATTTCCCTAAGGATGTGATAAGAATAGTCTTGAGCAGAGTTCATGGAGAGTTAGTTCTTTTGGTTGGATTCCATCCATAAGATTACTAAAGAGGTAGTTAGGGCAGTGACAGGCTTACCTTCCACCAGTAGCAAGCTTGATAGAACTTAGAAGGTTTCAAATGACACTGTGATGACCCTAACTGGCACAACTTTTGATAAAAGATCCCTGAGAGTCAATGATGTGAAAGATATAAATGTTAGATTTGTCAGTATGATTCTTGGTTATAAGGCTACACATGCAAACAGACTAAACTCGGTCTCTAGCTTATGTATTAAAAGTGCATATGACATGGTGAATAACAATGCTAGGATTGATGTATGTAAGTGGCTAAAAGATGAACTGATAGACAATTTGAAGAAAATTAAAGGTGATAAGAAAGGAACTTTCAGATTTGGCAACCTGCTTGTATGTTTAATGTTGTACATTACCAAGCAAGTTCCTGGTATTGGTAGGTGTAGCGTCGTAAAATTGCGACACTTGCAATTTCGACTGCATTTGGGTCTTCACGATGGCAGCGCAACGTTGAACCTGAATGGAGACCCCAAAACATATTTACAACATCAAAAACTGCATATTTCTGCACCTTGGCCTGATCCTCCTTGCACCCTACTATCCCGGGAGGTGGGACCATGGCGCCCAGCGCCCTGGTCCCTGGCCCTATTTTGGGCCCGGTCTCTCGTTGGGCATCGGGTCTTTAAGTTTTCAATTCAGAAAATAATGTTCCTATGTCGGCCTAAGGTCGAAAAAATCAGTCTCCTAACCCCTAATTGACAAGTATATAAACTACATTTCCCCTCCCAGAAAAGAGGAGGAAAAACATATGTGTGCAAGAGGCGGAAGCGATAGACAAACATTCAAACATTCAAGCATTCAAGCATTCCTTCAAGCAATTGAGCATTCTAGGTCTCCATTCAAGGCTAGGTGTTGCATTCAAGGCAAGGATTCAACCATTGAAGAGGAGATCACCTACAACATACAACATACAACATCATTACACCTTCGCATGTAAGAATACAAACATTCTTACAACAAGGTATCAGTACTTGTTTACATTACAAACATTTACATTTGCAGCATTCTCATTTTTTGGTTAATTCCAAAACCGGGGTTTGACCTAAAGGCAAACCCCTAATCCCTAATCCCCCAATCATCCTCTCTTTTCTGTGTGTAGGTTGTAGGTATGCGGCTATAATTGAAGATCTGGAATCCTTGTGCAGAGACGAACAGATCCCCCTTCGTTTCGCGGATTTTTCGGAGGACCGTGTGCACTCTGGGCGCCATCGTCCCGTCAACTTTCACTCAAATTTGTAGGACAGCATCGTCTCGACATTTTACTGCTAATTTCAGGTCCATAGCTTCATCCCGTGTCCCTATCTCCATCTATAAGCGAATATTTCTTACTTTACATGCACTCCTAGTTCAATCCTTCTATCTACATCCTTTACAAAAGAGGGTATCCTTGCTGTCTCAACCCTTGAAACTCATTTAGAATTCAATCTTGCATTGTGTGGGATTGGATCTTGTGAGTTTCAACCCCTCTTTTGAATGTAAAGTCTCTCCTAAGTGAAAATCGTCAACCCTAGTAACATCCTTTTGGAGTGGGGGAACACCTGGGGTTTGATTTTCCACTTTACAGTAGGAAAGACTTTGGTTTTGATATCCCGGTAGAAAAAAAACTTATAGATATACTGAACAACATGGGAGATGATAGAGAGAAAAATATAAATGAACACTTTCAAACCTTGAAAGCAAAGATGAAGATAAGAATAAGGCTATCTCAAGCAACTGTTGATAAGTATCAAAAAGAGATATGCTTTGTGATCAAGAAAGATGAAATCTAGATGGAAGCAGTTATTCTTGGGACTATTTGGGTTACAGAGATCGGATATGAGGCAGATGACAACATAGTTGAAACTTATGCAAAATCCCTCTTAGAATCCCCTAAGGAACCGGCAGAGAAAGTATTTGGCAATGCTGAAACAATTGAAAGTGGCATTCAATCTCAGAAAAGAGTTAAGAAAACTGAGCAGATAGTTAGGAGAGGTTCAAGGCAGGAAAAATCAATAAAAGAAGATGTATTGAGAAAAACTAGTATTAAGGAGAGTGAATTGGAAGGACTACAACCGGAGACACATCTCTCACCGGTTGCTACTTCCTCGGACAATGAGATACCTATTGAGTTCAAAAGGGTAGAAAGAAAAAGAAAACCCTCACCGGTATCCTCACCTACACCCAGAAGGACAAGACAAAAGCAACAGGCAGTTAGGCCTTCAGCTAAGAAATTGACACCAAAGAAAAGAAAAGAAAGACAGGTTATTCCACCATTTGACAAACTTCTGAATGAAATAACTGAGGATGGGAATTTAAAAAACATCAGTAAGTTATATAACACACTATCAAATGATGAAAAGGAGAGCATAAAGAATAGTGTAATCTTACACTTAGACATCTATAAGAAATTTCTGATGAAAATTGTGGATGAGATACCCAATGATTTGTATAGAAGATTAGAAGCTAGAAGGGTAGCCATTGTGGAATTGGACAAAAAAGATAAAAATAGAAAAGCTACTTGCAGTTCACCCAGTGAACTCCACACAAGAAATTGATGAGCTGATCAGTGAAGCAAACCGGACAGTATTTTCAACTGGTCACTGGCATGTTGCACTAATGGCAGGCAGAGTAAATGAAATAACAAAAGAGACTGCAGATCAGTGGGATATATTTTTTGTTGAAAAAGAGAAACAAGAAGAGCTAAAAAGACCAAAGAATATCAGAGTCTACAAAAAAGAAAAGGATAAGGGGAAAGGTAAGGTAGGTGGACCTCCAAGCCTAAAGATAACCGATAACTTACCCCCACCTCTTTCTGATACTCCACCGGTACAAACTATTGACACACAACCGACAACAGAGAGTATGGATACTCCACATGAGGATACAAGTCCTGATTCTGAGGTGTTGTACACAATGAACATTGACACATAGGAAGTCAATATTGTTGTGGATAAGGAAACAATTGACAAGAGGGATGTGGCAACAGAGTCACCGACAGGAAATATTGGAATTGAAAACATTGGAATTGGGGAACAACAGCAAACTGAAGGATCAAATGAGCCCCTGGACACCACAAAGGAAGAGACTATAGGTGTGCATACTGATGCATCTACTGAGCCACCATCAACTACTGAAACTAAAAAACCTACTGAGTCACCGGCAATAGAAAGCACATAGGTAAACAAAGAAAAACTGACAGTGGACACTATAGTGAAATATTCAGAGTCACAAACAGAGACACCATCAGGAGAGAACATTGAGAAATGGGTAGAGCAACAGTCTCCTTCACAGACAGTACCACCGGCTACATCTGACAAGCCTAAGCCTTTGGTAGCTGAAATGCAAACACAAACAGATCCTCTAGAAAAAAGAGGAAAGCAAAGCTATCACAACCACCGATGGATTACAAATTGTAAAGACAGTTGGACAGTCATCTGGTACATCTATGACTGAATTCAAGCCAACCAATGTAACTGAGGTAATCTTAGATTCAATAAAGAAAATAATAGAGTGTAATGTACAGGCATATAAGGCCATAGATGACACTTTACCAATTTTGAAGATGATAGCTCCAAAGTGTATTATAGAGAATAAATATTCCTTGAGCCAATTAGACACATTGTCTAAGTACATTACCGGCAATCTAATAACACTGGATCAAATAAATGAAGACACCTTCAAAGAGAAAATGAATAAGGAGAAGGACAAATTCTTTGAGGAGACAGTAAAGAATAATAAGGAATGAATAGAAACCTTATTACCGGTATTAGGTAAAACAATTTTGGACTTCAAGAAATTGTATAGAGACGCATGTAAAACAGACATTTTGACTAAAGTCATAGATAAAGAGATCGGCATAGCCCAGAAGGAAATAAATGATATCGCTGACAACTTGATAGGTTCATCAGACTCAATATCAGCAATTGAACAGGAAATTGCAAGATTTGAAGAGAAAATAGAAAAGCTTGAGAAAGACAAGGATAGGATAAAGTTTAAGGCAAAAGAACTTAAGTGCAGACTAAGTCCTAAACTAGATATGCTCATCTCTTTGAGAAAAGAGATTTTTGAGGCTCTTGTTCCAAGACTTAAGACACTGGAAGACCAAATGCACTCTCTCATCGGTACAATTCAGAGAACTGAAGCAGCACTGAAAGACAGTGAAAGATTTTACAACAGTCTAAATGTTGCTTTAACAGAAATTTATCAAATTGTAATAAATAGATTACAAGGAAATAGGCAGGAATCACACTCCATTGAAATTGAATGACACCCTTTGTCATTGATGCCAAAGGGGGAGTAGTGGAGATGAGAAAAATGATCAGCAAAGACATCATCAGCTTAGGGGGAGCACACATTTTGGTAACACAGTTTTGACAGTTTGGCAAGATTTGCACACAATTTGGTAACATAGTTTTGATAGTTTTGGCAAATTCTTTTGAACAACATTTTTGGACACTTTTTGGATTTTTCTTATGAGTGTTGCCATCAATGCCAAAGGGGGAGATTGTTGGAAAATGCACACTCCAATGATAAATTGTAGGTGATTGAAGGTATTGTCATTGATGGCAACCTTACAATCATATGATACTGGCAGGCACCGGCACCGGCAGACTCTACACCGGCATACGTTCACCGGCACTGAAAAGATTGATTACCGACACCCTGGCCGATGGGATTTTATTTATTGCAAAATGTAATTAATTGTAATATCTTTTTGTAAGCCAACAAGGCAAGTTGTAATATGACTCATATAAGTATGAGTTCATGTAAATCATTTTTAGATGCGGATATGGTTAGATTATTGATGTGAATATTAAGGCAGAGTTTGGTATAAGGTTTTGGAAGTTGTAGAGCTTAAACCGGTACTGGATCTGGCATAGAAGATGCCCTTTTGTAGCAGTACATGACATTGTATTTTCATAATCCACTTTTGTAAGTCAATGAGACTTCTCTTTTTGTATGTAAGCAGTGAGCTTTAGGCAGTTGACCTTCATGCATGTGCAAGCCCCTATTGTAATAGTAATATTCTCTTATTGGCTAGTAAGTGAATATTGTGGGTCACAAATCCCACCGAGGTTTTTCCCACACCGGGTTTCCTCATTAAAAATATTGTGTTATGGTGTGTTTTTCATGTTGTGCTTATTGTTCTTATTTACTACATTAATTTTAGTTTATCGGCACACGGCTTTGGAATGCTTTTCATTTAATAAGTTAAGAAAATCACCTCACCGGTTAGATACTGATTCACCCCCCCTCTCGGTATCTTTGGGAATCCTAATAGTCCTAAGGGGACATAGAACACCATATGACCCCTTAGGACACCATATGGTGTTTTTAGGGGTCATATGGTGTCTTGAGAGCTCATATAGTGTCCCGAGGGGTCGTAGAACACCATATGACCCCTTAGGACACCATATGTTGTCATTAGGGGTCATAGAACATTATATGACTCCTTAGGACACCATATGTTGTTGTTAGTGAATATATGGTGTTGTATGGGGTCATATGGTCTCTTAAGGGGTCATAGAACACCATATGACCCCTTAGGAAACCATATGACCCCTTAGGACACCATATGATGATGTTAGGGGTCATAGAACACCATATGACCCTATAGGACACCATCTGACCCCTTAGGACACTATTTGGTGTTGTTAGGGGTCATATGGTGTCCTAAGGGTTATAGAACACCATATGACCTCATGGGACACCATATAACCTCTAACAACACCATATGACCCCTTAGGACACCATGTGGTGTCATTAGGGGTCATATGGTGTCATGTGAGGTCATGTGGTGTTCTAAGGGGTCATAGAACACCATATGACCCCTTAGGACATCATATGACCCTTAGGAAACCATATGACCCCTTTGGACACCATATGGTGTAGTTAGGGGTCATATGGTGTTCTAAGGGGTCATAAAACACCATATGACTCTCTCATATATATTCCTTACTCTCTTATTGTCTCTCTCCATTCTCAAGGTCATCATCTCTCTCTCTATTCTTAAGGGGTCATATGGTGTCATATGACCCCTTTGGACACAATATGACCCCTTAGGACACCATATGGTGTCATTATGGGTCTTATGGTGTCTGAAGTGGTCATTAGGTGTCTTATGACCCCTTAGGACACCATATGACCCCTTAGGTGTTGTTAGGGGTCATATTGTGTCCTAAGGGGTTATATGGTGTCCTATGAACCCCTAGGACACCATATGACCCCTTAGTTGTTTTTAGGGATCATATTGTGTCCTAAGCAGCCATAGGGTGTCCTATGACCACTTAGGACACCATATGGCATCTTTATGGGTCATATGGTGTTCTAAGGAGTCATATGGTGTCAAATGAAGGATACCATATGGTGTCCTTTATGGGTCGTATGGTGTGCTAAGGGGTCATCTGGTGTTGTATGACCCCTTAGGACACTGTATTGTGTTTTTATGGGGTATATGGTGTTTTAAGGGGTCATATGGTGTCCTATGACCCCCTAAGGGGTGATTAGAGGTCATATTGTGTCCTATGACCCTTTAGGACACCATATGACCCATTAGGATACAATATGGTGTCGTTATGAGTCGTATGGTGTCTTGAGGGGTAATATGGTGTCTGATGGCTCCTTAGGGCACCATATGACCCCTTAGCATACAATATGGTATTTTTATGGGTCATATGATTTCCTAAGGGGTCATATGTTGTAGGACACCATATGAGCCCTCATATGGTGTCCTATTACCCCTTAGGACACCATATGGTGTCATTATGGGTCTTATGGTGTGCTAAAGGGTCATATGGTGTTATATGACCCATTAGGACACTATATGACCCCTTGGAATGCCATATGGTGTCATTATAGGTTGTATAGTGTGCTAAGGGGCCATATGGTGTCATATAACCCCCTAAGGGGTTGTTAGGGGTCACATTGTATCCTATGACCCCTTAGGACACCATATGACCCCTTAGGACACCATATGACCCCTTAGGACACCATATGACCCCGTACGACACAATATGGTGTTGTTATGCATCGTATTGTGTCCTAGGGGATCATATGGTGCCCTATGACCCCTTAGGTGTCATTAGGGATCATATTGTGTAATAATGGCTCATATAGTATCCTATGACCCCTTAGGACACCATATGGTGTCGTTATGGGTTGTATGGTGTCCTAAGGGGTCATATGGTGTCCTATGACCCCTTAGGACACCATATAGTGTCATTCTGGGTTATATGGTGTCCTAAGGGGTCATATAGTGTTCTATGACCCCTTAGGACACCTTATAACCCCTTATATGTCGTTAGGGTTCATATTGTGTCCTATGACCCCTTAGGACACCATATGACCCCTTAGGTGTCGTTAGGGGTCATATTGTGTTCTAAAGGGTCATATGGTGTCCTATGACCCCTTAGGACACCATATGACCCCTTAGCACACCATACAGTGTCAATATGGTCCATATGGTGTCCTCAGGGGTCATCTAGTGTCCTATAACAACTTAGGACACCATATGGTGTTTTTATGGGTCGTATGGTGTCCTAAGGGGTCATGTGTTGTCCTATGACACCTTAAGACACCACATGGTATCGTTATGGGTTGTATGGTGTCCTAAGAGGTCATATGGTGTCCTATGGCCCCTTAGGACACCATATGACCCCTTAGATGTCGTTAAGGGTCATATTATGTCCTAAGGGGTCATATGGTCTCATATAATTCCTTAGGAAACCATATGACCCCTTAGGTGTCATTAGGGATCATATTGTATCCTAAGGGGTCATATGGTGTCCTATGAGCATTTAGGACACCATATGACCCCTGAGGACATCATATGGTGTTGTTATGGGTTGTATTGTGTCCTAAGGTGTCATATGGTGTGCCCTTAGGGCACCATATGACTCCTTAGGTGTTGTAAGGGGTCATATTATGTCCTCAGGGGTCATATGGTGTCTTGTGACCCCTTAGGACACCACTTGGTGTTGTTGTGGGTCATATGTTAAAGAGGAAGGGGAGAGAGATGGAGAGGAGAGAGAGAACTATAGAGGGGACATATAGATAGGCAAGAGACCTAGATTTCGAGAGAGGAGTGAGATAGATAGAGGGGGATAAAGAGAGGTGGGTAACGAGACCTATATGCAAAGGTAGATAGGTGGAGAGGAAGGGAGGGAGAAACCTAGAGAGGGGAGAGAGGGTGGGTTGGAGAGTTAATGAACTAGACAATGAAGAGAGAGAATAAGAGAGGAAGAGAGATAATGACAGAGTGGGGGAAGGATATATAAATGGAGAGGGGAAGAAAGGAAGGGAGAGAGAAGAGAAGAGATAGAAGAACAAAGAGATGAGTAAGACGGATGGATGAGGAGGTATAAATGGAGGGAGTGAGAGACATAGAGAATGAGGAGATGGATCTAGGTTTGGAGAGAGAGAAGAGAGGGAGAATGTTCATAAATAGATAGGGGAAAGGGAAAGGGAGAGAAAGGTGGACATAGAGGGAGATAACTAGAGGGTGGACAAATAGATAAGTGAGAAACCTAGAAGGGGAGAGAGAGGTGGGTAATAATATAGGGACGGAGAGGTAGTGAGGTGAATAGGGAGGGAAGGAGAGCCCTAGATATGGGGAGAGAGAGGATATAAGGGATCGGTAGTGAACAAGAGAAATGAGTGGGAGGGGAGAGAAATAATAAGAGAGTGAGAGAGAAGAGAGAGGAAGGGAGTCAAGGATATGAATTAGGGTACAAGGAAGGGATGAAAGGTGGAGAGGGTGGGATATACCTAGAGAGGGGAGAGAGAAGTGAGAGAGACACGAGAGGGAGAGAGATAGGTGTAGAGTTTAAGGAAGACAAAGACAATAAGATATGGATCTAAAGAGTGCTAATAGGAGAATGTTAATTACTGAAATTTGACTAAGTATGAAAGTCAATATGATCCTCTAAAAAAAAGAATCTACATTATAACTCCTATAGAGTTGAAACCACTCTCAAACATCCTACCAATATATACATGAAATATAACTTAAAGTGACTTATAATTAAATATTATATTTCATGTATATATTCTCCTCTCATGATGGGTATAACATGTGCCCAAGTTGAAAAATTTGCATCACATAACCTTCAAATTAGACAATGCAGGACATTTGGCGCGTGCTAAATTTGGCACTCACCAAATGAAAAATTTGACTTTTCTCATTGGCGCATGCCAAATTTGGCATGCGCCAAATGGGAAAAGTCAATTTTTTTTCATTTGGCGAGTGCCAAATAGGGCGAGCACCATATTTGGCACTTGCCAAATGGTCTGCATTGGGAACTACCAACCCTTTGGGTTGGATTGTACTTGGGCATCCAACCCAAAGGGTTGGACGACCATTTTAGGCCTAAGACGTGTTTTTAATAGAGGATTAAAAAAATTTCACATATTCTTGGTCGTGCTCTCCATCAGGTTTGCAAGTGTTTCAATAAAACTGAAAAAAAAAATACCATAGAGACCTTGATCTCTCTCTTAGCTATCCCAGCATGTCATTCTTTTCACATTTTGATTTCATTAAGGCTTTCATCTATAATTTCTTTTGTTAGTGTGTTCATTTTTGGTCAAAAACCAACATGCACTATTTTGGGTATAGTTTTTTACACGTTCATCAGATTTTGAAGAAACTTACATTTTTTAGAAACTAGACTCCATTATACACAATTTTAAAAAAAAATTGATTTTTTATTAGTTATCAATGATTTTAGGGGGGGGCACGCTCAAATTTCTATTTTCAAAGATGTGTCCACTTCAAAAATTAGTAAAAAATCATATACTCATTAAAAAATTAGCTAAAAAATCTGGCATAAGCTACAAGGTGTTAGCTAATTTCTCACCAAAGCGATTTTAAAAATTCAAAAAAAAAGTTAACATTTTAGGGGGGCCACAACAGACGCTATGTTATGTTTTTAGCATAAAAACAAGACCACTTTTTGTGGCCCCCCTTTTTGAAGCCCTTAATCTCCACCATTTTCAAAAAAAAATAGTAGTTTAGAAAGTAGACTCGAAGCACTCTGACTCTTGTTCTTGTTGCATCTTCAAATTTGGAGTCTAACTATCTTCAATTTGTCATTGAAGTTCAAACTTTGTTGATTTCAAAAAAAAAAAAAAAAGTGGCATCTTAAGACCCTCTTTTGGTACCACATACCCAGGATCTGATTGGATTTGGCTTGCCTCGATGGTGATGAGGAAACCCTAACTGCTTAGAATTTGAATTATCTTTTGGCGAGAAACTCAGGCTATAAAGACATTGTTAACCATTGTTGAATAGAAGAAGGAAGTGCTATTGCAAAGTGATTAAGGGTTACTTCTGCATGTTAAAGAAAATTAGCAACGTGCTCAACAAGTATATGAGAAAAGAGGGAGAGTGAAGAGTAGAATCGGTAGTGTCCATACCGGCAGAGCAGAAGTGAAGGAAGCTATAGAGAAGGCAAATATAGAACCAACAGAGTGTAGTGCCAGTGAAGAGCTGAGAGTGAGGAAGAGATTTAGCAGAGAAGAAGAAGAGGAGAGGTCTACTAGTAGAGTCTACCGACAGTGGATGAGAGTAGTACAGGAGTGAGTCGGTGTAGTAGAGAAGGTATCTCATCGACAGAGAAAGGTATATGGAATGGTTGCAAGATTCACTTGTAACAAAACAGCCACTTTTGTAATTGAAGTTATCTTTATGGTCACTGAGTTGTAGCTCGGTGTTGGGGTTGTAGCCCATAAAAAAGGTAGGGTTTGGTGTCGTAAACATTGTAATAGTTTTTCATTGTGAGATTGGATTGGAGCAGTAGACTCCAGCAGCATTGCTCACCAAGGTTTTTCCCATCTTGGGTTTTCCTCGTATATGTTGGTGTTATGTGTTGTCCTTTTGTGTGCTTGCATTTGAGTTGGTCTCCCTACTAACTGGTAAGTTTTCTCAGAGTTAGATCTCATAACCAGTATGCTCACTTAGGTTGGTTTAAGAGAAAATTTTGATAACCACTGATCCATCCCCCCGCTCTCAGTCGTGCATTATGTCTAACAATTGGTATCAGATCCTGGGTTCCCAATTAGATGAGATTTCTCCTGCTTGGGTAGATTATGATCTAAGGACACATTGGTTTGTTTAGTATCAATCCGTGCTCTTGTATTTGATGGTTCAAACTTTTCTATTTGGAGTTGTAGAATGGAAGTCTTCCTATCCTCTCTAGGGTTTGATGTATGGATGTCAGTAGTTGATGGTCTCCCTAGAAATGTCAATCTTCCTACCAGACCTGTAGAAGAAAGAAGAAACCAGTGCATTGAAGAAGCCATGAAGGCTATATTCAATGGACTCACCTGTGATGTATCCTCACAGGTGGACAGATGCAAAACAACAAAAAGCTTATGGGAAAGATAGAATAATCTCTATGGAAATGAGCCCTCTACTGCAAAACCAACATGTGAAGGAAAAATGAGAAATATATCTCATATTTATGAGGATAATGAAGATAGATCTGCTAGCAGCAGGAGGAGCGATGAAGAAGGAACCCACCTCTTCATGGCTCAAGAATCTGAAGACGAGGAGCACACATATGAAAGTGCTAGGGAAAATACATCCCACCATAAAGATATGTTTGGCAGTGATGATGAAGGGGAAGAAGAGGATGAAGCATAATTTGATCTTGAAGGAGAGCTTGTAAATGCACTTGAAGAACTTAGCAGAGTTAGAAGGTAATACAAGCTATTCAAGAATGATGCTATAGTAGAGAAGAACCGGCTGATAAAATGCCTTAAAGAATCTGAGAAATGCTTCTCAGAGTTGAAGTCTCAGTCAGAGAACACAAAGGAGTGTCATTGTGAAGATCTAGCCTCTCAGCTAGAAATAAAAGATAAAGAACATCAGAAGCTTCTTGGAGAAATGAAAGTTCTCCAAAATGACCTTGAGAAATGTAAGGATGAGCTCAAGGTGAGAATCAAGGTTGATGGCAGCAGTGATGCCTTGGACAAAATGTTGAAAAAGCAAAAGCATGCCAAGGACACTAAAGGATCATGATGTGGTACCGATGAATGCTCCACTAGCAAGAATGTTCCCCACAATGACATTTTGTTTATCTCCTGAAATGGAGAAAATAAAGGCCAGACCTTCCCAGTTAGAAATGCTCCACAAAAGAAGGTTGACCTGACCACAACTGGTGAGGACTTGTGGACAAGAGTGAAGACCAGTGTTGCAAGAAGGAAGAATCATGCAGATCCCAAAGGTAAGGGGAAGATGGGAGAAGACAGCCTCACCAAAAGTAGGAAGATGAGGAAGCAACAAAGAAGACCCTCTACCGGCAGAGGAAAAGGAAATGCTACCACCCACAGGGCGAAGCAAGAGTGGGAAAAGAAGAGACTAGATGGAAGAGCTGCACAAAATGGACAACCAAGGATCCATTCTCAAAGATGCAGATGTGGAGATGTTGAACCGGTAATATTTCCTCATGCATGGCAGAATAAATTTGTAAATCATATGCCATCCTTTACCGGTTACTGTTTTGCATGTAATGCTCATGGCCATAGGGAAGAGAAATGTAAAAAGAGATCTAGAAATAATAATATAAGATCTCATAGACATCATGCATATAAGAAAAATGTATCTAAGAGTAGATACATGCATTTCCCCTCTCCCAATCATGCAAATGTTGTTTGTCATTACTGCAATGGTTTTGGCCATAGAGTATTTGAATGCAGGAAGAGGAACAGATAGTCACATGGAAACCGGTATAATAACTATTCTCTACAGAAAAATGGATACAGAAAAATCCACATCGATATCTATGAATAACTTGAAAAATCGCAAATCAAACCAAGTTATATCAACACTTATATTGAACAAACTATCAAAACATGACAGCAAACACAGAAACAAAATATTTTACACCTATCATAGCCAAACTGACCTTATCCCATCAATTTTCCTCACTCATAACTCATCTTTTCTCACAAAACTGACCGCATGGGCTAACTAAATTTGGCTACGTGCTAGATTGACTTGATGCGCTAACCTATTTTCTCCACGCGCTAACCTATCCTACGGTTGCGCTACCTATCTAACCCTATGTGCTAGGTCTAACCTATGCGCTACTTACCCCTACCCATGTGACTCCCTATCTACCCAATGCGCTAGGTTTACCTGATGCGCTACCTATTTCAGTTTCTGCGCTACCTTGTGTCCCAAATGCGCTAATGTGCAGTTATGCGCTAACCTAGCAAACCTAAGTGCTAACCTATAAAACCTATGTGCTACGAAATGTTTCGTATGCACTGATCGATGACCTAGATGCGCTAAAATGTTAAACCCGCGTGCAAAATTTCAAAAAAGTACCCAAAACAACAAAATAAAAAATCAAACAGGGGTCAAAAAGGTTGACTTACCTGTGGTCCATATGTGGCAGGCCTTCGATACCTCTGAACATGCTCAAATCGATGCGTAGAATATGGAATAGGCATTTTGTCTTCTCTCCAAAAGTCTCTTTCTCTGAAGTCAACAAGCACAAATGAGACAAAACAATGCACTTTTCCCCTTTTATAGGGTGAAATAAAATTAGGGTTAGGGGATTGAGAATGTAATTCGCTCGTGGTCTTCCTCATGCCCTTGCACACATCAATTATCGGGAGATGAATCAATTTAAGCATTCCACATAGCCAAAATTTTGCCAAACAAACACAATTATCAAATCACATCAAATTTTTCCAAATTTTTGATTCATCTCCCGAGGGGGCATTATCAACATCAATTATCAAAATTAGGGCATGGCATATCTCAAAATGACATAAAAATTTTTATTTGATCATAAATCACGATAACACATCATTTTCTTTGAATTAACATGTGCACACACGTCACTTCAAAGAGGGGCAAAATGTAGACGTATAAAAATGACCATATTCCTAAATGAATATTTTATGTTCATTTCTCTATTTAATTAAATCACCCACATTCCTCTATTTTTATTTAAATTAAATTCACTAGGCCTCCTTTTACATTTAATGAATAAATCATTTTATTCATTTGAATCCCTTCTATCCACTTTTAATTAAATTCAAAATTTAATTAAATAGTTTACCCTAAATTGAATAAATCTAATTTATTTGATTTCCCCAAATTGCAAACAAATTGAATTAAATTCATTTTATTCAATTAAAACCTATTATCCCTTCATCCATTTGCAAAATCCTACATCTCCCACTTGCTTCCTAAACCCTATTCCTAACCCCTTCTAGACTCTTCTAATCACTTCTAAATTAACCTAACCCATTTCCTAAACTTTGTCACATCCCTAAGCAAAGGGAAGTCACTTCTCAAACCCTCAAAGTCTTTGAAAACCCTTAAAGGCTTTAACCACTTAACTTTGAAATTCTCCCAAACCATTAATGGTTAACTCAACCCTCTAGCATGGTTAAAGAAATTCCCTAAACTCAACCTCCATGTAACCCAAGGGTCTCATCAAGCATTTATTGCTTTGACCATGGTTATCCTTAATCTTTTGCACAAGATTTTATCCTTTGGGTAAAACCTTTATCCAATGGGTAATCTTAACTTAACCATAACCCATACCCCTAAGATAACCATGAGGTCTTCTCAAGCATTTAATGCTTCCTACCTCTCTTCTCAACCCAGTCTTATGTTGACATTTGTCACCATTTCATTGGTGACAATTGCAAACTTGGATTCCCAACTTTAAAACTCAACCCTTGATTAACTCTTTCAATCCTGACCATCCATTGCCCTATTTTTGCTATAAATAGAGCTCTCGTTCCTCCATTTTCATCATCCAAGTCTTTAGCATCACACTTATACTAAAATCCATCCAAGCTTTAATATATCATTTGTGCTCATTATTTAGCCTCTCTTTTCAATAGGAATTAATCTAAATATGCATGTTTAGAGTATTTTCCTTATCATTTAGCTTAATCATAGACTAATATAGCATGCTAGGATAGTCTTGTTACTATTCTTGTCATCTTATAACTAGTTTATTGCATTTATAGGATCATGTATAACTTAGGATGCATTTCATCTTAAAATCAACCAAAGCATCCCTCGTTCTTGCATTTGTCATCCCTAAACCACTTTGCTCAGTGATCTGAGAGCAAAGACATTGGTTTGAGGGACCTTGTGAGATAGAGAACCATGGAACCAACCTTAGGAAGTTGAGCCATACTTCATGACTCCATAGCTTGCACCAAGAAGTCCTGTGGGTGTGTGAGCAAGGCTCCTTAGACTCCATTTTTCCACATATTGAGTTCTATCGACCCGCTTTTCCCACATACATTTCTGGCACCCACCGTGGAGCCCGACCCCATATATCAATTCGGTTTTTGAATTTAACCACTTTTGTAGGTCCACGGGAAACAAGAATCAGCGTGTGGGAAACATTTCCTAGTGCATCCGGTTAACAGTATAGCGCATCCCATTTTCTATTCAGCACGTGGGGTTCATCATCTAGCGCGTGACATCCTTAGTTTAGCGCATAGTCCTCACTAACATTTTTCTTGTAGGTCTCGGTGCATCAGAAATACAGAACAACACATCAGAAATATAGAACAGCGTATTAGGGAAATAGGGTAGCGCATCACAGCCATCTTGTAGCGTGTACAGTCTGTTCTGTAGCGCATCACAGATAGATAACAGAGAGCTGATTTGTAACAAAAATTAAAATTTAGACTTGTAGAAGTCCATGGAATTCATCTTTTTGCTAACTCACTGACTAGTTTTTTTGCAGGTTACTAACATTTTGATTGCAGGTTTTAAATCTATTTAGGCTAGAAAAAAAAGTAGTTTAAATTTTTACTAACTTTTTAAGTTAGGCAAAATTCAAATTTCTTTTTTTCCTTGTTTAAGTAAAACTGAACTCACTTTCATTTTAGGCAAGTAAAACGAACAACAATCAAAAAAAAAAAAAATTCTTTTCTAGGAGAAAATTTATCAATTTGGGCTCTAAAAAGAACAATACAAATTTTCATTTTGCAAAAGGCCTAAAAAGAATTTCACCATCCTTTGATGCATAAAAGGATCCACCTTTAAATTTGGGCAAAGTAAAGAATCACACCAAGTCACAAAAGTCAGTTACAATCAAAGAGGGAAGTTATTCCCCTTTTGTCGATTTTCTTTTGTTGACCAAATCGAAAGTTTGCTTTGTTGACCAGGTTCTTTTCCTAGATTAAATAATCACTAATTTGAGGAAATAAAATAAACACCATGTTTTTATAGAGCAACATCTCCATATAGATCTTAGAAAATCACTGAATTGACATAATAAAAAGAACAACTTGATTGCTTTGTCTCGAAAGTAGAAGGTATATGCTCTCCCCTTAACTGGGTGATCAAAAAACCAGACTACTCTTATGCTTTCATAATTTCAAGTAAATAAAACCCTTTAGCAGGCCTGCCTTGCCGAGGGGTTGAAATCAACTCTTAAAGCCATTTATGGCCGGTGTGAAGGGAACGACCTAAGTGGGAAACGGCTTTGACGCCAAGTGTTTCAACCTACTATAATCAAAAGTGGAAAGTGACGAAAGTCCTTTTCAATGGTTGCGTGCAGTGATTAGCCTTCCCCCAGTATCCTTGAGATACGTAAAGCCTTTGTTCTAAAGGTTGGGAAGCCTCCTGAGGGAGTTTATCACTGACGGCTGAACAGGAAGCCTGATTATGAACCTTAGAAATAGCAACATTGAGCCAAGTCAGTAACCAGACATTCGTAATATCATAGTGCAAGGGTGGGGAAGAATCCGCCCCCAAGATCGCTCACCATATATCTCCCAAGATAACTACTCAATTGTGAAGCAATTCACTTTGAGTTAATTTCTGGCAAAAGGCAAAAAAATGGGCACCCTCTAGGGGGTGACACAGTTGTTTGAGCTAACGGAGTATCGAGACCAGTGGGCTATGGTATTACTTATAACCTTTGAATAAAGAGTCTTTTTGAAGTGTATTTATTGTAACCAAACCTGTTAAAACATTGGGGATTTGAACACATCCTCATAGAATATACACTTACTATTTAGATTAGGCAAAATGGTTATGTATTTTGTGTTGTGTTTGCATTTGTTACTTCAGAAAATCATCCATCAAAATTGAAAACCTAAGGCAAAACACCAAAATCACAGAAAACAATCAAAACAGGGCAGTTTAGAGCGTAAGAGCAACTTCTTAGCGCTTCGAAACCATCCTTTAGCGCATCAAAGCCTATCTTTAGCGCGTAAAGTATTTATAGTAGAGCTTCATCGAAATCTAGACACAGTCAGAAATAGTTAGCGCGTCCGGAAAACAACCTAGCGCGTTGAAGCATCAGCTTAGCACGTAGGAGTCAAAAATCAGCGCATCAGGTTTATCAGTTAGCGCATGAAAGACCCATATTAGCGCATGATCTTTTAAACAAAATAGAAAACAAATTTTAACAGTCTCAACTAGTTAGTGCATAATCGGGGGCAGCTTAGGGCATGTGGTCTTTTCCTTAGCACGTAAAGAAGTTTCTGTAGCGCATTCGGTCTCTGTTTTAGCCCATGACCAAACCCAGAAAAATAGTGGGCAAAACAGTGGAAAATTTAGAAAATTTAGAAAACATATTTGAAAGCATCCTGTCATCAGCTTCATCTTCATTAAACCAGAGTATCAAAAACAAAGCGTTAAAAACTATTTTTTAAGCAAATTTCATGTCAAAAATAAAAGTTGTCCAGAATCCAAAACTGATCGCACGATAAAACACATCTATCCTATCAAAATCGGGAAACATCATCGCAAGTGACGAATAGGTCCTTTATTATCTCATAGATTATATCTCAAAACACTTGTTCAAAATCTCATGTTGCAAATCAAGTTTCCATATCGGGAGACTTTATCCATATCATTTGGCACGCTTTGTCATAAAGGGGCATCTAAACCTTCACTTTGATAAAGTAAAACTTGAGTTTTCAGAACAAGATCAAATAAATCCAAAACAAATCAAAGGAAACCATTGAATCACTTATGCATGACTAATCCTCATATTCTGAGAAGAAAGAATATTTATCGTAACACCACGTTGAAGAAACAACAACCAAGTTTTTCCAAATTTGTCAAAAGAAATAAATTTTTATACATCAATCGTCAGCTCTTCAAATCTCATCGAACATTCTTTCATCATGTTAAACTTTATATCCAGAACAAATCCAAAGAATTTGACAAAGAGCCTTTGAAGACTAGGGCATATTGTCAGAAATCCGCATTCAGTCAAATCATAAACCATGGAGGAAAGATCAATCCAGCATTCTTTCCCGACGAGTGCATCACTTACAACACACCCTAATTTGAACCACCAACCCTAGAGCAACATATCGAAGAAGATTTTGTCTCCTTTGTCATAGAAAGCTTCTACTAAAATGACTATCACTCGCTCTCAACAAAACAAACAGAGCAAGGCACAAGTAGAATCCAATATGAATCGGAGGTTATCAAATCCTTTCGAAGGTCCACATCTAGAGGATACTAAAATTTCTGAAGAACTTCTTCAGGAATGCCAAGAAAGTGCTTCATTCCAAAAATTTGTGGAAAGACTCATGGAAATTGACAAGGAAAAATACTTTCTCATGCTCACAAGCATAGGGGATAAACTCCCTGAAGACTTTGACACAGACATGTTTATAACAAGATCTCAACATTACGAATATCAAGAACGACAACGAGAAGGGGAAGCACGTGACCCTGAACAAGATATTCCTGAACAAAACATACCAAAACAACATACACTAGGGCAAAACATCCCTGAACAACATATCCCTGAGCAAAACATATCGTTCCATACACCATTTCAACCCAGGATTAATGCAAGCGAAGAACTTTTCCCTCGGCAAAACAATGCACCTTTGGTTGCCCTTACTCAGCAAATGCAAATGTTACAAAGACAGATGCAAGACATGCAACAAGGGACAACAGTACGGTATTCACTAAATGAAATTTGTCCTTATCCATTTGATAGAAGGTTGCACATGATCCCTTTTCCTCCGAATGCAGACGTGCCTAAATTTGACAAGTACGATGGAAAAAGCGATCCCCATGATCATGTCAAAGAATTATGTACCATGAGTCTTGAATTTTCTCATGATGACACCTATTTGATGAGGTTGTTCCCAAGAAGCTTGGGAGGACAAACAATGGAATGGTTATCCAAAATCACACCTCCTATCAGATCATTTGATGAATTGGTCAACAAATTCATAACACAATATTCCTATAACATTCAACATGCTATAACCATGCTAGACGTCTGCAACACCAAATAGAAAAACAATGAAACATTCATGGTATTCCTCCAACGTTGGCGACGTATGGTTTCACGATATCCTCGAGATATTCCTGAAAAAGAGAAAATGGAAATTTTCATCGATAACTTGAATGGTGAGATGAGTTACAGGCTCAAACTCTAATGCATATCGTCTTTCGCTAAACTGATTGAAAACGGCATTCAAGTGGAAGAAGCATGTGTCAAGAAGGGAACGCTCAAATTCTTCAAAGAAAGAACAAGTTCATCAAACTACAATAACCAAAACAACAACTTAGACAAATTTAGATTCTGGACTTGAAACAAAAATGAAGGCGGCAATGAATCACATGATCCAAAATCTAAACAGCCAGTGCTCGCATTATCTGGAAATCCTCAAGCTACAAAGAATCCAAAAGGTTCTAACTCAGATGCTAACACATACACATCGAATACCAATCAAAGTCAACCCAATGCAAACAACACCGATGATACTCAAAATAAAACCACAAATCGAGGACCTGATAATAATTCGCGAGACGGCACCAACAATTTCCAAAAACGTGTCTTCACACCACTAGGACAATCACTGGAGTTAGCATTCAGAGAACTCCTGGCAAACAAGATTATCTCTTTGCCCGCAATCAGCAACTATGAACCCCAAATCAAACCACCTTGGTGGAATGACTCACACTTTTGTGATTTTCATCGCAACAAAGGTCATTGAATGAACGATTGCATGAGATTGAAAAACATTGTTCAAGACATGATTGATAGAGGTGATTTTACAGTGGATGGTCTCAAAACAAATGGTGACCATGGAGCCTTTAAAAATCCTCTTCCAAACTACAACAAAGATGGAGCTTCAACCTTGAATGATACACGTGGGGCTCATATCAACCACATCTACAATAACACCATCAATCACATATCATCTGAAGACAATCATGTAAACATCATCACAATCTGAGACCCGCATAATCATGAATCTATCAATGTAACAACCAGAGCTCAAAAATATGTCTTGAAGGGCCACACAACAACAACGAACACTACACCAAAAATCTAATATGATTTAGTCAGCCAACTACGCAAAACTCCTGCTCAAATATCTATACTAGAATTGCTGAAACTGTCGCCAAAACACAAAGACATATTGGAACAAGCATTGTTGGAAACCAATGTACCTCAAGATCTGGATGCTGACATATTCCAAGCCATGGTCGCTCATATGATAGGGCCTCATAATATCACCTTCTCAGAGCATGATAATACTTCCTTAAGTCATCCACATAACACTCCCCTCCATATTTAAGTCATCATCTATAAACACCGAGTAAAAAGAGTATTGATAGATGGAGGAGCTGGACTTAATATATGTACCTTAAAACTTATTTGTGCATTAGGCTTCTCAGAGGATTCTATTGATCCACGCAAAAAAATTACTATAAAGGCATATGATGATGAGGAAAGATCCTCTAAAGGGGCAGTATTGTTACCCATTCAAGTTGGCCCCATACAAAAGGATACTATGTGTCAGGTCTTAGACATAGACCTCATATACAATATTTTATTAGGTCAACCATGGATACATGAAATGCAAGCAGTGCCTTCTACATATCACCAGTGTGTCAAATTTCCCTATAACGGACAAGAGGTCTCTATATCTACTGATCACAATCCATTTCAACTTTGTAATGCAATGGGGACAACCCAGGACAGTTTGGTTCCCCATAATAGGGAAAAGTAGAAATCCTCAACATCAGATCTATAGAAGGCAAAGCCCGAATCATTACCTGGAGATTTTAAGTAGAAAATGCAAATCAGAGAACAAAGCATGGGGGAATACTCTTTGGAACCCATATGTTTGGCCAACTTACCAACATCACCCAGATCTCATGGATTACCTACAACATCAACACATCAAGTAACTTAGCCCATCACCAAATTTGATGGTACTTTCATCCAACTCGGCACTCTAGCACATGAATCAGAGGAAAAGGACATCCTTAGTTGGTTATACAAAGATGAGGAAGAAGATAACCGAACAACTGCTCTGGACATAGTTCTACCAACACACCTATATGGAAAGGGATACTTAATCATGCAACAAATGGGATATAATGGTAAAGGACCTATTGGGAAATGCAAAGAAGGAGTCACAGAACTAATAGACCTTCCTTCACAGCTCAGTAGAGACAAAACAG
This sequence comes from Cryptomeria japonica, assembly GCF_030272615.1. Taxonomy (NCBI): domain Eukaryota; kingdom Viridiplantae; phylum Streptophyta; class Pinopsida; order Cupressales; family Cupressaceae; genus Cryptomeria; species Cryptomeria japonica. The sequence goes on along the minus strand of NC_081408.1, from coordinate 83,793,504 downwards.
GATTGGGCTATAAACTCACTTTCCTACTAAGAAAGATACCACGCATAAATCCAAAACCTCAATGGAAAGCAAAGAAGAAATACAAAGAAGAATCCTGGCAAGAAGCACTATTTGAGTCAACAGCAACAATCCACAAGGACTATGAACATAAAGAACAGAAGCAACATCAGGAGAAACTTCTCAATCACAAGAAGGCCATATTTGCAGTAGTAGCTCATATTCAAGCACCAATATCTAAAAAAGAAGAACTACCTTCTGATATCATTATTCCTCCCCAAGGAGGAACATTATATGAGCAAATACAAAAGGTAGAAGTAGGATCCGACACAAAATCAATGACGACTATCAAATTGGTATCAATTATCAAAGATCTCTTTTCACCATACAACATACCTATTTATAGCATTGAAAAGATCTGGGATAATACCTCTGAGACTGATTCCAATGAATATGAATGGGGTAGCTGCTCAAATGCTACTAGAGATACTACTGACAATACTAGTTCCATATCCCTTTCTCAAGAAGAGCATAACGCAGGAGCTAGACTAAATTTGGAACACAGAATATCTATGACGCTAAGGAAAGCAAGCAGAAACATTATGAACAAGTCTATACAGAGGATGATACCATCGAAGACCTCGACGGAATCTTGAACTTCTTTAGCACCTGAACCAATCACGATGAAACCTCTATCTTGACACTTATAGTAGCAGAACTTGATCCACCAAATGATTCCTTACCACTTGTCTTTCCCGACCTCATTGACTGGGATGAACCCAAAATGCATGATATACCAATTTTCTCAGACAATGAATCTATCATCCACTACCTATGTACCATTAACCCGGAAATAGGCTCTACCAGTGAACACGATAACAATGTCTGCAACCAAGGGAGTGCCAAGTCTCTCAGTCACAAAAATGAACCAAATAAAAGATCTGATGTTGAAAACTAGTCAATGGCAGCTCTAGATCACAAAAAATTAAAAATAAAGAATGCATCTGAGGGTGAAAACCTTTTTAAGGCACCTAAGGATGGGAGACTTGACACTCTTCCTGAACATTTTCATGAGCAATCACCCATATTGATTGAGCCCACTCAATCAATCAACATCTGTACTCTAGAAGCAGCCAAAAACATACACCTGGCAGAATCTCTGACAGAGGGGGAAAGATCAGCATTTATCATCTTTTTTAAAGAAAAGCAAATTAACTTTGCTTGGTCATATGCAAATATGCCCAGAATTGATCCACACTTAATCATGCATCACTTGTCCATCTCTCCAGGAGTTAAGCCAGTCAAACAAAAACTATGAAAGATGAATCCATAGGTAACACTCATGGTCAAGGTTGAACTGAAGAAACTATTAGATGTCGAATTCATTCGACCCATCGACTATGCAGAATGGATCTCCAACATAGTACCAGTATCAAAACCAGACAGCAGTATCAGAATCTGCACTGATTTCAGAGATGTCAACAAAGTTTGTCCAAAGGACGACTTTCCTTTACCCAATATCGACATAATTGTAGACCTCATAGCAGGCCATGCAATGCTCTCACTAATGGATGGTTTTTCAGGCAATAATCAAATAAAAATAGCCCTAGAGGATCAAGATAAAATAGCATTTACCTGTCCTTGGGGAATGTACTATTGGAATGTTATGCCTTTCGCCTTAAAGAATGCAGGAGCTACTTATCAACGAGCAATGACAACAATCTTTCATGACATGATGCATACCTTCATGGAAGACTACATGGATGATTTACTAGCTAAATCCTTCACTAAAGCAGAACACCTCAACATCTTAACAAAGATTTTTGATCGATTAGAAAAATTCCAAGTCAGGCTCAACCCTAAGAAGTGTGTCTTCAGGGTTACATCAAGCAAGTTACTAGGCTACATATTCTCAGCTAAAGGTATTGAAGTAGATCCAGCAAAGGTACAAGCCATTATGGAGATGCCACCACCAAACAATATCAGTCAGCTCAGATCTCTACAAGGGGGACTCCAATCAATCAGGCGATTCATCACTCAACTAGCTGATAAAAGTCTACCATTCAATCATTTGCTACATAAGAATGTACCTTTCCGATGGGAAGCCAAATGTGCTTAATCTTTTTATCAAATTAAACAGTATCTAATGAACCCACCAATTCTAGTACCACCAATAGCAGGAAAGCCACTCATTTTATACATTTCAATAACAGATATATCACTGGGGGCACTATTGGCACAAGAAGATCAACAAGGAAAGGAACGAGCCATATACTACATCAGCAGGACATTGAATGGCTATGACCTCAACTATACATTCATTGAGAAGGCTTGTCTAACAGTAGTCTTCACTTCTCAAAAGTTCTGACATTATATGCTAGCACACACAATTAAGCTAGTGGCAAAAATTGATCCTCTCAAATATCTACTCAGCAAGGCAGCTCTTACAGGCCGATTGGCTAAATGGGTCATGATTCTCAGTGAATTTGACATCCATTACACAGAACGAAAAGCTATCAAAGGACAAGCAATTGCAGATCAACTAGCTGAAGCACCGCTACTAGGAAACCAAACTATGGAGATTGAATTTCTAGATAGAGACGTTCTAGCTATTTCTACCAAGCAATGGACTCTATACTTTGACGGATCCTACACATAACATGGTTCAAGTGCTGGCATTCTCTTCATCACTCCTAAAGGACACACTATACCAAGATCATATCGGCTTATGTTCCCATGCACAAATAATGTGGCTGAATATGAGGCATTGGTTATAGGCATCAAAATGGCCATAGAATGGAAAATCACAGAGTTAAAGGTCTACGGAGACTCACAACTAGTCTTCAATCAAATCAACAATGACTATTAGACAAAAGATGACAAGCTACTACCCTACAAATGAATGGTGGATGACTTCAAACAGTATTTTGTACACATCACCTTCGAGAAAATACCAAGGATAAACAACAAAGCAGTCGATGCAATGGCTACTATCACTTCATTACTACAGATTCCATAGCAACAGAGTCATTACGAGTTTCTGGTAGAGCAACTATTCTCCCCAGCCTATGACCACTCTGAATCCCATGTTGTCTATGCATTGACTGGTTCGGATTCCCCTTTGTATGGATCGATATATGATTATCTAAAGACGTAACTTTATCTGACAAGCCACCCGTTATACCCTTACTATTGATACTTTGTGCTGTCGAGGTCTAGATGGTACTCTTCTTCGTTGCCTTGATCGTAATGAATCTGATTCTACTTTACATGAGCTTCACGAAGGTATTTGTGGCATACATTCAAGTGGAACTACCCTTGCTAAAAATCTTCTATGGATGGGATACTACTAGCCCACAATGGAAAAAGATTCTTACCACTTCGCCAAGAAGTGTCCTAAATGCCAGATCCATGGCAATCTGATACATGCACCAGCACAAGAACTCCAGCCATTTACAACATCCTGGCCCTTTTGTCAGTGGGGACTCGACTTGGTCGAAAAAATTCATCCTTCATCTTCACATGGACACAAGTTCATTATAACTGCAACATAATACTTTACCAAGTGGATAGAAGTAGCCCCCATGACCACAGTAACTGGAAAACAAATTGCCTCTTTTATCCTAAACTATCTGATCTACAGATATGGTATTCCAAGTTCCATCATCACCAATAATGGACAACCATTCAAAAACCAAGATGTCCGAGAACAATGTGAACAATTCAAAATACAACATCGGTTCTCTACACCATACTACCCACAAGGAAATGGTCAGGCAGAAGCATCCAACAAGACAATACTGAAAATCCTAAAGAAGACAGTCAATGATGCAGGCAAAGATTGGCATGTACAACTCAATCCAGCACTTTGGGCATACAAAACTAGCATCCGCACACCTATAGGAGCAACACCTTTCTCATTGGTCTATGGATCAGAAGCTATTTTACTAGTGGAGGTAGAAATTTCATCTCTCAGAGTCTCTCTAAAAGGCTTAATCCCAGATGAAGAGTATCGAGTCAGCTGACTACAAGAACTGGAACTTCTAGATAAAAGATGTCAACATGCCTACACTCATCTCAAAGCATATCAGCAACGTATGTGCAGAAGCTACAATCACAAGGTCATTCCTTGAAATTTCAAAGTTGGTGACCTAGTCCTCAAAGAAAATCCAAGAAATCAGCAAGATCAAGAAAAGCAAGGAAAATTTGAACCTAACTGGGTAGGTCCCTATGTCATCATATCAGTCTATGGATCAGGTGCTTATCAGCTTACAACTTCAGAAGGAGATGTGCTCGACGAACCAACTAACAAAATTCATCTGAAGAAGTACTACACTTGAGTAGTCTAATGCACGGAAAAAGTCAAAAACAATTAAAAAAAATCAAAAAATTCAAAAAAAAAACAAGGAAAAGCAAATAAAAAGGTACAATAAAAGCAACTGGTGAAAACCTGGTAACAGGCGCTATTGTGAAAGGACGGCTCCTTTATCTATATCAATATCCTTATCTTCGTAGTAAAGCACTATCGGCCATCACCCGACACTTAGCAAACATCCATTCAGGACATACTTAGCATAGTCACTATCCTGATTTATCCATCTATCCTTTCACCACACTTTACCATGGCTTGGTAATCACTATAGATATCCACATCAAGAGGTACACTTAGCTAGGAGCAATATTCATCAACACTTGTAGCACGTTCAAGCTATCAAAACTATTTGCAAAACTCAGAGCATCATGTCCAACAAACAAAAACTTACGCAAACCCAAATCAAAACATCGATTGATAAAAGATTCACAAGAGAAATACGATGGATGATTTTCTGAAGTACCAACTATTGCATTTTGCATAAAGTCTTGACTACTTTTGCATTTTAGCTTTTTGGATTATTGGATTCTCTAAATTTTCTCAACAATGCTCCCATGCTAGAGAACATCGAGAAACTCCAATATTTTTCTTAGTCTTCTATCTGTGAGGCGATCATTTGTACTATGTAAATACTTGTCTCGAGATGTGATACAATGAATATCACTGAAGACGTGATTCCACTTTACCCATACAAATGGTTTAATCTTGTCTGTTTATATGCAATCCGCACTTTGGTCGTCCTAGTTCAATTATACTTTGACGCTTGTGCTATCTTGCAAAATCAAAAATCATGTAAATTTTTCTCAGGTCATCATGATTCAATTATACCATTATGCTTGTATAAATTTTTAACATATCCAAAAATCAATCCATGCTCAATGATGATACATATATCGAAAGCAAATAAACATGTGGTTATATCAGATGACAAATACAGAACGAGGGTGCTCCAAAAATAATTAGTTGCATATCATTTTACAATTAGTTGCATATCATTTTACAATTAGTTACATATAAAATCATTCATCTCATTTTCAAGATACATCTCACAGCATATCATATCATTAATCTCATTTTCAAGATACATCTCACAGCATATCACAATCATTCATCTCATTTTTAAGATACATCTCATAAACATCATACATTTACATCATGCATTTCACTTCATCATATCATCTATCTAAGCATTGCATCATCATAAGAATAAAGTAAAAGCATATAGAAAATGCATCCATAACACATCACATGATCAAAGAAAATGGTGTCATATATATATATATATATATATATATATATATATATATATATATATATATATATATATATATATATATATATATATATATATATAATGATCAAAATGTACAATATATGTCATGTATTGGCCCAATACAATGATCAAAATATAATAGAGATAGCGTCTCTCAAGTATGACTATCTTCTGAAGGAGACGGTCTCGCTGAAGAAGTCCCAGCCCTTTGATCTCCAGGTGGATCATGTCTCGGTGGCCCTGTCACACCTCTGCTCTCTGACCGTGATCCTGTCTCTCGAGATCGACTCGATCTTGACTGCGTAAAACTCTGCACTCGATGCTCTCTGGGCACCACAGCCTCATAATGATGACGGTAGTACTCCGCCTCCTGGGCTCTCAAGGCCAGCTCTCTCAAGGTGTCCCTCATCTGCCCACCTGCTGCTACTCTTTGCACGCTCGCTGCGAGCTCCTCTACTCGACCCCGCCACTCTATCTCAGTGTCACACTCAGTGGTTAGCTATGTAATCTGACGCTGATGTGCTAATAGTTGTGCCTGCAACTGCTGCACTGTCACCTGTAAGGTCCTAATCTAGGCATCCTCCACATGAGTCGCAACCTGGACCCGTAGGGGTACCTGTGAGGGGGTACCCCCTGTCCCTCTACCGGTCCTTGGTGTTGGTGGAGGTAGCACATCAATCCTCCTCCTCTGTGCTGGCCATCTCACCTCATCAATCCCTCCCACTGTTGCTATCACCTCTCCCACCATCCCCTCACCCCCTGCTCCAATCGCCAACCCTCCTCTACCTCTATCCATCACAGCTCATCAAACTTCTCTCTCCACCCCTCTATCACCCCTATCTCTCCCTCTATCTCCTCTCCTACCCCAACCTCCTCCACCTCCTCCCTCATCCCCATCTCCCCCTCCCTCATCCTCATCATCATCAAAAGCGGGGCGCATCTCCGCTGGATCCGATATCCTGGCCACAGCACGAGCTGCAAATAGTCTAGCAAACTCATCCATCATCCCAGCATCCAAAATATTTGGGGCATAATCCCATATCTGGCCCGCTAGCTGCGCAAACTCCTCCATGACCACCGCACTGTCAATAGTCAGACCCCAATCTAGTATATCCTACCTTCGGCGCGCATACAAACAAGTCCCCTATGGTATCCCCTAGTGCTGACCAAACTATCGCAAAACTCTTGTAACCAAAAATCTCTCAATGACAAAAGGGCTCCTCCCTATCAAAAATCAGGTCATAAAGACATATGGCATCTCCAGCCCATCCTCAGTCCAAACCTCGCAACCCGTATATGATCGCCATATGACCGTATCAATATCATCCAGTACCCTCCTCCAATGCTCTAGTTTGCCCAGCTTCCGCTGGACAACTAACCCCCTGTATCCATATGCATAGGCACGTCCAATCAGCCTATCTCTATCCACTAGTGGCCTAGCTGTCAGAATGTGCTCCTAGCACCATACCTGTAGAAGTGTAACGCCAGCTGACAAACTGTCCTAACCTAGGTATACTACCTCGTGCAAGTCCCTATACAAATGGGCTAGCATAGTCGATCCCCATACAAACCTGTGGCCCTGTGTCACCATCTCCTCTAGCACTAGTCCCCATCCCACAGATAGTCCCTTTGACCTACAGTTGGGACATAGAAAACCACCTACAAACCCTACCAGTACTAATGGAAGAGGTGCATAATCCAAATCTAGAAACTCCTGCAACGGAATCTCATATCCACACACTGTCTCATCATGAAAAATCCAACGAAGTGCCTCTATCCCACCCTCCTCTGATTGCTCATAAGGTAGTAGTGCACCTACTACGGGCATGCGCAAGATCTGGTAACAATCCTCAGGGGTCACTGTCATCTCCCCCGTGGTAAAATGGAAGGTGTTTGTATCACTGTGCCATCTCTCTGCAAGCACTGTCAGTAAACCCCAATTCACAGTGAACCGAGGCATATCCAATAGGGAAGACAAACCGCATCTCTCAATAATATCCAGATCAACCTGTGCCAATTGTGGTATAAATGCCCATGGTCTTGGGAACCGCTCGCGCGACTAAACCACTCCTAATCACTCTTGTCAAACAGCAAAACAAGTTCAATATCAGTTTCCTCATAAAAACATAGATATCAAAATCAAAATCATATCATATCTATCCATATCAACTTGTAACACAACTCAATTTTTCAAAAACCATATCAAACTTGTAACACAACTAAAGTACCCATATCACATCAACTTGTAACACAACTCAAGTTTCCAACCCATATCAACTTGTAACACAACTCAAGTTCTACAATCATATCAACTTGTAACACAAATCAGGCTCCACATATATTAACTTGAAACAAAGCAAATCAAATCAAGTTTATCCCAAATCCACATCGATATCTATGAATAACTTGAAAAATCGCAAATCAAACCAAGTTATATCAACACTTATATTGAACAAACTATCAAAACATGACAGCAAACACAGAAACGAAACATTTTACACCTATCCCAGCCAAACTGACCTTATCCCATCAATTTTCCTCACTCATAACTCATCTTTTCTCAAAAAACCGACCACATGCACTAACTAAATTTGGCTACGTGCTAGATTGACTCGATGTGCTAACCTATTTTCTCCACGCGCTAACCTATCCTGCGGTTGTGCTAACTATCTAACCCTATGCACTAGGTCTAACCTACGCGCTACTTACCCCTACCCATGCGACTCCCTGTCTACCCAATGCGCTAGGTCTACCTGATGCACTACCTATTTCAGTTTCTATGCTACCCTGTGTCCCTAATGCGCTAATGTGCAGTTATGCGCTAACCTAGAAAACCTAAGCGCTAACCTATAAAACCTATGTGCTACCCTATGTTTTTTGGATGCCACCTAAATCTACAACCTTATGCGCTACGAAATGTTTCGTATGTGCTGATTGATGACCTAGATGCGCTAAAACGTTAAACCCGCGTGCAAAATTTCAAAAAAGTACCCAAAACGACAAAATAAAATATCAAACAAGGGTCAAAAAGGTTGACTTACTGGTAGTCCATACGCGACAGGCCTCCGATACCTTCGAATGCGCTCAAATCGATGCATAGAATATGGAATAGGCATTTTGTCTTCTCTCCAAAAGTCTCTTTCTCTGAAGTCAACAAGCACAAATGAGACAAAACAATGCACTTTTCCCCTTTTATAGGGTGAAATAAAATTAGGGTTAGGGGATTGAGCATATAATTCACTTGTGGTCTTCCTGATGCCCTTGCACACATCAATTATCGAGAGATGAATCAATTTAAGCATTCCACATAGCCAAAATTTTGCCAAACAAACACAATTATCAAATCACATCAAATTTTTCCAAATTTTTTATTCATCTCCCGAGGGGGCATTATCAACATCAATTATAAAAACTGGTGCATGGAATATCTCAAAACGACATAAAAAAAAAAAAATTGATCATAAATCACAATAACACATCATTTTCTTTGAATTAACATGTGCACACACGTCACTTCAAAGAGGGGCAAAATGTAGACGTATAAAAATGACCATATTCCTAAATGAATATTTTATGTTCATTTCTCTATTTAATTAAATCACCCACATTCCTCTATTTTTATTTAAATTAAATTCACTATGCCTCTTTTTACATTTAATGAATAAATCATTTTATTCATCTGAATCCCTTCTATCCACTTTTAATTAAATTCAAAATTTAATTAAATAGTTTACCCTAAATTGAATAAATCTAATTTATTTGATTTCCCCAAATTGCAAACAAATTGAATTAAATTCATTTTATTCAATTAAAACCTATTATCCCTTCATCCACTTGCAAAATCCTACATCTCCCACTTGCTTCCTAAACCCTATTCCTAACCACTTCTAGACTCTTCTAATCACTTCTAAATTAACCTAACCCATTTCCTAAACTTTGTCACATCCCTAAGCAAAGGGAAGTCACTTCTCAAACCCTCAAAGTCTTTGAAAACCCTTAAAGGCTTTAACCACTTAACTTTGAAAGTCTCCCAAACCATTAATGGTTAACTCAACCCTCTAGCATGGTTAAAGAATTTCCCTAAACTCAACCTCCATGTACCCCAAGGGTCTCATCAAGCATTTATTGCTTTGACCATGGTTATCCTTAATCTTTTGCACAAGACTTTATCCTTTGGGTAAAACCTTTATTCAATGGGTAATCTTAACTTAACCATAACCCTTACCCCTAAGATAACCATGAGGTCTTCTCAAACATTTAATGCTTCCTACCTCTCTTCTCAACCCAGTCTTATGTTGACATTTGTCACCATTTCATTGGTGACAATTGCAAACTTGGATTCCCAACTTTCAAACTCAACCCTTGATTAACTCTTTCAATCCTGACCATCCATTTCCCTATTTTTGCTATAAATAGAGCTCTCGTTCCTCCATTTTCATCATCCAAGTCTTTAGCATCACACTTATACTAAAATCCATCCAAGCTTTAATATATCATTTGTGCTCATTATTTAGCCTCTTTTTCAATAGGAATTAATCTAAATATGCATGTTTAGAGTATTTTCCTTATCATTTAGCTTAATCATAGACTAATATAGCATGCTAGGATAGTCGTGTTACTAATCTTGTCATCTTATAACTAGTTTATTGCATTTATAGGATCATGTATAACTTAGGATGCATTTCATCTTAAAATCAACCAAAGGATCCCTCGTTCTTGTATTTGTCATCCCTAAACCACTTTGCTCAGTGATCTGAGAGAAAAGACATTGGTTTGAGGGACCTTGTGAGATAGAGAACCATGGAACCAACCTTAGGAAGATGAGCCATACTTCATGACTCCATAGCTTGCACCAAGAAGTCCTGTGGGTGTGTGAGCAAGGCTCCTTAGACTCCATTTTTCCACATATTGAGTTCTATCGACCCGCTTTTCCCGCATACAACATGATCTCAGGGGGAGAAGCATATTGAATTTATCATTCACCCCCTCAGTGAAGAAGGCAACACAAAAGAACATGTTGTTTTCGATGTGAAGAGAGAACATGAGAAGATAAGTGTGTGTAGAAGCTACCTTGACTACACACCCACAGAACATTATTGGATCACTACAGCATGTGTCAATAAATGGAGGTTAACAATTGGTATCAGATGTTAATTGGTATGTGCAGGTTGTTATCGACATGTGTGCCAACAGGTACTTGCAGGTTATGTAAGACAATGATGTTGGGAGTTCATTGCATTAACCCTGGTAACATGGAATGAGGTTTCTATGTCTCAGGTGGTATTGGAAAAGCCCTTAATGATAGATGTTGGCCCGGTTGTTGATCATGCAGACATCCATGTCTTTGGGCTAATCGGTTTAATGTATGGGATGGTGGTGTCATTGTATGGCATTATGAGGTTTTCAGATCATGTCATAGGTTGTGGTAGATGCAATGGAATTGAAGGATCATTTGATGATCACAAATGCCAACTAAACCGGTATATGGAGGAGATTGGAGTCCCAACATTGTACCTGACCGGAGATAAGAACCTGAGATGTATGACTCAGGGGGATTTCACGTGCTCATAATGCAGAGCCGGCTTGCTTGAACTCGAAAGGTAAGTAAACTAACTACCCAAACTACAGATAATGAAAGTTACAGTAGGAATACCCAGGAGAGCTTCATTGTAAGGGGTATCTACTTGTTCTTTAGCTAGTTGTATGGGTATTACAATCACATTTGATTCCTAAAGAATTTTGTGATCAAATAAGAAGTGATGCAATTTGACCGGTAAGTGAGCAGTGTTTATTGACACATCCCTCTGAGTACTTTAACAATTGGTATAATTTTTTCTTAATCAATTGGTGTCAGTTGATGGTTGAGTCCTTTATCTCAAAGAGTTGTGACTTGAGAAAATGTACCATCTTGTAACAATTGGTCTCAAAGGAGGAAGTACATCTAGTAAAGAAAAGGGGGATAAAAGACTTTGTCAGTGATCGGTAACAATGAGGAATGATATCCTGATAGTTCCCTTTGTCATTGTTGTCAAAGGGGGAGAAAGATTTTGTAGTATACTGCATACTACATATGTGAGAATCCATGGACCACAGTAAGGGGGAGAACGACTATGTAGGATGCCAGATACTACATGAGTTGACATCAATGCCAAAGGGGGAGATTGTTGGCATTCTATTGTTATTGATGTCAACCAGTATGGGATGACTACCGATATGAGAGGAATAGGCTATGTGCAACACTATAAAGAAGGACTATAGAGCAGGATGAGATATCTTTGATATCTCTATATGTTGCAGGACACCAGTAAGGTTACCAATACAGTGTATCACCAGTAAGGAAAGGATGTCAACTGGTACATGATGTGTTGACATGAAGAAGTCAGATCAACCAAGTTAGTGGTTGACAACTAGCAAGATGATGACCAAGGCACTAGCAGGATGGGTAAGGTGCTTGAGCGGTTGTTTTGTGATGAAGAGATGGAATGCTACCAAAATCACATCAACATAGGAGGATAAGGATGAATAGGTCATCAATTTGTTGTAAGGTTGTAGAACAACAATACTCCCACCAGATGAAGATGCAATCATCATGAGATGTCATGTGAGTGCACCGCAAGATGCAGGTTACAAAGACTCACTCTCACCGGAATATGCACTAGACTATCTAAGAACGCATGTTGAGATGCCAGTACAAATGATGGGTGATGAGTTTGTCACTTTGACAAACTAGTTGTGACATGGTCCGAGTTGATCAAGGAGAAGACAAGGCTAGGAAGATGCAGTCAGAAGAAAAGGTTCGATAGAAGATGGAGTTAGTTGAAGGTTGATGGCAAGGTGTCATCAAGAGGGTTTTACCGGTATGGATGAGCACCAGTAATATGGACAAGGTGTAGATGTAGATGACTCCTCATCTGATGAAGTTGTACATAATGTGGGTTAGCAAGTGTGCTAACTGATTGAGCAGTCCACCAGAACAAAAACAAAGTGCAAGACAGATGATAGACTTGATTGAGGGTTTGACCGGAAGGGTTAGCAAACTGGCAGATAAGAGGAACCAGTAGAGTGTTTGGTCAAGGAACCTATATGAACTGACATGATGATCTAAGCTTGAAGTTGGTTGACATGGATGTCGCATAGAGTCAAGGTGGTGAACCTGCATGCAGCTATAGAAGGAATGTACACCGACAGGGTAGCTACTAAGTTGGTCGACATTAATGACAGATCCCAAAAGTCATAGAATATGTTGCAGAGTTGTTGCAGGGGTTTGTGTCTCAAGGTTTGGAGGATAACTATGAGCCAGCTAAGAGTGATTGAGGAGATATAGGCAGATGAAAGAAACAGCAGGACCAATCTTGGTGTTTGGCTAAGAGACCAGCCGATGGGGCAAAAAGAAGATCGCCAGGGATGGAAGGCGTGATCAAGAAGGCGCATCAATGGCGGAGTCATACAGTTTCCTATCTGGAAGATCAGATCAGATAGGATCTCATTGGATTTAGATTTCCTCGATGGTGATGAGGAAACCCTAACTGCCTAGAATTTGAATTGTCTTTTGGTAGGAAACTCGGGCTACAAATATGCAAGTAAAAGACATTATTAAGTGTTGCTAAATAGAAGAAGGATGTATTGTTGTGAAGTGATTAAGGGTTAATTCTTCATGTTAAAGCAAATCATCCAAGTGCTCAACAAGTATATTAGAAAAGAGGGAGATTGAAGAGTAGAATGGGTAGTGTCCATACCGGCAGATCAGAAGAGAAGGAAGTTGCAGAGAAGGCAGATATAGAATTGGCAGAGTGTAGTACTACTGAAGAGCTAAGAGTGAGGAAGAGATCCAATAGAGAAGAAGAAGAGGAGAGGTGTACTCGTAGAGTCTACCGGTAGTAGATGAGAGCAACAGAGGAGTGAGTCAGTGTAGCAAAGAAGGTATCTCACCAAAAGAGTAAGGTATATGGAATGGTTGCAAGATTCACTTGTAACAAGACAACTACTTTTTTAATTGAAGTTATCTTTGAATTCACTAAATTGTAGCTCGATGCAGGGGTTGTATCTCCTTTGGGTTGTAGCCCATAAAATATATAGGGTTTGGTGCTCCTTGGGTTGGTGCCCTAAATCAGGGGTTGGTGCTCCTTGGTTTGGTGCCCTAAAAATTATAATAGTTTTTCATTGTGAGGCTGGATTGGAGCAGTAGAATCCAGCAACATTACTTGCTGAGGTTTTTCCCATCTTGGGTTTTCCTCGTATATGCTGGTGTTATGTGTTGTCCTTTTGTGTGCTTGCATTTGAGTTGTTCTCCCTACTAATCGGTAAATTTTCTCAGAGTTAGATCTCATAACTGGTATGCACACTTAGGTTGGTTTAAGAGAAAAGTTTGAGAGCCACTGATTCATCCCCCCCCCCCCTCTCAGTGGTGCATTGTGTCTTACAGTTAGAGCTTACCTAGTTAGGGGATTTTACTGTTGTAATTATTAGAAAACAACAAGAGTTTGTTTATCTATTATAATAGCACTACACTTGCTTATTCAGATCCTTTTCATGCTCTTATCTTCTTTTACACAAACTACAAATCCATCATCCAGTTTGGCAACCACACACTCAATTACAACTTTGCCAACACTTTAAAAAAACAACTCATCGACCTTATAAACAAATCAATTAGGTCGGTAACACAACAAAAGCCTAATCCTCATAGATATTACAAACAAGTCAGTTCATGTGTGATCATTGGATTACCTAACAATCTTTGCACATCATTCAAGAAAGCCTCGACCACTCCTTGATCACCGCTTCATCGAACTCAGTAACTCATCACACACTTTACATTACATGCAATGTACTTGCTCATTCCCAAGATGAAAACCATTAACTCAACGCACCAAAAACACGTTTAAACTCTCCTTATACAATATGCATATGTGTCATAATCATTACCGCTCATCATCAAATCATAAACCAATACAACCAATTCACCAAATTTAATCGATTAGGGTTTATCAAAACAATACGTAGAGTTTACCGGTTCAACTCTCCAATACTTAGCAATACCGGTTCACCCCACAAACTTACCAACCGGTTACAGTTCCCTTCACTAGCTCTTCCTACCGGTTACAAAACAACATTATAACAATATCATTATGGGTTAATTGACATCAATGATAACATAATATTTCATTAATGCAATCTTCATGCAAATGCCAAAAATCTCCCCCTTTGGCATTGATGGCAATATAAATATCAATACCATTTATTGTTGTGATTGTGAATAGGAATCTCAGTGTACATTTTATCATGCACTCTCATTGTCTTCAACTTGTAGCTGCCAATAGATCAATCATAAAATTCTGCTCCCCAAAAATCATATAGTTCTTCTCCCCCTTTGACAACAATACCAATTGAAAGTAAAACGTGCAATGTCAAACTCACTGATCAGCATCAACAACGTGCAACTTGATGCTCCCCCTGTAGAATAACTCCACTTCTACACCAATCATGCCATAAATTTTTGCAAGTAGCTCTGGGTCTAATGTAATCTACATCATGCTCAATTAACCTCATGAAGGGGTACAACTACTAGCTGACTTCTAAGATACTCAAAATTAGTCTTAGGCAGAGGTTTAGTAAGATATCTGCAAGCGGCTCCTTGGTAAAAACATGCTCCAAGATCACATCTTTACTCTACACTTTTTCCGTCAATAAATGATACTGCAATTCAATATGCTTGGTTTGTGCGTGCAAAACAGGGTTCTTGTAAATATTTATGGCACTAGTATTGTCACATAAACTCTTTACAGGTTGTGTAAACTTCATCTTGAAACCTTCCAAAATGTGCCTCATCCAGATAGCCTAGGTACAATTCATATAAGCAACAACATACTTAGCTTCAGCAGTAGACTCTAATATACAACAATGCTTCTTGCTACTCCATGAAACAAGTCTTCCTCCCAGAAAGAATGTTGCACCAGTTGTGCTTTTCCGATCATCAACATTACCAGCCCAATCTGCATCTGTATACACTTTCAAGTCAAAGTTACCTTCAAATGGATACCATAATCCATAGTCAATAGTGTCTTTCAAATATCTGAATATCCTCTTGGTTGTTGTCAATTGTTTTTTCATAGGATTCTTTTGAAATCTAGGAACTAGACCAACTACATGAGCCATATTCGGTTTGCTGTGAACAAAATAGTGCAATTTTCCGATCATTGACTTGTACTCCTTTTCATCAATAGATGTGGCATCATCTTCCTTAGACAACTTACAACCTGTAACCATTAGTGTCCCAACTAGTTTACAGTCACTCATACCAAATGTCTTTAATACCTCTTTCACATACTTAGACTATGTAATGAAAATACCACACTTCATTTGTTGTATTTGCAAACCTATAAAATAAATTATCTCTCCCACTAGAGACATTTCAAACTCACTTTTCATTTCATTTGCAAAGTCATTGCTCATGTCATCATTGCCACCAAATATTATATCATCCACAAACACTTCACTAACCAGTATCTTATCTCCTTCATATTTGAGATATATGTTGCTATCTTCACTGCTTCTCTAAAAACCTATCTTCATCACGTGTGAATGAAGCCTTTCATACCATGCTCTCAGTGCTTTCTTTAATCCATATAATTCCTTGTACAACTTACATACCATGTATTTTTCATCAGTCAAAGCATAACCATATGGCTACTCAATATATGCTTCTTCTTCGAGTATACCATTCAAAAATGCAGACTTCACATCCATCTAGTATACTTTGAATCCTTTATGTGCTGAAAACACCAGTAACCTTCCAGTATATAAACTGGTGCAAAAGTCTCACAGTAATCTTCTCCTTCTTGTGCATAACCTTTTAAAACTAATATAGCTTTGTTTCAGACTACTACACCATCTTCATTCATCTTCTTCTAAGTCTACCTATTCCGGTTGAACTGGTGTATCAGTATTTACTTTACTAGTTTCAAGTTTCATAGGTTCTGGTTCCAAAAACAAAATGCAAGGATCTTCATCCTTTTTCTCCACACTAGTTTCCCCTAAGACTTCAAGATACTCATCCACTCGAACATCAACACTCTCAATGATTCTTTGTGTCTAGTTGTTGTAACATTTGTAGGCCTTACTCTTGGTGGAATAACCAAGAAATATACCTTCATCACTTTTAGCCTCAAACTTACTAACATAGTCACCTCTCTTAATAAAACATTTGTTGTCAAATATCTTGAAATAAATAACATTAGGTGATCTACCATACCAATATTCATAAGGAGTCTTGTCCTTAACTCTTTTTACCAAAACCCGGTTCATAGTGTAGACAGGTGACAACTTCTCTCCAGAAAGTCTTTGCTACACCTCCTTGTATCAACATCATCCTAGCATCTTCAACAACTGACTCGTTGTTCCTCTCTACAATACCATTCTATTGTGGTATCCTCAGTGCAGAAATTTTTTTTTGATACCATTTTCTTCACAATATCTAGTGAATTCCTTAGAAGTAAATTCATTCCCTTGATCAGTACTCAAACACTTTATCTTCTTGCCACTTTCCTTTTTAGCTAAGTCCCTAAATGCCTTGAATTTACCAAATGATTTTGTTTTATCCTTCAAGAATGTGACCCGCGTCATCCTTGAGCAATCATCAATGAAGATCATAAAATATCTATCACCTTGAATACTTTTAGTTCTTATTGGTCCACATATGTCTGTATGAACCAAATCTAACAGATGTTTCACTGAAAAAAGACTTGCTTTTAAAAGTTGAGGATGTAATCTTCCCCAACTGATATTCCTTACATAGAGCATTAACCAGTTTGTCCAACTGAGGCAAACCTCTCACTGTCTTGGACTTACTCACTTTAACATTGTTATCAGAATTTAAATGACAAAATCTCTGGCAATCATCCATCTTAGCAATTAAACAGTTGTTGACTTTAGGATTCAAGTGAAACAAGTTACCTTTAGTCTTCTTTTCGGTTGCAATCAGCTCACCTTTGCTCCCATATATTTTTCACATATTGTTCTTAAACGCCAATGGGTATCATCTGTCATTGAGTTGAGCAACACTCAAAAGATTGTGCTTGAGACCTTCAACCTAGTAAACATCATTTGCACTGCTCTTTCCATTAAGAGAAATAGTTCCCTTACCTTTAACCATGCAGAGTGAGTTATTACCAAATCTTACAACTCTGCCATCAAATTCCTTCAAAGAAATAAATTTGCTCTGGTCACCGGTCGTGATGTGAACAACCACTATCAATTATCCAATCAGTAGAATTATCCATGCAATAAACTAAAGCCTTCTAATCAGATGTCTCCTCTTTAATGGCTACAAAGATAATGTCTTCATTAGCATCACCTTCATATTTCTCATCAGTGATACCACCATCAACTGCAATAAGATAATCTATTTTTCCTTTTCCCTTGTACTTCTTGAAATTTTCTCGCTTGTGCTCATTATCACCATTAGGACAGTTAGTTGTAATGTGTCCAATCTGGTTGCATGCAAAAAATTTCAAAGGTAATTTACCTTTGTATTTACCGGTACCTCTGGGCAACCGCTTGGCCAACAATGATTCAAGCTCAACCAAACTGTCTTCATCATCAATTTCTCTACTGGATCTAGATTCATAATTGTGACTGACATCTCTACTTTTCCTCATAGATTGGCTAGAAATTGAAGCTCTAAATGCAGATTCAGATTTCTGAATACTACCATCATAACCATTTAATTCAAAAGCAGTAAGCTTACCAATGATGGATTCAAGGGTTGCCTTGGTTTTGTCAATTGACTTTAGCTCTTGAATGGTTGCAACTCGAATAGTGTAGACCGATAGTAGGGTTCTCAACACCTTACTAACCATTATGGCATCTTCCACTTTACCACCAGTACTCTTGATCTCTCCAGCTATCTCTTTTATCCTCTAACCATATTGTTGGATATTCTCACCTTCAGCCATCCACATGTCATCAAACTTTCCTCTTAGACTCTCTTGCTTGGCGATATTCACATGTTCATCACCTCTATAAAACTCTTCAAGTTTCTTCCATACCTCATATACAGTCTCTAGACCATAGACATCAACATATTCTACATCAGACAAAGAACTGATAATAGCCTCCAGTGCTTGATTGTTTTCTTGTTTCTCTTTCTTTTGATCATCAGTCATAATCCCACTAGGTGCAACATATTGAGTACTAACATGTTCCCAATATTGATTACCTAGACTTTTGATATAAATTTTCATTTTGTCACTCCATATTTTGTAGTTCTCTTTGTTAAACTTCAGACCTTCCTTCTTCATCATGTTCAACAAGATTTTTACCTCAAGTTGTTAGGATTAGACCTTAGAGGACCTGAGAAGAGATCTGATACCAATTGATGGTATGATGAAAGAATAAGGATCTAGTCAACTACTGAGAGCAGGGGTGAATCAATAGATAGAAAAACTGATAAACTTTCACCTAACTCAGAAACAACCTCTCAAAGTAAACTTTAAACTAACAAGTTAAACCACTAAACTATAAATGCAATATCACTGTCAGAATAAATCGGTTGACTATTACAACAGATTAATAGTAAACAAATTAAAACTCACAAACATCCAAATACATTTTCTAACATAAGTAAAACCTTATTTTTGATTTATGTCTGTTAACATAACTTATCAAAGTGGATTAAGTAGTTAAGCAATTCAAATATAGAAAACATAACCACAAAAACATTCACCACTTGACACAATATTTTTTACATGGAAACCCAAATGGGAAAAACCACGGTGAGATGAGACTCACAAGATAACTATTTGAACTCTTCTTAAGTTCGCTCTATTAGGAGCCAAGCCTGTTAAAGCTTTTACAAAAAGTCATGTTAAGAACAGATCTTGTTAGGGACCACTCGGTTAAGAGATTGACTATAATGCCCTATTAGAAGAAATACCATGTGAGGAGTAACCTCAGTAGAGGATTTGAAATCCAAGCTAATGGATCACCTGGTTAGAGGATTTGAATAACACTAAGCTTGTTAGAGCTTACCCGATTAGGGGATTTTAGTGATGTAATTGTTAGAAAACAATAAGAGTTTGTAGATTTGTTATAATAGCACTACACTTGCTTGTTCAGATCCTTTTCATGCTCTTATATTCTTTTACACAAACTACAGATACATCATCTGGTTCGGCAACCACACACTCAATTATGAATTTTCCAACACTTAAATAAAACAACTCATCGACCTTATAAACAAATCAATTAGGTTGGTAACACAACAAAAACCTAATCCTCATGGAGATTAAAAACAAGTTGGTTCAGGTCTGACCATTGGATTACATAACAATCTCTACACATCATTCAAGAAATCCTCGACCACTCCATGATCGTCGCTTCATCGAACTCAGTAACTCATCACGTGCTTTGCATTACATACAATGTACTTGCTCATTCCCAAGATGAAAACCATTAACTCAACGCGCCAAAAACACTTTAAAAACTCTCCTTATACAATATGCATTTGTGTCATAATCATTACTACTCATCATCAGATCATAAACCAATACAACTAATTCACCAAACTTAATTGGTTAGGGTTTATCAAAACAACAAGTAGGGTTTATCAGTTCACTCCACAAACTTACCTATCAGTTATAGTTCCCTTCAATAGCTCTTCCTACCGCTTACAAAACAACATTATAACAATATCATTGTCGGTTAATTGACATCAATGACAACATAACATTTCATTAATGCAATCTTCATGCAAATGCCAACATTAACATGT
This sequence comes from Cryptomeria japonica, assembly GCF_030272615.1. Taxonomy (NCBI): domain Eukaryota; kingdom Viridiplantae; phylum Streptophyta; class Pinopsida; order Cupressales; family Cupressaceae; genus Cryptomeria; species Cryptomeria japonica. The sequence goes on along the minus strand of NC_081408.1, from coordinate 83,773,092 downwards.
CAAGTTATCATGAATTCCCAATTAGGAATCAACTAATGCAATCTAGTTCACTTCCTTAAGTATAACCATACATCCTACAAGCTACTCATTCGTATCCATATTCTAGAGATATTTATGACCCAAGAATAACATCATTTCCATTAAGAATATTCATTTAATTCCAACACACACATCACTCAATCATTTGGTCTTTTCCAATCTAGAATTATATACATAATAAATATCCAATTACAACATAGTCATTTACAATGATTTCAACAATAATATTCTATTACAATACATCATTATCTCAATCCACTACAAATCCTATTATATATGATTACAAGATACTAATACATATTCTTCCTTTAACAGTTACACCTTCCTCATGTTACAAGATACATAATCTAAGTTTCCAATACATAGAATATATTCCAAGAATCCATCTACATGAAGAGAAGATATGAATCCACATCCACGCATAAGAGCATCTGATGAAGAACATCCCAATGGAAGAAGGCACCAAACCACCCAACCATGTGGAACCATAAGGAACCACCCCCATGCTAAGAGATGACACAAGATCCCACACACACTCTAGACCTAGGTTGACACCTAACAACCAAAGGTTAACACTCCACACATCACACGGCTAAAGCAAGGATCAAAGAATCATAAGACCTCCAACATAAAATCTTTAGAGGCAACATATCAAATCAATACTCAAGGCACTAGGACCTACATGTAGGGAAAGAGTGTCATCACATGTGGAGCCATCTCAAACTTGAAGGGAGTAAGGGAGATTAGATTTCTTGGGTTACCAAGGCCTTCCCAATCCTATCCCAAATTGCTACCACTGGGAAAGGCAGAGGGGCCACCATCACCATTTCTTATCTTATTAAGGTGAATAGCTAATACTACCCAAACCCCATAGAATTAATTAATATTTATTATCATTTGATTACAAGATAAAACTCCAAATGAGATATCTTGGTGGCCTAGACTTCGGGTAACCTAGCCCTCTACTCCCCATGACACCCCAGTCACTCACTTGGAATCTCACTCCCCCTAGCATGCATTTAGACCTTAGGGTTACAACAAATACAAACATAATATTAAATGACCAAGGGATTTCAACAATACATACTTGGATATCAAAGGTTCTCAAATAGATAAACAACATCAAATTCCATCACAGTAGCCTCATAAACAGTATACATCAATTCCTCAATAACAAAGATCATATCCAACATGAGCCCGAGTAAATAATCACAAATAATCTAATATAGCTAATAAGCTAGTCCTGGAACAAATCAGGAAATAAAATAACAGCCTCTAAAAAGAAACAAAATTTAGGAAATCAACTCAGAAAGCTCAAAAACTAACACATAAGGACACAATAACAGTCCAACACATTTGTTCAACAAAGTAGCGCATTTGATTACCAATTCAACGCTTTTGATCAATGAAACAGCACTTAAAACACATAAACTATTGTATCTGACTAACTGAACAACGCATATAATACGTACGTTAGCGCATCTGACGAACAGAACAGTGAATATAACACGTATGTTAACACATATAACATAGATTCCAGAAAACTTAGAAATGAACTTAGACAATTGAAAATCCAAAATAAATTAATTTAAGGTACAATCAAGTTCTCAAACCAACTCAAAAAGAGACGCAAAGTCAAACAAAACCAAGATAATTCAAATTGAAACAATAAATATAAACATCTCTAAGCAAAGCAATCTGTCAACAATCACACATAGGAACAACAGAGAAGCTACTCACGGAAAAACCCAAGAGATATAATCATTATAACCAAAATCCCCAAAGTACTATATATTTATCTCCTCTTAACTATACAATTTAAATCCTCCCAATTCTGCGAACAAACTTTACACAGACACAATGCAGACACTCCTTTCCAAAAATCAAATATAAGAGACACGGGTGTAATATCTCCAACCTAAAAACATAGAAGTGATGGCCAAATGGAATTGAAGAAGAGCAATCCAAATCTTTAACCATCCAAACGAAGCAAAGATCCAAGAAAACAAAAACCAGATACAGTCTTCAACAAATACAAAATTCTTCCCGGAAGCCAACCCAAGCAAATTCCCAGAAAATCTAATAAATAGAAAATCAAAGCCAAACTATATAAAATGTTGGCCAATAAAAATAATCAAATAAAATATATTTCTTACCAACCTTCTCAAAACCCAAGGTAAGAATAATAAAATATTATTTAATCAACTTACCCCAAAATCACAACCAATAGTAAAATAGGGTAAGTAAGGAATATAATATTTAATTAACTCAATAGATAAAAGGGTAAATAACAATATAAACAACCAACGATAATTGAAATTATGAGCACAATTAAATACAAAATCCCATCAATAAAATAAGAAATTGTATATAAACAAAAACCCAAATTAATAAATAATAAATATCCAATAGTCATTAAATCAATAATATAAAATCACTTATTAAATATAAATCCCAATAATAATCTCTTATTAATATTAAATATTAATGTCAACTATTTATTTAATTTATTATTATAAACTATGTAAATCTATTAATTTAATTTAACATAATTAAACTATATAAATCAATTAATTAATTAATAATCATAACACTTCAAAGCAACCCAGCATAATATAACTCAAGAGACTACTTGACGCTAAAGAACAACTCACACCAAGACACTAAACTAACAAGGGTAATCAACTTAAACCTAGAGTATAGAATGGGATTTCATATCATCTTCGATCAACTTGCCATTGGGATGAAGACACGCTCAGACTTGTGAAGCCAGGTGGATTTGGTGTCTAGTACCTGCAAACCTATCACCACCAATACATGCACGAAAACATAAACAATAACATATATCATGAAATAGGAAGACAAGTGAAGGGGAATCGCAACATCATATCGTGCTCATACATGAGTGGTATGACATCGTCCCTTTCACAACCACCGTAGAAGACACTCACAATCAACAAGCACTATCATAGTCATCATCATATCATAAAATAGGGTTAGTACATAGTATGATACCATCAATTTCTATATGTAAACATGAATCACACATATAAAATGAGTTCATATTAATCATCAAGCATGAGTCCATCATCACAATAATCTAGAAATGTCATCATCCACATTTAATCATAATGTCAAATGCAAGCATAATATGTCCAACATCAATAATGAAGCATCTAAATCATAAATAAATCCATAGGCATCTATCAAAATCATCATAAAATAGTCTAAGCTATGACAATATAGTCTATCGATGCACAAAAAGGAAATATGAATCAGGGAGGGGCACTACAAACCAAGCATAAAATATTATAATCTGTCATTTTCACTAGCTCTTCAAGATGTTAGTGTGCTTAGAAGACACCAATGTGTATGGGTTTTGGATACTAGTGTGTTGCTTGGACAATAGCATGGGACTTGGATACCAACAAGACATTCGTCTTAGGACGAACACGCAAGTCCAGGACACACATGCAAACAAGGGATGCATATGTTGCCTTGATTCTAAAAATGCCTATAAAATGTTTTAAAATTAACAAAAAGGCATGAAACAAGGCTTACCTCATCTGGTAGGTTGCCCTGCTCCATGGTGGTGCACAACTCCTCGACCTTGGTGGCTTGAAATTCTCATATATGAGGTATTTTTGCTGAGGCTTTATACAAATCTAGGAGAAAATCCTTGTGCTTAATAGTAACAATGACCCTTTTAGGGGCCCGCGTGTTGAGTATATAGCTGAATTTTCACCCAAAATTTGTTCAAAATTGTTGTGGTAGTTCTAGATCATCCTCCTTCCTATTTTTCCCATCTCACTAGGGGAAACACACGAGGGGACATATACGCATCCTCTATCAGTTTCTTCTTTTTTTTACTTCTATTAACTCCTCTCAAGCATTCTTCTCATCAAAGTAGTTTTTTTTTTTCATTTTGTGCTAACAAATCTTGATTCTTGCAGCACTTGAACTTTTTACATTGGACATTATATTCTTCATTGCGCATTTGGGGCATTGTTCATGTTCACCTAGATGACTTATGCGACCTCTACAATATCCTTTTTCATAAGGTAATCAACACATTTAATGCATTGCATGAGTTTATTGAATCTATCTTTCTAAGATACTTTAGTGCAACATATTCCTAGAGTTGATCAATTCACTAAAGTTGAGGCAAAATACAATGTCATAAATTACACCTAGTGCATTTATGACACTTTTGCATTACGCATAATTCAATTATGACAGAGCTCATGATCAGAATTTCATCATTCTAACATCATGAATTTCAAATATTAAGTGATGCCAATCCCTCCTAAATCCCATCTGAGATCATTTTCAGATGAAATTTACTAAAAGACTTGAATTCAAAATGGCATATATTCTACATCAAGTTTCTACTGATGCCTATCCCCTCACTTAGGTGCATCAGAAACAGTCACTCTCACCCATCTTGGGTATCAAAACTCCATTCTTTACTCATTCACTCTCTCTAACTCCTCATTTATTTCAAACACTTTAGCTTTTGGTTGTCTTTATCTCTTTGGCTCTCATCTTCCTATAGTGAAGCCTTGCTGGAATTTATATTGAAAGCACTATCACACTATCTCAAGAGATGGATTTGGCTATAATGATTCTTCTTCTCTCTTATCTTATTTATCTCTACTCTTGCAACATTGCATGATCATATTCATTAAATCTTCTAATGCATCTATCATCTAGTTTCTTGTTTATCAATTTATCTTACCATCTCTTGTAATAGGGGTTTTCCTCCATTGAGTAAGGTCTATTTCTATTACAATATCAATTTATATTTTATCTAATCCATCTATTCGTCTATCTATCTATGGAGGTGGAAACACCAAATTGGGGATTTGGCTGAGGCAAACCCCTATACAGCCCCAACATTTTCCCCTTGTCTGAGTGTGGGTAGGTGACAAACAGATTATGTGCACATAGCTGAGTTCAAGGAAACATTTTGGTGATTCTCTATCTTTTGGCCACATAGATGATAGCACGGTGTGCAGACATCCTCATAGCATGCTAGCATCCTAAATCTGAAACTTGATAGATTGGTGGTAACATTTGTATTTTGTTAATAATTGATCTTATATTGTTAGAATACCTTGTATCATTTTATATGGTTCTTTTATAAGAAACATAATATTTTTTATATTCTCTTATTGATCCACTTGATCAATAGAGCACTAGTAAAGTAAGGTAGTGAAGATAGATTTGTTCCTTGAGATCTTGTTATCTTGAGGGTAGAAAATGCCCTCTTCTACAATTATGCACTACAAGAACATGCTCTACCTTTGCAACTTCACATTGGGTCATATGTGTGAAACATATAGAATATCATCATCCACACATTATACCTCTATATGCATTTCACAATTGGCAAGCCCATTGCCACAAGAGTTAGCTCCACATAAGTTTGAAATGTGCAACCATATGCATTTAGCACCTAACAATATTGCAATCCACATGCAATCCACATCATAAAAAATTTGGCAACATCATATCCACATCTACCATGAAAATATATGTGCATGATCATTGTTAACAAGCATGGATATCAATTGCCAACCTAAATTATAAATAAGCAGTGTACACCTTGCAATTGCGCTGCAATATAATGAGTCCAACACTCAAACTCAATTTTTTCACATTAGCAAGTTCCTTGATGGTTTGTATTCTCATTTCTAGCATTCTATATCATTAATGCACGGATGTATTGATCCCTAAGATCATTTATGAGTAGAACTACCAATTCTGCTAATCTATATCCAAATGTATTATGGTTTTTGAATCTTCTTTTCTAGTATGTATACATATTCTACAATTCATAGCACTATTTATATGGCCTATATCATCTGATAACTTATGAATTGTAATTCAATAATTAAGAAAGTATAAAGGAAACAACATTCAACTAATATCAATATCACCTAAGATCATGCCTAAGAAATTTATAAAAAACAAATCCAAAAGGTAAGAGGAGAGAGAAGGTTCATAAAATTATAGAAGGAAATGCATTCAATTGATACCAATACCAATTATATTCTTAGGTCAAAAATAAATTTATAATCATCAACAACAAAAATTGGACAATACAATTATTACAAGATAAACCTAAAATTGAGAAGGAAATGACATCAATTACCAAGAATAATTCAATCAAAGATATTAATTTTCCACAATGCACATTAATAATTCAAGTTTTATTGTCAATATTATTGATAATAATAACCACCAATCCCTTGGAAGAATAAATTTCTTACAAAAATGAAAAATCATAAAATTCAATTAACAATTAGAAAAGTAAAGAAAGGGATCAAAATCTTGGTTTCCAAACAATCAAAATTAATTAATTATTTGATATGTCATCACTTTATTTGAATTATTTGAAATCTAATAATGAAGAAGGAGAAGAAAAAATTGGAATATAATTTGTGTGTGAAGACATTGTTAAAATAAAAGTAATTAGTTTTTGTTTAAAGTAGTGTATTATAAAAGTATGTATTATTGAAAATAATTTGATTAATATACATGATTAAAAAAAATTACTAAAATAACAATTATTTATTATGCACACAATTAAAATTTGACAATAATCTATAAGTATCAAATAATTTGTGTTTGTGAAAGTATTGTTAAAATAATAGTGATTGGTTTTTGTTTTTATTGGTGTATTATAGTCATATGTAATATCAAAAAATAAATTTATAAAGCGTGTCACTTAAAAAGTGTGATGATTATAGAGGATCATCAAGTTTTAATTATGTGTACAATCAATTATTGATATTTTTATCATGTGTATTAATGATAATCATAAGGCAAAGAAATTTACTTAGCATAAAAGCCTCATTTAATGTTCATGAATGATTGTCGAATTTGATGCATGTGGACCATGAGTAGTCATTATACTAATAAAAAACTTGTCGTACATTAATGATAATTACAAGATAAATTGATTCACTTAATATATGTTAGTAAAGAAGAAACGATGAATGTAATAATTATTTAAGGATACTCGATTTATAGTCTATTTTATGATGAATGTAGTCAACTTGATTAGATTAAATAGGCGTACACATTTTCAAATACAAATATTGTTTTCAAACATTTAGTCATTTTGTTATAATTTAAATATCTCTAGATCATACGAATGGCATGGAAAAGTCAAATTGGTCTATAGGATCAAACAATATTCTTTTTAATTTGAAATTATGTATGATTTATGTGTTCTTATATGTTGATGATTATGAATATATTTGCAATTTCTGATGTTATTATATAGTGTGTTCATGTTAAATAAAATGTGTCTTATGAATATATTTGAATGTAATAATTATTTAAGGATACTCGATTTATAGTCTATTTTATGATGAATGTAGTCAACTTGATTAGATTAAATAGGCGTACACATTTTCAAATATAAATATTGTTTTCAAACATTAAGTAGTCATTTTGTTATAATTTAAATATCTCTAGATCATACGAATGGCATGGAAAAGTCAAATTGGTCAATAGGATCAAACAATATTCTTTTTAATTTGAAATTATGTATGATTTATGTGTTCTTATATGTTGATGATTATGAATATATTTGCAATTTCTTATGTTATTATATAGTGTGTTCATGTTAAATAAAATGTGTCTTGTCACTATTTTATTTAGAAGAGGTGGTATGTGCATGGATTAATCTTGACAAACTTATTGAAGAATAAGTACACTTTAATATCTTGTATCCTATTCTTTTTTAAATGTACATAATTAAATTAAAAATTCACTTAGAATGTGTATAGTGCATTCAATTCATTTTAACAATACAAGCATTATACTATTACTATATGTTGCATCTTGTTATACTTTCTAAAACTTCATAAATTTTGAAAAAAAAAAATAGTGTATTTTCTAAACAACTCACTATGTTATTTTTCTAACCACCAATTGTAACTTTTATTTTCCTCCAAATATTTGGGAGTTATAGGTAGTCATGAAATTGATTTTGAACATATACTTGTTTTAGAATATGCACATTAAAAAACTCTACCATGGTTGAGAAAATAATTACATGAGTGATGAAATCTTAAATATTATAAAAAGAAGATATTATTATATATGTTTCAAATGTATAGTATTTTTCCTCAACAATTGCAAACACTAAGATAAAAGTGTGTCTCGAGTGACAAAATGAAACCAAACAAATTAAAAATATATCACTAAATTAAATAATTAAATATACCTTCTTTCCATATTTGAGGTGAATAGCTCTTTATTGAAATAAATTGTGCACACAACCATTAACAACTAAGAAAAAGGTAAATCGTGTTGATTTAACATAGGTGTAAAGCAGAAAAATCGAACCCTAGTCGTTCTCCCCTCCCCAACTCCGAGGAGGGAGAAGGGAGAGTCACTAGGGTTGATGGTTTTCACTTAGGAGGGACTTTACATTCAAAAGAGGGGTTGAAACCCACAAGATCCAATCCCATGCAATGCAAGATTGGATTCTATATGAGTTTCAAGGGTTTGTGATAGCAAGGATACCCTCTTTTGTAAAGAATGTAGATGGAAAGATTGAACTAGGAATGCATAGAAAGTGATAAAGATTCACTTATAAACTGAGATAGGGATATGATATGAAGTTGCGGACCTGGAATTAGCAGTAAAATGTCGAGACGGCGCTGTCCTGCAAATTTGAGCAAAAGTTGACGGGACGATGGCGCCCGGCGTGCACACGGTCCTCCGAAAAATCCGCGAAACGAAGGGGGATCTGTTCGTCTCTGCACAAGGATTCCAGATCTTCAATTTCAGCCGCGTACCTGCAACCTACACACAGAAAAGCGAAGACGATTGGGGAGTTAGGGATTAGGGGTTTGCCCTTAGGTCAAACCCCGGTTTTGGAATTAACCAAGAAATGAGAAATGCTGTAAATGTAATGTAAAACAAGTACTAGTACCTTGTTGTAAGGATGTTTGTATCCTTATGTGTGAAGGTATAGATGTTGTTGTTTGTTGTATGTTGTATGTTGTAGCATGTAATGTGTTGTAAGTGATCTCCTCTTCAATGGTTGAATCCTTGTCTTGAATGCAACACTTAGCCTTGAATGGAGACTCAGAATGATCAATTGCTTGAAGGAATGCTTGAATGCTTGAATGCTTGAAGGCTTGAGTATATTTTCCATGCTTTTTCCCTCATATCGAATGAAAGAGGAAAATGTAGTTTATATACTTGTCAATTAGGGCTGATAGACTGATTTTCCCGACCTTAGGCCGACCAGGAAATGTTATTTTCCAATTTGCAAACAAAAAGGCCCGAAGTCCCATAGGAGACCGGGCCCAAAATAGGGCCAGGGACCAGGGCGCTGGGCGCCATGGTCCTGGGGGACCAGGGCACTGGGCGCCATGGTCCTGGGGGACCAGGGCACTGGGCGCCATGGTCCTGGGGGACAAGAGCACTGGGCGCCATGGTCCTGGGGGACCAGGGCGCTGGGCGCCTTGGTCCTGAAGGACTAGGGCACTGGGCGCTCTGGTCCCACCTCACGGGACAGCAGGGTGCAAAGGAGGTTCAGGCCAGGGTGCTTGAAAAATGCAGTTTTTGGTGTCGTGGACAAGTTTCGGGGTCTCCATTCAGGTTTAGTGTTGCGTCGCCATCGTGAAGACCCAAATGCAGTCGAAATTGCAAGTGTCACAATTTTAGGACGCTACATTTAGCCCCCACTTTAGCGGGAGTATAAGCGTACGCTCATACTTCCGGTAAAGTACAAGGAAACAACATTGAAAAACTTTCACCACGTCAAGGAGGCAAGATACACCAAGCCCCCAATGGACTAAGGATCTTACGACTTCGATTGACAAGGTAAAAGGGAAGATCACGAGGGAGAACCATGACTGTCAGTAGCAAGGTTCCCTCACTATGAGTCATGCAAGAAAGATATCAAAAATTTTCAAGGCAAAGCTAAATTTGTCAAGAAATTTTCAAGTATCTTGAAAAGATATGGACGGGATGTATGCCCCCTACGTTAAAGCGATCGCACACGCCTCACCGGGGGTGATTGCTTTAAGGTAGTGATACATATAAGAAATGAGAAAGGAGCACGTTATCACAAGGATTTAGCCCCCAAGTGTGAGATAAGCCCAAGGATAATAGACACAAAACACAAAGCACGAGGTGACTTCGCTTTCCTCAGGGTCAGTATGCTGTATGATAATTCATGTATATCATATGTATGTATGCATAATTGTTCTTCATTCCCCAATCAAGGAAGGTCACCTAGAAGAAGGGAACACATGTGTCTTTTGAGTCAACATGAGAGAGATCGAGAGATCTCAATGCTTTGCATCGTCCTCAAGTAGACAACACTAAGGACAACAAATAGAAGAATGAGAATAACACATAGAAGAAGTAACGAAAGAGAGGAGGAGAGAATCTGCTATGCTAATGAAACTAGTCTAGCACGTCATCTACCCCCCGATCTTGCTGATCAATGTTTCGGGAAGGCAGGGAACACGCTAGAGGAGGAACATCCAACACAGCAGATGGAGCTATCACAAGATCCAAACAAGGGCTATGTTCATATCCCAAGCCACGGTGTTCTTGTCTAGGAGCTAGGATAAGTGCTTTAGAAAATTCGTTAGATAAATGGTTATCAATATCAACAAGTTCATATTCACTATCAGAATGAACAGGAGAAGTAGCATTTTCATCATGAATAACATTTTCATTTATATCATCATCAAGATTTATAAAAATAGGATCTTTAACTCGCACAGGATCAAGACCATCATGCATCTTATGTTTAGGAGATTTTGGCTCAATTTCCGGCTGAGGAGAAAATGGAATAATGCTTGTTGAAGGTGTTTTTGGGGATTGCAAAGTTTTAGCTCTAAGACGACGCTTTCGCCGGTGTTCACATGCAGAACGATTTCGTCTAGTCTTAGTAAGAAGTTGAGAAGATTGAGGAGGAGGAATGTTCTCATCCTTATCACTTGGGTGTTTAGGTTGTGGTCTCTTAGGCTGAACAATAGGAGAAGAGGAAGGTCTCTTCTCTCCATAAGAGGAAGGAGGAGAAACTGCTCCATATAAGGGAGGAATATTTGGTTTTGGGAGGAGACCAAGTCCATCATGATGAGGAGGGATAGGTCTACTTTTAGGAAGTTTATTAATCATAGGCATAGTCACATCCATAGGGATGGGTTGGGAATCTTCTTGAGGAAAGACATTAGTTTTATCTTTCAAAGGAAGAACTTCCTTCTCAAGAATGATAGGAATGTCAAGTTTGGGTGTTCTAGGTTCACTTAGAGATAGGATCATATCTGTTTTCCACTTTTGATAAGATTTGAAAAGATGATCACTTCGCGGAGGAAGAGATTGGAATTGTTTAGGCCAAAAGTAATCAAGAGGAACGCTAGAAGTTCTTTCAGCTGGTTTAAAGAGACTATGATTGACAGTAACAACTTCACCATTATGGGGAAATTTCAAACACTTGTGAATAGGAGAAGCAATAGCTTTCATGGAAGATAGCCAAGAATAGCCAAGCTTCACACGAAATTGTTCAGAAGATGGAATAATAGAAAAGTTCACATCAAGGGATTTGTTACGGACCTCAATAGGTAATGTAATAGAACCAATTGCAGGAGAAGAAAATGCATCAAATAGTTTCACAACCACATCTGTTTCATCATAGATTACTTGATTCAATTGTAAAGTAAAAAGAAATTCTTCAGTAATGATTTTAACCATGCAAGAAGGATCAATAAGCACTCCACGGCAAGGTGTATTTTTGACTTTTGCAACTATATATAAAGGACCATCAGGTGCCCTGATAGTTTCGCTAGAATCAAAGGTGATGGAAAGTTCTTTAGGGATTTTCTGCTGCTCTACAAAGTTAATCACATTCGGAGTCATGGACACAAGATCATCAAGTGAGACAGAGGAATCAGTAGTATCAATCGCATTAGAGGTGTGAGAAGGTAATGGATCAGTGAAAATCTGAAGATTTTGGTTAGGAGGAGCTACAGATGTATTGCCTTTATCATTCACACCAGAAACAGAGATAGTATTATTATCAATCAAATCTTGAATTTTCCCCTTTAAAGAAAAACATTTTTCAGTATCATGCCCAGGTTGACGATGAAATTGACAAAAAGATTTGTTATCAAAATAAGGTGAAGTAATCTTTGCAGGATCAATTTGCCTTATAGGAGGAAGAGTAAGCACATTTTGTTCCAATAACTTATTCATAATACTATGCAATGATTCATTCAAAGGAGTAAACTTTCTTTCTCTCTTGAAAAACTTAGAAATAGGAGACACACCTGATGCTGCATTCACATTGTTGTTGATGATGTTTTCATTGAATTTAATGGACTCTCTGTTCGGTTTAAACTTCCCAAATGGTTGTTGACTACTATCACCCTTATCACTCAGAGTCATAGGATGTGATTGTTCCATTTGACTCACAGTTAGTTGATAATTGTGAAGAGTTGCGCACAACTGTTGGAAAGAAGTAAACTCAGAAAATAGGAGTTTGTCTCGAATATCTTTTTGTAAATTAGAAATAAAGATTCTTTGAATATCATTGTCAGGCACTGGAAAAGAAATTTGAGCATACAAATGCTTATATCTACCAATGAAATCAGTCACTTTTTCTTTAACACCTTGTTTACAATGCATTAAATCAATCAAAGTAACTTTAGGACTTATGTTGTTTTGAAATTGTTGAATGAAAGCATTTGCAAGTTGTTTGAAAGAAGTAATAAAATAGGAAGGCAACGAGCAATACCATTGTAGGGCTTTGTCTCTTAATGTTCTAGTAAACAATTTTGCAAGCAACCTTTGGTCATAAGCAAAATCAGTACATATTGTTTGAAAGGTCTTAACATGTGTTAGAGGATCACCCTTACCATTATAAAGCTCCAAATGTGGAATTTCAACATGTTTAGGGGGAATAGCTCGAACAATGTCAAGAGAAAGTGGACTCGCAACATCAAATGTGGGCACACTAAACTTAGATTGATTCATAGAGGCAATTTGTTGCTGTAAAGAAGAGATAGTTTGTGCAAGATTGTTAATGGTCGCTTCAGTCGAAGAGTTCATATTAGACGTGTTAGATTGTGATGGAGGTGTTATGTTATTGAAAGAAGGTAGAGAGTAAGGTGGTGGGACACTATGATAGTTAGTCATAGGAGATGATTGGACAGGAGGAACACTACAAGGAGGAATGGAAAACAAATTGCCCCCTTGTGTCATGTTCATTTGTGGTGATATAATAGGAACACTCATTGAAGGAATGAATGAAGAAGTTGGATTGAATGAAGGAAGAGGGTTAATTGAAGAAGAGGGATTGCCCCTATGACTGGTGATCATAGGAGGAATGTCTTGTGTTGAAGTAGTCATTATGTTTGATGTAAAAGTAGGTATACTAGCAATAGGAGTCGTCAAAGGAATAGAATGATTGTCTTGAGTAGGAGGTTGTGTATAACCTAAAGTTTCATCACAACTTTTCATAGGCATCACATTTGAATCCACAATGTGTGCAATACCACGCAAAATATCAATTCCATTCTTATCACTTTGAAGCATACGTTTTAGACCCTCAATTAAAGGAAGAGCTTGACTATCAGGGTATTCTTGAGACATCCATGTTGAAAATCATCAAATTGGTTATCCAATTTTGAAAGTTGTTCTACAGAAACCTCATGGAGAGCTTCTTCATCATTAAGAGGATTAGAGGAATTACCCATGTCCTCGTTAAAAAGACCATTCAAATTAGGTTCCATCTCCTCAGTAATTAAACCTTGGAAGGACTTAATTCTAAGGCTTCGTCTAACAGGAATAGTGTAAGTAGGACTTATTGTTGTAAAACTCATGCACTAAAGAGAGAGAGAGAAGATTTTGAATTTTAGAGGTAGCAAATTTCAGTAAAACTAGCCAATCTTCTAGATTTAAGCTGTTAAATGCAATCATGACAGTCTCCCGAAATTTCAAAAAAAATGTCCGGGACCGTGGCGCTCGGAGTGCACACGGTCCTCGCAACTTTTTTCGAAATTTGCAGGGATGAAAGTTATGATGATTTTACAGCTAACCTGAAAAAATTGAGTGATTTTACGATCTGTAGATAGGCCAAATTAAAGTTGCAATCTCAAAATTGAACCCTACCCAGATTGTTGAAAAATGCAAAATTTGAATTTTGAAAAAGAGAGGGAAACTGAAATTTTGAATTTTATGATTTTAGAGGGAATGTTAAGAGCAATGCAAGTTTTGAAATTTGAAAATTGACTCAATTTCACGCAAAATTCAATTCTGAAAGCGGAAATCAAAGTTGTTGTAATTAAGCACTTAATTTCAAAAGTCACAAATTGCAAGAATTTGAATAAAGCACTGAAATTTTGAATGAATGCCAACACACTTTTCAGATTTAGGATAGTAAGAAACACAATTTTGACATGAATTTCAGTTTCGACAATTTTTGAATGATTAGAAGCCTCAATCCAAGCAATCACTAGACTAACTTTGACTATAATTTTGAAGGTGTTAAAATTGATAAAATCAGCCAAAATTCTGGATTTTAGCAGGAAAATACAGTAAGATCTCGCTCCCGAAATTTCAGAAAAAATGTCGGGGACGATGGCGCTCGGAGTGCACACGGTCCTCGCAACTTTTTTCCAAATTTTTAGGGATGAAAGATATTGTGATTTTATTGCGGAATCCAAAGTTACAGCTGATTTGGAGATGTTTTGATTAGTGAAATTATCAGTCAAAGGTTGAATCAAGAGGGTTTCAAAAATTAGGGTTTTGACACTTAACCACTTAATTTTCAAAATCAAAGCACAAATATGAATTGATAATTTGTAATAGAAGGGCAGATCTGAAACAAGCATTAACAATTAAACATTTCACAAGTTTAATTACTTAAAAAAGAAAATTTAGGGTTTTTATGCAATTAACCTCTAAAATTTTGCAAAGGATCAAACATGGAAATGTAATCAAGGAATCCAATTTTCAGATCTAACTATGAATAACCAGAAAGGATGTTCACGTCAGGTTCACCAAAATGTAAAGCGAAAAAATCAAACCCTAGTCGTTCTCCCCTCCCCAACTCCGAGGAGGGAGAAGGGAGAGTCACTAGGGTTGATGGTTTTCACTTAGGAGGGACTTTACATTCAAAAGAGGGGTTGAAACCCACAAGATCCAATCCCACGCAATGCAAGATTGGATTCTATATGAGTTTCAAGGGTTTGTGATAGCAAGGATACCCTCTTTTGTAAAGAATGTAGATGGAAAGATTGAACTAGGAATGCATAGAAAGTGATAAAGATTCGCTTATAAACTGAGATAGGGATATGATATGAAGCTGCAGACCTGGAATTAGTAGTAAAATGTTGAGACGGCGCTGTCCTGCAAATTTGAGCAAAAGTTGACGGGACGATGGTGCCCGGCGTGCACACGGTCCTCCGAAAAATCCGCGAAACGAAGGGGGATTTGTTCGTCTCTGCACAAGGATTCCAGATCTTCAATTTCAGCCGCGTACCTGCAACCTACACACAGAAAAGCGAAGACAATTGGGGGGTTAGGGATTAGGGGTTTGCCCTTAGGTCAAACCCCAGTTTTGGAATTAACCAAGAAATGAGAAATGCTGTAAATGTAATGTAAAACAAGTACTAGTACCTTGTTGTAAGGATGTTTGTATCCTTATGTGCAAAGGTATAGATGTTGTTGTTTGTTGTATGTTGTATGTTGTAGCATGTAATGTGTTGTAAGTGATCTCCTCTTCAATGGTTGAATCCTTGTCTTGAATGCAACACTTAGCCTTGAATGGAGACTCAGAATGATCAATTGCTTGAAGGAATGCTTGAATGCTTGAATGCTTGAAGGCTTGAGTATAGTTTCCATGCTTTTTCCCTCATATCGAATGAAAGAGGAAAATGTAGTTTATATACTTGTCAATTAGGGCTGATAGACTGATTTTCCCGACCTTAGGCCGACCAGGAAATGTTATTTTCCAATTTGCAAACAAAAAGGCCTGAAGTCCCATAGGAGACCGGGCCCAAAATAGGGCCAGGGACTAGGGCACTGGGCGCCATGGTCCTGGGGGACCAGGGCGCTAGGCGCTCTGGTCCCACCTCCCGGGACAGCAGGGTGCAAAGGAGGTTCAGGCCAAGGTGCTTGAAAAATGCAGTTTTTGGTGTCGTGGACAAGTTTCGGGGTCTCCATTCAGGTTTAGTGTTGCGTCGCCATCGTGAAGACCCAAATGTGGTCAAAATTGCAAGTGTCATAATTTTAGGACGCTACAATAGGTTTGTACATCAATTCATTAACAACATTGCTTGATCTATAACTCTTGTGCAATCAAATACACTCCAGTTCATTGCATAGTTGTCTTTCACATAAATACAAAGCCAATTGTATTGCTTCATACCCAATCAAGGAAGAATCAACCTGCTGAGTTATCCATGTTCAAACTTTAAAATTATTTTAGTGCAAGCTTTATTAGCCTCCTCAAAGCATCTTTAGCTCCTTAAAGTATTGTGATATGCCTATGCTACACACCTCCACACTTTGCACTACAAGAAAATGCTCTATCTTTGTACTTCACATTGGATCATATGTGTGAAACACATGGAATTTCATCATCCACATGTTATGCCTCCATATGCATTCACAATTGGAAAGCACTTTTCCTTATGAATTACCTCCATACAAGTTTGATATATGAAACCATATGCATTTAGTGTTAGTAATTGACACTCATTGGATTCACATGTTGTCATTGATGGTAACAATGTTGGTATTATGGATGTGTTGCATTAGTTTTGTCATTTATGTCAACACTTATCCTTCTGGAGATCTTTGGTTATGTTGAACTGGCACATTATGTTCACCGACAAGTTCAGTGACTTATGAACAGTCACCGTTATATTGTTCACCAGCAGGTTATATTGTTCACCACCACTGAGGATGACTTGTTATCATCTGGAGATCACCTAGTTATGTCGAAGACATGGTTTAGATAATTTGTTTTGGTGTTTTGGTTATTGGTCTAATCGGGTTGACATATTTGTTGTTATCGGCAAATTGGTCTAGGTTATGTACCGGCATGCATTACCTATTCCAGATCAGCACGGCACATTATGGAGATGATTTATTAATTGGATATTGTTGTAAATGTATTGAGCCGACATGATGCATCACATCTTGACTTGTTTGTAATTGATTTTATTATAATATTCTTAGTAAGCCGACCTACACATTTGGTCCTAGGTTTTGGTATATATGTAAGGTCTCATTTGTGAGATGAGATATGGTATGAGAAGAGAAGAAAAAGGTTATGGTATGTAACATGGTATGTGTGAATATTCAAGATCATATGAGCATACCATAGAGAAGGTTCAAGGAAGGTTTGAAGGTGATTATCAGAGCCTAACCGGTACTGAATCCAAAATTGGAGATGCTACTTTAAGCAGTACATTATCATTGGATTTAACCATCCAATTGTGGTCAGTGTGACTCCTATTTTGTGAATGAGTAGTGAGCTCTAGGTAGTTGGCCTTTCTGCATGTGCAAACCCCATTTCTATACACATACTATCTGCAATAGTATCATCTGATTGTGGGTAAGGTTTCCCATCGTGGTTTTTTCCCTTACAGGGTTTCCATGTACAAATCTCTATGTTATGTGTTGTGGATGTTGTTTCTCTTTTTGTTTTATGCATTGAGTTTCACCGATATTAATATTAACTGTTAATCTATCAATCGGTATTAAGTTTGGTTTACTGATATTAAGTATTAAGTTTGATTAAGTTATATTTTGGGTTGAAATTAATTGATAACAGATTCACCCCCCCCCCCTCTCAGTTCCTCTAAGTCCTAACAATTTGTATTAGAGCTAAGTCCTCTTTTTGCAGAAGTTTAACAGCTTGAGGAGATTCTATGGTAACAAACTTTTTCAGGAAGGACAGTCTGAAACTTGATGGAACTAACTATGGTATATGGAAGATCAGAATGGAGACACATCTGAATTGCATTGGAAGAGACATATGGGATGTTACAAAGAATGGCTATGTTGGTCCTACACTGAATCAACCTAATCCACCAACATTGGGTAAGGATCAAGAAGAGAATGATTGCCAAGCAAGAGAAGCACTCTTGAGCGCCTTATCAGATCAGCAAATCTTGGGATTATCAGACCGTTCTACTGCTAAAGCTATTTGGGATAAATTAGAGACATTGAATGAAGGAGATACCATTGTCAAAATTGCAAAATTGGAATGCTTCCAAGTTAGGTATGAAAATTTGAAAATGGAAGAAGATGAAAGAATTTCTACTTTTATGGAAAGGGTTAATGAAATTGTTTTGAGAATTCAATATTGTGGAGGTTCCTTAAGTGAAGATGATATTGTTTCTAAAGTTTTAAGAGCTTTTCCACCAAGATACAAAATGAAAGTAACTGATATTAATGAGTTGAGAACAATGCCTAATACATCAGTATCTAGAGATACCTTGGTTGGAAAACTTTCAGCATTCGAGCTTGAGGAATTTGGTTTTGTTGCTACAATTAAGACGGATTTGACCTTAAAAGCATCATCATCTATAGCATCATCATCATCATTTGACAAATCTGATTGTAAAGCACTTTATGCAAGAGAACTTGAAGATATCATAAAGGAAAATGAAGAACTCAGAGAACTTGAAGCACTATTTGCAAGGAAAATGCCTAAAGGTCCTATTGGAAGTAAGTATGAAGATAAAGCACCATTTAAATGTTTTAAGTGCAATAAAGTTGGTCATATGGAATCTAGATGTCCTGATAGACATGCAAGATTGAGAGAAGAAGCTAAAAGAACATATAAGCCTAACCCTGAATATCAGAGATACAGATTTAAGAAGAATAGAGACAAATCATGTTACTATGCTGATGAAGGAATTACTGATGATTCTGATGAAGAACCAGCAGATAATGGATGGGCTTTTTTTGCAATAAAAGAAGATCAACCGGCACCTATTGTTCCACCGGTAGAGCAGGCCCTGGCAGCTAAAATTGAAGAAAAGGATGAATGGATTATAGATTCTGGATGTTCACATCATATGATTGGTGATAAAAGTAAATTCTTATCTTTTCAGAAATACAATGGAGGTCTAGTAAGATTTAGGGATGATAAAGCTTGTTTGAACAGAGGAAAAGGCACTATATCTTTTGATGGTAAGAACAATACTGACAACATTTATTATGTTGAAGGTTTGAAGCATAATCTTTTGAGTGTTGGTCAATTAGTTGAAAAGAGATTTCAGTTACAGTTCAAGAATGGTAAATGCAAAATTATGAATAGAACTGGTTTAGAAATTGCAACCGATAATCAGACTAGAGGTAATATCTTTCATTTGAATAACAATGAAAAGGCATGCTTGATTGCACATATTAATGAAAGTTGGTTATGGCATAAGAGACTTTGTCATGTGAATTTTGATTGCATTGTAAAGATCAGTTCAACTAAGGCACTAAGGGATTTACCTAAGATTGTAAAACCTCATAAGCCGGTATGTAAGGAATGTCAAATGGAAAACCAAGTTAGAACAACTTTTAAGAGTATTTATGAGAAATCTGATAATGTTCTTGATTTAATCCATACTGACTTGTATGGTCCGGCAAGAACTAGAAGTCTACAGGGAGATAGATACTTTATGCTAATCATTGATGATTATTCTAGAATGTGTTGGGTTACCTTTCTCAGGGAGAAATCATAAGCTTTTGGAAAATTCAAACTATTCAAGGCAATGGTAGAAAATGAAACCAGTAAGAAAATCAAATGTTTAAGATCAGATCAAGGAGGTGAATTTACATGTAAGGATTTTAATACATTCTATGAAGTGAATGGAATCAAAAGACAATTATCAGCACCTTAGACACCTCAGCAAAATGGAATTAAGGAAAGGAAGAACAGAACTATTCTGGATGCAGCCAATAGCATGATATTGGAAGAAAATCTACCTCATGTGTACTGGAGAGAAGCAGTGAATACAGTGGTTTACACTTTTAACAGAGTTCACATCAAAGTTGAAACCGGTAAGACCCCTTGTGAACTATGGTTTGGTAATACTCCTACTCTTAAATACTTTAGAATATTTGGAAGCAAATGTTATATTAGGAGAGATGAGTATATTGGAAAATTTGATCCTAGAAGTGATGAAGGAATATTTCTTGGTTATTCATCTAAGAGCAAAGCATATAGATGTTTTAATAAAAGATTGCAGAAAATCATTGAGAGTGCAAATGTGAAGATAGATGAACACTTTAGAGGAAATTCAAGGTCTATGGATTCTGAACTGGCAGTTGAGATGATCGTAAATGAACTATACAAAGTGCACCAGTGCAAAATGTGGATCCAGTCACACCGGCATCATCAGAGAATTCCACAGTGATTGAAGAACAACAGCAAGTGAACAAACCCAGGTATGTGAGACTGAATCACTCTAAAAGTCAGATAATTGGGAATAAGTATCAAGGTGTTATGACAAGAGGGAGATTGGCAAATGAAGAGGTATGTTTAATTTCTCAAATTGAACCAGCATCTGTTATTGAGGCATGTGAAGATAAACATTAGAGTAAAGCTATGGAAGATGAATTAGAACAAATTGAAAAGAATAATAAATGGACATTGGTTCCCTGGCCTAAAGACAAAAATGTAATTGGAACTAAATAGGTATTCAGAAATAAACTCAATGAATATGGTAAGGTAATCAGAAACAAAGCAAGATTAGTGTGTAAAGGATACTCATAGAAAGAGGGAATTGATTACAATGAAACCTTTGCACCAGTAGCTAGAATTGAGGCAGTCAGATTATTTCTTGCATTTGCAGCACACAAGAACTATAAAGTATATCAGATGGATGTAAAATGTGCATTTTTGAATGGTGATATTGAAGAGAAATTCTACAATGAAGATCCTGATGGATTTTCATTGACAAATGATAAAGATATGGTTTGCAGATTAAAGAAAGCTTTGTATGGATTGAAAGCTTTGTATGGATTGAAGCAAGCTCCTAGAGCTTGGTATGCTAGATTGGACAAATATCTTTTGAAAATTGGTTACACTAAAGGTAATATTGACAACAACTTATATTTCAAAGTGACTAATGATAACATCTTGGTTATTTAATTTTTTGTTGAAGATATCATTTTTGGAGGAGAAGATGGATTGTGTAAAGACTTTGCTAATAAGATGCAGGAAGAATTTGAAATGTCTATGATTGGAGAGATAAAATTATTTTTAGGATTGCAAATTTCACAGACCAATAAAGGTATATTCATATGTCAAACAAAGTACTTGAAGGAACTACTGAAAAAATTTGGTATGGAAAACTCTAAACCGGTAAGTACTCCTATGACTGCAACTGATAAATTGACATTGAAGGATGATTCAGCTCATGTTAATCCAACAAGATATAAATCTATGATTGGAGGTTTACTGTATTTGACACAAACAAGACCCGATATAATGAATCCAGTATGTATTGTTTCAAGATTTCAGAGTAATCCTAAAGAAAATCATGAATCGGCAGTGAAAAGGATTTTCCGATATCTACAAGGTACAACAAATCTTGGTTTATGGTATCCTAAAGATGAAAATTTTGACTTATTTGCATACACCGATGCAAATTGGGCAGGAGATGTAGATGACAAAAAGAGAACCACTGGCAGGGCATTCTTTCTTGGTAGTAGATTAATTTCATGGTTGAGGAAGAAACAGAGTTGTACATCATTATCAACAGCAGAATCAGAATATGTTGCAGCAGCAACTAATTGTACTCAGGTATTATGGATTAATCAAATGTTGAAGGACATAAAGGTAAAATACAAAGAACCTCTAATCATTTATTGTGATAATTTAGCAGCAATTGATATATTAAAGAATACAGTATTTCACTCTAAGACTAAACATGTTTCTATCAAATATAATTTTCTGAAAGAGAATGTTGAAGCAAAAGAAGTGAGATTGGTTTATGTGAATACTAAAGAGCAGATTGCAGATATCTTTACTAAGCCTTTGCCTAAGGAAAATTTTGAATATCTCAGAGAGCAGCTTGGGGTAATACCCTCACCGATAGAGAATTAGATAGTTGAAGATTGGCATCAAACCAGAAGAATTAGTAAAGAAACTTTTTTCTAGCTTTGATGGAGGAGAGCTACTTCTCCGGGGGAGTAGTTGGTTATAACAGTTGGTTATATGAATTGGTTGTATATTCTGGTATTTG
This sequence comes from Cryptomeria japonica, assembly GCF_030272615.1. Taxonomy (NCBI): domain Eukaryota; kingdom Viridiplantae; phylum Streptophyta; class Pinopsida; order Cupressales; family Cupressaceae; genus Cryptomeria; species Cryptomeria japonica. The sequence continues at coordinate 83,750,806 of NC_081408.1, read as the reverse complement.
TATTGCTTTGGCATTTGATGTCAAAGGGGGAGAGATATCTATGGAAAAACAAACATTAACATTATCCTTTGGGGAGAGATTATTCATTGGGGAGAAACATTTACTCTCTACATTTGTATTTTGATTTCTGGTATTGATCTATTCTGGAGATTGTTGGTTTTTGGTTTTTGGCATTCTTTTTGGGCACTTAGATGTTTTTCCATCTTGTGTTGCCATCAATTCCAAAGGGGGAGATTGTTGCTATTATGGATGTGTTACATTAGTTTTGTCATTGATGTCAACACTTATCCTTATGGAGATCTTTGTTTATGTTGAACCGGCACATTATGTTCACCGGCAAGTTCAGTGACTTATGCACAGTCACTGGTATATTGTTCGCCAGTGGGTTATATTGTTCACCGGCAGTGAGGATGACTTGTTGTCATCTGGAGATCACCTGGTTATGTCGAAGACATGGTTTGGATACTTTGTTTTGGTGTTTTGGTTATTGGTCTAATCGGATACATATTTGTTGTTACCGCCAAATTGGTCTAGGTTATGGACCAAAATGCATTACCTATTCTAGATCAGCACAACACATTATGGAGATTATTTATTAATTGGATATTGTTGTAAATGTATTGAGCCGACATGATGCATCACATCTTGACTTGTTTGTAATTGATTTTATTATAATATTCTTAGTAAGCCGACCTACACATTTGGTCCTAGGTTTATATGTAAGGTCTCATTTGTGAGATGAGATATGGTATGAGCAGAGAAGAAAAAGGTTATGGTATTGTAACATGGTATGTGCGAATATTGAAGATCATATGAGCATACCATAGAGAAGGTTCAAGGAAGGTTTGAAGGTGATTATCAGAGCCTAACCAGTACTGAATCTAGCATTGAAGATGCTACTTTGAGTAGTACATTATCATTGGATTTAACCATCCAATTGTAGTCGGTGTGACTCCTATTTTGTGATTGAGCAGTGAGCTCTAGGCAGTTGGCCTTTCTACATGTGCAGACCCCATTTGTATACACATACTATCTACAGTAGTATCATTTGATTGTGGGTAAGGTTTCCCACCTTGGTTTTTTCTCTTGTAGGGTTTCCACGTACAAATCTCTTTGTTATGTGTTATGGATGTTGTTTCTCTTTCTGTTTTATGCATTGATTTTCATTGGTATTAATATTAACTGCTAATATGTCAATCGGCATTAAGTATCAAGTTATATTTGGGTTGAAATTAATTGACAACTGATTCACCCCCCCCCCCCCTCAGTTGCCTCTGGGTCCTAAAAAATAAGATTCTCTAGAAAGAATACACCGACAAATATCGGCAGATACCGACAGATACCTGCATTGGAGTAATTAGGGTCATAACCGGCACCAACACCGACATCCAACACTTAAGTGAAGCCGACATTAGCCTGGGATCTGGGAAAGGTTTTATTTGTAAAATCATTTTGTAATTATTGTATAGAGCCAACATTGAATATCTTTTGTAACGTGTTGTCATCCGACATAAGGTATATTGTTTGTAAAGGGTATATAAGTCAGTTTATTAGGTCATTTTGATATATAACGAGGTGGAGAAGAAAAATGATGTGAAGGATATGTATATAGATAATTTGTATGCGAAAGTAATATCATGCAATGGTTAGTAGACAGTTTGTAAATCATTCTTAGTGAAAAGGAGGTACTGGTAAAAGGGTTTAGGGTTTATGAACCAGTACGGAACAGAGCTATAACCAAAACCCTTTTTGGCATTGCAGATGCATTTTATGAGTTCACCATTATTGTTTTATCTTAGTAGAAGCTTGTAGTCAGTGAGACCTTTTGTGTTGAGCAATGTTCTCTAGGTAGTGTGTCTTCCTACATGTGCAGGCCCCCATGCTATGTAACATCTTTCATATGGCTAGTGAATTGATATTGCGGGTCACAAATCCCGCCGTGCTTTTTCCTCTTTGGGGTTTTACACTTATAAAATTCAGTGTGTTATGGTGTTCATTCATGTGGCTGGTTTATTTACTTCATGTTATATGTTTCTTCATTTACCAGTTTATATGTGTATGTTGTAATAAGGTAAAATCTTATAACACTGACAGAACATTGATTCACCCCTCCCCCCCCCCCCTTCAGTGTTCTTAGATTCCTTCTATTCCAATAATTGGTATCAGCGCCTAGTGCCTCAGAAGAATTTTTAATAGCTTGAGGAAGATCCTGAAACTAGAATCATTGAATATGACTATGGAGAAGCAACTTGAGATGGCACTTGAGGATTATGATGCTGAAAGGTTGAAGAACTTAAAGCTGCAAGATGAATTGAATTCTACTAACAAATTTATTCTTGTTTTGCAAGAAAGGTTATCATCTACTCAGGCTAGGAGGAAGGAACTTTTTCAAAACCGGGATGATGAAGAGAAAAATGCACTTAAGGAACAATGTCAAAAGTTGAGTCAAGAAAACATGCTCATGAAGAATGAAATGCAAGACCTGACTATGAGGATGTCAAAACAAATCAAGGACAGAAAGAAGAAGGAACAAAATCTTGTTGATCTCTGAAGAACAAATTTGAATAATGTGGCAAATTGGCTCATGAGAATGATATGTTGAGAACTGATTTGGTACAATCCTAGAATAATGAACAAGATCTTGAAAGACAAATAATGATTATAAGAAATGATCTGACTACTGCAAGTGAGTATAAAGAAAAATTTAGGATTAGTGTTGTACACTTGGATGATTTATTGAAAAGACAAAGGCATAATGAAGATTCTAGAGGACATGGATTTGAACAAGGTGAAAGCTTCGATACTGCAAATTAAAATCAGACAACCGGTATGCAGAACTCTTCAGACAACCGATACTAGAGGAAACCGGTAAGGCAATCTAATGCTTACAAATTCAATGGTAGATGCTTTGTTTGTAATAAATTTGGCCATATGGCTAAACAATATAGAAATAGAGCAAATCAAAACTACAATTCAGTTCTCATTCAATGCATAAATTGCAAGAAATATGGTCATAAGACAGAAGATTACAGAATGAATGTTAAGTGTCATGCATGTGGAAAGTTTGGACATTTGGTTAATCAATGCAGATCAAGGAATGATAATGGATATGGCAAATCAATTCAAAAGAACAATGTTACATGTTATGCATGCAACAAAATAGGTCATATTGCTAAGTACTACAGAAGCAAGACTAAACCGGTTAGCAATGACAGAGAAAATGAGAAAGGAAATCAGAAGGTAGATGAATTACAACAAGATTACACCAAGTGGAGATGCAACTACACCGGTAACTACACCAGCAACTCCACCGGTAGAACAGTGCATTCCTGCACCAGCAGGAAATTCAATCGATAACTGAGGCAGATGCCTTAGGGGTTGGCAAATTCATTCCAAATCTTGCATATTCCCCGGAAGAGATCTGGAAAGAGATCTGGAGAGTTGTATTGATCATTGATGGAGGTTTATCTGGCATAAAACTATGAACCCAGCATCTGGTAGGGCACACTGGTAAGCATTTATGACAATGGAGAATTAGGGTTTACTCACCGATAAGAAAGGAAAAATCGACTCATTTTCACTCACCTAGCACTCCAGCAAACCAGGGTGAAGAAAAGGCAAATCATAGGTGATCAAAGCGAGCAAAGGCATTCTAAAGATATTTCCAGTAGTTTTTCAAGAAGTAATTAAGATCTTTCAACTGTAATTATTATCCAAGTATTTATTTAAAATGGCATCTGGATCATCCTCTGCTCCTACTTTCATTGTGAATCCCACTATAGTTGAGGTTAAGGATAGGCTTAGACATGTTTTCAAAGAAGTTCCTCAAGTAGAAATGAAGGAAGACTCTATTGGCACTTTTTCGAGGGTTCCCAATGGCGTAGTATATGTGGAAGATGTCCAGGCTTATAATCACTGCACTTTGGAGGAATTAGGCACTTGAAGTTAAAATTGGTTTCAATAAGAAGAGGAGGGAAAAGAAAATAGAACAAAACTTTGCATTCATTAAGATTGTAATTCATAGGATAGATACAGAACTAGGTTCTAGATCTAAACTGGTAGATCAACCGGCAATGGCAGCTGCAGCAACTAAAGTGACAAGTCCTCCAAAGTTAAAGAAACCAAAAACCTTCATATCTCCTATCACTGACTTTGATACATAGGATAGTCAACCTCTTGGATTCAAAAGGGTACAGAGGAAGAAAGTTGACAAGCCTCCGGTAGAAGTGAAGAAGATGAAACCCAGGAGGAAGCTGGTAAGAAAGGTGACAATTAAAGAGCCAACAACATTCACACCTCCAGCAAGGAAACCTTCCCAGAAGAGGAAGCCAGCTCCATACGCCCCTGCAACCCCCGGCAAGAAGAATAAAAAGAGTGAGATAGATGAAGCAATTGAATCGGGTAATGTTACCATCATCCCCCAAATGACTTGTACAAAATTAATAGATGAGGTAACTAAAGATGGAATTTTGAAGAATGTGTCAATTTTTTATGAGCATTTAGATGATAATGAACAAAATAAAATAGAAGAAGCAATTTTGTTATATTTAGACATATATAAGAAGGATTTGGTAGAGATTATGAGGGAAATTCCTTTATCTTTGTTTAATAAGTTGGATGCAAGGAGATTAGATGCAGTCAAGAGGGATAGAGAGATTAAAGAAGTTGAACTTTTAAGCATTTGTGGTACTATAACTAATGAGAAAATGAAAAGATGTATAGGAGTTGCAAATAGAACAATCTTTACCAGCAAACCCAAGCAAATAATCTTAATGATGGGTAGAGTCAATGAAATAATAAATGAGACCAGAGAAGGATGGGCTATTTTTTTCCAAAATAATCCTGATTTTCTTACTTCCCAAGAAGATTTTCTAAGGCAACAACTCCCACTATTCCAGACAGATACAAAGGAAAAGAAATTTTGGCGACCTCAGATCAAATTTTGAATGAACCGGTAGATAATTCTCAATCAGATAAGAGTGTATAGACTCCACAGGTAGATAAACCTTAAATTAATGAGAGTGTACAGGCTAAACTAACATAGAAAACATATGTACAATCTAAGCAAGGTAATATAGATAATGTACAAGATACTGATAATATTGTGGATAATAATCCACCGACTATTACAGATACTGCACCAAGTGGCGAAGCCACTGGTGCAAAAGAGGATGAGCAAAGGGATACACCGGGAGAGAATAAGGAAAAGAAAGAAAAGGAGAAGGAGACTGATAAGAGTAAAGTTGCACAAACATCTAGTACCAAATCGGTAGATGATTCCTCATCAAAACTTTTGGCAATCGACACTTCTCAAGTTGAGAAGAAATCCATCATAGAAATGAGTCCCACAGAGCTAATGATGATGGCTGCTCAAAAACTAATGAAGGGGGGATCTGCAAACAAGGGGATAATAAATCAGTCAATAACAGTTTTTCATAGATTGATTCTGGAATGTATGATTGAGGATGAAGCGAGCCCTTTCGGCAAGCTTAAGGTATTGACAGAGCACATCTCTAAAAAAATTTAATCATTACAGCAGATCTTTGATCGGCAAGCACTTGAAAGATTCACTTTGGCTAAGAAAGCCTCTTTTAATCTGATCATTGAAACAGAGAAGAGGAAGATTGAAGAGAAACTTATACTTATTGAAAATTATTTGAAACAATGTACTAACATTTACAGGGTTTGTTGTAATATAGAGATTCTTACAGAAAATGTAGATAAGAGGATAAAGGAGTTACAAGAAAATATTGCTAATATTGCTAACTCTTTTGATGGACTAATTTCACTTACAACATCTATTGATGGACAAATTTTGACTTTGGAGAACCAAATTTTTTCTTTTTAAAAGGAAAGAGATAATATCATTCGGAGAGCCAAAAGTCTCATGGGTTTGGTGAGTCCAAGATTGGATTCACTTGGTGTACATAATAGGGAATGCATAGATATGCTTGGGAAACCCACACCGGCAGAAGCCACTGAGAAAGAATCAGTTGCACATTTATTGAGTGGACTTGTATCCATATCTGACACATTCAAAACTAGTTGGGATACTTATATAGAGTTACTAGAAAAAGCTTATCCATAAATCTTGAAATTGGTCAAGCTCCGATAAGTAATATGTAATTATTCATTCTTATGCATAGATTCCTAACAATTCTTTCAATTCTTTCACCGGTCTTTGGCATTGATGCCAAAGGGGGAGGATATGTATGTGAAAAATGAAATGAAAAGGAAAGTATGTATATAATCCTAGGAGGAGGATATCAGAGAGAGAGTATATGAATCAAAAGAGGAGATAAATGCAATCATAGTCAATCAGCTCAGGGGGAGCATGTTTATGTTTCAGTTGAACCGGTAGGGAATCCATTTTTCACATGAGTGTTGCCATCAATGCCAAAGAGGGAGATTGTTGGCAATTGACACTCATTGGATTCATATGTTATCATTGATGGCAACAAGATTATGTAGAAGGCATACACTAGAAGATACCGATAGATACCGACATTGGCGTAATTAGGGTCATAACCGGCACCGGCACCGGCATCCAACACTTCAGTGAAGCCAACATCAGTCTGGGATCTGTGAAAGGTTTTATTTGTAAAATAATTTTGTAATTATTGTATAGAGCCGACATTGAATATCTTTTGTAACGTGTTGTAAGCTGACATAAGGCATATTGTTTGTAAAGGGTATATAAGTCATTTTATTAGGTCATTTTGATATATAACAATGTGGAGAAGAAAAATGATGCGAAGGATATGTATGCAGATCATTTTTATGTGAAAGTAATATCATGAAATGATCAGTAGATGGTTTGTAAAGCATTCTTAGTGAAAAGGAGATACCGGTAAAAGGGTTTAGGGTTTATGAACTGGTACAGAACAGAGCTATAACCCGAACTCTTTTTGGCATTGCAGATGCATTTTGTGAGTTCACCATTATTGTTTTATCTCAGCAGAAGCTTGTAGTCAGTGAGACTTTTTGTGTTGAGCAGTGTGCTCTAGGCATTGTGCCTTCCTACATTTGCAGGCCCCCATGCTATGTAATATCTCTCATATGGCCAATGAATTGATATTGTGGGTCACAAATCCCACCATGGTTTTTCCTCTTTGAGGTTTTCCACTTATCAAATTCAGTGTGCTATGGTATTTATTCATGTGGCTGGTTTATTTACTTCATGTTATAAGTTTCTTCATTTACCGGTTTATATGTGTATGTTGTAATAAGGTAAAATTTATAACACCAGTAGAACATTGATTCACCCCCCCCCCCCCCCACCCCCCTCTCAGTGTTCTTGGATTCCTTCTATTCCAACATTTAGCACATAATAGCATTGCAAGCCATATGTAATCCACATCTTACAACACTTGGCAGCATCATATCCACATCTACTATGAAAATATATGCTCATGATCATTGTCAACATACAAGTAGGTATAAGTTTTCAACCTAAATTTTAAATTTGAGCAATGTACACCTTGAAATTATTGCTCCAATTTAGTGAGTCCAACAATCCAACTCAATTTCTGCACATTAGCATGTTTCATTCATTTGATTATTTTTTCTCATTCATAACCTTCTATATTATAGATGCAAGGATGTATTTATCCCTAAGATCATATATGAATAGAAGTAAAAATTCTACTAATCTCTCTATCCAAATGTATTATGGTTTTTGGTATCTTCTTTTCGAATATATGAACATATTCTATAATTGATAGCACTATTTATATGGCCTACATCATTCGATAAGTTATGAATTGTTCTCCAATTGTCTAACTAAGCTCGAATAAAATTAGTTACAAAAAGGTTTATAATAAATTATAAAGGAAAAATGCATTCAACTAATATCAATATCATCTAGATCATGCCAAGGAATATATAGAAAACAAATCCAAAAGGTAAGGGGACAGAGAAGGTAAATAAGATTATAGAGGTAAATGCATTCAATTGATATCAATATCAATTAAATTATTAGGTCAAAAGTAAATTTTGAATCTTTAACAAGACAATATAGGTACTCCAAGATAAACCTAAAGTTGGGGAGGATATGACATCAATTACCAAGAATAATTCAAATTTTATTGTATATATTATTCATAATAATAAGCACCAATCACTTGGAAGAATAAAATCATAAAATTCAATAAACAATTAAAAAAGTAAAGAAGGGAATCAAAACCATCCTCGGTTTCCAAACCATCTAAATTGATTAATTATTCAATTAGTCATTTCTTTATTTGAATTATTTGAAATTATATAATGATCAAGGAAGAAAAAATTGGGATATCTTCCGAGAATATTGTAGAATATTGTGTTTGAGTGATTCAATCATTTTCAAGTTAAAAAGTGTTGAAAGATTATGTGATATAATGACCAAATTAATTAAAAGATCGTGACAAGAATCTATTAAAACAAAATAATATTTACAAAAGAATTTAAAATTTGCATATAGATGTCCAAATAATTAATGATTTAACAAGTATTTAATGAGTAAAGGATGATTCCATCTAAAAGAATGTTCTAAAGTAAAATTAATATGACCCCTTTGAGTGACTACATTGTTAAAATAATTTGTGTATGAAAACATTGTTAAAATAATAGTGATTAGTTTTTTTTGAATTAATGCATTATAATCATATGTACTATTAAAAATCATTTTATAAAATGTATGTCACTTAAAAAGAATTTGATGGTTATAGAGGATCGTCAAGTTTTAATTATGTGTACAATAAATAATTGCTATTTTAATGATATTTTTATCATGCGTATTAATGATAATCATAAGGCAAAGAAAGTTACTTAACATAGAAGCCTCATTTAATGGTCATAAATGATTGTCAAATTCGATGCATGTGGACCATGAGTAGTCATTACACTAATGACACATTTCTTGTGCATCAATAATAATTATAAGACAAACTAATCCACTTAATATTTGTAAGGAAGAAATGATGAATGTAATAATCATTTAAGGTTTCTCGCCTTATATTCTATTTTATGATGAATGTAATAAACTTTAATATATTAATAGTTATACACATTTTTAAGTGCACATATTGTTTTCAAACATAAAGTTGTCATTTTGTTTTATTTCAAAAATATCTAGATCATATGGATAGCATGGAAAGTCAAATTGGTCTATAAAATCCAACAATATTGTTTTTGAATTTAAATTTTGTATGATGTATGTTCATGATTACAAATGTGTTGCATCTGTATTAAAGAAATGATGTCATGACACTCTTTTATTAAGAAGAGTTACTATGTGCTTGGACTAATCTTGAGAAAATTATTGAAGGATGAATACACTATAATATCTTGTATCGTGCATTTTTTAAAAATGTACATATAATTAAATTAAAATTTACTTTGAATAGGTACAATGCATTCACTTAGTCTTAACAATACAAACATTATATTATTACTGTATATTGGCATCTTGTCATACTTTCTAAAACACTTTAAATTTTGGAAAAATTAAATAATGCATTATCTTAACAACTCAATGTGTTATTTTTATATCCACCCATTATAACTTTTGAGTTCCTCCAAATATATGGCAATTATAGGTAGTCATGAATTGATTTTCAACTCATGCTTGTTTTAGAATGTACACATTAAAAAAATATATAGGATCAAGAAATTAATAACATGAGTGATGAAATCTAATATTATTATAAAAGGAATATGTTGTTATATAGCCTACATATATGATAATTTTTCTCAACAACTGCAAACACTACGATGAAAATGTGTCTCAAAATGAGAGAATGAAATCAAACAAATAAAAAATATCAATAAACTAAAAAATAATAATTTGCCTCATTTCCATAGTTGAGGTGTATCCTTATTGAAAGCAATTGTGTGCATAGAACCATTAAAAACTAAGAAAAAGTTAAGTGTTTTTGATTTAATATAGTTGTGTGCATCAAATCATTAACAGCATTTCTCGCTCTATAACTCGTGTGCAATCACATACACTCTAGTTTAATGTATAGTTGTCTTTCACATAAATACATATCTAATGGTATCGCTTCATACTCAATCAAGGAAGCATCAACCTTATAGTTTATCCATGTTCAAACTATGAAGTTCTTTCAATACAAGCCTTAATAGCCTCCTCAAAGAATCTAAAGCTACTTAAAGTATTACAATTCACATATGCTTCACACCTCCACATTGTGCACTACAAGCACATGCTCTACCTTTGGAACTTCACATTGGGTCGTATGTGTGCAACACATGGAACATCAATATCCACAATTATGCCTCCATATGCATTTCACAATTGGAAAGCCCTTTGCCATAAGAATTAGCTCCATATAAGTTTTATATTTGCAACAATATGCATCTAGCATACATCATTGCAAGCCACATGTAATCCACATCATACAACACTTGGTAGCATCATATCTACATCTACCATGAAAATGCATGCACATGATCATTGTTAACATTGGTGCGGATAAAAGTTGTCAACCTAAATTATAAATTTAAGTAGTGAATGCCTTGCAATTATTGCTCCAATTCAATGAGTCTAACACTCACTCAATTTTTGCACACTAGCATGTTCCATTTATTAAATGGTTTGTTATTATTCATAGTCTTCTCTATTATAAATGCATGGATGTATTTATCCCTAAGATCACATATGAATAGAAGTACCTATTCTACTAATCCCTCCATCAAAATGTATTGTGGTTTTTTGTATCTTCTTTTCTAAATAATTTAAAGTTTATTGTATATATTATTCATAATAATATGCACCAATTTGGATTAATAAACTTCCTTGAAAAATAAAAAGATCATAAGATTTTAATAAACAATTAGAAATATAAAGAAAGGAATCAAATCCATCTTTGGTTTTCAAACCATCTAAAATAATTAATTACTCAATTAGTCATCTTTTTATTTGAATTATTCAAAATCTAATAATGACCAAGGAGAAGAAAAAATGGAATATCTTCCTAAAATGTTGTAGAATTTTGTGGTTGAGTGATTCAAACATTTCTAAGTTGAAAAATGTTGAAATTTTATGTTATATAATGACTTGATTAATTAAAATATTGTGAGAAGAATCTACGACATCAAATTAATATTTATAAAAGAATATAAAATTTGCATATAGATGTTTATTAATGAATTAACAAGTATGTAATGACAGACTTGGAGGGAAAAGGCAGGACCCAGAAGAGATATGCATAGACTTTACAAAGGAATTGGAGGAGGATGTGGTCTTTTGGGAAAAGCACGTAGTCATTGCAAGGATTATTGGACTAAACTGGCCAAGAAAAGAAATCAAAAAAAGGGCGGAAGGTAATTGGGGGATGCGAACAGTTATCAAATTCATCCCCAAAGGATTTTTTGTGTTCTTGTTTGAAGATGGCAAATACATAGATCGTATCCTCAATCAGGAGAATTGGTATGCAAGTGATCATGCAATCTACCTGCAACCGTGGTCCCCGAACTTTGACCCACTACCCTTGGTTGTCTACCCTGCACTGGTTTGGATTCAATTGTATAATCTACCCATTGAATATTGGAGTGAGATAATTTTGGAAAAGATTGGCAGAACCCTGTGGACTCTCTTGGAAGTAGACCTTGATGATGAAGATGACCTCTGCAAATTTGCCCGGTTGAGGATTGTAACAGTATTCCTGTGTCTATGACTCTTTTAACCTCAAGTGGCGAATGGTGGCAACAAGTGGAAATTGAAAAAGAGATCAAACAATGTCCCAGATGCGGGAGAAAATTTCATGGATTGGAGGCTTGCAAGATGTTTGTGAGGAAGGTGAGGAATGTCATCCGAAAGCCATCTCAGGTTTGGAGGCAAAAGTCAGGAATAAAAATGGTTACGGATCAAGAAGGAAAGAAATCTGGAGAGGATGGTCACCACGATCAAATCCCTTCGACTTCCCTGGTTTCAGCCTCCTGTTTTGAGAAGGCATCTAATGAGGAAGAAAAGATCTTGGTCCTAGGAGACTATGACAATGGCTCGAATATTAAAACAGGTGAGGAAATTGATGCCCCAACCTCCCCAAGATTTACCCCTTTGTGCAGAGGAATTTCAGATATCAAATTCAAATTTGAAAAGGGTTTGGATGATGATTTTCTTCCAGAAGATGAATTGGAAAACATTGATCCAAGGTGTATCAGTCAGTCGGCTAATGTTTTATTGGGGAAGGCCAAAGGTTTTATAGGTAGAAGGAGCAATCGTCAGAAATGAGAGGAGAGAGTAGGGGGAAAAGGCATCATCAGCGTACTGGAATTTATGAAGAAAGCCAAGGGAGAAGGGTTCTCCCTTGGTAAGAGATGAAAATCACATCCTAGAATGTCAAGGGCTTATCAGCCCCTGACAAGAAACACTTGATCAAGCGGTTTTTGTGCACTCACAATCCTGATGTGTTATTATTACAAGAGACCAAGCTTGGTGGAGATAAAACTGGGCAGTTCATTAATTCTTTCTCTAAATGGGATGGGTTTTTTCAAGATGCAACAGGCTCTGCAGGTGGACTAGGGGTGATGTGGAATCTGGCAACTGTTGTGGTGGAACCTATAGCCTCCCATGCGAACTGGATGGCATGTGAGATCAAAGGCATTGGCACAAACTTTTGATTCCCAATTTTTAATGTTTATGGTCCGACAAAGACTGAAGACAAATCGAAAGTCTGGAGAGAAATTACAATGCAAGCAACTCTTGTCGAGCAGGATAGAGTTATCATAGCTGGTGACTTCAATGCTCTACTGGATGTGGATGAAAAAGAAGGTGGACTCAAAAAATGCTCAAAAGTTATGGAGGATTTCAAAGATTTCATTGAACAAAATAAGCTTATCGATATTGTCCCGAAAAACAACAAATTTACCTAGACGAACAGAAGGCTAAATTTCTCTAAAATTTTGGAAAGACTGGATAGGTTTTTTGCTGGAGAATGGTGGTTGTCTGGGGACATGCTATTGGCAACATGTATCATCCCCCAATAAGGCTCTGATCATCTACCAATTTTGCTATCAATCGGCAAGGAGACTCATAAACAAAGGGGTCATTTCAAATTCCTTAGTATGTGGTGGTGTGACCCTGGCTTTAAAGATAAACTCAAGGAGTGGTGGTTGGAAGGAAACTCATATGTTGGCACCCCTAGTTTCAGATTTGTTAAAAGACTTCAATTTTTAAAACATAAGATTAAGATCTGGAATAAATTGACCTTCAAAAACATTTTCTCAGAAAAATTGAGATTAGAGGAAGAACTTGAAACTTTAAACCAAAAAGTGATGATGGTTGTCAAGAGGATTTTATGCTTGAAAACATTTTGAAAGAGGAGTACAATGAAGCTCTAAAAAGAGAAGAAATATTTTGGAGGGCTAAGTCACATGAACTTTGGATTTCTGAGGGGGGTCGTAATACAAAAAAATTTCATACTTCCTCAAAGCCAGAAGAATCCACAATAAGATCAATGCTATCAAGGATGAGAATGGTCATTGGAAAACGGTCGACGAGGAAATTCATCAAACCGCCCTTAATCATTTTCAAAGACTTCTAGGGAATGCTGAATTGGGGGGTGTTGATTTTGAACACCTTGTCGATGCAAATATAAAGAATAATCTTCTTTCCAATTCAGATGTTGAATTGTTGGTAGAACCCTTCACCATGGAGGAAGTTAAGGTTGCGACGTTTGGATTACACCCAAACAAAGCCCCTGGTCCGGATAGGATGACTGCAGATTTGGTTCAAAATTGTTGGGAGTTCATGGGGAGGGACATTTGGCTGCTTGTTGAAGAATTCAGGAAAAAACACAAATTTGTTAGAGAATTGAACCACATCATGATTGTGTTGATTCCGAATAAAGAGGATTGCATAACCATGGCAGATTTTCGGCCCATTTCATTGTGCAACACAATTTACAAAATTATCTCAAAATATATGGCCAATAGACTTAAGAAAATAATGCCTAAATTGATTTATGCAAACCAAAATGGCTTCACTCCTGGCAGAGAGCTGGCGGATAGTATCATTCTGGTAGCTGAGGTGTTGCATTCCATGCTGAAAGGCAAACAAAAAGGTATGACCACTAAACTTGACGTTGCAAAAGCTTATGACAAAGTAGTTTGGGATTTTCTTATTTGTGTTCTTAATAAATTTGGTCCCGAAAGAATGGATTGATTGCATTAAATTTTGTATCTCTTCGGTGAGTTTTTCTATGATTATAAACGGTGCGGTCTGTGGATTCTTCGAGGCCACAAATGGGCTGTGCCAAGGGGATCCTCTTTCCCCTTCATTGTTTGTCCTGATGGCAAAGGTGTTGAGTAACCTCATTAAAAGAAGGAATAGTGAAGGCCTTTGGAAAGGCATCAGGGTGCATGAAAACTTTGAAGCCATCACTCATTTACAATTCGCGGATGACACAGTTTTGTTCGGCGAAGCAACTTTGAAAGAAGCAGTGGAAATCAAGAATGTATTGGACATCTACAGTTTAGCTTCGGGACAGGTGATGAACAGGAACAAATCCTAGGTCTTCTTCTTCAACACCTGCAAACCCCTTCAAACCAAAATTGCCAACTTCTTGGAGTTTAATATTGGGGATTTCCCCATCAAATATTTAGGGGTTCGAATCAACTCTAGTTGCAGGCAGAGCCATATATGGGAAGACATGATCCATTCATGCCAGACGAAGTCTATATTGTTGAAAAACATATGGCTCTCACAAGCAGGATGGTTTACTATGATCAAAGTTGTCCTCTCGGCCATTCTGATCTACAGTATGTCTTGTTTCAAGTTGTCACATGTGGCTGGGAGGAAGTTGGACTGGTTACTCAAGAAATTTGTGTGGGAAGGTGCCAAAGACCAAAGGAAGATTCCCCTTATCAACTAGGACACCATGTGCCTTCTAAAGGATGAAGGTGGTGTTGGGCTGAGGAAGATGGCTCTCCAGAACCTTGCGTTGGGGGTGAAACTAACTTGGAAGATGTATGAACAACTGAACAAGTTGTGGTACAGACTCTTCTAGAGGAAGCATTTGGATAAGGAGAGCCCGAACAAAATCCTTACCATTGCTGATGTTGTAAGAGGTTCCTTGACCTAGAATTTCTTGTGGGATTGCAGGAACATCATCACCAATCATCTATCTTGGTGCATTGGTAATGGTCTCACGGCCATGTTCTGGCGTGACTCATGGGAAGGTGAGCAGGTGTTATGCAACCTTTTTGTAGAATAGGAATGGGTCAGAGAAGTTGAAAGCAAGGTTGGCCTATTTGTTAAAGACTATATCATCAGCATCTCGAGTAATGGAGGGGTACTGGGATGGAAAACAATTATCATTGGTGATAGCAGGCTATGCTTGAAATTGGTAGACCTTCTTAAAAATAGATGTATCTTGCAGTCGGAATAGAAAGACACCATTTTTTGGTGTGCTTCCAAATCTGGCAAGTATAGTGTGAAATTAGGATATGAGATCCAACTTCACCAAGAGAGAGAAAGCAAATGGCCTAATTATCTTTGCTAGAAAAATATTGGTCTCCCTAAAGCTGGAGCCTTTTTGTGGATTTCTCTTCATGGCAAAATTCTGACTGGTGATAGATTGAAGCTTATTGGGATTTCAGGGCCAAGTTGGTGTGTAATGTGCAAAGGGAATGAAGAGATAGCCAATCATCTACTATTTCAGTGTCCCTTTGCGAAAGCATGCTAGGATTGGCTCATGGATAAGTTGCAGTTCTTTTTGGTCAGAAATGAGTTACTTAAAGATTTCCTCCTGGGGTGGCCAAAGGCAATTCATTCGAAGTAGAGTGGATTGTGGTTGATTTCCCCTGCATTGTTAGCTTGGCACATCTGGAAGGAGAGGAACATGAGGATCTTTAGAGAAACTTGTCTCTCGGTGGAGGAGGTGATAATCAAAATCAAGGTGGCAATTGAAGAAGTGATTAATGGCAAGCCCCCCAAAGTCAAATCACTTAGATACTGCAGTTGGGACACGGATATGGAATGAAATTGGTCACTCAAAGATTGGGGGTTGGGGTGTACCACTGTCCCCAAAACCAATAGGAAGTTAATCAGATGGGTCTCTCCACAATGTGATTGGGTGAAACTAAATTTTGATGGAGCAAGTAGAGGGAATCCTGGGATTTCAAGTATCGGTGCGGTCATCAAAGATTCCTCGGGACAATTGTTAGGAGGCTTGTTTGGGTGTCTAGGCCTCACTACAAATAATGAAGTAGAGATTAGGGAATTAGCGGCTAGACTAGACTTATATGTTCAAAAATGTTTTGACAAATTCTGCATTGAGGGAGATTCATAGATTATCATTAATGGTGTAGCTAAATCTAGCTTTCTGAATTGGAAACTAGGTAAGTGGTTACCTTACATTAATAAATCTTTTGGATCCATTAATTCCTTTGAATACAAACATACATTTTGGGAAGGAAATAAGGTGGCAGATCTCTTGGCCAATATTGGGATTGATAAGGATATTGGAATAATCATTTTCGATAAAGAGGATGCAGACACAGTGGTAGTGGATGCCATTTTGACTGAGAGACCAGATGGGCATCGTACGGGGATTGGATAGACATTGTCTGATGCTATTTTCTCACATACGGGACCATAGGTGACAAAGTAGCATGATTAAAAGGTAAATAGGTCTATGATTTGGTTCCTTGTGAGTCCCAGCAATCAGAGAGTGGCGGTGATGGGTACAGGCTAGTTACTCCTCTGGCAGTTTGCAATATGAGTTTGCAGGTTAATGCACAGAGTGCGGATACCACATGATTTCTTTGGTAAGAGGGATTGGTAGATTCTAGGGATCAGCATCCTTTTTAAGGAGGGACAGGAGTGAGATAAATCATGTTTTGCCAAAATGTCTCCTTTTGTGGGTCTGAGTTACGTCAACTGTAGAAATTCCCTGGAGCGACAATGTCTAAATCTGTTTTTACTAGAGGAATAAATATGTGGGGCAGTCATCACCTTGGTGGACTTCTCTTTGAGCCTAGAACACCATTGGTGTGATGGACTTGTATACGAAGCAGTAAACACTCCTATTGTGGATATCCTGGAGTCTCGGGTGGAAGGTGTCAGCTTGATGCAAGGCTTCGTGAACCTAGTGAATATCCATGCCGTAGCGGATGCTATTTTCGAACTATGGGAAGGAGCTAGGGAGAGCATCCTAAAGTTGTACTTCAAACTTGCAGAGAGCATTTCTTCTACATCAGATACAGAGGACTCATCGGGTAGCTGTCAAGAGGAGTCAGATGGTGAAGACACCATCGAGACAGAGGCAGATAGCGAGGAAGGGCCGGAGGTTGATGAGGGAGAGGACCTGGATGCGGGCTCGACAGAAATGTCAGACTCAGAACATAGCGAGGAGGAGGAGGATCTAGATGAGGAGGCTCATGGAGATGAGTAGAGAGGGAGAGCTCGCTTTGCGAGAGAGGCCTGGCATACATTCAAAGATGGTGTGTTGAGCGGCAACCTCAACAATTTCAAGAGGCTTCTGGAATATGAGGATTGGTGGCTATCTGAGGGCTCAACTGACAATCTCCTTAGCATAGGGGGTGCAATAATGGATATCCTTCACTTCATCAGATAGAACTAGGGATTAGGACTCAGATGGTTAGATTGAGTAGGATGTATTGTAGCTTTGCCTCTTCCTTAGGTGAAGAGATTTTGATCTGTGAACATAACTATGTAGCTAAGCTCCTTCCCTGGCGAAGAGTTTTTGGATATGTGATAACATTATTATGTACTTATTTTCTCTTATTAATATAGGACTCTATCCCCACAGCTGATAGCACTTACCATTAAAAAAAAAAAAAAGATCATAAGATTTTAATAAACAATTAGAAATATAAAGAAAGGAATCAAATCCATCTTTGGTTTCCAAACCATCTAAAATAATTAATTACTCAATTAGTCATCTTTTTATTTGAATTATTCAAAATCTAATAATGACCAAGGAGAAGAAAAAATGGAATATCTTCCTAAAATGTTGTAGAATGTTGTGGTTGAGTGATTCAAACATTTCTAAGTTGAAAAATATTGAAAGATTATGTTATATAATGACTTGATTAATTAAAATATTGTGAGAAGAATCCACGACATCAAATTAATATTTACAAAAGAATATAAAATTTACATATAGATGTTTATTAATGAATTAACAAGTATGTAATGAGGAAATGATGATTTCATCTAAAATAATGGTCTTAGGTAGAACAAATACAACCATTTGAGTGACTCGAAACAATAATATTATTTTAGGATATAAAAACGTGTTGAGAGAAATCCAAAATCTAGATACCCAAATCAAATACCAAGATATAATATGTTAATGTTGAGTTTAAACAACCATTATCCCTTGGATAAACAAAATGGGAATGATAATGAATTCAAATTGTAAATGAATTATAGAACTTTCACATAAAAAGAACTATAAGAAAGATGAAAAAATGGACATGAAAAAAATATTTTGATTAGATAAGCACGGGAAGGGCCCAAACCCAATGCATGTTAGCCATCAAGGAAAATGGAGCTAATCTCACAAGAGGTGAGATTGGAAAAAGGAAAAAGAAGAAGAGGGGGAAAGATTTTGATCAGAGTTGAGAACTGCCAAGAGACCAGAGTCTCAACCATATACATCAAAATTCTCTTTTTCCACCCCTAAAAGAGTAAGGGGGAACGAGAAGGACCTTATTCCTATGAACAACCATCCAAGCTATGTTATCATCCAGAAACCCATGACAAAGGGGAACAAGAGATGGGTCCCTAACTAGAGGATCAACAATAGTTGAATGAGGGACTATAAGGTTACTAAAGAGGGGGAAAATACGGAGAAGGGACAAAGGAGGTTACAATGCAAAGAAATCAAACAAGACACAATACAAATGCAAATAACCAAATTTATACCTTGTCTTTCACCTCTCCCTTGGATTGAGCTTGATGAAGTGAAGGTGCCCCTTTTGATGATCCACTTGATTTGCTCCTTGCTTGACGTGGATGTGGATTCCTCTCCTTTTCTCAACAAGATTAGGATTTGATAGGATTTGGATTGATGGATTATTGATGGATGAGGATTGAGGATTTGATAGAGGACTATGTGAAAATGATAAAGATGTGATAGAGGGAGATGAGAGGAGAAATTATCAGCATAAGGATAGAAAAATGGAAAACCTATTGATTTGAGAAGGAAAGATGCTCCAATTTATAGATTGGTCGAGGCCAATGGGGGGACAAGATTGATTTGATCATGAAGGGTTAAGATTGATTCAAGATAGTGGACATGGATCAAGGATGCCTTGGAAGAATAAAGAGGAATATAAAATTTCTTGGGGAAAGGGGAGAGGAATTAAAAATTCCAAAATAAAGGATGCATAGGGAGATTCAAAGAAAATTGAATTTCTTTGAGAGGTTCAATGTTGATGTGACATTAGTGAGAATTTTAAAAAATGGTAAGTGGGATTATGAGAGATTCTAGAAGAATTAATTAGGTTGAGTGGGGATTAGGAAAAGTGATTTGTAGGAATCACATGATTAGGTTAATTAATTAAAATTAATTAACTGAGTGGGTTTAGAGGAAATAATTATTGGAGGGACTTTAAAAGAATAGGGGAATAATTAATTTATTTGATAAATTAATTAATGGACAATAGTGACAGGATTAATTAAATTGGATTTAATTAACACTAAGAAGAATAAGGATAACACAATTAAATCAATTTAATTATGTTGTTAAGCTTAAATTAATTAATATTTTTTTTAGGTGTCTACATTTTGCCCCTCTTTGATATAGTGTCGTGAAATGATGTTATATCAAAAAAACATAGAACATAGCGGAAGAAAAGGATAAGGACTAGTAGCATGATGCCCCAATCATAAGATGAGGAAGAATTACAAGGAGGAAGGATGAAGAGGAAGTAGTTGTATGCCCCCTCGAGAGGACATGTGGGTTCAAAGAACATAGGTGTGCTCTCGAAATGGATTAGAAGACTAGGTGATGAAAGGATGAAGATGATGAAAGAGGGAGTGAGGATGGATTCAAGTCTTGTGAATGAAATGAGATAAAGAAATGATAAATGGATGGGATTTCTTGTTGAGAAAATATAGAGAGAAAACCTAGGTTTGATATTGCCATGGATAGTCTACACCACTGATTATAAGAACCAAGATGATATGAAGATCTGAAGCGTGGACTGACGCTCAAACAAACAGGTATGCTTTGCACACAATCATGCAAGTGTTGATAAACACTAATGCAGGGTTGTCGGTTCGTACAAGGAAAACCTTCAAACACACCATGCCATGAAAATTGTGCTTCATTATACACCATCCAAGCCATGCCAAGATATAGGATGATCAAGGTAGTCCTAAACAAGTATAGTCCTAGGACACAAGATGAATATTAAAGTGAAAAGATCAAGGGTGCAAACAACATGCACATGACCAACTGACATCTTTGTCCAAGAGTAGGCTATGGATTTGGATAAACTGTTAGACTGGGGAAGAATGTATCCCAATGGGCAGGTGATGGATTTGGATGGCCTACTAGACATGGGAAGGATTCATCCCGATGGGCAGGGTGTGGATAGATTGATGGATGATAAAAGACAAGTTGGATGTGCAAGGTCTGCGAATGAGAGGATTGCCACTTGGATTTGATTAACACGGGTGTTTGGATTAGGCACAAGTCAGTATAAGCTTAGGTAGATGGAAAAAGCTCAGTTTTATCAATTGGATAGGATTGGAAAAAGGATAAATGATTAGATAGGATGAAAAGGGGGGATGGATGATTGAGTAGGATTGGATTGGGGATGGGATTAATAATTGAATTGGAAGATATGGATAATATGATTGGATGAGATAGGATTGGATTAAAAATATAATTGGATAGGATGAGGTGGATTGGTGGATAGGATTTGATTGACTAGAACCAATGACGAGGGAGAACCAAGGATTGGTAAAAGAATGGATGGATGGGGAGATTGCTTGGATAGGAGATAGATGGATCAAGTGGATGGATATGGATAGGATATGGAGGAATAAAGGATGATGAGGAGGAGGATGGAGACCCAAGGACTATGTTGCAAAGGAGGAAAATTCCCCACTAAGGGTAGTGGAATGAAGGATAGGAAAGATGGTGGATAATAATGTATGACATGGAAGGATAATGTGTAATGGATATGGATGGTAGAGGACTCAGGCTTGTGTGTTCCAAAGCATTCATAAACATTATTTTGTCTCTATATGATCAAGACCAAAGATAATAATTGGAGGATTGAGTTTGGATAGGATGAGGGGTATGAAATGGAGGATATGGATAGGATAGTCAAGATCAAAGATAGGAAAGGATGATGGACTTAGATAGGATGTAGATAGAAGATAAGGAATGTGGATGGTAGGATTGCATGGATGAAGCTTTCCCCCAAATGTAGAGTGTAAGAGGATGAGGGGATTACACATGATGCTTGTTTGCCAAGTTTTAATCATGGTACTTACCCAAGGTGCCACAAGAAGTGGTTTTCACCGTTGGATGAAATGATTTTTCTTTACTTTTTCTCATTTTTTCTTTTTTTTTTACATTTTTTTAACTATTTTTTACTTCTTTTTTTGGATTTATAAAGATGAGGGTAAGTGGATATGAAAGATAGTGGATGCATGAAGGAGGAAGGGAGGACTCAAGCATCTAGTTCCATGGATGGTATCCCTTAGTATTTCTTTGAACTAGAGGTATGTTCATAGACATTGGTAAAAATAATAGGGGAGATGAAATGGATTGGGGATGGAAGATAAGGATTTGCAAAGGATTGGAGTAACGGAACGGGATTGTGAAAAATGGATGGGGTTTTGAAAAATTTGTGGAAGATCAACATTGGCACATGCCTTGAAGGGTGGTGGAGTAGTGGAGGAGAGGGTTTTGAATTAGATAGAGGATAAAGTGTGGATTTTGGGACATGAAGACCCAAAATAGAAGAAGGGGATGATGTAGTTGGGATGGTGGATTTTGGGACATAATGACCCAAAATGGATTTTGAAGATGGAGGAGTGTTATACGAAGGATTGGAGGACTTATGAATGGATGGATCTTTTGGATTAGCAAGTTTGGATACCAATTTTGATTTTACTTTGAGATGCATTGCTTCTTTGAGTAGTTTGGGAATCCATGTAGTTTTTTATTTTTTCTGTTGGGGCATTTTTGGCCTTTTTTATTTTTCTTTCTTTCAGATCATATTTTTCTTTTGAGCATGTCATTTTGAGGGGACATGTTGATCCTTTGATTTTTCTAGATTTTTATCTTTATTCTTTTTAGATTGGGCATCCAAATTGCTTCCAATAGCAATGGGATGGGTACATAAGAATGAAGGGTTGATGTATTTTATGGATGGTGGGATGATGGAGGGAAAATGTTGGGAGGGATGGAATGATGTGTGCCTTTGTTGATCTTGCTTAGGGATTATTTGAGGTCATGGAGTGGTGGATGGAGGGATGTAAGAACCCAAAATGGATAGAAGGAATGGAGGATTTAGCTTTGGAACATAGGGTCCCAAAATAGATGTGGAAGATGAGGGATGGCGGGATTTTGATTTGCATGAAGGAATTTTTGATTTAGGAGGAAGAGAGGATGTACCAACATCCTGAGCATTAGCTTGAGGACCCTTATTATTTTAGAAATAAGATGCGAGTACATTTTGAGGGGGATGGGATGTGTAAGGAGGATTAGGATCTTTAGATGGATTAGGATCATGACATGGAGATGAAGAGATACTTTGATTTTGTCTAGGGAGGGTATCATGAGATGGAGTGGAAGGGGTGATTGTATCATGAGCTAGAAGAGGATCATGCGAAGGAGGGAGAGGGTTGGATAGAG
Source organism: Cryptomeria japonica (assembly GCF_030272615.1). Lineage (NCBI taxonomy): Eukaryota > Viridiplantae > Streptophyta > Pinopsida > Cupressales > Cupressaceae > Cryptomeria > Cryptomeria japonica. The sequence continues at coordinate 83,727,956 of NC_081408.1, read as the reverse complement.
GAATCATATGATCATGAGAGGAAGTGGAGGGAATGATATCATTAGATGGAGTGGAGGGTGATGCATCATGAGATGGAGAGGATTCTATGCTAGTATGCTTTGGAACAAGATTTTGACATGTTTGGAGTTGTGTGGATTGTGTGATGGAGGAGGACATGGAAGCTTCGATGTGAGTAGATGGAGGAACGGGGGTATCATGAAGTGCAGGGGATTGGGATTTGTTTTGAGGTGGAGGTGATTGGGGTGGATGGAGGAATTGAGGAGATGAGGCAAGTTGATTTAGAGAAGGGTATTTTGTCTCCTTTGCTAGCATGTCTTAAATAAGATTATGGATGATGGACTTGGAGGATGTGGATAATACAGATTTTGGAGGATTAGGATTAGATGGATTGGGATAATGGATCGGGGGATTAGGATTAATGCTTGGTGGATTATGGAGTAAAGGATTTGGATGGGGAGTAGAGGTAATGAATGTGTTGTAAAAGGATGGGGATTGGGATATGGATGGGAGGGGAGATGAAGGTATATATACGGATGAGGGATAATATGGAGATACGGATGGGGAATAAGATGGATTTCCCTTGTCAAAGGTAGAGGAAGGGTAAGAGATATGATAGATGGATGGGACATTATGGGATTGACTTGGTAGGAAGGTTGAGGTGGTTCATGAACTTCCATGAGCATCTTCTCATACCAAGCTTTGAAATTTTGGGTAGCCATGTTGAGAATGAGGGATTAGATTGGAATTGGATGAATATGTTTTGGGGGAGAAAGATGATGAAGATGATGTTAAATGAAGATCAGGATTAGGACTTGGCTTCGAATGATGATGGATTGGATTGAGGATTGATTGGATTTGGATTCGATTTGATTTGGATTGGACTTGATTTGATTGGATTGATCCTTGGATTAGGACTTGATTTGATTTGATTGGTCCTTGAATTGGATTGAATTTGATTGGGGACACGGTTGATTTGGATTAGGATGACACCTTATCCTTTAGATTAGGACTTAGATGGGAATTGATGATGGATTGGATTTTATTAGATTAAAGGATTGGATGATTGAAATGAGAGATTGGATAATCGGATTAGAAAGATGGATTGATTGATTGATTGGAATTTTGGAGATTTGATTGTATTAGAAGAAGAATTTATTATGGAAGAATGGATAGATAATAGGAAGGAGAAAGGGGAAGGCTACCCAAAGTCGGATGAATGATTTGGACAGAAATATTGGTTGAGGAAGGATGATTGTTTGAATGGATGAAAGTGGATTAGGGATTGGAGAATTTTTTGGATAGATTGATTGGGGATTGTTTTGATGATTGAAAGAGGAAGGATGGACTTGGAAAAAGATATCAAGCAATGAATACACGTTGACCACACAGCATGCTATCCTAGGAAGTTGGATGAGGAGGAAAACCTTTGTTTGCTGACTCAGGTACACACCCAATAGCTAATTAGAATATGGTCGTTGGGTCTCACGCAATGGATTCCCAATGTCGTATTAGCCGACTCAAAACGCTAATAGGGGCATGATATGGCAAGTCTCTTGGGGGAGTTAATATTTCCCTTGCACAAAGATTATCCACCTTTCGGAGGTCAACCGAGTGGTCTCTAATCCTAGAGTTATTAATTAGGATTTTTGTTCGAAGACTACTCCTTGTATCCGCGCAAGCGCAATTGAGGCCTATATCCCTACAAAGTACCAAGGAAGATGTAGTCACGCAAGTGTGATTGAGACCTAAAGGCCCTACAAAATGCCCAATATGAGAGGGAACTCTCAAATAGCTCCGTCCTTCAAAATTTTCATCCCAAGAGGCCTATTTATTATAGTGAGTTGGAATGCTTGGGTTTTAGCCATACTCGCTTGGGTCGTTCCCCTCTCACCAATGCCTGTGAGAATGTGCCAGGAAAATCGGGAGGGTAGGCCCGCTAAAGGTATGCACACAATCAAACTAGAAAATATTAGAGGGTCTAGATTTTTGATTGTCTAGATAGACAAGGGCATACTCTCCTACCTCCACGCTTTTCCCAAACAAGATCAAATAATTTGTTCATTTTACCCCTAGTTAAATCTATGTGCCTAGAAAAAGATTAAGCAAGCACAAGGTTTGGTTGAAGTTTCTTAGACAACCTGCAGAAAACCAAATTAGTAGTTTTGTTTTATGTCTTGGACAATCAAATAAACCTACGAAATCACAAAAATGTGATTAACAGAGACATGTCTGCAGAAACAGAGCACGAGTTGTTATGCAAACACCCATGTCGAAGCATCTGTGTAGGCGCTGAAACACCTAAGTGCACACTATAGAGGAGCAGACAATAAAAAAAAGGACAGAAACGTATAGAAAATTTTAAAATGTAGAATATACCTTTGTGGTCGCGATGTTCTATATTTGTCCGTGCTGAAACAAGTTAGTAAAGAAAATAGAACAAAATCCAAAAATTTGAAAATAGACAGGATTTATATCAAAGCGCTTGTACTATTTGCAGAGCGCTTGCAATGAACCAAGATTTCTAAAATGAAAAACGTGATTGGACAAAACTAACTAAAAAAAATATTTTTTTAACCTTTTCTGCTTTTTAGTGTGTTTTTAACTGCTAATTAAGGAATGAAATAGAAAATATACAAAAACACTAATCAGAAAACAAGTATAAAAATTCCAACGTCGGACGCGTTGTTTTAGTGACGCTCGTGTTGTTCTTATGTCCTACAAAAAGGGCGAGTTAATATTCGAATTTTAAATCACCTGCGTTGAAGCGCATGCGCACGCGTCGAAGTAGAAAACACTCATGTTAGTCCCGTGGTGGTCGCACTAATTTGCATTCGCTTGCATTGTTCCAATACCTGCGTTCAAAAACTCACAAAAACTCCAAAAAAGATTAAATTCTAGGGACGTGGGTCCCACCGAGCGTGCCAGAATGAAGGGAAAAAGACGGAGAAGGGACAAAGGAGGTTAGAATGCAAAGAAATCAAACAAGACACAATACAAATGCAAATAACCAAATTTATACCTTGTCTTTCACCTCTCCCTCAGATTGAGCTTGATGAAGTGAAGGTGCCCCTGTTGATGCTCCACTTCATTTGCTCCTTTCTTGATGTGGATGTGGATTTCTCTCCTTTGCTCAACAAGATTAGGATTTGATAGGATTTGGATTGATGGATTATTGATGGATGAGGATTGAGGATTTGATAGAGGACTATGTGAAAATGATGAAGATGTGATAGAGGGAGATGAGAGGAGAAATTAGCAGCATAAGGATAGAAGAATGGAAGACCTATTGATTTGAGAAGGAAAGATGCTCCAATTTATAGATTGGAGGAGGCCAATGGAGGGCCAAGATTGATTTGATCATGAAAGGTTAAGATTGATTCAAGATAATGGACATGGATCAAGGATGCCTTGGGAGAATAAAGAGGAATATAAAAATTCCTTGGGGAAAGGGGAGAGGAATTAAAAATTCCAAAATAAAGGATGCATAGGGAGATTCAAAGAAATTTGAATTTCTTTGAGAGGTTCAATGTTGATGTGATATTAGGGAGAATTTTAAAAATGGTAAGTGGGATTATGAGAGATTCTAGAAGAATTAATTAGGTTGAGTGGGGATTAGGAAAAGTGATTTGTAGGAATCACATGATTAGGTTAATTAAGTAAAATTAATTAACTGAGTGGGTTTAGAGGAAATAATTATTGGAGGGACTTTAGAAGAATAGGGGAATAATTAATCTATTTGATAAATTAATTATTGGACAATAGTGACGGGATTAATTAAATTGGATTTAATTAACACTGAGAAGAATAAGGATAACACAATTAAACCAATTTAATTATGTTGACAAGCTTAAATTAACTAAATATTAATTTTAGGTGTCTACAGTTACAAGGACTATCATCTCCACCTAAGAAGAGGACAGTTGTAAGGGAATAGCATGTGTGGCTAGAGACAAACTACGAGCCAGAGGAATCACGATAGGAGCATCAGGGCACAACAAAGCCTCACTCGCATTTGGAAGCTTGTTAGAAGTGTAGTCATCAACAATCTCAAAGGAGGTGGGAACCTCAACGATTAGATGATCATTCTTAGCATCCTTCCACCAAGTAGCAGCACCTTTTTGATGAGATAGAGAGCAATCCGATAACAATTGGCCAGTAGCGAAGTGGCAATGACAATGAAAGGGGAGGCCTCTATAATCCAGTGTTTGCATCCAAGGCATGTCCCTTACCATCAAAATTGTATCCCCTTGAAGAGGTTTGGAGATGTCACTATCTACTAGAATGTGAGAAAAGGTGGAGTGACCCATGTGAGAAGTGGAATCATCTACCTTCAAAAACAACCAACATAGTTTGCAATGTCCTCGTAACAAGTTTCCTCCCAGAATTGAAGGGGAAGAATAGGCAACCTATAATGAAAAAAAATTTACAAAATATTGTAGCATCTATAATGAGGATTCATGATTTAATTGAGCCTATTAGATCTAAAATGTAATAAAAATAATAAGTAATGTATGATTGTACAATAAACAATATCAAGTGGAGGCTATATGAACTAAAGAAATCAGCATTTCTTGGTATTAGCAATAGGCAAAGTCAAGGACCAAGAACCTCAATCTTAAGGAGCAAATAAAGTAGGTTCATTATATAGCGTTACATATGTAACAAATGAGAGCACTTTTAATAATAAATCTCAAATATACCAATATAATCCCCAAAAATTGGCATTGAATGGATCCTCGTGATCATAACGTTTAAGAATATTGTAAAATGAAATTGATGAAAAATGCTTGATATTGGAGACAATACAAGGAATAGGTAGGTGTAGCTATTTTTCTTTAAGCCTAATCAAATAATTTAACTTTTTCTAATGAAGTTAAGATAATTTTTTGAAAAGGGCTCCTTAAAGATCACAACTATTCATGGCAACCTTATTCATATATAGGTGACTCACTTCAACTTAGAAATAAATAGGCTAAAATAAGTTATATTGATCTATTTTTATCTATTATTGTTTTTTATTAAAAAGAAAAAATAGATTTTGAAGGAGCCCTAAAACCTTTCACAAAAAATTTGCTCATTAAGATAAAAAAATAAAAGTGACAATAGGAACCTATAACAAAAAGTTAGTCCAAAAATGGACCAAAGAAGAGACAACTGACCACAAACCTACTACAGGTCAACAACAAACATGAAGAAGAGCACCCAAGAACAAAGCTTATCGTGGACCACCTAAGAGGCACCAAATACCAAATACCAAATACAAAGGAACCAGTTACAGGGTCATAAGGGGGAAAGGCCCAGTAAAGCCATCCACTTGAACAACAGCTAGATCCAAGTAGCCACACAATTCAAGGAGGTTTGAAACTGAACCAATTTGTCAAAGAATCAATCACATCCATAAATTTATCATTGAAGATGGCTCCCCTTAAGACCTCAAATGAATATTCAATAGCCCACCCCTTATCAGGGATCAACATTTTATCTAATTTTGTTATTTGAATAACATTTTTTTTATTTTGTCTCTTGATATTTCACTCAACTATTATATTACTATAAATTCTTAAGAAAATTGGCTCGTTAATGGGCTTTCTTGGGTTGATCCAAAAAATAAGGTGGTGAGAGGTGAAAAAGAGGTAGGAATTGAATGACAAAGACTTGAGGAAGGTTAGATTAAAGTGAATTTCGATGGGGCGTTGAGGGGCAGTAACTGGTGTTGGATTCCACACCAAGGCAAGAAGATTAGTGGATGGCATGAACAATGAAGCATAGGCATGGGTGGCATTGTGGGGTGTGAGGATGGCCCAACATTTGCCAATACCTCGTTTGCATTTGGAAGACGCCTCGCAAATAATAGTTAATTCTATTATTAAAGGAGAGGCTATTTCCTAAAAAATCAGCAAGTTTATTAAAATTATTAATATTGAATTAGAAACCTTCCAATCATTTCGAGTCAATCATGTGTTGAGGGAAGGTAATGATATAGCTGATGTACTTTCCAAGGTGGCTATATCATTGCAGGAGATGAGCAGTGAAGCGGTGTGCGAAGATTAACAAGGCATTGAGTTGGATGCCATGTGAGTCATACATCACCGAAGGAGGAAGCTTTAATGATGATTTGACAAGGGTGTCTTTATTGTTATTAAATTACAAGTGTGTGTGGTGGCTTTATTCTCTAGGCTGGGTTGTAGAGAAAATGACAGAAGTTCGTGTTAGGAGTGTAGGGAAAGAGATAGAATGGAGGCCAACTTTTTATTTCATTCGATAAAACAGCAACTTGCCTTTTTTGGCAAAGTATCATAGAAGAGGCTTTTGGGGATGTTTAAATTTTATGACTCTGTCTTTCTTTAGATTTTGGACATGTTGCTCGGTGAAGATGATCTGAATTATGGATTCGGATGACAACGCCTGAGTGAGAACCTGCGGTATTGTAAATTTTGTTTACAAGAACCAGAAACCATAGAATTGAAGCAAGCCAAAAAGTAGTCTATTAGAAGTTCATGAGATTCCAAGGGTCACAAAAATCCCTTGAGAATCAAAGTCCAACAGTCACATTTGTTTATTACATAATAAAATCTAAAACTATGTAATTTTTCAAAAAACTATATAAAATTTGTCCTAACTTTAACTAGGCATAATTTTCTGCACGGGACTCAAAATTACAAGCCGTTTAACTCGTTGGAAAGGTCTCCAAGAGTTGTAGATGATATTTTCAATCTTTAAAGGGCTAAAAATGCCCTGAAGGCCTTCAAAAATGCCAATTACTAACGTATAGACAAACTAAAAAAATATGAAAATATTTTTTTTAGCTATTTCAAATTTTCTTCCGATCATAAGATTACATGAAATTAGAGTTCCATTGCAAAACAAACATGGACATTATCTCCATGTTAATTGCATGGGGTTTGGGGCTCGGCACAAAGGAGAAAGTTTTGTGGGTTGTGCAGGCTTGTGTTCAAGAGTAGTACACATTTGGAATAACATACATTCTCATGAGAGCTAAAGTGAGCAGGGGGATATAGCGCTAGTTTGGAGAGGGCATGATGCAAGATGAGAAAGACTCAGAATTCAGACCACTCATCTTGTGGAATGATGGTGCAGACCGAGCTTCCTGAACGGAGGAGGTGTGTGTGGGTTGGGAGGCGCTGAAGGATTTTGTTTGTGAAAAGGGTAGACGATGGTGAGGAAGGCGGAGAAGAAAGATGTTAAAAATATAATAAAATTTGAACCAAAAGACTTTTGGGTTAACAGACCATGTAAAAAGTTGTAAATTTGTTTATGTTTTTGTTCATCTTGTTGGATAAAGACTTAAGGCTTGTTTTTTTATGGCTTTCGAATAGAGTAGGGTTGGTAGTAAAGCCATATTTTGATGGTGTTTATACTATTTAATGGGGGTAGTTAGGAGCTTTAAAAATCAATGTCTATAGCCTATAGTTTGTTGTACAGTAAGGCATTTTTTGATACAATGATAACAGTTTGTAGGAGTGATTGTTTGTGATCAAAGACTTGATACAAGGTTAATCCCTAATTTTGCAAGTATTTTATGTGTATGACTTTAAATATATTAATAAAATATACTCAAATTATCAATAAAAAAATATTAAGCAAACTATTTATTATCACTTTTAACCCAACACATTTATAATCCAAATATTATTATTAAATTGTTCAAATTTATTAATGGTATATTTATCTCAATAAATGTTTGAATGCTTTAATTATTTACATCTTTTTACTAACTCATTTTACTTGGAGATTGGTTAAACATTATTGTTGGACAGAAATGAAAAACCTTATTGTGTTCTTGCTTGATCGAACTATGACCATATAAAATACAAGATATTAAGGCTATATATTTAGTTATAGTGTACATGCTTCCATGGAGAGAATAGGGGAGAGAATATTGTTTTTAAACTCAAAGTCAACAATAATCTATTTTTCAATCTACTCAAATTTGTTTGTGTTTCTTGAGATTTTGCTATTCTAGAGTCTTGTTGGTCTAGCCACACTTCTCAATATCCAAGTTATAGAGCTTAGCATTTCATATGGTTTCTAATAATTGTTGTCTAGTGGAAGTATAAACTTGGATAATTGTAGAAACTTGGGGTGGAGCATAAATTGCACTTATTTGAAGATTTACCAGTTGAACGGTGTGTGGGAAAAATGGAGCAATTAACTGTATAAGTAGATAAGAAATTGACATTTTAAATTATAAAAGTGAATATGAAGTAGATAAGGAAGAATCTCATATATATCACAATGCAATAACTAAAGCAATATCATAAATTACCATATGAAATTTTTTTAGGGTATGTTGATTACTTTCAAGCTTAAAATTAGGGTTCATCATGGTATGAAGTTTTAAAAGTGTGACACTTGGTAATAATTAGTTGCCCTTCTATTTGAAATTTAACTGAAATTATATTTAGATGAAGTTAATTTAAAACTTGTCAAAATAACATGAATTGAAAAATTTACTTAAACTTAGTAAAGATGTGGTTTGTAAGAACTTAAACATAATAAGCTTAATACTTCAATTACTTTGTTAGCTAAAACTATAGGAGTTGAGAAAATACAACACCACAGGTGCCCAAATAATCTCTGCAAGCTGAAAAACCTGTTACAAGGAGAAGCAATGAAGCAAATCACAGAAGGAAAGAATACACAGGAAAAATATGCTCCAAAAGATGAGAGCTCAATAATCTCCAAAATGTATTGTCAATAATAATCATTCTTCATACAATGAAAAGAAAGAACTCAACCTTTAATAGGTCAAGAAACCCTAAAAAGGGAAAACCTAGGTTTGCACATAATAATTAATTAAATAATTAATTATATGCACCTAAAGTTAGCTTAAGTGTAAAAGAGATAAAGGGAACTTAAATAATTAAACAAATAATGTTTAATTAATCAAGTAAATACCTGAATACTCTAACACCCCCCCTTAAGCTAGACTTAGGGAGAAGCTAAAACCTAGAACAGCTACTGAAAGCAATAAAGATGGGTCCCAGCAACAAGACCTGATCAGGTACCCAAATACAATGAAATCTCTATGAACTGGAGAAATAGAGAAAACCACATGGGAACAAAACTCTACTCCAAACAGAGATGGAAAAGAATATCACTGAAGCATGAAGAACCTGCAAACTCTGTCGAGGAATAACTGCTGATCTAAAGAACCTCCACTGAAATAGAACATGACCAAGTAGAGAAGATTGTAATCTGTATGAGTGCCCTCAAATGACACTACTCGAATCAGGACGCAAATAAGGCAAAAACAACTGAAATCGAAGATACAGATGGCATGAGAAACCAAAGCCTGAAGAGCTGATCAATCGAACCACGGAAGCATTAGAACCAACAAGACAAGCCTCCCCATAATGCGGAAGTGGGAGAGGGATAGGAACACTGAAAAGGACAGCCAAAAACAACTGCATGACGAAGAACCAAGAACATCAAAGGTGCTGAGACACATCATCATGAGGCAAATGTCATGGAAGGAACACTCACTGGACAAAGGAAGATGGCAAACAACAGGCAAACATCAACCCCCTCATGGCACTTGATCAATAGTGCATGTACAACAAGACACAAGATATGCAAAATTCCAAGTAAATAATGCATGATGGCACTTTATCTCAGTGTGTTTGCATAAATACAAGCTACAATGATAAGAAGACTGGAAATAGAAACGTGAACCAAAATAGAGACATCCTACTCAAAGAAGAGATCCCAAGACCTGAAACAACCATGATATCCACCTGAGTGTTGAAAAGCAAAAAATTGAATAAAATATGCATGGAGTAGAATCTGGAAATAAAACTTAGATGGATGGAAAGAAAACATCACACGCTTTCCAAAAATATAAAATTTTCAAAAAACGGATGTCGGATGCTCATTCTATGGGTCCCGGAGTGCAAAAACTAGACCTCACTTTGACTGAAAAAAACACAGTCAAACAGAAAAATTGGAAAAAATTACCAATACCATGAGGTCGGCCTCAGAACCATCTTTCCGACACCTATTCATTTTCAAAAAAATGAATCCGTATGCCCAAGATAGGGCCAAAAAACAAAACCCCCCCCCTGAAAAAGCCAAAAAAGGGAGTTTGGTGGCTTGTTTGGGTGGAGGTGGCCAGGGAGCGGCGCTCTGGTGGCGCTTCGGTGGCGGCCTGGTGGTGGCCTGGTGGCAAGGCGGAGCCTCCCTGTGGGCTGGGCAGAGCAGAGCCAGGGGGTCGGGTGGCAAAGTGGGTCGGGCGGTGGAGGAGGCCGGGTCAGGTGGCGGAAGCCGGCAGCGGGGAGGCCGAGCCGGGCTGCGACCGGGGAGCTGGGGGCCACAGGTGGTGGGGGTCGTAGGGAGCGGAGGTCGGGGACTGCAGGGAGTGGAGGCCGGGGGCAGCAGGTGACGGCGGGCCGATCGGGCGGCAGGAGGCTGGGTGGCGGTCGGGGAGCTGGGGGTCACAAGCGACGGTCGAGTCGCCGGAGGTCGGCAGCGCGAGGTCGCCGGAGAACGCAGGGCCGGTGGGGGCCGAAGGGGCCGTCGGTGGGGGCCGCAGAGGCCGGACTGACGGGTCTAACAGGCCTGTCAGTCCGATACCCTGCGGTACCCACAAACCCCAAAAAAAAAAAATCTTAAAAAGAAACAAAACCCCTTTTTTTTTGCTTTTTTTTTCAATTAATTTTTTTAAAAGCAAATTTCGGCCTACATGTTGTAAAAAGGCCCAAAAAAAAATTCAAGATTTTTTTCTCGATCTGCGTGTCAGGGTCGTACGGCTTGGATTTGAGAAAAAAAATTCACCCAGAGGCTCAGGAATCAAAATAGGTCAAATTTTTTATGACCATAGGGGTTTTTGGGCCTTCTGAGCACGATGGTGAGGTCCGTTTAGGCCCAAAGTGCTCATAAAAAAAGGTCAAACCCTAGGTACATAAAAAAAACCCTGAAACCCCAGATCTGCTTCCAAAGCAAAAATTCTCAAAACAAGAACAAGTAGCTGCAAATCTGAAGCTCTGATACCATATAGGAGTTGAGAAAATACAACACCACAGGAGCCCAAATAATCTCTGCAAGCTGAAAAACCTGTTACAAGGAGAAGCAATGAAGCAAATCACAGAAGGAAAGAATACACAGGAAAAATATGCTCCAAAAGATGAGAGCTCAATAATCTCCAAAATGTATTGTCAATAATAATCCTTCTTCATACAATGAAAAGAAAGAACTCAACCTTTAATAGGTCAAGAAACCCTAAAAAGGGAAAACCTAGGTTTGCACATAATAATTAATTAAAATAATTAATTATATGCACCTAAAGTTAGCTTAAGTGTAAAAGAGATAAAGGGAACTTAAATAATTAAACAAATAATATTTAATTAATCAAGTAAATACCTGAATACTCTAACAAAAACAAAATTGCAATAAGTAAGTTGCAATAAATTATAGAAAATGTGTCAATAAGAATTATAATTTACTCTATATTGATATATGTGTTTTACATATCTTACCTAACAAAAGTTGTGATTCGTTTACCCCTATATCTGATTAACATTTGAACTTGAACATTTAATCTTGAAACTATAACTCCCATCAATGCAAAATATTAAATGATAATATTCTTGAGTAGACAATCACTATAGGTTGAGTAAACAATCTTATATTTTATCTAACATTTAAATACATATAATAGGTTAAGTAGCCTACCATTTATTGGTGAAGAATGGCTTACAAAGAGTCCATCGAGATAAAAGAAGTCAATTATTTGTTCTAATCATCGTGTTGCTAAATAATTCAAAATATTTATCATCTCAACAACAAAAAGAACTCACATAACATTCACACTCTCATCTATAACTATTTTATAATTAAAACTTTATAACTTATATATAAATCACTCATTACATAAAATAACATTTATGTTCTCTTAACCATGTTTGATAATATATATCCTCTCACCACCAAAGAAAAAAGAACTCACATACATTAGGGGAAGAGCACCAGTAGCCGTCATAGCTAACTTCACGCACCCATAGATCCTAAACGATATATCGAATTTTGATTTTTTTTTTCTTCATATGCGACTTAACTTCTTAAACCTATTGATCTGGCTTCTAGCTAGTAACGATCCGATCTCTATGGGTCGTTATGCGTCGAAAGGTCAAAAAGTGGTCATTTCAAAGTGTCGACCGATACTTGACCTCTTTTGCGCCAATACCTACACACCAAAACACTATTATCCATTTGTAAAATACCTAAAAACTAATATATTTTTCACCTTTTTATAAAAAATAATTAACCTAAAAAAATTATAACATGCATATAATTAAAAATAATAATAAATGTAAACAAGTTTAAAATGGGTGGTCAAAAAACATGTTGACCACCCATAACCCCCTTCCCGCGGATGTATGGTGGCCCCACGTGGCACGAACTCCCGATATCTTTTTTGCCCTAAAAACTTAGGGAAATAAGCTTTTTCCCTAACATTTGGCTATCGCAAGGTGTTGTTTTCGTCGGCAACCTCCTCCCTCCTCCGCAGCCTCAGCCTCCTCTGCAACCTCCGTCGGTGGCCTCCTCCCTCCTTCGCAGCCTCGGCCTCCTCTGCAACCTCGGCCTTCGGCGGCCTCCTTCGCAACCTCGACTCCCAGGTAATGATAGCTGCATTATGCTTTGTATATTGATGATTTCTTCGTATGCTCTGTTAATTCATATCTCTTCGTTTACTTCGAAACCCCTTCATTATTTTTCATTTCGTTTTTTGGTTGCATTGTTAAATGGTGTTTCTCTGTTTATAATGCCGAAATCATTACAGTTAATGCGAAAAAAATTGATTATTGTTCATAATAGTTTGAAACCTCTTCATTATTTATCATTTCCTTTTATGGGTGCGCTGTTAAATGGTGTCTCTCTGTTTATAATGTCGAAATCATTACAGTGAATGCGAAAAAGTTTAATTATTGTTTATAATTGTTCGAAACCCCTTCATTATTTATCATTTTCTTTTATGGGTACGCTGTTAAATGGTGTCTCTCTGTTTATAATGCCGAAATCATTACAGTGAATGCGAAAAAAATTGATTATTGTTTGTAATTGTTTGAAACCCCATCATTATTTAACATTTCCTTTTATGGATGTGTTGTTAAACGCTGCCTCTCTATTTATAATGCCGAAATCATTACAGTGAATGCAAAAAAAAATGATTATTGTTCATAACAGTTTGAAACCCCTTCATTATTTATCATTTCCTTTTATGGGTGCGTTGTTAAATGGTGGCTCTCTGTTTATAATGTCAAAATCATTACAGTGAATGCGAAAAAGTTTGATTATTGTTTATAATTGTTAGAAACCCCTTCATTATTTATCATTTTCTTTTATGGGTACGTTGTTAAATGGTGTCTCTCTGTTTATAATGCCGAAATCATTACAATGAATGCGAAAAAAATTGATTATTGTTTATAATTGTTTGAAACCCCTTCATTATTTATCATTTCCTTTTATGGCTGCATTGTTAAACGCTACCTCTCTGTTTATAATGCCGAAATCATTACAGTGAATGCGAAAAAAAATGATTATTGTTCATAATAGTTCGAAATCCCTTCATTATTTATCGTTTCCTTTTATGGGTGGGCTGTTAAATGGTGTCTCTCTGTTGATAATGCCGAAATCATTACAATGAATGCAAAAAAAAATTGATTATTGTTCATAATAGTTCGAAATCCCTTCATTATTTATCGTTTCCTTTTATGGGTGGGCTGTTAAATGGTGTCTTTCTGTTGATAATGCCGAAATCATTACAGTGAATGCGAGAAAAATTGATTATTGTTCATAATAGTTCGAAACCCCTTCATTATTTATCATTTCCTTTTATGGGTGGGTTGTTAAGTGGTGTCTCTTTGTTTATAATGCTGAAATCATTACAGTGCCTGCGAAAATTATTGGTTATTGTTCATAATAATTCGAAACCCCTTCATTATTTATCATTTCCTTTTATGGGTGGGCTGTTAAATGGTGTCTCTCTGTTTATAATGCCGAAATCATTACAGTGACTGTGAAAATAATTGATTGTTGTTTATAATTGTTCGAAACCCCTTTATTTTTTATCATTTCTTTTTATGGGTGCGTTGTTAAATGATGTGTCTTTATTTGTAATGCAAAAATCAGTACAGTGAATGCAAAAATAATTGATTATAGTTCATAATTGTTCGAAACCCCTTCATTATTTATCATTTCCTTGTATGGGTGAGTTGTTAAATGGTCTCTTTGTTTATAACGTTGAAATCATTACAGTGCATGCGAAAATAATTGACTATTGTTCATAATTGTTTGAAACCCCTTCATTATTTATCATTTCCTTTTATGGTTGCATTGTTAAACATTGTCTCTCTGTTTATAATGCCGAAATCATTACAGTGAATGTGAAAATAATTGATTATTGTTTATAATTGTTCGAAACCCCTTCATTATTTATCATTTTCTTTTATGGCTGCATTGTTAAATGTTGTCTCTCTGTTTATACTATCAAAATCATTACAGTGAATGCGGAAATAAATGGACTATTGTTCATAATTGTTCAAAACCCCTTTTATTATTTACCATTACATATATACACACACACGCATATACATATATGTGTGTGTGTGTGTGTGTGTGTGTGTGTGTGTGTGTGTGTGTGTGTGTGTGTGTGTGTGTGTTGTTAAATGGTTAATGGGTGTGCTGTTAAATGGTGTCTCTCTGTTTATAATACCGAAATCATTACAGAGAATGCAAAAAAGATTGATTATTGTTCATAATTATTCGAAACCCCTTCATTATTTTTCATTACATATATACACATATATGTGTGTGTGTGTGTGGGTGTGTACACGTGGCACAAACTCCCACTATCCTTTTCACCCTAAAAACTTAGGGAAATGAAGATTTTTGTGGCATTTTCATTGTTTGCTCTGTTAATGCATGGTAGCTTATGCAAGATAAGATCTTCCTAACCTTCCTTGTTCTGTTATTTATCTACATGCTTCATGTCTGATTTATATTGCATATGATTATCGGGCTTAATTATATCGAGCATATTTGTTATCGGGTTTAATGAATACACCACTTCATTTGGCATTAACATTGGTTAACAAATGCACCGGTTGGATTATATTCATCGTGCACTTTGAATCATCGGTGTTTATATGAACCGATTCATTAAATTGATCAATCATTATATTATGATATTACAATATGCTATCGGGGGTTTTTGAACCGATAATCAGCATTGTGTTAATGGTATAATTGTAAAGGCACCGATCAATGGGTGCATTGATTGGTCATGCCTAAAAGGCATGACCGGTCAATACACCAATTGACCGGTTGCCTAAATGATATATATGCCAATTGAATTCATTTGGAGAAGACATAGAAAATATAAAATGATCTCTCTCCTTCAGACCTGCAGATAAAAATCAGAATTATTAGACATTGACATAATTCCTCATATCCATATACAGCATTCATAGTTCATAACTTGTTCTTTAATTAAAATTGAGATAACTTTACATGCTCTGCCTTCAATTTGTTAATATATTCACTGTAAATAATATTATCAGGCATACCATGTAGTACTTCCATTAAATTTCATATGAGAAATACAATAACATCATTCAGCCATTTACTCATTTTGTTTTCAGCTATATGGTTATTGTCTATATTATCATGCATACAGAAATAGAGACACAATACCATTTTATTTTGTTCAAAGATGTTCAATGATGAGTTACGGAAATAGATTTGTTTTTCATCATTTATCTCAATGGCATTGACGGGTTAATTTCAATGATCTTTGTCTGTATATATATTTATACGGTAGCATTTTTTTTGTTGTTGAAAGATGTTCAATGATGTAATTGTTCTCTATCTAGTAGAATATCAACAATATCCAATTTTCAATCACATCACAGTTCACTATCTCATGCTTCTAGTTTCTCTCCTTGTTATATAATGTTTCAAGTTTTGTACCTATGTCTGTGTGTCTATATATATATATATATATATATATATATATATATATGTATATATATATATATATATATGTATATATATATATATATATGTATATATATATATATATGTATATATATATATGTATATACATATACATACATATATACATATATATATATATATATATATTATATATATATATATATATGTATATACATATACATACATATATACATATATACATATATATATATACATATATATATATATACATATATATACACACATGCGCGCGCACACAGCATAGTTACATACTTATAACTCCTACATGGCTCTTTTGAGTTCTCTGGCTATATAGTTAATGTTATATAATGTTTCAAGTTTTGTACCTGTGTGTGTGTGTGTGTGTGTGTGTGTGTGTGTGTGTGTGTGTGTGTGTGTGTGTCACAGTTACATACTTACAACTCCTACATGGCTTTTTTGAGTTCTCCGGCTATATGGTTATTGTCTATATTATCATGCATACACAAATAGAGACACAATACCATTTTATTTTGTTGAAAGATGTTCAATGATGAGTTGCAGAAATAGATTTGTTTTTCATCATTTCTCTCAATGGCATTGAGGGTTTTATTTCAATGATCTGTCTCTCTTTATATATTTATACGGTACCATTTATTTTTTGAAAATCATGTTCAATGATGGAATTGTTCACTATCTAATAGAACATCAGCAATATCCAGTTTTCAATCACATCACAGTTACATATTTTGTTCCTGCATCTCATGCTTTTAGTTTGTCTCCTTGTTATATACACTTTCAAGTTCTCTGCCTAAATGGTTATTGTCCATATATATGTAACTCATACATATATATACACACGTATACATATATATGTATATGTATATATATACATGTGTACATGTATGTACATATACATGTATATGTATATGTATATATACATGTATATGTATACATGAAGAAACACACAATAGCATAATATATTCTATAACGATGGTTGATGTGAGTTCTCTGGCTATATGGTTATTGTCTATATATAATTTTATATGTATATGGACAATAACCATATAGCCACAGAACTTGCTGTAATCAACAACAGTTTCCTTATTCAAGGGTGGTCATTCAGATTGGTACACATTGAATAAGTAAATTCCTTCTACAGTCAATGTTAAATGTTATAAATCTTTCAATTTAAATTATACTATTTTCAGTAAACTAGCATTTATTTCAATATAGTCATTGTAAATAATATTAATAGCCATGGTGGATGTCCAATGATGGTTTATGCTCCTTCGTAGCTGCATTATGCTTTGTATATTGATGATTTCTTTGTATGCGGTTTACAGTTTCATTTCAATGCTCTCTTACAGCTTAGTGTGCCTATATGTTTGTCATCCACACACACACACACATACATGTATGGTTATTGTCCATACACACATACACACACATATACATGTGTGTGTGTGTGTGTGTGTAGAATAAAACAGAACAATTCAAAGCAATGGAGGTCTGCATATTCAATATGACATGAACGAATGTTTCCCACAAAAATTCAAATTTGAAAATTGGTAGCTACCACAATTGAATGCATTGCACATTCGAATTATATTATAAGATAAAATTTTCCATGTCACTTTGATTACAATCCAATTCATTGCATATTTCTGAGTTCTGCAAATTCCCTTTGCAAATTCCTTAGGTAACTATTTCTTTGCAATATGTATGTATGTTATACATATGCATATGTATGTATGTATGTTATACATATGCATATGCATATGTATGTATATGTGCAATTCTATGTACATGTGCATATGTATGTAGCTGGATATGTATATGTATGTACTTATACATTCAATAATGTATGGATGATTTGTTGTTACAACGTTATGCTACCCTAGAATATTGTTGTTTTTTGCAGGCGTGCTAGAGCATCGAGGGAAGAACCGTACTTGTGGAAGATCATCATATCAATGTAAATGTGTTTATTAACCCACTTCAATTCTTTGGAGATTATGCCTTTAATGCTTACATTTCATATTAATTTGTGTAGATATCTTAGGTAGTTATGCATTTCTTATTAAATGTGTTTCTTAACACACCTTAGTTTGTTTTGCATTTTGTTGTGATTGTTATGGCAGGCAATGATCTAAGACTCACTATGTCAAAGACAACAAGCATGCCTCTCAGGTAAAGTCCATATGACTTTACTTTGGCAATGATCTAATAGACAATGCAATTTGTGAATTGTTTATGTTTCAATTTCTGAATTGTTTGTGTTTCAATTTGTTTTAATTTCTCACTTAGTTCATATGTTTCAATCTCCTATTTGTTGGAATAGTACTTTCGCAATGATCTAGTAGAAAATGTAATTTCTGATTTGTTTATGTTTCAAATTCAGAATTTTATTTTTTTTCAATTTGTTTAAATTCCTCACTTAGTTCATATGTTTCAATCTTTTTTTTTTATCTGTACTTTGGCAATGATCTAGTAGACAATGCAATTTCTTATTTGTTTATGTTTCAATTTGTTAATTGTTTGTGTTTCATTTTTTTTAAATTCCTCACTTACTGCAATAGAAAAAGGAAGTGCCCTATTGTTTGTGTTTCAATTTGTTTCAATTTTTGAATTGTTTGTGTTTCAATGATCAAATGGAAGTGCCCTATTTGAGGAAAAGAACCAGACGAAGAATTGTCTTATATTGCCTTAAAAGATGTCTTGTTAGATACTACCAAGAATGATAACTTGGCAGCTAACAAGATATCTTTTAAGGCAATGGAAAATAGTTCTTTGTCTGGTGTCTTTTTACAAATGGGACACTTCCTTTTATCATTTCGAGGCAATGACCTAGTAGACATATTACACACTGCAATTTATATATGATGACTGCAATTTGAATACTTATAATATGATGACCGCAACTTGAATATTTATAAGTGTTCAAATTTCTCACTATCAAAAGAGGACATATCAGTGGCATGTGAATAATCAAATGTCATTGATATGGCCTTTTTGATAGTGAGTAATTTGAACACTTATGTGACCTTTTTTGATAGTGAGAAATATACGAGATCAATTCAACTGATATATCAGAAATATCACATCACAGAAAACAAACATATCAGATTTGCAACAACACCATCAATTCATTGGAATATCCATCTGATATATCTGAAAACAAGGGAGTTCTAAAGACATTACAAAATATGGCAGTATGTCATTCTATAATCACATCACAGTTATATCGAAACTCAAAATCTGCTCTCCATTTGGGTATTAATCACATCACGGTTATATCAATTCTCCATTTGGGTATTAAATGGAGGAGGTGTGACAAATCCAACCCCAACGGATTGTGGCCTACTAGGGTCTGGCCCACCAAAATTGTTTTCTTCGCTGTGAGGGGTTTGTAAGCAACTTGCTATTTGAGCAAGGAATGCCTGGTTTACACCTGAAGTAAGTTGCACGGTGTCTGAGGGTCCAAGTGCAGTCCCCACCTGCATAGTATTAATAGTTGCAAAGGCTGGGGACAAGAGGTTCATCATTTCCATGAGAATTGGTTGTCGAATGGGTAGAGGTTCTGCGACTGTGGCAACATCTTTTGTCCTCTTCGCACGCTTCGCTACCTTTTCAGCTTTCATCCTCTCCTTCTCAAGCTTTGCTTCTGCATCTTTCTTTGCCTTGTCTTGTCTTCGAATGAACTTGTCTTGGGAATCCTGCAATTTTTTGGCCTGTTTTTCCACCCTCATAGCCTCCTTTTCTATCACTTATGCTTCACGTTGTGCCTTCCTCTGTCTCATCTGCTCTTTCTTTCGCTCTGCCAATTCCTCTTCTCTTTTCCTTTCAGCCTCTTTATCTTTTTCCGTTTGAATGTACTCATCAGATGTCAAGATATGTGACTGGCTACTAAGACGTAGAACCCCTTTCTTACCTCCACGTGAAGATTGGTTCATTCTCTGCACTGGAAGTCTTAAGAATTGGTTGATTTGCCTTGGTTGTTGTTGCCCATCCTCTTGTGTGCATGGCACAAACTCAAGTTCGTCTTCACTTATGTGAACTTCCTCTTCACCATCAGCAACATCTTGCTGGTCCCAGTTTACTGCATTGGTGAAGTAATGAATGACATCTGGTGGATCAATTTCTGGTGGAGTAGGCATGGAAAGCGTTTCATCATCACCATTGGCTGCATGTTGGGTCCACTCTGGTATGTCAGCTTGTGTTGGCAAAGACATGCCTGTTGATGTATTTTTGAAACCCTCATTTGGCTGGCTGGTATGTGGGGGCAGACCTGCTTCAGCAGTTTCTGGTGTCAAACATATACCCTAAACTGTTGCTTGTGATCCGCTATGGAGCTCTACAAAATCTTGAATCTCTTCCTCATTATAACCTGCCAATCGCAAGCACGCTTCTGCTACCATATACTCTAGTTCTTCATCCCTTGAAGCAGCATCATGTTCTATTCTAACCTCAAATGCCTCACTTGGTCTCATGTCATTTTGTAATGCATTTTGGTTAAGTGGCCAAATCCCTGTCCTACGTAAGCCACTGATTATATTGGCCAGTGTTAATGCTTGGGCAAACGCCTTGCTCGCAAGAGTTGCCAACTCTTCCCTTCCAATTTCAATTTGTGGGAACTTAGACATCCATATACTCCTTTGTTGTTTGAAATAATTTTTGAAAGGTGAGAAAACAGAGACATCAAGCGGCTGCAGTTTGTGGCTTGTATGAGCCGGAAGGGTCACCGAATCAATACCTATCCGCCTTGCTTCTTCAATTGTCTTGAAGGCTACATGGCTGCCATGACCGTCGAAGATCAGTAGGGCCCTATGTGAGGGTGAAACTCCACCAGGGACTGAACGTGCAAAATGTTCCAACCAATTTAAGAATAGCTCCTTCATCATCCATGCATGTTCTTGGACTGCCATGCATGCTTCTGGCTCGCAGTTTGCTATGTAGTTTCGGATATGCCTCTTAGACTTGAACAAATAAAATCCAGGAATGCTGAAACCGCATGCACTAACACATGCCAAAACAGTGATCCACTCTCTACTCTTCGAAATTAGGTGCGGTACACACCTCTGCCCCAATTTGGCTATCACTCTCATTCCACAATTCCTCCCAGCTTGAGCACCAGTCTCATCACAATTCCAAATATGATTCCTACCATAGTGCTTGAGGTTGTACATTAACTCCAAGTTGTCATAGAAAGAGGCAACAATAAAAGGTCGAAGCATAATAGCCCTATCAAAGTCCACTCCTTCTGTTGTTCTCATCGTCAGATCAGGGTGCCTTCGTCTAAAACCTGCCCACCATGACCTCCCTGGCATCCCATTTTTGAATGGATTGGGCCTATTCTCAGTAATTTGTGCAATAGTTGATTGAAGTTGACTGATTTGGAGACCGTGACCAATTTCAACCATGTCTTTGCACCATTGAACAACTACATCCTCCTCCTCTGTTGATAAAATGGTGCATGGACCCCTCACAGTTGTAGTTGTGGTTCCCATAAGCCATGCCCTCAAAGAAGCAATGGGGATACCATATTTGATTGATGTGCCTCTAAGATACATGTGCCTATCTTCGATGCATGAAATTGCCTCTTTCATGTCAGATATGCTCCATCTTGGTTTACGATCCTTTGAGGCCACCTGTACTTGTGGTGTTTGTGGAATATGATTAGAATCTGCAGTAGAATGGTCATGTACAGCAGCAGTATCCACATCAGTTGCATTGTTAGGTGAGTGGTCATCTACAGCAGGAGTCAGTGGGTCTTCATTCTGGACAAAATTATCTTCAGCAGGGAAGTGCACCCCACGAGTGACTCTAACTGTTTGACGTCTAACAGACCTGTTTCCCTTTCTACCTCGTGCCATTATGTTCAGTGAACCTGCAATAGATCATTTCCATGAAACCCTCAATGCCATTGAGATAAATGATGAAAAACAAATATATTAGTGTAACTCATCATTGAACATCTTCAACAACAACAAAAAATGCTACCGTATAGAGAGACAGATCATTGAAATGAAACCATCAATGCCATTGAGAAAAATGATAAAAAACAAATCTATTTTTGTAACTCATCATTGAAAATCTTTCAACAAAATAAAATGGTATTGTGTCTCTATTTGTGTATGCATGATAATATAGACAATAACCATATAGCCGGATAACTCAAAAAAGCCATGCAGGAGTTGTAAGTATGTAACTGTGATGTACACACACACACACACACACACACACATAGGTACAAAACTTGAAACATTATATAACATTAACCATATAGCCAGAGAACTCAAAAGAGCCATGCAGGAGTTATAAGCATGTAATTGTGTGTGTGTGTGTGTGTGTGTGTGTGTAGACACACAGACATAGGTACAAAACTTGAAACATTATATAACAAGGAGAGAAACTAGAAGCATGAGACAGTGAACTATGATGTGATTGAGAATTGGATATTGTTGATATTCTACTAGATAGAGAACAATTACATCATTGAACATCTTTCAACAACAACAAAAAATGCTAGCGTATAAATATATATACAGACAGAGATCATTGAAACGAAACCCTCAATGCCATTGAGATAAATGATGAAAAACAAATCTATTTCTGTAACTCATCATTGAACATCTTCAACAACAACAAAAAATGCTACCGGTTAGAGAGACAGATCATTGAAATGAAACCATCAATGCCGTTGAAATAAATGATATAAAACAAATCTATTTCTGTAACTCATCACTGAACATCTTTCAACAACAAAAAAAATGCTACCATATAAATATATATAGAGAGACAGATCATTGAAATGAAACCCTCAATGCCATTGAGATAAATGATGGAAAACAAATCTATTTTTGTAACTCATCATTGAACATCTTTCAACAAAAAAAAAAGCTACCGTATAAATATATATAGAGAGACAGATCATTGAAATGAAACCCTCAATGCCAGTGAGATAAATGATGGGAAACAAATCTATTTCTGTAACTCATCATTGAACATCTTTCAACAACAAAAAAAATGCTACCGTATAAATATATAGAGAGAGACAAGTCATTGAAATGAAACCCTCAATGCCATTGAGATAAATGATGAAAAACAAATCTATTTATGTAACTTATCATTGAACATCTTCAACAACAAAAAAATTGCTACCGGTTAGAGAGACAGATCATTGAAATGAAACCATCAATGCCATCGAGATAAATGATGAAAAACAAATCTATTTCTGTAACTCATCACTGAACATCTTTCAACAACAAAAAAAATGCTACCGTATAAATATATATAGAGAGACGGATCATTGAAATGAAACCCTCAATGCCATTGAGATAAATGATGGAAAACAAATCTATTTCTGTAACTCATCATTGAACATCTTTCAACAAAAAAAAAATGCTACTGTATAAATATATAGAGAGAGACAGATCGTTGAAATGAAACCATCAATGCCATTGAGATAAATGATGGGAAACAAATCTATTTCTGTAACTCATCATTGAACATCTTTTAACAACAAAAAACATGCTACCATATAAATATATAGAGAGAGAGAGACAGATCATTGAAATGAAACCCTCAATGCCATTGAGATAAATGATGAAAAACAAATCTATTTCTGTAACTCATCATTGAACATCTTTCAACAAAAAAAAAATGCTACCATATAAATATATATAGACGGATCATTGAAATGAAACCCTCAATGTCATTGAGATAAATGATGGAAAACAAATCTATTTTTGTAACTCATCATTGAACATCTTTCAACAAAAAACAAAATGTTACTGTATAAATATATATAGAGAGAGACAGATCATTGAAATGAAACCCTCAATGCCATTGAGATAAATGATGAAAAACAAATCTATTTATGTAACTCATCATTGAACATCAAGGGAAACAAAAAAAAAATGGTATTGTGTCTCTATTTCTGTATGCATGAAAATATAGACAATAACCATATAGCCAGATAATTCAAAAAAGCCATGCAGGAGTTCAATATGTAACTGTGATGTGTGTGTGTGTGTGTGTGTGTGTGTGTGTGTGTGTGTGTGTGTGTGTGTGTGTGTGTGTGTGTAGACACACACAGACATAGGTACAGAACTTGAAACCTTATATAACAAGGAAAAAAACTACAAGCACGAGATGCATGAGTGGAAGATGTAACTGTGATGTGATTAAAAAGTGGTTATTGTTGATATAGTATAAAGATGTAGATTCATTTCTCAAATGAGTAAATGGTTGAATGATGTTGTTATATTTCTCATATGAAATTTAATGGAATTACTACATGATATGCCTGATAATATTATTTATAGTGAGTATATTAACAAATTGAAGGCAGAACAAACAATGAAAATGCCACAAAAAATCTTCATTTCCCTATGTTTTGAGGGCAAAAAAGATAGCGGGAGTTTGTGCAACATGGGCCCATAACGTGTCCGTGGGAAGGATGTTATGGGTGTTCAACATATTTTTTGACCACCCATTTTAAACTCTGCAATAAAAGTTGTCTGGCCTGGTGTGTGTGTGTGTGTGTGTGTGTGTGTGTGTGTGTGTGTGTGTGTGTGTGTGTGTGTGTGGTCACTGTAAGTAATAGTATCAAGCATACACATTGTTGTAATGATAAATAATGAAGGGGTTTCGAACAATTATGAACAATAATCAATTTTTTTCGCATTCACTGTAATGATTTTGGCATTATAAATAGAGAGACACTATTTAATAGCGCACCCATAAAAGGAAATGATAAATAATGAAGGGGTTTCGAAGAAAACGAAAAGATATTCAGTTGTTTTGCCATTCTCTGTGATGATTTTGGTGTTATAAAACATTCTATGTGAGGATTTTGGCATTATTAAACTGTAAGAGAGCATTGAAATGAAATTGTAAACCGCATACAAAGAAATCATCAATAAACAAAGCATAATGCAGCTACGAAGGAGGTAAACCATCATTGGACATCCAATATGGTTGTTAATATTATTTACAGTGACTATATTGAAAGAAATGTTAGTTTATATTATTTATAGTGACTATATTGAAAGAAATGTTGGTTTATTGAAAACAATATAATTTGAATTGAAAGATTTATAGCATTTAGTTAACAGTAGGGAATTTAGTTACTTTCTGTGTACCAACCTGAATGTGCGCCCTCAAGTAAGGAATGTGCAGAGGGCATTTGCAGAGCTCAGGAATATGCAATGAATTGGATTGTAGTGAAAGTGACACGGAAAATTATGTCTTGTAATATAATTCGAATGTGCAATGCATTCGATTGTGGTAGGTAGCTATTTTCAAATTTGAATTTTTGTGGGAAACAGTCGGTCATGTCATATTAAATATGCAGTCCTCCATTGCTTCGAATTGTTCAATTTTCTTCCCTGCTTTGAATGAAACTTGGTTTTTTAAATTGGATTCTATGCAAATTCTTGGATATTGGGGAGCCTTACACTAGTTGTTGCAAATGCAGGTACCAAATGCACATCAATTTAATGCATGAAGCTATGAAGTGATATTTGGAAAGATGTACACTTGAGTGTCTAAGAAGTTTACAATTGATTGTTTTTATGTCATGTAATGCACCAATAGCTGTGCATATGTAATTGTAATTGGAGTACATTTGTACTCTTAAGCCACTTGCATAAAGTGGCAAATGTAAACATTATGTTTTTTTAAAAATAAAAATGTTTATTATTTGTGCAAGATGTTTTGTATTAAAATAGGAAATGTACCAGTAGATGTTTTTTTTTTACTTTTTGGTTGTCAGCTATTAATTCATTTTTGAACATGTATTGATGCTAAAATAAATATTTACTGGTATTTTTTTATTTATGTACTGGCAATTTTTTTTTTTATGTTTTGGGGGGTCAACATGATATTAAGGTGACAGTTATTGGAACTATTTCAGCTATTGATACTCTTCCCCTAACCTTTCATCCGTAAATTCTTTTTTGTAACAATCATTCATTATATAAAAGTACATTTATGTTCTCTTAACTGTCCTCATTGTACTTGTTTATTATGGTTAGCTTAATTTTTATCGTGACTTTTTAAGTTCATTTTTGGAGGAGAGATAACAAATATGCTACAAAAAGAATAATGCGTGTCCCAATTAACCTACTTGTGAAAGCTTCTTGCAACTTTTCCCTTCAGACATGTTGAGCTCGTGACTCACATTATTAACTTACGTGAACAATAACAATATATTTCCCAACAGTGTGTGCCCTCATCAGCTTTAGAGACTGCTCTGTTTATTTTCACTTAGTTTCTTATGGGCAATAGTTCTGTTTAAACACCTACCTACTTGAGGGTCACACTTAGCTCGAGCCTAACCTGGTCAGATCTCCACACCGTTTCTAAGATACCCTCAACATACCATGCCATAAATGTGGAGTGATGGGCATTAGTTAGGGCTGAGCAGCCGTTTTCAGTACTTAGTAATAATTTGCATAATGAGCATTAGTCAAATTGCATATGTCAAAGTAGTGAGATTTAACTACTTGAATTCTCTGATAGCATTGTATCATGTTGAAATCGATTTGTATCCTTAATAAATCAATCTCATGCATTTGCATTTGGCATAGAGTCTACAAAGTTGGCTCGTTATTTGTCAGGTTTTATGTTCAGATGGTAAATATTAAATTCACCAGTTAGTTAGCAAGTTTCAAACAACAATGTACTGATAATGTGCTCCATGAGCAGAAGTCACTCAGCCATCCCAGTGGATGATGAGCACCCCTCCTGTTATGCACTCAAAATAATTAAAAACCTTGGGGCTGTGTGAAGACTAAAACATTGTTGCAAAATCATTTCTAAGCTTGTTAGGTGAAAAATTGACGTGTCAGATAGCAGACTTTACATATGATCCATGTTACTGTGATGACTACTGGTAATGTCGAACAAAGTTATAATTCCTAATTAAATACATTGGGACTGCAATGAGACTATAAATGTTGTTGTAAAAACCTTCTAAGATTGTTAGGTGAGAAATTGTCATGCCAGATAGCAAACTATTCCAGCATTTTAAATATGGTTCATGTTCCTGTGGTAACTATTGGTAATGCCAAACAAAGTGAGCAAGAGTTAAATAAAATTTGAATAGCTTGCCTTCTCATTGAAAGCAAGTTGTTAAGTTACAGGATTATTGATCTAGGGTGATATTTTATTGGAAAATGGGAGATGGATAGAATAACAGCAACGAAATTGAGTTTGCATTGTAATAAGATTTTCAGATCTGTGTCTCAATTGGGATGAGTAACTTGAAATTCTGTTGAAGAAACCAACATGCCTGATCTTTCCATGTTTGATTTACCTTGGTTAGCGGAAAATTAATTTTAAGTTACCTTTTAAAGGAAGCCTCCGTATATTTGTGTTGTGCACATGCAGGAGGAGGAATGCTTTAAAATTATAATCAAAAGCATGCCATAAAATAAAAGAAATTGAAATAAGTGACCTTACAAAAAGCTTTTCAAAATAGCATAAATGATGGGCTTTTTAAGGAAGAATGCAACAACCAGCACAATCTGTAGTAAAAAGAAAGAGACTTGTGATGTACCGTAAGGCATACCATATAAGAAAAGAAATCAGATTGAGTGGATAGCGTTACAAAAAGCTTTAGAAAAAATACTTTAATCTCAAGATGTCAAATAAAAAGCTGGACAGAAGCAAAAAATGGCACAAAAAGCACATGCTTGAGTAAACAGAAACAGACTTGTCCTTCTACGTACAGGCGCACCATGTAAGAATAGAAATAAAATTGAGCAGGTAGCCTTAACAAAATACTTTTAAAATTACTTTAAACTCGACATATCTGAGGAAATGCATTGTAAGGTAAGGGAAGAATGGCACAAAGTATACATTATGGAGTACACAGAAACAGAACTGTGAGAGATGTCATAAGATTTCTAGGTGATGGTGGTCTGTATAAGAAGCATAAAGGTTGTTAAGTGAGAAATTGGATAACAGATAAAACGCGAAATCCAAATGACAGCAAAAAGTAATCAATGCCAAAGAGAACAAGCAAGCTGTAACAAGCGTGCCTCTAAAAGGGAGACAATTAAGAGACGCCCATAATAATCAATTTAATCTCTCTAACTCCCTTCGCTCCTTTGCACTCAAGGTGTTAAATTGTTAATGTGCGATAGTGGAATATAGGAGGTGATGAACATGTTGATCAAATATAACAATGTAAGTGTTTTTATTAAAGACTCCACTTTGCTTTGCTTCCTCTTGTAGTGTTTTTATTGAAGACTCCACTTTCCTTTGCTTCCTCTTGTTTGGGTTGGAACTTGGAACTAATTCAAAGAATCTTTAAAAATTTCTTGCAATTTCTCCAGCAACATGCAAAATGAGTTTCTGACGATTTTGAGATGATTTTAATGAATAAACTATTTCACCCCCAGGCAATATGTACCACTAGTCAGCTGAATTGCATTTTTTTTATTTTCTACAGTAAACTGGTAAATTTTTATTTGCCCTTGCACTCTTGAGAAAACCTCTAGCAATCTATTGTAATTTGTACCTGATGTGAAGTTGATAGCATTTGGAAAATACAATGAGCCAACTCTCTCTCCATTTGACCCTATCCCACCTGAAGTCCTTTCTAGAGTTAATCTCACAAATTCGTACTTTGTATAAAGCTTCACTTGTGGCAGCAAATGGCATTTTGATTTACAAACCATACTTGCATTAGTCTTTTATGTACTCTGCTGGAGACAAAAGTACTTTAAGGGGAAAATGTTTGCATCACCAAGTATTATGTTAGATTACAACATCTAGTTTGCTTGAAAAATCAGACTAATGAACTAAACAAATGTTGCTCATGCTCCATGGAAAAAATTTATTCATGCAAGTTTGTGAATAAATTTTAGGCAATGCACTTCTACATTTTGGCAAGTCCTTAAATAATAAATTGACAGTCCAGCATCTTCCATCCTCTCAATGTTCTTCTATCCAAATAGCAATCCACAAGTCACTGGTGAGAACAAAATTCTCAAAAGGATATTTTCAATTGGTTGGAACCAGTCCTTTTCAGCTTCTGTATACTAATTTTGTATCTTTCTTTTTTCATTTGTTAATTTTGCTCTTTTAGTGTGGCCATCAGGCATTAAAAATAGTTACAAAAGTGCCCCTCGCAGAATCATGTAAATAAGTAAATCCCCAAATTATCCAAAGCAAAAAGATTTTGTATCCAGCAGCTGATTTTGACAAATTTGCTAGCATAAGCTTCATCTTCAAAGGCATAGTCTCAAATTTCAAACTGTTCATGTTGTTTCAGAGTGAGTGGAATTGTAAGATGCCTGATTCTTGAGTTCAACTAGAACACTTCATCAATCCCAGCCACCTTTGTTTCTCCTTCCAGTTTTCTTTAAAGAATGCACTTTTTTAGATTGCAATCTTTTCTGCTCGCCAACTTCTGCCCTGCAAAAGATAAATGCATCTTTAAATATCCTAAAAAATGTGTATCAGGAGGTGGTATGTATTAGAAACAGAATGACTTTTCAGTAAAAAAAAGCAACTAACAAAGATGTTCTTCAAGATAGGATATAAATTATAATGGGCATAATTTCTGATAGTAATTAATTCCATCATACGATGTATATATTTCTTAGTTTAATTCTATCTTATGAGAATAGCTGCCTCTTCTGTTATTTCAAGACACTGATGCTATATAATTGAAGTGTGAAATAGGACACTGGAAGATTATCCAAATCCCACTTTACAAAAGTTTAAAGTTCACAGTAGTAAGCGGTTTTAAAACATCAACTCCAATTAACAGGACACACGAACTTAGGATTTTTGTTCCACAACAAGCTCTCAAGATACTAGCCCTGATAGCATGCCAAGGATTAGGCCCAATATTGTTAAAATATTATATAATTGTTGTTGATGCATGATAGCCTCGGTAAGATAAATGATTGAATGAGAGATAAATGAAGTCTCTCATTCAATCATCTATCTTATCGATAGACTATGATAAAGACTTCAGTTATCATTCCTTCATTTGATGATTATTCTTCGACTTATATATATACAGCATTGCTTGCAAATTCCGATCAACATCGGATTCTTAACCAATGTCTAACTACCGATAATTATCGGTTGTAAATCATAAAGCACAGAATACCGATTGGTATCGGTTTACCTTGTTAATCATATGCACACCGATTAGTAACAGTCAAACATGTTAACTATATAAATACCAATTGTTATCGGGTTTAGTAAATGACTGCATACATACCGATTAGTATCGGTTCACTTGTTAATGATATACACGCCGGTTGGTATCGGTTAACTTGTTAAGTTTTATATATACCAATTGGTATAAGATAAATGCGATTATGATTGAAGAGGTGCGATCAAGTAATATCTTGATCGGTCATGTCTAATAGACATGACCGGTCAAGGTATTGCTTGATCCTCCTTGTTAGCATATATATATCAATCGGTGATTATGAGAAGGACATCGAGATTGATAAATGCTCCTTCTCCATCTGCATCATACCAGATAATAATCAGATCTATTATATTAAGAAATAACATATACCCGAAAGAAAAAAAAAATAACCTTGAATATAACTTGCATCTTGAATTGAAAATCGAATTACATTTACAATTGTGTCCATACAAAAACCTAAAAATGCAGACAAGAACACTCAATCCAAACAAATCAGACCATACATATAATTCACATTGTATACATTTGTCACACATAAGTGTCCTTACGTTGGATATTCCTTTTCCACTAATAGGATTGTCCAATTTCCTTTACATATACCACCTATCTATTACCATATGCTCTCACATGTGAGCATTCTGTTCATTAAATTTTGCATTTCTTCTTATATATGCTTCTTACAAGCATAAATGGTTAACTTTATTCTCTTAATTTTTTCACTCACTAATGTGAGCATTCTGTTTATTAAATTTTGCATTTCTTCTTATATATTTCTACTACTTTTTCTTGATAATTTCATTTGTGATTTTAAAATAGCCCTTACACAAACCTATTAAACTTTCAAAGTTTTGACCAAGTATATCAAATAGCCATTAATAACAAAGAAGAGCTTAAAGGTTGGAGGGTCATGCAGCACATTTTGAGAGTAAAGTAGGAGAGAAGACAGAGAACAGATTATCATTAAAATGGTAAGCTCATTTGAGGAATGTAGATACCATTCATAAGCACCTATTCCCATTTGATTTAATTCTGTTGCTTTTCTTTGTTTTTTATTTCTCATTTTAATTTTCAATCTAGGTCAAAGCTAGGGTTGTCATACAGTCCAACCCTAGGTACATTATATAAACTACCCAGTACACCTGTTGCTCCATCACAAAAAGCATTGACCAAACTTCTATTTTCCATCATAGAAAAATCCTACTACCCAATGAGATGAGGTCAAGTGGTCATCAGCTAGAAGAGACCCATGTTCAAATACCTGGGAGACGTGTTAATCACTTAAAATGTACAAATGTTGCATGTTGAATGTTGACTTGGTAAACTACCCAATCAAATTATAGTTATGGCAGTACCCCAACAAATGACACCACGTGCAAGATCTGGCTGAATTGATGAAAGAGATACCCCTTGATCATGACATCTATGCTGAAGAACACCCCTTGAGGAGAATTTATAAATAAAACAAATCCTAT
This sequence comes from Cryptomeria japonica, assembly GCF_030272615.1. Lineage (NCBI taxonomy): Eukaryota > Viridiplantae > Streptophyta > Pinopsida > Cupressales > Cupressaceae > Cryptomeria > Cryptomeria japonica. The sequence continues at coordinate 83,696,299 of NC_081408.1, read as the reverse complement.
GAAAGGCCATAAAACAAATTCACCCAATCAAAAAACACCATTGTCTTTCCTTGTACAATAATTAATAAAACATAGCCTTATTGTTGGAATTATCACCCAATCCAAAATTAAAATGGCTATAAAATGAAAATACTGAGAATATTGAAGCTAGTATATGCATTGGAAACCTGAACCTTGGACCTTTGTCATGTCCTACATCAACCACCAAAGAAACGGACCACCTTATTCCAACAACCCAATGTGCTCTTAGATACATTCAAAGTTTACCAAAAATTCAAACAAGTGGAAAGGAAGCGTGCAAGGATTGTGCACTTGGAAAACACCACAAAAAAATATTTCCTAGAAGTGCATGGAGAACAAATCAGTCATTGAAGCTTATCTATTCAATTTTGTGTGGTTCCATGTCCAAAGAAAGCATAGGTATAAAACACAACATGATTACATCCATTGACGATTTTACCAGATACATATGGGTTTTTTTTAATAAGAGTGATGCTTTTTGAAGCCTTCAAAATGTTCAAGGCTATAGCAGGAAGAAAGGATACATAAAGTGTTCAAGAATAGATAGAGGTGGTGAATTTTCTTCATGAGAAATGAATTTTGTTCAAAAGCAATGAGTCCAGAGAAAGTAAACAACACCATTTAGGCTTATACACTACAACAAAATGGTGTGGCAAAAAGAAAGAACAAAACACTAGTGGAATCAACAAGAAGCACGTTAGAAGCAAAGATTATGGACAAGATGTTTTAGGCTGAAGCTATTAATACTGCTATTTACATCTGGATAGGAGGCCAACTATTACATTAAGAGATATGACAAGAATGTCTACAAACGCACAATTGAAGTATTTGGTTGGTTAGCATATACTCACATAGGTGATAAGAAATGACAGAAATTGGATGTAAATGTGATGCATGCATATTTACAGGTTACAACACAGAGAGCAAAGCCTACAAATTATATTCCCCTCAACGAAGAAAAATAATTATTTATAGAGATGCAATAATTGTTTAAAAGAGGAATCTATGGAAATAACTTGAAGAAAGATTTAAAAAAACAAGTCAAAGAATAATTTAGAATAAAGAAGAAAACGCTGAAAGTTTGAAATCTACATCAAGTTCTAACAATGTCATCACACAAAATACTAAGGTAATGAAAACTTGTCCTCCAAATCTAATGATAGATTAGAATTTTGAAAGAAGATTAACAAGAAGTCAAGTTAGAGAAAGCAATGAGGTTAATGAATTGATCAATTATGCATTTTATTAAAACATTAAGGTGAAACCTATTGAATTTGAAGAAATGGTTGAAAAGAATAGGAAGGACACAACAATGGGAGAAGACATTGATTCTATTGAAAGAAACAAAAATTGGGCATTTGCTACCAAACAACAAAGAGGTGACAAGAACTAAATGGGTATACAAGGTAAAGCATAAAAGTGATGGTACACTTGAAGGATACAAACTAAATTGGTTGCAAAGGGATATGCTCAAAGGGATGGTGTAGACTATGAAGAGATCTATGAACCTATTGCAAGACATAAGGTTATAAGATTAACATTATTAATGGAAGCACAAAAATGGTACACCAGCCTGATTTGAAAACTACATCATAAGAAGGTGTTGACGTGTATTTTGTACACAATCATACACAGAATAAAATACCCAAGGGTACCTTATCCTCTCTTGAATAAAATCTCTAACTGCTGAAGATATCGCAAGAAGGATCAGTTAGGGTGACTTCAATGTTCTTTTAAGTAGGGTCTCTACGTGTGGATAAGCACCAGTGGTCGTTGTGATTGTTGTTTCATCAAGGGGTCTTACGTCAAATCCAAACTGCAGGAACAGGATCTCCTAATACTAACAAGTTCTCAAAAAAGATCAAAAGAGTAGGGCTTGCAAGAGATAAAGTCTAATCTAATCCTAAGAATGACTCAATGTGGACGAGACTTGGCAAGATTCTACCAACTTCAATATTGCCATAAAGTAACAACTCAATTGAAATTGATGCGATCTTCTAAGGTAACAAATGATTTTTTCAATTCATCAAGGATCATAAACACTACCACAAAGGCACATGTCCAAGATACAACAACAATTGAAAGTTAAAGTGATTCAAGTTGATCCAGTTGACCACGCAAGGCGTTCTTACAATCAGCAAGAAGCTAGTGGTTTGGAAAGTGAACCTCACCGACGATCAAATCCGACACTTTGTCCTCCAAATTAAAATACTACTTTGATTGAGAATGATTCAAGAAAACGAACAACCATGAAGATAACCACAAGAATTGCAATAAAACACCATAACTTCAATATTTTATTGATCTCAAAGCCATCATGAACAACAATTGTTTGAAATTCCTTCTTCAAAGCTCAATCTTGCTACAAAATACTTGCTTCTATCAAATTGCTAATCTCTAATCACTAATTTCTTCTCTCTCTCTATCTATCTATCTATATCAAAATGAAAAGAAATGAGGGTATAAATAGCATCCTCAATTACAATGAACGGTCCAGATCAAAAAGAAGATCAATGGCCAAGATTATGACACCTAAACCCTAATTAGGGTTTATTACAAATAGTCCCCTTTTTACTGAACAATATTAAATGCATAGCCAAATATTAAATTTTGGCACAAAAATCTAGGAGACATAGACCAATGAGAATTAAGGTGCCATGTCATCTATAACAACCTTTCTTCTAGAATCTTATTCCCTTTCCAATGCTCCTTTTTAGCATATGCAATGAATCTTGATACGATTCCTTCGATCTCAGCAATTGGAATCTCGGGAAGATTCCTCATTCGTTCCTCCAAGTGGATGATCTGATCAAAAGCCTTGAGGAGAGCAGCGTCCCATTCAGGTTCAAGTTCTTTGGTCTTCTCAATCAGGAGCATGGTAGCAAACATCTGGTCCCGTTGCTCATCTGTAATAATATTTTCATCTTTGCAAAAGATGACCTTAACTCTTTCCTCCAATTCTTGCAAATCCACATCTGTCTCAACTTCGATCCTCCTGCCAAGAATAGTACGTAGTACCTCAAACACTCTGTCCTGGATCGGGTGGATAACCTCCTCAACATGATTGCATCTAGTACTAATGTCCTCAAAGAGAACTTCCTTCATCTGGAGTAAAGTCGACCACTGAAGTAAACTATGAGGTCCACCATCCACTATCTTTTCTTGTGCTAGGACTTTTCTTGATGTTTGTCTGATTACTTGCAGGACAGGAATGATAACATCTTTAGTATGAGCAAAGGCGGCTACCGTTATCATCAAGTTGTGGATAATCTCAAGAACCTAGATAGCTCGGTGAATAGTCTGCATCATCCTTGTTGCAAATTCCATGGCGACTGTATGAGATTTGTCAATCCATGAGCTCATAAGCTGGACCAAACTCCTGACTCTCTCTGCCTCACCAATTGATTGAAGGGGAAGTGCCTGTACAGGTGATCTTGCTGGATCCTGACGTCCCAAAGGCTGATTGAGATGGCTGAAATATGTCCTCCATGCACCGACCTCTCTCTCAAGCTTTCTATTTTTCTCCATTTCTTCTCTAAGCTTATCTTTCAATGCCTCAAATGAATCGGTGGCATCATCTAGTGTCTGCTCGGCTGTGAGTGGACCGAGCTCAAATGTCTCTACATCATATTCCTCTGCAAGGATTTCACCTTCATACTTGTCCACTGCTGGTGTAGCTATCTGCAATTTCCTGGATCCTGTCTCATCTCTGATCATCTTGGACATTTTAGTGGCCTTCCTCCTTTCTGTCATTTCCTGAGAATTTCCAACAAGGCTCTCTAAATCAATCACATTATCTTCGTCCTCAACTACAATCACCCTTGTCAGTCTCTCCTTTAACCAATCTGGAATGGCGGATCTTGTTTCTCTAATTTGTATCTCCTTAAGCAATGTTTCTTCTTCTCTGAGAGGAGATGTCACTTTGTTATCATTCTTGTCTTCATGCAGCTCATTGACTTGGAGAGATTGGTTTGATGAGCGTTGAGTTGCCTGTCCTTCTTTATCGTTCTGTACCATTGATTCCATAGACTCCTCCATTTCAAGTGTCCTCTTCTCTTGTCGAGAAGATGTGCCGGATGAACGATCTTGGTTGGCTTCTTGCTTCTTCTTGAAGGATTCTCTTTTCTCAAGTCTCTCTTTTCTCTTTGAGCCTCTAGGATGGGGATTGCCTTCACTTACACTTCGGAGGTTGCCTTCACTTGCGCTCTTGGTATTAAGATTACCTTCACTTACACTTGCTCCACCTTCAGCTGGTTTTTCTTCCAAAGTAAAAGTCATGGATATGCCTTGTTCCCTCAACTTCTGATGCTGCACATCAACCCATCTGCGAGTACAAGACAAGACTGGAGCCATCAAAGCATCTAGATCCACAATCTCGGGTTCATTCCAATCTAACCTCACTGATTTGCTTTCTCGATCATAAGATGATTGAAGATGTCTGCCACTGTCCTGAGCTTGGTCGGCCACTCTGTAAATTTTGCATTTCCTGATGAAATCCAAAGGCAATCTAGAATGCATTTTTCTTTTCACCTCAAGATCGTCTAAGAGATTCATCATAAAATCTTCTATCTGAAACTCATGCTTATATTTCCTACCGACTGTCTCCTCTATATATCCATGTGGATCAAAGCTCTCTCTCAAGGCAAAAAATGAAAATGAATACAAAGCCAACTCCTTCTCTGCGTCATCCATGGCTAGAGCATTAGGACATACCTCAACTGAATTGCCTAATATGATAGATACAGGAACTCCATTCCCATGTCTGTGTCTGAATGCCTTCGCATAAGCTGCCAACTGTCTTGTTACCTCAAGTAACACAATTCTGTCTGTCGGATATCTCGGCAACATGTATGGGGGTGAAGGACATCCATGAACTCTAATATATGTAAATTTCGGGAATTGGATAAACCAAGCACCGTACCTCTTTACTAGTTCTTGTGCATCCTGTGATAGCCTATTGTGAATTCCGCCTTGCAACGTCCTGGTGATGTTCATCGTGAAGGTATCATTAACTAACTTGTAGTTACTTCCTGGCGGATGATGCAAGTGAACATAGGAATCACAAACTCTGACCTCGCCGGGTCCTCTTCCAATCACTCCTCTGTGAGGTAGTCCTGCGTACTCAAAGCTCCTGACCAAGGCATATATGATGTATGAACTCATGTGGAAAGACTTGATAGCCTTCAATCTCCTTAACTGTACGTCCAAGCAATGGCTAATTATTCTAGCCCAATGAATTGTTCCTTTTCCTTGAACTATCACTTGGATGAAATAGAACATCCACTTCTCAAAATAGAAGGCTTGAGGGGCTCCTGTGACTCGGTTGAGCAGTGTTATCAAATCTCTGTACTCCTCCTGGAAGTCGATCCTGTGTGGTGTATTCGGAATCTTGCTCAGGCGAGGACGACTCTTGAGTAACCAGTTCTTATTGATGATGCTTAGGCAAGTGTCTGGATCATCTTCGTACATGGACCTGGCTCCTTCTATGCTTTTGTAGATCATATCTCTGTGCTCTGGCAGATGAAAAGCCTCACTTATAGCCTCCTCTGAAAGGTAAGCCAAAGTGTTTCCCTCCTTGGATACGATCGATCTGGACTGTGGATCATAATGGCGAGCACACTCGATCATCAACTCATGGCACTGGATTGCTGGAGGGAAGCCGGCCGCCTTGATGATGCCACTTTCAATTATCCTCCTGGCGACAGGTGATGGCTTGCCAATGTAAGGGACCTCTCGAAACTTCTTCGTACTGAAGTTGCCCAAGTTGGTATCTCCAATGTTGCTCCACTTAGACACGATCTTGGTCTCCACTTCTTCGTTCTTTTGATCCTCCTTCATGAGAGCTGGACGATTGGTGGATGCTCCCGTCTTCGGGGTCGCCATTGTAACACCTACACAACATTTCATAATAAGTAATAGATTTTGCAATGTATAACTATAGATTAGAGATTAAATTTAGGAAACTTCATGATAAGTCCTTGAGTTATCATTTCCTAAATACGATCGAGCTACTTGAAATTCAAAATTTCAAAAATTCAAAATTTAAGGCTATGACGATCAACATTCAAAACAAGAGAAGATTTCGCCATACCTTACTTGAGAGCTAACTCTAAAATGCAAAATTAAGAAATTCGCCTAGGCAAAAATCGATGTTTGATGATTTCAACGTGATCCTCTTCAAGCGAACGTCTTCCTTGCAATTTCGCCACCTTTGGGGGTCTTCAACGTGATGATGGCAAGTTCACTCAACTCCAACCAAACTCGCACTCCTTTTGATGATGTTCGCACCTTGTATCCTTGATGAAATTCGCACTCTTCTCTAATGATAATTTCGCACTTCCTTGTCTTCTCCAAATCGCATGCAAATGAAGGTTGAATGATGATTTGAAAAATGAAATAATTTACCTCCCCTTTATAGGCGCTTGCCCTTTCAATTACCTCCAGGCTGACTTGGTAAAATAAGGTAATTAAAAAACAAATTTTAAATAAAATTAAGGGTCGACTTTGTAAAATAAGACAATAAAACCCAAGCGCCCCAATTTTTATTTAAAATAATAATTAATTCATTTAATGCCTTCGTTTTTTATTAATTCGATTTTTTTTAAAGGCAAAAAAAAATAATTAATTAAATGTCTATGCGCAATTTTTAAATGCTAATTTTAATTAAATATTTCAAATTTCATTGATCTTAGCATTTAATATAATTTGAAAAATGTCATTAGCGCCAAAATTTGGGAGATGCAAAAATACAAACCATATCGCTCTGGTCCCTGGGAGAGGGACAGGAGCGAATTAGCATTTTAGCCTTGATTCTCTTACCTTTTACGTTCAAAACCACCATCTCCACGTGGAAACTGGCATCTTTGTTGGGTATCTCGAACTTGATCGATTTAACTTTGTGGATAAATGCCTCTTAAGGTCAATATCGCCCTGGTCCCTTGGTGAGGGACAGGAGCGAACTTAGCTTTTCTCCTTGATCCTTGTTTCTTTGATCACCAATCTTCATCACGAGGCAAGTAACAACGTTATCCCTTCACTCCACGCATACTTTACTCGTCCTTAACTAGGCACATTTGATGTTTGAATGATTTTCGCCCTGGTCCCTTGGTGAGGGACAGGAGCGAACTTTGTGTTCTGGCCCAAATTGATCATTTTGTGATGTTTAACTTCTTCGCGTATCATCTTCTCAAGAACATCTCGACCTTGTGCAACCTAGTACGTCCTTGCCTTGACGTAATTTTTTTGAAAGAGATGGCCAATGTAGTGAATATCGCCCTGGTCCTTACCTGAAGGACAGGAGCGATCCTTGGTGTCTTGGGCTCATCCTTGTTCTTATCAACTCGCAATTGCCTTCACAATGTAAAACGATGTCCTTTGATCCTTCCTGATCGTATGAAATAGAATTGATATTCAAAATTTAAGCTCATTTAGAGATTTCGCTTTGGTCCCTGACTGAGGGATAGGAGCGAACTTGGGCATATAGCGCAAATCCTTCATCTTTGGCGGTCTTTGTAACTTCATTCTTTGTCGAGGCGTTCCAAACATCATTGCTTCCTTGTACCCTGACTTGGAATGACTTAAAACTTGGAGGAAAGGCCACATAACTAATATTTCGCCCTGGTCCCTGGCTGAGGGACAGGAGCGAATTTACACTTGTAGGCTCAATCGTGCTTTGCTGACTTCCAAATTTGTCTTCAACGGACTCGTTGTGCCTCCTTTCACTTATCCTTGGCACGGTATTTGTTTCAACTTGGCGAAAAATTGATTTAAAGAAGAAATCGCTATGGTCCCTGGCTGAGGGACAGGAGCGCCTAGGCAAATATGAGCCTCACTTTGGTGTTTTGCAATCTTCAATTTGTCTTCAATGGGTCCGTTACACCTTCTTTGCTTGCCTCAAGCCTAAAACTTACTTGATCTTCGCCCAAATTTTGCCCTATAAGGAAATTCGCTCTGGTCCCTGGGAGAGGGACAGGAGCTAACATCAAATTTCGCCCTAGTCCCTGGCTGAGGGACAGGAGCGATTTTGCTTCTAGGGTCCATTTTCCTTACGTTGGCAATTTCAAGTTATATTCAACTGATAAGATGCACTTCCTTGGTCCTCCTCAAATCGCGAAATCGTTCAAATCTTGCAAGGACAAGGCAATGTTAGATTTTAAGCTCTGGTCCTTCAGTGAGGGACAGGAGCGATTTTTGCACCTGGCAAATTTCCATGTTTGCGAAATTCTTCAAATTATATTCAACAGAAAGAACATGCCTCCCTTTATCTCTTCCAATCCAAAAATCGTCTTGATCCTGCGAGGACAGTAAAATTTTGAGAAACAAGCTCCGATCCTTCAGTGAGGGACAGGAGCGATTTTTGCTTCCCTAGGCCAAAATATCAAGATTTTAGAGTCTTAACCACTTGACAAGGCAACAATAAGACCTTTCCAATACCCAGAATCAATTATCAAAATTTTCAAAATTTGGTCAAAATCATTCAATCAGACAAAATTCCATAATCCATCATTTAACACTTAGACAAAAATTGGACTTTGCATTCAAAATTCCGACTGAAACTAGATAGATTCACTTGACCACTTGACGAATTCACCTTATTCAAAATTGCATCCTACGGGAGGAAGCTCAATAGCTCTCAAGATTGACTGGACTCTGGCCTGAAAACACTAAAACGGGAACCCTAAGGCTTAACCCTAATCCAGATGGCTCAAAACCCTAAAAGCAGAGAGAGAAACAGGCAAAACCGAGCAAAAAGAGGGGGTCCCCATTTTAAATGGGGCGATGTGTGAAATGGTCACAACAGAAGGCAAAGAAGGATATGTTTAATAGGTTCAAGAAAGCACTCTCTGGTTTGAAACAAGCACCAAGAGCATGGTATTCAAGAAGTGATACATTGCTCCTAGCAAATGGATATGTGGGAAGCAAGAATGTACCTATGGTATATTTCACTAAGGAAAGTGATGAAACATTTTATATTTGTCAATATGTTGATGATCTAATTTATACAAGCAGCTCAAATGGGATTAAGAAAGAATTCAAAGAGGCAACAATGTAAAAAATTAAAATGAATGAATTAGGACTAATGCAATATTTTCTTGGCATGGAGGTAACCAATATCATGGTACAATCTTTATTTGTCAAGCTAAGTATGTGCAAGATATGTTGATGAAGTTTAATATGCTAGATTGTAAAGGAGTTGATGCACCCATTGCATGTAATGTAAAATTTATGAAATAAGATGGGTCGCCAAAGGTAGACAAAAGAATATACAAAAGATTGTTGGGAGCTTCATGTATCTAACAGCTACAAGGTTGTAATGTCCCATCTTTGGACCACTTAGATTTCATTTCCAAACTGATAGATTAAGGTATCAACTAGGGCACAAAACCAATAACCCTTTTGGATTTATTATGTCACCTTTGATTTACTCAAAAAAAATCAGTCTAATTTAACAATAGTTTTGGTTGTTGATCACATATATATAGAAGAAGATATTAAGTCAATAATAATGGAGCTACATTTCTGTAACGAATACTGAAGTTTATGTTTCGAAATACTGAAGGCTTCTGGGGTGTATCATCAACATGTTAATAACATTAATATAACTCTCCTATTATGAAGTTTGATATAACTGTGGGTATCTGATGGTAGGCCTAATATGACCCTTAGAAAATGGACAAATCTGTTCAGGTTAACTGAGCAGTGGATTCTTTCCAATTATCACAATTGATATAATAGAACTTCTGACCCTTATATTGGTATGATTTCCTTGTCTATATATCCCTGTGTTTGTAGTGATCCGTCACTTGATTAAGACCCAGCTGTAGTAACCGATCTGCAGAACGAAGTGTTTTATAAGATAAGATTCAATGGTTCCATGCCCTGTTCTAGAATGCAAGAATGGTCCTTTATATCCTTGGATTGATTGTGGGTAGTCATGACCCTTACAGCCGTTGCATCGTTTGCAAGAGAGGCACCCTTTCCTTCTTCAATCAGTACCTTTCCCATAGTTAATAAATTGCATTGTTTAATCTTAATGAATCATTCCCTAACAATATCTCTTAAGTTAACCAAACCACCTTTTAATAATATTTCTTATACTTAGCAAGTCGTTGGTCACCAAGTGTGAGATCACTGACCTTTGAAAGTGGAAACGATTCATGATAACATCTTCCATTCTTCATGGTTGGTGCAGAATGTTCGATTTTGAAATTGTGAAGTCTTACAACTTTAAGACAATTTCATCATTGGAGTAAAAAATCATCCCAAACCAATATTGGGGGTTTGTATTCCTTATTTGATTTTGTTGACCCAATGTTTGCACAATATCCTGGATATCTCTCTACATCAAAGCGAGGGTGATCTTAACATATATGAAGATGAGGATTAGAAGCATGACACACATCTATGACCTCAAATGCAATTCATGTCTTTCTAGTTATTCTCGTCTCTAAGACATATCAAGTATGAACCAAATACGGAGCATACACATAAAAACACAAAGCATACACATGAATATATGCAGACATGGAGTAAACAAAAAAATACACATGATGTTAAATCCTTCCTTTATTTTTTCTAAGCTAAAAAGTGGGCCTAACCCCATCTTTCCATTTGAGCCAAAAAGTGGGCCTAACCCCAGTCCTTTTACTCCTAATCCATTTTGAGCCAGAGTGTGGGACCTAACCCCAATGCCTAACCCCAATCCTTTTGCTCCTAATCCATTTCGGAGCAAGCAAATGGGCCTAACCACAATCCTTCTGCTCCTAATTCATTTCGAGCCAAAAAGTGGGCCTAACCCCAATCAAACTGCTCCTAATCCATTTTGTCAGGAAGTGGGCCTAGCCCCAATCCTTCTGCTCCTAATCCATTTCGAGTCAAAAAGTGGGCCTAACCCCAATCCTTCTGCTCGTGTATGCTCATTGATGTGTCATAAACTTTCTCCAATATGCTTCAAACATTTGCTTAATGCGTCCCATAGATCTTGGGGATGTAAGGGCGCCATAATTACTAGATTGGCTCCTTCACAAAGCTCCATTTGTTTATTGTCCTTGCTTGGCTGCTTTTAAGATCTTCCTCACCGTGCCTTGTTTTCTTACTTGGATTTCCTTTTGTTTCACCATCGAACATTGCCTCTATGTTACGTAATTGGCTGGCGCATATGTCTAGGCCTCCATTATTTCTTGCATTTGAAACACAAACCTTTTTCTTTTGGGTCTTCTTGGCATCTTTTAAATTTTTCTCAATTACAATTGTGTCCATATTCCCATTATTCCTTACAGTGGAAACGTAGACCTTTGTTCATAGCTCCTTTCTTTCGTTATAAGATACAAGGGGAGAGTGTTGATTTTTTGTATGATATTTGTTCCTTGATTTGGCACTAAGCCGAGCATCTTTTAAGATTGCTTCATGAAGGGTGGTTGGGTCAAATGCACTTACCAACCCATAGAGTGAGTCTGAAAGGCCCTCTACATATAAGTAAGCCGTTCTTCAGATATTTGGGGACCATAATAGCTAACCTTTGGAATTCTATGATGTAGAGTTCATGGGTCCCTCTTTACCTTATTCGTGTGAGTTCTTTGAAATGTTTTTGAGGATGTGTTTGCTCAAATCTCTCAATGACCTACATCCTTGCCTAGTGTGCCTACATTTACATCTTCCACACAAAATGTTAATCCTACACATGTAAGTCATGGGGGCAATCAGGTACTAATCGATATTCTTACATACCTCCTCTCGTGAGTCTTCCATTTGTTTCACAACCATCTCCTATACCAACATACCACAATGTTCCCCCCTCCTTATTCTCAACTTCCACTTTTTCTTGAAAGCACCATAGGATTTTATTATTTTGTGGTCTCGAGTAACTAGGTCGTGATGCCACCATTCGTGTGCCATTCCTTCGAGGTGTAGTATGGTGAATGTAATAGCATCCTTTTCTATCATATGATAGAGAGTGAGGTATGTTTCCAATTTTTGCATCCATGAATGTATGTATATAGTACATTTATAAATATATTTGTGTTTAATTATTTATTTATATACATGCATGCATGCACATATGCATACATAAATATATATGCTTATAAATAAATTATATATATACATATAATTAAATAATATATATATACAAAAATTATATATATAAAATACATACATAAATGGCCTATTAATGGGCATGGCCAGGTGCATACAGAAACTAGTCTTGCAAAGGAGGTAACATAGCTGAAACTAAAATATCCCCTGCAGAAGATAGACTGAATGTGCAAGAAATATTTGCAAACAGTTGGCTGTCAAACTGCGTGTTATGCGGTTTAAGTAATTTGCGTGTTATGTTGTTTGACTGTCTCAGAGTTTTCAGACTTGTTTAGGAGATGTCAACCACAAACTCTCATCAATGAACAACTAGCAAACAACTTCTTAATGATAGAACAATTCCCTAGGATGATCATACAACTAGTTTAAAATGTCATTACACCAATTTGGACACATAATCATATACCTACAACTAGCTGTAATTTCATCAAACAATTGGCATGAAACCTTGGACAAGATCCAACCTTATTACTCCTTTTTATTCAATAGACAATGATCAAATAAGCTCTTACATTACCCTCACTTGTGACCAAACTCTTAACATTTATTACTCAGAATTTCTGAGGACATATGACGGCCATGAACATTAACAAACTATCTGAAAAGTGCATAGAATGGTGCCAAAAGAACCTGTTATGAATCGCCTAGCCTGGTAATTGAAGAAGCAAGCAATATCATCAATTTTGGAGTCTTCCATAAGCTAAATCGACCCTTCTCTCCAAATCGCCCCTGCTGCTGTCATAAAGGTCTGATTATCATTGATTTTCCAGCGCTACACTTTTCTTCTCAACTCCTAAATGATCGCTGTCTCCCTCCAATCCAATCGCCAATGCCAAATGCCAAGTTCGATGCAAATGTGGGTGCCTAGGAGCAAAACCGTGGGAATTAGCAGTCTGATACAACTTGTCTTCAGGTCCGATTTGGACACTAAATTCTTCTTATTACCCCTCTCAAATACTTCTACTAGAATCGCCTTATGCTTCCAAGGCTAGCGCTGTCCTCCAAAGTATGCTTTGATGCTTCAACTAGGAAATAATAGCAAAACCGAGGGTATGAAGGAAGGAACCCGATTTGTCTCAGACCTGCAACATGACAAGTTATCTCCCAATTTCCACCTCTAAATGGTCTCCAAATAAATCGCCTTCCTTCTCTAATAAAAATCGATGCACTTAGGAGGCCCAAGATAATATGTTGAACACACCACGAAGCCAACTATCATGAAGATGCAACAAATTTCAATAAGCACAATATGGAAGACTAAAGTTATCTCCCACTCTCAGCTGCAACCCCTCGGAGGATCTTTCACCACCTCAGTTATGCAAATCATAGGGAGTTTTCGTTCCCAAATGATTAGTCTGCAAAAACCCTTGGCTCCACAAGTCTACACAAGAGAAGATATCCAAACAACCAATGATGAACAATGAACCAACCCCCTCTATTTATTCTTTACTCCTCCAATCAATTGGTTCCTTCTAGAAGATTCTTCTCATATCCTTTTATTACACTATTATTTTATTACACATTAATTAATTTAATTGCACTTTGAAATATTATTACATTATAATTAAAGTGCACACGTCTCAACATACGTGTAATCTCCTTATTTCATCATAGAATCAAGTAGACACAAAATGTGAAGCCACAAATAACTGCCAAATCGACCCCTTAATCAATCTCCTTGGCCTACAAGGGTCAAATGATAGGCCAATCCCGTGAATGTCTGCAAACTAAGGAGAAGGGGACATTACGGTCCACCCTCCCTGAAATTGCTTGTCCTCAAGCAATCTCAATGCTGGATGTTGTAAAATATCATCTCTCCCATGTAGCATCCTCAACCGGCAAATCTCTCCACTTCACCAAATATTCCCTGATGACTTTGTTCCTCAATCTCCGCTCCCTGGAATCAATGATGGCCTTAGGAACTAATATCAATTTCCCCTCTTCTTCAAGAGGAGGTAGCACTGTGGAAGGAGTAATATGATGTCCTATCGCCTTTTTAAGGCGTGACACATGAAACACATTATGCACCCTTACATCTGCAGGTAGCTCTAGCTCATAAGCCACCTCTCCAACCCTCCTAACAATCCTGAATGGCCCATAATAACGCGGCTTGAGCTTTTTTGCACCACTTTTCTTAAGGGTGGACTACCTGTATGGCTGTGTTGACGTGTATTTTGAACACGACCAAACACAGAATAAAATACCTAAAGGTACCTTATCCTCTCTTGAATAAAGCCTTTGAATGTTGAAGATATCGCAAAAGGATCAATCAAGGTGACTTCAAGGTTCTTCGTTGTAGGATCTCTACGTGTGGATAAGCACCAGTGGTCGTTGTAAATGCTATTTCTTCAAGGGGTCTTACGCACTTTCTGAGAAAGCTGGTCCGTGTTGCTCTCACTCGACTGCAGGAACAAGATTTTCCTAACACTAACAAATTCTCAAAAAAGATCAAAAGATAGGGGTTTCAAGAGATGAATTCTAATCTAATCCTAAGAATGACTCAATGTAGGCTAGGCTTGGTAAGATTCTACCAATTTTAGTATTGCCAAGGAATTACAACTCTACTGAAATTGATGCGATCTTCTAAGGTGATTAGTGATTTTCAAATCATCAAGGATTATAGATACTGTCATAAAGATACATATCAATATTTCAATAATGATTGAATGTTCAAGCAATTTCAATATCTCCAGTTGACCACACAAGGCGTCCTTACAATTAGTAAGAAGCTAGTGGTTTGGATATGAATCTCACCAAAAATCAAGCACAACACTTAGTCCTTCAAACTTAAATACTACTTCGACTGAGAATGATTCAAGAAGATAAACAACCATGAAGATAGCCACAAGTATTGCAATAAAACACCATAACTTCAATATTTTATTGATCTCAAAGCCAAATGGACAACAATTGTTCAAAATTCTTTCTTCACTACTCAATCTTGCTACACAATAACTTTCTTCTCTCTAAGCTCTTCTAATTTCTAATCTCTCTTTCTAATATCTAATCTTCTTCTAATGACAAAATGAAAATGAGTGAGGGTATATATAGCATCCTCAATTACAATGAACGGCCCAGATCAAAAGAAGATCAATGGCTAAGATTTTGACACCTAAACCCTAATTAGGGTTTGTTACAAAAAGTTCCCCTTTTAGATGAACATTATTAAATGCATAGCCAAATATTTAATTGGCACAAAAGTCGAGGAAACATAGACCAATGAGAATTAAGATGCCACATCATCCTATAACAACCTTTCTTCTAGAACTTTGTTCCCTTTCCTGTGCATATCCAACGAATCTGGACACAATTCTTTCAATCTCAGCAATAGGAATCTCAGGAAGATTCTTCATTCGTTCCTCCAAGTGAATGACTTGATCAAAAGCCGTGAGAAGAGCCGTTTCCCATCCAGGTTCAAGTTCTTTGATCTTCTCAATTAGGAGCATAGTAGTGAACATCAAGTCTCGTTGCTCATCTGTGATGACATTCTCCCCTTTGCAAAAGATGACCTTGACTCTATCCTCCAACTCTTGGATGTCCACATCTATCTCAATCTCGATCCGCCTGGCAAGAATGGTACACAATACCTCAAACACTTTATCCTGAATTGGATGGATGATACCTTCAACTTGACTGCATTTGGTGCTAATGTCCTCAAAAAGAATCTCTTTCATCTGGAGCAGAGCTGACCACTGTAGGAGGTTATGAGTTCCTCCATCCATTATCTTTTCTTGTGCCAGGATCCGTCTTGGTGTTTGCCTTATTACTTGCAGGACAGGAATGATAACATCTCTAGTGTGAGTGAAGCGGCTACAGTTATCACTAGATTATGGATAATCTCAAGGACCTAGATAGCTCGATGAATTGTCTTCATCATTCTTGTTGCAAATTCAACGGCTACCGTGTGGGATTTATCAATCCAAGAGCTCATAAGCTGAACCAAGCTCTTGACCCTTTCTGCTTCGCCAACCGACTCAAGAGGAAGTGCTTGTAAAGGAGATACTGTTGGATCCTGACGTCTCAAGGGCTGATTGAGATGACTAAAATAGCCTCTCCAAGCACCGACCTCTCTCTCAAGCTTCCTATTCTTTTCCATTTCTTCCTTAAGTTTGTCCTTAAGTGCTTCAAATGAATCGGTTGCCTCTTCCATTGCCTGTTCAATGGTGAGTGGACCAAGCTCAAATGTTTCCAAGTCATACTCATCTGCAAGAATTTCACCTTCATACTTGTCCACTACTGGTGTAGCTATTTGCAATTTCCTGGATCCTGTCCCATCCCTTATCAGCTTGGACATCTTTGTGGCCTTCTTCTTTTCTGTTATCTCTTGAGAATTTCCTATAAGGCTTTCTAAATCAATTACATCTTCTTCCTCTTCAACCACAATCACTCTTGTCAGTCTCTCTTTCAACCAATCCAGGATGGCGGATCTTGTTTCTCTAACTTGTATTTCCTTCGGCAATGGTTCATCTTCTCGGAGGGGAGATGTCACTTCATCATCATTTCTCTGATCTTCCTGTAGCTCATCAATTCGGGGAGATTGACTTAATGAATGTTGAGGTGTCTGTCCCTTCTCTGGCTTATCATTTTGCACCATGGATTCCATAGATTCATCAACCTCAGGTACCATCTTCTCTTGACCTTCAGCTTGACTAGCCCTCTTTTCATGTCGAGAAGATGTGCTTGATGGGCGATCTCGATTGGCCTCTTGCTTCTTATTGGAAGATTCTCTTTTCTCAGGTCTTTCTTTCCTCTTTGCGCCTCTAGGATGAGAAGTGTCTTCACTCACGCTTGCTTCTCCTTCTTCTGGCCTTGCCTCCAAAGTAAAAGTCATTGATACGTTCTGCTCTCTCAACTTCTGATGTTGTACATCCACCCGTCTGCAAGTACATGATAAAACAGGGACCATCAAAGCTCTCAAGTCTAAAACCTCGGGCTCGTTCCAATCTATCTTCACTCTTTTATCTTCTTTGTCATATGACGACTGGAGGTACCTGCCATTGTCTTGGGCTTGATCAGCTACTCTATAAGCTTTGCATTTCCTGATGAAATCCAAAGGTAGCCTGGAATGCATCTTTCTTCTAACTTCTAAATCACTTGAGAGATTCATCCAAAAGTCCTCTACCTAAAACTCATGTCTGTACTTCTTACCAACTGTCTCCTCCATATAACCATGAGGATCAAAATTCTCCCGTGAGGCAAAGAATGTTAATGAATACAAGGCTAACTCCTTCTCTGCATCTTCCGAGGCTTGAGTGTTAGGACATAGTTCAACTGAATTCCCCAATATGATGGGCACGGGAACTCCAAATCCATGCTTGTGTTTGGATACCTTTGCATAAGCTACCAACTGTCTAGTTACCTCAAGTAGCACTATCCTGTCTGTCGGATACCTCGGCAACATGTATGGAGGTGAAGGACACCCATGAACTCTGATATATGTAAACTTTTGAAACTGGATGAACCACGCACCATACTTCTTCACAAGTTCTTGCGCATCCAGAGATAGTTGATTATGAATTCCACCTTGCAATATCCTAGTGATGTTCATCGTGAAGGTATCATTGACTAACTTGTAGTCACTTCTAGGCGGATGATGTAGATGAATATAAGAGTCACAAACTCTCACTTCTCCGAGTCCTCTTCCGATCACTCCTCTGTGAGGTAGCCCTGCATACTCGAAACTCCTGATTAAGGCATATATGACATATGAGCTCATATGGAATGATTTGGTAGGCCTTAATCTTCTCAACTGCACATCCAGACTATTGCTAATAATTCTGGCCCAATGAAGTATTCCTTTCCCTTGGATTATCACTTGAATGAAGAAGAACATCCACTTTTCGAAGTAGAAGGCTTGAGGAGCCCCCGTAACTTGATTGAGCAAAGTTATCAAATCTCTGTACTCCTCCTAGAAGTCAATCCTATACGGTGTGTTGGGAATCTTGTTCAGGCGAGGCCAACTTTTGAGCAACCAATTCTTTTTGATGAGGTTCAGACAGGTGTCGGGATCATCTTCATACATTGACTTGGCTCCTTCTAAACTTTTGTAAATCATGTCTTTATGCTCTGGAAGATGAAGAGCTTCACTTATAGCCTCCTTTGAAAGGTAAGCTAAGGTGTTCCCTTCCTTGGATACGATCGACCTTGATTGTGAGTCATAGTGGCGGGCACACTCGATCATCAGCTCATGGCACTTGACTGTTGGAGGGAAACCTGCCGCCTTGATGATGCTACTTTCAATTATCCTCTTCGCAACAAGCGATGGCTTGCCAATGTAGGGGACCTCTCGAAACTTCTTCACATTGAAGTTTCCCAAGTTGGTGTCTCCGATATTACTCCTTTTGGACACGATCCTGGTCTCCAATTCGTCGTTCTTCTGATCTTCTTTGATGAGAGCCGGGCGACTAGTAGATGCTCCTGCCTTTGGAGTTGCCATCTTGACACCTACACAACATTTCAAAATCAGTTCTTAAGCATTATATCTTGAAGTGTAGAAATTAAGACTCAAAAGGAAGATTTAAGATTCTAATTAGGAAACTTTATGATAAATCTAGAGTTATCATTTCCTAATTGACTCATCAATCACTTAGACTTTTCTAAAAAAGTGTCCAAAAATCAAGTCTTGAACAAGAATGTTAAGATAATTTCACCATACCTCCTCATGAGTGCTAAACTCTAAGAAATGATGCAAAAATGGATTTCGCTAAGCAAAGTTTAGATCAAAGCCGTCTCTTGGATGAATTGCGCGTCCTTTAGCCTTGGAAAGAATAAACTCCACTTCTTTAGTTTTCAACACTTGAAAGAAATTCGCTCCAAACCAGCTCTATTTCGCACCTCCAATTAGCTCTCCAATTTCGCACTTAAAAGGATGATTGAATGAATGATTAAACTTGATCAAAGCATCCCTATTATATAGAGCGCTCACCCCTTGCTTCCCCTAGGCCGACTTGGCAAAAAGGAGGTTAAAAAATAAATAAAATCTCAAAAAGGGGGGCCGACTTGTATAATAAAAGCAAATTAATGCCTTGAGCGCTCACCAATGAATTTTAATTTAATAAAAAATTAATTTTAAATGCCTCCAAAGTAAAATTTTGACTTTCTCAAGGCTTAAAATTAATTTATTAAATGCCAAAATGCTTTTAATTTAATGCGAATTTAATTTTAATTTTCCAAATGCCTCGATTTTAGCAATTTTGGCAATCTAATGCAAATTGGAGAATATCAATTTTTAAAACAAGGCTTAATGAAACTTGCAAATAATTTCGCCCTGGACCCTCTCTGAGGGTCAGGAGCAATTTTCCAATTTTAGCCTTGAATACTTCGCATCTTGACTTGAAAATCAACTGGAGGGTAAATTGATATCCAGTTAAGGTGTTGCACTTCAAATTTTGACATTTTGCATGAGGAAAATAGGTGGAAATGTCAATTTCGCCCTGGACCCTCTACAAGGGTCAGGAGCGACTTTTCATTTTTTAGCTATAATCCACCTTAGCTTGATTGTTGACCCTTCAATGTCACTTCTAAGATCCATTTCCTTGCACTACCATGTTAATTCATCAACAATTTTGAAGGAAATAATGTCTTTAGAGGAAATTTCGCCCTGGACCCTCAGCAAGGGTCAGGAGCAATTTTCCTAATTTTGCTCAAAATTAGCATTTTTCAACGTTCAAAATCTCTTCAAGACATTTCAAATAGATCTTCTCACTGGCTCCCAGACTTTGCTCTATCCAACTTGGGAGAAAAAGTGCAACTTTGGTGTTTTTCGCCCTGGACCCTCAGCAAGGGTCGGGAGCGATTTTTTCAATTCTGACTAAAAATCTTCACTTCCTCATCAAAACACTTTTTCACCAAGCTAGATCATGTTTAGGCCTCCAAAATAAGCAAAAAAAATCCTCTTTTCAAATTTTTTACCCTAGACCCTTAGCAAGGGTCAGGAGCGATTTTTGCAAATTAAACTCAATCCTCCACCATTTTTCATTGAAAATTTATTCGCCACTAGGCAATGTTCTTCCTTTATCCACTCAATCCAAATTTGCTTTGTTGTTGCAAGGTAAAATGAGAGTTTTCAAAATTTTCGCCCTGGACCCTCTCTGAGGGTCAGGAGCGATTTTTCATTTTTTGCCCAAGATCATCAAGTTTCAAATGCAAATCATCATTCATCATGCTTTTGGAGGTCCTTTCTTCCTTAGCCTAACCTTGCCTTAGCAAAATTTTGAAGAAAACATGCAGTTTTTGTGATTTTCGCCCTGGACCCTCTCCAAGGGTCAGGAGCGACTTTTTGGTTTTAGGCATATTCCTTCATCTTTTAGACTTCAAATCGCTTCTAAGGCATAAAACATCATGTCCTCTTCCTATCCAAGCAAGATTTTGCCTTAATTCTTCAAATAAAGGAGAGAATCCTGGAAATTCGCTCTGGACCCTCAGCAAGGGTCAGGAGCGATTTTTACAATTGTCTTCAAAATCCTGACTCTCAACAATCTCTTTTCACTTCAAGGCAATTTAAACATTATTTCAAACCCATGTCTAGCCTCAGCTTCGCTCAAACTTGGAGGAAAAGGTTCAATATTAGGTTTTTCGCCCTGGGCCCTCAGCAAGGGTCAGGAGCGATTTTCCAATTTTGGCTTGATTGCTTCCTTGTTGATCGTCCAAGTTATATTCAATGGGTAAGACATGCTTCCTTGACTCCATTCCAATCATAAAAACATTTTAACTCTGCAAGAAAAATGTGCTTTTGAAAATTTCGCTCTGGGCCCTCAGCAAGGGTCAGGAGCGAATTTTGCAGTTGTGACCAAAATACTCCACTTTTCATCTTAAAATCTCTTTGCCAAGGAAGATGTCATCTTGCATCATGCTATGAATAGGCTTTCATGTCCAAGAAAAGTCAAAAAATATGTTTGCAAAGAATTTCGCTCTGGACCCTCAGAGAAGGTTAGGAGCGATTTTACCTTTCTTGGGCAAAATTCCTTCATCTCATCATCTTCAATCAAGTCTGGATACTTCATCATGCTCATTTCATCCTCCACCATGCCTTTGACATCTCAAATTGATCAAATAAAGCTAGAAATGACCTCCATGAGGTTTTTCGCCCTGGACCCTTAGCAAGGGTCAAGAGCGATTTTGATGATTTCAATAGGATCCTTCATCATTTCAAGCTAAAACTCTTTCAGGCGGGTGGAGAAAGTCATTCAATTTTCATTCATGCTCAAAACTTGGTCTCTTTCCATTGCAAAGTGAGGGAAATCAAAATTTCGCCCTGGGCCCTCAGCAAGGGTCAGGAGCGATTTTGCCCTTAGTCTCCAAAATTCATCACTTTTCTTGTCTTCAAAACTTCAATTGCCTTAAGTGACGTCCAATCATCCTTCCGAGAGACCCTGCACGAAACAATTTAGAAAAGTCAGTGACAAATATGCTTTAAACAACATTTTTCGCCCTGGACCCTCAGCAAGGGTCAGGAGCGACTTTCTCGTTTTAGGCTAAACTGTTCAAAATTTGAGTCTCAAACCACTTCACCAAGCAAAGTCAGGTCATTTTCAAGGCCAGGAACTAGTTAGCAAGTCCATCAGAAACAAGAAATTGTGCTTAGGATAAAGTTCGCCCTAGACCCTCAGCAAGGGTCAGGAGCAAAATCTCTGTTTCAGGCATCATCTTACTTTCCAAAAATTGATCAAAACTTACCCAGGCAAGAACACACAATTTCTCCTTCAAAAATGCTAACACTTAGTCGAAATTGGACTTTACCCCAAAAAACCCCTCTTTCAATCAGGGCCTAACCTGAGACCTACTCTGACTCCCCTGAAAGGCTTACCTCATTTCAATAATCTCAATTCTTCGGGACGACACTTAACACTTTTCCAAAATTTGACTGGACTTAGCCTGAATGACGTCAAAAAGGAACCCTTAAGGTTTAGCCCTAGCCCAGGATCACTTACTCACTCAAAACCCTAAAAAGAGAGAGAAGAACAAGCAGAGAGAAAGCAAAAAACAAAGCAAGAAGAGGGGGTCCCCATTCTAATGGGGCGATGTGTGAAATGGTCACAACAGGCTGCAACATCAAATACACCATATCACCTACATCGAATGATCACTCAACTCTCTTCTGGTCCGCATATTGTTTTTGCTGGTTCTATGCCTTCTGTATGTTTTCCTTCAATGATCTCACAATGTCCTAACTCTCCTGAAGAAGATCCCTAGCACTCGGCACTTTATTGTCACTCAACAACAAGTCCAGAAAGTTGGGCGCATCATACCCATACAAAGCCATGAATGGTGTCATCTGAATGGACATGTGATAAGTAGTATTATAACAATACTCTCATAGATGCAACCACCTCACCCATGCCCGTTGTTGTCCGGCTATATAATTCCGGAGGTAACCTTCCACCGACTTGTTCACATTCTATGTTTGTCCATCAGTCTAAGGGTGGTAACTCGTACTAGGGGTGAGCTCGATACCACTAAGTCTGAATGCCAAAAATTACTCATGAGTCTGTCGTCCCTATCACTGACTATAGTCTGAGGCAACCCATGGAGTCAAAAAACCTCTCGGAAGAAAAGATTTGCAACCTGTACTACTAAATAAGTAGCTGAGCTCGGGAAGAAATGGGCAAATTTCATAAGCCGATCCGCAACCTGTACTAGGATGTTCGAGAGGGTATAGCAAGATTTTGTTTGGAATTTTGATATAGGTGGCAGCTTTTGTTTTTTCAGTTCAAAGATACAGTGATGTAAAGGGTGGATTGGGAAGCTTTTGGTTACAACCTTTTGATAGGCTATATCAATGTAAATGCTATTTCAAATTTACTAATAAAATTATCTATTACTGACCAAAAAAAAATATACATAAATACATAAAATATAACTTTATAAATATAAATATATATGTACTTTCTATACATATATAAATAATATATATACATATACACCCGTTCATGGGTTTCCAAGGTGTAATGCCCCCATTTTTGAACGAAGAATAATTAATTAATTAAATTAATTAAGTTGTCCCAATTATTGATATTTCTTAAAGATAGCTTAATTAATTATTTTAATTAATAGTATTAAGTTAATTATTTATAAAGTTATCAAATAAATTAAAAATTAAAATATGACTTTATATTTAATTGATTTAATAAAGTGACTTAATTTAATATTATATCATAAAGTCACTTATGTGAATAATATTATTTCTAGAAGCTTCTGGATGATGGATTAAAAAAGTATAAAAGGAGGTTTAGCTCAACTTCTAATCATCCAAGATTTTATATTTGATTTTGAGTTCGTGTGGAGAAGGAACCAGCTAGGGTTTCTGCCATTATTCCGCCTTTGGGAACGGTAACTCTCATAGGTTAAGCAATTTTGAGGCTGTGAAACTATCAGCTGACATTATTGCAGATGGGAGGTGATAATTCAGTCATTTCATTGGGAGCTTAATTGGTGGCCAAGGGCCAAATTATGCTAGGGTTCAATTTGGAGAAGCATTGGAGACAATTTTGGTGTTAGGAGTCTTCATCAATTCTACTATCTAAGGGCTGATTGCATATACCATTTTTTGAGTCTCATCTCGGTAATTTTCATATTCACATTAGCTGGAGAAGTGCAACGATTATTGTTCATATGGCCTCATTCGGATGTTGTTTCTTTGTGGGTATTTGAGCATTCATCTTGGGAGGTCTTAGCAATCATTTTGGAGTATTTTGGAGGAGCTATTAGCTTGCTGATAATCAATTCTAGGGGTCTGATATACTGCTGCTAGGGCATCATTGGACACATATTTTTGTTCACATCTTCACTTGAAGGCATCCTTTGGTTATGGGTATTTGAGGAATCAATTGCTATCGTCCTGGCAATCATTTCTATACCAATTTGGAGACCTTTATTTGCTGAATTTATTTATTATTGACATTCATGTCAGAACAGGGGAGAATTTGAAGAAAGGCACAATTTGGCAAGGTGAATGCACATAGTGGAGTGATATTGCTTGCTTCTTCATCGCTACACCTGGGCGCTTCATTCCAGGTTCATTTGGCATTGTTTATCATTGAGTTTTCAGTTGTATGCAGGAGTTAATTAGCTGCCATTAATACTCAGAAAAGTCTGAAACTAATTTTGTTGTATGCCAAGAGTCTTGGCACTTGCAAAATCATTTGTAATTCGGGATTGCATTGAAAAAATGATTCAGTTGTGAAACTCTATAAGTGCTGTTATAAGTTTGTTCCAATCTGAGGTTGCATGCCAAATGTTTGTCAAAATGTCCATTCCATATTTGAGTTGTATTTGAGGTGAAATTCTTCTTGTTAGTTTGTTGTATGTTCTCTACAACATTTTGACATTAGTTTTCAGCATGCTTCAAACTGTTTGATCATATTCCTTGGGCTGCAAACATCAAGACGGCAATCAGATTTTAGTAACAGCAAGTTTAAGGGTTGTAGGACAACTGCTTGACAATATCCCTTGAGCTTATCTCCAGCATTATGAAGCCATAATCAGCAAGGGATATTACACAAGGGTTAATCCTTTTTGTAAGGATCATGGAAATAAGGAGGAGATTTGGTCAAAACCTGAGGAGAGATGGGTTAAGATCAACTTTGATGGGGCCTCTAGGGGCAACCCGGGTATTTCTAGAGCGGGATGTGTGGCTTGCAATGATGAAGGGAAGGTTCTTTTTAAAGGTGCAAAAAGGTTGCAAGATGGAACTAATAATGACGCAGAGGTGCAAGCGGCTTTGTTAGCAACTAATTTGGCAGTTAACATGAAGGTTTCGAAAGTCCATTTGGAGGGAGATTCTCAAGTTGTGGTTAACGCAATCATGAAAGGAGTAACCCCGAGTTGGAGATTAAAAAAGTTTATCACCTTAATCTGCTCAAAATTAAAAACCTTTCAAGGTTTTTGTATTTCTCATGTAAGGAGAAGTGGAAATGTCATTGCTGACGGGTTGTCCAATATGGCATGCGATTTAGCTATGGGAGAGGTGAGGTGGTGGGATGGAAATGATAGCACCAGTCAATGGAGTTAAGACGGCCTGCTAAATACAGTACCAATGACATACTTGAAATGTGTTTTTTTTTTTCCTTTGTTCGTGTGCCTAGGCTAGCTCGAGCATTGCGGACAATTAATGCCGAATTCCTCTGCAACGGCGGCGGAAGTTGGCAGAGCCTCATTAATAGGTAGAATGAGAATGTACGCTCATTCATTGTGGCAAATGAGCGAATTTGGAGGTGGTGAAAGTAGTTTCTTTGCAAAGATAGGCGGTTTTGTGTGGTGCTCGAAATGGAAGCCAATTTCACACTCAAAACAACTAAACTCATGCATGCCTTTTGGGGTCCCGTTCCTGAAAAACGGCTGCAAAATATGTTTCTTGCACGAGATCCCTTGCTCTTGAGGGTTGTTCAATTGGTCCTAGGCGAGGAGGTGGCAGTCACTGGTCACAGATACAGAACCCTACTCCTTAATTATGGCGTGGGGGCTTGAATTTGGTTATTCCTGTGCGGAGGTTAGAAGTGTGATGACGGCGATAGTGTCGAAAGATTACCTGCTTATTATGGATTCTCTGTTGGAGTGGGCGTTCCAGGGATGGGGCTTTAATGTTTCGGAAGGCATCCCGAAGGAGCATGCAGAACTTAGAGGCAAGAATATGCGGATTCCTTTTCTGCGACACTGAGAAGAAGTAAAAGCCAGATTTCGTGAGGATGCGAGGAGAGGGTGGGAGGGCCTGAAAATGTATGTTCAAATCATGGAATTGGAGGAGATCATCAGGCAGGAGAGGGAGGAAGTCGGGGTGGTGGATGAGGAGCGAAGGAAGCGGTCAATAACCAGGTGTCTATCTGCGGAAATGGCCAAGCAAAATGAGTCGCTAGCAATCAGACTGACTGGTGGAGAGAATTGGGTGGATGGTGTTTCGAGCACCTCAACTGCAGAAGCGGTGAAGAGAGATGAAGTTTCTGTGGGCCAGGGTACCTCTTGGTGCCAATTTCCTTTTTTTGCTAAATTTTGTTTGAAAATCTTAACTTTTTGTTAAAAATTGTTTGAACAGTATATGCCAAATTTAGTATGGCATGATGTACATGGACATTTTCGTACTCATAGTAGTGGGGTGTGGGGTTCGAGCAGGTTACTGGTTTGTGAATTTATTTTTGTTGATGGGTGATTTGGAGTTTTTGTGGGTGGTTTTTTGGGGAAGTGGTTTGATAGTTAAATTTTGGATGAAGATGTATTGTTTTAGCTTTATTTAATAAAATCACAAATATTACCGATCAAAATATATATATATATATACATATAATTAAATAAAATATACATACAAAAATTTAATAAAAATAAAATATACATAAATTAAAAAATACATATACATACATAAATATATAAAATATATATATATATGTATTCATACAAATTTTAATATATATAATTTATATATTTAAAAAAATAATTTATTTATGTATATATAATTTATATATATAGATATTTCATATACATACATTGAAGTATTTATATGTTTTATTTATTTTTGTGTACATATAGATACACACACACAAACAAATAGAACATATAAATACTTATGTACATGTTTTATTTATATGTACAACTAAATAAATGTTTCACATGATTAAGCATCACTTGGTTTCAATTTTCACAAAATGTTCCTTTGAAAATCCACCTCCTATATCTCCTCTAGTTTTTCTTCAAATTATTGACAAGCTTTTTCACATTACTCCTATCTTTTCTAGTTCTCTCTATAGCTAATGATAGTTTTTTGCTCTCAGCAACCATACAATAAGCAGCCTCTTTGTGCTAGTCAAAAAATTAGTCATTTGGAGAGGTGTGACGAAATAAAAGTTTCATCCTATCTTCTTCTAATAATGACTTTACCTTGATAGGATGCACTTATATCAATTCCAAAACTTTTTGATTTTGGGAGTTGAAAAAGATTTTGTAAGTGGAGTTAAAGAGACCTATTTTTTGTAGCAATACTTCTTCAATAGCTCAAATATTACCCAACATAATTAAACTAATCAATAATTATCATCAATTTTTTTCAATCATACATACATATTAAAAAAAGGTCATTTTATAGCCATCTATGTTCACTTTTTAGCATTTTCCAGCGTAAGGCCACATGGGAAAAATATACTCTCAAATTCTAACAACAATCTTAGACTATGTTTCTAGCAAAAAAAATTTGAGAAACATAAAGAAAGATTTTGAGGTTGATCTTTAACTCCATGAATACATTGTGGAGGAGCTAAAATTTTCCTAACACCCCTATGCCTACTATAACAATGATTTTTGGTTGAAAATATACCAACAGATCAACAATAAACTTTATTTGGTTGTCCATACCTTCATGTTGACAATGATTGGGTAGGAGACCCTACATACGTATAACTGGTTGTTTTCTCTAAGATTTCCTTGTCGAAGATGGCTGGAAATTATTACCATTACCAAGGGATTGCACTCCATCCCTTTGTGCTCTAATTTATGATCAATTATATAATTGTGATAGATGAGCAATATTAGTTGACTAAAAGTCCGAAAAGAAAACTCTTCTAGTATATCTTGAACATCATATTCCAAGTCCTTCCATTGTTTCCATAATTAACTTTTCATTTCGTCATAGCATTTATCATTGAAATTGGAAAGTGTCCTCTTCGAACATTTATTTGATTGACAAGTGATACCTATTCAACACTATACTTAGTGGTTGGCCTTTCAAATTACATTGGTAGAGATCATCATGATTTGAATTTTTCTTAATGTTTTCTCTCAATTAAAAATAAAGAACACATTACAACAAAACTTGAATATCATAGAGAAGTCCAATAAGTTCCCTCATTTAGAATTTCTTATTTTAAGTTCTTGGGAGATTTAAAAGAATGAAGAGAAAAGAAAATAAAAACCAAACTTTGTTTGCATTGCATTATTTACATTTGATCGAATTGTTTTTAGATCAAGGGAGTTCTTTGAGAGTCACCAAAGATCGGATGATAGAACCAGGCATCTTAACAAGGAGAAGCATCACATGTCAACATAGATCAACTAATTTTTTATGCAAGAAAGTAAATTACTATGATAGATCATTTAAGAAAAATTCCAAAATTGCATTAGTTTCTTAGGATAAGAGCTCTACTAATAACTTGGCAACTTTACAATTTACCAACTTTTGTTTCAATAATCATATATAAATGGCTTAATGAAATTTATTGTTACAAATCTGAATTATATTGACACAATAACCCTAACTAAACGATTTTAAAGTTGGTTGGATCCTAGCGTTATTACAGTGGTATCAAAGCCACCTCTTCTGCCAATTTGTGTGTGTGTGATACAAAAGTGATAAAGAAATGAAGTACATGTGAAGGGAAAAAAGAAAAGAAGCTTTGATGAAAGAAATGAGAAAACCAACATCTGAGAGGTCAATAGGACTAAAACAGAGAGGTTGGCCAGAGAATTTTGATCCACCATGAGAGAATCTATGGCAGAGATTGTGAAGACTTTGAAAGGCATGAACCAACAATGGACTGCTAGGAGGTTCAATCCCAATGGTGCTGAGAGAAGCCACTCAGCAAATGATGGAAATCTTTGCAAAGAGAGGGAGAGGACCCATGAAGAGCAGCAAATAGCCAAATACCACCAAGACTTGAGGATGACATGGCAAGACATCATGTTGAATATAGTGCCCTAGACCTAGCCATCCATCGTGACGTCATTCATGGGGTATCATGATATGAAAACAACAAACGATCATTGTAGAGATATACAACAATACGGAAAGATCACAATACCTACCTATGATGGTTCCAACAGGGTTACAAATAGAGCTTGGTTGAAGAAGTTGCAAACCCATTTCTCCTTAAACCCCATGTATGAGGATGAAGTAATTAAGTTTGCAATACTTCACCTAAAGGGTGTGGCTCATGAGTGGTGATACCATGGCACGGTGACCCAAGAACATGGTTTAATCACTACCTTAGAGGAGTTCAACCATAGATTGATCGAGAGGTTTGATAGAAAGGATCTGGAGATTCACTTTAGGGAGCTAGCATAATTAAGACAAGAGGCCACAGTTGAACACTATGTGGCAGAATTTCAAAGGCCATCAATGATGTTCCCAAATGTGATAGAGAGGAGACCCATAGTTCTTTTTGTAGAGGGCTTATCTTAACCACTCAAGGGTTTTAAAATAAATCATAAGCTTTTTTAAAAAAAGTGCATTTAGAAAATGGTATGCGTGGAACCAACAGGATACAAATTGATTACAACAAGGCCTCTTACAATTTTGTAATCTTTTTTATCTTCTCGTCTGTTGGAGCTGGTGGAACATAAGCAGCAGCATTAATTATTGCCTGCCATTACAAATACTTGCCTTATAAGAAAACTGGTGCTAAGTCATATGAAGGTCAATCTTTGAGTACATTGATTATGCTGAGTTAGCAACAATAAATGGCAACAAGAGCAACCTTATGTTTTGCTAAAAATATTAAATTCAATTTATATTAAAAATACCATTATTTAAATATCTGCATAATTAAAAAAACAGATAAATTCCAGGTCGAATCATTCAAGTAACACAATAATAATACCTGAAGTTTTCCCAGTGCATCGTTAATATTGTCCCTGTGATTTGACACTATTTCAGTCAATATTCTCAGATAATTGATGAAAGTTCTTCAAAATATGAACAGTGACTATGTAAAGGACCTCAGAAGCTAAGAGTATATAATTACTTCTGGGACCGGGTTTTGGTGGACGAAATAACAATTTCTCCTTCACTGTTGATTCGATTCTTTTCCTGTTTGACAATATTAGAAAACCAATTATTTTGTCCATGGGATATAAAAACAAGAAAGATGAGGCATTTAGACAGAAAGGCATATTTCTTTGATTTCAAATCAAACCATTATTAAAAGAATACAGGAAGCTTGGTCCTACATCAAGAGAGTTCATGAACAGACCATTTGCAATATTTTTTCTCTGACTCGTAGAGGCAGCCAACTAGCACCCATAACATTGAACCGCATATCCACCTTTGTGCTCACTAAAACATTTTAAGTAGTATATAAGGTAGCCTCTGTATTATTTTAATTGTAGCATAATTAAGAAAATTAGAGCAAAGTGCAGCCATCCAAACTATTCTGAGTGTTACAGAGTACTTCCCTTTGTTCGGTAGCAAAGATGGGAAATGCAAATATATATTTGAACAGGCTGTTCATATATTAGTTTCAGTTCTGAATCTTGTAAACGGTTAACAATTGTTAAGCTCAAAGGACAAAATTTAAAGCCTAATTTTGTTTTCACAGCACATACCTTATGAACAGAAGACACATGCAGTTTCAGACATCAAAACTATCTCTTGGGGAAATGCACTTATATAGGCATGGCTAAATGCACAAGTGTTATCCAACGACATATCAGGGTTATGTGATTCAAAACATCATGAAAACTGTAACACTTAAAATTACATTTCTGCATAATCTAATATGTTGCTACTGCTGGGAAGAAAAACTATAGTTATAATTTTATAAACTATAGACACTTTAAAAGCAAAAGAGACATGGATTAAGTCACAAATTAAAGCTGTCCATTTCAGTTCCAATTTGAAAAGATATCATACATACCATTTTACAAGTTAAATTAGGGATCAACTGTTAGCCCAAACAGGCAATTTGACAATATAATACCTTGAATTTGACTATAAACAGATTATGGATGTTACAGAATTCAATAATTGCTTTTGCAGATTCTAATCTTGTGTATTCACCAAGAAAATAAAATTTGAAAAGTATACCTTTATTAACATTTTGTCCACCAGCTCCTCCACTTCTTGCAAAACCCACTGTCACGTGTTCTGTATGATATACACAATCAATAAAATTTTAGCTCTCTAAGCATTGAGAATAATGAAAATTATACACATATAATATGGTCAATGTGAAAGAGTAATAGATAGACCACTGTCGACAGGATATTTTTCAACCAAAAGAAGTCAAGGATAGATGTAATGTTGTCTCAAAGGATATTGTTGGATCCCAAAGCAGATTGATTACACCCTAAAAACAGATGCGTGCAGGATACAATGTAAGCTTTTACAAAGAACCCAAGATAATAATGCAGAAAGTGGTTAGGAATTAATATAAGAATGCAAGAGAAAACAAAGGTAAAATACAGGCACAGCAATCAAAATCACAAATTGAAATAATTACCCTCTCCTTTATGTCCACTTGGGCCATTTCCACATAGGATAAGTTTAGTTTTGAGTTTTCACTCAAAGGATTCATCATCCAAGATGTTACATCCGATTTGTGCCCTAGTTGTTTTTATGCTACATTTACACCATGTTCTTTGTGCCCTAGTTGTTTTATGTGATATTTACACAATGTTAATCGTGCCCTAGGTGTTTCATATTATAACTGAGTAATGATGCCCTAGATGTTTATGTTATAACCCAGTGATGATGCCCTAGATGGTACTTGTGCTCAATACAATGAAATGATGACTCAAAACTTTTAAATTGATGTTTTGCTATTTAGCATGATGACATTTAAGATGTTTTACTTTTGTTGATAATAATTTTGAAATGTCAGAATCATGACAAGATTTCAGGCTAATTGTTTGAACTGGCCAAGTGTGTGCAGGAGTTCGTCATCCTCCGAGAAGGGAGGGGAAATATCATCAAGTCGGAGGTAAATGAAAGAGAACTCATGCCATTTGGAAACCCTACCCATAAGTCTGTCAAGTCGTCTCATGTTGACCATGTTATTTTCGTTGGCCTGTCGTGTGATTGGTATCTTCTTCCGGAAGACAAACACTTTAGGCATGAAACTTGTGTGAGGAGCTTGACAGCGTTTTGGCGTGAGCATTCTTTGTGGAAATTGAGGGAAATACAATCTATTAGGGCAAAATGAGGATGGATTCCTTGTTGTGAAGCATATAGGTTTGTTTTTGGAAAAACGTTACACATTCTTCTGGTGGTTGGAAGATTATTTTGTTCTACAAAAATCAGGGATAGGGAGAAGCGCTTGTTGATTTTGGAAGCTTTTCCAGCCGAGGTTAACCTGGTAGGCGCCACAGCTCAGAAGATATTATTGGTGGATTTTGCAAAAGAGCTTGGGGAAAGAATTTTACAACGGCTGGAAACTACTTCTATGAAGGAGTACTTAGCTGCGGTTTGGCAAAGGAAGGCTCTCGAGTCTCCATTTCAAGCTATATTCAGGTCATGATATTTAATCCGAGCCTAATGTGGCTATTTGCCATTATTCTTTACTTCTGAATTTTCAAAGATAGGTATATAACAGATACAATTCCTTGACGATATGGCTATGAATTATGTTAGCTGAGAGCTGGAAAAGATTTTATTCATAATGCTAATTAATGTATGGATGTGAATGCTTTCTAAATGGCAAATGAGAACACATTCTCTAGATGTATTTCATAGAATGGTTGTGATAATTGTAACTTAATAAAGAGATAATACCACACAGTTCACTAAGGTGTCTGGCTGTGAATATATCTTCGTTTGAAGAAGAATACTTTGCACCACGTCATATGCTGTATGACTGTGAGTGTTTCATTAAACAGTAAGAAAAGTATATACATTGGAACCTATAGTAAGGTTGAATTTAGTTCGAATTATGAAAATAGTATAAATGAATACTTGAATGATTATTTAGCTAACGCAGTCTTGTAATTTAGAATAGTGTTGGAACTGCAACAAAACCCTTAAATTTCAGTGGTGCTTAATATTCAAAGTTATTCAGAAAGAATATAGTTGAGCTGTTAAGACTAGAATTTAACTCATCATCTAGAATTTCATTAAGTGGGAAATTACACTTCAGCAGTGTTAGCTGTCTATACAATCTTAATAATAACTTCCAGAAAATTGAGTTATAACTTATCTTAGTTGGATAAAGGAAAAAAGGCTTAAATAGTTTTCTGCACTCCTAAATGCAGATTGGCATATTAAGAATTGATTAAGAGAATTTAATAATTGTAGCAGTGACAAGAACAATTACAAATGCAGAATACAAAACATTGAATGTACAGGAGAGCTGGTAGCTCTAAAGCCTATCATTCCTTTATCAAACTAAGGAAGACTATTTCGGTCCAAGTTGGAGATGGTGGAATTAGAAATAAACTAATACATCTAGTCATATTATGGTCCTAAATCTCAGGATGAGATCAGATAACGGCCATTATATTCAATTAAACCCAATTTTGGATAATTTGACTATTGCTATTAAATTCAGTGTGGCAAGAAACGACAGGCAAGAGTAGAATTCAGTACTCATTAATGCAGTTGGGCATAATAAATACTACAGGTGCACTTAGACATTTAGTAAACTTACCGTAGTGCAAAAAGATGTGATAGACAAGGAAGCTTATAGTGCTTCTTAATGCAGATAGTCATGTGTATGGAAATACATAGCTTTACTGCTTCCTAATGCAGTTTGGCATTCATACAAAAATATATAGTTTCACTGGACGGTACAATAGCAGCACAAATGCTCATAATACATACAAAACATAGAAGCTAAAGCTGATGAGGGACATAGCAGCCTGTTGTCCATCTCATCTTTTCCACACTAAGGTAAGTTTATCGGTTTAAACCATGCTACAATAAAACTAGAAGGGAACAATTTACATATAAAATAAAATAAGGCCTTTAACTTCAGGATGAGGTAGAGTACTGGCCAGTACAATATGTTGGCATTTGGCATAACTAATGCAGATCAGGTCATGCAGTTGAAGTTGGATGACTCCACCAGTAAAGGATAGAAGTCTATTTGCGATGAAGAGATTGAGATTCTATGAATATATGACATGATCAGTTATTTGTGTTGTCATTGCTGGCAACTGATGTTACTGATGATTTGTTTTATCATCTAAGTGATTTGGTTTACCGGAAGACAGGGTTTACCAGCAGTGGACTAAAGTCTGTGAATTAGGACGTTAACCGGTAAAGCTGAATTGTTTTGATTGGATCAGTCGATTGGCGATGATTGGTAATTTGCGGTTTGGATGGTGAACTTGTATCATGGAAAGATGTATGTGACCGGAACCAGAACTTGTGATGATTACCGGAAGGCGTGTTTCAATTTTTGATGAAGTTTTGCTAAGGTTTTAGTAGGGTTTAAGGACCGGTGAAGAAATCATTAAACCGGTAATGATTTATGTTACAACGGTGATCGACAGCGAGCCTACTTAAAGTTGGTAACACGGCACAACCCGCATGAAAGATTTAATAAGTGTTTTAGCGCGATTCAAGGAAGATTTTCTTGGAAATCAACGCAATGCTTTGGAGAGTGTTTTGAGGATACAGATTGGATTTCCGTGATGAGTTATGAATCAACGATTGACATTGCATTGTAATTTGTTGTTATGATCTGGATAGCGATCTACGATGATCTTTTGTGATCTTATTGGGAATTCATGATGTAATTAGGTTGTGTGGCCGACCTAGTTGAGATGGCTATTTATGTTGACATAGTTGTTGTTTATTGTGTCGGTGGTCTTAGAGAATGTGTTAAGCCCAAAGAAACAGGGCTCGGACTCGGACTCGGGACTCGGAGTCAAACTCGGCTTCAAACTAGGTTGGACTCGGGAAAGTGAAAAACTCAAGAAATTTAGAGATTATTAAAGATTTAAAACTTGTTTCAAGCACCCTTTATTGAATACACCTTAAAGACACAATAACATCATCAAACTTGGCCCATTTGATTACATACACAAGTATACATCAATCACATAAGCATAAACGCAAATTGTAGCTAAAGGAAATAACAAACATAGATATATAAATATTGTCAAATGTATACAATATTACAAAACTCATGGAATAAAAAATCCATGTCATCATATGATCATCATCAAATGTTTCATACAAATACCAAAGGTAAATACAACTACAAGCTTATGGCTCAGAGGAGCCTGCACCCTCCGGCCCCACCCCCTGCGAAAGCGTCTAAGGTAGGTCCTAGATGATTCGATAGCCATAGCCGCTCCCCGTGACACCATGCCATGCTCACCAACATCAGGAACATTCGTGTCACTATCTGCCTCTGAATCTCCTGTATGTGCCCGTGCTCTCCGCTCCTCCTCTGCCATGGCTACAGTCTCAACCTCTATATCTACCTGGTCAAGCCAATCAGTGTCAGACTCGGAGGTTAAATTTTCCCTACTTCTATCGACGCAGTTTCCCCCCATATTTTTCGACGAGAGTTTGGGGGCAGCGCCCCCAAGGTGGGGTCAAGGGGCATCGCCCCTTGCGGGGTCAAGGGGCAGCACCCTTTGCACGCTCCCTATCGCGATACAGGGCGAGGTTGAGGGGCAACGCCCCGCGAGGCCAAAAAAACTTATTATTTAATAAAACCGTCGAGTGTTATTTTTCTATTGGCTGACATGTTGTAGCCCTAATTTTTCTCATTCTCAAGTGGAGGTTGTAGTGAACAAAGACTATACCATTCATTTTAAAAAAACTTTTTAAAATGTTTTAATTTGTCATTTTACTAACCCAGCCAGTAGCCGAGTTTGGGGCTCGGGACTCGCCGAGTTTGGCCCAACTCGACGAGTCTGGCGAGTTTGCTCGCCAGACTCGAACAAGTCCGAGTCCCAGAGACTTGGCGAGCATGACTCGGACTCGGACTTGCCGAGTTTAGGCGATTCATGGTGATTTTCGTTTCTCTGGTTAAGCCGTCCAAGTGAAGTGTGTAATCTGCCTGAGAGTTGCAGAGTGTTGTGTATAACTGGATCTAATCAAGCAAGCAAAGAAGTGCAAGTAAACAGATCATTCTTTTACTGTTGTTCCCTAACAGTTGCAGCAGATTAAATCCCTTGACCGAGTAGGTTCTAACAGGCCTTAAACATTTAAGTCCCCTAACAAGGCAGCTCTCAAAAGCGTGTTAAATCCTCTCACGAGGTTGATCCTAACAAATCATCAAGCTCCTAATCGAGTTGCAAGGCAAATCCCCTAACCGAGTGACTCCTAAAAGGTCTACTCTTAACCAGGCGCATTGGAAGCTTCTAACAAGGCTAAGCTCCTAACAGGGCGTACTTCAAAAGAGTACAAATATTTGTGGGTGCCAACTCCCACCGTGGTTTTTTCCCTATTTGGGTTTCCACGTCAAAAACTTATGGTGTTCATGTGTGGAATGTTTTTCATGTGATGTTCTTGTTTATATTTCATTTCATGCATTATTTTTGAGAAACTGGTTATGATATTTTATCAGAAGTTTATCAGAGATTACCGATACTGATAAGAAGTTGTTTGAG
The DNA here is from genome assembly GCF_030272615.1 of Cryptomeria japonica. Classification (NCBI taxonomy): domain Eukaryota; kingdom Viridiplantae; phylum Streptophyta; class Pinopsida; order Cupressales; family Cupressaceae; genus Cryptomeria; species Cryptomeria japonica. The sequence goes on along the minus strand of NC_081408.1, from coordinate 83,659,927 downwards.
AAAGTATTTGATCTTATTGTTAAAGGTTAATAAGTTGGTAATTGATAAAGTTTATATGATTACTTTGGTGGTGAAAGTATTGATAAAGATTTGATTAATGTGTTAAGCAAATCTGATAAAGAAGTTATTAGATCTGATTACAGAAGTTGAGTTATTTGTTAAATAGTTTCAGATCTGAGATAAGTTGAAAGAAGTTTGACTTTGAGTTTAAGTTGAATCGGTCTTTGTAATGTCCCTACTAGTTAGAGATCATTATCCTGCAAAACAGATTGTTAGAACACAACAAAATATATACATAACTAATCTAATTTGCAATTAAAGTTCAATTACTCCATTAACACTAATTTCAATTCTTAAAAAGGATACGAGTGCAACACTGGGACATGTCCTTAGGCGGCTGTGGGGCTCGCCTTCTTGGAACCCATCTTGGTTCCAAGCCATATCAGGAAATCGAAGGTTAAATCGATTCCTGTCTTGGATGTAATTTCTTACACCCAAGCAATCCAGGAAATCGAAGGTTAATTCAATTCCTGTCTTGGATGTAACTTCTTACACCCAAGCCATCCAGGAAATCGAAGGTTAAATCGATTCCTGTCTTGGATGTAATTTCTTACACCCAAGCCATCCAGGAAATCGAAGGTTAATTCGATTCCTGTAACTTCTTACACCCAAGCCATCCAGGAAATCGAAGGTTAATTCGATTCCTGTTTCTTACACCCAAGCCATCCAAGAAATCGAAGGTTAATTCGATTCCTGTTTCTTACACCCAAGCCATCCAAGGAAGACCCTATGTCAATTCCTTGCCTTGGATGATGCATCTCATCATCCAAGTCCTCAGAGGGGACCGGCCAGATCCGTCTCTTCTTGGATGAACTTAGTCAACCAAGCCATATATATGCATATAGATATTCAGTATATATACTACCTTAGGGATTATCATAATCCCTCCATTAAGCTAAGGGAATTTCCTCCCTATAGCCTCCATCATATAATCACATTTATATTACATTTTACAATTTATTACTACTTTCCATTCCATAATCCACATTTACATATTCCTAACTTAACATGCATTCCATAACATCTATTCAAACAATGTCCATTATCAAATATTCGCGTTTATTTAATAACCTATATTCCTAACTATTCAATGATATGTATTCATCAACATATGTTTATACATATTATTAACATCTAAAAACCATACTTTAACATATGTAATAAAATGTTCATTATTTATATTCGTTAACATATATAGTAAAATATTCATTCATTATATTTATTAACCTTTGTAATGATCCTAGATATACATATGGGTTCTATCTGGGTATCTATCTTATTTAATATATTCATATAAATAAACATTAGTGATACATGTAATCATAAATATGCACTAGTATATATGTGTGTGTGGGGTACACACGTCCACACACATATATATCTTATGACCCCTACCCTTCTTACCTATCCGCAGATCGCAGTTGATGTTGACGTTCACAATCTACAGTTGTCGTCTGCAGACGGGAGTCCTTGTTTTTGCCTTGAGCCTTCCTTGCTTCCGCAGTGGCCGTTTGTAGGCTTCCCTATTTCCTCCCCTCGTGCCTCCCTCTACCTTGCTTTGCAATGATCCTCCCTTAATATCCCTTGGAGGAGAAGGGTCGCATCCCCCCACGGGGTCCCTTCCGCAGGAAGGGGTGTGACGATGGTCGCAGCCCCCGTCCCACCACTTCCCGCAGGGAGGGGCCACCATTGAGTTAGCTCTCCACGTGGGGGGGTTGCCTCAACATAAACATACTTTTACGCAATTTACTTTGTCCACTCTTCGCTCCATTTAACGTGCGTTAAGTATTACATTATTTGATTTGCTTATTATTTAATACTTCATATTTCCATCTTGTAATAAATTTAAATATATTAATATTTTTTTAATAGTTTATTTTATATATTAATTTCATTTAATATATCAATATTATTTATATATGTTAACATATATTAACTAATTGAATTTATCACATTTCCAGTATAAATATTAATATATTTATTAATTAAATAATTTATTAAATTAATAAATAAATTTCAAAATAATCATTTGTTAATCATTATAATAATCAATAGTAATACTTGCCTCATTTAGGATATATATATACCGATCGAGAGGACATGACAGTCTTAATACTAATTCACCCCCCCTCTCAATAATAAAGGGATCCTCATAGGATTAACACAATAAACATGCCAAACTATGGAGAACTATCGACCGTTTGGTACTTCATGTAATATTCATGTGTGAAAAAGGGCATTATATGTTAATCACTTGCAACCCAATGGCAGATACCGATTAGTAAAGGCCAAGTATGGGCTACTTCTCTTGTGTAAACAGCATTGACATTGCGTGAAATATGAACTATTCGACTGTTGTACTCGTGAGAGAGCAGGTTGCTAGCTCAAGGGCACAAGTATGACTTTGTATTAAATTAATCTAGGGTTTTGACAAAAGATAGGTTACACCATAAGAGTATAAGTCACTGTTGTGAGGTATTCACACATCGCCCCATCGCAAATGGGGACCCCCACTTTTTTCCTACTTTCTAGGTTGTATTAGAGTCCTTAGCTATAAGCCTTTGCATTAGAGGGGCATAGGTGCTCAAAAGCTAGGAGTCAAGTGGACAGCCTTGTATAAGTGTGAAGTGAGTAAGTTTGTAAAGTCTAGATATCATGAATTCAATCATGAGTAAAGAAGGATTGCTAATTAGAGGGTCACTTTAAGCGCTTCTCTTGAGGAGCGAACTTCACTTCATGTGCACCCCTTATGTAGCGAACTTCTTGCACTTCTCCAACAAAGCGAAAACTCATCCTAAGACCTCATGTTGAGCATGTTATCATGTATTGAAGTTGAGAGAGTAATTGAAAGAGAGCAAAGGAGAGTTTAATTTTGGTTTGAAATCCACTTCATAAGCTCAACCTCAAGAGAAACTTCATCTTCAATGTCAAGAGAGCGAATTTCAAGAATGGAGGTATATGAGCGAACTTCACAAGTTAAAGGAGAAGAGCGAATTTGTTTTATTTACTCAAAAATAGGATGCCAAACAGCCAATAGATCATTTCCTTGTGCTAATTTGATGTCTTAACAGAGAACAACTTTAAATTTGAATGATGAAAGGTAAGTTAGAGGGCTACTTCAAGATTCATGATACAGGAGCGAACTTCACATTTGAAGCCACATGAGCGAACTTCAAGATCTGACGAGGATGAGCAAACTTCAGGAATCAAAGCACATGAGCGAACTTCAAGATTTGACGAGGATGAACAAACTTCAGGAATCAAAGCACATGAGCGAACTTCATAATTGGAGGTACATGAGCGAACTTCATGATTTGAAGGAGAGCAAAATTTATGTTGGAAGTAGAGGAGTGAAGGAGAATTTGAGAGCATTTACCTTGAGCGAACTTCATCTTCAAACACCAAAGGCGAACTTCAAAAATCAGCCCACATGAGTGAACTTCATGTTGAACTTCATGAACTCAACAAGATGAGGGAACTTCAAAAAAATCAATGCACATCAACGAACTTCAAAAATCGATGCACATCAGCAAACTTCAAAAATTGATGCACATCAGCGAACTTCAAAAATCAATGCACATCAACGAACTTCAAGAATCTATGCATATGAGCGAACTTCATGATTAAAGGGAGATGAGCAAATTTGCCCAAAACAAGATACAAGGCAGCTAATGGATCATTTCCTAGAGCTAATTTGATACTTTAGCACGCCTAAAAGAGAACAATTTTGATTTTGAGATGATGAAAGGCGAGTAAGAAGTTAACTTCATGTTTGGAGCTACATGAGCGAACTTCATGTTTGGAGGTAGATAAGCGAATTTGTTAAGATACAAAGGAGAGTTTAGTCGTGATTTGAAATCAACTTCAAGAATCAAGATTGATTACAAGACCACTACCTTGAACTGATTTGATGTTTGAAAAGAGTCATTTTCAGTTAAGAAGATGAAGGTAGAAGTTCAAAGATAACTACATATGAAGCAAAGTCAAGGCGAACTTCATGTGCTCCACTCTCAGAGCGAAATTCCTATAGAGGCCTCCCTTAAGGTAGTTCGTCTTGTTGTCATCAATTAGTGACTAAAAGCTTTAAAGTTGAGCTCATAGAATGAAAGAAAATGAAGGAGAGCAAGTTCAAAGACAAGGGTAATCTCATGAAGGGTGAAGTAAACTTCAAGTGCTCCTTCATGAAGACGAATTCTCCCTACATGCTCTTATCAAATCTGCAAAACACCTAACATCAAGGGATATATCAAGTTAGAAGAACTATCAAGGTTATATATTATGTATTTTATATCATGTTTATTTTGTTTTGCAGATGAGAGACGATGGTGATTGCAAAGCGAAAGGAGAAAGATTGTAAGACCTACATCACCATGCAAGGAAGAAAACTTCATTTACAAGCATAGAATGCCCAAGAGGAATCTCAACTCTCACAGTAACATGAAGGGAGTCACAAAGGAGGAATGATAGGACACATGAATGACTTACCATAAATAGAAACTTACTAAAAATAGTAAGTTTGATTTTTGGCAAAATGACGACATTCCGGGACTCAATAAAATCCCTAAAAAATAGGAACTTTCTAAAAATATAAAGTTGCTCCGTTTTGGCTCAGATTTTACTGGGAGGTTCCTTGAAGGGTCCTGATTCCAGTTGTATGTTTAATTTTTCCAAAACCCTAAAAGAAACCCCTAAAATCTAAGACTAAAGGCAGAAACCCTAAAATTGATGAAACAGGCCCTAGACTTCACCAAATTTGCTCAAACGGAAAGCAGACTTAACCAAATTGACCCCCAAACACTCGCAAAACCGAGAGATTAACGAGACTGCAACCAAAACCCACAAAAAACCAAAACCAAACGACCAAAAGGGCCTAAAAGGTAGGGGGTCCCTATCTGGGATGGGATGATGTGTGATTAGGTCACAGCACAACCCACTGAAAGCACCAACTCCCACTTTTGAATTTGTAGGCACCAACCCACTGGAAGCACCAACTCCCACTTTTGAATTTGTAGGCACCAACCCACTGGAAGCACCAACTCCCACTTTTGAATTTGTAGGCACCAACTCAGCAAGAGACCCCAATCTCTCCTTTAGGAAGCACTGACTTCCAAATCATGATTCCACCTTCAATATGTTGCCATCTCAATAGATGATGGACAACTTAATTGCTCAAAGGTTTCCTTGAGTATGATATACCTTGCCTTCAGATATTGTCACGAGTCTGATTACAGTCATGTATAATATTCTTTCACAAGACAACCATAAATATCTCATTGTCTTCCTTTAAAATCTGCTCTTACAAATCACATATGTTTAATAATATAAATGAATCTTAGATCATAAATCTCTCTTAGATCTTCTTGCAAGTCTTTGTTCACTCTGCTCATACATCTTTGTTCACTCTGCTCATAAATCTCTATTAACTTTGGTCATAAATCTCCCTTTCGAATCTACCTTTATTTTCATACAAATCTTCATCGCCGAAAGATCTTTTTCTTTATCAGTACATTCTTCTATATACATATATAGAAGAGCAATACCCTCACAGTCCTCTTGTTTCACTTCTCTGAAACATCCTATTTGTGGCATACATATATATGTGCAATTTAGTGCACACCACAAACAGTGAACACCCCTTCTCTTCTCTGATTTATATTCTCAGCATATCTTCCACGTATCCACATACTTCTAGACTTGATTTCTTAATTTATTTATATCTTATCTTACCCTTACATGAAGGGATCATGTATGTTGGTGAAGTTTATTCGTAACCAACAGTTATGTTTTGTACATATTATAATCTTATTAACCATCAGTTAAGATTACCGATTTATATTATGATTACAACGTTTCATATAATCAATGTTGTGATCACCGATTATGTTATAAACAGCTCATAAAATTAATTCCTTCAATTCAAGGTTATGATACTTCCTTCAATACTATGTTAATTCCCATGTGATTTGATTGTTCGATGAATTCCTTCGATACTTGTCTGCAGTATCAAGCCCGATCACAACTTATAATGAAACATCGCTGATATTGCATATGGTTCGCTTTAACAGATCGATTACTGCTCGTAATGGAACATTACTACTGACTTATTTACTAGTAAATCGTTGTCTTTTAATGATGCACTTTCAATAATCTGTTTGTTGTTCATGTAACTTAAACGCTGCCTCTTATCACTGCTCATCTCTTAATGAATTCTCTGTTCATGAAGTCTCTCTTCCTCGCTACTTTCCTTTGTTAGATATCGACCCCTTGATGTATTAGAATATCTCTGTAACATCTACTTTGTATCTTAAACAAATTGCCACTTTTAAAATATATTAATTACCTCTCAATTCACTGCATATTACATTGTAATGAATCACTGGTAGCTAGATGAAGATCGATCAAGGACTTGTTCTTTGGAAAGCATTTAGAGTCTTTGTATTAACAATTCGACCAGCCTCACATCGCTCCTCTTCTTGTGATGATCGGACCCTTAAGTCTTTGCATGTGATAATTAATCGTTGCTTATTATTATATCCCATGTGCTGTCTATCAATATCTTTGGTCACTGATAATATAGTCGCTGAGTGTAATCTTTAGTCAATTTAGCGCTGCCTTTATTTCAACGTTGTCTTTGACCATTAATTGGTGTTTGTTCTAATCAATAGACTGTCGCTTTTCTCTTAGTAAAATTGCTGTCATGAAAAGAAGTCAGCAAACTTGCTCAACAAAAAGTCGGCCATGTTGCTAATGAGATTATGTGATAATCTAACAAGTGAATCTTCTTTGTCATTCATCGCTGCTCCCAAACATTCATATATTACTTTTCAATTCTCTATCTTCTCTTTGCACTATTATCTACGTATGAATTATGCCTTAATACAATAACAAGCAAGGAACATGTTCATTCTTTATGATTCTTATTTTCAGCGTCTAAAGCACTGGTTGCTTTATCAAGAACTGAAACTTTATTGAGTCACTGCTTGTCTTTCTTTAAGAACTCATCTAGTCACCATTCTTTTATAAATTTGCTGCCTTATAATGTGAATCACAGTCATAGCTTGTTTTCTCACCTTTGACATTGATGATAGTCTTGTACATAACATTGTCTCCTTACCTTTTACATCAATAGCACAACTTCACTCCTTTGACATCAATGACAATAATTCCAACAGACCCCATTCCAAGTCCACAAGAAATGAGAGGATGGTACCTCTCTCATGCTCTTATCAAGTACACCACCCAAAGTACACCACCCAAAGACGGAATGGACCCTTCCATGCTCTTAGTCCTGATTATGGAGGATGGCCCCCCTCCAAGGTGGACTAGGAGTTGTAAGGATGGGCCCCCTTACATGCTCTCAGCAATATTGAGGATGACCCACCTTAATGTTGCTATTCGCAAGTATTTCTAAGAAATTCAAAATATGATTTGCTATAAGGCATATACTATGATGTATTGATCCTAATATTAATGATGCCATAATATATTGATTTGAGTATTATTGATCTTCAAAAAAACAGTTGACACTCTGAATCATGGTAACTTCTACAATAAATCAAAGCATCCCACTTATACAAAACAGTGTCTATAAGCCTCTTCATGTAGAGCACCAACCAATGGTAAAGTGCAAACCACAAGCCTTCCATGATCAACATAAAAGAAAACTCCACAAATAATCAAGAGATCAAGCATAAAACATGGTAGAATTGGGTACAGATTCTCCTAAAAATATCCTTGAACTCAAAATGCTTAATAAAAGAAGAGAATTTACAATATGATATGATGCTTGGATGTGGGTGAGAAAAGCCTCATATTTATACACTAACTCCTAATAGAATGTAAGCTCAGCTGATCACTCAAAAGCCTTAGGCACCAAATTACATCCCAATTTCTTCCCTAAGTTGAGGAAAAAGGCAATGGACAAAATAAGAGAGATTCATCGACTCTATCACAAACTTGAGAATCAGAGAATTCATACTTAAAAAGTTCACCAAGATTTCTATACTTCTAACAACATGCGATTCCTCTAAATTTTTCCTACTTCGACTCCACAGGTTGTGAGCTCGAGCTGCTAGAAAACCTCAAACCACCAAATAGGTTGCTTTGACACACCAATCAATGAGAGACAAGCCTCAAATGGCTACATGTAAAGAATTGGAAAACAAACAACCTAAGATGTGAGAATTCGGTCTTATATAGACTGTGCTACCTCTGACTGCTGGAATTCCCTTTAGACGGCCTCAAACAGTATGATCTCTCGCACAACAACCCAACTCTTCCTTCACATCCTCGAACATCGTGATATTTGATTCTAAGAATGGCCCCAAGTTGCCTACCTGCTGTCTTAGGTAGTAAGCTAACTTTAGGCTACCAAATCATGTGATCTAACACTTCGGTGCGAACCTTTTCTCAAGTGTTGAAGTTAGCTTTTGCTCTTAATAGGAGTCAATCTTATATACAGTTGTTTCCAAGACGAACCATAGACAAGGTCCCAAACTAATCAGTGTTTCCCAAACTTAACCATATGTGTTTCCTTATTAGTTTTGAGCCTCTTCCAACACTTTTCAAACTTCCAAGCTTCGGCTAAATTTCACCTTATTGAACCTACCAGCATTTTTGTATCACCTTAGGTATTCAATTATAATATAATCCAGTCAGATGAGCTCATCACTAAGCTTTTCTACGATGGATGATAAAGGAGTGAATTTTATCTTGCTTGCTTTAATTTTCCTACCAGTTTATAAGGGTCAAAGTACACGAAAAACTATATTGCATTAAAAAATTAATGCATGCAAATATGAAAATTTTATTGTGCCACATTATAAAATATACCAAGTTACAAAGAAAATTTGCTGCCTCATAAAACTCAAGCGGCAAGATAGTCAAAGGGGTTGAGCTTAATTGATTAAATCATTGAGCTATCATTGTGGAGAGTCGGGTCCAAACCCCCCGAAGTGATGTCTAAAATGGAAATCTAAGAACATACTAGAAGATTGAAATCTCAATCATACCCAAAAAAAATACTGTGAACTCAAGTTATGTAACATACCTAAAGTCAGTTTTGGCACCGGTTCATTTGCATGTTCAGCTCGTGCTTGAGCTTCTTCGAGCACTTGGTGCACCTGCATTAACCTTGCCGATATCTTCGAACTCATATATTGTACTATGTAATTCGCATTCCCTCCTAATCTGATTCTGGGTTGGGTGTACATCCCCATCAAATTTTGGACAGGGGCTAGCTGAGTATTGGAATAAGGTAAAATGGATGGCATTTTAGAAATATGGTCTAACTTATGAAACAGATCAATGCATCTTCTGCCGGCCATGTTTCTTTAAGTCCTTTCACGCAGAAACAATCATTTGCTTCATACTTTGCTTCATACTAATCCCTCAAATTACAAAACCTGAAGAAAATAGTATAAAGGCAGACTAATTAACACCATTCTAATGGCAGCTAACAACTCGAGAATAAAATAAAATATAAGAATTTTTACCCTAATATTTAAGCTAGCAGAGAAATCTTAAAAACTCAACCAGGCCATGAAAATAAAAAAAGCCAACAAAGGAAAAAAAACACCCGCATACCTTTAATCTAAGTCGAGCCAAAATGTAACGCCATATTTTCCACCCCGATAACATAACTGCAACCAAAAAGTTTCATCAGACTCCTTTAAAAGCGACAAATATCTTCTATCCGCAGCTTGCGGGGAGAAAAGTGCTCCAAACGGGCATGGTAATGGAATTCAAGGCAGAAATATTCTTCATTCACAACCTGCAGTGAAAATAAAGCTTGGGTTAAAAACATTAATTTGTTGGGATCTCAAAAGATATGCGAGGGCGTGTAAATCTATCTTTTTTTTTTTTTAAACGTAAAGTTTAAAACTAGCAATTGCACTTTTGTGTGCAATGGGTAGCCAGGGGCGCAAGGTCAATTAGGACATATTTTATTCTATTTTTTTGCATACATTTGTGTAGTAGATGACTTTAATAGGTAACTCATTTAGAAACCGATGTTGTTTGTTCAACAAAAATTTTTATGGAGAAGTGATAGATATTATATCAACTATGCATCCACTTATAGGATCAAAACATGATTGGTAAAAAAACTCAAAATTAGGAGGATAATTAGGATCCATTATGAATAGGATCATGTTATATTCGCAACAAGGAGTGAGAGTGAGTGTGAGATATAGATAAAAAGAGGGAGAAATAGAGGGGGGAGATTGAAAGATATAGAGAGAGGGGAGGGCTAAGGAGATAGAGATAGAGAGGAAAATTGGAATTTAAGACCTCTAAATATGGAAAAGGGAGAGGGAGAGGAGGAGAGAAGGATGGATAAAGAGTTAGAGACATGTCTAGAGATATAGAGGAAGAGAAGAAGGTAGATATAAAGATGAAGAGAGAGAGAGGGGGGGGGGGTTGGGCTGGGGTAGGGATAGATAAAGAGAGAGAGATATTATGAGATAGAGTGATAGAGAGATATAAATAAGATATAGAAAGCAGAGAGGGAGAGAAGAGACAGAGATAAATAAATAGATAATTAGAGATAGACAAACAAAGATTGAAAGAGGGAGAGAGAAATCAAGTGAGATAAAGAGAGAGAAATCAAGTGAGTGAGAGAGAGAGAGAGGGAGAGAGAGAGAGAACCAAGATATAGAGATATATGAGAATATGAGGAGAGAAAGAGATACATAGAAAGAGAAAGGGAGAGTGGTAGAGATGAAGAGATAAATAGAGAGAGAGAGAGAGATGGATAGTGGGTGATGTAGCGATAGAGAGGACAGGGAAAGAGATAGAGAGAAAGGGAGATAGAGGTAGAGAAAAACATGGATAGAAAGAGATAGATGAGTAAAGGACAAAAGAGAGAGGCGGTTTAAGGAGATATAGATAGGGAATATAGGTAGAGAATGATGAGACAAGTTTATAGTCCTATTTTCTAAGGATTTATTATGTTGTTCATGATGATACTTTAGACTTTGAGATTGTGATATCATTGTTTACTATGCTATTTCTTTAGAAACTATTACCTTTTAGGCTTAAGTATAACCTTGAAACAATCCATGATACTAATGCATATGCTATGTAATTATCTATTAAATGTGCATGTGTTTAAAAGAATGTTGTTTCAAGATGATTTGAAAAATGTGGTTGTTTGTGTGTGCTAATGTGTTTTGCAAGTCTGTACTAAGAAAGTGGTGTTATGATGAAGATTGCAACAAGGAGCGGGACTCTTATCAATTGGCCGATTGTTGAAGAAGTCAAGGAATAACCAACGTAGAGGAGCTTTCTCTACTTAATGTTGTAACTATCCTCTTAATTAATCGTGTACAATCAATTGAGTCTATTTAGGGGCATGTTGCGTTGTATCTCCGTTGAGGAAGTCCTATCTAACTTGGCTAAGCGCATGCATGAGCTTTCCTTTCCTCTTTTATGCTTTTAATAAATGGTGCCCTCTTTATGTTCTAGAGTTGGTCCCCCAGTTAGTTAGGATAGTTGGTAGTTTTTCTTCTATACATAATGTTCAGATGATCTCTCGTAGGAGGTTGAACATTCTGATGTTTTAAGTTTACTTTCAGCTTTGGAATACAGTTTAAGAGCATGTCATCATATCTTATGTACTTTTGTTTTGATGAATAAAATGACATTATGATTTTTCAGCACTTGTGTTAATCTTGGAAGTCTCACTCAAGGGGGCCCACTTGGTGAGAACTATGTTCAGTTAGCTCAATGGTTATTCTTCATTCAGTGGTTAGTATCGTTCCAGCAGTTGACAGTTCCTGCAGCCACAAAACTCTGCTATATGTTTGTTCCTGCAGCCAAAGCGGGTAGAGTAGTTTCATGTTTGTTTGTTTGTTTGGAATTTCATTCCTGTAACTTGTGTTAGTCTAAGATTTGCATGTTCAAATTAGTTGTTAATCTAAAGTTCAGCTTTCTTCATTAGTTATTTACAAAATTTCAATTCCAATATTGTTCTTTTCTTAAGTCGTGATGGCCACAACAGAGTCTTAGTGCACATATAGTGTTGACCCATTTCAAGTTCACGTCCCTGAGTTGATAAGTTAAATGAACCTACATAATGAGTCTGATAGCTACTTAGTATAGATGCGTAATCTTTGAGTTGTAGCTTTAAGGGCTTAGTTATTAAACCATTAAAGGATGCTGAGAGAGAGGATGACAAAGATAGAGATGGAGAAGGGGAATGTTATGGAGAGAGAGGAGAGGGAAAGGTAAAGATAGAGAGATGAGAGAGGGATAAATAAATTATATGAAGATCATAGATAGGGAGAGAATGAGATGGAAGATAGAAATATAAAGGTAGAGATAGGAAGTTGTATATAGAGAGATGTTGAAAGAGGGATGTACATAGGGGTAGAGAGATGGAGATATAATGAAATAGACATAGTGGAAGAGATGGAAGAATAAATGTGGAGAGGTAGAGATGAAGAGGCAAATGGATATATATATAGAGAGAGGTCTGGGAAGAGAGAGGGGGCTAATTGAAATTTAGAGGTAGATATAAAGGGTGAGGAAGAGAGGTAGAGAGCAAGAAATAGTTAGAGAAATGGGATAAGTATAGGAAGAGATAAAGATAGAGAGAGTGGAAGAGGAAGAGAGGGAGGGAGAGAGACAGAGAGAATTTTAGAGGAAGGAGGAGGGATAGAGAGAGATACAGAGAGGTATAGATGACCTGAGATGGAGTGATATATATATATATATATATAGAGAGAGAGAGAGAGAGAGGAATATATATGGATGTATGGGAAGAGAAAGAGGGGGGGGAGGGAGAGACATGGGTAGAGAGGGGAGAGAGGGAGAGAGAGGGGAGAGAGCGAGAGAGGGGAGAGAGGGAGAGGATGATATATAGATAAAGGGAAATATGGAGATGGAGAGGGATAGGGAAAGATATAGAAATATATGGAGAGAGATAGAGGGCTAGGGGATAGAGGTTGCACTTGTTTCTCATCTATGGAAGTCTTCAATTACACTATGCCATTGTTTTCTTTTTACCCATACTTGATTTTCCTTCATTTCACATAGAAACCTATGATTGTGTAGATACTCTTTTGATTATACATTCTTGAATAACGATACCATTTGAGGTCAATTCTTGCTAGCATCAATAAAACCTCACACCCTTCTAATGTTTTTTTTGTGTATCATATGTTGGAATGAAGAAATATTTGATTTGATTTTTTATTAAACTAAAAGAGGAAAATGTGTCATGTAGCTCAATATCAATTGCATTCATTGGTTTAAATATATTTAGATAAAGATAAGAAGTGATATATAAAGAGACTTAGAGAGGTAGAGATCAAGATATCTAGATAGAGGGGAATGCGGGAGAAGAAATATGAAGAGATTCAGACAAATAGGGAAAGAGGGAAAGAGATATAGAAATACAAGTATAGGAAGAGAAATATAGAGAGATAGAGACATGTCTAGAGAAGGAGGGGGGGAGGAAAATAGAGGTAGATATGAAGATAGAGGAAGAGAGGAAGATAGAGAGATAGAGGTAGCGAGAGAGATAAACACACGGAGAGATATTGAGAGATAAAGATATAAAGGATGCGGGAGAGGGAGAGGGAGAGGGAGAGATATAGAGGAATATAGATGGTGAGATAGAGTGGCAAAGATATAAATATATATATATATATATATATATATATATAGAGAGAGAGAGAGAGAGAGGAATGTTGTGTACAATTCTCTTTTCAGTTATCTTACGTCAATGTCACAACCTTCCTATTCTTGTCTGACATCTTTGCTAACATGAAAAGTCTCACTTTCTTCTTCAATGTCACAAAATTCTTGTTCTTGTCTGACATCTTTGTTGCTTCTTCTTCAATGTCACCCTACGATGGGAAAACATTAGCATTACATCAAAGCATCTAAGAGGATAAATTTGAAATTAAAGATGGCAAAATATACAACTTGTAACCTTATTTAAAACATTCCAATCAAACATAGAAATTTGAAATTAAAGAAAGCAAAATATACAACTTGTAGCCTTATTGGTGAGTTAGCAAACATATACGTAATTTGAACAAAATATTGGATCTCTCCTCTAAAAATTGACGCATTATGTTTGTTAATGCATAATGTTTGTTAACACATTATATTTGTTAATGCATAGTGTTAAAATATTAGATCTCTCCTCTAAAAATTGACGCATTATGTTTGTTAACGCATAATATTTGTTAACACATTATGTTTGTTAATGCATACTATTTGTTAACGCACATTCTTTGTTAACACATTATGTATGTTAACGCATAGTGTTTGTTAAGGGTGTGTATATATTATGTGTGTGTGTGTGTACATATATACATACATGCATACATATACATACATGCATTCATACATACATGTGTGTGTGTGTGTGTACATTGTATATACATATATACATACATATATGTATGTACATGTGTGTGTATATATGTATGTATGTATATATTTATATATACATATATATACACACATATACATACATATATATGTATATGTATATACATACATACATACATGTCTGTATATATATGTATATGTATACATACATATATTTATGTATATATATGTATATACATATACATACATATACATACATATACACATATATATCTACATATATACATATATGTATGTATATATATAAAGATATACATATATATGTATATATACATACATGTACATATATGTATATACATATATATACATGTACATATATATGTCCATGTACATGTATATATATGTATATACATACATATATGTATGTATATATGTATACACACAAACACTTATATATATATATATATATATATATATATATATATATATATATATATATATATATATATATATATATATATATGTATGTATGTATGTATGTATGTATGTATGTATGTATACACACACACGTGTATACATATATACATACATATAAGTGTGTGTATACATATATACATACATATAAGTGTGTGTGTATACATATATACATACATATAAGTGTGTGTGTATACATATATACATACATATATGTATATATATATACATATATGTATATACATATATGTATGTATATATGTATACACACGTACATATATGTATATATATATATATATGTATGTATATATGTATACACACACACTTATATGTATGTATATATATATATACACATACACATACACATATATGTATGTGTATATATATGTGTATGTGTATGTATATGCGTGTTGGTAAATAGATTTGTCACTGCAGTCGTTTATCCAAAACTGACCCTGTTTGCCTGATGAGCAGTGATGAACATTCCAACAGTTGGAGAGATTGTGGTAAAACCACAATCTTCCTCTGCGTTTGAGAGGGACAACTCCCTCATATGATAGGGGTATTTAGGATTTTTGTGTACTTTTAACCTGAAAGTACATAAAGGAGAAAACATAGAACTTAAACAAGATTAATAACAGAAACCCTATTAGAAGACATACGAATACCAAGTAGGATTCCATAAATGATAACAATTACAAAAGGGGTTACCACCAAATAGGTTAGTCATGCAACGATGATGAAATAAGTACAATAAACCTTGACATACGAAGAGATAGTTTGTACTAGCGCATGCAAGTCAAGATACCATGAAATGATGTGTTTCATCGATAGATTTCACCAATACTTGAAGGGATTACTAATTCAACATACGAGAAATTAGTAACGATAACTCGTGAATACATTCAAGACACATGAACTCAATGCATTCTTCATTATTCTTTTTTGAAAACATACAAGTTCAAAGACCCCTTAGTACAAATATATGAACATCAAAAGTTCTCATTTAGTTTCTCTACAAAATTCTGTAGAGTTTCCCCCCGTCAAATTCCCCCTTTACAAATGAAATAGCCTTGCATTTATAGGCTTCCTAGAATAACCACTTTAGTAACTAGCTTTGGATAGGTTAATAACTAACTCATTTTTATGCAAAAGGAGCTTAGTTAAAAACTACTTCACTTTTGTGTGAATAAGGTCCACTTTCTAACCATTAGCTACAATGAGTAACATAAGTCACTTTTAGAAAAATTAAAGTTCAAACTTGTAATATGGATGAAGAACTGAGTCATGAGTTATGTTGAGGTACTTTTCCATCTTCATCCACTTCATTTGTAGCTGTCATCGTCTCACCATTTGAAATCACAACATGTTCATACGTTAGTGCATTGATCATCAAAATAAAGTAGTCATTCGTCCTCCAAAGACATGCATTCCAACTGCATTAGCTAGATATCCTTCATGGTCGCCTTGCATATTTGTTAATTCTCTTTGAGAAATTTGGCCATCATATCACATCCTTCATGTCACTCACACTTCCTTAGAGTTATACAGCCTAGCATTTCCAGACATAACATCCTTTCGATTCTTTTTGTCAAAGAATTGCTTATGATTTCACTGATCAATTACATAAATATTATAGTTTATGTGACTAGAACATCTACAACTCTCATCCACCGCACAAACAAAGCTTACAATGTCGAGCTACATTAATTCAATGATTTTGAGAGCTTCCTTTGCAAAATCCATTTTGTGCACTCACTACACTCATTGCGGTCCATGAGGTAACATCTCTTCAAGGTTTTATGTCAACTAACCCAATTCTATGCATATGCTACAATCATGTCATTTCATTCCTTGAGATGGCATCCTTTTGTGCGTTTGAAAAGCTTTCATGTTCCTTGTCTATGCGAACATATTTGCATTTGTATCTACCAAAGCATTTGTAAGTTAAATATCTGACAAAAATTCACTTTATCTTTTATACTTCATTCGATGACCATACAATGTTAATAAGCTTCTATATTAGTAAGGCCAAAAAGATGTCAGCATATGTGGTAGATTTTGGCTTAGGCAAGTGCAAATTGCATTTATGTGAGAGTTTTTTTTTTAATCCTTTTCAACAAACTTATTTCATTCTCTTTCCAGCAATGTTGCAGTCCATTAACTGGCATCTCTTTGAAGAACATTATTAAACATTTCGCAATACCGTCTTTTACATGCATTTCTATCATAGCATTGCCATCTTTAATATCCAACGAAAATCTATTAATCAATATGCTTTGAAGGATGTTCTTAACTTGTTCTAAGTCTCCCATTCTTGCGTGGGCATAGAGAATGATGTAGAATTAGGCTTTACACTTGCTAATTGTATTATCTTGAAATTTTCTATAGAGTTTTCAAGAAATCCATTTTGTGCATATCCTGCAATCATGGCATTCCATGAGATCACGTTTCTTTGATTTGGTCAAACACTTTAATAGCATCCACTAACTTCCCATTCATCACATTGTCTATGTTTCCACCTTTTGCAGTACACGAAATTCTCTCAAACACTTCACAACATTGGCTATGCTTCACACTTCATGTGTATTGTATTTGCTACCATAATCTGCATTTGTCAAACACGACATGTATATGTGTATTGGCGATGTCCCATGATTTGCATTCTGCAACATTTTGTCAAACACTTCACGTGTATTGCCTGTGCTTCCACGATGTGTATCTCTTCAATCATGGCATGTCGTGAGATGCAATCATTAATTTGAGATATTTGTCAACCAGTTCACTGCACTATCTATGCTTTAACATTTTGCGAACATATCGGTCAAAGCAGTTTCAACTTTTGTTGAGCTTCACGATTTACAATCAACAGTTGCAACGGCTTTATCATGCCTCTACGATTTGCAGTCATGTCTCTCAAAGTAGTTGTACCTTTGTTATGCTTCCATGGTTTGCAGTCATACAAACACACGATTCCAAGAAATTCTCGGCTTTGGCTAGGATTCCAAGATTTGTATTCATGTCACCATAGTAGCTGCAACGAAAACACCTGATGAAATCTCTCTATCTTTATGCTTTGATGAATCTCCATTCGTTGATCAAAAGCTCCCATTTAAAGGTTGTGTAATTCGGCCTTACATCCGCCAATTGCAACATGCATTATGTCAAACAATTATCATGCACACATTATATCAAACAACTCATGTGCATTGTCTGTGCTTCCATATTCTGCCTGCCACGTCCTCGGTGTAATGCGTGCATATCAACTTTACAAAGAAATTTATAGTACGGAATTTGGCTTTACATCCGCCAATTGCAATATGTACATCCTGCAATATTTTCACTTCATTCCTCGAGATGACGTCTCTTTGAAGCACTATGGTAAACACCTCTCGTGCATTGTCTATGCTTGGATAATTGCAATTGCGGTATTCTGTCAAACTTCTCACGGTACGCTATATTCTCACGTTTTGCAGTCACATCTACTAGAGCAATTTCAACTACAACACCCAATGAAATTCCTTTATCCTTCTAAGCTTTGATGAATGTCCATAACCTGTTCATAAGCTCTCGTTTTTGTAAGGATGGGATGGATGGTAGAAAAACTTGTAGGATTAAATTTGCATTATTTACCATGTTGTCTTCGCTTTCACATTTTTCATACTGTGTAATGCCATGAGATTGCATTTCATTTGAGCATTTTTTTATATCTCTTGTGAAGAAGGTTAAGAATGCTCCAAAACGGAGCATTTCTAACTTTTTTTATGCAAAGGGGGTCCACACAAGGTTAAGAGGTTAGAGATGCTCCATTTTGGAGCATTCTTAACCTTTTCTTTTTTAGGTTATAAATATGGGTTAAGAATGCTCGAAAATGGAGCATCCTTAACCATTTCTTTCAAAGACTATGATCTTGACCTCCAGAAACCATTGACCACGAAGGAGAACAAAGGGGAAATGAAAATAATGATGTTTTTAGATATCTTTCTCCCTCAAACGACCACAATATTAAAACAATTTAAATTATTAAATTATTTTTGAAAAATAATTTAAATATTTTAAATTTAATGCTCAAACTTAAGAAAAATGGCCATAACTTTTAAATGGTAAGGAGTTAGGCTCTAAATTTTGAAACACAAGTTGATGGTAGGGAAATGAGAAAAAATGATCATTTATTCCTCATGACAATACCTAGGATGAGGGATTTTAATTATTTGAGAGTGAGGGACATCAAAATTTGAAAGTTTAAAATATAGCAAACTGTGAACCGGGTTCAGGCAAAAATTAGCCACATGACACAAAATGATGCTTAGAACATGTCTATCAAATGATTTCCCTCAGTTATTTGTAATTTTAAAAACTCATCCATTTTTCATATTTTGACTAACAACAACTTTGGATCACGTGCTCACTCATTACGCACAGACACATATTTGGGTCTTCATTGAAAACATCAAGACCAATTTGAAGTTCAAAATTTTAGGTATGCCAAATATGGGGCAACAATGTGTATGTGTATGTGTATGTGTATGTGTATGTGTATGTGTATGTGTATGTGTATGTGTATGTGTATGTGTATGTACATATATATATACATATATATATATATATATACATATATGTATATATATATATATATACATATATGTATATATATATATATACATATATGTATATATATATACATATATGTATATATATATATAGACACACACACACACATATGTGTGTGTGTGTATGTATAGATGTATACATGTATATATGTATATACATACATATATACATGTATACATGTATATAGATATAGAAATACATGTATATGTATATAAATACATATACATGTATACATGTATATGTATATAAATACATATACATGTATACATGTATATACATACATATACATGTATATATATGTATAGATGTATAGATGTATATATGTATGAATATACATATATACATGTATATGTATGTATACATACATATACACATGTATATGTATACATACATATACATGTATATACATATATACATGTATATGTATGTATACATATACATGTGTATATGTATGTATACATACATATACATGTATACATGTATACATATATATATGTATATGTGTATACATATATATATATACATACATACATACATACATACATACATACATATATATACATACATACATACGTATGTATGTATATATATGTATGTATGTATGTATATACATACATGCATACACACACACACACACACATATATATTTATTTATTTTCCTCACCCCGTCCGCACTCTGCCCTAGAGAAAGGGGTAGGGCAGGGGCGTGGCACCCTCGTCCCTGCCCTATTTTGGGGTAGGACCCTTACTAGGGTTGCATTGTTGGTTGTGCATCAGGCTGGATACTTCCCCAATGTCGGCCCATGACGAAATTCTGATCCACTAACATGTTTTTAAGGGGGCATTTGTCCTCGCATTTGCATAAGTTGGAGAGGTCGAAGTTGGATAGATTCAAGCACTCAAGCACTCAAGCATTCAAGCATTCAAACATTTTTTTTCCAGCATTGATATACATACATACATACATATATACATATATACGTATGTATGTATGTATGTATATACATACATACATAAGTTGGAGAGGTCGAAGTTGGATAGATTCAAGCATTCAAGCACTCAAGCACTCAAGCATTCAAGCATTCAAACATTTTTTTTCCAGCATTGATATACATACATACATACATACATACATACATACATACATACATACATACATACATACATACATACATACATACATACATACATACATACATACATACATACATACATATATATATATATATATATATATATATATATATATATATATATATATATATATTCCTCACCCCGTTCGCACTCTGCCCTGGAGAAAGGGGTGGGTTAGGGCAGGGGCGTGGCACCCTCATCCCTGCCCTATTTTGGGGCATGACCCTTACTAGGGTTGCAATGTTGGTTGTGCATCAGGCTGGATACTTCCCCGATGTCGGCCCATGACGAAATTCTGATCCACTAACATGTATTTAAGGGGGCATTTGTCCTCTCATTTGCATAAGTTGGAGAGGTCGAAGTTGGATAGATTCAAGCATTCAAGCACTCAAGCATTCAAGCACTCAAGCATTCAAGCATTCAAGCATTCAAACATTGTTTTTCCAGCATTGAGCATTCTCAAGTCTCCCTTCAAGGCTGGGTGTTGCATTCAAGTCAAGGATTCAACCATTGAAGAGGAGAATGATTCCAACATACAATTCCACGTAAGCATTTCTATCAACATTGCTACCACAACCTCCCTTGAGGCGATTTACAATTCAGTCTTTCATTTACAACTACTTGCAAGTACTTTCTTTCATTACTCGGTTAATTCCAAAACTGGGGTTTGGAGCTTTACTTAACATACACCTAGAATGGAAGAAAGAAAGCAACAAAAATGAGTACAAACTTTTTTTTACATTGAATAAAGTGAGGGAGGAGTAACCGTAGGGGTGCATGGAATTTCAGATGCAACAACAATGCAGTTGAGCAAACTTTGGGTAGAGTTAGAATCAACAAAAATGATTCAAAGGGATTTTCATCTACCTTCAATGTAACAAGATGTCAATGTATCCAGTTGTTGTGACCAATATAAATATAGTCAATGGCAAATTAATATATTAAGTTTGAGAAAGAAGCATGCATAAAAGAACAACACATAGGAATTGTGAGAAAAATCAAGAAATTTATTTAATTCTTACAAAACATGTATTACAATTTATCATCAAGATAGTACAAGGAGTCAAAACTATAATGTTGTAAAGTTTTTCTTGTTTTAGAAAGATTATAAAATGAAAGAGGTATTATAAAGATGAAAATAAGAAACAACATATGTTTTATATTGTTTGGTAAGATTATTTAATAAACATTATAGATAATAGTAGTAATTGTATATTCGAGTTTGTGTCGAGCCTATAATGTCAAGCAAACAAAAACTTGCAAGATCCAGAGCAGTACATGTCAAAAGCATACAAAAGTAGCGCAAACAACTTGGCCTCACATGACCAACATGTGGACTACCTTGCAAGCATATGGAAACATTGAGTTGATTAGATTTTGAAGATATGTAGGAACTTTAATGAATTGTAAAGGCATTGAAGTATTTAGAAGCAACCTAAACCAATGCGTTCCATGTACCTTTGTTTTGTATAAGGAAGATATGAACTTGAAAAGTACTTTTACTATGATGCTCAAAGATGCATACATCGTGTTCAGTTAAGTTGTTTGCATGTACAAATTGCCTCTAGCCTACCAAGAAGATAATAATGCACCTCACATTTTAGGAGCGATCATTGCCAATGTGCAGGGTTACTTTAGTTTGTTGTTGCGACAACCGAAGTGTAAATGTTGAATGTTTTGGGAATTTTTGCATTTGGTAATGACAAAAAAAAGTAATTAGTCGATAGTCTTCTTAGGTGGACTTGGGTGTCCATTGTTGACTAGAAAACATGTCTCACGTTCCTATACCATCATCTCATGTTGAAAACCATTAACCATTAGATATTTGTGTCGTTAACCAGTTGCGATTGTATGATTCTCTGCCCGGGTTGTTTTCCCTGATCCTCGTATACCAAAGACCTCACTATGAGTCCAATTAGATGACCTTTCTGTCTCTTTAACCATCGCTAAGCAGCCCTTGGAGTGAAACTGTTGGTCAGTGCCAATCTAGTAAACGTAAACTGAATAAAACTGCACTTTTTCACAATTATAAAATGCGGTTTCCATCCATCAACCATCTTAGCCTCTCAACGAGGCGCTACACATTCTGCATACTACTCACAACTCCCCTAAAGACTGCAATACTTTTAATCAATTGCTTCAAACCCACAATCTCAAGAATGCACTTTCACAATGGAAAGTAGTTCACTCGTTCATCACTCATAGGTGATTTGCATTTGCTACACGCAACAACTTTTCATAATAAGCTTATTCTCATGCATGTCAAGTGTGGAAGTTCAGTTGATGCTCTTGAAGTGTTTAACCATATGAAAAAATGAGACATTATTCCATGGAATATGATTAGTGGGGGTTATAGAAAAAATGGGCATCCTAATGAAGTATTAACATTGTTTCACCAAATGCAACAATTAGGTCTCCAACCCAATCAATTCACATTTTCCAGTGTGTTCCCATTTTATGCCAAAACGAGATATTTGAAACAGAGTATGGACATCCATCAAAGCATAGATGATAGAGGAATTTTGCCAAAATGTTGTAGTTGCAACTACCCTAGTAGACATGTATGCAAAATGTGAAAGTATAGACAGGACACACAAATTGTTTGACAAAATGCCTCAAAGGAATTTGATCTCACGAACTACGATGACGGTAACGGTAGGATATACACAAACTGGATTGTTGAAAAGGCTTTAGAAACTTTCAAGAGAACGCAATTGGAAAGTGTAAACCCAAATTCCACAATCTTTCCCAGCATCCTCACTGTCTGTGCCAAAATGGAAGCTTTGAAACAGGGTATGGAGATTCATCGAAGCATAATAGAATAAAGTGGAGGTCACTGGGCTCCACATTATAAAATACATTCAAATAATCATAGCTTTATTCTACATCATTAGAACCAATTCATCTAAATTCTAAAGAGATTTGTAATATATTGTGGAAAAGATAGTGATTCAAACTATAGCAGAATTGATAACCTATTCTAGTGTAGCTAGAAAGTGATTTCTTGTTTCCAACTCTTCCAAGTCAAAGAACACCAGATGTTCTTCTCCTTTAGATATTTATGAAGTGAACGAATGGAGTTTTATTTCACATCATTGTGGTGGTTAATGAATACATCAAATATGTTTGGTACTACATGAGTTTTCTCACTAAACACTAGATCCATTTCCAATGAAATCCATTCCTCTTAAATGTTGAAAGAAAATTTATCAAGTGGTAAAATGCACATAACTTATAATCATAGCTGAGGAGATTTATAAATCGTAATGGTCTAAAAATTCACTACTTTAATGATCGTGCAAGGAAAATTAAGGAAATATTATTTCTTTATTTTTTAAGCATTCAACAAAGCAAATAAAAATTATAGGGGATGACCCCACAATGCAATAGTTAGTTGTGAGCCTCCTACATGGGAGGTCTTAGGTTCGAGTCTACTTGAGCCCCATGTGTCCCACATATAAGCAATGAAGAGATAAGGTGATCCCTGGACATGGAAGACATGACGACACAAGGAGATATAAGGGTGGTAATGTTGAACAAAATATGAGGATGAGGCTCCTAAAAAATGTGTCTCACTGGTTCATAGCTCTAGTCGAAAGTGATTCGGCTTCAGTCCATTACCAACCAAAAATAAAATTGTAATAGAAAGTTGTCAAAATTAATTCGAAAGAAAAAATAAACTTGTCAAATGTCTCATTCACAACGTTGCAAGAAAGAAATAAAATTACATGTTCTCGAGAATACATTAATAATGGTTGAGTCTATTATCTAGCTCAAATTTAATGACGATCTTTATTTTGCTAAAGCTAGTCTATTGCCTTCACATTCTTCTCACATAAGACTTAAATCTAGAAGACAAGAAAAGGCACCTGTCTAGATATGTCAAAGAAAAGTCGAAGAGAATAGTTATTTGGGATATTATTGAATTGTTTCTTGTCATGAGGGGGAGTTTTCACCATAAAGTTATTTATTGTTTAAAAAATACAATGTTATCTTAATAAAAAATAATTTGGAAACAAATGTGTCAAATATTTAAAATATTAAAATAAAATTATGATATATTGTTTTGGATGGAATACTTATTTATCCTGTCAATGTTGTTATCTAGTTAGTTTTATTAAAAAAAGGAATTTTTTGGTTATTAGATATTTGAATAAATAAAATTTATGTTTGAATTTTAGGGTTATCTATGGTTATAACATTGATTTACGTGATTGCAAATAAATATGGTGCAAAAATTTAAATCAGATTTGTAGATCTAAACTTATTAATTGTGATCCTTTTGCATCATCAAACAAAGATTCATCTTGAATTCAGACCTGCAATAACAGAATAACAATTTAAAATCACTTTTGAAAGTTTACTAGGCAAAGAGGACTCTCTTTAGTGAAACACTAGGTGATTCTTTTGCACTAGTAAATAAATATCCATCTTGATATTTGGACCTAAAATAACATACTAGCAATGTTAAAATCATTTTTGAAAAGTTTACTAGTCTAGGAGGATTCTCCTTTGGTCAAACCCAAAGATAACTATTAATTAGTTTTTAGATGGTAAGAATTTATGAAAAATTGTATATGTTTTATTTACATTAACATTTTAGATATTCTTAGTGAATCATCATTAAGATGAAAATAAATTATTGTGTAGTCAATATAAATAACAATGTTTACAATAAAAAAATATGGTGAAATTGAAAAGAGAAGTGTATATGGTAAGAGCAAACACATACCTAAGAACCCTTTTGAGGATGCGTTGAACCACCATCGGGTCTTACTACAATAGTCGTCACATTGCCTAGTGTGATCCTTTTTTTTTTGTTTCATCAAATCATCAAATCCTGCATAACATTCTAAATGAGTATGTACAATCATTATGGTTATTGAATGGGTGAACATGTTATCTTACTGGGTTTTCCCATTAGTTTCAATTCACACTATAGCTATCCCAAATTCAATGTTTGGTGATGTTAACTTAGCTTGCTCCCTCAATCAGTCATACACATTTTGCACTATTCTTCTTTCCTCAACTTCATTTTTTGCCCTGCAACTTAAACAAATGTCTATGCATTCAAACAAAAAACATAAATCATGGGTCAATGCACAAATGCATGTTGTAGCCATGCACTTTGCATCTACAAATTCTCACCTCTCTAGCTTATTTTCTATTTTTTTTGTTGCATCTAACATAATTAGTGCTCATTTTCTAACATACACATTATTAATGCCTGTATATTAGGTTTTAGTGGTTTGCTAAATCTCCCTTAAAGCTTTTGCTTATGCTCAATTTTGTGATTGCTAAATTTAGAGGGGATAATATTATCTACTTATTTTTAATGCTTTATTATGTCCCTTGGCAATGTGAACCTAGGTCCCAGTTTTGGAAATTGGAGCCATAGGTGAAGAATTTGACACACATTTACAAATTTACATAAGAGGTTCCTTTTCATGACTTCATATAACTACAAATTTTACACTATAAAAACTATGAACAAAGGATGATTAATTATTTCACTTACAATTTATTTATTTTGCACCACTTCACGTATTTTTTTAAACAACTTGATCTTAAATGATAAATCATTTACTATTTTTATCCCATTAAAATCTACTTATCCATAAAACTTCTAGTCATGTCGTCAAAAGAGTCAAGACTACAATATGTTGGCTTAGATTTATTGTCCTTGAATGTCTAAGGAATGCCTCTCCAGGACCCTTCAACAACGGTTTGCCTAATATTATTGCTTGGTACATTCATTTGTTCCATCCATGAGTAAACTGTAAACATCTTCCATTGAAAGGCTCTCAAGTCTTAATCTACTAAAAGTAAAGCCTCACATTTAATCATAAATCTACTCCAATAAAATAAATGAATATAAAATCAACTATAGACATTTAATTTGATGTTTCCACCTCCTTTATTACAACACAAGTTACATTTAAAGCTAATAACAATCATACCTCCATCAATCAAAGTTGTTGTAGGACTTATCACAAAATGGCCTTGAGCAATTATCTCATCATAAATATTTCTAGCCCTTTGTTAAAATGTATGCAATCAAAAAATTAAACCACCACAAATTAAAACTTTAATTAATATAGTAAAATTGAGTATGATATATTTGAAATATTTGTTGTCTACTTCCCTTGACCAAATAATATCTCATATGTATCCCCTACCATACCTCAATACCAATAAAAAAATGAAATGGCATGACATTCTTCATATCAAACGTGAAGGGAAACTCACTCTCACAACATGCAATGAGCTCTCATTAATACCTATACCAATACAAACTATATCACGAGAAAACTATAGACAAAGACTAGTATCCATGGCATGAAAAGTCAAAAAATTATATCATATTATTCATGTAATGGAATGTAGATATTTAGATTTTTCAAAGAATCTAATTATTTCAATTAGAACGAGAAAATTCAACAAAATTGAAAATATTATTGAATAACACCTATGTCTAATTATATGTTACAATGATTATTTATACATATCAAAATTTATTGGCATCATTAACAACATAACACAAATTTTGTAGTTGAGGCAAGTCACTTGCCATGGTTTTAGTGAGTTTAACTTTGAAATTATAGTCAAACAAATCATTTATTTGTTGTGTTTTATTCTCTTTCCAACATCTAGCTTGTCACAAACAAAAGTAGAAAACATCATTAAATATTTTAAGTAATGTCATATTGTGTAACTTCTACTCTTATAATTCTTTTTTCCATCATGTTTTATTGATTGAAGCCTTGTTTCTTGCAATCAAGGTAGATTCAAATCATTCTAATCCATGATACAAAAAAAGAAAATGAATCATAAGTATGTCTTGCTAATGCATAATGTCAATAAAACCAACTTTGAGCTTTCATCTATAACTCTTATTAACAAGTAGTATAGCAAAAGGAGAAAATGAATAATAATAATTTTTTGCTAATGCATAATGTCAATAAAATTGACTTCAATCTTTCATCTATAACTCCTATTAACAAGTAGTTAGATAATTTATTATCAAAACATGTAGAAATTTAAATTGTTATATAATTGATTATGTAACATTAAAATATATTTAAATGTTACCTTTAATTTCCTGACGACGAATCTCATGAACCTCTTATAGGTGCATGTGCTAGTTATTGGTCCTTGCAAATGGAATAACAACTAGGTTCTAAAGACTCAGCTCAAAGATTAAACATCCTTACTAAACAACTACCTTTCCTTTAGCAAAGATTCATTTACTTTATCGATCAGGGACGTAAACTTGAAATAGGCCAACACTGTTTGTGCACTAAAGCTCAAATTGCAGCCATTTTACTCTAGAACTGCTGAAAAAGGAAATTCTTTGAAACAAATATGCAGAAACATGATGAATTAATACTATATTAAAACTCACAATTGAAAATAACTTAAGCAAATGTTGCTAATGACAACCATCTAGACATCGGACATAAACTACTCTGTCTACTTTGGCTGCAAGAACAGACACAGGAACTGTTTCTAGTGGCTACAGGAATACTTGAATACCAAAACAACAACTATAACAGAACAAAAATTAACTGAAGAACACGCAGGAACTACTCACCAAGTGGCCCATGTTGAATGAGTATATCCAGAACTCAAATAACAACTGATAAACTCAGAATACCATTATTTTTATTTACTTCAAATTGACTGTATACACATAAGTCTGAAAAATGAATAATATTAACTCTATGGTCGTTCTCTCTTCTTACCCCCGCAAGAAGATAAAGATGTTTATTTATAAGAAAACTTATAAAAAACTCCCAACTGATCAACCCACGTCCAAGAGGAATAAGCGAGCAAGATTAATTACACCAGAAGGAGAAGTCAACACATAAATGTAGAATGACAACAATTGTTTTGTTGCTGAGAAAATATAGCGTAACTTCCTTCCCAGATTTATGTTCCATTAGGAACAATAACGAATGCTCCACAGATCGCTCCGCTGAGGAAGCGGTCAATTGGTTAAGAACTTCTTCAATTCTGCTCCACTTTGACTGGGTCTGTATCCAGCGACATATTGACGCTTTTTTAAACCACGAGCTTAGTCATCTTTTCATCTTAGCTGACCCTGCATCATGGCGTTAAAGTGTACAAAAACATGTGTATCTATTGATGTTAGCATAGAATAAATTAAACCATATTAATTTAGATAATTTGCATAGATTAACTATATAAAGATCATTAGTCAACAACCCTAAGTATAGGATAAATCAAGTCCAGAAATACTAGCAAAAGACATTAACAAGGAAAGTCCTATGACCCATACATTACCCAAACATATTATCAAAGCAAGAGTTTTATGACAAGATTTGACAAAATGGAGCCATTATTTTGGCTCATCATTACCCCCCAACCTATCTTCTCGTTGGTCCTCCAACAACAGGAAAGTTTATAATCCTTGCATTAATTATGAAATTGTCGAGGGTAACCTCTCTAGATCCTACTGTAGCCAAGCTCCAATAAAATCCTTTCATCTTCTCCAACCATGTCCACCTGGTGCGTTCTGTTGCTTCATTATAAGGTGGGTCAACTGGTCGTGTAAACTCTGCCCTCGCACTTTGCACATCCTTTGCTTTAGGGTATTTTCCCCTATCTACTGGCAACCCTTTTACCTCTACAATCCTCTCTTCTGTAGCAACAACTCTCAACCCTTTCACCTGAGTTTCCCCATCTAGAAAATATGTGGGTAAATTCTCTTGTAATATCTTCATTGAACTTTGTTATCTTCAGAAAATAATCTAGCTAATCGCTATTTCGGAATTCAGGTTCACAAACCTGATCTTGCATGAGGACATCATGCACCGTAGGCTCATGGCAAATTGGCAAACCACCCATTGCAACATTGATACTCAAAACTCACCACTTGCATGAATATACTCGTCTAGACTCTGCAAATAAACTCTGCAAATTCTCACAAGAAAATACGTTCTAGTTGCAAATAACTCAGCCACAAATTCAAAATAATGAAAGGCAAGCAAAGAGAAATGGCGGTGGTAGAAGGTATAGCAATAAAATCATAGTACATAATATCACACCAAAGGGAAATAATTTGAAATTTAAACTTTATTTGAAATTACATAAGAATTATCATACTTTCCCCCCAACCTAAGGTGTAATAGGTGTCCACACATGCGAAAAATGACTAAAAAGAATACTATGCAAATTTCATTATTATATAATATATGGTTTAATAAAGTATGCAAAAATAAATAAATACACACAAGCATACCTGTTATTGTGCCATAATGACAACAATTGGGGAAAATCCATCATGCATGATGTAGATCCGCTATATATGGCAAGAGAAGTGGCAAAATGAATGACATGAAATGGTATGGAAGAGTGATTAGTGAGTACGAAGATGGAATATTTATTGTGAAGAAGGGTACTTACATAACATACGGAAGTATTTATTATGATCTTGCAAGGCAAGAAAATTAGGAAGAGGGTGGGACGACAAGGCCGCCTTCTTTTGCTGCAGGAATCCCGAAACCTTCCAAAATAGTGAATTGTTGCAGAAACTCCTCTTTGGAAAGCGACTTATGATAGAGGTGCAAACAATGACCATTAACTAACAATTTCAATTTTATAGGATCGATAGTGGTCAATCATACTGCACCATTTGGAAATGTTTCAATCACCTCATAAGGCCCTAACCAGGGCATCTGCAGTTTGCCCAAATTATCCTTATACTTGGAGTCATACAGAAGGGCCCAATCTCTTGGGTTGAATTCTTTGTCATTGATATATTTATTATGTCATTTTATGCATTGATTCCGAATTGTTTCAGTGTGCTGCAAGGCGGACTTCCTAATTTCATCTAAGGCATTAAGCTGCAAGATCCTATCCCGCTGAGCTGCAGAGAGAGTCATATCCAAGGCTATGGTTGTTCTAAGTGTTTTATGCTCAAATTCCACATGCATCATAACTAATTTCCCATACACCATCTCAAAGGGTGTAAAACCTATTATCGTTTTCCATGTAGTCCTATATGCCCAAACTGCTTCAAGCAACTTATTAGACCAATCCTTTCGATGAAGGGCTACTGTTTTGGTCATTATATATTCAATCTCCCTGTTGGTGATTTTAGCTTATCCATTGGCTTGAGGATGGTAGGGGTTGACTTTCTATACCTTATATTATATTCAATGACCAAGGCTGTAATCAAAGTGGAAATAAATTGTGCCCCTTGATTAGTCACTATTTTCCTCGGAACTCCATATCTTGTAAAGATTTCCTCATACAAAAATTAAGGTACCTTGTTATCTCTGGAATGCTTGAATGCTTTTACCTCGACCCATTTTGTAATATAGATAATACACACTATAATTTATGATCTACCATTTGAAGGTGGATCAATTGGCCCAACAAAATCTAACCCCCATTTGTCAAATGGTGTAACAACTACCTGTGGGTGCAAAGGTATCTCATCAGACCGAGTAGGTCTACCCATCCTCTGACATCTATCACACTTTTTGGTATACTTGAATGCATCTTTATGCAAAGTTGGCCAATAATAACCTGTATTCAGGATCTTTATAGTTGTTCTCTTGACAACAAAGTGTCCTCCACAAAGCTCATCATGACAAACATGAAGGATATCATAAGTTTCATCTTCTTGAACAAAACACCTCACAACTTGATTTGGTCCTATATAGAATAAGCAATCTGCTATCCATGAAAAATTGAAACTCTTTTCTACAAGTAACCTTCTTTCTTTGGGTGAGAAATAAGGAGGAATTTTGTTAGCTACTAGGTAATTAGCTATGTCTGCATACCATGGAATGTGCACATTAATTGAAAACAAATGCTCATCTAGGAAGGAATCATCAATGGTTGCAGGATCATCCATTGTTTGAATTCTGGACATAAATTATGCTACAACATTTTCCTTATCTGGCTTGTCAATGATAGTGATGTCAAATTCTTGAATCAACAATAACCATCGTGCCAATCTGCCAGAAATAGAACTTTTATTCATAAGGTATTTGATGGTTGCATGATCAGTATGCACAAATATCAGATAGTCAGTGATGTAGTGTCTAAACTTGTTGAGGGCATAGATAATAGCTAACATTTTCTTTTCTGTGACAGTATAATTTAATTCAGGTCCCTGCAGATTTTTGCTGATATAATAAATTGCATTCTCTAAAATTCCTTGTTTTTGTCCCAAGACTTCTCCAATTGCAAGATCAAATGCATCCGTGTGAATGTGAAAAGGGATAGACCAATCAGGTCCTTAAAGCATAGGAGCTTGGGTTAGAGCTCCCTTGAGTTTGGAAAATGCTTCTTCACATGCTAGTGTCCATTCAGATTCAACCTCTTTTGTCAAGAGAGAATATAGAGGTCCTGCCATCTTACTAAAGTCATTTATAAATCTTCTATAGTACCTTGCATGGCGTAAGAAAATTCTCACATCCTTTTGTTTTGCAGGGGCAGGGAGGATAATTATTGCCTCAATTTTGGCAGGGTTAAATTGAATACCCTCCTGAGAATTACGATGTCCCAATACTATCCTTCTTGCATCATCATGAAGCATTTCTCACTATTTAGGGACAAATTATGATCCTCACACCGCTGCAACACTTTGCTAATATTTTGCAATGCTTTCTCAAAAGTAACCCCATAAGCAGTGAAATCGTCCATATACATGTCCATCCACTAAGGTTGTCTAATTGGCTTACAATCTTCTCTGATATAAATCCTATGAGTACACAATTTAGGATCTAATCCCTTCATATCATGATAATCCCATGCAAAGGCATGTTTATGGGTCTTGAGTAGTTCTATCAAGGACAGTCTTTGGTCTGATGTAAGCTGACTATTGATATTTAGATATTTTCCTAAAGTAACCTCTACTTGAGTAGTTGATTCATTTTGAGATACTTCAGGTAAACAAGGGGTTTGGATTTCCTGCAGCTGCAAGGTATGAAATATTTATGTGGTTGTAGGAGAATCCAAAGAACTGCTAGATGGAAGGAGAGTATACAAAGGGCATGTTGGCATACCATGTAACTGCTGACTTGTACCATAATGATTTTCTATGATATTAGAGAGTACCTTATCATCTTCCTGGAGTTCCATGAATGGTTCCCTAGCCAACATCATAAGTTGCTAAACATAATTGAGTTCCTCTACTTCTTCTCCTACATATGACCATACTACTTGCTCTTGATCAAGTTGTGGTTGTGCAGGAGAATAAAGTGCAAGTGTTTTAGTTATGGTACCATCTGAAATGGTCATATCCCCTTATCTACACCCTATACATGCATCAGTTGTAGCAAGCCAAGGTATTCCCAAAATGATTGGATATCCCCCCAATGTTGCCTTAGGAGAGAGTACCATAAAATTAGCTGGATATTCCCAAGTGATGCTCTGCAAAAAGGATTAGAAAATATGTTCGATGACAACACACACAAGAGCACAAGAAACAAACGTTAGTGTTAGCAACAAAAGATTATCCTAAACAGGCATATCAAGAGAGATATCAAGCATGAAATAGAAAGTATACAAACATAGAATAGATAAAATACACTCCTCCAAATGTTAATCATGATGCTCATAGTTGCTCCTCCCTTGTTCCTCTCCTCTTCAAGTTCCACATGAGTGTAGCTCTCAAATTTTACCACTAGCCATGGATGCCATATGGAGATTCAAGATGGTTGAATATGATAAGCAAATGCTATGCAAGTGTAGATAGTGATGCTATGAAAAAGCTCTATGCTAATACCAGTATAACAACAATACTCTAATGCTTCCTTATTTGCTTGAGGAGAAGGGTTCTATTTATAGAAGAAATGGGGAAATGAAGGGTTAAGATTGAACAATCTTAATAAGGGTTAGGATTGAAAGATATTCATTCCATGTGAGACTTTCAACCCAATCCCATGTTGACAAGTGTCACCATGAGGAGGCTTGAGAGGAGAGATGAGAAGCATTAAATGCTTGAGGGGACATGATGGTTACCTTGGGGGGTTGGGTTAGGGTTAGGTTAATGGATATTCCTTTTATCCAAGGGATAAATGAATGTGCAAGGGTTAAATGGTTACCTTAGTCAAAGAAATAAATGATTTGAAGAGACTCATGAGTCAAAAGGATGGTTAAGTTAGAGGAAAGTCTCTAACCAAAGGTAAAAGGTGAGTTAACCATAAATGGTTATGTAAGAGCCTTTAATGGTTTGGAAGACTTTAGAGGTTAACCATTTGAAGACATAAAGCCTTTAATGGTTATTGAAGACTTTGGAGGTTTTTGAGAAGTGACTTCCTTTTATTTAGGAATGTGACAATGATTAGGATATGATTAGACTAATTAGAAGGAGTTAGAAGAATCTAGAAGGAATTTAGGCATGCAAGTGGATTTTGTAGGAGAATGCAAGTGGGAAGAATTTTGGGATTTTCAATTGAAATAAAATCACAAATGGTGTAATTTGCATTTGGATAGATATTTAAATAAATATTAATTTATTTAAATGTGAATGTGAATTTTGGATTTTATTTAAATAAATCTTAATTTATTTACATGAGAAAAAGGAAGATAAAGTAGTAAATGCTTGAAGACTTTGAGGGAAACCATTAAAGGCTTAAGAAGACTCTAGAAGGAAGCCATTAAGTTTGAAGACTTTAAGGGAAACCATTAAATGTTTCAAGTGGGTGAGAATAAATAGGATTTTAAATAAATAATTTATTTATTTAAAATAGTTGTGCAACTTGCATATGTAGGAAAATACAAGTGGGTGGAGGATAAAGGTGATTTAAATAAATGTTAATTTATTTAAATGCAAGAGATGGGATTTTGGGGGATTTAAATAAATATTAATTTATTTAAATGTGAGAGAAGATTTTAATTCAACAAATATGATTTATTTATTTATTTAATGGTCTAAATTTGGTTAGGTGAATTAAATCAAATAAATTGAATAATTTATTTAATTAATAGGAGAAGAGGGTTAAGATGAATTAATTAAATATTAATCTAGTTAATTATTGATTGATTGATGGTTAAATAATCAAATAAATACTAAATATTCATTTAATTAAGTGGACAGATTTATGTGACTACACCAAGAATCTAATGTAACAATAACATTCTCAACTATACCATCAAGCCGAACAGTGGAGCAATGTGCAAGCTGCAGGACTGTTGGAGTAGACCAAAGACTATTGATACTGAGTTGCTGCATGACATCCTTGGTCATAACATTTATAGCTGCTCCTAAATCTATAAATGCATTCCTAATTTGAGTTCCATTGATGACTACTTTCAAAATAGGACTGCATGGGTTAGAATACTTAGGGACTGTAACTTTTCCTAACATAATATCTGCCAGTTGTCCCATTACCTGGACTATTTGTGGGTCCTTTTTTCTTACATCCATGTTTCTTTAAACATGCCTCTTTGATAGCTTTACCATATATGGGAATATTCTCAATAGCTTGGAACAGTGGAATCTTTACACATATATGTTTTAATTGATCAATAAGATCAAAAGTTATGTCATCCTGCTGCCTAGTCACTTCTACCTGCAATCTTTGTGGAAATGGTGGTGTTCTGACAGTGTCTAAAGTTTCAGATTGAGGTTTTTGTTTAGGATCTATAGGCTGGTCAGGTGCAGTATCTTGTGCAATCTCCTCAGATGGTAATTCAGTTATAAATGGAGGAGATGGGGCAGGTAAGGTTGTTCCTGACTGTAAGTGAATATCACTTATACTGAGAGAGTATGCAGGATATTGATTAGGATCAGCTGAATAAACTTGTTGTTGTTGTTGAAGTTTATGATTAGGATTTGGCATAGGCTGTATTGGCAGTTGAGTTGACTTGGGTGGAGTAGCATTAGCAGTTGGTGGCATTAAAGTTGGTTGTTGGGACTTTTGTGGTGGCTGCAGGAAACCAAAGGATTGGTTTGACCATTGTTGACCTCCCCTCCATTGAGGTGACTATTGCCAGTTA
Source organism: Cryptomeria japonica (assembly GCF_030272615.1). Taxonomy (NCBI): domain Eukaryota; kingdom Viridiplantae; phylum Streptophyta; class Pinopsida; order Cupressales; family Cupressaceae; genus Cryptomeria; species Cryptomeria japonica. Next base: position 83,624,320 of record NC_081408.1, on the reverse strand, counting down.
CCCTGAGGTTGTGACTAATTCCCTTGTGGTTGTTGCCACTATAAGGAAGGGTTTTGATAATTGGGCCAAGGATTTTGGGAGTTATTCCAAGACTGAGGAGTATAATTCCCAAAATTCTGAGAATATGGAGGTTGCTACTGATTGTTTTGTGCATTTCCATAAAAACCAAAAAAAGACAATGGATCTTGTGGCATACCTTGTCTTGGGAGCCATGGCCTTCATTGTGAAATATAGAAGAGTTGATCATCATCTCCATAAACTAGCTTGAAATATGGAGGAGTCGACTGACTGTCAAATTTAGCAAGTAGCTTACATTTGCAGTCCTTCTTTTGCCTACAATGAGGACAAAATTCATAAAGCACTGCCTCTGCTTCCTCATGCTTCTTCTTTGCTTGAAGTGTATCCAATTGAGTAGCCATGTTATTAATAATATCCTCCCTAAAATCCTTTAGCAGATGAGTTATCTCCATCCTTGAAACAGTTGTAGATGCTTTTCTACTTAAGATCCAGGCCTATAATATCTACCTTTCTTGGCAGAAGCCCGAGAGTATTTTTGACAAATCTTCTTGATGTCATCCCATTGAGTTTGAGTAATATCTCCTCCTCCCATGAGGTCTAAAGATTCAACATAGTCCTCATTGATTCCCCTTAGAAAAATTAATTTCAAGGATTCTTCACTCAAGGTATTGTGTTTAGATTTCTTGACACTGAACATAAACCTCTCAAGATAATCTTCCAAACTTTCATCTTCTTTTTGTGTCATCTGAAAGATATCTTCACCATGTCGATCAATTCCTCTGTAGTAATCTTTATACTTTTCCAAGAACTTTTCCTTCATTTCATCCTAGGTAGTTATTACATCTCTACCTAAACTCATAAACCACCTAAGAGCAACTTCTTTTAGAGTACCAGGAAATAGCTTGAGTTTATGGGCATCTGTGGTATAATCATAACTTTTGCAGAGAATATCAAATTCGAATAGAAAGGTATATGGGTCTTTTGTGACCAAGACATAGAACTTTGGAAGGGAGGAGGCTGGTATATTCTTCAAATTTACATTATCATGCAGGTCTGGAATAGGGAATTCAAATGTTGGGTTCATAGGCGGAGGTGGAGGCCCTCCTCCACCTCCTAGAGGATTTCCTGCCATTGGTCCTTGATAAAGAACCAAAGGTAAAATATTCGGTTCAGGGGGTTCGTTCAAGAAATCAAGGTCTCCTTTTGATAAATAAAAAACACCTTGATTTCTAGCTCGCTCAAAGGCTTCAGCAAAAGGATTTATACCTGGGTCTTGATTTGAGTTTATTTCAAGAGAAATATGCAATGGAAGAAATCTTCCTAATGCATCTCTTCTTCTTATATGCATACAAATTTTATAAATGAATGCTAAGAACTAAATCTGAAACAAACTGAAAGATTTTAAAACTAACAGCTACAACAGGTTCTTAATTTGGCACCATCCCCGACAACGACACCAAAAATGTTGGTCCTCGCAGTTGGAATAATGACTAGGTTCTAAAGACTTGGCTCAAAGATTAAACATCCTTACTGAACAACTACCTTTCCTTTAGCAAAGATTCATTTACTTTATCGACCAGGGATGTAAACTTGAAATAGGCTAGCACTGTCTATGCACTAAAGCTCAAATTGCAGCCATTTTACTCTACTGCTGAAAAAGGAAATACTCTGAAACAAATATGCAAAAACATTATGAATTAATACTATATTAAAACTCACAATTGAAAATAACTTAAGCAAATACTGCTAATGACAACGTTATGGACAACGGACAGGAGCTACTCTACCTGCTTTGGCTGCAGGAACAGACACAAGAACTGTTTCTAGTGGCTATAGGAACAATTGAATATGAAAACAATAACTATAACAGAACGAAAATTAACTAAAGAACATGCAAGAACTACTCATGAAGTGGGGCCCCTTGAATGAGTATATCCAGAACTCGGATAACAACTGATAAACTCAGAATACCATTATTTTTATTTACTTCAAATTGACTGCATACACATAAGTCTGAAAAACTGAATAGTACTAACTCTATGGTCGTTCTCTCTTCTTACTCCTGCAAGAAGATAGAGACCTTTATTTACAAGAAAACTTATAACAAACTCCTAACTGATCGACCCACATCCCAGAGGAATAGGCGAGCAAGATTAATTACTCTAGAAGAAGAAGTCAACACATAAATGCAAAACAACAACAATTGTTCTACTGTTGAGAAAATATAGCATAACTTCCTTCCTGGATTTATGTTCCATCAAGAACAATCATGAATGCTCCACAGATCGCTCTGTTGAGGAAGCAGTCAATTGGTTAAGACCTTCTTTAATGTGCTCCACTTTGACTAGGTCTGCATCCAACAACATATTGACGTGTCTTTAAACCACGAGCTTAGTCATCTTTTCATCTTAGCTGACCCTACAACATGGCATTAATGTGTACAAAAACATGTGTATCTATTGATGTTAACATAGCATAAATTAAACCATATTAATTTAGATAATTTGCATAGATTAATTTAGATAATTTTCATAGATTAATTATACAAAGATCATTAGTCAACAACCTTAGGTATAGGATAAATCAAGTCCAGAAATAGTAGAAAAAGACATCAACAAGGAAAGTCCTATGACCCATACATTACACCAACATATTATCAAAGCAAGATTTTTATGACAAGATTTGACAAAATGGAGCCATTATTAGTGTTATTGAATGTAAACAATGAATGAATTGAATTACTAAAAATGGATCTATAAATGACATTTCACAAAGTTGAATTATAAGTATAAATGTAAAAGTATATGTATATTGAAAGAAAGGAAAGGATTTGGTTTTACCATGAGTAATGGGCCATCGACATTTCATCGTTTCATAACCATTGTACAAAAAGCTCTATTTGATTTGAAGAGAGTTGCACGTTTAGGTATAATGTTTTTAGTAATGCAGTTTTTGTGTGCTAAGTCCATGCATGCATAATTTACAACAATAAGGAGTAAGTTGCGCTGTGAAATTACAAGCAAAATGTGTATTTTTGAAAATGCTAGAGAGAAATTGTACCAACCATAATTTGAAGATGGCCATTGGAGTTTTGGATTTTTGTTCGACACCTCAAACTCATTATTATTATCTTTGTCAAAAACCAAACCATTGTTAAGTTCAGTTTTGACTGTTTGAATCAAACTATGTCTTATGTTAGAATAGTTTTGAATGTTATCAGCAGGAGGGAATTTATCATAGTCACTTCTTGTGAAGATGATGACCTTAAAGTAGGACAGTTGTATGTATTTGAAGAGAAGGAAATCTCTAGTATCCAAGTTGTGGTCAGTGACAAATTGATTCCAACCATGGTGAAATTCTAGTTTGTTGTCTGCACCAACCAATTGGACTTCCCATTCAACAACAACTTGAATTGGCATATTGCAGACTTAAGGTTTTCTTTGCACGACACATTGAGATCCTCTTCACACTATAATTCTTTAGGCTTTGTTCTTGGAATTGATTGAAATACTTAAGTTTCTTCTCGATATATTTACTTTTGGGTGGATAGGCATTAATGACAAGCGTACTTCCCAGAACAACTTTCCCTTTTTGACTTGCTTTTCCAATAACACCCAAAAACCTTCTAAAGAATCGAAAAACCTTATGCTCCAAATTTCAACGGAGGTATAAGCTTTTTCATTCAATTCCCCCCCTTAGTCCAGCAAGAAAATTCAACTTTTGGAGGAAGCAACACCATTAGCCAGTGCCAAGACAACTTCTATATTCTGCTCGATCTTTTCGTCAGATTTATTTACTCACATCTTTTTCATATTTTCCTTCTCAAGGTTAATGTCCACTTTCTTTGTCAATTTAAAATACATACCTAATATGTTTATGCAATCTCCTGCCAAATGCCCTACTTTGTTGCAACTATAGAACACTGGACCCCTCTGATGATGATTCCCATACCTTTTGTTACTTTTAGACCTCTATATGCTTTGAATTCAAATGATTTATGTCCATATCTATTACAATAGTAGCATATTCCATGTAATGATTGTCTAACATTTGTATTCTTGTAACCATTCCAAATCATCCTAGTCCTACACTCATTTGCTTTATGCCCAAACTTGTTGCACGAATAACATCTTATCAATTTAGGATAATTTCTTATCTGACTTCTACACTCACTAGCATTGTGTCCATATCTATTGCAAGTAATACAATTAGCCTTAAAGGTGTACCTATTAGAAACCAGAGGAGACTTCCGCACATTCTGAACTGGAGGATCAATGTTCTTCTATTTCCCTTTTGAACATTCTCCTTCTTCACATCCCAAGCCTTCTTTGCCCTTTCTTTGTTTCAAAACACTAAGTACAACATCAAGAACTTCCATTATACCTTTTAGCTTTAGGCCTTTATCAAACTGCTCCTTTGCCTCCTTCAATTCCTTTCTCAACTTATGCACCTTTTTCTCAAGTTCAGTGCAATTCTCTATTTTTTTGTATAGCTTTGTATCAAGATCATTCATTTTCTTTCTTTCTTCATCCAACAAATTTCTCAAGTGAGCAATCTTATCTTCAAATTTCTTCAATTTAAATATGCTCTCATCTAGATTTGCAAGAGAAAATCTTAGTTCTCCTTCCATGTCAACTACACCTTCACATTCATAGTCACTCTTTTCCATGACATCCATGACATCCATATCATTCAATTATTTTTCAAACATAGTGTTCAAAGCTCCCGATCTACCTCAAGTGCTTACGCTTGCTCAATAGGAACCAAGCTCTAATACCAATTGTTGAACACACACCGAATGCTGAGAGCGGGGGCGAATCAACATTAATTAAAATTTCAAATTGCAATCTTACATTAACTAGTTTATCTTAGATGAGCACATCAAGTAGCTTTAAACAAAAACATCATAAATCATCCATACATGAACACCAATGTTTTATACCTGGAAAACCCGAACTGGGAAAAACCACGACAAGTGTTAACTCACAAAATTAATTCACTATATAAAAATGTTTATAAAAAGGGAGATCATTGCTTTGGACTTGTTGTCCAAGGCTAACTTCTCTTGGGGCAAGATACAAATATGGACTTGTACACCGAAGCTAACTACAATAGGGCAAGATACAAATTTACAATGTTAAAAAAAAAGAGTTGTATGCACAAAAGCATCTTTGTATGTTGATCACAGTTCCAAATATAGCACAAATCAGGTCAGACAAAATATCTGGAACATCGAGTCTTTGGATTACTGACCTTATACCAATTGATATCTCTACATCACTCACATTGCCATCCTTATATTAGGTTGCACAATCAATCATTGTTGAATTTCACATTCACACATAAATAAATATATTGCATCTACCCTACATTTGCACATATATACTAATCCAAATAATCATAGATTCACCAAGTCGACCACAAAAGAGATTGTAACGTGTATGCAGGCTTCTGACCCAAAATATACAATCATACCCAAAATGTGAAATGTATGATCTTAATCTAGATCAAAACTGAAACCAACTGAAATACTTTGGACCAAAAAGAACAACTACATCATTAACAAATACCTGAAAGAGTCTTTCGGTGAACTCCAACAACACAATCTATACACAAAACTCTTCCAAATAAAAACATGAACACTCTGGATCAAAACACAACTTCCAGACTTAAAACACTATTTTCAATCTACTCTCAGATTTCAAACTACTTTTGGATCAAAGGGGATGGCATTAATGACAGGACAAAGGCATATTTGTAACAATGAACTCTCATATTTAGTGAAGAACGCTATAGGAGGAGGTGTTGGAGCAATGTTGGCTATCATGGGTTGTAAAGTTGGAGGGGTTACCACCACTGGATTATTAACATCTTGAGAAGGATTTGGGGAGGAAGATCTCGCGTCTTTGGAATTCCCTTTATCGAAATGAACCTTTCTATGCCAGGAAAGTTCAAAGAAGTCTCCCTTCTTGGGAGTTGATCTAAGCACCTGTTGATACCTTTCTGGAGAGAAAGACAATATATGTTCTAGGTTTCATGTTCCATGACCCTCCTTCTAGCGCCAGGTTTGTTGACGGTAGAGTTAGCACAACCAAGGACAAGATATCTGCAATGAAACCTCTCTCTTGAAAAGAACTCAAATTATGCTCCAAGGTTTCAAAAGGCTAGGTCTTAGGTACCCAAGATAGTTCAGTGGGAACAAATGTGTTGTAAACAAGGGGGCTACTAGTTTTTAAACCTAGAAAATATAATTATCCTTCCCTAACATGCAATTTTTTTTGTATTTTTGAAAATATGTATGAATGAAATGTGAATCTAGAATAATGATTTATGCTAATTACTCTATACTAACTGAAATTATAAAAAAAAATGCAAAAATATGTAGGGTTTAGAAATGATTGCTTTAATAAAATAGTGAAGCCTTAACGGACAATGTGAAACAATGAATGATCTGAGCATGGAAGGTAAAACCACAACAGTAAACCACACACATATAAATCAGGTTAACACAATTTATACAAACATGGTGCAATCATCATAGGAACACACAATGCCATAATCATTTTTAGAACCCATCAAATTGCACAACCAAATTGAATGTGCACATGAAAGACAACATTCCTAATATGCTTCCAAACAAATGTGGTAGCTACTCTATCCATCACTTTAAATCACCAAATGATCAACAATTCCAACTATGTAAGTTATTTGAATTTTTAAGCACAAAACTAAGATACTAGAACATGAATAAACTTCATCCACATTGAACAAAATTTTAGCAGAAGAAGTTACACCAAAATTGCATTAATATCTCAATAAATGTCTATTCCAAAAATCCAACCCCTATTACAAACAATGGATGGGTTTATATAGAGTTTAGAACTAAAAATATCCAAGCTTGAAAATAGTATTTTTGGGCGAAATTAACCCTTGAATTCACATAAAACTGCCTAAAAACTAAAAGAAAAACACGTATAAACTGAAGCTTAAGCTTCCTAAACTCTATCTAGCACCTAAACAAATGATTTGGGTGGTTGAATCCATGCAAAAGAAGTGTTAAATCCATCGTTGTGAATTGCTAGATGCCATCTATAATCTACCTGCGGGATGCACAAAACGGTTCTACTACTGATCTATCTTCTGGGAGTTAACTGGAGGTTCTTGGCCTAGAAAACAATAAATATAAATTTATTTTCTTTTCAAATCTGACCCCACTACACTAGGAGCTTTGAGTTGGAAACTGAAGTCTAAAATTTAGCTATTTTTGGAAATTATATCGTACAAGCTGAATTTAAATTTCAGAGGGAAAATGTTGTTCAAAACTCTGCAAAACTTCTTGCAATTATTGTACATCTAGAGTCTTTGTGTACTTCAAATTTATTATTAGATTCTTGACAAAAGACTGAGACTTCTTACTGGTGTCAACTAACTAAGCCAGTTTCGCTTGCATTGCCTCTAGATGCTTCTTTGTTGCCATAATTTCTTCAATTATTCATGAAGAACAATTATTATACATTTTATCTTTAAACACCTGAATGACCTTCATAGCAGGCCCCTCATTTACAATGCATTGGTTTTTATTGAACTATCTTGCACAACTAAGACCTAGCCTTCCAGACAAGAGAGGTGTTTCATTGCAGATCTCCTCTCGTTAGCTATGCTAACACCATTATCAACACTTCCTTTCTACAAACTTAGGTAATTTAAATGGTGTATGTGCATTGAATGGGAGTATTAACTCTCTAGGAGGTAGATACTGATAGATACACAAAACAAAGGGATCAAGTTATTGCTTAAGTTATTGTCAACTGAGACTAGCAAGTCAACATCAAATTAGAGAACAAAGCAACCAAAGTGCAAAAGACCTCTAAGGGTTTTTTGGACTAAGATGAAAGAAAATCTTATCAAATATGCATGATAAACCCCAATTTTATAAGAGTTCTACCAAGTGGCATGAAATGTCAACATAATAGACTAAACTCTAATCTTGGTTATTTACACAAAATTATTGCGTTTTTTTCTCATTCTATTTGGCTGTGTATCTTGTTAATCTAATTAATATGTGTAATGTCCCCTTCTCATTAGTTTGCAGACATTTACGGGATTTACCTATCACTTGACTCTCGTAGGCCAAGGAGATTGATTAGGGAGTCGACTTGCAGTGATTTACGACTTCACATTTTGTGTCTACTTGATTTTATGGCGAAATAAGGAGATTACACATATTGTGAGACATGTGCACTTTAATTATAATATAATAATATTTTAAAAGTGCAATTAAATTAATATGTGTAATAAAATAATAAAGTGTGACAAAAGGATAAGAAGAGAATCTTCTAGAAGGAATCAATTGATTGGATGTAAAAATAATAAATAGAGGTTGGATCAAAGTTGATCATCAATTGTTTTGGATATTTTATCTTGTGATGACTTGTGGACCCAAGGGTTTTTGCAGACAATCATTTGGGAATGAAAAATCCCTATGATTCGCATAACTGAGGAAGTGAAAGATCTTTCGAGGGGTTGCAGCTAAGAGTGGGAGACAATTCAATCTTCCATATTGAGCTTACTGAAGTGTTGCTTCATTGTCATGGTGGTAGGAGTTCATGGTATTTTCAAAATAGCATATTGGAAGTCCTAATACCATCGATTTATTTTAGGAGGGAAGGTGATCTTCATCTAAGATCATTGGAGGAGCTAATTTGGTGAAAGTTGATAAGAAATACAGGTCTGAACCAAAATCGGGTTTCACCTTTATACCCACAATTTTGTTTCCTCTTCATCATTTGAGCATAAAATTATACAAAGGAAGACAATGATAGCATTGGAGGAGAAGGGTGAAACCTTTGGAGGTGTTTTGAAGGAGCTTTGAAGGTGAATTCAGTGGCAAGATAAGTCTGAAGCAAAATCGTATCAAATTGCCATTCCTAACTGTTGAAAATAGGAACCACTGATTCACCCCCCTCTTAGTGGTACTCTGTGTTCAACAATTGGTATCAAAGCCTAGGTTATCAATTGATTAAAGCTTGGGTAGAGTCTGGACTTAGAACACAATGGCAAGAAATGAGTCTGCTTCCTCAAAACCCCCCATGTTTGATGGATCCAACTATGCCTTCTAAAGAAGAAGAATGGAGACCTATATTTCCTCCCTAGGTTTTGATGTGTAGATGACTGTCAAGAATGGGTATATTGTCCCTAGTGTTCCTCCCACTGATTCGGATGCCAAGAAGGAGTATGAGAATAATGCAAAGGCTAAACATGCTATCTTGAGTGGGTTGTCTAATAATGAGTTTGTCTAGGTCATGCACTGTGCATCCACCGAGAAGACTTAAGATAAAATACAAAGGTTATTTGAAGGAGATACAAAAGTCAAAGAGGCCAAGTTGCAAGCACTAAGGGGTTAGCTAAAAGGCATCAAGATGAAGGATGAAGAAAATATTGCAGACTACCTTCACAAATTTGATAAAACTATGAACACCATTAGAGGACTTGGAGAAGAAATTGCAGATGAGATTCTTGTCAAGAAGGTACTTATATCTCTTGCACTTAAGTATGATACTAAGGTGTTTGCCATAGAAGAAGCTAAGGATCTAAAGACCTTCGCAATGGATGAGTTATTTGTCTCACTTACAACATATGAAATGATAACAACTGGTGATACATCCTCAAGGAAAGAGGCAACATTCAATTCCACCAAGAAGGGAAAATAAGTGGTTGCTCACAAAGGATCCAATGAAGACTCTGATGCAGAGGTAGCAAACTTTGCTAGAAATATCAAAAGAGGATCCGACAAGTATAAAGGAAAGTTACCACTTAAATGTTTCAACTGTGGTAAAGTTGGACACTTTGCTGCAAAATATCACAATGAAACCGGTGGAGATGAGTCAAGAAGCTTTAGCAGATTTGCTGGTAAAGACAAAGAAAGAAATGTCTACCAGCAAGGAAGAAGAGGCTACCGGAAGTAGAACAATCTATATACTATTGAGGATGATGCCATAGACGAAGAAAGTGCATCAGAAGATGACTACCATGAGAATGACAGAGAAGTAAATCTCTTTATGGCACTTGATGAATCGGTTGGTGAAGATGAGGAAGAAGAGGATATTGAGGTTGAAGTGGATTTAGGAGGAGAGCTCATAAGTGCTCTTGAGGAGCTGAGCAAAACAAGAAGAGAACTCAAGAAGGTCAAGCTTGCTGCAATAGATGGACAAGGTCTCTTGAAGCAATCCCTGGATGAGTCCAGTCAAGTTATATTTGAATTGAAATTGCAGCTGGAAGAAATTAAGAGGATATGCAAAGTTACATCCTATGATATAATGAAGAAGGAAAAGGAGCATCAAGATCTGAAAGCAAAAATAATGAATCTCAGAAAGGAGATTGAAGAAAGTAAGGAAGAAATAAAAGTAAGAAGCAAATATGAAGGCAACACCGAAGCCTTAGATAAGATGTTGAGCAAACAGAAGCAATCCAAAGCTACTGGTGGCTTAGGATTTGAAGAAGGTCAAATTTCAAATAGCAAAGACACATCTGGTAAGGAGATACAGTTCACCTTTTCAAATGGAGGTGAAGAGAAGAAGACATTCACTGTAAGCAAGGATACCGGTAAAAAGACATATGCAGATGTTGTTGGAAATCGCCACACAAACCGGTATACACAAGAAATGAATCGAAGGCCACACTCATTGTACTGACATGTAGATCCCAGGAGAAATGCAAGAGTTGACCATGAAGGATTCATCAGAGTCAAAAGCATAAACGGAAGACCCCCGATGAGGTAGTCCTTTGCAGGACCAAGGCAACCTAATCGGTATGTTTCAAACTTTCATGGTTATTGTTACCAGTGTAACAAATTTGGGCATAGAATAGCTGACTGTAGATTAACCAATAAGCCCTCTATGAGTTATGAAAGTAGAAATCCTTTTAATGCACTCTATGATATGAATGTTGTCTATTATCAGTGCAATGGATATGGTCATAGGAGTTTTGAATGTAGGAATAATAAATCGTTACCCTACAATAATTTCAAAGATCCATCTTTAAATAAAAATGTGAAATGCTATAACTTTCAAGGGTTTGGACATATAGCAAAGTTTTGTAAAAATAGGAAGATCAAGCAGAAGAAGACAAACCTTGATCAAGAACCGGTAGTTGAATCAGAGCACAAAATAACAGCTAATAAGAAGAAGGAAACCAAACCAATATGGGTTGAGAAAGAAAAGGCTAAGACATAATCAAGGCTGATAGTGTAGACTGCCTTACATGCTAAAAGGAAAAATCTATGGGTTGTAGACAGTGGTTGTTCCAACCACATGACCGGTGATAAAAAGAAATTTATCAAACTTGAAGATTGGAAAGGTGGTTCAGTAAGATTCAGAGACAACTCATCCATCATAATAAAGGGAAAAGGTGCTCTTAATATTGATGGAAATTTGAAGGCACATGATGTATATTATGTGGAAGGCCTAAAACACAATCTACTGAGTGTGAGTTAGATGTGTGACAAAGGTTATGAATTCACCTTTGACTCTACCGGTTGCCAAATAAAGAAAGAAAGTATCGGTCAGGTTGTGGCAGAAGGAAAGAGAACAGATGGAAATGTTTACAATCTAAATAAATGTTATGAGTCCCAATGCATGATGGGACAGGTTGATGAAAGTTGGTTGTGGCACCAAAGATTAGGCCACATAAACTTTGAAAACTTAGTTGCATTGAGCAGAAAGGGGTGTGTGAGGAATATTCCACCCATCATCAAACCGGTAAGCACATTTTGTGATGAATGTGTGTAAGGGAAGCAGACTAAGGTGAGCTTTAGGAGAAAAGAGCACAACACCTCAAGTTCACTTGAAATTGTGCATATAGATCTATGTGGTCCAACTAGGACAATAGCTCTTGCCTGTGAAAGATATTTTGTGTTCTTTATTGATGATTACTCAAGAATGACATGGGTCACCTTCCTACAAGATAAGTCACGAGCATTTAATAGATTCAAGATCTTTAGGAAGATGATGGAGAAAGAAAGTGGGTGAAAGCTAAAATATCTAAGATCAGACTAGGGTGGAGAGTTTACATCAAATGAATTTGAAGATTATTGTGAAAAACATGGAATTAGAAGGCAATACTCAGCCCCTAGGACACCACAACAAAATGGTGTGGTAGAAAGGAAGAATAGGACAGTTGAGGAGATGGCCAAAACCATGTTAACTAAGGCTAGTCTGCTAGACACATATTGGAAGGAAGCTATTCATACTGCTGCATATACTTTGAACCAGGTTCAATTAAGAACAAATAGTAGAATGACACCTTATGAGTTGTGGTATGACCGGAAGCCATTAGTCAAATACTTCAAAGTATTTGGAAGTAAGTGTTTTATCAAAAGAGATATGGATGGTCTAGGTAGTTATGACTCCAGGAGTGATGAAGGAATCTTCCTTGGATACTCATCTAACAACAAGGCCTACAAATTCTACAACAAAAGACTAAGAAAAGTCATTGAGAGTGATAGGGAGGATCCTAGTTGTTTGAGTCAGCTTGGCTCACTCCAAGGCCTTTTTCCTAGCCTAACCCAAGAATGCTTCTCTCTATTCCCCTAATCCACTCTAGGTCCTCACTACCGAGGTTTGTTACTCTACTCTTTGTGAATTCACTTTCGTAAATCCACCAACTCACCTTCCTACTATATCTCACCAGACACTTTGCAGGGTTTGTTCTACCATCATATATGCCTACAACTTCTCCTAAGTTGTTTTCTCCTCATGCTAGGATCTTCTCTCCATTTGATCCCATCTTCCTCTGGTCTGAGGCTAATAGCCTCGACTCCAATCTACCCTAAAAGTGATTCCTCTTGGTCACTGACACCTAGTCGGACTATCATCAAGCTCGCCTAGGGACAGTCTGCTGAAAAGACTGACGCCATTCTCTGGTCTGCTACAAATAGAACTCTATTGTACATGATTATCTCTTCTTGACAACCTCCAATGGTCATGTGGATCCCACGATGGAGAATCAAGACAGAGCCATATTTATGACTACTTGTCACTAATAGAAAATAAGAAATAGAAAAAACAACTTTATATACAGAGCCAAGCTTGGCACGAACTCAAAATTGGAACTCACAAAACACAGAAAAGTAACATCTACTCTATCACACTGACATTTTTAGATTGAAGCCATTATTTATAGTTTACAAACATAAATTGAACTCTAAGAAAAGAAACCAGAAAATGATCTTCACATTGCTATTCAAAAGAAGTTTGTTCCTGCGAAATCAACACATCCGACAATCCCAATCCAACCTCATTACAGAATGCCCATTGGGTCTTTTATATCCTCTACGACATGTCATGAATCATCCCTAATAGACGAGATTCAAGTCGACACAATTAAGTTTCTGACTGTAACTGACTTTCTATTTCCATCGGGTCATCGGGATAGCATCGAAACATTTGCTCTGATGACCGATGACCGTTTACAACTCGCTTACTTTCCTATCGAGTCATCAGAGTAGCATCAAAACACTTACTTTGATGTCTGATGACATTTTACCAACTGTGCATTTCCTCATCGGTTTCCATCGGTTCATCGGAGTAGCATCAAAACACTCTTATCGATGGCCGATGGTGCGCTCCCAACAAAATGCTTCCTTATCGAGTTATTGGTGTAGCCCAAACATGTTTATTTTGATGGCCAATGATGCATTCCACATCCTCATCAGATTATCAGTGTAGCTCCCAACCTATTAGGCCGATAGCCGATGATGCGCTCCACACAGTATGATTTCCTGTCAGGTTATCGGGCGGCACAAAAATTAGTCTTGTCAATGTTAGGTCTCGAAGACAACTGAGAGGGGGGTGAATAAGTTGTCTAATAAATTCAAACCAAAAACAACTTATCCAAACTTAATGCTTAGTACTAGTAAACCAAACTTAATTCCGGTAGACAGTTTATCAGTTAATTGCAGTACCGGTAAAGATTAATGCATGAAACAGAAAGACAATAGCATCCACAACACATAACACCAATATTTGTACATGGAAACCCTATAAGGGAAAAAACCATGACGGGAAACCTTACCCACAATCAGATGATACTACTGCAGATAGTATGTGTATACAATAGGGGGTCTGCACATGCAGAAAAGCCAAGCGCCTAGAGCTCATTGCTCAAACACAAATGGGAGTCACACTGACTACAATTGGATGGTTAAATCCAATAATGATGTATTGCTCAAAATAGCATCTTCATATGTTGGATTCAGTACCGGTTCAGTTCTGATGTCTTCACAGAAACCTTCCTTCAACCTTCAAATGATGTATGTGTGTATAGCTCTGTTGATATTCGCATATCCCAAATTACAATCCTTTTCCCATCGCATACCGATCTTACAAATAAGATCTTACATTTATACCAAAGCCTAAGACCAATTGAGTAGGTCGGCTCAAAAAAGATATTACAATAAAAACAATTTACAAGTAAAATAATAACCGATGCAATATCCGATTCAACATGTCGGCTTAATGCATTTACAACAATAATAAATCATCTTCATAGCGTGTTGTGTTGATCTGGAATAGATAAGCCTGTCGGTGCTTATCTTGCACCTATTTGCCAGTAACAACAAATATGCAATCACGAATATACCAATGAACAAATCTCCAAGACAATCTGTCCAAACAATGTCTTCGATATAACCAGGTGTTTTCCATGTCATTCCAAGTGCCGGTGAATAATATATCATGTCGGTGAACCAGATACCGGTGACTGTGCATAAGTCACTTGCTTGTCGGTGAACATTGCCAATTCTCTAAGTGCTAGAGTTGATAAGTGTTAATAGGTGTTGACATCAATGACAAAACAATATCAACATATCCAAAATACCAACAATCTCCCCCTTTGGCATTGATGGCAACACGATGGAAAAACCATCAAAGTGCCAAAACAGAAATGCCAAATACCAAAAACCAACAATCTCCAAAAGAGATCATAACCAGAAATCGAAATTCAGATACATAGAGTAATTAATCTCTCCCAAAATAACAATCTCTCACTTTAGGAGTAACATGTGTTTTTCCATATCAATCTCTCCCCCTTTGACATCAAATGCCAAAGCAATATAAAAACCAGGGTCAAATACAAAATACCAAATTATTCAGTATACCAACTACTCCCCCTGAGAAGTAGCTCTCCTCATCAAAGCCGGAGTAAAAGATTTCTCTGTTAGTTTTGTCGGTTGATGACAAACATCAACTGTCTAAGTCTCTACCGATGGGGGTATGACCCCAAGCTGATCTCTGAGATATTAAAAAGTCTCCTTAGGCAAAGGCTTAGTGAGAATATCTGCAATCTGCTCTTTAGTATTCACATAAACCAGTTTTACTTCTTTTGCTTCAACATTCTCCTTTAGAAAATTCAGTTTGATAGAAACATGTTTAGTCTTAGATGTTATTATTTACTAAGTTGTCATTAGTTTTATGTTCAAAGTCATCCTATATACTCTAGTCGGTTAATACTACTAAAATATTCAGTCGGTAAGCACTAAAGCAGTCGATTACAGAAGAAAGGAGTCACAGAGTTAAGTATAAACCGAGTTGTCTACCGAGTAATGTTCTATGTCTACTGAGCAACAAAGAAGGTATACCGAGTAATCTGAACCGAGTAGAAACGTGTTACCAGATTCAATGAACCTAGACACATATGTGGAAACGTGTTACAAGAATCGAGGAATAGGGAACCATTATCACATAGGAAATTGCACTTCAAGATTTTGTATGATTTTGAGGAAGTTTATCCAATGAAATAATTTCTATGTTTATTCATTCAATGAATCTTGTTTGTAAGATCGAAGCATGAATAGATCACCGTCCCAGAGATCTATTTATACATAGTGATTTGAGAATAAAAGAGAGAGAGACATGTGTGATAGAAGAGTTAAAAGGAAAATCATAAGAGGACACATTGAGTTGTGACTGTTACGACTGATAGAGATATTCAGAGGTCACCGAGAAAGTCTTCAGAGAACAGTTTAAGGGACAGAGTAAAAATAAGGGTTTACCGAGTTGATTTATCAATTACCGAGGTATGCTATGAGCAAGGTATTTTCATATTGAGCACATAGAATCTGCTATGACATTTCAGATGTAAAGTTGCAGATATTTGTAAAGATTTTATTGAATCATTTGAGTTGTAATAGAAACCTTTAACAGGGTAAAAGACTCTAACAAAGTCTATAAATTGTAAAGCCTTTAACCATGTGCAACATTTTGTATAAGTGTTGTAAAATCCTTTAGCAAGGTAGATCTAAAGATCTTGATACTCCTAATAGGGTAAGCTATCATAAATAGCTAAACATGTAGCTCTAACCGAGCAACCTTTATTATTGTAGTAGTGAAGTTGTGGGTGCCATCCCCACAGTAGTTTTTCTCTCTAACAAAGAGTTTCTGCATAACCAAAATATTTGTGTTATGGAGTGAAATGTGTATGAATGTTATTTCTATAATTATGTGTTAGCTTTATATTATGAGATCAATAGTTTACAATTTATGTTTATTAGTAAGATTGTTTTTGAAGAAATTTTTTGAAGTACTGATTCACCCCTCCCCTCTCAGTACATTAGCTTTCATTGTTGGACCTAACAATTGGTATCAGAGCTTCAATCTTGGAAAAGGGTTTAACAACCTAAAGAGAAAGATCTTATCAATGGAAGGTTACAAATAATCTCGGAGAATTGTGAATCTTCAAGAAGAATTGGATCATGCTAATCAAGTGGTTGCAGATATGCAGAGACAAATGCAAATATCACTGAAAGTCAGAAGAAGGTTGTCTGATGATTTACAGGACTCACAAGAGTTGGTAGAACAAATTGAAACATCATCTGAGAACAGTATATCAGAAGAGACTGAAGAAATGATTGGAGAACTGAAAGAAAAGAACAAAGCACTGACTGGACAACTGAAGGCAATGAAAAGAGAACATGAACATTGCAGCACACAAATGACTGAAAATCTTGATGCATTAAGAATAGCCGAGGATAACATAAGAGACATGGAAAGGGAAAAATAATGGCTAGAAGCATTGGTGTCTGAAAAGAATGATGAAATCACAAGAATGACTGGAATTCAACATAATATTTCTTATCAATTGGGTTATGTACATCATGAAGCAAATCTAAAAGAAAATGAGAATCAAGCATTGAAACTTGACTTATCGAGATTGACCAATGAACTTGAAGCAGAGAAGAAATCAAAAGAAACACTGAAGAAAAGTTATGAAGCATCAAGGATGTTGGATGAGCAACTAAATATAAGAAAACCCAACAAAGATGCAGGACTCGGTTACCAAAAAAAAACCTCTCCCGAGAAAGGCATCAACACCACCAAGAGAGGGGAATCATCAAAGCAAGCTGGAAACAAGGAGAACATCAAAGGAAAGAAGCCTATTTGCAACTACTGTGGAAAACAAGGACATACTGCCAACATGTGCCAAATCAGAAAAGGTAAGCAACCGAATGTCACTAGGTCTGATGGTTATTGTTAAAATTGCAATAAGTATGGTCACACATCTAAACAATGTAGGACAAAGTTTGCTAGCAATTTTTAGAAGGAAAAATTCAAGGCGTTTTGCAAAAACTACAATAGATATGGACACAGTACCGAGAATTGTTCGTTTAAGCAGAAAAACTATATGAGGTCTTCACACCGAGCAAATACTAGAAGCTACTGAACTCACACAGATATTAACCGACAGTATACTGCAGTACCATGGGATTACAATACAAGGATAAGGTGTGAATGTTGTGGAAGATGTGGACATAAAAGTGCCAACTGCATGATAAGGTTTGGAATGAACCACCGAAGATCATGGAGAAATCCTGGTGTGGCATGCTTTCATTGTCATAAAGTTGGACACTTGGCTAAAGATTGCAGAGATCAACCTAGAGGAGATACTGAAGAGATAAAAATCAAACTACAGAAAATCTGGAAAAAGAAGGAAATCGAGTCAAAAAATGAAAAAATCATCTTACCTACCGAGTTAGGTGCATCTACTTCAAATTAATCAGTAAAGGTATGAAGGGACTGCATTCTCTCAAGGTTAGATCTTAACAATTCCTATTTTATCATGTATTTAATTTCAAAATCTGCATAGCTAAGATGCATTAGCAAGTTTGAAATTTTGTCTAGTCTTTTGGAGTACCAAAGAAGTCGGTAAGTGCAGGAAACCTGTCTAGTCAGTAAAAGCGTAAAAGGAAGTTAATCAGTTTAGTGGAACCGAGTGCATTTAATGTTTTCTTACCTAACTGCACAAATCCCAATAAGGTAAAATGTGTACTTAAAGTTCTTCGTGAGGTCATTTTACAATTACCAGTTATCAAGAGCAGAGCTAAGCAATTCAAAGGCGATCAAACAACTCTCGAGCGAATTTCAATTTATTTATACAGCAATCTCAAATGCATTTTTCAAGCCAGTTAACTGGTCAATATCAGTTGTGAGCATCTGCATTATATTTACTAAGTCAAAAGCATTTTTTGGTTAGTTAAAACACTAAGCTCTTTTGTTAGTAGAAATCCAAGTTTAAAATGGCTCCTAAGTTGCAGAAACCTGTTGTAGTTGAGACTATTGAGAAGCCCTCACTGAAGTATTCCTTACCTCCCAAATTTGCATCTGAACCTGATGAGAAAACTGCATTTTCTCTTATTCCGGATAGGGTTCTATTGGTTGAAGATGTCAGATTCTACACTAAATGTCGTGTTGAAGAGCTAGGTCATACCGAGATCAAGGACATGTATGATGAGTTATGCACCGATGGAATCCTAGATAGCAAATATGAGCATATCAAAGTCAAGAGATTGACCCAAGCCCTAACCTATCCTCGAGTTTTCAAACCCCAATGGGTTAAATTTGTTTTGAGCAGAGTTTATGATGACTTTATGTGGTTAGAGGAGCGACCATTCAAAATCACCAAGGAGATCATTCACATAATAACCGGATATCCTATATACAACCATGCCCGAGCACAAAAAATGATTTCACTGAAGGAATTGATAACTTTAACTGGAGTTGAGTCTGATTGTAGAGGTCTTAAATTGAATAATGTTACAGATGCAAAGCTAAAGTTTGCAATTAGAGTCATCGGTTATTGTTTCTTTCAATTAGCAAGAGAAAACATTGTACCTTGTGCAGCTATAGATTTGGCCTACAAGATTGTGAAAAAGGGTATGAAGATTGATCTATGTGAAGCGTTGTTGAAAAACCTATTTGAAAATCTCAACACTATAAGAAAACCTAAGAAGAATAACTCGGAAAACACACTAAAGTTTGGGTCACTTTTAGTGTGCATGTTTTTCTATTTTCAGAAATTCTTCCCATCAGTTGGTAACATAGTTTGGGAGTTACACCGACCAATCACCCATCAAATAAATGACTTTATCAATCAGTTATGTGATAATTTCAATGAAATAATGGATGACTCCTTCAACAAATTTTAAGAAAAGATGCATAACAGGTACAGAATCCCACCTCAGTTAGTGGAAAAATATAAGGATGATATATATTTTGAAGTGGACACCGACTACTGTTATGTCAATGCAGTAGATGCTAGAACTCAATCTCTACCATCCATGGGTTATGAGATGGATCTTGATATTTCTCAACAACAGATAGATGCCTTTTTGACACTTCCCAGGCATGCTACCGAGATCAGGTATGGTACCTATGAAGACGTCAAAGAAAAAGTAAAAATGAGCATAGTAGTACCAAAGGCTACAAGAAAAGCCACTAAAATGATCAAAGTGCTAACTGAGAAATTTGGAGAAGGTTCTACCTCCACTCCTATCAAGAGTGATCAACTTACAATTGAGGAAGAATTTGAGGCTCAAGAAGTAGCAATTACTCTGAGCACCGAGTTGCCAAAGGGAAAAATATTGAAAAGGAAGAAACAAGATACACCTAAGGTATCAGCGACTCCACCAGTGAAACGACCTAACACTAGATCATCTGCAGTGTCACCCGGTAAGAGGCAAAAAAAGGTTGAATTGCCTAAAGTTACAAAGACTTATAGAAAGTTGACCAGGAGACTCATTTTGAATAAAGAGTCAAGTGACACAAAATCTGAAGACAAAAACAAATTTCAGATTGTTAAAAGAAATAAGGAAGATGTACACAATGTTGACAACTTTTGTGCCAAATTGAAACAATATGGAGGTTTTGGGTCATTCAGGTATATAAAATATAACTCCAGAATAGAAGATGAGAAGAGGCAAATAGAAGAATCAGTTGTATGCACACTTCTCAAATTCCGAGTAGTTCCATTGGAAGTAAGTAATTTTCTTCCAAATGCATTATACTCTCACATTGACAACAGATGGAAATATGCTATGGACTCGGAGAAGCAGATGAGAGATAGAGTTTAGTACATCTCTTTCCAAACATGTCGGTAGATGATATTAGAAACCATTTGAAAAACTACCAGACAAATTTTCAAGTGAAGCATAGAGCCTTGAAAATAATGAATGGACTCTATCTTGAAGTCGAAAAGGAAACAAAAGAAAAATGGCAAGAAATCTTCAGAATTCAGACTGAAGAAACTCAAGGTGAAGTCGAAATAGTTGACATTACTGAGCAAGATCCTGCTTCAACTATTCAATAAGATGAGGATGTCATGGACACTGAGGGACAGGAACAAGAGACGATAGAAGGAAAACCCTATGCCAAATTGGTATCAAGTGAATCAGTTTTGGAACAAGTCAAGTCCTATCCTCTTGTAACTCAACAAGTTTCAACTGAGAAACCTCAAGTCACTGATCAAGGCAAAGAGGGTCAACAGTCTACAAAAGGAGAATCTACTTCTGAGGCCATCGGGGAACAGACTTCTCAAGCACCTGCATGCACTGAAACTGTTGCCACTGAGACCCCAAGCAAGGAATCAGCGAAGGACACATCAGAGGCTAAGGGAACTGACAAAAGTGTTGCCTCTACTGAGAAACCTACCGAGGGTGAACAAGCCTCCACAACCATTGTACTCGTTCAACCGGTGAAAGCCTCATCATCCAAAGAAAAGAAAGTGAAGAAGCATAGTTTCAAGGTAGATCTGTCAGAGCCTACTATGTTGCCAAATGTTGACATTTCAAAACTGAAAGGGCAAGCACTTATTGAATTCAGAGAACTATGTAAAGCCAAAGCAGAACAAGAAAGACAAATGGCTATTCAAAAGAAGAACCAAGTACTTCAGAAGGTTAAAGCATTATTGACAGACATGCTACCTGAAGCTACCGTGGATAAAGATGTTGCCATCCATATGCAATTGGATGATCTACTCACTAAATTAGAAGCATCAAGAGTAGACGCATCAGAATACCTTAGCAAGTTGAAGGACAAAGAGCTAACTACCAAAATGATTGAAGAAGTGCAGAAAGCACTTGCCATAGGTAAAGTCAAGCTTGTTAGACTCATTGTTGAGTTGTCCCCTCAACTCAAACACATTCTTTATTTATTTCAGAAGCTCTGTATATTTTCCTTATTTATTAAGGATATCAAGCATAAGACCGAAGTTATTGAACAAGAGATTACCAATCTCTCCGATAAATTAACCACCGAGCCAAATTCTGTTCAGAATTTCTATACCAAGCTGCAAACTCTTATGGCTCAATAGTTAGAACTTCGAAATGAAGAGCACAAAATAAGGATGGACATCATGACTCTTCAAACCTTATTTATTCCCCACTTATCATTAGTCCAAGAGCAGATCAACCGAGCTACCCACTTATCCACTCAACAAGAGGGAAGCACTTTAGATGGTTTGATTTCACTGTTAGCTGATATTACAGCTCAAAATTCCCTAATGGACAGTGTCAAGGATGCACTCTCCACTGCTCTCACCGACGCCAGTACAAAGTATAAATCTATTTTTGACCAGTTGCCTCCACCTAATGGTAACTAGTTTTGATGTTTGTCAAAAAGGGGGAGTATACTGAGTATAAGAGGGAGTGTACCGAAGCAGAATAGAGTATCCGAATGTATAGTTGAATTTGACAGGGGGAGCATAGAACACCGAGCATTGATCACAGGAGCATGCAAATTAAGTTATGTACAGTATATTGATAAGGGGAGTATATATTTGAGTATGTTACTATTCATTGACAATTGTATATACTGTCATTTTAGTCAAATTTTGTAAGTATATAGATTTTGAGTTATGACTTTGAAAGGAGTTTTGTCAAACATACCAAACTAATGTCAAAAGGGGAGATTGTTATTAGTTACTAAGTTGTCATTAGTTTTATGTCCAAAGTCATCCTATATACTCTATTCGGTTAATACTACTGAAATATTCAGTCGGTAAGCACTAAAGCAGTCGGTTATAGAAGAAAGGAGTCATAGAGTTAAGTATACACTGAGCTGTCTACCGAGTAACGTTCTATGTCTACCGAGCAGCAAAGAAGGTATACCGAGTAATCTGAACTGAGTAGAAACGTGTTACCAGATTCAATGAACCTGGACACATGTGGAAACGTGTTACAAGAATCAAGGAATAGGGAACCGTTATCACATAGGAAATTGCACTTCAAGATTTTGTATGATTTTGAGGAAGTTTATCCAATGAAATAATTTCTATGTTTATTCATTCAATGAATCTTGTTTGTAAGATTGAAGCATGAATAGATCACCATCCCAGAGATCTATTTATACAGAGTGATTTGAGAATAAAAAGGAGAGAGACATGTGTGATAGAAGAGTTAAAAGGAAAATCATAAGAGGACACATTGAGTTGTGACTGTTACGACTGACAGAGATATTCAGAGGTCACCAAGAAAGTCTTCAGAGAACAGTTTAAGGGACAGAGTAAACAGAAGGGTTTACCGAGTTGATTTATCAATTACCGAGGTATGCTATGAGCAAGGTAATTTCAGATTGAGCACATAGAATCTGCTATGACATTCCAGATGTAAAGTTGCAGATATTTGTAAAGATTTTATTGAATCATTTGAGTTGTAATAGAAACCTTTAACAGGGTAAAAGACTCTAACAAAGTCTATAAATTGTAAAGCCTTTAACCAGGTGCAACATTTTGTATAAGTGTTGTGAAATCCTTTAGCAAGGTAGATCTAAAGATCTTGATACTCCTAACATGGTAGGCTATCAGAAATAGCTAAACATGTAGCTCTAACCGAGCAACCTTTATTATTGCAGTATTGAAGTTATGGGTGCCATCCCCACCGCAGTTTTTCTCTCTAACAAAGAGTTTCTGCATAACCAAAATATTTGTGTTATGGAGTGAAAAGTGTATGAATGTTATTTCTATAATTATGTGTTAGCTTTATATTATGAGATCAGCAGTTTACAGTTTATGTTTATTAGTAAGATTGTTTTTGAAGAAAAGTTTTGAAGTACTGATTCACCCCTCCCCTCTTAGTACATTAGCTTTCATTGTTGGACCTAACATTAGAATGTAGTACCCGATTCTTTGATATATCAATTTTTGCAGTGTTATCACAATAGATAGTTATAGGTTCCTTGCATTTTACCTTTATGTCCTTCAACATTTGTTTAAGTCATAATACCCGTGTACATTTAGTTGCTTCTGCAACATATTCTGATTCTGCTATTGATAAAGATGTGCAACTTTGTTTCTTACTCAACCAAGAAATTAATCTGCTTCCAAGAAAAAATGCTCCAGTGGTGGTGTTTTTTCTGTCATCTACATCTCCTGCCTAATTTGCATATGTGTATGCACAAAATTCAAAGTTTTCATCTCTAGGATACCATAGGCCAAGATTTGTAGCGCCTTGTACGTACCGAAAAATCCTTTTTACTGTTGATTCATGATTTTCTTTAGGATTACTCTGAAATCTTGAAACAATACATACTGCATTCATAATATAAGGTCTTGTTTGTGTCAAATATAGTAAACCTACTATCATAGATTTGTACCTAGTCGGATTAATAGATGTAGATTCATCCCTTAGTGATAATTTATCATTTGTAGTCATAGGTGTGCTTACCGGTTTAGAGTTTTCCATACCAAATTTCTTTAGTAACTCCTTCAAGTACTTGGATTGACTCAAGAATATACCTTTATTAGTCTATGAAATCTGCAATCCTAAAAATAATTTGATCTCTCCAATCATAGACATTTCAAATTCTTGTTGCATTTCAATAGAAAAGTCTTTACATAATCCATCTTCTCATCCAAAGATTATATCATCAACAAAAACTTCTATAACCAAGATGTCATCATTAGTCACTTTATAGTATAAGTTGTTGTCAACATTACCTTTAGAAAAACCAATCTTCAAAAGATATTTATCCAATCTAGCATACCAAGCTCTTGGAGCTTGCTTCAACCCATACACAGCTTTCCTTAACCTGCAAACCATATCTTTGTTATCTGTCAAAGAAAATCCATCAAGTTTCTCAATGTACACTTCTTCTTCAAGATCTCCATTCAGAAATGCGCATTTAACATCCATTTCATGTACTTTGTAGTTCTTGTGTGCTGCAAAAGCCAAGAATAATCTTACTACCTCAATTCTAGCTACCGGTGCAAAGGTTTCATTGTAATCAATTCCTTCTTTCTGTGAATATCCCTTACACACTATTCTTGCTTTATTTCTGATTACCTTACCATCTTCATTAATTTTGTTTCTGAATACCCATTTTGTTCCAATTACATTTTTGTCTTTAGGTCGGGGAACTAATGTCCATGTGTTATTCTTTTCAATTTGTTCTAATTCTTCTTCAATCGCTTTAATCCAGTGTTTATCTTCACATGCCTCATTAATTGATGTTGGTTCAATTTGAGAAATAAGACATACCTCTTCATTTTCCAGTCTTCCTCTTGTCATAACTCCTTGATATTTGTTCCTAATTATCTGATTTTCAGAGTGGTTCAATCTTACATACCGGGGTGTCTTTGTTTGTTGTTGTTCTTCAGTTATAGTGGAATTTTCAGATGATATCGGTATAACTGGATCTTCATTCTGTACTGGTGTGTTCAATGTAGGTTCACTTGTCAGTATCTCTGTTGACGGTTTAGAGTCTATATACCTTGAAGTTCCTCTAAACTGTTCATCAATCTTCACATTTGTACTCTCAACAATTTTCTGCAATCTCTTGTTAAAACATCTATATGCCTTACTCTTAAATGAATAACCAAGAAATATTCCTTCATCACTTCTAGGATCAAATTTTCCAATATACTCATCTCTTCTAATATAACATTTGCTTCCAAATATTTTGAAATATTTAAGAGTAGGAGTAATACCAAACCATAGTTCATGAGGGGTCTTACCAGTTTCACCTTTGATGTGAACTTTGTTGAATGTGTAGACTATTGTGCTTACTGCCTCTCTCCAATATACATGTGGTAGATTTTCCTTTGATAACATACTTCTTGCTGCATCCAAGATAGTTCTATTTTTCCTTTCTACAACTCCATTCTACTGTGGTGTCCGGGGTGTTGATAACTGTCTTCTGATCCCATTTACTTCACAGAATGTATTAAATTCCTTAGATGTAAATTCACCTCCTTGATTTGATATCAGACATTTGATTTTCTTACCGGTTTCATTATCTACCATCGCTTTGAATAGTTTGAATTTCCCAAGTGCTTCTGATTTTTCTCTGAGAAAAGTAACCCAACACATTCTAGAATAGTCATCAATGATTAGCATGAAATATCTATCACCTTGTAAGCTTTTAGTTCTAGTTGGACCACATAAATCAGTATGAATTAAGTCAAGAGCATTATTGGATATTTCTGGAATACTTTTAAAAGAAGCTCTAACTTGTTTTCCAAATTGACATTCCTTACATATCGGATTGTGAGGTTTAACAATCTTAGGTAAATCTCTAACTGCTTTAGTTTTACTAATTTTCACAATGCAATCAAAGTTTACATGACAGAGTCTCTTATGTCACAACGAACTTTCATCAATATGTGCAATCAAGCATGTCTTTTCAATTGAAAGACATTACCTCTAGTTTGATTACCGGTTGCAATTTTCAAACCAGTTTTGTTCATAATTTTGCATTTCTCATTCTTGAATTGTAACTGAAACCCTTTTTCAACTAATTGACCAACACTCAAAAGATTGTTCTTTAAACCTTCAACATAGTAAGGTATTATGCTTACCATCAAGAGATATAGTACCTTTTCGTTTGATCAAACAAGCTTTATCATCTCCAAATCTGACTAGGCCTCCATTATATTCCTAAAAAGTCAATAATTTACTCTTATCACCAGTCATATGATGTGAACATCCTGAATCAATGATCCATTCATCCTTAACTTCAATTTTAGCTGTCAGGGCTTGCTCTACCGGTTGAACAGTAGGTGTCGATTGATCTTCTATTATAGCAACAAAGACCCATCCATTGTCTATCAGATCCTCATTAGAATCATTAGTGACTCCTTCATCAACAAGATAACAAGACTTGTCTTTATTCTTCTTAAATTTGTATCTCTGATATTCAGGCTTAGGCTTGTATGTTCTTCTAGCTTCTTCTTTCAATCTTGCATGTACAGTTAAAATATTTAAAGGGTGCTTTACCTTCATACTTACTTCCAACTGGACCTTTAGGCATTTTCCTTGCAAACAATGCTTCAAGTTCTTCATTTTCTCTCCCGCTTTCTTCAAGTTCTCTTGCATAAAAGGCTTTCCAATCAGATTTGTCAAATACAAATGATGTTCATGCCTTAAAAGCTAAATTTGTCTTAATAGGAGCAACAGGACCAAATTCCTCAATTTCAAAAGCTGAAAGTTTTCCAATTAATGTCTCTAGTTACTGATGTATTAGGCATTGTTCTTAACTCATTTATAGCAGTAAATTTCATTTTGTATGACAGTGGAAATCCTCTTAAAACTTTTGAAACAATTTCATCTTCACTTAAGGTTCCTCCACAACATTTAATACCCAAAACAATTTCATTAATTTTTTCCATAAAAGCATAAATCCTTTAATCTTCTTCCATTTTCAGATTTTCATACCTGACCTGAAAGCTTTCAAGTTTTGCAACTTTGACTGTGGAATATCCTTCATTCAATGTTTCCAAATGGTCCCAAATAGCTTTAGCAGTAGATCTATAAGATAATCTCGTGATTTGTTGATCTGATAATGTGTTCAAAAGTGCTTCCCTTGCTTTGCAATCATTTTCCTCATCTTTAGTCAAGTTAGGTGGATCGGGTTGACCTTGAGTAGGAGCAGTATAGCCATTCTTTGTAACTTCCCGGATGTCCTTTCCAATGCAATTCAGATGTGTCTCCATCCTGATCTTCCATATGCCATAGTTGGTTCCATCAAGTTTAGGACTGTCCTTCCTGAAATAGTTAGAAGACATTGGATCTCCTCAAGCTGTTAAACTTCTGCAAAAGAGGACTAGGCTCTGATACCAATTGTTAGGTCCTGGAGGCAATTGAGAGGGGGGGGGGGGAGGGGGGGTTAATCAATTGTCTAATAAATTCAAACCAAAAATGACTTATCCAAATTTAATGCTTAGTACCGGGAAACCAAACTTAATGTCGATAGACAGTTTATCAGTTAATTGCAGTACCGGTAAAGATTAATGCATGAAACATAAAGACAATATTTGTATGTGGAAACCCTATAAGGGGAAAAACCACAGTGGAAAACCTTACCCACAATTAGATGATACTATTGCAGATAGTATGTGTATACAATAGGGGGTCTGCACATGCCAGAAAGGCCAAGCGCCTAGAGCTCACTGCTTAAACACAAATGGGAGTCACACTGACTACAATTGGATGGTTAAATCCAATAATGATGCACTGCTCAAAATAGCATCTTCATATGCTGGATTCAATACCGGTTCAGTTCTAATATGTCTACACAGAAACCTTCCTTCAACCTTCAAATGATGTTTCTGTGTATAGCTTTGTAGATATTCGCATATCCCAAATTACAATCCTTTTCCCATCACATACTAATCTTACAAATAAGATCTTACATTTATACCAAAGCCTAAGAACAATTGAGTAGGTTGACTCAAAAAAGATATTACAATAAAAACAATTTACAAGTAAAACAATAACCGATGCAATATTTGATTCAAGATGCCAGCTTAATGCATTTACAACAATAATAAATTATCTTCATAGTGTGTTGTGCTGATCTGGAATAGATAAGCCTGTCGGTGGTTATCCTGGACCTATTTGCTGGTAACAACAAATATGCAATCACAAATATACCAATGAACAAATCTCCAAGACAATGTCTCCAAACAATGTCTTTAATATAACCAGGTGTTTTCCATGTCATTCCAAGTGCCGGTGAACAATATATCCTGTCGGTGTACCAGATACCGGTGACTATGCATAAGTAACTTGCTTGCCGGTGAACATTGCCAATTCTCTAAGTGTCAGAGTTGATAAGTGTTAATAGGTGTTGACATCAATGACAAAACTATATCAACATATCCAAAATACCAACAGTCGATACCCAATGGCTCCACGTCGACTCACTCTGCTCACTGACTTCTCGCTGGGTCCCACCATGGTCACCAAGTTGCGGGCTATAAACCTCATGCAGTTTGCCATAGCTGTATAGTGACCGACGTTGATCAACCTGGGACTTGCTCACCCGTTAGCTGGTGGTCATCAGGGTAGGTGGAGAACACTCCCACTAATATCCGATGGTTCCATTTTGATTCGCTCCAACTATTGGCAACTTCATCGGTAGGTCTTGCCGAAAAACAAAACTTTCACAAAGAAGATAAAAATGCACTCCAAGCTCCAAACAAACAAACCTAATGGACTAAAACCAGTCCTTATGCCAAAATACCAAAATTGCAAAGGGTATTTCCTCACCCTTAGGCGCTCCTGCGCCATACTTCCCACATGAAAAATCAAGTCCCCCCTTGGGACGACAAGGCGACATCAATGCCTAGTCGTTTGAAATCGGATTCTGCAACTCAAGTGGCATCCACTTCAGGTAAGTGTCGCCACTTGACTAAGTGTTCCATGTACACACCATGTTGCATTTTCTTCTTCACCCTGAAATCTAAAATGTGTTTCGCCTGTGGTTTAGAAATGGGTGGTACTGGAATATCATTGAGAGTAGTTTACCCTTCTAGGTTCGGTCCATCTGACACTGCTACGGGACGCTTAAACTGAACCAAGTCTTGGGCATTAAACACAGGGGACAATGCCAAATCTACGGGTAAATCTACCTTATAAGCATTTGCTTAGCCAAAATTTTGCAAGGTCCTATTCTCCCCATTTCAAGCTTACTAGGGACTCCCTTATGCAATATTGCCTTGTTTAAATGTACCATAACCATGTCTCCAACTGCAAATTGTATGTCTTTTCTCCTCTCATTTGCTTTAGCCTTAATCCTTTGCGTAGCGTCAATCAATGTTTTTTGCACTTGTTCATGCACCTTTTTCATAGATTGAGTGAAATCCTCTGCATGTCCACTTCGTCCTTCCAGGCTTCCTAAATCTCTAAGTTCACAAACACCGCGTGGGTGGAGTCCATACACAATCTCAAAAGGACTCTTACCTATAGTTCTATTGACACTGTCATTATAGGCAAATTCTGCCTGTGGTAGCACTTGATCCCACATTTGTCCATATTCTTTTGTCAGGCACCTTAGAAGATTACCCAATACTTGGTTAATGACCTCAGTTTTACCATCTGTCTGCAGATGATACACAGAACCAAAAGAAAGGTTAGCTCCCAGTCTTGTCCACTGAGTTTTCCAAATGTGTCCCATGAACTTCACATCCCTGTCTAAAACTATACTGAGAGGAAACCCATGAATTCTGACCACTTCTTTGAAAAATAAATGTGCAATGTAACTAGCATCATGCGTAGTCTTGCATGAAACAAAATGACTCATTTTACTAAAACGGTCAACAATGACAAAAATACTATCCAGGCCAGTCTTGGTCTTTGGTAATCCCACAATGAAATCCATGCTGATGCACTCCCATGGTCTTTTGGGAATTGGTAAAGGTTGGTATAGTTTAGTATTTGAACTAGTACCCTTTGCTCTCTGACACACAATACACTGCTCAACATACTTCTTGATATCTTTATGCATTTTTGGCCAATAATAAAATCTTTGCACCAACTCAAGTGTTTTATTCAAACCAAAATGTCCACTAAGACTTCCATTATGTTTTTCATGTATGAGATTTTTCCTCATAGATCCCCTTGGCACACATAACTGACAACCCTTAAACAAAAGACTACTTTGCAATGTGTAATTTGCATGCTGGTTGTTGAAATGATTATTAAACTCACTGCATACCTTGTATACCTTAGAAAAGTCTTCATCTTCCTTGTAAAGCTCCTTGAAACTCTCCACACCTATGCTCTGCAAAGTCACTTCATGGACAGTGAGAAGTCTTCTACTTAAGGCATCTACTACCTTGTTCAGTTGTCCCTTTTTGTGCTTGATAGTGAAAATGTATGCTTGTAGGTATTCTATCCATTTGATGTGTCTATTGCTCAAATTTTCTTGTGAATTGATAAAGCTCAAGGCTTGGTTATTTGTAAACACTACAAATTCTTTGGGCAAAAGATAATGCCTCCACTTCCTAAAAGCTTGCACTAAGGCATAAAATTCTAAGTCATAGGATGAGTATTTCTGCTTGGCTTCATTCAATTTCTCACTATAGAATGCTACTGGTCTTCCCTCTTGGTTCAAAACAACTCCTATTGTTATATGAATAGCATCACATTCTAGGGTAAACAACTTATAAAAACTTGGTAAAACTAGGATGGGTTGGGGAGCTATCCTCTTTTTGAGCAACTCAAACCCCTGGTCAGCTTCTTTAGTCCACCTAAACTTAGTTTTCAACCCACCCTTAATTGTATCAAGAATAGGAGCACAAATTTTACTAAAACCTCGAATGAACTTTCTATAAAATTGGGCAAGTCCATGGAAACTTCTTACCTCAGTAGTAGTTCTCGGTGTAGGCCAACTCTATATTGCTTCCACCTTGCTAGGATCCATTTTCAAAGTGCCTTGTGACACTACAAAACCCAGATAAATGATTTCATGCTTCATGAGTTCACATTTTTCAAGATTGATTGCCAACTGTTCCTCATGCAGTTTCCTTAACACAATCCATAAGTGTTCTAGATGCTCTTCCTCTGTTTTGTTGAATATGAGGATATCATCAAGGTATACCACTACAAATATACTTATGTAGTCCTTCAACACCTCATTCATCAACCTCATGAAGGTACTAGGGGTGTTATTAAGCCCAAATGGCATAACTAACCACTCATATAACCCCTCTGTAGTCTTAAAAGTTATTTTCCATTCATCCCCTTCTTTAATCCGGATCTAGTGGTGATATCCACTCTTTAAATCCAACTTAGTAAAATGCTTTGCTTCTCCAAGACAATCCATTAAATCCTCAATTCTAAGGATAGGAAATTTGTATCTTATGGTGATTCTATTTATTGCTTGAGAGTTAGTACATAATCTCCATTTACATCCTTTCTTGGTTGCTAACACCACTGGTACAACACATGGACTTATACTTTTTTTGATTAGACCTTGGTCAAGCAACTCTTGTACTTGTCTTGCCACTTCCTTGTTTTGTTCAAGACTCATCTTATATGCAACCTTATTAGGTAGTGATGCTCTGGGTATAAAGTCTATCTGGTGACTTACTGTTCTAGGAGGAGGTAGCATTGCAGGTGTTCCATCACTCACAATATCCTTAAACTGTTCTAACAACTGTTGAACTTCTTTAGGTAAAAATTTTTGTTTAGTCTTTTCTTCTTGACTAGGTTTCACTAAGAGAGAATAATGTTCTCCATCTCCTTTCTTGAGATCTCTCAAAAAATATTTTCCTCCAACCAACAACACATTAGGACCACTAGTCTTAGTTCCTTTGTCCTCTACCAAAGATTGAATCATGTATGCCACCCCTTCCTTTGTGAATGCATAAGAGTTCTTCTCTCCATCATGGATAGCTTTTCTGTCAAATTGCCATTGTCTGCCTAGCAACAAATGATAGGCATCCATGGGTAGAACATCACATAAAATTATATTAGAATACTTCCCAATTCCAAACTCAACCCATACTTGTTCATTTACTAACACATGTTGTCCTTTATTCAACCATGTGACCTTGTAAGGATGACTATGTGGCATGCTACTCAACCCAAGTTTACTTACTGCTTCTTCGGAGATGATATTGTTAGTTGATCCCGAGTCAATGATTACTTTGCAGACCTTACCAAGTATCTTGCACTTTATTCTAAAAAGAGACCTCCTCTGTTTTGGTTCTTCTTTAACTGGCTCCCTCATTAGCACCCTTCTAATCATCAGATTATCACTACTCTCTGGGTCAAGGTTTACTTCAGGAGACTTCACACTACTGGAATCCTTTTGTACATAATTTATTCTTTTCTCTGAATGTGATGAAGTAGCCTTCACTGGACACCTATAGGCAGGATGACCAAAATTATTGCAATGGTAACACTTCATGTTTGCAAAGTATGAACCTCTGCCAGAACTTCCAAATCTACCTTTGTTATTGTTGTTATGACCTCTTCCTCTACCATAATTTCCTCTTCCACTACATTCATTAGACTGCTCAGTCGATTTTGACTCTCCTTGCGATCTTGTTTCACTTCCTCTGCCTCCATAGTTTTCCCTGAAACCTCTTGAATCTCGGCCTCTACCTCTGCCTCTACTAGTGCTTTCATATTTCTTCTTATTCTTTTCTTCTACCTTCAGGGCCAACTGATAACATTTGTGAATGGTATTAAGACTCAAAAAAATTATTTCTTCTTGTATGTTCCATCTTAGACCATTAAGGTATCTTGCTACTCTGACGCTCTCATCCTCCAACACTTTTGACCTTAGACACAACTTCTGGAACTCTTTAGTGTAGGTACTTACATCTAACTCCTTTTGCCTTAGGTTTTGTCTTTTCCTATGCAACTGCACTTCATAATCCCCAGGAAGATAAGTCTCTCTGATTTTGTTTACCATCCCTTTCCAAGTAGATATGGGGATCTTACCTTCTCTCTCTCTCATTTTGTATAAACTTCCACCAAGTAACGATAACACCT
The DNA here is from genome assembly GCF_030272615.1 of Cryptomeria japonica. Classification (NCBI taxonomy): domain Eukaryota; kingdom Viridiplantae; phylum Streptophyta; class Pinopsida; order Cupressales; family Cupressaceae; genus Cryptomeria; species Cryptomeria japonica. Next base: position 83,591,253 of record NC_081408.1, on the reverse strand, counting down.
CTCATTCTTGACTTAGCCACCTTAACCTTTTGGGTCTCAGTCACACCTTCACACTCAAAATGGTTTTCCATTCCCTCTATCCATTCCATTACCGACTCTCCTTCATCTTGCCACTAAACAATGGTACTCATTCCAAAGATTTTCCATTCATTGCCTTCAAAGCCTTCAAGAATTGTTCTTGATCAATAACAGGGTTTGGTATAGGGACTTCATCCTCTATTGCCACCATTTTACCCTTCTCTTCTATCTTCCCACTCACTTCTGTTGTCTTGACTTCCATCACAAATAGTTTCTGCTCCAACTGCTCCAACTGCTCCAACCTTTCCTTGAGCAATTGGTTTTCATCTTCTTGGTCAGCGACCTGCTTAGCCAATTCTGCATTGGTCACCATCTTTACTCCTTCTTCTGATACTAGTTCAGTCTTACACTCTTCACCCCAAATATTTAACTTTCTCTAATACCAATCTGATAGGGAGGATCCTAGTTGTTTGAATCAGCTTGACTCACTCCAAGGCCTTTTTCCTAGCCTAACCTGGGAATGCTTCTCTCTATTCCCCTAATCCACTCTAGGTCCTCACTACCGAGGTTTGTTACTCCACTCTTTGTGAATTCACTTTCGTAAATCCACCAACTCACCTTCCTACTGTATCTCACCAGACACTTTGCAGGGTTTGTTCTACCATAAGATATGCTTACAACTTCTCCTAAGTTGTTTTCTCCTCATGCTAGGATCTTCTCTCCATTTGATCCCATCTTCCTCTGGTATGAGGTTGATAGCCTAGACTCCAATCTACCCTACAAGTGATTCCTCTTGGTCACTAACACCTAGCTGGACTATCATCAAGCTCGTCCAGGGCCAGTCTGTTGAAACAGCTGACACCATTCCTTGGTCTGCTACAAATAGAACTCTATTGTACATTACTATCTCTTCTTAACAACCTTCAATGGTCATGTGGATCCCATGATGGAGAATCAAGACATAGCCATGTTTATGACTGCTTGTCACCAACAGAAAACAAGAACCAAAAAAACAACTTTATATAAAAAGTCGAGCTTGGCACGAACTCAAAATTGGAACTCACAAAACATAGAAAAGAAACATCTACTCTATCACACTGGCATTTTCAGATTTAAGATATTATTTATAGTTTACAAACACAAATTGAACTCTAAGAAAAGAAACCAAAAAATGATCTTCACATTGCTATTCAAAAGAAGTTTGTTCCTTTGGAATCAACACATCTGACAATCCCAATCCAACCTTGTTACAGAATGCCCATTGGGTATTTTATAGCCTCTACGATGTGTCATGAATCATCCCTAACATATGAGATTCAACTCGACACAATTTGGTTTCTGACTGTAACTGACTTTCTATTTCCATCGGGTCATCGAGATAGCATCAAAATATTTTCTCTGATGACCGATGACAGTTTACAACTCGCTTTCTTTCCTATCAAGTCATCAGAGTAGCATCGAAACACTTACTCCGATGTCCGATGATATTTTACCAATTGCGCACTTCCTCATTAGTTTCCATCGGTTTATCAGAGTAGCATCAAAGCATTCTTACCGATGGTCGATGGTGCGCTCCCAACAAAATGCTTCCTTATCGGGTTATCAGTGTAGCCCAAACATGTTTATTCTGATGGCCGATGATGTGTTCCATATCCTCATCGGATTATTGGCATGGCTGCCAACCTGTTAGGCCGATAGCCGATGATGCACTCCACACAATATGCTTTCCCATCGAGTTATCGGGCGACACGAAAATTAGTCTTGCCGATACCTAATGGCTCCACGTAGACTCGCTCCACTCACTGACTTCTCATTGGGTCCCACCATGGTCACCAAGTCGTGGGTGATAAACCTCGTGTAGCTTTCCATAGCGGTATAGCGACCGACGTTGATCAGCCTGGTACTTGCTCACCTGTTAGTTGGCGGTCATCGGGTTATCGGGGTAGGTGGAGAACACTCCCGCTAATATCCGATGGTTCCATTTTGACTCACTCCAACCGCTGGCGACTTCATCGGGGTAGGTCTTGCAGAAAAACAAAACTTTCACAAAGAAGATAAAAATGTACTCCAAGCTCCAAACAGACAAACCTAATGGACTAAAACTAGTCCTTATGCCAAAATTGCAAAGGGTATTTCCTCACCCTCAAGTGCTCCTGCACCAGAGAGTGTACATGTAAGAGTTGATGAGGATATGCAAAAAGGAAGTCAATCATAGGTGAACCAATATGATGATTCTAGTGATGAAGGTGAGGAAGCTTAGTTAGACAATGAATCAGAAGAAGCATCCAAGAAGGCTCCCAACTGGTATGTGCAGTTGAATCATCCGAAAGAGCAATTTCTAGGAAATAAGAGTGATGGTGTGTAGACTAGAAGAAGACTTGTCCAAAATGATGAACAAGTCAACTTCTGCCTCATGAATGAAGTAGAACTTAAAACATTCAATGAGGCCAACAAAAGACAAGAATGGATGGATGCCATGGAAGAAGAACTGCAATAGATTGAGAAGAACAAGACTTGGGAATTAGTCCCTAGACCAGAACATAAGAACATCATTGGCACCAAATGGGTCTACCTGAACAAGATGAATGAAGAAGGTAAAATTGTTAGGCATAACGCTAGACTGGTGTGCAAAGGATACTCTCAGGTAGAGGGAATTGATTTTGAAGAAACATTTGCACCAGTAGCTAGATTATAAGCAATTAGGATGTTTCTAGCCTTTTCTGCCTACAAGGGTTATAAAGTATATCATATGGATGTAAAATATGCCTTCCTAAATGGGATTTTGGAAGAAGAAGTGTAAATAGAACAATTGGAAGGGTTTCTACTTCATGATGATGAGACCTTTGTGTACTCGTTGAAGAAGGCCTTGTATGGCTTAAAGCAAGCTCCTAGAGCATAGTATTCAAGGTTAAATCAATACCTGGAGGAGCAAGGATTCAAAAAGGGAAGTGCTGACAATAATTTATATATAAAGAAAGATGGAAACCACATGATCATTATGGTTGTGTATGTAGATGACATTATTTTTGGAGGCAACAAAGACACCCTTTGCAAGGAATTTATTGATAAGATGCAGTCAAAATTTGAGATGTCAATGCTTGGTGAATTGACATACTTCCTTGGTTTGTAGATATTACAACAAGATAAGGGAATCTTTATCTCACAAACCAAGTATGCAAAGGATATGTTGAAGAAATTTCAATTGGAGGATTATAAACCAGTAAGTACCCCCATGGTGACCGGAAGCAAATTAAGAAAGAATGATGAATCACTAGTGGTGGATCAGGCATTGTATAGATCCATGATAGGTATCCTATTGTATCTAACTGCCTCTAGACCAGATATAGTGCAGGCAGTATGTATGGTGGCTAGATTTCAAGTTGCACCAAAGCAGTCACATATGAATGTAGTTAGCAGAATTTTTAGGTACCTACAAGGAACACTCAGTTATGGATTGTGGTACCCTAAACAAGGAGAATTCATCTTGGAAGCATACATTGATGTTGATTGGGCAAGTTGCATTGATGACCAAACGAGCACAAGCGGTGGTGCATTCTTCCTAGGTGACCGACTAGTCTCATGGCATAGCAAGAAGCAGGATTATGTCTCCCTATCAACTACTGAAGAATAATACATTGTTGTTGCTACATGTTGCTCTCAGGTTCTTTGGATGAAGTAGACCCTCAAGGACATACAGGTGGACATTACTAATCTTATTCTCATCCGGTGTGATAATTCAAGTGTCATCAACATATCAAAGAATCCGGTGATGCATTATAGGTCAAAGTATAAAGCTATTAAGTATCATTTCCTCAGAGAGAAGGTTGAAGGATAGGAAGTAAAGATGGACTATGTCTCTACCATAGAACAAGTAGCATAAATTTTCACCAAACCATTGACGGTAAGAACTTTTGAGTAACTAAGACACAAGTTGGGAGTCGTGTCACCTGCCTTATGCACTTTAGAAAGAAAAGATTTATATGGTTCAGGGAGAGTTCATAGCAGCATCTATAACTCTTGAACCACATCTCAGTACCGGCTGCAATCACTAGAAGCAGCCTAAGGGGGAGCTAGGTATGGATCAAAGGGGGAGTGTACAACACCCTTTGTCGTTGTGTCAAAGGGGGAGAAATCTACTGGTATGAAGTATCGTAGTAAGTTGACATCAATGCCAAAGGGGGAGAGTGTTGGCATTATTGGTATTAAGTTGTCATTGATGTCAACTAGTTTGGCAAGGTCACCAGTAAGGAAGAAGTGGTGACCAGTATAAGAAGTACAAGACATATGATGGCAATCCACATGTGAGTGAGCAGAAAAAAGGAAGGCTACCGGTACACATGAATTGTGTCATCTATTGATAAAGTAGGCTTACTGGTAAGGCACAAACTAGGATGAAGGTTGGTTGTTTGTTTGTGATGAAGAGGCAGAATGTTAAAAGAATCACAACAACACCCAGTGAGCAGAATAGAGAGGATGGTATGAATCCACATTGGAAGGCAAGATGAATTATCAAGAGGATGTGCTATCGGTACAGGTAATGTTTGTTGGTCATACCGCTAAGGTGAATTGAGTCAGTAGTCAACCTTGGTCAACAAAGAATGTCAAACCAACATAGAAATCCAAGCAGAGGTGGATGTCGACAAGTGTGATAGCTGGATGCCAGGTGGTGATATTGCATAGGTCAGTGGAGTGTGTATCAACGTAACAAGTCAGTGAGCAGGTCAACTTTTATGAAGGACCCGTGAGTCACAGAGAATGCCAGAGGATTGTAGCTTGAGGAAGGCAAGCTAGCAAGCGACTGAACTGATCTTGCAAGAAGATTTGATCTTCGTATCCGTTTGGTGAAGGAAACACCAAACCATTAATGGTGAATGACAGAGAAAAGCAGAAAAGCATGGTGCAGACCTCCAGATTTAGAAAAGGCACATTGGAATGCAAAGCTTTGCTGGTGAATGTTCTATGTCATGAAAATATTATCCCTAGAAAAGAAAATCAAATTAAATTGGATTCAAATCGAGTTGGAGAAGGTAAAACCTAACACGACAGTGTTTGAATGTGTTCTTAGCGGGAATCCATGATTATAAATAGATGAGCTTGTAACAGAAATGATTGATGTTTGAGGAGAAGAAGAAGAGCGAAGAGAGATCAAGTGCATAGGAGGACCATCTCCCTTAGAATTTATTCTAAGAAAGTTGCAGAGTGAGTGAGCAAGCAAATCGGCGAGAGGGTTTAACTGACAATGATAGAGTACTGGTAAACTATAGCAGGTCCAATAGTTGAGCTAACCAGTGAGGTGTGAATGATCAAGAAGGCATCCAAGTGTGACACAGTGTGTTGTGAGGTTGTGTGTGAGAGAGAAGAAAGGCCAAGAATCAGAGAGAGCTATTTGTTAACTGGTAGTGTGAGATCTAGTAAAGAAGAGAAGACTATTAACCGACAGAGACCTATTTGATCAAGAGTTGCAGAATTCATTTGCAACAAGAAGCTATAACTGTATCTAAATTGTATTTCAATATACATCACCAAGTTGGAGCTTGGTGCAGGGGTTGGTTCTCCTCGGGTTGGTGCCCTAAATCAGAAGGGGTTGGTGCTCCTTGGGTTGGTGCCCTAAATCTTTGTAATTCAGTGTTTCACTAGTGAGGCTGGATTGGAGCAGTAGTCTCCACCAATATTTATCATCGAGGTTTTTCCCATATTGGGTTTTCCTCGTACATCTAGTGTTGTGGGTTGCATTTGTGTGATTGTCTTCTTTGGTTTCCTCATTTGCTTTACTGGTTTGATTGTTTAGTGCTTAAGATAACAACCGATATTCTGTAGTTGCTTTAAAAGTCAAAAGAGTTTAGGAACCACTTATTCACCCCACTCTCAGTGGTACTTTGTGTTCAACAATAAGGAGGAAAATTAGGGACAACACACCCATTCTTGACAGATATCCACACATCAAAACCAAGGGAGGAAATATAGGTCTCCATTCTTATGCTCCAGAAGGCATAGTTGAATCCATCAAACATGGGGGCTTTTGAGGAAGCAGACTCATTTCTTTCCATTGTGTTCTAAGTCCAAAATCTACCCAAGCTTTAATCAATCGGGAACCTAGGCTCTGTTACCAAATATTTGAACATAGAGTACCATTGAGAGGGGGGTGAATCAATGGTTCCTATGTTCAATAGTTAGGAATGGCAATTTGATACAATTTTGCTTCAAACTTATCTTGTCATTGAATTCACCTTCAAAGCTCCTTCAAAACACCTCCAAAGGTATCACCCTTCTCCTCCAATGCATCTGAATTAGTGGGAGGAACACTAGGGACTTCTCTTGGCATCCATATTAGTGGGAGGAACACTAGGGACAACATACCTATTCTTGACAGACATCCACACATCAAAACCAAGGGAGGAAATATAGGTTTCCATTCTTTTGCTCTAGAAGGCATAGTTGGATCCATAAAAAATGGGGGCTTTTGAGGAAGAAGACTCATTTCTTGCCACTGTGTTCTAAGTCCAGAATCTACCCAAGATTTAATCAACCATGAACCTAGGCTTTGATACCAATTGTTGAACATAGAGTACCATTGAGAGGGGGTGAATCAGTGGTTTCTAAACTCTTTTGACTTTTAAAGCAACTACATAATACCAGTTGTTATCTTAAGCACTAAACAAACAAACTAGTAAAGAAAATGAGGAAACCAAAGAAGAAAATCACACAAATGCAACCCACAACACCAGATGTATGAGGAAAACCCAATATGGGAAAAACCTCAGTGAGAAACGCTGCTAGAGACTACTTGATAGGAAGATTGAGTGAGAAGTTGCTCAATAAGTCTAAATTATTTTAATCAATCAAATGGACCCAAAGGGAATGATTTTTCTTTTGTGTTTAATTTGAGTTTGCAATATCAATCCCAACACCCACCCCACTTCTCAACCAACCACCCTATTAGGTTGCTACACTTCCTTGCTCAAGCTTATCTCCTTAATGTTATTCAAATCCTCCATCATAGGTCCACACCCTAAGTTGATGTCTTAACTATCAAGTTTGATTGAATTAGGCCATTTTGTGTATTTCAACTATCCTTCAAGAGTTTTCAAAGGTTCTAATATCATTGAGGCAATCGGGTTCACTTTTTGGTAAAACAAAGCTAAAAAGGCTACTAGCCCATGGAGGCCTAATTGGGGTGAATTTGCTTGTCTAGTGTAATGATGGTCACAATCACCATGTAACTTGACTTGGAAGGTGTCAAAAAGGTCCAAGCTTGAGGATTTTAATGGTTTTGGCTCCTAAGAAGGTGGTTTAATGACTGTCCATATGTTTAGGCAAGAAATGAGGGTTTTGAGAGGGTTTTGCTCAAGCAACATAGGAACTCACTCTTACACCACAAACCAAGCTTCCAAAATATTTTATAACCTCTGCCATATCATTTGGAACAGTTCTCCAACTCTTCCCTACATGAAATTGCATCAAACACTTGCTATACAAACTTTAAAAGGCAGTAAAATGACTGTTTCAGCACTGTCACTGCTAATTCACTATTTTTTTTTGCACTTTGAAAGGTTAGAACTTCAAGGAAAACTTCACCAAGGTTTGTAACAATATCCAAACACTTTGTCAAAACTTGTCACAATATTCCAAAGCATGAACATGTTCATTAGTCAACGTTGGATTCAAAAGATATTAAATTTCCCAAAACAGGGTACTCGTTGCCAGCCACAACTTAACACTTTTTCAAGGTGAAATAAAAACTGCTTGGAGATCCAAATACATCTAAAACTCCAAGGAGACTTGTGCATACCTCTGCCTTAATTTTCTCTCAAATTGATCTTTGAGCACAAACAAGTTTGGTCTGTGTTCACATTGCTAGCCAAATCCATCACCAACTTGCCTAGCATATGCTCAAAAGCACTTCTTTTTCACAACCCTGGCCAAAATATGAAATATTTACACTGTACATGTGCAATAAAACTTTTCTAAGTCCACCCATGGGATCCCAAACCTGGATTTAGACAAGTTGATGCATTTTGGAGTCCAAAACCCTTGATAGGGCAGTCAAGGAGCAAAATGAAAACAATTTTACAAAACCAACTTCCAAATGCACAAAATAAAAACTAATTACATGTAGAGAATTGAATATACAATAAATCCACTTTCCAAAAGGTACAATATGGAAAGGAGAAGTCCCAGTACAGACTTCTATACAAATGGAGTGCAAAACATGAGAAAAGTCATAAAAATGCTTGTTCTTTTAATTGATTATGATAGAAAGTACACAAGAAAACCCTATACCAAGAAGAGGGAGGAATATAAATATAATTTGGAGGTAGTTATCAAGTCTTGTATGGACATAAGGCATTTTTGTCTTCTTTTTACAAAAAGTGTCCAAAATGACATCTTTTACAAGCAAGAATGACAACTTTTGTTGCTCCAAGTGGCAATTTGAGCAACCTAACTCAACAAACCTTCCAAAATAACCTAGGAATGATTAAAAACACTTTCTAAACATGTTTCAATGTTTTCCAAAGCATGGCTAAGCCTATAAGGCAATTTTCCACTTTTTAGCTTTATTTGGCCTAGGAGCACAAAACTAACAACTCGAACCTTAGGAAAACAAAACTTGATCTCTCAAGCACAAAATAAGATCAAACACCTATGAAAAGAATAAAAACAACCTATGAAAACATTTCAAAACTAACAAGACACTTAAGCATGAAAAATACCAAAAATGGAGAGTATAAGCAAAACTAGGTGCTCCTGCACCATACTCCCCCAAAGACAAAGAAGTCATGTGACTCTGTGAGGAAGAAAAGAAGAAGGAATTATAGACTTAGAGAACTCAGAATCATGTACCCAAGTGTCTTCTGAAAGTGGTTTATCTTTCCACTTGATGAGATGCTCCATGTACACTTGACGACGAGTCCTCTTGTAAACTCTTGAGTCCAACACCTGTTCAGCTTAAGGAATGGATGGAGGAGGCAAAGACAGGTCTGAAAGTGACTTGTGAACATTTGAAACTCTATCATCCTCCTTAGGAAGCTAACCTTTGAATGCCACCAAATCTGAAACATTGAAAATAGGGGACAAAGAAAGATCAGTAGGCAAATCAATTTTATATGCATTAGAACCATACTTAGTAAATATCTTACAAGGACCTATCCACCTCATTTGGAGCTTGCAGGGAACTCCCTTTTGCAATATATACTTTTTCAAATACATCATCACAAAGTCCCCAATTGAAAATTGAACATCCCTCTTTGATGCATCCACTCTAGTTTTTACTTTCTGTGAGGTATCCTGAAGAGTCTTTCTCACTTGCTCATGAACTTCCTTCATTGATTGAGCCATGTCATTTGTTGTACCACTCTTTTGCTGCATGTTAAAAAGATCCCTTAACTCCATGACACCCCTTGGGTGCATACCATAAACAATCTCAAAGGGACTCTTACCAGTTGACCTATTAACACTATCATTATATGCAAATTCTGCCTGATGGATGAGTTGATCCCAACTTTGGCCATATTCCTTTGTCAAGAACCTTAAGAGGTTTCCAAGAGTCCTATTGACCACCTCAGTTTGGCCATCAGTCTGTGGGTGATAAGCTGAACCAAAAGAAAGATTAATAGCCAATCTTTTCCACAATGTCTTCCAAAAATGGCCAAGAAACTTAACATCTCTATCAGAAACAATGCTAGAAGGTAAGCCATGGATTCTAATCACTTCCTTGAAAAACAAATAGGCTATATGACTAGCATCATGTGTAGTTTTGCAAGGAATAAAGTGTGCCATTTTACTAAATCTATCCACAATCACAAAAATGCTATCAAAACCAGCTTGAGTCTTAGGTAAGCCTACCACAAAATCCATGCTAACACATTCCCAAGGCCTTGTAGGAATTGGAAGAGGTTGATAAAGACCAAAATTAGAAGTAGTACCTTTTGCCTTCTGACAAACCATACATTGTTCCACATACCTTCTAACATCTCGTTGCATTTTAGGCCAATAATATAAACGTTGCACCAACTCCAATGTTTTGTTGAGACCAAAATGTCCACTCAAACGTCCATTGTGCTTTTCTTGAATCAGATTCTCCCTCATTGAGATTTTAGGAACACATAGCTGCCCACCTTTAAACAACAAACCATTTTGCAAAGTATAATCAACATATTCACTATGAAAAGAATTATCAAATGCTTGGCAAACCTTATAGATGACTCCAAAATCTTCATCACCAGGATACATAACTTTTAAGTATTCTATGCCAATACTCTGAACCTGTACTTCCTGCACCGTTAGAAGCCTTCTACTCAAAGCATCTGCTACTTTATTGCATTTTCCTTTCTTGTGATTAAGAGTAAAAGTGTATGATTGTCAGTACTCAACCCATTTGACATGCTTATGATTTAACTTATCTTGTGAATTCAAGAAACCCAAAGCCTGATTATATGCATAAACAACAAAATCTTTTGGAAGCAAATAATGTCTCCACTTTCTAAGTGCTCGAACTAAAGCATAGAGTTCCAAATCATAGGAAGAGTACTTCTTTTTAGCATCATTTAATTTTTCACTAAAGAAAGATATATGTCTATTATCCCGACTCAACACTGCACCTACTGCAATATTACTAGCATCATATTCAATAGTAAATAACTTGTCAAAACTAGGAAGTATAAGCACTGGTTGAGAAGCAACATTGGTTTTCAAAAGTTCAAACCCCTTATTTGCTGCATCTGTCCACTGAAACTTTACCTTAGCTCCACCTTTTATAGTATCAAGCATTGGTGCACAAATTTCACTAAACCCGCTGATGAACTTCCTGTAGAACTATGCTAAGCCATGAAAACTTCAGACATCACTTGCTGATTTGGGTGTAGGACAATTGGTGATGGCTTCCACCTTGGTTTTATCCATTTTCAAATCTCCACCTGAGATCACAAAGCCAAGATAAACCAATTCCTGTTTCATAAAATCACATTTTTCCAAATTGATTGTCAGTTGTTCATCATATAATTTGTTCAAAATAATTTCAAGATGCTTCAAATTCTCTTCTTGAGTTTTACTGAAAATTAGAATGTCATCTAAGTACACCACTACAAATTTACCAATGAAATCATGCAACACTTCATTCATGAGTCTCATGAATGCACTTGGGGCATTAGAAAGACCAAATGGCATAACTAGCCACTCATAAAGACCCTCATTTGTTTTGAAGGTTGTTTTCCATTCACCACCTTCTTTTATCCTGATCTGGTGATAACCACTCTTGAGGTCAATTTTTGTGAAATACTTTGCACCTCCAAAACAATCCATCAAATCCTCAATCCATGAAATAGGAAATCTATACCTGATAGTGATTCTATTAATGGCTCTTGAATTTGTGCATAATCTCCATGTACCTCCTTTCTTAGGTGCTAAAACAACAGGTACTGCATAAGGACTTATACATTTTCTTATCAAATTATGATCTAGGAGTTCTTGCACTTGTCTTGCCACTTCTTTTTTCTGCTCAGGTGTCATCTTATAGGATGCTTTGTTTGGTAAAGAGGCTCTTGGTATGAAGTCTATCTAATGGCTAATGGCTCTAGGAGGTGGTAAGGTTGCAGGTGTTCCATCCCTTATGATTTCTTTAAAGTTATCAAGTATTTACTGCACTTCTTGTGGTATTTCAACCTTCTTCTCCTTATTTTCTTCCTTGGGTGTCACTACGAGTACAATTCCCACTCCTTTACCCTCTTCAAGTGTGTTAATAAACTCTTTCTCATTTACTATTAAAAAATTCTGATTCTTTGACCTACTGCCCTCTTTCTCTTCATTTATAGACTAAATTTTTTATATAACACCATCCTTCTGAAATGAGTAGGAGTTCTTTTCACCATTGTGTATAGCTTTCCAATCAAATTTCCAAGGTCTACCAAGAAGTAGATGGCAATCATCCATTGGAAGAATATCACATAAGAACTTATCTTGATACCCTCCTATAGTGAATTCTACCCATGTTTGTTCATTGAAAAGAACATGTTGATCCCTATTCAACCATGTGACTCTATAAGGATGTGTGTGAGGGATTCTTTCTAGCTTGAGTTTACTCACTGCTTCTTCTGAAACTATGTTATCCATGGATCCCGAATCAATGACCACCTTGCATACCTTTCCCATGATCTTGCACTTAATTCTAAACAATGACCTTCTTTGAGTAGGTTCCTCCTTGATTGGATCCTTTATCAAGACTATTCTCATCATCAAACTCTCACCATCTTCTGATGTTAAGCTCACTTCATGAGCTTTGCTTCTTCCTTCATTTTCTTGCACATAATGCACTTTTCTTTCACCTCCTTGTGATGAAGTGGGTTTCTCTGGACATCTGTAGGTAGGGTGCCCCAACTTCTAACTGTTGTAGCATTTCATGGTGGAGAAGTAGGACCCTCTTCCTAGTCCACTAGAGCTACCTCTACCTGGGTTGCTAGATCCCCTTCCACTATAGCTGCTCTTGCTATATGAATCCCCACTTTGCTCAATAAGTTTGGATTCTCCTTGGGACCTTTGATCTCCTCTTCCACCAAAACTTCCTCTATGGCCTCTACCATATCTTCCCCTACCTCTTCCTCTGTTGCTTTGTTCTTACTTTCTCTTATTCTTCTCTTCCACTTTGAGAGCTAGTTGATAACACTTGTGAACTATTTGTGGACATAACAAACTCATCTCTTCTTATATGTACCATCTCAGTCCATTCAAGTACCTTGCTACTCTTATACTCTCATCCTCTACTACCTTGGATCTCATGCATAGTTTTTGAAATTCCTCACTGTAGCTACTGACATCTAAGTCTTTTTGTCTCAAGTTTTGTCTTTTCCTATGTAGTTGGATTTCATAGTCTTCAAGAAGATATGTTTCTCTAATTTTGGCTACCATTGCTTTCCAGGTGGCTATTGGTTGCTTACCTTCTTTCACCCTTTCCTCTTCGATGAACTTCCACCAAGTTAAGGCTACCCCTCTCAACCTTGATTTTGCTACTTTAACCTTTTGTGCTTCAGTAATTCCATCACATTCAAAATGGTTTTCCAGACCTTCAATCCATTCTATAAGAGCATCAAGATCCATCTTTCCACTGAAGAGAGCCACTCCTTCTAAGGTTATACCACTCATGGCTCTCAAGGCCTTCAAGAATGGTTCTTTCTCAAGAACAGGGTCAAGTATGGGAAGCTCATCTTCTATTGCCACCATTTTGCCCTTATCTCCAACCTTATCATGGACTTCTTCAATCTTAATTTCTACTTCAACTAGTTTTATTGCTAGTTGCTCCAACCTCTCCCTGAGTGCTCTATTTTCTTCTTCTTGGTCTTCAACCTTCTTGGCTAACTCAGCATTAGTTGCCATGTTTTCTTCTAAGGATTATATTAATCCTAAGTCAATTTGTTTTCTCTGTTCACCTGAATCTTTCTCAGGCTCTGATACCACTATGATAGGGAGATTGAGTGAGAAGTTGCTCAATAAGTCTAAATTGGTTTAATCAATCAAATAGACCCAAAGGGAATGCTTTTTATTTTGTGTTCAATTTGAGTTTGCAATATCAATCTCAACACCCACCCCACTTCTCAGCCAACCACCCTATTATGTTGCTACACTTCCTTGCTCAAGCTTATCTCCTCAATGTTACTCAAATCCTCCACCATCGGTCTACACCCCAAGTTGATGTCTCAACTATCAATTTTGATTGAATTAGGCCATTTTGTGTATTTTAACTGTCCTTCAAGATTTTGCAAAGGTTCTAACATCATTGAGGCAATCGGGTTCACTTTTTTGGTAAAACAGGGCTAAAAAGGCTACTAGCCCGTGGAGGCCTAATTGGGGTGAATTTGCTTGTCTAGTGTAACGATGGCCACAACCACCCTATAACTTGACTTGGAAGGTGTCAACAAGGTCCAAGGTCAAGGATTTTTATGGTTTTGGCTCTTGAGAAGGTGGTTTAATGACTATCCACATTTTTAGGCAAGAAAGGAGGGTTTTGAAAGGGTTTTGCTCAAGCAACATAGGAACTCACTCTTACACCACAAACCAAGCTTCCAAACTCTTGTAGAACCTCTACCATATCATTTGGAACAATTCTCCAACTTTTCCCTGCATGACATTACATCAAACACTTGTTATACAAACTGAAAAAGGCAGTAAAATGACTATTTAAGCACTGTCACTGCTAATTCACTATTTTTTTTTGCACTTTGAAAGGTTAGAACTTCAAGGAAAACTTCACCAAGGTTTGTAACAATCTCCAAACACCTTTTCAACACTTGTCACAAGAATCCAAAGTATGAACATTTTCATTAGTCAATGTTGGATTCAAAAGACATTAAATTCCCCAAAACAGGGTACTTGCTGCCAGCCACAACTTAACACTTTTTCAAGGTGAAATAAACATTGTTTGGAGCTCTAAATACATCTCAAACTCTAAGTAGACTAGTGCAGACCTTTATCTTAATTTTTCTCACTCAAATTGATCTTTGAGCACAAACAAGTTTGGTCTTTGTTCACATTGCTAGCCAAATCCATCACCAACTTGCCTAACATATGCTCAAAAAAACTTCTTTTTCACAACCCTGGCCAAAATATGAAATATTTACACTATACATGTGCAATACAACTTTTCTAAGTCCACCCATGGGAGCCCAAACCTAGATTTAGACAAGTTGATGCATTTTGGAGTCCAAAACCCTTGATAGGGTAGTCAAGGAGCAAAATGAAAACAATTTTACAAAACCAACTTCCAAATGCATAACCTGCAAACTAATTATATGTAGATAATTGAATATACAATAAATCCACTTTCCAAAAGGTACAGTATGGAAAGGAGAAGTCCCAGTACAGACTTCTATACAAATGGAGTGCAAAACATGAGAAAAGTCATAAAATGCTTGCTCTTTTAATTGATTATGATAGAAAGTACAAAATCCAACCCTATACCAAGAAGAGGGAGGCATATAAATAGAATTTGGAGGTAGTTATCAATTCATGTATGGAAATAAGGCATTTTTGTCTTCTTTTTACAAAAAGTGTCCAAAATGACAACTTTTACAAGCAAGAATGACAACTTTTGTTTTTCCAAGTGGCAATTTGAGCAACCTAACTCAACCAACATTCCAAAATCACATAGGAATGATTAAAAAAACTTTCTAAACATGTTTCAATTCTTTCCAAAGCATGGATAAGTCTATAAGGCAATTTTCCACTTTTTAGCCTTATTTGGCCTAGCAGCACAAAACTGACAACTCAAACCTTAGGAAAACAAAACTTGATCTCTCAAGCACAAAATGAGATCAAAAACCTATGAAAATACTCAAAAAAACCTATGAAAAAATTTCAAAACTAACAAGACACTTAAGCATGAAAAATACCAAAAATGGAGAGTATAAGCAAAACTAGGTCCTCCTGCACCACTACCGCTCCAATCCAGCCTCACTAGTGAAACATTGAATTACAAATATTTAGGGCACCAACCCAAGGAGAACCAACCCCTAAACCAAGCTTCAAATTGGTGATTTATATTGAAATACAATTTAGATACAGTTATAGCTTCTTGTTGCAAATGAATTCTGCAACTCTTGATCAAATAGGTCTCTATCGGTTAATAGTCTTCTCTTCTTTATTGGATCTCACATTACTAGTTAACAATAATCTCTCTCTAATTCTTGGCCTTTCTTCTCTCTCTCAGACAATGTCACAACACACTGTGTCACACTAGGATGCCTTCTTGATCATTCACACCTCATCGGTTAGCTCAACTGTTGGACCTGCTACAGTTTACCAGTACTCTATCACTATCGGTTAAACCCTCTCACCAGTTTTCTTGCTCGCTCACTCTGCAAATTTCTTAGAATAATTTCTAAGGGAGATGAACCTCCTGTGCACTCAATCTCTCTTCACTCTTCTTCTTCTCCTCAAGCATCAATCATTTATGTTTCAAGCTCATCTATTTATAATCATGGATTCTTGCCAAGAACACATTCAAACACTGTTGTGTTAGGTTTTACCTTCTCCAACTCAATCTTAATCCGATTTGATTTGATTTTATTTTCTAGGGATAATATTTTCATGACATAGAACATTCACCAGCAAAGCTTCGCATTCCAATGTGCCTTTTTATAAATCTGGAGGTTTGCACCATGGTTTTCTTCTTTTCTCTATCATTCACCATTAATGACTTTGTTGTTTCCTTCACCAAACGGGTACAACGATCAAATCTTCTTGCAGGATCAGTTCAATCGCTTTCCATCTTGTCTTCCTCGAGCCGTAATCCTCTAGCATCCTTTGTGACTCGTGGGTCCTTCATAAAAGTTGACCTGCTCACTGATTTGCTATGTCGATGCACACTCCACCGACCTGTGCAATATTACCACCTTGCATCCAGCTGTCACGCTTGTTGACATCCACCTCTTCTTGGATTCTTATGTCGGTTTGACATTCTTTGTTGACCAAGGTTGACTATCGGCTCAGTTTACCTTACTGGTATGACCAACAAACATTACTTGTACCGATAGCACATCCTCTTGATAATTCATCTTGCCTTCTGGTATGGCTTCATGCCATCCTCTTTGTTCTTCTCACCAGGTGTTGTTGTGATTATTTTAACATTCCGCCTCTTCATCACAAACAAACAACCAACCTTCATCCCGGTTTGTGCCTTATCGGTAAGCTTGCTTTATCGATAGATGACATAATTCATGTGTACCGGTAGCCCTCCTTCTGTCTGCTCACTCACATGTGAATTGCCATCATATGTCTTGCATTTCTTATACCTGTTACCTCTTCTTCCTTACCGGTGACCTTGCCAAACCAATTGACATCAATGACAACTTAATGCCAATAATGCCAACACTAACAAAATTGCTTATTATCTATTGTTTTGACACCAAACTGCACCAAAGAGGATAGTGCTTCACTCAAGGGGAAATGGCGATTATTTTTGGTGAAAAGTAAGTTAGTTGTTGTTCATCCATTTTTATCAGACCACCTATATGGCAACAAGGGCGATTTTTAGATAAGGTTGATTTGGCAGCTTGAAGGATTCAAATTGCAAGATATTGCTTGCTTCTTCAAGTATCAAATTGGGCGATCTCTTTCAGGTTCCTTTGACAACATTTTGTACACTATTTTCAATAGTTGTAAGATTCCATTATTTTCCATTGTCCTCAATTTTTTTTAAGTATTAGATGATAAGTGTCTATTCATTGGTGAAGATGTTTTGTATGAGTTATTTGATCATTATCTATTGAAATAAAGGAGGAATATAGTTGCATTTTGAGTTCATGATAATCTGAGGTTTCATGCAAACTGTTTGACGAATTGACAACAAACTGTAGGTGTATGTTTGTGTGTCTAGATTGGTATAGAACACTAAAACTTAGTGTCATATGCATCTTTGGTAATTGTCTTATCAATTAGAAGTCTTTTATAGTTGATCTTTCATGATAAATATGTGTTTGTTAAACTCCACACCAATCTGAAAATTTTGAGACAACATCTCAACGTAACATGCAAAAATCAAAATAGCATAACACACAGATTGGAAAGTTAGGTTGTTAGCAAATATCCCTTGTAGTTTTAGTCAATCCATTGCAGGAGATATTTCAATTTGATTACATAGTCATTTATTATTAAGCATAAAAAAGGCTTGATTTGAATTTTGTAATACCTTAGATGGTCAATAGTTGAAAATGAATTTTTAATTCATGCATTACTAATTAAATATCATTGTAAATATTCTTATACAACATTTTACAAAAAAAAAAGTTTCATGTGTGTTAAATTACTTATTCTCATCGATATTGTAATGACACTTTTTTCCAAGACTTAATTAATTATTTGCAGCGGAATTAATGGATTAAATTTTAATGTGAAGTTCATTAATTAAAGGTAAATATCATTAAATTATATGTAAATGATAATAATTACAAAGTAAATTAACAACACAATAAATAGAATAACATAACCACTTAATTCAACCATAATATTAGCAAATCATATATAAAGCATTCTCAATATCTTATAGCATCAAGGTTTTCCAATACTTATCTTAATCTTGAGTACTTGGAATAGTCATTCTCACTCCAAGAAGATTCTAGTGGCCTTGGGTCCTTTATGGCTATGGCACCCCATGGAGGAAACATGTTCTTACACAAAACCAACCATATTATCTATAATTCAAAGGAATGGTCACAGGTCTAGGCTCTTTTACGACAAGTAAGCACTCTGGGAGGACAGGTTCTTACACAGAACCTTGCATGCCTTCACAACATGAAATAAACATAGCCCTGGCCAGGACACTCCCTAGTGTACACCGTACCCAAAGTTGGACACACGTTGTGTGCCCCTTCTCCAATGCCCATGCCAACCAATGACCTTAACCTTCATTCCTTTGTTCCTTCTGAATTCCTATATTTCCTCCCATGCCCATAGCCCACCAAGCCACCTTCTTCTTCTTCCTTGAGTGATCTCCATGCCCCCTTCCAAGTCTCACATAAATGACTTATATAACTTTTTAAGGAGTCGTTTCCAAACCATCACACCCTTTTGAAAAGGTCACCTTTAATTATTCTTTAATAATAATAATTATTCCTCTCTTTTAAGAGAGTTTTTCAAAAACATTCTTTATTAATCCTTCTTTGAACCAAGGATTATAATATCCTTTATTTTTAGCTCCCTTTTTCATTCTAAAGGGGTTATTTCATTACTTTATCTTATTTTGGAGAAATAGTCACATAACAATTATCCCCCTCTAATTTAGCTGTTGTCCTCAGTAGCAAGAGATATATCTACACCACAACTCAAAAAACATGTAATCAATAGTTGATTATGCTAGGATTGAATATTTATACTTCCTCAAATACATTTTTTTTTTCTTGATTCGTAGATTTCTTTCACCTTTATTTATTTATATTAATAAATAATTTCAAGAGAATCAATTTTCCAAACAAAATTATCATGAAAACTATATATACACTAATTTATTATAAGTATATAAAAAATTTACAATTACAAAAATTAATGATGCTTATTCTCATATATTTCAATTTCATCATTTTGTCTTTCTATTCAATCTATTTTATCTGGCAAAGGTAGTTTAACATGTAACTTAACATTAAATTTAAAGGTATCATTATATGTTGACATAATATTTACCTAGTGAATGACATGCATATCCCATACTATGTAGTCACTCATCATTATATATTTAACAAATATTCCAAGATGATAATCATGTATTCCGGACTACATGAGTATCCACTTTTATTATAAAATAAATCACATGTACAAAGTTATTGGGTTGATCAAGTCCAATAAAAAGGTACATTAGATAAAATAGTACCTAAAAAAAGGTTACTAACATCTTAAAAGAAAACAATAATACATTATGTCCACCCACAAAGTACTTCATAGAAACTAGTTCTGAGCTTTCTTTTGTTTAAGTAAGTATGGTAGTTGAGTTTTGAATTTTAATTCAATCATACTAACCTAAACATAATAAAAATATGTATATTTTTTTAAAGGTCATCTCTTCCCTTGTATAGTTCAACATGTCCACATGTTTTCCTTCTAAAATATTTTAACTCGTTTATATATCTTATTTTCTAGTTATTAAATTGATCTTGGGACTCGTGGATTCTGGGCCCACAAAATCACTTGCATGAAAACACATTTAGATGTCCAGTTTATGCTTTTAACTATAAACAAATTATAATAATGTTTTTGTGTATAAAGTAAAGAAAATGATCATTACAAAGACCAACTTACTAACTCAATATTCTAAGACATCTTTCTTGTATAAGAGAGTACAAGACAAATGTAGACAAGCCTTAAACTTAATATCCCTAAAGTTGTCATATTCCAAAGACCAACATGTCCACCATAGTAATATGGTACACCATGCATATCAATGTTGAAAATTTTTCTTTGGGACCTCAAACTTGGGTTTTCAGAATGAGACCCTAATAATTTAGTTATCTGAACAAAACTCTTTTTGGCCTCCAACTTTTGGATTCTAATTGCCTCAATCAAACATAAGCATATGAAGTGTCATTACGGTAAAGGTTATAATATTGAGCTTCATTATATATTCACTTAGACTTATGGAGGAAGTCACAATAAAAGATGTAAATCTTTTGAATCTTATGCAAGCAAAGAACATCAAATTTCAATATTTCTCTCATGAGAAGATTACTACACTTCTCGAGATTCCAAAGAATATTCTAATTTTAATATTATCATATAAATGATATATCAATTTTATCCTTCAAGTTTTTAAGACAATATTTATATATATCCTTCAACCATGGTCAACCTTGCATTTTTTGGGGGAAATGATAATAGTGAAGGACAATAGCTAGAGAGGCTTACCAGTTATGAATTTTATTTGGTGAGATCTAAATTAGGAAAGAGACTTAATGACTAAATGGGATATGCTATATCTTGATAACTAGATTGTAAGTACATGGATTTGGATTCTATTCATATGAATACTTGCTTATCGTCGTTCATTATGTAAGAATATCTTACATTCCTATGATAACAATGTGATACATCTGTTTACATGATGAACAAAGGGGATAGACCCCAATAAACCTATTAAAGAAAATACTTTTTATTAACCACCCAATACTCCATTTATATAATTAATTCTTAAGAGAAACTTAGATATTTCTTATGAAGAGATTTTGTAAAGAAGAAGAAAATCACTAAAGTTGGATTTCATAGGTACTTTACATATTTCTTATCAAATTATAAAAAATTTAATCTTTAATAGTAAGATTTTATATTTACTGTTTCATTATGTTCAATTTGTTTAAATTCACAAACTCCAAGAAATGAAGATCAAAATATTAACCATCTACTAATTGTACATAAAGACTCGTTGTGATCTCATATCTAAGTCTAGGAATTGAATGTATTTATCTAATTGAATCTCTTTATAAGACGACTTAAAAGTTTGTTATGTAAATTGAGAATCGAAGCACAACTTCATAGACGAGATCCAATTATTTTGGAGACCAAGAACACTCATAAAGTGACATGTCCACTGCTTAACGATGTTATTAGTGATCCATTGATTGATATGAGAAATGACCATTGTTGCGATACAATTGCAACTTCCTAAATTTAAGAACTTTGTTCAAGTAAAAAAAATTCTATGCTCTTGGAGGAAAACTGTTGTTTCAGCATATGTTTTTCTATTTATAAATCAACTGTAAATCCTTATTTGACGAGATTATAGAGAATGGTGTCACTATTGAGAAAGATACTTATAGTTAAAGGTTTGGTTAAAATTTACAAGGAGAATCAACAAACCTTAATTTTAGAATAAAAATAGAAACATTGTCAACGATGGTGTCACTGACACTAAACATGTCCAAGTTGCAAACACCTCAAATGTTAATCAAGACACAACCTCCCATCTTGGTATAAACACTAGATAGGTCCCTCAAGGTGCACCTTGCTCAAACAATGAAAATAAATGCAAACGTAACTTCCCTTCACGATTTTACGAATATTTCATGTTCCCAAAGCTTGCATTTTGGCACGGTTAGGGAGGAATCTGACAAAGGTCATTGAGTTTGACTTTATGCCTGCCAATTGCATTTATCTAATTGTTTTTAAAACCTTTTCAAAAAAACTTCACTCTGTGGTACAACAACACAAGCTGTCAATCTAAGTCGATTGTGGTGTAGCCGATTAGTTTGCAAGTTAATCTTGTCATGATCTATACGCTCCAACTATTAATTTTGTAGGGTGATGAAGAGTCTCACAATTCTTAACTATAACATTTTCTATGATTTTCTCCCTTCATTTCACATATTAAAACACATTAAGCTATAATTATTTATGATCCTTTGTTGTAAAATACATACTACGTATTTAAACTATCCTATAGAGTATCAAACTCATTTTTTAAATTTGTATTAGAGTTTGATTGATAGGCTATTTGTGACTAGTTGGGTTTCAGAGGTAAATTGGCCTCAATGAACCTAAAATAACTTTTACATGAGCATATGTCAGGAAGTTGAAGCGTGAAACCCTCAATTCGTGAATCCTTCTCTTCTTAATCCTTCATTCTACCGATCTTGAAAGATGAGTTGAGGTGTGGATTGCAAGTTAGTAATTGTTAAGCATGATCTATGATTTAATTTTGAGTTCGGTGTTAATTTATAAATATCTTCGATGAATTCCTCTAGAGTGAAGGGAAACAAGAAATAGGTCACATCCTTTAAACCAAAAGATGCATCATTTTGTGTGTACGTGAAAGTTCTTGCATTGTGCGGTCTATAAGTCCAAAAATTCATAGAGTTAGTAATATGTTCTTTCAATGAAGGTCCCATAATATATATACTTTTATACAATCTTTGAATAGTTCACAACTAAACACTAATTATCACATGATATATAAAGAACACGAATAGCAAGTGAATTCAGAATGATTTATATATGTTTAAAGTATCTGGTAATAACAAAGTAAGCATAGTTAGTTACCAAGAGTAGTAATCAAATTGGAATTGAAAAAGATTATGTGATGAGTTGGAAAATACTGCCAAAAGATTGCCATGGATGCCTCCGCAACGAATGTCTCAGGGTTAGGCTAAATATTGAGCCTCGACTCTTGGTTTGGCATCATATGCAGTTGTGCAAGAGATGAACTACAGACTTGTCTCATCTCGAGATCTCAATCGATGCGAGACTCTCATATTTGCTTGTGGGTGATAGTAGAACAATCAATCTTTGTGTGTAAAAGTAATGACCTTAAACTTCCTACCAATCGAAGTTGAATGCATCATTGAATTAGATATGTTGTAAAACAAAATTCATTAATGTTTAAGCCGGGGACTATAATGGTTGTTGAACTCTTATTAGATGTATATATATATTTTAATTGGATATATATATTTTTCTCTTAATATAATTAGCAATATAATAATTATAAATATTGGAGTCCTAGTAACCACGGATATCTAACTTAATCATATAAATTGTTCTATTAAGACTATCTTTTTTTTTAGTATTAGCAAAAAAATTTATATTGTTAATTTTATTTTTGAAGTGCACGTGTGAAATATAATACTATAATTTTCCATGTAAATGATTATTAGTACAACCTAATCCAAGTTAAATTTAAATTTAATGGAATGATGTTTAAAGTGATCTTATGTATTTATCCTTATAGCCTTACCACTCCTAACTAAGACACATTAAAAAAAGCATTTAACAATTAACAACTTAAAAGTCCAATCTTTGGCTCTGATACCAAAATGTAATGACACTTTTTTCCAAGACTTAATTAATTATTTGCAGCGGAATTAATGGATTAAATTTTAATGTGAAGTTCATTAATTAAAGGTAAATATCATTAAATTATATGTAAATGATAATAATTACAAAGTAAATTAACAACACAATAAATAGAATAACATAACCACTCAATTCAACCATAATATTGGCAAATCATATATAAAGCATTCTCAATATCTTATAGCATCAAGGTTTTCCAATACTTATCTTAATATTGAGTACTTGGAATAGTCATTCTCACTCCAAGAAGATTCTAGTGGCCTTGGGTCCTTATGGCTATGGCACCCCACGGAGGAAACCGGTTCTTACACAAAACCAACCATATTATCTATAATTCAAAGGAATGGTCACAGGTCTAGGCTCTTTTACGACAAGTAAGCACTCCAGGAGGACAGGTTCTTACACAGAACCTTGCATGCCTTCACGACATGAAATAAACATAGCCCTGGCCAGGACACTCCCTAGTGTACAACGTACCCCGAGTTGGACACACGTTGTGTGCTCCTTCTCCAATTCCCATGCCAACCAATGACCTTAACCTTCATTCCTTTGTTCCTTCTGAATTCCTATATTTCGTCACATGCCCATAGCCCACCAAGCCACCTTCTTCTTCTTCTTCCTTGAGTGATCTCCATGCCCCCTTCCAAGTCTCACATAAATGACTTATATAACCTTTTAAGGAGTGGTTTCCAAACCATCACACCCTTTCAAAAAGGTCACCTTTAATTATCTTTTAATAATAAAATTATTCCTCTCTTTTAAGAATTTTTTTCAAAAACATTCTTTATTAATCCTTCTTTGAACCAAGGATTATAATATCCTTTATTTTTATCTCCCTTTTTCATTCTAAAGGAGTTATTTCATTACTTTATCTTCTTTTGGAGAAATAGTCACATAACAGATATTGTTGTTAATTCATTATCTTCAAATAATTCTATAATACTTATGAAATCAAGTTACTATATGCATTGTCATTTTTGCATAACTTTCAAAAATTAGTTCCTAATTACATATTAGGTTCCATTACCTTATATGTATAGTCATACTAAATTTGAATAATAGATTATATGTATGGTAGTAAACCATATTAATATATGTCTTCTATCATATATTTTTGGATACATGTGTGATATGCAATAAACATCACATAAATTGTTTGTCTATCTACTTAAGCATGTCTTATTCAACATTCATGCTTGATAATCAATATAATGTTACAATTTTATTATAGTTATGTTTGCATCTCATTTGACTTTTAATTGAACTTTTGCTTTTTATTTAGAGTGTTTATATATAAAGTAATTTACATAATTGTCTCTATTTTGTAGCTCTTGAAAATCATCTCAACCTATTCAACAATATCATATAATACATATATGCTATTGAATAGATGGATGAGAGTCCAAGGGGTTGAGCTTAGTTGGTTAAAGCATTGAGTTCTCGATGTGGAGACCTGAGTTCAATTCCCATGAGGGACACCTTTGTGTAGAATTCTAAGTTGTGACTCTTGGTCTTCCATTGGTTGTTTAAAGTGGATTCTAAGTTGGGACCCATGGTCTTCCAATTGTTGCTTCTAGTTTGGTGCTCGAAAGGAGCTAGTATTTGTAATAAGTTTGCTCGAAAGGAGCTGGTATTTGTAATAAGTTTGTAACATGGATTCTTGAATGAGCAAAAAAAGAGCTTTGTGATTCTATGATACTTAATACAAAAAAAATAGATGGATGAGAGATTATAAGATGTTTGAAAACCATTTAAAAAAAATATTGAAATTTGAAGTCCTTATTTACTAAAAATAAATAAATAAATTAATTAAAAAATAAAATAAAATATTTTAAAAAAATCTCACCAACTCTTTTTTTAGGAGGCCTCCCTCCATGCACCCAGCCTTAAAGATTTAAATTAGAGATTTTGGATAGATTAAAAGTAAGATAAAATTTCAAAGCTTTGAATTTTAAATGGATTGGTTTTGTCCATTAGAACTTACAACTCAAAACAATTGAAACAAGGACGCAAAGTGTCAAGTTCATGCCATTAGTACGATTAGTTTATAGTAAATAATGTTGTCCTCATTTTTGTTTTCAAAAATGATGGACCATTACATAAAACTTTTGTCAAAAAATGAAAATTTTACTCTATGGCATGCTTCTCGAGGTAGATTTTTGCTTCGCCCTAGGACTGGCTTAATCCTCAGTCCATCTTCGAACCATGTTTCAAATTTCATCACATTCTGGGTTTGTTTGCTACGTTTTTCCTTCAATTTCATTTTTTTTTTCTCTGACTGCAAGTGGGAATTTTTCCTTAAGTTGCAAGTTTTAAAGTTTTCCTTTGTTTTAGTCTTTTTAGGGAAATTTTTAGTTAGTTACAAGTGCACTTTATGAAATTAGAACTTGTAACTTACTTTTTATTTCACCCTTTATGCTTTTTGGCTTTTTAAGTCATAATAGGAACTTTTTGGATAAGTTACTGTAGACGTATAAAAATGACCATATTCCTAAATGAATATTTTATGTTCATTTCTCTATTTGATTAAATCCAATTAAATTAAATTATCCACATTCTTCTATTTAATTAAATAAATTATTCAATTTATTTAAATTAAATTCAATATACCATTTAATGAATAAATCATTTTATTCAATTAAATCCCCCTATCCACTTTTAATTAAATTCAAATTTAATTAAATAGTTATCCTAAAATTGAATAAAACTAATTTATTTAATTTCTCCAAATTACAACCAAATTGAATTAAATTACTTTATTTCAATTAAATCCTATTATCTCTCCATCCACTTGCAAAATCCCAAACCCCTTTCTAATCCCTTCTAGAATCTTCTAATCGCTTCTAATTAACCTAACCCCTCCTCTAAACTTTGTCACATCCCTAAGCAAAGGGAAGTCACTTCTCAAATGGCTCAAAGTCTTTGATAACCATTAAAGGTTTTCAACCTTCAACCACCAAAATCCTCAAAGTCTTTGAAAACCATTGAAGGCTTCCAATCTTCAACCACTTAATCCCCAAAGTCTCCAATAACCATTAATGGTTAATTCAAACCCTCCCACATGGTTAAAACATTTGTTTTGACTCAACCTCTATCCAACCCAAGGGTCTCATCAGGCCATTAATGCTTTGACCATGATTATCTCTTAATCATTTGCACAAAGGTTTATCCTTGGATTAACTCTTAATCCAGTGGGTAAGCCTAACTTAGACTTGACCCTTAGCCTTTAGATAACCATGAGGTCTTCTCAACCCTTTAATGCCTCCAACCTCTTCTCTCAACCCAACCGTATGTTGACACTTGTCACTATTTTATTGGTGCCAATTGTGCTCATGGATCCCCAACTTTCAAACCTGGCCCTTGATTAAACCATTCAATCTTGACCATCCATTGCCCTGTTTATGCTGTAAATAGAGCTCTCATTCCTCCATTCAAAACAATCATCTTTCAAATTTGAAGCATCACACTTATGCTTAAATTCTTTCAAGCTTTCATTTCATATATGCTCATCATTTAGCCTCTTTTTAGATCAGAAATTAGACTAATATGCATGCTTAGATTACTTTTTTTATCATTTTAGTTCAATCATAGACTAAATATAGTATGCTAGGATAGTATTCGTACTAATCTTGTCATCTTATCATTTAGTTTATTGCATTTTAGCATCATACATAGCTTACAACACATCTCATACTAAATTTAGCAAAAGCATCTCTCGTTCTCATATTTGCCATCCCTAAACCATTTTGCTCAATGATCTGAGAGCAAAACATTGGTTTGAGGGACATTGTGAGATAGAGAACCATGGGACCCTCCTCGGGAAGCTGAGTAACACTACGTTACTCCATAGCTTGCATCAAGAAGTCCTGTGTGTGTGTGTGGACTAGTGTTATCACATATTTTCACATATTTAGTTTTATCAGCCCACTTTTCCCGCATACAGTTACAAGTTAATTTTAAATTATAAATTTAAAAATCATTTGTAATTCTTTTATAAAGTTCCTATTTTAGTGTTTTAACTTGTAATAGGGATTTTATTTCCCTATTACATGTTTTATTTTCTAAGTCACTTGTAAAGGGAATTTTAAATCCCCATTACAAGTTCTTTTTTTAAAAAGTTAAGTTATTAAAACTTGTTGAGGGGATTTTATTTTCCTCTTACAAGTTATTATAACTTGTATTTCTCTCACCAAAACTCGATTTGCCTTATGAATGAAAATACAGATATTTTAAACTTGTTAAAGGGTTTTAGAAACCCGATTTTGCCTTGTGCAATGAAAAGTGGCATTTTAAACTTGTAATATGAAAAAAGAAACCCGATTTTCATTGTTACATGTAAAAAGAAACTTGTTGCATCTCTCTGAGAACCTGATCAGCTAAGAAAGGCAAATTTGTTGAAGTTTTCAAGCAATTTTTTTGGAGGAATTTTAGGAGGTAAGAGGCGTTTTGGATTGTCTCCTATTTTTCATGCATTTGTGAACACGTCCCACGCCATTTGGAGGTTCAAATCGCTAGGTTTTTATGATTTATAAACAACAAAAAATGTGTTTATTAATGCCATGATTTTCTTTGAAATTTGTCACAATTTTAGCAATCTCCTAAATTGTTTTTGCTTCCTTCACATAGGCGTGGGGTTTGGATAGAGATTCGATCCATTTTTCTTGCATCTTGAAACACGTTTTTGTTGTTATTCTTCAAATTCAGGTTTGAAAAAACATGGCAAGAGTTTTGGAGTTTATTTCTATTTAAAGGATTGCTTTCTCCATCCAAAGATTGTTTCATCTCTTGAAGAGGCATTTTGGATTGAAGCAAGGTATGCTTTCTTTTCTTCTTGTTTTTATTTCTTGTCTTCTTGTTTTTTTCTTTCTAGTTGTAAATTTGTGTATATGTTGGTTTTGCCCTAAAATCAGTTTTGTGAGAGAGATTTCCCCTTGGCAAAGCAATTTTTACATTGCATTGATCTTCCCCATTTCCCCTCTTTACTTGTATTTGAGATTTTAAATCCTGATTACAAGTAGGATGAAAATAATTGATCTTCCCATGTGATTAAAATATTGTAATAATATTTTGGTGAAACTCCAATTCTCTAAGTGGAAAAATACCCATTCTTTCAAAATCGGGTTTTTAGAACCGAATTACATGTTGAAAGTTCTTCCCATTTTCTTAAAAATGATCTTCCCAAGATCTTTCCATTTTTATTCATACTCATTGCCTTTATCCATACATTCCATTCACACCATTTCCCACATGTCAAAATCTCATTTTTCACTCATTTCTCCATTTTCTGTTTTACAAGTATACTTGCATTGGGGTTTCAAGAATCTAATTGCATGTTTGTTCTTCCCCACTTGTATACTTGTAAAACTTTCCCTAAGATATGAAATTGGTCAAAGTGAAGTTTCCAACATTCCCATTTATTTCCCATCTTTCTCTCACAAAGTTGTGAAGTGCAAGGATTGGAGTTCTTCCCATTTGAAGAAGGAAAAATGTTATTTGCAGCTGATTATGATGTTGCTTTAACACTTTTAAGTCTTCGTTGCAGCATATCAGGTTGTTCTTCAATGCCATATTTACCGTCATCTCCCATTCCAAAGAAGACAAAGTATAAATATGACAAGTACTAGAATTAAGTTTCCCCTTCACAAGTTTCCTCTCCTTTGGATCATATCAAGGATACGAAGATAGGGCATGTTGACATGTCAGAATTCATTAAAAGGGTGGAGGACATGCAGGATAGTAATATGCAGTGGTTGTTGGACAACCACAATCATCATGCATCTTCTTTTCCAGTGGTTGCCCTAGAACATGAATTTGTTCTCGCTTGCGCTCACCAATTCGACTAGGAGATGAGAACCATTAGAAATGATGATGGTGAGGCGATAATCCGCCTTGATGTAGATATTGATGTCATGGAAATGGGGACAAGGCAACAACAAAGTTCAATGTTAATAAGTTAGTTTCGACCATAAAACCAAAACAAAGAACTAAAACCATTCCAAACATATCAAAAGAGATTTTAAAAAAGAATGAAAGAAGTTTAACAAAACAAAAGAAAGGAGAAGAGCCTCCCTAAGATGCTTCCATGATGCCTTTTGATGCTTCTCCCTTTTTTTTCCCCTCTCCAAGTCCCAAATGAGTGTAGCTCTCAGCTTTTAGCACTAGCCATGGATGCCATATGGAGATTCAAGATGGTTGAATATGATAAACAAATGCTATGAAAGTGTAGATAGTGATTCTATGAAAAAGCTCTATACTAATACCAATATAACAACAATACTCTAATGCTTCCTTCTTTGTTTGAGGAGAAGGGTTATATTTATAGAAGAAAAGGGAAATGAAGGGTTAAGATTGAGCAATCTTAACAAGGGTTAGGATTGAAAGATATTCAATCCATGTGAGACTTTCAACCCAATCCCATGTTGAAAAGTGTCACCATGAGGAGGCTTGAGAGGAGAGATAAGGAGCATTAAATGCTTGAGGGGACATGATGGTTACCCTAGGGGGTTAGGTTAGGGTTAGGTTAATGGATATTCCTTTTATCCAAGGGATAAATGAATGTGCAAGGGTTAAATGGTTACCTTAGTCAAAGAAATAAATGCTTTGAAGAGACCCATGAGTCAAAAGGATGATTAAGTTAGAGGAAAGTCTCTAACCAAAGGTAAAAGGTGAGTTAACTATAAATGGTTATGTAAGAGCCTTTAATGATTTGGAAGACTTTAGAGGTTAACCATTTGAAGACATAAAGCCTTTAATGGTTATTGAAGACTTTGGAGGTTTTTGAGAAGTGACATCCTTTTTATTTAGGAATGTGACAATGATTAGGATAAGATTAGGCTAATTAGAAGGAGTTAGAAGAATCTAGAAGGGATTTAGGCATGCAAGTGGATTTTGTAAGAGAATGCAAGCGAGAGGAATTTTTGGGATTTTCAATTGAAATAAAGTCATTTATTTCAATTAAATGGTGTAATTTGCATTTGGATAGATATTTAAATAAATATTAATTTATTTAAATGTGAATGTGAATTTTGGATTTTATTTAAATAAATCTTAATTTATTTACATGAGAAAAAGGAAGATAAAGCATTAAATGCTTGAAGACTTTGAGGGAAACCATTAAAGGCTTGAGAAGACTCTAGAAGGAAGTCATTGAGTTTGAAGACTTTAAGGGAAACCATTAAAGGCTTGAGAAGACTCTAGAAGTAAGCCATTAAGTTTGAAGACTTTAAGGGAAACCATTAAAGGCTTGAAAAGTGTGAGATTTTGCCAAGATCAAGGGCACAATGAAAAGTATAAAAATAGAGACAAAAGAGTGACAAGAACAAATTGTATTCTCATCAATATGAAAATGATCAACTAGATTCATACCAATACAATGAATATAGGCCTGCTTATATAGGAAAGGCCATATGGATGTACGAGCACACAATCATGACATGTGGCTCAATGAGAAACAAGGGTAGGTAAGAAATACTAGGGGTAGGTAGGAGAAATAATATAATATTCCACAAGAGGTGGATGACCCACCGAATGTGGAGTGTAACAACAAAACAAGACCACAAAAGGTGGAATTTCTCCTACAAGCTCTATCCCTATGTGCACACTTCCCTAAGTGTCTTAAATCCAAACTACGAAGAGATGCATTATCCTGAGTTAACTTAAGTAAAGTGTAATAATATCCAAAAAGAATATTTATTTACACCAACACCCCCCCTTAAGTGCTACTTAGGGGAATGAAGACTCAAGTCAACAATGCAAAATGGGTCTCGACTACTAGGCCATGATAGGTACCCATGTACAAAATGCAAATGCAAGCATAACTATGCAAAGTAATCTCTCACAAACGGAGAAAGGGAGAAAACCTAGTGGGAAAAAACTCCCCCCCCCAAAAAGAGATGAATGTACAAAAGACTCTCAAAGAAGATGGACAAAACCTCAAAGAGGAAAAAGTCCCCCCCCCCCAATTCACTCAATCAAAGAACCCCCCCAAAAGTGATGATTTGACACTTTATACTTAGTGCATGTACAATGGGCCACTTGCAAAAAATGGCAAAGTGGACTTCTGATTTCAATTTTACAACAACCTCAATAAGGCCAAAACAGACTCAAACTAATAATGCAAGAGATCTAAACTAAGATCCAAGCAATTTACAAGTACCAAATAGGCCATATAAAACCAATATCTGAAAGTACAATTTCTACTTAAAATCTCTGAAAGTTGATCATATATTATGAAAGTAGATGAAAAAACATGCACTTTGAAAATAAACGACACTTGAAAAAGAGGTCGTATGAGCTCAAACGAGGCTTTTGAAGTTGCAGAATTGAGGATTGGACAGGTACAGCTGAGAGAATCTGAAAATTTTGAAAAATCTGTGCACCAAAACTAGAAAATAACCACACCACTACGAAGAGCATGAAAAATTAGCCCAAATAAAAAAAAATTGCACCCAAAAAGGAGCAAAATTGAGTAAGTTATGGGCCTCCAAAGTTGACCCAAAAATCCAAACTGTTCAACGGAAAGGGGTCTAAAAATTTCCAAAGAAAATGCTAACTGGGTGTTGCTGACTGGGTAGAAGGTACGGATCCCAAAAATAATTTTCAATTTTTTTAAAAAAAAATTCGAAAATTCCGTATCGTACCGCCCGAATTGGGCAGAAAATTTCCTCCACACCCAAAAATCGATTTTTGCTAAAATAGGTCGAATTTATACTCGATTTTTATGGAAACGGCCTCCCGGATGCAATGGTGAGGTTGAAAATGCTCCAAGATGCCTCCAAAAAGTGCAGTTCCTCAGATCCGAAAATAGAAGTCTTCCACGATGTCTCCAAAAACCAATCAATGAAGCCCCAATGGCTCTGATACCATGTGAGATTTTGCCAAGATCAAGGGCACAATGAAAAGTATAAAAATAGAGACAAAAGAATGACAAGAACAAACTATATTCTCATCAATATGAAAACGATCAACTGGATTCATACCAATACAATGAATATAGGCTTGCTTATATAGGCAAGGCCATATGGATGTACGAGCACACAATCATCACATGTGGCTCAATGAGAAACAAGGGTAGGTAAGAAATACTAGGGGTAGGTAGGAGAAATAATATAATATTCCACAAGAGGTGGATGACCCACCGAATGTTGAGTGTAACAACAAAACAAGACCACAAAAGGTGAAATTTCTCCTACAAGCTCTATCCCTATGTGCACACTTCCCTAAGTGTCTCAAATCCAAACTACGAAGAGATGCATTATCCTAAGTTAACTTAAGTAAAGTATAATAATATCCAAAATGAATATTTATTTACACCAACAAGAAGACTCTAGAAGGAAGCCATTAAGTTTGAAGACTTTAAGGGAAACCATTAAAGGTTTCAAGTGGATGAGGATAAATAGGATTTTAAATAAATAATCAAAATAGTTGTGCAACTTGCATTTGTAGGAAAATGCAAGTGGGTGGAGGATTAAGGTGATTTAAATAAATGTAAATGTTTAATTTATTTAAATGTGAGAGAAAATTTAATTAAACAAATATGATTTATTTATTTAATTAATGGTCTGAATTTGGTTAAGTGAATTAATTCAAATAAATTAAATAGTTTATTTAATTAATAGGAGAAGAGGGTTAAGATGAATTAATTATTGATTGATGGTTAAATAATTAAATAAATACTAAATATTCATTTAATTAAGTGGACAGATTTATGTGACTACATTTGGCCCTCTTTGAGACGGTGCGGTCTTATCGTGTCGTTTCAAAGAAAGAAAAACAGGTGTGAAGAAATATGCCCCATTAATGTTAATTTAGTGGGTGGTATGCCCCCTCAAGAGATGGGCCAATTTTTTTTTGAAGAATCGGGCGATCTCTCAAAAAAGAACGAGAAGTGGAGGGGAGGTAGAGTAAAAGAAATTAGCAATAACTATGAAAGAATGGAAGAAAACGAAGTGAATACGGAGAAATGGCAAGCTAGTGAGTACTCGTAGGTTATGCAGGAGATATGGTGCAAATGTGGTGTTGTGATTTTGATTGATGCTATACAATTGATCAAAATTGGTTGGACAATCTAGTGCAATCAGTTTAATTGCCCCGGTCGAGTCAAAGCATGACAGTTGATGTCAGTTGCTCGCTTGGACAGGATAAAGTCTGAGTAAGTGAATCAAAGTGACTTGATGGTGACTTAGACAATTGATGTAATTGCCCGATGAAGTCAACATATTTGAAACAAAATACTCGTTGAGACTTAGACAATTGATGTAATTGTCCGTTATGATTGTGTTTGATTGGTTGATCAATTGATAGTGTGCGCGTGTGATGGATGGTTGTGGTGAATCATAGCAGCCCTATTGAGACTAGGTCATTATGATAAATGTCTGTTGTAGTCTAGGTTTGTCATAATCGATTACCTATTGAGACCCAAAGATACTTGATCAAAGTATCTGTTGATAGTCTAGGTGTGTGTGAGTCGATGTGCCTATGTAGACAGAGTAATTGGCTTGATTGGGTTGATGGGAGATGATGTAGGGTATGTGATGCTGATTGACAATTTGGGGAGGGTGAGGGGAGTTTGATGTTAGATAGAAGAAATGGAGGACCTATGACGCATTCCTATGGAAGAAAAGGAAAATAGAGTATCCATTGTTATTACAATGTATGCATGATATGCATCTATTATGAATGTATGGATGGATGGAATGCAACGAAATACAATATATACAGATGAGATGGAATGACGATCCATAGTGCTTTATTTTCATCATTGAGCTTTAAAATGTTGTAAGGAAATACAAGCAACTTGGCATAATGATTCAAGATGACCTGAGTATTCCTTTCATGGATTTTGATATAGCAAGTTAATACAAGCAACTTGATATAATGGATGAAGTTGACTTGAGTATTGCTTGCGGGACAGACAAGGATTATCTCCTTTCATGCATGACTTGCAACATCCTCCTTGATCTTTTGTCGATCATATCCTGAGACAAGTTCATACCGTAGTAAGAGACAAATCATTATCGAGCATGGATGAGGTAGTAGGAACCAAAGATGGAGCATTATACCTGTAAGCAAACAACATATATAAAGAATAAAGAATATGGACCCGCGATAATGGTTCATGCTCATATAGTCGAGGTATACGCAGTAGTCAGCAAGTCGTAGTGATCTATGACTGTATTTGGCATATGATCACGTAACTTAGTGAACTTCCCACATAGACACCATTAGTACATGCCCCAGAACTTCATCGGAATAATTCGCAGAAGACTTACAAACAATGCTTAGGAACCATCCCAACCACTCTAATCACTTGTGGATATCCCAGAGTAGCGTAGGAACCTGATATATATAAATGAATGAATAACCTATAAATCAACCAAGTATTTGATAGCTTAAATAGAATTTTTTTGTCAAGGAAAATGTCATCTTGTCTTTGTTTTGGTAAGGAAGGATGCATCCTTGTTAAGAAGGTTTGTGGGTCGATGGTTAATTTGTTGATTTTGATGTGATAAGAGGTCATCGTGTGAGTATTTCACAATGTTTTCTTGGTTATCTGCTTGGATGTGTATGTACGATGTGTTGCCATGTTTTTGATTGATTTTTGATGTTTTATGATATTTTTTGGATTTTGTGATTTTTTGAATGTTTTTGGTATTATGTGATTGTTTTGAATGTTTTTGGTATTTTGTGAAACAGTTTTGAATGAAGAACCCAATGAATCATAGGTAATGTAGAATCCACTTCCATCAATAGGTTAAGGGCATTACCCCCAGTTTTAGGCATGACTATGAAAAAAAGCGGGATGCAAGATGCATGAAGTACTTTTCTTGATTGCAGATCAATAACAAGCCATGGTTTGGGCGGATGGATGTGTGTATGTAATGAATGTGATTGCAACAAGCCTGAAAGACAATGGAGACATAGCATTTACAAGTGGTGCCTGTTTGCCAGGTCTTCACCATCACACTTACCCAAGGTGCCATCGGAGTGGTTGTTCACCGTTTGGATGTATGATTTTTCTTTACTATTTTGATGTTTTTGTATTTTTTTTAGGACATTTTTTTGAATGTTTTTGGTATTTTTACGGTATGTATGGGAGCTTGATGCTCTATACAACTTATGTATAAATTTTTTTAAGGTGCATGTTGTTGATCGGATCTGCTAGCGGTTCTCCTTCTAAAGTAGCCAACTGATATGCCCCGAACCCAAATATAGCTATGATAACATATGGACCCAACCGGATTGATTCAAACTTCCCCTGATGTTCTTGGTTTGGTTGGTTATGAGGATTTTCTCAAAGAACAAGATCACCTACTTCGAATGTATGAGGTCTAACCCGATGATTATAGCTTGTGCTCGTACACTGTTGATAGGCCTTGAGGTGATTGTATGCAGCTTGTCGCTTCTCATCAAGTAGTTCTAAATCTTGCAGATGAGATACTCTGTATGCTCATCATCTATGATATTGTGTAAGGAAACTAGTAGAGATGGTATCTCGACCTCGATAGGTAAGATAACTTCTGCACCATAGACTAGTGAGTAGGGAGTTGCGCATGTAGGGGTTTGAATGCTAGTTCGATACGCCCATAGTGCTGGATTCAATTGAACGTGCCAATAACGACCGACATCATTGACTGTCTTCTTGAGGATTCTTAATATGTTCTTGTTTGATGCTTCGGCTTGACCATTGCCTTGTGGGTAATAGGGAGTGGAAAAGTGGTGTTGGATGTGAAATTTCTCACAGAGTTCACGCACATCCTAATTTTTGAAAGGAAGACTGTTATTTGTGATGATGGACATGGGTACACCATACCGGAAAATGATGTAATTAAGGATGAATGAGGCGATCTGCTTGCCGGTGACTTGGGTAAGTGGAACAGCTTTGATCCACTTTGTGAAGTACTCGGTGGCGGTAATAATGAATTTGTGGCCGTTGGATGAAGATGGATGGATTTTACCCACAAGGTCAAGGCCCCATTGACAAAAAGGCCATGGTGTTGTGATTGGTTGCAATTTCTGTGCTGGTGCATGTATCAGGTCTCCATGAACTTGGTATTTCTTGCACTTTCTGACAAAGTAGGAGTCTTTGTCCATGGATGGCCAATAGTATCCAGTGCGCATGAGTTTCTTGGCTAGTGAAGGACTGCTTGCATGAGTTCCACAAATTCCTTCATGTACCTCTTCCAATGCCTTTGTTATCTCATCCTGTTCCAGACATTGAAGGAGAGTACCATCAAGACTGCGTCGGTATAGGGTTTCAACAATAATGGTATATTGAGCGGTTTGGCGAATGAAGGTTTTATGTTGGTTATTTGATTGGTTAAGAGGAAGTGTGTGATCATAGAGATAGGTATAGAACTCACCATACCATGGGGATTCAGAACCAATAAGGCAACATATCATCTCGGATTCGGGGATATCATAAGCTGGAATCCAAAGTTGTTCTACCAAGAACTCATAGCGTGTTGAATTCTATGGAAGATCTAGGAGAGATGCAATGGTAGCCATAGCGTCTTCAACTCGATTCTGATCTCTAGGTATCTGCTCAAAGGTGATAGTAGTGAATGATGCCTTTAATGTGTCCATTTTTTTGTACGGCATGAGTTTGTCATCCTTTGTCTGATATTCACCTGTTGCTTGTTGAATGACCAGTTGGGAGTCGCCATATACTTGTAGTTCTTGTAACTTCCATTGTAGGGCTAGCCCGAGTCCTGTGATCAAGGCCTCATATTCAGCTATGTTGTTTGTGCATGGAAATGTAAGCTTGTAAGACTTCGAGATACTGTCACCTTGAGGTGTGATAAACAGAATGCCTGCCCCCGAGCCATGCCTAGTGCATGAACCATCAAAGTATAGTTTCCATGGTTGTGTTGTTGTGATCATGAATATCTCTTCATCTGGAAAATTGGAAATGAGAGGATGATCAGCCATGAGGGGAGCATTGGCCAACTGATCTACAATAACTTGGCCTTTGATAGCCTTACGGTCCACATACTCGATGTCAAATTCACTTAGAATCATCACCCACTTGGCCAAGCGACCTATCAATGCTACTTTGCTGAGTAAGTATTTGAGTGGATCAATTTTTGCAATTATCTGTAGTTTATGTGTCAATAGATAGTGCCTCAGTTTCGTGGTTGCCAAGATTACTGCTAGGCAAGCTCGCTCAATAGGTGTGTAATTGAGTTCATAGCCAACCAGTGTGCGAGAGATGTAGTAAACAACGCACTCTTTCCCTTCTGCATTGTGTTGTGCCAATAGTACACCCAATGTTGTATTTGTTGCTGATATATAGAGTAGTAAAGGCCTACTTGGATCTAGTGGGATCAACAATGGTGTATTCATGAGATAATCTTTAAGCATCTGGAATGCTTGCTGATATCTAACATCCCACTAAAAGTGGATATTTTTGTGTAGCAGGTGTGTAAAAGTGTGACACTTATTTGCCAGCTGTGCAATGAATCTTCGGATGGATTGTAGCCGCCCTTGTAATGTCCTTAGTTGACTGATGTTCTTTGGTGGTGGCATGTCCATGATTGCCTTGACCTTTGCTGGATCAACCTCAATGCCTTTGCTTGAGACAATGTATCCTAGAAGTTTCCCTGAGGTTACTCCAAAGACACATTTCTTTGGGTTGAGTCAAACATGATATTGTTCCAGT
Organism: Cryptomeria japonica; assembly: GCF_030272615.1. Classification (NCBI taxonomy): domain Eukaryota; kingdom Viridiplantae; phylum Streptophyta; class Pinopsida; order Cupressales; family Cupressaceae; genus Cryptomeria; species Cryptomeria japonica. Next base: position 83,553,263 of record NC_081408.1, on the reverse strand, counting down.
CTATCAAAGATTTTCTCTAATATGTCTAGATGACATTCTCTTGTGAGTGATTTTGCTAGTAAGTTATCAACATAATCTTCCATTATGGTATGCATCATATCATGGAAGATAATGGTAATTGCCCTTTGATAGGTCTCTCCTACATTCTTGAGACCAAAAGGCATTACATTCCAGCAGTATGTGCCCCATGGACATGTGAAGGCTATCTTATGTTGATCCTTTGGTGCGATCTTTATCTGATTGTACCCTGAGAAGCCATCCATGAGTGAAAGCATGGCATATCCTGTTGTTAGGTCTACGATTATGTCGATGTTTGGTAGGGGGAAGTCATCTTTAGGACATGCTTTGTTCAGATCTCTGAAGTTAGTATAGATACGGATGCCCCCATTTGGTTTGCCGACAGGCACAATATTGGATATCTAATCTACATAATCAATTGGTCTGATAAAAACCAACATCTAGGAGTTTCTTAAGTTCTGCATTGACTAGTACTGCAATTTGAGGACGCATCTTGCGAAGCTTCTGCTTGACAGGTTTGGCTCTTTCTGTGATGGTGAGATGATGCATGACTAAATTAGGATCAAGCCCAGGCATGTCTACATATGACCATGCAAAGTTAAACTGGTGCTTCTGGAAGAATTCTACAAACTAAGGTTGTTCCTCTGGAGTTAAAAGAGATGCCAGATGTATGTGGTGAGGAGTTTCAAGAGTCCCCACGTTGTATTCTTTGGTTTCCTCGATGAGAATTGTTGATCATTCTTGTTGTGTACTAGAAGGGAGAATGTCAAACCTTTCATCCTCCAACGCCTCAAAGAGGCTTTCACCATTGGATACACTCTTTCTTTTTACTTTTGTGGGATCAAACAATGCGACAGTGTGGTTTTCACTGGAAGATCCATGTTTTATTGTTATATTTTTGCAGCTAAAAGATTTGGCATCTGCCCTAAAGTATGTTGCGTTATTAAGTTCAATGGCGAATCTAGCTTTGTGATCCCCGCTTGGTATGTTATCTCGTAGTTCCAAAAAGTCAATGATCACCTCGTCGTTTTGGAAATGGTCAAGACATGGGGGATTAGGTTGGTTCCATTCAATGAGTTCAGGATGGATAATGGGGATTACCTCATCGATTAGGTTAAGTTCATTAGATGTATCAGTGAGGGTTAAGATGTTATGGTGAAGGTCGTTGATGGTACTCTCCCTGTCAAAATTAGGTGTAGGATGTGACGTAGGGTCTGTGGAAGATGTTTCCAGCTCAGGAACCCAAAAGGTCTTTATCTATGCTTCTCTGTAAACAGGGATGTCTTTGCGGGGTGGAGGTAGTGATGTGTCTTCCTCATCTGAAGTATTAAGCTGGATGGAATCAAATTCCCATTCATGTGAGTCAGTCTCTGAGTCTCTTTCCAGTATCTGATAACTATACCATACTGGGATGTCCTTTGAGTTAAACACTACAGGTGTGATCGGTTTTGTAGATGAAATGATCGGTGCTGCAGGAAGGATTATGGGGATCAATGAATCCAATATGGGGAGTATTGGTAGTGTTGACTCTGTTGCTTCTGCTAGAACTGCTGGTGTCATAGATACTGCTATGGGTTCTGATACAGTTGTTGCTGCTAATGGTGCTATTGATGTTATTGCTGCTGCTGATGGGATCGCTGGTTTGATTGGTGGGATGAAGGGTGTTGTAGATGATTTTGCTGGGATTTTTAGCCTTAATGGAGTAGTTGGTGTGGTGCATGGTGTTGCTGATATAACCAAAGGTGACCTCTTTGTAATAGGCTGATATTGTGGTTTGTTGGGTTTCCCTTTGAATCTGAGTTTAGGAAATATCTCCTTTTGAAAGCCTAGTCTTGTGTTATCTTTGGGCTTTAATTCCGGCTGCAGCGGTTCATGTCGTCCTTGCTTGCAAGGTCCCAAAGCACTTTGACCATCATAACCCATTCTTTGCATAATGAGAAGGCCTTTGCCATACTGATATGTGGGAAGCTTAGCTTGTGGAATATCGGTGGTGATGGGATCTTTATAGATCAATTCTGCTAAGTCCTCATCTCTGTTTCTTCTTCTTGACTCTTTCCAAGGATGAATGGCGTCAAAGTACATGTTGGCTTGTCCAGTGGCATTTGAAGTAACCATTGAGGTTCACCATATGTTCTAGGAAAAGTGGGCATTTTTCCAACACAAAAGAGTTGGCTGAGATTGTATTCACTAGGACCTTCCTCTGCTATTCTCATCTTGAGCTTCTCTTGCTTGGGTATAGTGGTGTTTGAACTGGAAAGAGAGGCTGGACTTACATATGATGTGGATGAGATGGCTTCTCTATTGTTGGGAACGGTAATCTCTGGTTGATGACTTATGTTATGACAATATGCAAAGGGGTTTGCATCGCCTAAGATTGTGATTTCTACACCATTATGTGGGAACTTGATACACTGATGGTAAGTGGATGGAATGACTTGCATGGCATGTATCCAAGGTCTTCCCAACAACAAATTGTATGGAAGAGGAAGGTCTAGGACTTGACAGATGATGTGCTTCACCATTGGGCCCACTCGGATCGGTAATACAACAACTCCTTTGGATGAACGCTCTACATCATCATAAGCTTTGATTGTGATCTTCTCGCGGGGATCCACTGATTCAATTGCATATCCCAATGCAGTGACTAATTGTAGTGTACAAATATTTAGGCATGCTCCATTGTCGATCAAGACTCACTTGATCCTATGTTGGTTGATAAACCCTTCAATGTGGAGTGAGGCATTATGAGGTTGTTGGAAGGATGTGTTGTCACTTTCATAAAAAGTGAGACAAGGTGATGACCTTAGATTTCTGACCATGGTTTGGAACTGATCTGTATTTAGGTTTGTAGGAACTGGCGCCTCTTGGAGAGCTTGATCCAAGATTATTTTATGAGATGGAGATAGGCGCAATAGCTCTAAGATAGATATCAGTGCATGCGTTTTATTTAATTGGTCCACAAGGTTATACTGCTTTGGGATAGATGTGGTGCCTTATGGAGCTGCTTTTTATGGTAATCTTGCCGCGACGTGTAATAACATTGCAAGTGGAGCTGGGATTTTTGATGGTAATAGTTGCAATTTGTTCACTGGCATCGTATAGGTGATTCACAGTGTAATTATACACTGCTCGCGTATAATCATTGGTATCTGTGGCTCGCCATGAAGTGGAAGGACCCCTTTAATCTTGTGATAGAAGTGGATTTTTGAACATGAGATGATCATTGTTTGTTGTTTTTGGGTCGTGTCCTTCAATTTTGATTTTACCTCGGTCAATAAGATCCTAAATAAGATCTTTCAATCTATGACAATTGCTTGTCTTATGCCCTTTCCTTTGATGGAAATCTCAATGTTCAGTATCCCTCCACCATGAAGGTTTGACTTGAGGTTCATAATTTGATGTTTTGGGTAAGGTCACCTGATTTTGAGAAACCAACTAATGTAACACTGTTTTGATGGGTTCCCCTAAGGGAGTGTATGTTCATTTTAGTTTAAAATTTTGTTGACGTTGTCTGTGTTCCTCTTGAGATGTATTGCATCCTTGATTTGGAGGAGCAACTGTGTTATTCTTGGGTGGGGGGTTCTATCCTATAAATCGAACCATAGGTTGTGCACTTTTGATAGTTCTTGCATCCACAACCCGTCGTTGATGACATTTTTGTTTTTGTTCCAGAAGTTAGGCTTGTCACTATTGAAGCGTGGGTGAGGGCCATCCTTTGGTTCATTATATATTTTGATAAGCCCTTTTTTAATGAGAGCCCACTCACATTTTAAGCCTTTGGTGATCATGTCATTGAAAGAGTCTGTGTCTTTTACATCTAAGTGAAATTCTATTTCGTCATTTAAGTTGGAAATAAATATCTCCACTAGTTCTTGTTCAGGTAACTGAAGAGAATGTCTACTAGACATTTGACGCCATCGTTGTAGAAAGACTGAAAATAACTCACCTGGTTTTTGTTTAGTGTTACATAGATCAGCCATTGTGATATCTCATTCAATGTTGTGTGAGTAATGTGCCAAGAATTTCTGGATGAGTTCTTCAAATGTCCTAATGCCACCCGATAATCAGGAAAACCATGATGTGGTTGTTCCTCCCAAGCTTTAGGGAAAAATTTTGCATTAGGTAAGTATCCTCGTATGCCACTTCGAGGCAAGCTGAATGGAATTATCAAACATGATCACGAGGATCTCCTTTTCCTCTATATTTTTCAAACTTGGGTGTTTCGAACCCTCATGGAAAAGGTGGCATATGAAGGTTCCTATCAAAGGGATAAGGACAAATGTTATTAAGTGAAAATTGATTGGTTTTTACACCACTATGAAGTTGTTGGGCGAGATTCTCAACTTGTTGTCGCAACATTTCTATGTCATTCGGAGGAGGAGGAGGTGGGGGATTACCTTGATGAAAGTTGTATCTAATGTGTTCTCGACCTCTTTCATCCTCATTACGACTTTGACATTTTGATGCTTGTCTTAGTTGTGCAATATCAAAGTCAGAGGGTAGTTTAGCTCAAGTCTTAAAAAGTGAGCATTGGCATTGCTCCTGAGTATTTCATCAAAAAGTCTATTAAAGAGAGGGTTGTGTTGTGCCCTTTCTATTGCCGCCGGAGTAGGAGTGCCTGGATTTTCATCATTTATATTTCCTCCTAGGGCTTCTTGGAACTCATTAATATTTTCTTCCTCTTCCTCTTCAATTTCTTGTTGTCTAGATTTTGATCTGGTATGAGCCATTTTGTTTATAAGTTTTTGTTGAAGTTTGATGAAAATGATGATGAGTTGGTGATGAAATGAAAGATTGATGTTTGGTGAAGTTTTTTGCATATGAATCTTTAGCACTAAAGGTAGATGGTACCAAAGTTCTTTCTTGAATTGCTTGTTGTGTTTGATTGACAAAGTTTGATGTGATAAGGTTTAGAGAAATCTGAGATGTATTACAGACTCAACTACCTAGTAATGAGAGGATTGCACTCATAGACTAGTTTTAACTTGTGTAGAAATGTCTCTTAGGATGAGTTTATCCCAGATGTAGAGACACTCTAAAAAGTGATTTTTTTGTGTTTGATTCAAACAATGTCGAAATAGAACTTAGGACAAGAACCTCTTAATGTTTTGAGAGATGGAACAGAGTAATGATGTGAATGGGGTAATGGATGAAATGGTAACTTCAATAAAAGCTTTGTGTCACAAATGGGACAAATTCTTCTTCTTCTCTTTCGGGAGTTGGTGGTTCTTCCCGAGCTACATTATATGTGATGCAAATATCTGGAAAGAAGTCAGGATTGATCTTTGCCTCCTTTTTTTTTGTGATAAATCAAAGCCCGATATTGCATAAAAGCTCGGTGGTTTAATGACTCTTGATCAAACTCGTTTGATTTCCCTTGAAGATAGAGACACATGTGACGTAGAAAATCTCTATTAGAGACAAATATTTGTCTATTAAGATAGAAGAATTTCCTCCTTTTGATAAGAGTCTTTGAGCTCAATGGTCTTTTTTTCAAGTTGATGTGTTGATGAAGATTCTGCTTTCTCAAGATGTGAAGAATGGTCATATAATTCAACACTTTTGTTGTTGCTCTTGGTTTTTCGATCTTTTGTTTTTGAAAATATTTGTGTTGGATGAATACTTGTTTTGGAATTGATTTTTGATTTTTCTTTGACAAGAAAACAAAGAAAGCACACAAACACAAGAATTTTGCCTCAAAAAGGCACAAATAAGTATGGTTCTAGATCAACCCAATCCTTGGACTTTTTATGACCCTTTTCTTTAAATGTATTTTAGGTGTTTTCCAAAGCCTGAAGTTGGCTCAATTTGTACTGGTCTTGACTCAAAACGAAAACACTTCAAACACTCTTTATCCCTAAGGTCAAATGGCTAGTTGCGATAAGTTCAGCCCACATCTTGATATTTCTTTGACTTTGGTACTACATACCTTATGAATCCCATCGTGGCAACTAAGGATGTGATATACTAAGTCTTGCACGAGCATAACAAATAGATGATCCCTATGATGGGGGAGTCACCACTTTTATCGGGCTACAAGTAACCTTTCAAAAAGCTATATTTCTACTCAAGGAAATATGTATGGTGAGTATCTTGGGAGCAAAACCTTCTATGCTCTTGCACTGAATTTATCACAAATATCCTCAATCAATAGAACAGGTGGGCTACTACTTAAAGGTGTTTAGTAATGTTCGATGTTTTTGGACATAAGTTCATTCTGCAGTGACTCACTTAAGAGCTTTGTAACTTGTGGCGGGGCACATTTGTCCTTTCGACAAGTTACACTGTAGGAACAACTATACCCAAGGCTACAATTTTCGCTCTCACCTGATTTCGATAGCGGCTCGAAAGATTTACCACGCAAGGTCGTTCCCAAGAGTGATGTGTCTCTTCGCAGGGCTCTCTTAAAAATATAAACTTTGAGTGTTACTAACACTTTTCTCTTGCACCTAGGACCACGAAAGTCAAGGGAGAGGATAGTGTGTGTTAGAAGTAGGACCACTCGACAAACTTTTTTTGCACAAGTGTGCCAAACACGAAATGCACTTGTTCTTTTTAACTTGTCATTTCAATGATGTTCTATCTAATTGGAGATGTTGCTCCAATAGTCATGGTGTTCTTTTTATCCTTCAATGGCAAAATGTGTTGTAATCTAGGAATTGGAAATCCTGGTCAACTGAATTAAGAGCACGTTTTGCTTGAAGTAAATTGATTTGAGAACAACTTTGACAAATTGGAGATTCTTTTAACTTGCACAAAATGAAGTGTTGATTATGAATTTTTGTTTGATGCAAGAAATAAAATTTGCCTTGTTGATTTTAAGCACCAAAAGAATTTGTTCCTAACTTTGCAAAAAAAGAATTTTGTGTGTTTGTTTTTGTGATTCTTTTTAACTTTGAACAAATGTGATTCTTTTTTAGAGCTCCAAATGAAAGATGTGGTTCTTTTTAACACTCCAAATGAAAGTGTAGTTGATTTTAACCCAAAAGGAAAATGAATTTATTTTATCCTAACTTGAAAGACAAACTTAGCAATATGAACAAATTTATTTCCTGAGCTAAAATTGCTAAAAAAATCCTATTGTAGGGGTTAGTTAAAACCTGCACAAAAGATAATTAGTTAGAAAAATCCGCATGTTTTGGTGGGCTTCTACAAGCCTAAAAATTTTGGTTTTCGGTTACAAGGAATTTTCTTACAACTCTCTGTTACAATAGCTCTACTTTGTGTGAAAACAAAAGCGCTATTTAACACAAAAGAGCAACAGTGTAGACAATACCGCTAAAGTATCAATTTGCGAAGGCGCTAAACTAAGAACAAAAGCACAAGAGAATGACCTGTGTGTCAATTAAAACATTCAAAAATTAGTAGTCTTCAAAATTATTGCTCTTTGATTCACGTCGGGTTCACCAAATGATGTCATAGAAATGGGGAGAAGGCAACAACAAAGTTCAATGTTAATAAGTTAGTTTCACGATCGTACCTTTTGATGTGTTTACTGGTCTATTCTGCAAAGATTAAAATGAGATGCTAATAAAGAACTAAAAACTATTCCAAACATATCAAAAGAGATTTCAAAAAAGCATGAAAGAAGTTTAACAAAAGAAAAGAAAGGAGAAGAGCCTCCTTAAGATGCTTCCATGATGCCTTTTGATGCTTCTCCCTTGTTTCTCCCCTCTCCAAGTCCCAAATGAGTGTAGCTCTCAACTTTTAGCACTAGCCATGGATGCCATATGGAGATTCGAGATGGTTGAATATGATAAGCAAATTCTATGCAAGTGTAGATAGTGATGCTATGAAAAAACTCTATACTAATACCAGTATAACAACAATACTCTAATGCTTCCTTCTTTTTTTTAGGAGAAGGGTTCTATTTATAGAAGAAATAGGGAAATGAAGGGTTAAGATTGAGCAATCTTAACAAGGGTTAGGATTGAAAGATATTCAATCCATGTGCGACTTTCAACCCAATCCCATGTTGACAAGTGTCACCACGAGGAGGCTTGAGAGGAGAGATAAGGAGCATTAAATGCTTGAGGGGACATGATGGTTACCCTAGGGGGTTGGGTTAGGGTTAGGTTAATGGATATTCCTTTTATCCAAGGGATAAATGAATGTGCAAGGGTTAAATGGTTACCTTAGTCAAAGAAATAAATGCTTTGAAGAGACCCATGAGTCAAAAGGATGGTTAAGTTAGAGGAAAGTCTCTAACCAAAGGTAAAAGGTGAGTTAACCATAAATGGTTATGTAAGAACCTTTAATGGTTTGGAAGACTTTAGAGGTTAACCATTTGAAGACATAAAGCCTTTAATGGTTATTGAAGACTTTGGAGGTTTTTGAGAAGTGACATCCTTTTTATTTAGGAATGTGACAATGATTAGGATAGGATTAGGCTAATTAGAAGGAGTTAGAAGAATCTAGAAGGGATTTAGGCATGCAAGTGGATTTTGTAGGAGAATGGAAGTGGGAGGAATTTTTGGGATTTTCAATTGAAATAAAATCATTTATTTCAATTAAATGATATAAATTGCATTTCGATAGATATTTAAATAAATATTAATGTATTTAAATGTGAATGTGAATTTTGGATTTTATTTAAATAAATCTTAATTTATTTACATGAAAAAAAGGAAGATAAAGCATTAAATGCTTGAAGACTTTGAGGGAAATCATTAAAGGCTTGAGAAGACTCTAGAAGGAAGCCATTGAGTTTGAAGACTTTAACGGAAACCATTAAAGGCTTGAGAAGATTCTAGAAGGAAGCCATTAAGTTTGAAGACTTTAAGGGAAACCATTAAAGGTTTCAAGTGGGTGAGGATAAATAAGATTTTAAATAAATAATTTATTTATTTAAAATAGTTGTGCAACTTGCATTTGTAGGAAAATGCAAGTGGGTGGAGGATAAAGGTGATTTAAATAAATGTAAATGTTAATTTATTTAAATGTGAGAGATGGGATTTTGGGGGATTTAAATAAATGTTAATTTATTTAAATGCGAGAGAAGATTTAATTAAACAAATATGATTTATTTTTTAATTAATGGTCTGAATTTGGTTAAGTGATTTAAATCAAATAAATTAAATAATTTATTTAATTAATAGGAGAAGAGGGTTAAGATGAATTAATCAAATATTAATTTAATTAATTATTGATTGATGGTTAAATAATCAAACAAATACTAAATATTCATTTAATTAAGTGGACATATTTATGTGACTACAAATACTATTGAGAAAGTCTTCAGAATACCATGAACACTTGTGTATATGGAAATTTCAAAGGATAGTGCAACTGAGTACTATGTCAAGAGCGAAAACGACTGCAAATGCCACATTAGCATGTGGATTCATGAACCACGAGCCACTTTCACATGGTGGGCTAAGTTGTATCATTGTGAGTTCAAGTGGGAAATTGGAGACATCATTACTCTCCTCAGTAGGATGATGGGTCTTGAGCACTCTAATGTTTTTGAGCCCTGGATGTATCAATTTACCATGTTCATAAGGCAGTTCCATCATATATCATGGGGAGAGATTATCAGTGATGCTTTGTGGGAACAACTTGCAATAGTCCCTACTACCATGACTTTCTACATGAATTCATACTTAGTGTATTTAGCAACATCACTTAGACATTTCCCTGGTCTTTCTACCACGGGTGATCGTTTGCTTATACTTGTGTGAGAATATTATGATCAGCTGCCTTTGAGACCCAACAGATTACATTTCAGGAGGGTTCAAGATGCATTTTTTGGTTACTTCATGTGCCAGTTTGACAAGACTCTAAAGAATAGAAGGGTGTCAGATGAAGCATGGAAAAGAGTGAACAAGTATGGTTGTTTGTTCCTTCAATTCCTGATTTTCACTTATTTAAGAGTTGGATGCTATAGTGGGCAGACATACATGCTTCCTAGATACTCGATTGATAAGATTATTCTTATGGAGTTGGGAAGACAAATCATGGTTGTACATGCACATCAATCTGTCAAACATAAGGGTGGGATGGGGATTTATACAACCGACCGATTAAAGATTAATTGGTACTCCCTTATCACATCCACCAAAGCCAAATCTATGGAGACCGAGATGCAGGAGATTAAACTCAGAAGGTTTAAGTTGAGGGCAAATTTTGACTACCGAGGTATGAAGAAAAAGATCAAAAAGTCCTTCATACATGTGCATCATAGTGAGGATATCTGGGTGGATCTCTATATATAAATGGAGGTTCTCAAGATGGACTTCTTAAGGCTCACCCTTGAGCAGATTATTGATTTGAACCTAGTGGACATTCTGGAAAGGATAATTGATGATGGGAATGTGCTTGATCCAGAGTATGTCTCACAAAGGGTTGATGAAGCCCCACTTCCTTTAATCCAATGGTTACATAAAGAATGCACTTCCATTCTTAAAAGATTTCAACCTATCCTAGCTAACAGTATCACTTGGCTCAAAGGTATTGGTGTTAGACTCATCAAAATCAAGGTTGGAAAAGAAGATGAATCTACGAGGCCTCTTGGACGTAAGTTTGAGATTTAGATTGACAAAAAGGAAGGTACATCATCTTCAGGAACTAGGATCAAATTGTGGGTTAGTAGGGCAATAGTAATTCCTCCTGAGGAGGCAACAATTTATTAAAAAGAAAAGTCCTAGATTCACATTCAGGTGATTGATCCCGATAATCCAGAAGAAGGACAACAATCCGATGATGCTCCTAAGTCACTGGCTTCGGAGTCACCTCATGAGATTACCTTGTCAGTTTCCATGGAGCTACCTATATCTCCTCCTGATACAACATTGGAGGAGTCTCCTCAGAATATCATTCCTATTTTAGCAGTTGAGCCAGCTCTTGATCATCAACAAGAGAGGTTGCTGGAAATCTCTAAGGATACTCCCACATGCATTCATTTGTCAGAGATTGATACCTCTACTTCCGACTTTGAAGAGTTTATGAGGCAATCTTCATGCCCTTTGGTTACCAAGAAAACCATGGTTCCAATCCAGATAGATACTTCTCCCAGGGTGACCACGACTATTGAAACAAAAACTACTTCTCCTTTGTCTTTGGTAACTACTAGAGGAGAACTAGTCATTTTACCTACATGGCTTAGTTCTTTTACCCCAAAGAGGAAGAAGCATGAAATCTCTCCTAATGTCTTTTATTATCAACAACTCAAGGAATCTAGGCCTAAGGTTTCTAAAAAAAGCCAAGACGATCTCAAGGGTAATAGTTGACAACAACAAGATGAAAGTGGCGAAAATTGTTGAGCCTCTTGCAGATAAGCCATGTGAGGAAATGCAAGCTATTGATTATAGGGTTACAATGATAGAATTGGATAAACAAACACATGAAGTGGTCAAGCATGATGCCCAACAATCCGTAGCTTCACTAGTACAACGGTATGATGAAATTATAGCGAAGAAAGACAAGCTAGAAGAGGAGAATAGGCAACTTGTTGTAGCTATTCATAAAATTACAAAACCTACTGGTGAAGGGAGTAATCCTACGAGTTCTTCCGGTTCACAAGAATCAATTTGGGGGGTTGAAAGAGCTTCTTGGAAGGTATAGGCATTGGAATCTTGGGTGGATCAACTTCATGATCTATGTGCACAAATGTTGAAAGACATATTCCAAATGATGGTTAAGTTGGAGATCATTGAAGAAAAATTGAATCATACCTCCGAGACTTTAAAACAAAATTTGGAAAGGGTTGAAGGTAGCTTGACAATTTGGCTCATGATGTCTCGACAATAGTTAAGTATTCTTCAGGAGCATGCCATTATTCCTTCCAGGGTCATGTATCTGGAATTTGAAGAACTTTTAGAGAACAAAGCCCTTGTTCTCAAATCCCTCATTAAAGAGATTGATGATGCGATGAGATAGCGAGTTGAAGTATTCCAAGGTGTTGTTTCTCATTGCGAGAAGGCCTCTTGCAATATAATGAGTTTGAATGAAGAGTTGGTACTAGAAGAATAAGTACTCGTAGATATACATATGAAGATTCATAATGAGTGGAGTGAACAATTTTCAGCTACCTCAATTCAGGTTTTGATGAAACATCAAATCTTCTTGCATGAAATCTAGTCCACTTTGAAGAAGAGAAACTCTATGCTTCTTCAATGCCATGACACCATTGTGAAGAACATGGTTGTTGCCAAGAACACCCACGAATCAAATCATGTTGAGCTACGAACGATCGTCCAGAAGTTCGAAGGATCATGTCTTCACATGTTGCAACTTAAGTGTTTTTCAACACTTAGTTGCATTTTTCAGAATTGTAATTTCTTAGTTGTATTTTTTATTTTGACAAGTTACATGTAAAAACATTTTGTAAATTGCAAGTCAAATCATTACTTGTACTTCTGTAATTACATGTAAAACAACTACAAGTTGTGTTCAATTAGGACTGTAGTTGGAATAAGTCATCGTTAGTTATTGAATAAGTCTTGGTGGGTGAGAGAATCTCTCAAGTTAGTTAGGATCCTCCCACCTTTTTCTCAAGACTCCTCTCCTATAAATACTTAAGGGGGTCTATTGTAATTTCTATCTTTTGGAAAGCAAGCAAAAACTCTGCCAAATTTGCAACAAAGAAGTCTTTGAGATTTTATGTGTAAATTGAAGAATTGAAAGGAATAGAAGAAAATTACTCAAGTATCGAGACTTTGTGCTATTTTCTTGAGTTTATGTTCAATACTCCTTTCTTGCAAGTGTTTCTTAAAGGACTTAATCAAATTTGGTTTGCAGACTTTGTGCTGCAAGTATTGGAGATTAATCTAGTTAAAGTAGAAGTTCTATTGAGAAAAGCTGCAAGACTTTGTGCTTACACTCGTTGTTAAGAGAGATTAGATGTAGATTTTATAATAAGAAATAGCTGTGAAACTTTGACCTCACACTAGTTCTTGTTGTCTTGTGTAGAAAGAAATAAGTTGATTTAGACTTTCTGCTGTTATAATTTGTTCTTAATATCATTAGAATAGAAAAGAGTAGACAGGACTTCCCATATTCAAGACTTTGAGCTTGATATTGTTGTCCCGTCCCGAAGGAAGTGACATAAGTTTTTGAGCTTTCAGGAAACTTCATTTCCTTTCTCTCATTTATTTTAAAGTTGTTATTGTTGTGTTTACCATAAATTGCTATCACTTTTCTGTGAAGAGAAAAATATATTAGCTTTCTTGAAAAGTGAAGAAAGGCTATTGTTTTATCTAATTTTAGTTTTAGTATTAGATATAGATAGGGGGAGCCTTCCCTTAATTATGAGAGTTTTACTCACACACTGTGGTTGAAGCCATAATTTTGTATATTTCCCCAAGTGTACAAAATTTTCAATCAACAAATAAAAATAGAGATAAAGATAGAGGGAGATGAAGAGGGAGACAAATACATAGAGAGATAGAGAAAGGTAGAGGAAAAAATAAAAATAGAAAGAGAGAGAGATAAGGAGATAGATAAATAGAGAGGAAGAGGTAGAGGGAGAGATAAAGGTAGAGAGATGAGAGAAAGAGAGATAGATAGATGAGTATATAGGGAGTGGAAGAGATAGATAGATATAGAGGGAGAGGGAGAAGGGGAAATAGAGGGATATGTGGCAATATGATAAAAAGATAGAGAGAAAGGGATAAAAGGACATAGAGAGAGGGGGAGATCTAGAGAGAGATAGGTAGAGAGGGAGAAGAAGGGAGAGGAGAGAAGTTAGTGTTATCAAATTTTAATTTAATATATTGAAATTCCTTTTTAATATTTGAAAATGAATATTAGAAAATTTTAATTAAAATACTCTTGTAGTTGAAAAGATTTAATTTCAATTGTTTAAAATGAGTGTTACTAGATTATATAAATATTGTTGTTAATGAATATTAGTTTAAGGTTAGCAATTACAATAAATTTTGAATGTCTTAAATTTTTATCCATAATTCAAGTAAAATTATAAATTCATTACAAAATTTATATAATACACAATTCAATGAAAATGAAAATTTTATTACATTCAACGAAACTTTAAAATTTATTACAAAATTTATATAATAATATACAATTCAATGAAAATTGAAAAATTATTACAAATATGTTATGTGGATTGAGTTATGATGTCACTATATATATACTAGCCTATATATATAGAAATATATATAAAAAAAGCCGAGAGATATCTAGGCTTTCATTTATTAATTTATTAATTAACTTTTTATATATATATTTCTATATATATAGGCTAGTAGCATCCGCAGGCGCAATTGTAAAGAAATTAAATTATAAAATAGGTATAGTCTTATAAAATATGACCATATAAAGATTTATAGTTTTCCAGCGTAAGGTTTGTTTTTTTAATATCAAAGCATATGTTTTGATATATAAAAGCATATGTTTTGATATATAAAGAAAGCTAGACTTGTCGAGATGCCTATTTTTTTAAAATTTTACACAGTAAAGTCAAAAAAGTCAAATAGGCTAGGGTTAAGATTAAGGTTAGGGTTAGGGTTAGGGTTAGGTTCATGATTAGGGTTAGGTTTAGGCTTAGGCTTATGGTTAGGATTTACATCATGCACCAAGCTATTAATACCCTTCATATATTAGGCTTAGATTTAGGGTTATTTTTAGGGAAATAGCTATTTAGCCCTTAGGATGCACCAAGCTATTAATACCCTTCATATATTATTAATACATTGTAATAGATGATTGGTGCATCCTAAGGGTTATAGAGTCATTCCATATTTTTAGGGTTAGGGTTTAGGCTTATGATTAGGTTAGGTTAGGTTTAAAGTTAGTGTTATTATTAGGGTAATGGGTTAGAGTTGTGGTTAGGACTATGGTAAAGGTTATGATTTACATCATGGTTAGGGTTAGGGTTAGGGTTAGGGTTAACATTAGTATTATAGCAAGGGTTAGGGTTAGGGTTAAGGGTTACTGTTACGATTAATGTTAGTGTTTACATCATGGAAAGGATTAGGTTTGTAGGGTTAGCATTATGATTAGGATTTACACCATGATTAGGGTTATTGTTAGGCTTATGGATACGGTAGGGCCTAGGATTATGGTTAGGTTTAGGGTTGAAATCATGGTTAGGGTTATGGTTATGGTTTGGGATAGGGTTTAGGATTACGATTAGGATAATAGTTAAGGTCTACATCATTGTTAGGATTAGGGTTAGTTTTAGGTTTGGGTTATAGTTAGGTTTAAGTTTATAATTATGGTTATTATTAGGGTTAGGATTTACATCTTGATTAGGGTTAGGGTTAGCATTACACTTTATAAATAGGGTCTAATTATGGCTAGATTTAGAATGAGTATTCAAATAGTGTTAGTGTTTACGGATAAAGCATGGTGTGAGGGTTAGGATTATATTATAAATTAGGATTAGGATTCAATAAGGATTAGGGTTCAGATTAGGGTTAGATTAAGGTTGAAGTTGTAGGTAGGGTCTATTTCTATAGTTAGGGTTCAATTATGATTAATGTTTGATTATGGCAAGGGTTAGATTAAAATTAGAGTTGAATTATGATCAGAGTTTAATTAGGGTTAGGATTAAGTTTAGGCTAGAATTTAGTTATGGTTATATTAGGGTTCAAGTTATAGTTAGGGCTTAATTGTAAGGTTGTACTTAAATTTAGGATTAGGTTATGGTTAGATTAAGGTTGAAGTTTGGGATTAGGTTATGGTTCAAGGTTCAATTAGTTCTAGACTAGTGAAATTATCAAGGTTAGGGTTTGATTATGGTCAGGTTTTAATTATAGTTAGTGTTCGTATAAGAGTTCATGTTTTTAATTAAGGTCAGAATTAGCTTTAGAAATATTATATTTTTATTACTAAAATTAAGAAACATAAAAAATATTTTTGATCCCTCTAAAAATTATATATAAATTTTGAAGTATTTGTTTAAGCATGTGATTTTGATTTTTTCAATTTAAAAATATTATATTTTTATATTTAAAATTTCAAAACATACAAATTATTTTTTATCTTTCTAAAGTGATGATTAAGATTCTTTCCTTCTTTTTTAATCAAAATTGCTTCTATATACTAATATAATATGTAGGCAACATTATGTTAACAAAACAAAATCATGTGTTTTATCACTCTATGCAAAGAAAAATTGGTTGATATTAAATTGATATTAATCACTATAACATACAAATTTTTACAATAATTTATTTGAAATCATATAAAGCATGATTTTTTTTCTTTCACATTATATTATGAGGTAAATAGCCTTAATAGAACTTCATAACTTAATTCCCAATCCATTACCTTTACTTTGAAATTATTCCATTTTTTTTTATAATAATAGATGTTGATACAATCCCTTTATTGATGAAAATTAAATTTATGATCATTAATCATAAATATACATGAAAAAATATAATAAAAATAAAAGAACTATTTTTTAATTCAAAATATCAATAAAATGAACATGTTAGACATAATTGGTCCCATGCATTTCACATAAAACTTCAACTTTTTTGCATCTTCTTTGGGCATTTCTGCCGACTTCATTAGCGAGCAATTGTAGGCTCTCTTAAAGCCACGCAACAGGGGCAACAAGTCAACAACATGCAATAACTGCCAAAACATGGAGTCAAGGAAATCCTGTAAATCCATAAAACACTAAAATAGGGATACATATCTGTAATTGGGATAGCAACTTTTTGTATGCAAATTAATTTTTTGACTATTTCAGAATACTTAATTATTCACAGCACTTCAACAAATTAACATAAATTCATTAAAAACATAAAAAAATTGACAAAGAAACTCGTAGTTCCCAAAAATTGCCGACTGCGCATGATTTGAAGCCCATATACGTTCTCTGCATGCAAGGCCAAAAGTATCTACCATGGCAAACACCAGATATTTTAATATTCTTATTGTAGTTACTAAAAGCGGATAGCCCTCTTGAAACTGGGTAAACCAAGCTCGCGATGTCTAGTTCCTTTGCCATGCGAATGTACTGCGACTCACAGATGCCTGCAATTTCAAAGCTTGCATTTTTTGTAAGCAAAGCTTGCATCTTTTGTAAGAAACCAAAACCAACTTAAGTATCGAAAAATTAATAAACCAAACCTGTGTAGAAAACAAAGAAATCTTCCACAAAGCTGCAAGCAATGAAAATAGAGGCCATCCTCGCCAATTCCTTGAAGTTTAACAGTCTTGTGATTCTGTTTTATCGCTTCCATAAACATTTTCTTTCATCCTTGCCACTTTTGTCAAGACTCCAAATAACCAAGATTTGTGGTAATAAAAAAGGTCTTCTGCATGTCTAGGGTACCTAGCACAAACCAGATGCATCCCTCCTTTTTCTTGTCAATAAGGGCTTCGAAAGCTCTGCGTGAAGCTAAATTAATTTATGGCTAAATCCCTGCTCCTCTCTGAAACAGACTCAATACGGATTTGTTAAACACATGAAGAAATGACTGCCTCTACTAAACAAATGTCACGGATTTATTTTTTTTAAATATGGACAACAACTGGCATATTACAGAAGAATAATATAATAGTATAATGTGATTGATTGAGAATGGAAGACTTGAGAGCTATACCTTTGTTGCTCGAATAGTATTCTAGGTTTTAAAAAAGACATAATTGGAATCGAAGCTTAAAAAATTTTGTAATGCAAATGCGAAGTTGGATGGTAACCGTTTTTTTGTTGCAAAATTCATCGGTTTCCAAATAACTAATTCAGTCAGATACCGTAATATTCTAAGTGAGCGATGGTGATTAAACTCAGCAACGAAATTTAATCTGACCATGAATAAAACTTTATGACGGATGACTGCCATTGTAGTGTTACGTCTCACAGGATCCACAAAGTCTTCTGAAATGTGAAGAACAAATTTCGTGAATAAAAACAATCATAAAATACAAAACAATAAAGTGTTATTAATTGAAAAAAAAAATTAAGAATAGCATTAAAAATCAACAAATACCCGTAAAAAAAAATGAAGTGCATCCGCTGTGTTGTGCTACTGATTTTCACAGAAACGGCTGAGTCACGTTCTCCGAGTTTTCAGCATTTATAATGTTAAAATGCATTTGATTCAGCATTTATAATGTTAAAATGCATTTTGCATTAGTTCGTTTTTTAAGCATTCGAATGTTTAATGCATTTAATTTTATTTATTTGTTTTCCATTGGGTATGTAGGTTTTAATTTTTAGGGGAATTGAATTTTATAGGTCAGGATTCAAAAATGTCACCTAAATTCGAGGAGATGATTTTGTGTACATGGATGGTTGACATCCATACTGTGACTGTAGGAAGCCTCTCGGCTTAATTAGATTATTCCTTAATGGATAAAAAAAAGTTAGAAGGTGGAATACCTAAAACTATGAGATTTTTTTATTAACATTTTTCTTAAGGCTGATGTGTTTTAAATGAACCAATCACTTTACAAACAAAATTATCACCATTACAATAAATACAATAAAAATTCATTTGAATTATAAACAATAATATTTTTATAAATATAATTATTATTAATTTATAGAGAGGGGGTGAAATCAAATAAGTCAATGAATTACAAATTGGCTTTTTACTTTTCAATATATTTCATTTTTTCCAATTTTTTTCAATTTGATTTTATTTGTATGTTTCAATATAATAGTTACAATTTTAATCTTTTTTATTTTATTTTTAATATTTTATTAGAAGAGCAATTTTGATTTTTTTATATATTAAATATAGTGTTATCAACAGAATTACAGCACGAGGAGGTTCCAAAATTAAGTCAGCTCCGGAGGCATGCCTCACACGGAGAGTAAGTCACAAGAGCAGCCAAAAATGTAAATTACATAGTGAAGCAACTATATAATAACATAAAAGGTATTAATGCAGCAGGTCTTCAAACTGATCAACCCAAGCTGTCCATCCGAGAGGTCCTTCCATCCAAGCGATGCTTTTATTAACTTGGATTTGAGCAATCATTTTTATCTGATCATCAGTCGCATTCTTGTTTTTGGTAATTTCCTTGTGCAGCTTTTTCACCGTTTTATTGAAAAAAACCATATTGTTCATGTGGTTACGATAGTCGTAACCGTCTTTCATTTCAAACACGAACATAGTAGAGTGCCCCATCTTGAGGAATCTGATCAGTTTCTCCCTCTCGATCATCATCGTAATACAAACCTGCGAAGAGATTTTAATAAGGGTGAGTTTAAGGTATAACTCAGTAAGAGATCTATGTGCACCTTGAAACCTTTCCTCATTTCTGCATTTCCATAGCTGCCATAAAATGTTAGCTGAAATAATGAACCATAGAATATTAGAATCATTTTTAAGTCCATGAATGTAACCTGTAATAATTTCAAAGATATCAATGTACTTGGGGTACGTAATTCCACATAATTCCCATACTTTCTTTGCAAAATTACATTCAAAGAATATATGTCTACAAGTTTCAGGTTTATTGCAGAAGGTACAACTATCATAATTCATCTGGTAATTGTTAATAGGTATTCTATTAATTAACAATAACCATCTAAAACATCTGATCTTGGGGTCAATGGAGGATTTCCAAATTCTTTTAAAATTTTTATTCCAGTCCTTCATCTCCAAGTCAGTATACCACACATTATTAACATGCTTAATAATACTAAGATTATTATTCAGGGAGTTGTAAACATTTTTGGCTTTAAGTTTAGTCAGTAGAGAACTATCAGTCCATTTGCTGTTAGTGAATCTATGAGAGTCAACGAGGCAGTTTGAAGGGATATTCGAGCAGGCTCTAGTAAGCATGGAGTATGTTTTTTTATGAGCGATAGGAAGATTATATTTATATCTTAACTCATCCCAATTAATCAAGCAATCATTTTCAAAAAGGTCCATGAATGTGGAGATTCCCAAGTTATTCCATACTTTGGCCGAACAGCCTTGAGTCAATGCAAGCGGCTTCCCTTGGAGATACAGATTCCACCAAATAGACCTCTCACCATGTAGAGAGTCGTTCGAATGGAATGCATTATCAGAAATGCAGTGTCTAGACAACTCCCAAGCTCTCCATAATGTTTTGAATACTGCAGAGCCATGCACAGCAGTAGGAAATTTACCAAAGATGATATCAGCAAATGGGAGATTTTTCCAAGTTTTAGCTTTTTTTGGGTAACCTCTCAAGATATTGTTCCTAACAAGTACTTTCCATGGCTCTTCTCCATCTACACAGTGAGAGATCCACTTGGTGGCAAGTGCAATACCTTGGAGTCTAAGGTCTTTTAGACCAAGCCCTCCATATTTTTTATCAGTGCAGCACCAGTCCCATTTAACCATGTGGCACTTTTTATTTCCTTTACCATTCGACCAAAGGAAGTTCCTTATAGCCTTCTGGATTTCTAAAATTTGATAGTTGTTGAACATCCAAGCAGAAGCGTAGTATATGTTGTATGAAGATAAAATCTTTTGACAGACTTGAAGTCTGCCAGCAAGTGACAGGAATCGGTTGAACCAGCTATTAAGCTTTTTTGTGATTTTGGTCTTAACCCATAACCACATATCCTTAATAGAGGGATCTACAGCAAAAGGGATGCCCAGGTATTTGGTTATGGTGGTTGGGCCACCCCACTGGAAGCCAAATTTCAACAACCACCCCGGAGGATGTTCATCCCAGCCAAGACAAATACATTTGGCCTGAGATAGTTTAGCACCCGAGATCGAGCAGAAGAGATCAAGTTTCTTAGTAAGACAATTAAAGTTATCATCTTCCATCTTAATGAATAAGCTAGTATCATCAGCGAATTGACAGATAGACAGATCCTCATTGTTGGGAAGAGTAATACCTTTGACAGCCGGGGATAAAGTGTCGTCAGTAAGGATGTAGGTAAGAGCTTCAGAAGCAATTACAAATAGAGCAGGGGCAAGTGGACATCCCTGTCTAATAGATCGAGTTAGAGGAAAGGGCTCCGAAAGAGATCCATTAATATCAACTTGGGCCATAACATCTTTAAGCAAAAGTTTGATATACTTATAGAATAGGTTAGGGAAACCAAAGGCCTTGAGCATAGTATCAATAAAGCTCCATTCTACTTTTTAAAAATAAAAAGTAACTATATTAGAATTGTTAAAACCTAAAATTTTAATTTAAAACAAAATAAAAATTAAATATAAATGTATTAAAGAGGTAGAAAGTCAATTTAGAATTTATTATAAAACTATATAAAAACATGAAAAATATGTTATGCTAGTAAATTTGAAATAGTCTTGTAGGATTATTAAGATATGTCTTCCAACTCCAATATAATTTTAAAAATAAATTTACATTAATATATAATAATATTTAAATTAAATTAATTAAAAATAATCTATTTACCATTTTAAAAGAATAATAACTAATTAAATTTTATTAATTACCGTACTTGAAAAATACAATATTAATATAACAAAATTATACCTAATAACTAATCTTTATTTTTTCATCTTTAACAATTGTGATCAAGATCTATAAATTTATGTTTCAATTGTTTAAAAATATCTAATAAATTAAGAAAATATTTAAAAATAAATTAAAATCTTACCTAAAATATATTTTTTCTTCACATCAAAAAAAAATATTAAAATTTGAAAAATTGAATATAATTTAATTTTTTTTTTATTCACATGTAAACTAAAAATAATGACAAATTTCTAAATTTAGAAAACTATATTCTCATTAATATTGTGGATCATTAAAACTAAAATAAAAATAATAAAAATAATAAAAAAATACAAAACTATATAAAATATTGGTATGAATTTAATACAAATGCGTACAAACCTCATGTAATCAGAGAGAGTTGAGCAAGTGAATATAGCCGTAGCATGGTATTGCAAGTTAATTAATTAAAAGTACAGCATGGTATTGCAAGTTAATTAATAAAAAGTACATCCACTCCTCGGTACTCAACATTCATTTTTTTAATATTAATTTTTTTAGTTGTTTTTAATGTCATTATTATGTGGAGTAAAAAATCTGTACCTCTCGCTTTAAATGTCATTATTGATATTTAATTTAATAAATTGAAAGTAGAAATGTTTTTGGTGAGAAAATTAATTTTTTTTGTCCACTCCAACCAATAAAAATATAAATAAATATGATTTTTATTATTATTTAAAATAAAAACTAAATTTATACTATAATTTTATTGTCTAAGTATTTTAAATCTTTATTCTAATTGATTAAAATAATTTAAAAAAATGATCTAACATTTGCAGGAACTGATAAACTCTCCTAAATGGTGAAAATGGTGCTATAGACGAGAGTTAGGGCGGAGTCTTATGGTGAGTTTCTCTGCAAATCTAACAAAAGGAATTCAGGTCACACTAGCATTTCTTAATTTGACCATTGGGTTCATTTATTCTGCTGTTAAATTGATTCACAACCATTATAACGACTTTAACAATAAAGCTTTATATCCGATTTTTCTTTTTTCTTTTTAAGGAATTTTTATTCATTAACCAATTGATTCTAGCTGCATGAATTTCTCTTCCTAAGAAAAATGGCAGGCAGAAGATACATTGATCCTTTTAAGAGGCTAAACTATTTCTCAAAAACGTCGTCCTTATTGCTGTATTCCAATGTTCAATTCTACCCATTTCAAAGTGTTCTGAGGCTACACAACCGACCCATAATGAATATGGATTACAGAGTAGCGTGTATGAGTTCGAACTCAGGGGCTGATGGACGAATGCCTGGCTGGTTGATGCATTTGCAGCAAGTACTTGCAGGAGCAGATCCACCGGCTGTCAAAGCGAACGAGACAACTCCAAAGGTGGCTTTAGGTATTTTATAAGGTTCGAATGTTTAATTTGCATATTTGTCTGATAGACTTGATAGAAATATTTCAGTCATTTTATTTTATTTTTCTGATTCACTTTATGGACTAACCTAGATATATGGAGGATCCGTGCTTTCTTTCTTTGCTGTTCAGAGAAGTTTTTTCAGTTAATTACATTCTTAAAATTTATAAAGATGGGATGCCCTCTTTACCATTACTTCGTAACCCCTCCGAACATTAGCGATGGTGTACAGGCTGTATTTTCAATTGCCAATTGACTGCGTTTTCCCAATAGATTCACCCCTAAGCAAAGTGTTAAAATGTATCGGCCAAGTCTGTATATCTAATACTAAAATACTAGTTTTAATGGTGCATTTTATGTTATCATCAAAGGTTAGGCTGAAATTTTTTTTTGTTTGTTTCATCTATTTAGCTATATAATCCGTACTAAATAAATATATCTTTTCTATCCTTCTAAAATTTCTCGTGTATTTTAGTGCTTCCTCGTTCAATAGGAAAATAGTCAAGGTTTAATCTATCAAATGTGCTACATGACTTATATTAGGATTAACAACGGAACTGATTTGCTTTTGAAAGAAGTCAAAATTTGCCTCATTTATGTACCTTTCCTTCTAAGCTTAACCTTAAATCAGGTTTCTGGAATTGAATTGTTAAGGTTATCTAGATGTTCCTAAGGATCAATGTGATCATGCAAATGGGAACCAATCTGATAAAATACTCATGTATTCGATCATGAAAATTTTACATGCATAGAGAGGTAGATCGTTTGTAATGGAGATAATGCCTTCTCTGGACACATATGGGAACCCTAACATTCAGTAAGGCTTTCTAGCCAATACCCAGTTAGATTGTCATTTGGCAAACCCTCTTAGTGGACGCAGACATGTGAGACTATTTGGCTTTCAGTATTTTACCAGTGTGAGCTTGGGGTGTTTCCTTTTGTGACTAACTGTAATCTTAATTAATTAGGATTTCCATTTTCTCTCTCACTTTTATACTTTATTTGGATTTTGTTCATCTGACAACTTGATCTCTAAAAGGCTTCAACTTTTCACGGATCTCGGTATTTCTTGATGAGTCTTAAGCAAATGTTCATATGTGCATGCTTCTAGATGTCAATGGATATATTCTGAGTTGCCAGATTCTTCCCCGGCAGCCCAGGGTCCTGGTCCGGTCCGGCCCAAATACTGGTCCGAATGCGGTCCGGCCCAAATGTTGTTGTGTCGCTAGGTCAGATCCCTTCTAGGGCCGACCTAGTGCACAAAATGCCAAGTGGTCTGTTGGCCTTGGCATTTGGATATCTCAGTTGTATGAGTCTAATTTGGGGCAGGCCCTATTTGGGCGAACCACTTGTGTGTAACTTGTGATTAAGTTAAATGTAACTTGCAACTAAGAGAGACTCATATGTAACTTGTAATATATAGGTCTGACCCTATCCTTGGCGCCAAAAGTATATGGCCGACTTGAGGTCTATTAGGAGGTATTGATTCATATATATGCAAGCTGATGATTGCATCAATAGATATGAATTCAATAACATGAAGGACATGTAGTGTGCTCGGGGGTGACGATAAGAGCTTATCGTCTATGGTTGGGAAGACAACAGATTTGATGTTTGCCTGTGGTTAACGAGCACTACCGTAAAATCAACACCAAATACGGCCAGGGTCTTGTAGTTTGTTTGTGGGTTCACTGTGAAGAACTCAAGGAGAATTTCGAAGAATTTGCAGTGAATTTTGACCTCAGGGGTAGAACCCAGGAAGAATTTGACAGATTTAAAACACTTTTTTGATTTTTTTAAGTTCTTTTTTGGTCTATTATGGTCAACTCGACCCTCCACCCCTATAAAATAGACCACTAAAAAGGCCAGAAAGGTGAAACATCTCATTTGCGCTTTTGTGCATTTGCCACAGCAGGATGATGATGATATGTTTGATGACTTCTGATGATATTTGATCAGTGATGGCTGATTGTTAATGTTGACATTATTATTTTTGAACTGAAACATTGATATGGTGGTGTTGGCATTTTGTTATGTTATTTGGACTAAAACGTTAATATATATGGTGGTGTATTTTGCTCTATTACTCTATTATTAGCATAGTTGATAGTGGTGTATTATGAACTTATTTGTTGCTGCATTTATATATATATATATATATATTTTAATTTTTATATATTTTTGTATAGACGAACCCAAAGTAAACTTGAACCCACCCCAAAATTTTTTTGAACGAATCCGCGAACCCAAATCCAATTCCGAACTGTGACTGACAACTTAGGAGTTAGGATATATTTTCAGTTTTTTTTTTGATCGGTAATTGGTATCTAATGTATTAAAAAAGTGGAAGATTGCATCCATAGTTTCAACAGTTTTCCATCAAAATGAAAAAAAACCAAGTTATTCCAAAAAATCTGTCATCAAATCCTAATCAATGGCTATCTACATCTATCCACAGTATGCTGTTCAAACACAACCCAAAAATGGGACCTAGCCTGCTTATCTAACTTGCCTCGACTACCGCCTTCCCTTTGCCGTCAACTACTTCGGTTGGAGCTGCATTCTGACTCACAATTTCTG
Organism: Cryptomeria japonica; assembly: GCF_030272615.1. Taxonomy (NCBI): domain Eukaryota; kingdom Viridiplantae; phylum Streptophyta; class Pinopsida; order Cupressales; family Cupressaceae; genus Cryptomeria; species Cryptomeria japonica. The sequence continues at coordinate 83,527,917 of NC_081408.1, read as the reverse complement.
GTTCATATTGGCTCCTGGATGACTCTTCTCGCAGCAGAGTGTGGATGCGTCTCGACCTCTTCAACTTAGCCAGGCGCCCACGCCTCCACTTTGGAACGTCCTCCTGCTTCTTCAGTGCCCTGTACTCATTGTAAGGACCCCATTTCACTTGCTCCAGTCTAACCTCCCTCTCCTCCACTCTGTCAAGGAAAATTTTCACCCCTTGCATCCCAATCTGGGTTGTCATTCTTCGAACCTCCTTATTACGATTTGCGCTCCAAATTAAGAATGGTCTGAGGGGAGGGGTATATTAACCAACGTGTAACCAAACACTTCTTGGACACACAAAACCTTTCATATCCTGAGCCACCGCCATCAAGCTATCTAGACCCTGCGATGTCCCCTTTTTGTTGACATCAGTTCTTTAGTGAGGATTAGCCTATTACCCTGACCTCGTAGGCTAATGGGATTGGTTAGAGGGTCTTTTGAGGATTGGTATCATCCCCAGTGTTCAAAGTGCTTTAGTTTGGTCTTCGTTTGGCATCATTCGGACATCATTTGATCTACTTACTATTTTTAGTAAGTCTTGGGATGTTAGAGATGGACCCCTGCTATATTTAGTAAACGGGGTATGGTCATATGCAGTCTCCTCATGTTAGCTCCTAGTTTAGACGGCGTTAAAAAATATAGAGTATTCATGGAGATATTAATGTTTAATTGGCTCAATTAAACATTAATTATTTGGAGATTATATTATTAAGTTATAAAATGACTTTATATTATAAAACACTTAAATGAGGGTCTATTTATCATGAGAAGGGGGCCAAGTTTATTAATAATTTATGAGCACATAACCTAAGATTTAATTACATTATTGATGCCAATGAAATATTATAACATTTTAATGTTAATTAAGAGCTTTTTGAAGAAGTTCGAACTTCTTGAGGAAATATAAGTGTGCAAAAGGAATCGAACTTCATTATGTGATTGGAGTTTTTGACTGAAGTTTCTCTAGAGCATTGAAGTGTAGAATACCAAGGGTTTCTGCAGGATTCAAGGCTCGTCGGCATTGGAGAGCGTGGCTTCTTCATCGTAACAGCATATAGAGGGTGTGCGATATCATCTGATTATGCTTGTGAGAGTTGGCTTCATTCAGTAGTCAATATTGAGCTGATTGGAGGGTTTATTTCAGAGTTTGTTTGCAGATTGAAAGGGATTATATTCAGAGATTTTTTTGCTGCTACAATGCCCGTGAACAGTGCGCTACAGTACCCATGAATAGTAAATCGCTACAGTACCCGTGAATAGTAAACGCTACAATACTAATGCATTTTAGAAGAGTTAATCTACATAAATTCAAAGGGGTTTGAAGAGCGATTTCAGATTGTTAGAGGCTACATTTATTGCTGTTAGTACCACTCATTGGCACGTGGGAATTACATGTATTTATGACAAGTGTTTGTGTTAATGACAATCTGCTGTAAGTGCATTTTGGTCTCTTAGAATGCATGCCAAATGTTCGTAGAAATGTCTAACAGCTGTAGATGCATATTTCATATGATTTCAGTCACACATTGTCATTGGAAGGTTAGTGGTAGGTGTTACATTGCATTCTCATTTAGTTTCAGACTTTGAAATATGACCTTTTGAGTTCAATGAATGCATATTATCATCTCATAAATTAGAATGTCAAAAAGAAACCACAATCAACAAATACAAAAGTTTCATGACAAGTGTTTGACAATATTCCTTGAGTATTTAAATCAGAAATTTTCAATTAGATTTGGCAAGGGATATTACAGACCCTACAACCATTCCTTCCTCACACACCTCGTCATTATTGTCCGCACACTCTCCTTAGGCTCTAATCTAAAACACCACACTAGGAACAGAGAAACAATGTCTGCATTCGTTCGGTACTTGAATTCTGCGTTGATAAACTTATCTCCCAGCACAATCTTTGCTCATGTGATGAATGTCTTGTCGTCAAACACAAAGATGTTGGCGAGCCTCCCATCCGTTATCCTACCCCAGAATGCAACCTACTACTTGGTCGACCTCAACGAGAAATTGGCTTCCATTTCTCCTTGCTTTTGCTCTTCTTTGTTCACCAATCTTCTTAGACACACCAACTTTGGAAATGAATGGGAGTTATGTCATCCGTTGTCACTCTGGCCTTTAAAGTTGCTCCCAACTTGCTATCCTTTCCAATTAATTTTGTCAACTTTCTTGGCCAAAACCGATCTTGACCATACAGAGATCTTGAACTTCAAACCTTCCGTTGGTAAATTGGCCTGAATTAATTACATGGACTCAATGTGCCAATGCAAGTTCATGTTCTAGCATGCTGCCAATTTTCTCCTCTAGTGGTTTCATCTGCACATTACTCCTACCACATGCACCAATTGTACCTTCATAACTCAATTGACAAATCTCCCTCAAATCCCCTTAGACCATCCTGCATACTCAAATAACGAGCCACGTTATGACAATTTCATGCACTGGCTTTGCTTCCCTATCCACAATTAACGACTTGTGAGGAATAAAGAATCACAGTAATCAATGCAGTTCGATTTCCTGCTCTCGAACAAGGTGCCATTTGGATTCGCCTTGTGAGAGATCAACAACAATTTTGGATAGGTTGTCTGCTTCTTGGTTTCCTTCCCTTCTAATGTGAGACTAAAAACTTCGGAAATCCCTTGAGATGTCTATTGATGACATGTATCATTCTGTCAATCTGCCAATGCACCATGCTCCCTTTTGCAATCACTTGAATTATAATTTTCAAGTTTCCTTCCAAATGCAGATTCCTTACCCCCAATCTCCTCGCCATTTGAATAGCAAGGAAAGCTGCATTAACTTCTGCAATCTTGTTGGTCATTCTTAAGCCTTGGCAGCATGTTGCCAATATGACTCCCTCATGATTCCTAGCGACACATCCAGCCCCAGCCTGTCTCGGATTGCCACGTGCAGCTCCATCGAAGTTTATTTTTATCCAGTCTATCTTAGGTGGTGTCTATTGTGCTAGGAGTCTTGTGATTGGATTAGGATCAACCCTAGAAGGCCCATTATTAACGGGTTGATATATTTTCAGTTCTTGCCATCATCAAATTAGAACATAAATATATTCATCGACCAATAAAAATTTAATCTCTTAACGTCAGTCATGGAAGAGCATGGTAAGAGCTCTGTTTGTTGAATAATAATAAATAAATAATACAATTCTGGTCAATATCCTTATATGTCCGATAAAGCTACTACTGAAGAGACAAATGGATCCCAAGTTAGGACATCTTTCCTTTTGCATGCATATGCAAGGCTTTCTTTGTTGACTTTCACTCTTATTGGGAAGAAAACGATATGAATATGTTATATCAAAGCCATAAAATACAAAATGATCATCACAAATACTCCACAATTAGAGACCTAAACATTGAATAAAATATTTATATATCGTGTTCTTTTAAAATTTCCCCTTTGCTAAAATTGGGGGTTGGTTGAGTAATTCAAGTTATTATCTTAGATGAATGTTGGAAAATGTGTAAATGGTGAAATCAACTATTATAGGGTGTTCAAGTCTTCAAAATAAAGGAAGTTTTGTTCACTGATTGTGTGGGGAAAGTCAGGATATGATTATTTCTGGGACAATTTTTTTAGTGCCAATACAATTTCTGGAGCCCTTTTTGGTTTGGGTATTTATACCTTCATCATTATGAAATTGTTTTTTTGATTAATTAGTGAGAGATCTATTGGAGCCCCTGCTCATGAAAAGAGGCAGTTACAACTGAAGGAACGACCATAGCAATTAAAACAGAAATTACAGGACTGCAAACATAAACCCATATAAAAATCAGCCCAAAAACGCTAAACCTGATAACATATTAAACAAATTCACTCCACCCTCCCACCTGATCAGAGGAAGTATGTTGCATTGCCATCTTTGGGTGCTTCGGGGTGTCTGGCTCTCTTATGGAAGGAAGCAGATGTCCAAGTTGAAAGTATAGCTACCAAGGCAAACTACATTCACATTTAGGTTTCTTATTCTGATTGCCTTTTTCACTTGATTTCAGTTTATGGACCTAACTCAACAACGGGGAAAAAATACCTTTGGGATAATATCTCTCAGGTTTTGGCTAATTTCCTTGACATTCCCTTTATAATTGGAGGTGACTTAAATGCAATCTTGTCCCTCCGAGGTAAGTATGGTGGTATCATCCCCCCTATTAAAATTATGCAGGAGTTTTTTGAATTTGTTGGTATTGGTGTAATTATTTATTCATCATGGATATTATTACACCTTACTTAAGTTTACTTAGGTACATGCATTTAATAGTAGTTTGGATATGAGAAACTTGGGTGTTTGTGCCACATTGGGATAGTGTGTATAGGAGAATTTCCACCTTTTATGATGTTGATCTTATCTTGTTGTTATATTCCACCTCATGTGGAGTATTATATTGTTTCTCCTACCTACCCACATCTATTTCCTACCTACCCTTGTTTCTTATTGAGCCACATGTCATGTTTGTGTGCTCACATATCCATTAGCCTTGCCTATATAAGCAGGCTCATCTACATTGTTTGTACGAACATTCATTCAACGCTTGATGATCTAGTTGATCAGTATTTTCTTGATAGAATACAGTTTATTTCTATCATCTATTTTGTTCTCTCTTATTTGTGCTTTCCATTGCCTCTAGATCTTGGCAAAACCTCACATGGTATCATAGTCATTAGAGTGTCATTGGTTTGCCAATTGAGAGAAATTTGATGTTATTTAGGGTTGTATATTTTGGAGCTTTCTATTGCAAGTTTTTATTGAAGCTTGATGGGTCAAATCTGAGGTCACCATTGGATTGAGGAGGTCCAAGAAAGTCAGTTTTTGCCTTTTGTTTCATTCAAATCAAACTTCAGAGGCTAAATCTAGAGGCATTTGAAGTTTGAAGCTGCGGTAGAAATTTTCCAGAAATTATAATTTTGCAGTCAATTTTCAAATTGTGATATCTCAGCAATTTTTTTTGTTTTGGGGTAGAATTTCGTGATCTATACAGTGGTGCAGGAGTTTTCTGATTTTCGGATATAGGTTTTTCGGAAATCATGAAATCCCGATTTTTACAACTTTGGAGGCTTCGTTTGGGCTCATATGGACTCCTTTTCAGGTGTCGTTTTTTTTTTGAGAGTGCATAATTTTTTGCCTACTTTCATAATCTGCCATTAGTTTGTAGTGATTGTGAGTAGAAATTGTACTTTTAGTATTTGGTCATTTTTTGGCCTATTTGGTACTTGTATTTTGCTTGGATCTCAGTTTAGATCACTAGTAGTATTTGTTGAAGTCTCTTATATCTCATTTTGAGAAGTTGTAATCATTGAAATTAGAAGTCCACTTTGCCATTATTTGCAAGTGCCAACATGATCTTTTTATGGGGGGTCAGTTGTTCATTTATATCTCTTGGTGAAATTCCATTCGGAGGCATCTTCATCTGCAGTATTCTACAGGGCTTCTTTGTTGGTGGCATCATTTTCATGTTTCCACATTTGAATATTTTATCATGTATTCACACTATCATAAAGTGCCACACCTCTTTGTATCTTGTCATTGTTGACTATTTGATGCAATCCTCTTGTACACATAGATTATGAATATCTTGTGAGACTTGGTGCATGGCTTCAGTTGAGACTTAGATTATACACATTTGTGCATGGCTCTCGTGAGACTTGGATTGTACCAGTATTTCTGCCATTTACGAGTATCTAGATGATGCTCAAAACAGGTTGTCTCCATGCTTGATCTTCTTTTTGTTGCAGCGAGTGATTCATCGTCATCGACTTGGTACTTGGTTTTGTCACACTTTGACATTATTGGTGCAGCATAGGCTCTCTTTCTTCCTTATGGGGAGGTAGTTTTGGTCCACATCATTGGACCATCCTTGCAGAAGATTCGACATTGAGGTGGGGCTTCATGGTCTCTTCTTTTCATCATTGAGAGCATTGTGTGCTTTCATCATATCTCTTTTGGGGAGGGAGTTTTTTCCCATTGGGTTTTTCTCTCTTTCTCCGTTTATGGGAGATTGCATTTGCATTTGTACATGGGTACCTCACTTGGCCTCGTAGCTGGGACCCATCTTGCATTGCTTAGTCGCATTGTAGACTTAAGTGCATTCCCCTAAGTTGCACTTAAGGGGTGGTGTTGGTGTAATTATTTATTCATCATGGATATTATTACACCTTACTTAAGTTTACTTAGGTACATGCATTTAATAGTAGTTTGGGTATGAGACACTTGGGTGTTTGTGCCACATTGGGATAGTGTGTATAGGAGAATTTCCACCTTTTATGGTGTTGATCTTATCTTGTTTTTACATTCCACCTCATGTGGAATATTATATTGTTTCTCCTACCTACCCACACCTATTTCCTACCTACCCTTGTTTCTTATTGAGCTACATGTCATGTTTGTGTGCTCACATATCCATTAGCCTTGCCTATATAAGCAGGCTCATCTACATTGTTTGTACGGACATTCATTCAACGCTTGATGATTTAGTTGATCTGTATTTTCTTGATAGAATATAGTTTATTTCTATCATCTATTTTGTTCTCTCTTATTTGTGCTTTCCATTGCCTCTATATCTTGGCAAAATCTCACAGTTGGCAATAATGGTCTAAAGAACTGTATACCATCAAATGTTAATTTTATGTGGACCAATAGAAGGAAGGACTTTCTGCATATTGCAGAAAGATTAGACAGATTCTTTGTCAATCCAAGTTGGTGTTCGGTATTTGATCTTCCATCCTCTCAGGTTTTGCCTCTTTTCGTATCAGATCACTTTGCTTTACAATTGAATGTCTCACTGGCTCCCCTTAAGCATGCTCCAAAGAGTTTCTTTTAGTTTGAATAGATTTGGTTTCGGGATGTTACTTTCTTGCCTCAACTTTGGGATTGGTGGCTACACTCTCCTTTTTTTCAGGGTTCTAGGATGTTTCAATTCTGTAAAAAATTGCAGTGGCTCAAAATTCAGATCAAGGTGTTTAAAAATATTTTTGCTTCCAAAGGGTAATTGGAGTTAAAGATAAAAGAGTTAAATGAAAATATCATTCAACATGGGTTCAATGATCAGTCTTATAGTCAGCAGGTCCACCTCAATCTTCAGTTGGAAGAGGTCCTTAAGAGAGAACTTTACTGGAAGTAGAAATCTAGGGAGTTATGGTAAAGTTTTTTCATTCCTCTGCTAATATGAGAAAGACAAACAACATGATTTCTTAAATCTGAAATACAACTAGGGAATTGTTGACGGACAAGGTCAAGATTCAAGAAGAGGTAGTTTCTTTTTTCTCAACCTTTTTCGCTGCCCCGAATGGAGGTGATGCTGATGCAAAACTCAAGAGTCAAGAAGTTCTTCAACATATTCCTGATTTGGTTTCATGCCAAGACAACTTTGAACTTCTGAAGCCATTCATCATCGATGAAATTAGATCTGTTCTTTTCCTATGCATCTTGATAAAGCACCAGGTCTAGACAGCTTTACTGCCTTGTTTTTTCAAAAATGTTGGGAATTGATGGGTTTTGATATTTGGAGATTGCTAGAGTCGTCTAGAAGGAATGCTACTATTATGAAACAATTCAATTCAACCTTCATTGCTCTCATTCCGAAGTCTCATAGTCCAAATTCCTTTGCTAATTTCAGACCCATATCATTGTGCAATACTGTATACAAGATTATAACAAAAGCAATTTCAGTCAGGCTATCAAAACTCATCCCTAAATTCATTTCTCATGAACAAGGTGGTTTCATCCCAGGGAAGGAAACTGTAGAAGGAGCATTAATTGCTCATGAAATTATACATTCTGTTGCATCTCTTAGAAAAGTGAGGACATGATCATCAAACTAGATATGTTGAAGGTGTATGTTAGGAAATCGGAAATCATCAAAGCATATATATCAAAACTAATCTAGCTCAATCACGAAAACTAAAATGCAATGATCTATCCTAAAACACACTCAATAGAGACATGAAAAGCAAAACATTCAATACTAAAGATTATGCAAACCAAATGTAGATTTGAATGCTCCTTCATGCGGCTCCATTGTCCTTCTTTCTTCTCCAAATAGCTTTTGTTTGTGGATCTCACCTTCAAGTGCATACACCTAATGTGAAAGCAAGATTGACATTGGCACAAGAATACTCGAAACGTGATTGACTCGAAAAAGTGATTATTCTCATTCTCTGATTATCTGATTAGATGGACAATGTGATTAGTTGGGATTGAAGAAATTCATCCAATTTATACAGAAATTGGAGAAAAAGATCAAATTAGCATGATTCAATTCAAATGGAAATTGCAAATCAAAAATGTCAATTATGACAAATTATGACAATTATGCACTTTCTATGCAAAATTTGATTGATTGATAATTCATGACAATTTATGACAAATTTCTATGTCAAAATTGATTGATTGATAATTCATGACAATTTATGACAAATTTCTATGCCAAAATTGATTGATTGATAATTATGACAAATTATGACAAATTGAAATGTCATTCCCATGAAATTAGGAGAAAAATAGGAGGGAATAGAAATTAGATGAATTAGAAATTAGAAAATTAGAAAAAGAGGAAAATTAGGAATTAAGAATTAGGTAAATTAATTAATAATTTTTCATTTATTAATTAATTCACAAAAAGAGGAATAATTAGCCAATTAAATGAACATTTAATTGCGATGAGAAGACTTAGAATAAATAAATAATTTATTAATCCTAGAGGAAGAAATGACACACAAGGTTAAATGATTAAATCATGAAACCCTAGAAAATGAATTAGCAATGCGAGAATGACAATTAGGTCTTGACAAAAGATAATTAATGTCGATTCGATTTGATCATGATTTTGAATTGATAAATGATTTGATTGCCAAATGCGCCAATTGAGGAGGAACAATGACTAATTGATCCAAATTGACATAATTAAGAAGACGACGACGATCGATGATAAATTGATCGCAAGATGACAAAATTGACAAGAGGACAAGGATCGATGACAAAATAGATTGCAAAACGACAAGATTGAAAATGACCACGATCGATGACAAAATTGAAAATGACAACGATCGATGACAAATCGATCGCATGATGATAAGATTGATAAGAGGACAAAACCCTAATTAGGATTGACGATGTCCAAAATGATGACAAATGAACACGCACATTGATGCGACAGGATAAGATTGACCAAAATCATGACTGAAGATTGTTGTCAACAAGACCAAATTCGAAGGCGAGATGAATGAAGAATGTAGAAGAATGACTCGATGCTCGCAAATGATAAAGATCAAGTGCGAATCGTAGGAGAAATGTTAATGCGACGCAAAAACCTAAAATGAGGCAATGCGCAAATGTTAAAGTATGACTCCGCAAGCGTTGACCATTTTTAGGTGTCTACAAAAGGCGTATGGTAAAGTAAGTTGGGGCTTTCTATGTTAGGTTTTACTAAAATTTGGCTTTTCCAAAAAATGGAGCAAATGGATTATATCTTGTATTTCTAGAGCCAAATTTTCAGTCATTGTTAATGGTTGCCCATCAGTCTTTTTCTCTTCTTCACAAGGGGTCAGACAAGGTGGGGCCCTGTTGACGTGTATTTTGTACACCATCATACACAGAATAAAATACCTAAAGGCATCTTATCCTCTCTTGAGAAAATAGTCTCTAACTGCTGAAGATTCGCGTAAAGGATCAGTTAGGTAGACTCCAAGGTTCTTTTAGTGGGGTCTCCACGTGTGGACAAGCTCCAGTGGTATGATGTGATTTGCTGGAATCACAAGGGGACTTACATTGAACTTCTGATCTGCTTTGCTGGACACAGGCTCTTACTAACTTAGATTTGAAAAATGAAAAAAAGATAAGGGCGAAGAGAGGATCTAATCCTAATACTAAGAATGTAGGAGCAATGATTTGATTTTTGATGAAACTCTAACTAGGTCTTGTTTTGACATCAATGGAACATCTACACAAGGCTAGTGCGATCTTCTAAGGAAGCTTTATGATGTTCAAATCATCACCGCAGGCATAGATACCATCCAAGTTGATGCATATCAATGAAGAGGCGACAAATTGAAATTGAGCTTAGGCTGAACGATTCCAGTTGACTACGCAAGGCAAGTTTGCAATCAACAAACTGCTAGTAGTATGGATATACGAATTTCACCATCAATCAAGCACATTTCCTCCATTCATCTAATTATCTACCATCTAAGATTGAAGACTTCAACAAGAAACCATGCAAATTGCAAGAAAACGACATATTTCACCATTACTTCAATGAAAATGGAGTTTGTTTACAATCAATGGCAACAATTTCTTGCCTTGTCCTCCTATTCTACTCTAATTGCTATTCTATCAACTATATTCTAACTCTTCCAACTATTTACAACTCTCTCTAATCATCCTTTACAAATGAAATGTTTGGGCTTATATAGTGCCCACAATACAATTTGATGGCTTAGATCAATTCAAGATCAATGGCCAAGATTTTACAATGAAAACCCTAATTAGGGTTTGTTACAACCATTACATAACATTTAATGCTTGACCAATGATAAAATTGTATTGCTTGGACACATGTCCTCTCTAGAAAAATCGACCAATGGATAGCCAGGGTAGGTACATCGGAGTTTGTGCCCCCTTCCATGAGTTAAGTACATTGAATCTGGACATGCTGAGATGGACTTCACTGATTGGAGAAGTGATGACTAGGACGCCACCTCATTTGACACTTGTAACTTGGTAGATATTCAACTTGATGTTGTTGAGAAGCTTGCTTTAAATAATCCATCTGGAACTATTTACTTCTTCAACGAGCCCTTTGTTCTAACTCCTTGTGTCCTTGATGTGCAGGAAGATGATGTACCTCGCCTTGGAACACTGGATTGAAAGAGGTCGCCCATGTCCTGGCTAAGACCGTCCCGGCGAAGACCGTCCTTGATCCGGCTTGATTTTCCTTGAAGAGACCTCCATTTGATGCCTACACAACATTTCAAAATTAGTAACATGATTTTTCAATACATAACATAAATTAGAGAGCAATTTTTTTAGGAAACTTAATGATAAGTCCTTTATTAATCATTTCCTAAAAACGACTCTTGAGCTAGGAATTCAAAATTTCAAAATTTCAAAATCTAAGCTATGACGATCAACAATCAAAATCAAAACAATAAATCCATATCGCCATACCTCACTAGAGAGCTAACTCTAGAATGCAAAATGAGGAATTTGCCTAGGCAAAAATCAAAATTTAAAGCCTTTAACTTGATCTTGAAGGATAATAAACGTCCTCTTTATGTCAATTTGCCACCCTTGGGGATATCTCTGACGTGGTCTTCAATGTCCTTGGCAAGTTCGCCTAACTTGAAACTCAAACTCCTTTGATAATGCTTGTGCCTTCCTATTGATAAGACTCGCACCTTGAACACAATTCGCACCTTCTCTTGAACGATAATTTCGCCCTTCCTTTGTATGAAATTCGCTCCTCTTTTGCCTTCCTCAAATCGCATGTAAGAGATGAAAATGATGATGTGAAAATGAAGATTTTCACCCTCCCTTTATAGCGCTCATACCTCTTACCACCATATAGGCTGACTTGTGTAAAAATAAGGCAATTTAAATGATTTTTAAAACAAATAACAAAGGCCGACCTCTAAATTACCAAGCGCTCCCTTTTGATTTTTATTAAATTAATAATTAATTATTAAATGCCTTTATTTTTAATTAATAAATTTCGATTTTTTACAAAGGCAAAAATAATTTAATTAATATCAAGCGCAATATTTAAATGCCATTTAATTGAATTTTCAAAACTTATCGAATTTTAGCATTTAAATAAATTCAAAAATGTTTGTTTAGTGCCCAAAAATGAAAAAGTGGGAAGATACGTACCTCATCGCCCTGGTCCCTGACTGAGGGACAGGAGCGATCCATCAACTTTGTCATGACTCTTGCAATTTTTACGTCCAAGGTCCTCATCTCCACGTTGATTTTGCGATGTTTGTTGGGTCCTTCAAGCTTGAATTTCTTTCTTGTGCGAACAAGTGCATCTCATGACCATTATCGCCCTGGTCCCTTGGAGAGGGACAGGAGCGATCCTAAGGTTTTCGCTTGAAATTCTCCATTTTGATACGATCCTTTCCTTGTATCATCTTCCAAATGCCATTTAAAACCTTGTGCGTCTTTGTCTTAACGTGATTTTCAAAGAATATCATGTGTTTTGCCCAACATCGCCCTTGTCCCTTGGAGAGGGACAGGAGCGATCTCCATGTCTTCACGTTCATCTTGTATCTTTGACCTTCGAACTTCCATTGTAAGGCGAATAATATCATTGCTTGTCCATTCCACGCACGTCCCACTTGCTTTCATGAGGTGTTTGGATGTTATAAGGATCATCGCCCTTGTCCCTTGGAGAGGGACAGGAGCGATCCATGTCTTTTCTCCGTTTTGAGCTCAAGTTGGTAACATTTGACCATGGTTCATCGTTTATCGTCTTCGAAATAATGTCCTTTTACCTCGTCCATCCTCGCCTTGACTTGCCTTTGAAGGAGTATGAGTGTTTTTGCAATAATCGCCTTGGTCCTTGTCCAAAGGACAGGAGCGATATAGACTCCTTAGCTTGATTAATAACATTTGGACGTTAAAAAAACCTTGAATATCACTTTAAAAAGATGTCTTGAACCTCGTGTGACCTTGAAAAAACTTTGACTCAACGTAATTTTGCATGAATTGATCAATACACTCAATATCGCTCTGGTCCCTTCCTGAGGGACAGGATCGAACTTCAAGTTTTTGAGCTTGTCCTTGCGTTCTTCATCTTGCCATTACCTTCAATGCATGAAATGACGTCCCTTGATTCCTCTTGGTGGCTTGATGCTTGTTTAACTTTCGAAATCTATGCCTTTATGCAATTTTCGCTCTGGTCCCTTCCTGAGGGACAGGAGCGAATTAGGATATTTGGTGCAAATCCTTCATCTTTGGCAATTTTGGATGCTTTGTGCTTGATTAGGACGCCTTAAAATGTCCTTGCCACCTTGTTCTTTGTCTTGGAGTGTCTTGAATTTGGAGGAACGGCAATATAATCATCATATCGCCCTGGTCCCTTGGAGAGGGACAGGAGCGATCTTGGCTTTGTATGCTTCACTTCACTTTGCTAGCTTCCAAATTTATATTCAACGGGTTCATAAAGCGTCCTTCCATTCATCCATGCCTTGGAATCGGTCGTAACTTGGCGAGAAAATCATCTATAACAAAAATCGCTCTGGTCCCTTCCTGAGGGACAGGAGCGAACTTAAGCATTTTATTGTTTTTGATCAAGTCTGGATGCTCTATCATGCTCATTTCGTCCTTCACCATGCCTTTGATGTCTCGATTCGTCCAAACAAGGTCAGGAATGGCTCAACTAAGCATTTTCGCTCTGTTCCCTTGGTGAGGGACACGAGCGATTCGCCTTGGTCCCTTGGAGAGGGACAGGAGCGCTTTTCGCTCTGGACCCTTGGAGAAGGACACGAGCGAAATTTGACTTTTCGCACTCTCTATCAGGACAATTTTTATGGAATATAACATTTAAGTATAAGTGACATTTCCTTCTATGTTTCTTCTTTCTTATACTTTAAGTTATATTCCATATACACTTTCAGGATGTTTGAGAGTGGTTTCAGACCTCCAGGAGTTATATTGCAAAATCTAGTTTTTGGAGGTTTTTTCAGTTTCCAGACTTAGTCCAATTCAGGATCAGGGCATTCCAGACTTAGCCAAATTTCAGGATCAGGACCTCACTCAAGCCGGACTTGCTATCCTATGTGATCCCCTGGGCGACGCTTCAAGTTATATTCATTTGATAAAATGCACCTCTTTGGACCTTTTCACATCGTCAAGACGTTAAAATCTTGCAAGGACAAAGCAAAATTGGATTTGTAGCTCCGGTCCTTCACTGAGGGACAGGAGCGATTTTTCCCCCGGAGGCATTTCTGTGCTCATGAAAATCTTCAATTTATATTCAATGGAAAGATCTCGCCTTTCTTCATCACTTCCAATTCGTAATTCATCTTGACCCTGCAGGAATAGTAAAATATTTGAAAACGAGCTCCCGTCCTTCACTGAGGGACAGGAGCGATTTTGCTCCTACAGGCCAAAATAACATGATTTTAGACATTTTAACACTTCACAAGGCGAAAACAAATCATTTCCAATGCCCAGGATCAAAAATCAAAAAAGTCAAAATTTGGTCAAAAATATTCAATTGGACAAAAATTCACATTTCATCTTCAACACTTAGACAAATTTAAGCTCTGCATCAACATTCCAATTGAAAATAGACCATTCTGGTGAATTCATTTCATTCAAAATTTGCATTCTAGAAAAGGAAATTCAAAAAGCTCCCAAAACTGACTGGATCTGGCCTGAAAAGACGGTAATTAAAACCCTAAGGCTTGACCCTAAATCCAGACAACTAACAAACTAACAAAACCCTAAAAAAGCAAAGCAAAAACGAACAAAACGAGCAAAAAAACATGGGTCCCCATTTGCAATGGGGCGATGTGTGAAAACGTCACAACATCTAGCGCCACCTTGAATAAATGTTGAAAAAACATTTCAGAGATAAAGACTCAATCGACACCTAGAACCTTTGGAAAATTCAACCTAGCTCATCAAGAGATTAGAAAATGTACTCAAAGTGGAAGGAAAATCCTTAACCAAATCCAGACACTTAGTCTTTGATTACCCAAGTGTGTGCAAGTGTATTCATTCGTCTCGAAAAGACAACTATAACCTTCAGGTTCCCCTGTGATCGGCTACGTAGTTTATCTGAACTTCAAAGGCATCCTGGATAGAGCCTTGCTGCCAGTCAGACGTCCATAGTCCCGACGAGGTTATCGCCGCAAACTCGCGAATATTGCTCCATTGCCAGTCAGGCGTCTATAGCCCCGATGGAGTTACTCGCATATTCCCTTTAGCCAAATTTGATATTTCTTTTTAGCTCATCTCTTTCTTTTGATTTTTCTCTTTCATTTTCTCATTTTTCTCATTTTTTTTCTTTTGATATTGCTTTTTCTCTTCGTCAATTCCTTTTGGCTCGTAAGCAATGAAGCTTACTAGGGTTTGAGGATTGCGGTGGCGCTGAGGCCAGATTTTAGATTTTTCACCAATCACAGCTTTGCCTGGAAACCATAATGACTCGGAGTCTATTAATGTGTGAAGATATAGTAATCAACAGATGTCGGCATCAAGACATAGAAAATGATTTCCTTCCAAGTCAAATACAGGTCCTGATCAGATGATAAAGCTGAAGAGGAACAACCTCGGATTCCAAGCACTTCATGAATAGATATCTAAGAAATGAGTCTAACATAAGATCCAGGATATTGCCAGTGTGTGAGTAACAACACAAACGCCTTTCTCACAAAATGGAGGCTCCCACTCAAGACACCTAAACTAAAGCAAACCGACCGACAGACCAACCCAAAGCAAACTAAACTAAAACGCACACCAAAGCAAACTACTAAAGAAAGCAAACAACTAAACTACCTGAGCCACACTAGATCATGAGTCAAATGACTCAAGGCAAATCAAGAACAAGGCTCAAAAGACCTCTAACCTAAAAACATGAAAAGAAAACCTACTCTAAACCTATATACAAGAGTCCTAGACTCGACACGACTCAAAGAAGCAAAATATGTACATGACTTTACATGATTTCTCAGGTTGTGCAACAGGAGCATGGCAAACGTGATGGTTCTCAATCGGGCAAATTCATCCTTGAATACAGAAAGGCAAACTCTCACCATGCATTTCTCATACTCAGGCAAGTTGTCACTCAAAATGATCAACTGAGGTAATTCGTTAGGACCATGATCAATCCAGATGCAAGTTGTTTTCCCAAAATCCCCATAATCAAAATCATAACAACTTTCAAAGCTAGGATTAAGGAAAGAAACGACCTGGCATGTTTCAGGCTCAAACAGCACTGCATTGTTGCAAGCGAGGTCACCAGCTGCTTCAGGAGGTCGCCATTGGTGATGAATCATTCCACGAGCATTCACAATATGTTGATCTTGATTAGGAAAGTCCTCTCGAAACAAGCTCAACGCCCCTTCGAATAGCTCAAGATTATCAGTTTTCACTGAGACATCTTGCATAAACCAAGCATCCTCATGAAATTTTGTAAGCATATCCTCAAAAATGAGAGTCTCCTTGATAGATTGAGCTTCAAACATCTCCTCTAGTGGATCAAAGATAATCTCAGGTGGCCTTTCTTCTTCAAGAATATTATCAGGAGGTCGGAGCTGATGATGGATCATATCACTCACAGTAACTTGCTTATCTAGAAAAAAATTTGGCAGTGATTCCATTTGGGTTTCCTCTACAATATCCTTCAATGCTTCCTCAAATATCATAATGTTGATGAAATCTTCAAGCGCCCCTTTGAATTGTTCTTCATATCTGGGCTCACTTGTGATGATTTGTATTTCTTTGTTCAACATCTCAACTTGATTGTCTTTGTAATGTCCCCTACTAGTTTAGGACTGTTTTAACCATAATTAATCCTTCACAACACTCTTAAACTGCATTGATTAGGAGACAAAGCTTCATAACATGAATCCGATCATAATCTTATATCGAATTGATAACTTAATCTGATTGATAACCTCTATTTTATATATATATATAATTTATTCTCATATAGTATTATATTATATATTATAGTAATTATAATCATTATATTTTCCTTTATAATTATAAATATATTTTATTACTAAGTTCTACATAAGAACATTATCATGCCTCTTATATTAAGCATTCATACTGAGTTTTGTAATGTCCCCTACTAGTTTAGGTTATTTATAAATAGAATTATGTTATGTCTAAGTATTCTGGTTACTTCACCAGTTAGTTTGTTAATGCCCAATATCTAATTGTATTTACCGATATCCAATTATCCTTATATATCATTGCTCAGTTCACACGTATTATTTCAGTATATTAACGTTCCTTAGCAGTCATATTTCACTGTTTGCTGAATAAATAATGATTTGTTGAATGAAACGATTTGTTACAGAACTGAATACTGTTACTGCAGAATGTATTCGTACAGAAACCTTATAACGTTATTCAGACTGGATATTAGTTATAAATGTAAAGAGATTAATAGAATCGAGTTTTACAGGGATAAGTATGATTACTGCAGATTATATTTGTACTGAAATCTTATACCATTACACAGAATGTTTTAATTTATGGAATTCAAATAAGTGTGGAAGGAGATAAGAATCGCTGATAAAGAAAACCCCGATAAGCCAGTTTATAATTAGAGTTCCATACCAGAGGGTGGTTGTGGCCGAGTGTGATACCAACTTCAATGCCCTTTAGTAAATGGAATTGATCTACCATATATATCTTGTAATTCTGAAAGGTTACACCGATTGGAAGTGAGGAGTCGCTTCCTTTATTAGTCAGCACAAACAATGTTTAATCGCTTATTATCATTAATCGCACTCATATAATCGTGATTCCTTGTGAGTATGAATCACATCCCTTTTGTGGATGACTAATCGGTGATTAGACATCAGCATTAACAAATCAAACCTTTCATAATCACGGGTGTATACTAATCGCTTATACCTCAATTGCAATCAAATATAAATACGATTAGTAATTACTGTCTTGCTTCTTTAATCGTATCTCTCTATGAATTATAGATATTGGTCCATTATGCAAACAATATCACACATGGATATCGTCTCCTTAATCACACCGTAACTAATGCATTATGGTCTAATGTTATTACTTTATTTATAATAAATACGATCTCCTTTCTGTGAACCAAATAGGGATAAAAGTTATAAACAAACCATCTTCCATCTTTGCTACGTAGCTTCCTTGTCTCTTTTATACATGTATGTAGGCAGACAAATCTGTCATGCGTCAGATTTGGTCTGCCACTATGTGTTATTGAATGATTATCTAATAGTAATTAATAATGATTACAAATTAATATTTTATTTAATAATTTATTATTTTAGAGATAAATGGTTACTCGTTATTTTAATAATATATTGCTGATAGAAATAAATGGATGATTAATCAATCAGTACTAAATAAGTGTATTGATATTTAATTTAATTTAATTTTATGTCTATTCATTTGTATTTTAATTTTATTATAATTATTTATTATTAAATTATATTTCAAAGTGGGGCCATTACATATATATTTATTATATGGTATAAGTGAAAAAGAATCAATGTACGTATTATGAGAATAATTGATTATTGCTGAACCTATTTATCAAGTTGGTATTAACAGCGTTATTTATATCATTATATTATGTTAGCATTATATTATGTTACCTACATTTTATTACATTACATTATCAGTACTGTATTACATTGGTAGTATCATACCACACTAACAATATTATATCAGATTTTATTAACTGTATTAGCTTCAGGTTACATTAACATCATTATGTCATTTTGGCACCTTTAAGTTATACTAGATTAATAGTGTTTTTATGTTAATACATGCCTCTTATATCATATTAACAGTATAAGTTGTATTAACAGTATTAAATTATATTAATAGTATCAATATTAAATTGCATTAGTAATATTAATTGTATTAACAATATTAAATTCTATTAATAATAAAATGTGATTCACATATTACTAAATAATTTTTTGTATAATAATTTTCAATATTAATTTGTGAATAATAATAATAATATTTAATAATTAAATATTAATAAATATTAATAATAATATTTAATAATTATATATTAATAATTTCAAATAATCATTTGTTGATTATATTAGTTTATAATAATAATTGTTTCATTTAGATTATAAATAACGATCAAGGAGGGGACATGACAGTCTTCTTCGATGAGACCATTTGAAACCTCCTGCAATTCAATCTCAAGGATCTCCTTTTGTAGCATAAGTGAGAATTCTTCAAGGAATGAGTCGTCCTCCTCTTTAATTGCTTGTTTAACCCCTGGATCTTCCTTTGTTTGAGTATTTTCAATTGCTTCTTCAACTTTTGTTTCATGGTATTCTTTTTCAGGTGCAAGGCATGGCGAGCTATCCATTGTAATACATTGATCATCAGGTGCACTAGTATCGTCAACGTATACTTGATCCTTCTTACATTCAGATGCAGGAACGATGTCTTGTTCATAGATTCTCCTAAATTTGGCTGCGAGATGTGCACCCCAAGATATGTTCATGATGCATTCTTCCTTGGACAAAGTTGGCATTCCAAACTGGTTTCTGACTTGATTAATAGCCATTTCACATACTGAGCAAGTGAATTCAGAGTGAGGTGAGTTGTGATTTCTACACCACAATGGTAGCAATATGTTTTCTAAATGCATTTCACCATCCAAAATGAGTTGACTCTCGGTCATCCACATGAAGCTTAGAAGAGGATCCTCAGTCTCTGGGACACTGAAGTTGCCTTCTTCTGTTTCTGGCTTGGGGACATCCCAAAAGAAGATTTTTCCCTGCGCTGCCGATTCCATCCTTGATAAGTACTTCAAGCAATGCATTTCATCATGTTCCTCTGTCTCGTGAACTCGACACTGCCCTGGTCTTGCAAACTCGGACAATCTGCGTGGATAAAGTTGCGTATCTAATCTCCACCAAAGTTCAGGAAAATCAACTTGTCGCGTATCTTAACAAGCAATAGATTGTCACATTTAGGTGTAGCTCAACCTTTTAAGTGTATCTCATGTAACGAGATGTTAGAAATAAGGGATCATTTGCTCCTTAATTGTTCTTTTGCTAAAAAGTGCTGGGATTGGCTGCGTAAGAAGCTTCATTGGCCCTCTCCTCTTCACTCAAATCTGCTTTTGGTATTTCAAGCTTGGCTTAGGTTATTTTGGGGACTCCTTTGTGTCTATCTGGGAAGTTGCCCCCGCTATTCTTATTTGGAATAGTTGGTGGGAGAGAAATTGGAGAATTTTTAGGAAGGAATCCTTAGATGCAGATTTAGTTATAAATAAGACTAAACTTTCAATCTCAGAAACGGTTAAGGGCCATAATGCTAAACATGAGAGGCTCGATTCTCCTTTTACATCTTGGGACAATGACATCTTAAAGGAATGGAAGCATTTAAATTTACCTTTCAAAGGGAGTCTTCTCAACAACATTGGTAAGAAAATCAATAGGAAGGTAATTAGATGGAAGCCTCTCGAACAAATTTTTTCAAAATTAAACTTTGATGGCACTTCCAAGGGAAATCCAGGTGTTTCTGGAATTGGTGTTGTGGTTAGAGATTTCGAAGGTAAGGTTATGATTGCTGGCCTAGCAAGAATTACCAATAGTACTAACAATGTTGCTAAGGCTCAGGCTTTGTTGTTTGGAATCAACTTGTCACTCATACTAAAGGTGAAGAATCTTATTATTGAAGGTGATTCTTTGAATACAATCGTGGCTCTTAAAGATTTTGAGGCTTTAAATTGGAAAATAGATTATATAATTCCAAGAGGTCAGAAGCCAATTGAGTTGTTTTGAAAATTTCAGTATGGTACACTATTCTAGATAAGCAAATGGTTTGGCAGAATTGTTGGCCAACAAAGGTTGCCTCTTTTCTTAGGGGGAATTTTTTTTTAATCAAAATGAATTTGAACTTAATTTAGATTTGGTGTCAAAGGCCACAAAGGATTATCCCAATGTTGTTGAGTGATGTCTTGCATGAGGCAATCCATCTTTGATCTCATGTTTTGGCACCTCATTTACTTCTAACTTTTTTGTGTTTGTGCACAGAGTTTTTTCATTCATACGGTCTTTCCTATGCCGTACTAATGCTGATCTTACTTTTATTTTGTGGTGGTATTCGTTTGAGTTGGCCTTTTGATTACAGTGGTCATTCATCTGTGTGCAGATGGTGAGGTGGAAGATTGGCACGCTCTTACCAGTTTTCACACCCAACATTAGTACTTTTGGCTGATGTTTTCCTTGCCGCCTTGCTCTTTCCCAATAATCTCATGTGGTAGATGACTACATTCTTCTCAAGCTGCTTGCCACTTGGCCCTTTCCGGCCCTATCCATGCCTTGTTCATTCGCGTGTCATCGCATGTTCTCACGTAGGATGGTTTTTGGCATCACTGTTGTATCATCGACTCGTGCTACCAAACATAAATACCATGTTCAATCTTTTGGTGGCATTATTTTGTTTTCAATATGGCTTTCAAAGTTCTTTTGTAGGGCAAATATATATTAGTCTTTCCTAGGGGAAACATTCAACCATTCTCTCTGTCTTCGGCATTTTCCTTTCCTTGTTCCAATATTGAAAGGGCAATTATCAATGTTTTGGGTGCTGAATGGTTGCAGGCTAACCAATTCTTACTGTCTTCGGAGGCAACTTCTAGATTTGCTTATGTGGTTATGGATCTCTCATGGTTGGTAGATCTAATGAAACTTCTTGTTGGGTCTTTTGTTCACACGTCCTTGTTCACTTGGGAAGATCTTTCGAGTGCTCTTGCTGACTTCAACATCTTCGTGGGGCCTCAGCTTATTGGTGGTTTTCTGGACAGGAACTAGATTGTGGAGGAGTCTATTTCGAGGTCCATCCTTATTTACATGATCAATGGCTTGAGGGCTAACTCAGCTTGGCCATTTCATTCATGGATTCTTCAATACAAAAATATTATTGGTGAGCCTCTGTGTTCTACTACTCTGTTAAAGTCTGATGGAATCTGGGAGCTTTTTGTGCATGCACTCATGGATCCTCATGGGTATCCGTCTTCATTTCCTCGCCCTTTTGATGCTACATCATTTGAGGAATCATCTAATGGGCAGTAATCTTGCTCCAAGGTCTCTGTACAATACTCTTGTTCGACCTTCCAAGATCCTATAGTTAGATGTATCTATTCTATAGTGTCTAAGTCAGTTGGGGTTTTTTGTCACTGGCAGATTGAATCTTGTATCTTTTGAACTGTGGTGGCATGATAGAGCTGCCCCTCATTTTGGGTGTCTCATTTTGGGTATAGGATACTTTGCTGTGTATGTTCTGAGGGTGTATAGTTTCCCCTCCTTTTGGTCATTTACATCTCTCTATGTAATATTTACTTTTTAATATATAATATATTTCAGGCTTAGGCCTTTTTTCAAAAAAAAAAAAATGTTTTAGAAAATTATATAATTTAAAATTACATGATAAAAGATTTGCCCTATTTGGATAGAAGAACGAAGGAAATGCAGATTCATAGTTGAGATTGAAAATTAAAAAACTAATCGAACATCAGCTAGGTTTCAATTTGCAAATAATTGGCTAGGTTTGCAGGAATTTGCTTATGTTCATTCCTGTTAGTGCCCATCGCTGTTCATGTTGTTTGCGCCCATCGCTGTTTGTGTTGTTTGCACCCATTGCCATTCGTGTTGTTTGCGTCCATCCTTGTTCACATCTTGGCAACATTAAAAAAGAGAAAACTATCAAATGCTTTCATTAAATGTTTCATTTTAGGTTTTTTTGAAAACTCAATTGATGCTTTAGAATTGCCTTGGAATTGTTCTAAAAAAATTAGAATCGTGTGGGTCCGGATAATGTTGAGCGGAATCATTTCAGGGCAAAAAATATTGAACCCTGGACGATTCCACAAGCTTCTTAGGGTTGTTTCCGATTTCGCGATATTTCGTACGCAGAATTGGAAGGTAAGTTGGCTGATTCAACAATGTAGAAATGGGATTACAATTATAATAAAGAGGGCCTCAAGTAAATTTAGAATATAAAATAACATGGTCTCCTATAAAAAAAGTTTATATAAAATAATTCCTCTCAAATAGAAATCAAAAGTCATTAAGAGTTGTGTCTTTTGGAGGAAAATTCTATTTAAGAGAGGCCAAGCAAGGAGGAGGAGGCATATTGATCAAGTGTTCTATTTTCCAATCTCTACTTTTTGTTGGAGCATGGGACTTTGGTGCAATCAACTTGAGGACAAAAATCCTCTAGTTTTGGAATTGAATGTTAAAAACCCACAATTCTTTGGAATGATTTCACTTGGTAATCAAGATATATCTTTCTATGTTTTATTGCCACCATCTAGGGTTTCAAGTTGGTGGTTTGGTGAAGGATTGTGGAAATTTTTAATTGGTTTATAACAGATTTAAAAGCAGATTTATACTTGAAATATGCAGTCAGTTTAGGGTTCCAGCTGCTTCATTCTTGGTAAAGTTTGTGGCAGTTTTAGATCTGTTTAGGACAGGTTGGAGGGCAAAGGTAGGTTGGAAAATAGCACCAACACTTGGGTTAAATTGTCGCAAATTATATTAGAGTTCAAGGCATGCAAGATTGGGGTATTGGGCCATCTATTTAAGGACTATTCACTGCCCAATAATTGAAGAGAATTGATAGCTTTCAAGGCAGAACTAAGGACAAAATGATGAGCAAACATTTATATTATGAGGGGCGGCGGGGGGGAATCAGGATAAGACAATCTTTAAGTGATATAAAAGTCAACAATCACAGTAGAGTAATCACATAATTTCTACCAACTAAGAAACACAAGATTTATGTGGAAACCCTTTTAGGAGAAAAGCACAAAAAGAATTGCTTGGATCTATTGCCCAAATCCAGCCACAAAAATAAAATTCTCTTACAAATCTTTTGTAGTCACCAATCTGTTGGGGACACCAATCCTTGCTATTAAGCACCAACTTAGCAAGAGACAACAATCTCTTTTGTTTGGAGGCACTGTTGTCGCAAAAGTTTGCACCCTTGCTGAGCTATCAACTTAGCAACCTCGTGAAACATGGAAACAACCCTAAAGTGTGAGACCTTGTGCAAAGGGGTTGAATCTCCGGAGAAGGCTGGTGCACGTGTTGAACCAACTCCACACTCCAAATTCTACTTCTAAATCTATCCTAACAACTTGCAGAGGAAAAGGGAAGAAGGAAAAGCTAAAATGAAAGGAGGTGATGCACCAAGATAAGAGATGTTCCTCTCCCCACCCAAAATGACACAAAGAATCAATTGAAATTTTCTGGAGATGCACAAACTTCAATTGCACGAATGACCCCAAACACATGTATGGAGGTTAGAATTTGTTGAATGTCAAAGGGGAGAAGGTTTCCCACAAGTCACACTCAAAACAAGTTAACACAACATAGACATGAGAGAAAGCCACAAAACATACACTTATAAGGTAAAGAAACAATCACAACATGCATAAGTTGAAGAGAGGCAAGAATGATAATTTCAATTCATTCTCAGGCCAATGGCCAAACTTACAGTTGTAGAAAAGCAAGAAAATATACAAGTCTTTAAAAGAAGTGAAAGAGTAGAGAGTAGTTCAAGCCAATAGGGAGAGAACCCTTTACAATGAGGCTTAACAACCTACATATAGAAAACTGGTCGCAAAGGAGAGACCATTGGTCAAGGAGAGGAAGCATTTTCCTTGGCATGCACAAAGGAATGTTAGTTAGGGAAGGCAGGGAGGTGCATAGACCTGACATGGTGTGTATGCAAGCAGCCTGGCCATACCCTAACAAGGCAATCCCAAGAAGAAAAGTACTTCTAGAAGGTGGATTGTCTGACATTCCAAAGTCAAAGCATGCAGTTTTGACATGAAGGCCATCAAGTAACCATAAATAAGCATGGCCCTAGACTCCACTTAATGACAATCTTGCATAAAGCATTAACTGTGCTCATGTAGCCCCATGAATGAAAGTAGACAAGTCGTAGGGGTTGGTGGGGCATTAAGAACCTTGAGTGTTGATCACATCATTCGGAAGTGTCGCAAGTTGTCGGAAGTCGGATGTGGGGTCCTGCCACAAGGGGAGAGGATTCAGGAACCTGGGGGTTCCGGGAGTCCAGGGTCATGAGGAAAGGGCTTGGAACCTGGGGTTCCGGGATTCTAGGGGTCATGAAAGAAAAGTCTTGGAACCTGGGGGTTCCGAGGTAATGGAGGAAAAGGCTTGGAACCTGGGGTTCCGAGATTCCGGGGTCATGAGGAAAAGGCTTGGAACCTAGGGGTTTTGGGGTCATGAGGAAAAGGCTTGGAACTTGGGGGTTCTGAGATTTCGGGGTCATGAAGGAAAAGGATTAGAACTTAGGGCTTCCGAGGTCATGAAAGAAAAGGCTTGGAACCTGGGGGTTCTAGGATTTCGGGGTCACGAGGAAAAGGCTTGGAACCTGGGGGTTCCGGGGTCATGAGGAAAAGGCTTGGAACTTGAGGGTTCCGGGATTCCGGGGTCAATGAGGAAAAAGGCTTGGAACGTGGGGGTTTCGGGATTTTGAGGTCATGGAGGAAAAGGCTTGGAACCTGGGGTTCCGAGATTCTGGGGTCATGAGGAAAAGGCTTGGAACTTGGGGGTTCCGAGATTTCGGGGTCATGAAGGAAAATGATTAGAACCTAGGGGTTCCGAGGTCATGAAAGAAAAGGCTTGGAACCTAGGGGTTCTAGGATTCCGGGGTCACGAGGAAAAGGCTTGGAACCTGGGGGTTTTGGGGTCATGAGGAAAAGGCTTGGAACTTGAGGGTTTCGGGATTCCGGGGTCATGAGGAAAAAGGCTTGGAACGTGGGGGTTTCGAGATTTTGGGGTCATGAAGGAAAAGGCTTGGAACTTAGGGGTTCTTGGATTCCAGGGTCATGAAGGAAAAGGCTTGGAACTTGGGGGTTTCGGGATTTCGGGGTCATGAAGGAAAAGGCTTGGAACCTGGGTCCTGACAAGACAACACTAAACACTAATATCTTCAATATGGCCAAATGTTGCAAACTCAAATTCCAACCATACTTCAATATAATCTTGCTAGGATCTCCATAAATATGGCACGTATCTTGAATTACTTGGCCATAATATCCTTTGACAGGAATTTAAAGCCCCTTTTATGAGCTCTCAAATTTGTACAAGACAATCAAACTGCTTTGGATTCACCTACCGCAACTAACAACAAGTAAATGGGAGCTCACCAACCAAGACTTTAGAATCGTTAAAAATTTTTACCGTTTGGGAGTGAAATGTTCAAATTGATATCGCCTTCATGTAAATCAAAAGCTTGGTTTGCACATAAGTCTGCTTCTATATTTCCCTCTCTTAAGACATGGCTCACTCTAAATCTGTGAAAAGATGCAAGATGATTTCTAATGCATTGGATTTCTTGAGTTAGCTTCTAGTTATCTGCCTTGCCCTTCAAGATAGCATGGATGATAATCTGAGAATCACCTTCAAGATGTAAATTGTCCACTTGTAACTTCTAGCCAATTGAACTGCAGAAGAGCTGCCTTAACTTCGGCCTCATTACTTGATCCTGTACCAAGACACTGTCTGCAATTAGCAATTGTATGACCATGGCAATCTCTAGCTATACAACTCGCACTCGATGGGCTTGGATTGCCATGCGCTGCGCCATCAGAATTGACTTTGATCCAACCCTGATTTGGCAGATTCTAGATTGTTTTATCAACCACCTGTTGAGAAGGATTAACCCTTTGGAACCCATTAACAGGTGGGTCAGCCCAATTTTGGTCTTAATGATTGCCTTGAAAATACGATTGGTGGCCTTTGACCCTCACACATTTGAATCCCTAATACTGCATATTGGGTATGAGATTATGCTTGTTTCTGCTTTGACATCAATGACAACAACAACAATATTTCCAACACACAGTTATTGTTAAAACAGCTCCATATTTCAGGGAGAAATCTTTGTTTTCTATGGTAAGAAATTACAGCCATTGGAGGTATTTTGAATTACCATTCATTGCTGGTTAGGGTTTGGTTAATTTGTACAAAATAAGAATTTTTTTAAATGGGATATTGCAACATTTTGGCATTGTATCTTTGATTGAAGGGAGTAGCACAGGAAGCTATTGAGGATCAGGCAATGCCCATTCAAATTGTGGAAATCAAGAACGAACTGAATCTTTGATGCATGATTGACATTCCAGCCACAATTGAATGCCAAGAACCAGGGGAGTTAGGTTTTTGCAAGTGCCATGCGTGCATATCTGAAGGAGATCTCTCCTTGTTTGCAAGAAAATCTGAACTCAGGGAATGTCCTTACGGCAAAAGTAGTGTGGGTATTATGTTGCCAAGGGCTATCTCATTTCAAGATTTGATTGAATGTGATGCATTATTCACAAGAGTAAATGCTACGATAAGAGGTTATTGCAATAGGTTTACTGAGAATAGGAAGCTGTGAGCAAAAAGATAAGATTGTATCTTTTAGGTTCTGGAGTGCAGTCAAATCTTTCCACTACAACTAGAGGCTCTAAATAGAATTGCATGCTTGAAACAAGCTTTGTTCCCTCTTTTTGTCATGAAGGATATGCAATGTAGCAGATTTTAAAAGGTGTGACCTGCATGGAATATCAAGGGCAGAATGGCTGGTTAGAAATGCAGGTTTCCTTTTAGGAGGAAGGATATATATTTTTGTTTTCAAATTTTGATTGTCTACAACATTTGGGTCTTTAATTAAGTTTGCATAGGGTGCCCTGTAGTGAATACAATCATTAACATCAAAAGTTGCAGATTAGGTCTGACGTTTTTGTGTCATTCATTGTTTTCTTAATCTGGAGAAGGTATTGTCAAGCAGAAATCTTCTCCATGATTTGGATATCTCAATGACTAGTTGATAATTTTAGGGGATAAAAAATATCTCTGGGGTTACATTTGGTAGCATGTTGTTCTTCTAGATTAGTTAATTGTTGCAGCAATTGTAAAATCTTTTCAAAGTCTTTGAAAGGCCTTTTTAGAGTAGCATATGCAATTTCTTTGATTATTTATGGATGGTTATAGAATGTCTAATTGTTGCTCCCCCCATGTGAAATTTTACTCATGCTGATTGGTCGCTCCCTCCATGTGAAATTTTACTCCACACATAATATGTTGACAAGGACACCTTTTCTTGACAATCCTGCTTCGGATGTCAATGAACACTTGGATCCCTCGTCAATGGGTTTTTCAAGATGATACAAATATGCTTTGCCAATGTACCCATCATGAAGATACACCAAGCATGGTTTTCAATTAACAATTTCTTTTTTGCAAGGCCATATCTAAGGCTTGCCATCAACCTGCAGGAAATTCTTCCCCATTATTTATGATGTGCAGTCACTCTATGGCCACTTCCACTTGCCATTTTCTTGGCATGCCTCTTGTCATAGAAATGATCATACACCATTTGGAGTATTGCCAATTTGATATGAACCATTACTCCTCAGGTTTTTGCATTTATGATAAGTCTTTCACCACCCTCCAAGCAACCACTTCCTTATCTTGAGCTATATGATTTTTTAAAACCCGTCTGCATCACACGTATGTGAAATTTATGGTTGGCATTTTTGAGGGCCTTTCTTTCTTGGTGGAATTAAAATGCAGTACTTGTCATCATTTCACACTCTTCCTATCTTCTCGTTTTGGTATTGTCTATTTATTGCGAGAAGCCACCTTTAATTTGCAACTATTCTCTGCTTTTTCCCGTGGCTCTCTCTCATCTTGTTGGCTTTCGGTCTGTTTTTTGAATCCCTCTGTGTCGGCTTGTTGTAAGATGGACATATGACATTCTCCCCACTAACAAATGCATTCTCTGCCCGTTTCAGAGGGTGAGTACCTAGAATCGAGAGAATTTTCCTTAGCAATGCTTAGTAGAATCTTTACTATCCAGTGCGTCACACAGGGAACCAAATTTTGGATGCCTTCCCCTGCCTTCTGTATCCCACTCAAGTGGCCAGTATGTTCTTGTCCAACTCCATGGACCTCCTGCAATCTTATGCCCCTGTGGTTTACCTTGCAGAAAATTATGTGGATGAAAATCTATTTCCCTGTAACACCCTTAATGCTACTGTTAGGGAATATGATCTTCATTCTGGGAAAGCCTTGATTAGGGGACTTTTCAGGAGGAAAGACTAGCTCAAAAATTCTGGTTATCTATGTGTCTACTTGTTGTGACGTATTCACACATCGCCCCATTGCAAATGGGGACCCCCACTTTTTGCTTTCTAGGGTTAGCCCTTTTGGTTTTGTTGTTAGTCGTTTTAATGTCTTAGCCTTTGCATTGAAGGGATTGAGTCAGGTGGATCTTCTCAAGAGGTCAGGTCAATTGAGTGATTAGGGGTTATTTAGATCATTCCTAGGGTGTTTTTTTGTGTACTATCCGATCGCACTTCAAGTTGCTAAATCAAACCTTGGTTGAATGCATAATGTCCTCCTAGGTCCCATCCCTTACATCAAGGATAGAGCAAATTCGCCTTAAGGAGTCTGGAATGTCATCTTGATCCTGAAATTTGACTAAGTCTGGAAAATTTAAGAATCCTCCAAAAACTAGATTTTGCATTATAACTCCTGGAGGTCCGAAACCACTCTCAAACATCCTGACAACACATATGGAATATAACTTAGAGTATAAGTAAGTTATATTCCATATATGAATCCTGATGGAGAGACTAACATGTCAATTTTCGCTCTGGACCCTTCCAAAGGGTCCAAAGCGAATTTCAATTTTGCTCCTGACCCTTCTAAAGGATCCAGAGCGAATTTCCTTATATGACCCTTCTTCGTCCTAATTTGCCTCATAAACCTTATCCCTATGGCGTGGTTGAGAGAGTATTGAGGTGTGAAACAAAGTGAAGTGATAAAAAATGAAGGATTTGAGCATAATTGCAAATTTCGTTCTCGACCCTTCCAAAGGGTCAGAGTGAAATTTTTTTAAGCTCCTGACCCTTCCAAAGGGTCCAGAGCGAAATCCTCCTAATAGCTTATTTCTTCACTAGGGACATTGAATGGTGATCATGCATGGTAGAGGAAAGGATCAAGGATCAAGTCTAAAGCAAAGATGAGTGAAAAAGGATGAGAATTGAGCCTAATTGAGCAAATTCGCTCCTGACCCTTCCAAAGGGTCCATAGCGAATTTCTTCATAAAACACTATATCTTGCTCAAACCTACGAACTTACTCATTCCCAAGCAATTTTGAAGGCAAAAGACTTGTTTCTAATGATTAAAGGATGAGAAATGGAGTTTTGTGAAGGAAAATCGAGCAAAATGCAAAATTCGCTCCTGACCCTTCCAAAGGGTCCAAAGCGAAATCCTTAGGAGGACTCCTTATTTCATCTGATGCACCCAAAAAGATCTTGTTTTAGGCCAAATTGAGGGCGAATTCACTTGATGATGATAGAGGAAGATTTGAAAAGAAGAAGAATGGTGTCAAAATGCAAATTTCGCTCCTGACCCTTCCAAAGGGTCCAGAGCGAAATTTCCTAAAAACTATATTTTGCTCCTTGTTGAGATCAAGATCTTGATTCCTAAGGCATTGCTGGGAGAGAATTGTTAAGTCTTGCCTTGAGAAGTGATTTGGAGCAAGGAAATGATAGAAGTGAGGCTAAATCACAAATTTCGCTCCTGACCCTTCCAAAGGGTCCAAAGCGAATTTTCTTGAAACCTCTTTTGCTCCCAATTTTGTGTCAAGCCTAATGTTGATTGAGGTGGATTGAACTTAGAAGCATCCTTAGGCATGTATTTGAGTGAGTTGTGGTCACAAAATGTGAAGAATTTATCCAAAAATGCCAATTTCGCTCCTGACCCTTCCAAAGGGTCCAGAGCAAATTTCATTATAGGTTCTGTCCTTGGCCAAGGTCCAAAGCGAAATCCTTCTTTTAGGCCTTTTTGGGGGTCAAATCAATGATGTCTTCAGGAGAGAGGGATTGAAAGGTCAAGTCTAAGACAATGCTAAGTGAAAAGGAGTATGAATTGAGCTTAGAGGATCAAATTCGCTCCTGACCCTTCCAAAGGTACAGGAGCGAATTCTTTCAAAATCTACATCTCACCTCCAGTTTGGGTGGAATCCTTGGTTCAAGAACCTTGCATAAGGAAGAATGACCTCATCCAAGCCTTTAGGACCTATAATCATGGTTTGAGCTAGTAGAAATGAGTAAACTTGATGAATTTGAACACAAATGTCAAATTCACTCCTGACCCTCTCTAAGGTACTGTTGATGTGTATTTTGTACACGACCAAACACAGAATAAAATACCCGGAGGTATCTTATCCTCTCTTGATTAAAGTCTCCGAATGCTGAAGATGTCGCGAAAGGATCAATCGGGATGACTTCAAGGTTCCTTTTTGTAGGATCTCTACGCGTGGATAAGCACTAGTGGTCGTTGTGTTTGCTGTTTCTTCAAGGGGCCTTACGCACTTTCAGAGAAAGCTTGTCCGTATTACTTTCTTTCAAATGAGGGAACAAGATTTTCCTAACACTAACAGATTTTCAAAAAATATCAAAGGGTAAGGGTTTCAAGGAAGAGATACTTAAACTATTCCTAAGAATGACTCAATGGAGGCTAGACTTGATAAGACTTTACCAATTTCAGTATCGCCAAGAAATTACAACTCTATTGGAATTGATGCGATCTTCTAAGGGGACTCAATAACTTTCAAATCATCAAGGATATAGATACTATCATAGAGATACGTATTAATACTTCCAATAATGATTGAATTCTTAATCAGTCTTAATGTTTCCAGTTGACCACACAAGGCGTCCTCACAATCAGTAAGAAGCTAGTGGTTTGGAATGTGAATCTTATCAAAGATCAAGCACAACAATTTGTCCTTCAAACTTAAAATTTAAATGCTATTTCAAGTGAGAGTGATTCAAGAAGATAAACAATCATGAAGATAGCCACAAGTATTGCAATAAAACACCATAACTTCAATATTTTATTGATCTCATAGCCAAATGGACAACAATTGTTCAAAATTCTTTCTTCACTACTCAATCTTGCTACAAACAATGACTAATTTCTCTCCAACTTTCTGACTTTTTTACTCTAAACTCTCTCTCTAACCTTTTAAAATGAAATGAGTGAGGGCTTATATAGCATCCTCAAATACAATGAACGACCCAGATCGAAAGAAGATCAATGGCTGAGATTCTGACACCTAAACTCTAATTAGGGTTTGTTACAAAAAAGTCCCCATTTAGATAAACATTACTAATCCATAGCCAATAAAAAATTGGCACAAATATCGAGGAGACATAGACTAATAGGAATTAAGTTGCCACATCATCCTATAACAACTTTTCATCTAGAATTTTGTTCCCTTTCCTATGCTCTTTCTTGGCATATTCAATGAATGTGGACACAATTCCCTCAATCTCAGCAATGGGAATCTCAGGAAGATTCTTCATTCGTTCTTCCAAGTGGAGTACTTGATCAAAAGCAGTGAGAAGAGTCGTCTCCCATCCAGGTTCCAATTCTTTGGTCTTCTCAATCAGGAGCATAGTAGTATACATTTGATCTCGTTGCTTTTCTGTGATGATGTTCTCCTTCTTGCAAAAGATGACCTTGATTCTATCCTCCAACTCTTGGATGTCCACATCTATCTCGATCTCGATCCGGCTGTCAAGGATGGTACACAACACCTCAAACACCTTATCTTGAATTGGATGAATGATGCCTTCCACTCGGCTGCATCTGGTGTTGACGTCTTCAAAAAGGATTTCCTTCATCTGGAGTAGAGCTGACCACTGTAGGAGGCTATGGGTTCCTCCACCCATTATCTTTTCTTGCTTTAGAATCTGTCTTGGTGTTTCTCTTATCACTTGTAAGACTGGGATGATAACATCTCTAGTGTGAGTGAATGCAGCTACAGCTATCATTAGATTATGGATAATCTCAAGGACCTTGATAGCTCGATGAACTGTCTTCATCATTCTTGTTGCAAATTCAACGGCTACCTTGTGAGATTCATCAATCCAAGAACTCATAAGTTGAACCAAGCTCTTCACCCTTTCTGCGTCACCTACTGATTCAAGAGGGAGTGCATGTAAAGGAGATACTGCTGGATCTTGACGTCTCAAGGGCTGATTAAGATGACTAAAATAGTTCCTCCAAGCACTGACCTTTCTCTCAAGCTTCTTATTCTTTTCCATTTCTTCTTTAAGTTTGTCTTTAAGTGCTTCAAATGAGTCAGTTGCTTCTTCCATTGCTTGCTCGGAGGTAAGTGGACCAAGCTCAAATGTTTCTAAGTCATATTCTTCTGCTAGAATCTCATCCTCATATTTGTCCACCATTGGTGTAGCTATCTGCACATTTCTGGATCCTGTCTCATCTCTAATTACCTTAGACGTCTTTGTGGCCTTCTTCTTCTCTATTACTTCATGAGAATTTCCTATAAGGCTTTCCAAGTCAAACACATCTTCTTCTTCTTCAACCACAACTACCCTTGTCAGTCTGTCTTTCAGCCAATCAGGAATGGCAGATTTTGTTTCCCTCACTTGTATTTCTTTAGGTAGAGGTCTATCTTCCCGGAAAGGAGATGTTGCTTCATCATCATTCTTTTCTTCATGTTGCTCATTAGCACCAACTTGGGGAGATTGACTTGATGAATGCTGAGGTGTCTATCCTTTCTCTTGTTTATCATTCTATACCATGGATTCCATAGACTCGTCAATTTCATATACTATCTGCCTCTGATCTTCCCCTTGACTTGCTTCCTTTTCATGCCTAGAAGATGTGCTTGGTGGGCGATCAGGGTTCGTTTTCTGCTTCTTCTTGGAAGGTTCTCTCTTCTCAGGTCCTTCTTTCCTCTTTGAGCCTTTGGAATGAGAAGTATTCTCACTCACACTTGCTTCTCTTTCTTCTGGTCTTGCTTCCAAGGTGAATGTCATAGATACATTTTGCTCCTTTAACTTTTGATGCTGTACATCCACCCATCTGCGAGTGTAGGATAAAACGGGAGCCATCAAAGCTCTCAAGTCTAAAACCTCGGGCTCATTCCAATCTATCTTCACTTCTTTGTCTTCTTTCTCATAGGATGACTGGAGGTATCTACCATTATCCTGTGCTTGATCGGCTACTCTATAGATTTTGTATTTCCTGATGAGATCCAAAGGCAACCTGGAATGCATCTTTCTTTTGACCTCGACATCATCTTGGACATTCATCCAAAAGTCCTCCACCTGAGATTCATGCCTATACTTCTTCCCAACTGTTTCTTCTATATGACCATGAGGGTCAAAATTCTCTCTCGAGGCAAAGGATGTGAATGAGTATAGAGATAATTCCTTCTCTGCATCTTCTGTGTCCTGAGTATTAGGACATACTTCAATTGAGTTCCCTAGTATGATGGGCACGGGAATTCCATTTCCATGCTTGTGTCTGGATGCCTTCGCATAAGCTGCCAACTGTCTAGTCACGTCAAGTAGTACTATCCTGTCTGTTGGATATCTTGGCAACATGTAGGGAGGTGAAGGACACCCATGAACTCTGATGTATGTGAATTTCGGAAATTGAATGAACCATGCACCATGCTTCTTCACAAGCTCTTGTGCGTCCATAGACAGTCGATTGTGAATCCCACCTTGCAATATCCTGGTAATATTCATCGTGAAGGTATCATTGACTAACTTGTAGTCACTTCTAGGCGGATGATGCAGTTGAACATAAGAATCACAAACTCTTATTCCCGGGTCCTCTTCCAACAACTCCTCTATGAGGTAGTCCTGCATACTCAAAACCTCTGATCAAGGCATCTACAACATATGAACTCATGTGGAATGATTTGGTAGGCCTTAGTCTTCTCAATTGCACGTCTAGACTGTTGCTAATGATTCTAGCCCAATTGAGCATTCCCTTTCCTTGGACAATTAGTTGTATGAAGAAGAACATCCATTTATCAAAGAAGAAAGCTTGGGAAGCACCTATGACCCGATTAAGCAAGGTTATCAAATCCTTGAACTCTTCTTGGAAGTCGATTCTGTGCGATGTATTTGGAATCTTGTTCAGGTGAGGTCTGCTCTTGAGTAGCCAATTCTTGTTGATGAAGTTCAGGCAGGAATCGGGATCATCGTCATAGATCGACCTAGCTCCTTCTAGACTTTTGTAGACCATGTCTTTATGTTCCGGGAGATGAAAAATCTCACTTATAGCTTCCTCCGAAAGATAGGCCAAGATAGTTCCATCATCGGCCACGATCATTCTTGAGTGCGAATCATAGTGCCGGGCGCACTCGATCATCAACTCATGACACTTGACTGCGGGAGGGAAACCTGCAGCTTTGATGATGCCACTCTGAATTATCTTCTTTGCAACCGATGATGGCTTTCCGATGTAAGGGGCCTCTCAAAACTTCCTCACATTGAAGTTTCCTAGGTTGGTGTCTCTGACATTACTCCACTTGGACACGATCCTGATTTCCAATTCGTCATTCCTCTGATCTTCCTTGATGAGAGCCTGGCGAGTAGTTGATCCTCCGGCTTTGGCGGTTGTTATTTGATGCCTACACAAAAATTTAAAATTAATCTTTGAACATCATACCTTAAAGCATAGAATTTAAGACCTTTCAAGGGAATGATTTAAGATATTAATTTGAAAATGACATGATAAATCCAAGAATTATAAACTTTCAAATTAATTATGAAATCAGATTTTACAAGACTTGAATTTTAAAAGATTGCTATGAAATCAAAATAAGTCTTGAATAAGAACTTCAAAAAAATTGATTCTTCATACCTCCTTTTTGAAAGCTTAACTATGAACCTTGGAAAATGGAAGAAAGAAGATCAGATTTTGCTGGATAAGGATTGAATTTTGGTCTCCCTTTGGATGAATTATGCCTCAATTAACCTTCAAAAGAACCTTGCCTTCCACTAGCCTCCAAATACTTAGCAAATTCTGGAAATTATCCTCCAACTTAGCTAGAAATTCGCCTCCAATCTGCTAGAATTCGCTCCTCCAATCTGCTCCTCAAATTCGCATTTAGAACAATGAATGAATGATTTGCATTTTGAAACAATACTCCTCTCTTATATAGGGCGCTCACCCTAATTAACCATGAGGCCGACCTAACAAATTAACAATAAAATAAGATAAAATCCCTTTTAAAAGGGGGCCGACTTGCTTGTAAAAGCAAATAAATGAATTTGAGCGCTCGCCTTTATTTTTTAAATTTTAAAATGAATTTCAAGGCCTCCAAGGTGGATTTTATATTTATATTAAGGCTTAAAAATTAATTAATTAAATGGTAAAGGCCTTAATTTATGCGAATTTGATCTAGCTTCCCAAATGTCTTAATTTTGACAAATTTAGTGAAAATTGAGGAATATTGAGGTTTGATCAAGGCTCGATGAAGCTTCTTTCCTCCTTAGGCATTGAAATATCCAAGATGATGAAGGTCTAAACCACTTCAAGGCTTGTTTGAACTTTACATCTAGACTTGCTCACTTCATAAATTGAAATTTTACAACCTATATTTGCAAATTTCCATGTCTTTGTCTTCACAGTCTTGCAATTTGTCTTTGACTCAATCCAACAAGGTTGAATGATAGGCTTTTTGATGATTTCGCCTTGGACCCTTTGGAAGGGTCAGGAGCGATTTTTCAAATTTGGACCTGAATATCTCATTTTCTTGACTCCAAAATCTTTCGGAAGGCAAGCTCATGTTTGTTTTGACCTAATCAAAGTCTTGCATTCCAAATTTTAGCATTTCTCATGAGCGAATTAGATGAAAATGTGATTTTCGCCCTGGACCCTTTGGAAGGGTCAGGAGCGATTTTCTCTTTTTAGGTCACAATTTACTTTAGCTTGATCATTAACCTCCTTCAAGGCAATCTCCAGGGTATATTCATCTCAATCACTGAGTTGACACATAAATTTTTTGAAGGAAATATTGTTCTTTTGGGAATTTCGCTCTGGACCCTTTGGAAGGGTCAGGAGCGAAATTCTCTCCTGAGCTCAAAATTCTCATTTTTTGAAGGTCTAAATTTCTTCAAGGCATTCCAAATGGCTTCTTTTATTGTAGTCCAGGCCTAGTTTTACATGAATTTTGGAAAAAAAGGTGTCTTTGATGTTTTTCGCCCTGGACCCTTTGGAAGGGTCAGGAGCGATTTTCCATGCTTAGGCTTATTCCTCCATCGTTCTGACTTCAATCCACCCCTCAAGGCTAGGCAATGGTCTTCTTCATTCACTCCTCCCAAGCTTGGTTTGTTCTTGCAAGGCAGAATAGGGGATTTTGAGATTTTCGCCCTGGACCCTTTGGAAGGGTCAG
Organism: Cryptomeria japonica; assembly: GCF_030272615.1. Taxonomy (NCBI): domain Eukaryota; kingdom Viridiplantae; phylum Streptophyta; class Pinopsida; order Cupressales; family Cupressaceae; genus Cryptomeria; species Cryptomeria japonica. Next base: position 83,490,907 of record NC_081408.1, on the reverse strand, counting down.
GAGCAAAAATCCTTCTCTGACCTAGAATCCTCATTTTTTGAAACAAACATCTACTCAAAGGTGATCTCAAGGGCTTTTTTTACCTTGGTCTAGTCTTGTGAACACATTGATTTTAGGATTTTCGCTCTGGACCCTTTGTAAGGGTCAGGAGCGAAAATTAGGTTTTAGGGCAATTTTCCAATCCTTTCATCTTCAAATCACTTCCAAGGCATAAAACATCTTGCCTCACTCCTTTCCAAGTCATGAAAGGCAAAATTTTGTCTTAAATTTGCAAGGAAAAAGGAGAATTTGGAAATTTCGCTCTGGAACCTTTGGAAGGGTTAGGAGCGAATTTCTCTCTTGGCTTCAAAACTAGCATTTTAGCAACCCAATTCCACTCTAAGGCAATCCAAATTCTCTTCTCACACCCTTGTCCAAGCTTAGTTTTGTCCAAAATTTGAAAGAAAGGATAGTTTTTAGGATTTTCGCTCTGGACCCTTTGGAAGGGTTAGGAGCGAAAATCTCTTAGGCTCAATTCCTTCATCTTTTCAACCTCAACCATCTTCAAAAGGCAAAAACACACCTCCTCACACCCATTCAAGCCATAAAAACCAAAGAGTTGTCCTGACCTTGCAAGGAAAATAGGTGTTTTTAGGAATTTCGCTTTGGACCCTTTGGAAGGGTCAGGAGCGAAATCCACTATTTGGCTCAATTCCTTCACTTTTTAATGATTTCTTAGCACTTCAAGTCACTCCTAGGGGCAATTCCTTCTTGGTTTTTTCCTTATCCCACACTTGTCCTAGCAAAACTTGATAGCCAAAAGGAGTTTTGAGAAAATTCGCTCTGGACCCTTTGGAAGGGTCAAGAGTGAAATTCTCAATCTTGACCAAAAATCTTCATTTTTTTCACCTTGAAACTTCTTTGCTAGGTGGGATTTCATCTTTTATTGTGCTAGGAATAGGATTTCATGTCCAAGAAAGGCTAAAAAATAGGGTTACAAGGAATTTCGCTCTGGACCCTTTGGAAGGGTCAAGAGCGAAATTGCCTTTCTTGGCTAGAATTCTTCATTTTCATGACTTGTAAACATGCCCAAGGGTTTCAACATGCCCATTCTTCCTTTCATCATGCCTTTGACACCTCAATTTGACCAAACAAGACAAGAAATGTCTCCTATAGAGATTTTTGCTCTAGACCCTTTGGAAGGGTCAGGAGTGAATTTCTCATTTTAGGCCTATTCCATCATCATTTCAAGTTGAATTCACCTCTCAAAAGGGAGAAAACACTACTCTCTCATCCAAGCCATAAAAACCAAAACTTGACTTGATTTTGCAAGAAAAATAGGTGATTGAGGAATTTTCGCCTTGGACCCTTTGGAAGGGTCAGGAGCGAAAATTCTCCTTTTGGGCAAAATCCTTCAATTTTCCAAGTTAAAACATCTTCAAGAGGCAAAAGCAAGTTGTTCTTGTTTCATTCATGCCAAAACTTGACCTTCTTCATTGCACAATAAGAGCTTTTGGGAATTTCGTTCTGGACCCTTTGGAAGGGTCAGGAGTGAAATTCACCATTTTGTCCAAAGTTCTTCATTTTTTCATGCTTCCAAATCTTCAAAGGTAACAATAATATCCAATCCTTCCTCCAAGATACCCTGCACATGAAAAGTTGGCCAAAGTTAGAAAGAAATAAGCTCTAATAAGATTTTCGCTCTGGACCCTCTGGAAGGGTCAGGAGTGAAATCTCCATTCCAGGCCAAATTGCTCAGTTTTCAAGTTTCAAACCACCTCACAAGGCAAAGTTAGGTCTTTTTCCAAGCTAGGAACAAGGTTGCAAGTCTGTCCAAGGCAAGAAATAGGGTTTAGGATGAAATTCGCTCTGGACCCTTTGGAAGGGTCAGGAGCGAAAATCTCCTTCAGGTATCATCTTGCTCTTCAAAAATCAATCAAGTCCCTCTCCAGGCAAGAACATATCAATCTACCCTCAAACATGCCCTAGAAAGCATCATTCAGTCAAAAATGAGAAGGAAAAAAAGGTTTACAAGGATTTTCGCCCTAGACCCTCTGGAAGGGTCAGGAGCGAAATTGACATTTTCAAGCTAGATGTTACCTTGATTCGCTTCATCCTCCATCAAACTTGATCAAACCAACTCCTTTTCTTCACTGGCTTTGCTCAACTGACTTAGACAGGGAAACAAACAGGACCCTGACAAGAAAACCTTCTTTCAATCTAGACCTGACCTGAGACCTATTCTCCCTGTTCCTTGGTCTAACCCACTTGACTCTCCTGGAAGGCATGCTTCATTATGGCAGACTTAAGGTTTCAGGCAGACGACCAACAACTTCCAAAAACTAGGCTAGACTCAGCTTGAAAGAAACCTTAAAACGAGCTTCCAAGGATTAGCCCTAATCTAGCCAACCCAGGCAAACCACTCACTCACTCAAAACCCTAAAAAGCAGAGAGAAAAACAAGTAAAAGGAAAACAAAACCCAAAGCCAAAAGAGGGGGTCCCCATTCTAATGGGGCGATGTGTGAAATGGTCACAACAGGTACAGAAGCGAATTTCTTCTAAAAGTGTGTCTTTTCCTCCTAGCTTCAAGGGAAATTGATTCAAATATCTTCTTATTGATGATTTAAGGTAAGAAATGCCATGTTAGAATGAATATATATCATGTATTCTTAATCATCTTTTGTTTGTTTTTCAGATCAACAAGACCGAGCTAGAAGGAAGAACAGACAATGACGACCTATTCAAGTTCCATCATCATTAAAGACACCTCAAATGCGTGGAGGACTCAACATGCTTCTAAAGTGTTGGAAGACTTCAAGTGTTCAAGGAGTTGCAAGCTATCCTCAAGATCTTCATTTTACCACATGGAAAAATCACAGGATGACAGAGAAGAAGGATCTTACAAGCACTTCAAGGCGAAGTATGCTACCAAAGAAGGAGTGACTTGATCGTGAGGAGACCTCATCAAACACATGGGAGTCAAGGAGGTACGCTATTCATCAGGTACATTGAGGATGAAGGAGGATCAACCAAAATCAGTGCAAAGGTACATTGAAGAAGCAGATAGTTTCAGAAGAGTTAATCAAAGTTTGCTTCTCATCATCATCACATTGAATATCAAAAAAATACAATGTTCCTTGACCAAACACAAACGCAAGACAAGGTGGCATCCCAATCACTGTTCCTCCAGTTAGATAGCTCCACCTCAGCATGTCTAGATTCAATGTACTTGACTCACTAGTGATAACACAAACTTCGAGGCACCTACCCCTGACATCTATTGGTCCATTCTCATGAAATGTAATTTTATCATTGGCTAAAGGAGTTTGTTCTAACAAACCCTAATTAGGGTTTCTATCTTGTAATCCTAGCCATTGATTGTAAATCAATCGGAGCCATTGAAATGTAAGGAGCTCTCTATATAAAGCTCTGGCTCTTCATTTGTAAAGGTTAATAGTTAGTTCATAGAGGTTAGAATAGCTAATGATTAATAGAAAATAGAATAGCAATTAGAGTAGATTAGGAGGAGAAGGCAAGAAATTGTTACCTAAATTGTAAATGAACTCCATTTTCATTGAAGTTAAGGTGAAATGTGTTCTTTCTTGCAATATGCATGGTTTCTTGTTGAATCTTCAATTTTCGATGGTAGATAATTAGATCGAATGAAGTTACTGAATGCACTCGCGTGGAATTCGCCTAGTCCAAACCACTAGCCTCTTACTGATTATAAGGGCGCCCTGCGTGGTCAATTGGCATCGAATGAGCTTAATCTCGAGTTGTTACACGTCTATTGTTCATGCATTAACTTGAATGATGATCAGTGTTTGACAGTGATGATTTGAACATCTTCAGAACTACCCTAGAAGATCGCACTGAGCTGGTGTTGAATTGTTCAGTTTGATGGTAAGACCATAGCCCAGTAGGACTCCACCTAGTTGTTCATCCATCTTCTCGCATTCTAGGTCTTAGAGTAGACTTTCTGAGCCCTGTATCTTTTGATATTTCTTTATCTTCCAGCTAGTAGATAGGACTTGAGTTCTAGCAAATCAGACGCTCAGGCATTCGGATGTAAGTCTTGTTGTGACATTTTCACACATCGCCCCATTGCAAATGGGGACCCCCTTATTTTAGGCCCTGTTGGTCTTTTGGCTTTGTTTTTTGGGTCTTTTCGCAACAGTCTTTGTAGTCTCTCTGCTTTGCAAGTGTTCGGGGGTCAGATTGATCAAGTTTGCTTTTCGTTTGAGCGAGTTTGGTGAAGTCTAGGGCATGTTTTGTCTCTTTTTAGGGTTTCTGCCTTTTGTCCTAGATTTTAGGGGGTTTCTATTAGGGTTTTGAAAAAATTGAACATATGACTGGAATTAGGACCCTTCAAGGAACCTCCTAGTAAAATTTGAGCCAAAACGGAGCAACTTTCTATTTTTAGAAAGTTCCTATTTTTTAGGGATTTTATAGAGTCCCAGATTGGTCTAATTTTGCCAAAAATCAAACTTACTATTTTTAGTAAGTGCTTTTCTGACCTATTTTGCCCAAACCTTGACATTTTGAAACACTTACTATTTGGGAAAATCTATTTTTGGTAGGATCTTCACAGGAAAACATTGAAAGCTGAATATCTCTGAAGATGCTGAAGACTGAACGTTCCTGAAGACCATTTCTAAATCCGGAAAAGTCAGAAGGCAGACAAGTTGGATAAAAAATGGTTAAGTTTGGAACTCCTATTCCAGAAGAGGAAAGCATGCAAAATCATCCAAGTCCAGAAATTCACATCAATCCACCAATGTCATCCTGATCCGAAAATGGCTTGAAATTTGACTAAGTCTGGAAATTTGGAAGATCTTCCAAAATCCAGAATTTGCATTATGATTCCTATGGACCTGAAACCGCTCTCAAACATCCTGACAATATATATGAAATATAACTTAAAGTATAAGAAAAAAGACATCTTCTTATACTTAAATTTTATATTTCATATATATATCATGACGAAGAGCCTGAAATGATGGAAAAATCCATGAATCCATGAACATGGTGAAAATGTGCCCAAGACTGGGCTGGGGCGCTAATTTCAAAAATGCATTCACAAGTGGAAAAATCCATGGGGCCAAAATGCGCCCAAGACTGGGCTGGGGCGCTGAAACCAAGAATGCATTCACAGGAGGAAAATTCCATGTATCCATGGACAGGGCTAAAATGCGCCCAAGACTGGGCTGGGGCGCTGAATTCAAGAAGGCATTCATAGGAGGGAAATCCATGAATCCTTGGCATGGTGAAAATTTCACCCAAGGAAAAAATTGAAATTTTGCCTAAGGCACGAAATCCAAGGAGTCAAGGAGGAATAAAAAGCAGAATTCCCCTCGGGCGAATTTTCGATTATCCTATTTTTAGACACCAAATCCATCCTATTTTTAGACACCAAATCCCGACCAAATGTGGAAAATTTTATAGATTCAGAATCGGGGTGAAATTCTTCATCCAATGAACCTGGCTCCTAAATTCTAGGAGGATCCCTAAAAAATAGGGATGTTGAAAAAGAGACATGGACAATTCACAAAGTAAGGGAAATTCCTTCCTTCAGGACATAATTCCAGGAAAGGTGAAAAATTGACTAGTGTTGGAAATTCCTTCCTTCATGACAGAGTTCCTGAAAAATGTGAAAATTTGGCTAAGTGTTGGAAATTCCTTCATGACGGAATTCTTGGAAATGTGAAAATTTGGTTAAGCGTTGGAAATTCCTTCCTTCAGGACAGAATTCCAGGAAAGATGAAAATTTGGCTAAGTATTGGAAATTCCTTCCTTCGGGACAAAATTCCAAGCAAGGAAGAAATACACCCAGGGATGAATTGAACATAAAATTTCTAAGGCAAGGAAGGAATCAGGGATGAACTGAACAAGAAATTTCCCCTCCAGGGAAAAATTTGAAAAATCCATGCTCGGGCATCAAATCACATCCAAATTTCAAAAGTTTTATAGATTTGGATTCGTAGGAGAATTTTCTCTCTCCTGGACCGCGGAACCCTAATTTGGAAATTTTCCTAAAAAATAGGAAATGTGCAGAATTGATGAAAAACCTTCTTTGAGCAAGGAAAGTTGAAGAGACTTCAAGAAAATTCTTCCTAAATTGAATTTTCCCTCTCCAACAATTCCAGATGTGCAGGAGCGGATATACGACGGCGGGGTCCACTTGCATGGCGAGGATCTATTGAACACGTGGCAATAGAGTGGCGCATTCATTACCAGAATATTTGACCAAATGGCGACCCGGTCATTGCATGTTGAATTTATGGCAGATTCCTTTTGCATGCAGTCGCCGCATGTGGAAATGATGGATCATTTATGACATAGTGGGGTGATTTTCGCATGGATGAATATTCAACGCATGTTGGATGAATTTGAAGAGGTGGTGCATTTAATGCACAATGGATGCTATTTTGGGTACTTTCGAATTAATTGTATATGGGCATGATGGGTTATTAATTGGAGATTCCCACCTTGTTGCATCATGTGTGGAGAATCTTTTGGGCAAACCCTAATTAGGGTTTTGCATGTAGCCAGGGCTTGAAGCCTATATAAGGGGTGACCCCCCTCATTTGAAAAAGGGGGGAGTTTTGTATGAAATTGTTGCAATAAGTTTTTGAGAAAATAATAGTGAAACATTGTTCTTTGATGGTGTCCACTTAAATTATTTTTTCAAAGCTTGCAAGTTTTCACCTTCCTCACTTAATAGTGAAGTGCTTTGATTTCAATGGAGAATGTAATGGTGTCTGATGAATTTCCATGGTTCATACTTTTTGCGTCTTGCTGATTGTAAGTTGCAGTGTAAAGTTAGTTTGAGTCCCCTAAAATTGTGCTGAGTTCGATTGTGGATAGTCGTTTGGATTGCACCGTTTTGGGTATTCAAATGTACTTTCTCGATTTGAAAATCCTCTAGCATCCCCAGAAGATTGCACCGGTTCTTGCGGAGTTGTAGTTGATCTTGGCGAAGCAGAGCTTGGTTTGTTTGGAATTTGTCCACCAAAGCATTAATCGTTGATATCATGGCCCTTAGGAATAGATTTAGATCCTTCTGAACCCTTTCCCTTTTACTTACCGTTCATTTTAGTCCATTCGAAGCAATAGCATTGCAGAATTGGCATATCCGATGATGGAGTTCCAGCCACAGCAAAGAAGTGAAAGAAGGATGCACACATAAGGCCCCTTGGATTACCAGCAATCACATCAGCCAACTGAGTCACGTCCACGCATTGAAGGAACCTTAGAGTCGATTGTTTGAACTTCTTGCAATCTTAGCATGCAATCGTACTTTGATCAAGAGAGAGTGAATTGACCGTTAGGCAACTTTTTTCTATGTTAGACGTGGTCATAAAAAACACGTCAACAAGTCCCCTTGTGAATCCAGCAAAATCACATCACACCAACAAAGCTTATCCACAAGTAGAGACCCTACATATAAGAACCTTGGAGTTGCCTCGATTGATCCTTAGGCAAAATCTTCAATATTCGGGGAAACTTTGTTCAAGAGAGGATAATATACCTTGGTATTTTATTCTGTGTTCGCATGTGCATAAAGAACACATCAACACTACTCTGCATTGAAGAGATCTTTATTTGCCAAAGATGAGGCAAAATTAAATATTGCTCTATTTGCTCACGAACTGGAGCTAGGGACTCGCTTTTGTGACAAAGTATTTGACAAATACCAAGCCCTCTACTTGCTATCCACACATCAAAAGCATGCACTGGTTCGCCTGTACAAGCTTCTTTACAGGGTGCAGGAAAATGGAGAAGCTGTAGAAGAAGCTGCAGAAGAACATGCTTCCAATGGAGAACTTGTGGGCGAACCTGTTTCATCTATGGTGTTGGCATGGAAATTGTGGACCGATGGGTAATGGCTGCTCCATTTTTGTTTCTCTTGTCTCCTTTTTGCAATTAAAGTGGTCCAGTAGGTATATGGAGGTTACTTCTTGGTGGAGTTGGTCTTTTTATAAAAAAAGAAGAAGTGGCAGGCTGTTTTGCTGATATGGGTGATGATGAAGAACTTAACCCAATATCTTTTTGTTCTACAAGGTTATTGTTCTCAGAAACTATGTAATTTTTGAATTTCAAGTGCTCTAGAGTTATCAAAGTCTGGATTATATCTAGATATACATTATGATTAGTCTTGTCTAGATGGTTAATGATGGTTTTGTCATTCTGGTTACTTGTTGCACATAGTTCTTGGTTGGTTTGATCGAAGGAAACATCATGTCATACAATGTTTCAATTTTGTAATATGTTCATAGTATATGAGGGATGGCTCATTTCCCTTGGCTAGTATCTAAATCTTAGGTTACTTAGGTTCTTGTCAGTAATGGTGTTTTGATACAATGCTACCCAGTCAGTTTGTAGCTTGCTTGAAGGGTGTTTCTGGTATATCATGTCTCTATAACTTCATATTTAAATTTTATATAATTATAGGCCTATGGCCTTTGGCCTTTGAAAAAAAAAAAGAATGTTTATTTGTGTGAAGTTTCTTGAGGCTTCGGATTGTATCTAAATGATATTGCGGCTAGATTGATGGGATTTTAGATGTAATTCTAGTTCTCTGTTTGATATTTACAAGAGCTTACACATTTCCTTTAGGTCATTGCTTTGTTGCCCAGGACCAAGGCACTAGCCCATCTTCGGTAAATTGATCATGTTTTATATTAAATTTCTTCTTGTTATTTGTAGATTAATGTATATTAGGTTCCTTTGCCATGTCTAATGACGTCTTGCATTAGTTATCCATTTTCAAAGAGTTATGAATGTTCTATGTTTCCAAGTTACAAAAGAAGTATGGAATTGCAAAGGGTTTTATAGTTGGGGATATAAATTAGTTTTGCATCTTTAGTGGAATGTGTAATTTGATAGCATTTCATTGATTAGAGATCCATGGTCTGCAAGACCAGTAAGTATAAGGGGTATTTAGTGACAAATCTTTCTGGCGCCCTTGTACACAGGTATAGCTAAGTTGTGTGACCATTTAATTTTCATTTTTCTTTGATTGTCCTGAAAATATCTCTAGGAATACCGTCATTGACCTAGTAGAGCTGAAGTATGGAAGAGTTGCTCACTCGTGTAGTTGAACAAGACCACCAATAGTTTGATCATGAGTCTCACCTTATTAGTCTCGATTGGCTTATGCTTCCTGAGTTTAGACCTTGAAGTGTATTCTCTAGAGCTATAGGGTGTGGTTTTGAGTACCAACAACCCACTTGACACTTATAGATGCCCGCAATTCTGGGTAGACATCAAACTAACCATGACATGGTCTAAGTCTAAACAATAAGCCATCAACTCTTTATGCCTCCTATAAACAGTCAAGATTCCCTCATGAGACAAATGTCATCTATAGAAGCTGGAATTGATGGACCCACAACATAGATCTTAGGTTTCTCCAATTCCTTGGTAGACACCTCTATGTCTACATATTATGATGGAAGAAGCATGTAGAGCAATCAAATATGATGCTCAGCTTGCAATACCATTGTCTTTTGCTTCAATGAAAATTCACCCCTTTTTGTTGCTTTTGACCAAGGAGGGCCACCATCATTGAATATTTGAAACCCAATTCACTCAAGAAACATTTAATGAGACTAAGTGCCACCATGTTTGTAAAGTGAAAGATAGAGCTCAGGCGACCATAAGAAACCTTTCTCCTAATAAAGGGATCCTTGGCTTCTGAGGAGCAATGCCAATGTATCATAACAGAAAGGGGACACCACTTGCAACCCAATGCAGAGCCAGAAAACACCAATCAGGATCAATGCCCAAAGTAATGAATGCCACATCATAAAATACTTCCATTCACACTTAGGCAGCAAATATGTGCCAATCACGTCTGCCATGATCATTAAATAGACACAGGCATTGATTTGATTTAAGCCGCTTCTGCTGTACACCAATGATAGCTTAGGCTTAAAAACAATGAAAATCCAAGTGCCCTTGGAAAATAAGGCAACTACGTAGCCCAAGTCAAGGAGCACACATATGCCTAAGGAGGTTTAAAAGACGACAATTTGTCCAAACATGACTAGGAAGCAACCTGCTCACTATAAAGAGCTGAAAAAAGCTATTGATCCAACCTATATAGTGCTAGCTAACAAATCTGCTGCATAATTAGTTTGTCAAATATTTTGGTTGTGTTCGTTTTTCCAAATAATACAATAAAGCAAATACGACAACAGATAAATTTCAGGTTAAAAAATTTCATTTTTTAGATTTTTGGCCTAGATTTGTAGTTTTCAGTTGTTTGACTTTTGAATTTTCAGTTGGAATAGATATGCCAGCTATAGTTCTTAGGACAGTATATTAATGTGTAACCCGGGGACGTTTCGGGGACTTGGGGACGGCCAGGGACGTTTCCCCCCGTCCCCAAATTGCCAAGAATTTAGAGGGGAAGTCCCCGAAACGGGGGGGACGTCTGCCCTAGCTGTGGGGGATGCTTGTACGTCCCGGGGCAGCTGGGGACGGCTGTGACGTCCTGTTGTGACCATTTCACACATCGCCCCATTAAAATGGGGACCCCCTCTTTTTTCTCGATTTTGCCTGTTCTTCTCTCCGCCTTTAGGGTTTTGGGTAAGTGAGTGAGTCGTCTGGACTAGGGTTAAGCCTCAGGGTTTCCTTTTGATGTTTTCAAGCCGGAGTCCAGTCAAATTTTGAAAGTTTATTTAGCTTCCTCCTGAAGGTTGCAGTTTTGAAATAGGATGAGCCTATCAGGAAGTCAAGTGACTCTGTCTAGGTCCAGTCGGAATTTTGAAGGCAAGTCTAAATTTTGCCTAAGTATTAATGATGGAATTATGAAATTTTGTCCGATTGAATTTCGACCAAATTTTGAAAGTTTTGATAATTGACCCCTGGCCTTGGAAATAACCTAATTATGCCTTGTGAAGTGACTGAAGGCCTAAATTCTTGATATTTTGGCCTATAGAGATAAGTTCGCTCCTATTCCTCTCCCAGGGACCAGGGCGAAATTTGGTATTTTATGCATCTTGGTTATTGACTTGTTTCATTTGTCTTGTGCAGGGTCGCCAGGAGACACAGTTGAACATGAATTGGAAGTTTTGAAGATTTTGAGACTAAAAAATGGCAAGTTTTTTTAAGATTTAAGGTCAAATCGCTCCTGTCCCTCACCCAGGGACCAGGGCGAAATGGCTTACTTAGGGCATTTTTGGCCTTAGTCGATCAAATTAAAGCATCAAGGACACAATGAAAGGTGAAATCAACATAATGGAGCACCCAGACTTAGTCGTTTGCAATGAAAAGTTGAACATTTTCCCTTAAGGACAAAAATCACTCCTGTCCCTCACTGAAGGACCGGAGCTTGTTTCTCAAATTTGTACTGTCCTTGAAGGACCAAGACAATTTTTGGATTGGAAGAGATCAAGGAGGGCATGTTTTGTCCATTGAATATAATTTGAAGTAATTTGCAAACGAGGAAATATGCTAAAATGACAAAATCGCTCCTGTCCCTCACTGAAGGACCGGAGCTTGAAATCCAAGTTCGCCTTATCCTTGCAAGATTCAAATGATTTCGCGATTTGAGAACAACAAGGAAGGTATGTTTTACTCGTTGAATATAATTTGAATGCACCATGAAGGAGAAAATCGACCCAGGAAGTCAAGTTCGCTCCTGTCCCTCTCCAGGGACCAGAGCGATTTTTCTTCAAGACAAGTTTTTGGCCAAGGTAAAGCGAATTTCAAGCTTGATATGAAGGAAAGAGGGCATGGTCATTCCATTGAAGATAATTTTGAAGGTTGCAAGACGCAAAGTGAGCTCATAATTGCCTAGGCGCTCCTGTCCCCCTCCAAGGGACCAGAGCGATTTCCTCATAAGGCAAAATTCCCGCAAAGTTAAAACGAGTTTCATGTTGAAGATGAGTGAGGGAAAGCATAATGAATCCATTGAAGATAGTTTTGAAAGTTAGCAAAAAATGGTTGAGCTTATAATTACAAAATCGCTCCTGTCCCTCACCAAGGGACCAAGGCGAAATATAGATTGTCAAGTCTTTTCCTTCGAATTTAGATGAGTCCAGGTCAAGGCACGAGGTGGCGATGATGTTTAGAATGCTTCGAGGAAAAGTGAAGTTACAAAGACCATGAAATGTGATGAGAAAAGGCCAAAGCGCTCCTGTCCCTCTCCAAGGGACTAGAGCGAAATCTTCAAAAGGACATAAAATGTTTGCATTGCGAAGTACTATTTCTTGTATCCAGGACTCAAGGTGGAAGGGAAAATGATATCCTACGTTTACAAAGCAATTTAAGGATGATACGATCAAGGGTTCGCACCAAGAGCAAGATGGCGCTCCTGTCCTTCAGTCAAGGACCAAAGCGATTTCAATAAAAACCATCATTCCCTTCTAAAGCCACACCAAAGCAAGGTTGAACGAAGTCAAAAAAGTCTTTTGAAGGGTGATGGACAAGGAACCAACCTTAAAAAATTGACTAACTTGAGCATAAATGCAAAATCGCTCCTGTCCTTCAGCCAGGGACCAGGGCGAAAATCCTTAGAATATCAAGTTTACTTTGCAAAGGACGAGTTTAGCATGCGTAAAACAAACAAGGATGATCATTCCTTACCTCGCAAGTTGATTTGATGATTTAAAAAAACAAGGGCCAAGGAAGAAAAGCAAAAATCGCTCCTGTCCTTCAGTCAAGGACCAGGGCGAAAATGGTTCAAAGGGCATTCATTCCAAAAAATTGAATAGATCAAACTCCAAGTTACGAATGAGGATCCCAGTTTGGACGTAAAGGAAGTGGTTTTGAACGTGAAAATCAATTCAAGTTGGCTAAGGCGCTCCTGTCCCTCTCCCAGGGACTAGAGCGATATTTGTTAATGACCCAAATTCCTCCCATGTTTAAGCGCCAACATTTTTTGAATTACATTAAGTGCTAATTTCAATAAACTTTGAAATATTTAATTAAATTTGCATTTAAAAAATAGCACATAAGGCATTTAATAATTAATTTAGCCTTTTAAAAAATCGAAATTATTAATTCCAAAGGCGTTTAAATTAATTAATTATTAAATTAAATAAGAAGGGAGTGTGCTTGGGATTTTATTTTAAATATTTTATAAAGGTCGGCCTCCTTTTTATTTAAATTTTGTTTATTATTTGCCTATTTTCAAAAGTCGGCCTATGGGAGAATGTAATGGTGAGCGCTTATATAAGAAGGGGTATGATATGTCATTTTAATCATCATTTGATCATTGTTACATGTGATTTTGGAGAAGAATAGAGGGAGCGAATTTTGATCCAAGGAAGAGTGCGAACTTTGTTTGTGGTTAGAAGTGGAGCGAATTTTTTCTCAAGGTGTTGAAGACCCCAAAGGTGGTGGAATTGACAAAGGAGACGCATTTTGCTAGAGGAAGCTCACGTTGAAGACTTCGATCTTCATTTTGCCTAGGCGAATTTCCTTAATTTTGCATCTTTTCTTAGAGTTAGCTCTCAAAGTGAGGTATGGCGAAGTCCCCTTTTCCAATTTTGAATTTTGAATCGTCCTAGTTTCAATCTTGAAATTTTGAATTTTGAAATTTTGAATTTTCAGTAGCTCAATCGTATTTAGGAAATGATAACTCAAAGACTTATCATGAAGTTTCCTAAATTCAATCTTTAATCTAATCTATATTTCTACATTGCAAAATCCATTACTTATTATGAAATGTTGTGTAGGTGTCACGATGGCGACCCCGAAGGCAGGAGCATCCACCAGTCGTCCAGCTCTCATGAAGGAAGATCAAAAGAATGAAGAATTGGAGACCATGATCGTGTCGAAGTGGAGCAACATTGAAGATACCAACTTGGGAAACTTCAGTACGAAGAAGTTTCGAGAGGTCCCTTACATTGGCAAGCCATCACCTGTCGCCAGGAGAATAATTGAAAGTGGCATCATTAAGGCGGCCGGCTTCCCTCCAGCAATCCAGTGCCATGAGTTGATGATCGAGTGTGCTCGCCATTATGATCCACAATCAAGATCGATTCGTGTCCAAAGAAGGAACACTTTGGCTTACCTTTCAGAGGAGGCTATAAGTGAGGCTTTCCATCTTCCGGAGCACAGAGATATGATCTATAAAAGCCTAGAAGGAGCCGGGTCCATGTACGAAGATGATCCAGACACTTGCCTAAGCATCATCAATAAGAATTGGTTACTCAAGAGTCGTCCTCGCTTGAGCAAGATTCCAAACACACCACATAGGATCGACTTCCAGGAGGAGTACAGAGATTTAATAACACTACTCAACCGAGTCACAGGAGCCCCTCAAGCCTTCTATTTTGAGAAGTGGATGTTCTACCTCATCCAAGTGATAGTTCAGGGAAAAGGAACAATTCATTGGGCTAGAATGATTAGCCATTGCTTGGACGTACAGTTAAGGAGACTGAAGGCTACCAAGTCCTTCCACATGAGTTCATACATTATATATGCCTTGATCAGGAGCTTTGAATATGCAGGACTACCTCACAGAGGAGTGATTGGAAGATGGCCCGGGGAGGTCAGAGTTTGTGATTCCTATGTTCACTTGCATCATCCGCTAGGAAGTGACTACAAGTTAGTCAATGATACCTTCACGATGAATATCACCAGGACATTGCAAGGCGGGATTCACAATCGACTATCTCAGGATGCACAAGAGCTTGTAAAGAGGTACGGTGCTTGGTTCATCCAATTTCAGAAATTTACATATATTAGAGTTCATGGATGTCCTTCACCTCCATACATGTTGCCGAGATATCCGACAGACAGAATAGTGTTACTCGAGGTGACTAGACAGTTGGCAGCTTATGCAAAGGCATTCAGACACAGGCATGGAAATGGAGTTCCTGTGCCTATCATATTAGGAAATTCAGTTGAGGTATGTCCTAATGCTCTAGCCATGGATGATGCAGAGAAGGAGTTAGCTTTATATTCATTTTCATTCTTTGCCTTAAGAGAGAGTTTTGATCCTTATGGGTATATAGAGGAGACAGTCGGGAGAAAATACAAGCATGAGTTTCAGATAGAGGACTTTGTGATGAATCTCTCAGATGATCTTGAAGTAAAAAGAAAGATGCATTCCAGATTGCCTTTAGACTTCATCAAGAAATGCAAAATTTATAGAGTGGCCAACCAAGCTCAGGATAGTGGCAGGCACCTTCAGTCATCATATGATAGAGAGGACAAGGCAGTGAGGCTAGATTGGAACGAACCCGAGATTTTGGATCTAGATGCTTTGATGGCTCCAGTTTTGTCTTGTACTCGCAGATGGGTTGATGTGCAACATCAAAAGTTGAGAGAGCAGGGCATATCTATGACTTTTACTTTGGAGAAGAGGACACTTGAAATGGAGGAGTCTATGGAATCAATGGTACAGAACGATAAACAGGAAGAAGGACAGGCACCTCAACGTTCATCAAGTAGATCTCTCCAAGTTAATGAGCTACATGAAGACAAGAACGATGACGAAGTGACATCTCCTCTCAGAGAAGAAGAAACATTGCCTAAGGAGATACAGGTTAGAGAAACAAGATTTGCCATTCCGGATTGGTTGAAGGAGAGACTAACAAGGGTGATTGTGATCGAGGACGAAGATAATGTGATTGATTTAGAGAGCCTTGTTGGAAATTCTCAGGAAGTGACAGAAAAGAGGAAGGCCACTAAGATGTCCAAGGTGATCAGAGATGAGACAGGATCTAGGAAATTGCAGATAGCTACACCAGCAGTGGACAAGTACGAAGGTGAGATCCTCGCAGAGGAATATGATGTAGAGACATTTGAGCTTGGTCCACTCACAGTCGAGCAGACACTGGATGAGGCCACCGATTCGTTTGAAGCACTAAAAGACAAGCTTAGGGAAGAAATGGAGAAAAATAGAAAGCTTGAGAGAGAGGTCGGTGCATGGAGAAGCTACTTTAGCCATCTCAATTAGCCTTTGGGACGTCAGGATCCAATAGTATCTCCTGTGCAGGCACTTCCCCTTGAATCAGTTGGTGAGGCAGAGAGAGTCAGGAGTTTGGTCCAGCTTATGAGCTCTTGGATTGACAAATCCCATACAGTTGCTATTGAATTTGCAACAAGGATGATGTAGACCATTCACAGAGCTATCCAAGTTCTTGAGATCATCCACAACCTAATGATAACGGTAGCCGCCTTTGCTCATACTAAAGAAGTTATCATTCCTGTCCTGCAAGTAATCAGACAAACATCAAGGAAGGTCCTAGCACAAGAAAAGATAATGGATGGAGGACCTCATAGTTTACTTCAGTGGTCAACCTTACTCCAGATGAAGGAAGTTCTCTTCGAGGACATCAGTACCAAATGCAATCATGTTGAGGAGGTCATCCATCCGATCCAGGACAGAGTGTTTGAGGTATTATGTACTATTCTTGGCAGGAGGATCGAAGTTGAGACAGATGTGGATTTACAAGAATTGGAAGAAAGAGTCAAGGTCATCTTTTGCAAAGATGCGAATGTTATCACAGATGAGCAACGGGACCAGATGTTTGCTACCATGCTCCTGATTGAGAAGATCAAAGAACTTGAACCTGAATGGGACGCTGCTCTTCTCAAGGCTTTTGATCAAGTCATCCACTTAGAGGAACGAATGAGGAATCTTCTCGAGATTCCAATCGTTGAGATCGAAGGAATCGTGTCCAGATTCATTGCATATGCTAAAAAGGAGCATTGGAAAGGGAATAAGATTCTAGAAGAAAGGTTGTTATAGATGACATGGCACTTTAATTGTCATTAGTCTATGTCTCCTAGATTTTTGTGCCAAATTTAATATTTGGCTATGCATTTAATTTTGTTCAATAAAAAGGGGACTATTTGTAATAAACCCTAATTAGGGTTTAGGTGTCATAATCTTGGCCATTGATCTTCTTTTGATCTGGACCGTTCGTTGTAATTGAGGATGCTATATATACCCTCATTCCTTTTCATTTTGTCATTAGAGAGATTAGAGATTAAGTGATTAGAGATTAGAAGTTAAAAGAGAGAGCAAGTTACTTTGTAGCAAGATTGAGCTTTGAAGAAGGAATTTCAAACAATTGTTGTTTATGATGGCTTTGAGATCAATAAAATATTGAAGTTATGGTGTTTTATTGCAATTCTTGTGGTTATCTTCATGGTTGTTTACTTTCTTGAATCATTCTTAGTCAAAGTAGTATTTAAGTTTGAAGGACTAAGTGTTGGGCTTGATCTTTGGTGAGATTCACTTTCCAAACCACTAGCTTCTTGCTGATTGTAGGAACGCCTTGCGTGGTCAACTGGAGAAACTTGAATCACCTAAACCTTCAATCGTCATTGAACTTTAGATATGTGCCTTTGTGGTAGTGTCTATGATCCTTGATGAATTGAAAGATCATTTGTTACCTTAGAAGATTGCATGAATTTCAGTTGAGTTGTTATTTTATGGCAATATTGAAGATGGTAGAATCTTACCAAGTCTTGTCCACATTGAGTCATTCTTAGGATTAGATTAGAATTTATCTCTTGCAAGCCCTACCCTTTTTTGATCTTTTTTGAAAATTTGTTAGTATTTAGGAAATCTTGTTCCTGCAATTCGGATACGTAAGGCCCCCTTGATGAAACAGCAATCACAACGACAACTGGTGCTTATCCACACGTAGAGACCCTACATAAAAGAACATTGGAGTCACCCTGATTGATCCTTTTTTGCGATATCTTCAGCAATTAGAGACTTTATTCAAGAGAGGATAAGGTACCCTTGGGTATTTTATTCTGTGTATGATTGTGTACAAAATACACGTCAACACGTCCCCAATCCGTCCTGGGGATGGCGAGACGTCTCCCACATCTTAAGACTATTAAAAAATATTAAAAAAAAAAAAAAAGTCATATTTTGAATTTTTTTTTTTAATTTTCTAATATGGGCACCTATTAATTCAAATTGTTATTAAAAAAATTAAAAGGCAACATTAATTAAATTTTAAATTTATTAAAATTTAATTCATATCAAACTTTTAAAATTAATTCATATTATAAATAGAAAATATTAAATTGTTAAATTAATTGTGAAACATTTAAAAATTAAAAATTAATAAATAATAAATTATAAATAGGAAATCAAAATAATAAAATATTAATTCATCAGTACTATTCTGATTATAATATCGTAATTGACAATAAAACTATATGGCAGCAGTGTAGCCTTTGGGCATTTTGACATTTTGTATGTTATTTCTTTAATATCTGTTATGATATGCGTATTGACAATGTGAATGAATTGAAATTCTGAATTATGAATGCATAATTGTATATCGAGTATTGACAATGTTTTCTATTATACCAACTTTCTGCTGTATTCATGAGCTCTTAGGTACTCTTTTTTTCAACTGTTAAATGCCTCTTACGTCAATAGGTTGCAGTCACAGAGTCTTTTATACCAGAGCTGCCATAAAAACAGAATTTTTCTGCACATTTTTTTCTTTTTTCAAGCGCTAGCATGTCTTTTTATTTTAAAAGATTGATTTAATCTTCCTTGAAATCTTGTGTGTCCCTAATAAATATAGTATAAGGGAGTTTGATAGCCAGTTTAAGAAAGGCATGATCATTGTTTATCAAACAATTGTACACATTTATGTCATATTTTATTGTAGACACCATTGGATGCATGCCTTTTTTATAATTCTCAATGCACAGGAAGCTAAGTAGGTTTACATTGTATAAATTTTGCAGAACATGTGAAAATTCACTTTTCAAGAAGCGGTGGACCTGGTGGACAAAATGTAAATAAGGGTATTTTGAAATTTTCATTAAAATTTTGACAATTGTTTGTACTTATAAATACATGGCCAGTGCATGATAATGATTATAATGTGCAAAAGGAATCATGTGTAATCTGATTCATTGCCCGTTACATGCATATGAATTTAGTATCTGGGACAATGGGTTCCTCATTGGTTCGTCATTTATCTTTAGACTTTCATAGTAGCACCTGATGCTGTACATATGCAGACAAAATAACTTATTACATTTACTCTATATAGGTGTCTTGATTCAAGTTATTGTGTTATGAACACAACTGTCATGGATTTAAGAACTTAAAGAATATATCAATATTCTTTGAATTTTACTGCAGTGAAATGGAATATAAATCTCTGCAGCAGATTTTTTTGTAGAAAAACATGGGATTTGTTGTTGTACAATAAATTTTAATAGTTCAGTGTAGCAATGGAACATCACTAAACCTAATACAGAATAGTTGGAAGTCAAATCCATCAATACAACTATCACGGAAATAAAAATATCTCAAATGCAAACCAAATTTAGTAGGATGAGGATAACATGTTTATCTTGAGTTTTAATGGAATAGAAAATAGAAAACAAATTTCCCAGTCCCAATTGAACATGATATGCTAAAAGTCGGAATCCTCATAGAATTGATTAACACAAATGGTAGAAAGAACATCAACTTTTCTCAATAGGTATGAATGCCAACCTAGGCTGACTCCCAGAGCTGTATTGCTGCTGCATTTAGCCATATGTGCAGTCTCTCATTTAGTATTGTTACACAATATTTACCCAAAGACATCCTTACTCTAAGCTACAAAAGTCCATTTATTTTATGCATTTGGGAGATTCGGATTTCACCTAAAACTTGATCAACTATCAGGAAGACTGGAAGTACAACTGGCCGACATAAACATAGAATCTCTCACTAATAGAAAATATAAATGGCTATCCAAACATAGTACTTAATGACCCTCATTAAATATCAATATTCAACAAGTATTACTGAATTGGGCTATCTTGGGACTTTGTAACACTGTGGTCTGATAGTTTAAACAAAAAATTGATTTCCATAGTAGTAATCTATTTATTAATTATTAACATTAAGCAATGACCTTGGCAGCGATATATAATCGTGGAGATCCCAGTGGATTGTAATTTATTAGTTAAAAATTAACCTGAGACTTTCATCTCTATTTTAAGTTGAACTGTGATTTTTGTCTTTTTGTCTCTCTAACATGTTACTAATATGTGAGATTGATTCCTGTTGTAATAAGCAGCTTCTCAACTTTGGGCAATGGATTCGGCAGCAACATGTAATCCTGTGGAATGTTGTAATAGCCATACATATATCATTTTAAGGTCAACTTGAGTCTTACATCTTTATTTTAAATCTTTGACCATGCTTAGCTGTCTTTTTGTGTTTATAACATATAAATTATTCTAAGTTCCTTTCAGCATTTCTGGTATATAAGATTATGGAGAATTAATAACTCTGTTAGAAATTGAATACACTTTTATATTTAACTACGGTATACAGAGTCACAGCTCTCTAAGAGCTAGTGCTTATGTATCAAGCTATGAATGTCTGCGTTATTTAAGCTTTGCGCTGAAAAAAATGCTACGTGACTGGGTTCTTTGAAATCAGGTGCTGAGTTGCAAAAATACAGTTTGGATACTGGTTCAGCCTGGAACTCAGCCCTGGCACAAGTTACCTGTTGTGACCACTTCACAGATCGCCCCATCAAGATGGGGACCTGTTGACGTGTATTTTATACACAATCATACACAGAATAAAATACCTAAAGGCATCTTATCCTCTCTTGAGAAAATAGTCTCTAACTGCTGAAGATTCGCGTAAAGGATCAGTTAGGTAGACTCCAAGGTTCTTTTAGTGGGGTCTCCACGTGTGGACAAGCTTTTCAGTGGTATGATGTGATTTGCTGTTTCCTCCAAGGGGTCTTACGCATTCTAAAGCTCGAAGATTTTACTAAACTAAAGGAACTTTCAAAAAAAAAGCAAAAGGATAGGGTTTAAGAGGTCTAATCTAGCCTAACCCTATGAATGACTTAGCATGGACGAGATTTGGCAAGATTCAACCAACTTCAATTTTGCCATAAGATAACAACTCAATTGAAATTAGTGCGATCTTCTAAGGTAATATAATGGTGTTCAATGCATCAAAGACCAAGGACACTACTACGAAGGTACATATCCAAGACACAATGATAATTGAAGATTAAGGACTCAAAGTGTTCTCCAGTCGACCACGCAAGGCGTTCCTACAATCAGCAAGAAGCTAGTGGTTTGGATTGCGAATCCTACCAAATATCAAATCTCACACCTAGTCTTTCAAATTAACGACTACCTCGATTGAGCACGATTCAAGTGTATCAAACAACCATGAAGATAACTCAAGAAATTTGCAACAAAACACCATAACTTCAATATTTTATTGATTTCTAAGTCATCATGTACAACAATTGCTTGAATTTCTCTCTTCAAGACTCAATCTTGCTACAAAATAAAATTGCTTCTAGCTTTAATCTCTCTTCTCTATTACATTAACTATTACTATTACCCAATGAAATGAAAAATGGGGGTATATATAGCATCCCCAATTACAATGAAAGGTCCAGATTGAAAGTAAATCAACGGACAAGATCATGACACCTAAACCCTAATTAGGGTTTGTTACAAATGACCTCCTTTTTACTGAACAATATTAAATGCATAGCCAAATATTAAATTCGGCACAAAAACCTAGGAGGTATCAACCAATGAGAAATAAGATGTCATGTCATCTGTAACAACCTTTCATCTAGAATCTTATTCCCTTTCCAATTCTCTTTCTTAGCATATGCAATGAATTTTGTCACGATTCCTTCGATTTCTGTGATTGGAATCTCGGGAAGATTCTTGATACTCTCTTCTAAGTGGATGACCTGATCGAATGCATCTAGAAGAGCTGCGTCCCAAGTAGATTCAAGTTCCTTCGTTCTATCAATCAGGAGCATGGTGGCATACATCTGATCATACTGCTCATCTGTAACATCTGCATCCTTGCGAAAGATGATCTTGATTCTATCCTCAAATTCTTGCATATCCACATCTGTCTCGACCTCGATCCTTCTGCCAAGAATGGTACGAAGTACCTCAAATACTCTGTCCTGGATCGGATTGATCACCTCCTCAACTTGGCCACATCTAATACTGATGTCCTCGAAGAGAACACTCTTTATATGGAGTAAGGTTGACCATTGAAACAAACTGTGAGAATCACCTTCTAAGATCCTCTCCTGCGCTAAAATTCTTCTGGATGTGTGTCTTATAACTTTCAAGACAGGGATGGTAACGTCCTTGGTATGGGCAAATGCAGCTACTGTTACCATCAATCTGTGGATTATCTCAAGAACTTGGATAGCCTGATGAGTGATCTTCGACATCCTTGTAACAAACTCTATGGCCACTGTATGAGATCTATCCATCCAACTACATGTACGCTGGACCAGGTTCCTGAATCTCTCTGCTTCATTGATTGATTGAAGGGGCAATGCTTGCACTGGTGATCTAACTGGATCCTGACGTCCCAAAGGTTCATTGATGTGACTGAAATATGTCCTCCATGCACCAACCTCTCTCTCAAGCTTTCTATTATTTTCCACTTCTTCTCTAAGCTTGTCTTTCAATGCTTCAAATGTGTCGGTAGCATCATCCATTGTCTGCTCTGCTGTGGACGGTCCTAACTCAATAGTCTGTATATGATAGTCCTCTGCTAGGATCTCATCCTCATATTTATCTGCTGCCGGTGTAGCTATCTGCAGTTTTCTGAATCCAGTCTCATCTCGAATCATCTTGGACATCTTTGTAGCCTTCTTCTTCTCTGTTATCACATGTGAACGTCCAACAAGGCTCTCTAAATCAATTGCACTGTCTTCGTCCTCAACTACGATCACCTTAGTCAATCTTTCCTTCAACCAATCTGGGATATTCGATCTTGTCTCTTGAACTTGAATTTCTTTATGTACTATTTCTTCTTGTCTGGGAGGAGATGTCATTTCATTATTTTCTTCTAAATCATAGTCTTGGAGAGATCCATCTGATGAAACATGCAGTGCCTGTCCTTCTTCCTGCCTGTCATTCTGTACCATCGACTCCATGGACTCTTCCACTCGAATTGTTCTATCCTCTAGTCTGGAAGAAGTACCTGGTGTTTGATCTTTGTTGGCACCTTGCTTTTTCTTGGAAGGTTCTTTCTTTTCTGATCTTTCCTTTCTCTTCGAACCTCTCGGATGGAGATTGCCCTCACTGGCACATCGAAGGTTACCTTCACCCGAATTCCTAGGATTAGGATTGCCTTCACTTACGCTAGCTCCACCTTCGGCTGGTTTTTCTTCCAAAGTAAAAGACATAGCTATGCCTTGTTCTCTCAACTTCTGATGCTGAACGTCTACCCATCTGCGAGTACAAGACAAAACTGGTGCCATCAAATCATCTAAATCCACGGCCTCGGGCTCATTCCAATCCAACCTTATTGTTTTGCTTTCTCTATCATAGGAAGACTGGATGTGCCTGCCATTGTCCTGAGCTTGGTCAGCCACTCTGTAAATCCTGCATTTCCTGATGAAATCCAAAGGCAATCTAGAATGTATCTTTCGTTTCACTTCAAGATCATCTAGGAGGTTCATCATAAAATCTTCAATCTGGTGCTCATGCTTAAATCTTCTACCGACCGTCTCCTCTAAATGTCCATGGGGATCAAAACTCTCTCTCCAAGCAAAAGATGAAAAAGAATGCAAGGCTAACTCCTTCTCTGCGTCATCCATGGCTAAGACATTAGGACATACCTCAACTGAATTACCCAAAATAATAGGTACCTGAACTCCATTCTGATGTCTGTGTCTGAATGCCTTCACATACGCTGCCAACTGCCTTGTTACTTCAAGTAACACAATTCTGTCTGTCGGATATCTCGGCAACATGTATGGAGGTAAAGGACATCCATGTACTCTAATGTAAGTGAACTTGGGAAACTGAATGAACCAAGCACCGTACCTCTTGATGAACTCCTGGGCATCCTGAGATAATCTGTTGTGAATTCCACCTTGCAACGTCCTTGTGATGTTCATCGTGAAAGTATCATTGACTAACTTGTAGTTCTTCCCTGGCGGATGATGCAAGTAAGTATAGGATTCACAAGCTCTGACCTCGCCGGGTCCTCTTCCAATCACTCCTCTGTGAGGTAGTCCTGCGTACTCAACACTCCTGATCAAAGCATAGATGACGTATGAACTCATGTGGAAGGACTTAGTAGCCCTGAGTCTCCTCAACTGTACGTCTAAGCAATGGCTAATTATCCTAGCCCAATGTATTGTACCCTTTCCTTGAACAATCACCTGGATGAAGTAAAACATCCACTTTTCAAAATAGAAGGCATGAGGTGCTCCTGTAACTCTGTTGAGCATGGTAATCAAATCTCTGTACTCCTCCTGGAAATCAATCCGATGCGGTGTGTTCGGTACCTTGCTTAGACGGGGACGACTCTTGAGTAGCCAGTTCTTGTTGATTATGCTTAGGCAAGCATCTGGATCATCATCGTACACTGATCTGGCTCCTTCAATGCTCTTGTATATCATGTCCCTGTGTTCTGGAAGATGGAAGGCTTCACTTATGGCTTCCTCTGAAAGGTACGCCAAAGTGTTTCCCTCATTGGACACAATTGTCCTGGACTGTGGATTGTAGTGACGGGCACACTCGATCATCAACTCGTGGCACTGAATAGCTGGAGGAAAACCGGCCGCCTTGATGATGCCACTCTCTATTATTCTCCGGGCGACAGGTGATGGCTTGCCGATGTAAGGGACCTCTCGGAACTTCTTCGTGCTAAAGTTCCCCAAGTTTGTATCTCCAATGTTGCTCCACTTTGACACGATCTTGGTCTCCACTTCTTCGGTCTTCTGATCTTCTTTCATGAGAGCTGAGCGGCTGGTGGATGCTCCCGCCTTTGGGGTCGCCATACCTACACAACATTTCATTATAAGAACTTGATTTTGCAATGAATAACATAAATAAGAGAGAGAAGTTTTTTAGGAAACGTCATAATAAGTCTCTAGAGTTATCATTCCCTAAAAAAACAACGATTGAGCTAAGAAAATCAAAATTCAAAACTTCAAAATTTAAAATATGACGACGAAAGAATAAAGCAATAATAATTAAATCGCCATACCTCAATAGAGAGCTAACTCTAGAATGCAAAAAGGAAAAGATCGCCTAGGCAAAATTGAGGTAAAAAATAGATTTTCAATGTGGTCTCCTCAAAAAATCAACTTCGCCACCTTTCGGATTTCAACGTGATCTTCAATTATCGCCTTTGTCAATTTGCTCAAATGGATCTTCAAGTTCGCACAAACAAATCTCCAAGTCTCGCACCTTCGACGTGGTCTTTAATCCATGGCAAATTCGCTCCAATGAAGTCTTCAAGATATCGCACCACCCTTTGATGTTAGCGCCACCTTTGGTTTTCAACTTAATTCGCACTCCACACTTCAAGCACGCTTCGCACCACCTTTGCTTTCCTCAATTCGCATGAAGGATAAAAAAAATGATTGTGTGAAAATGAAATCTTTCTCTCCCCTTAGATAGCGCTTTCACCCTTTCATCCCCTTTGGCCGACTTGAAGATAAAAACACCTTTTTAAATGATTTTTAAATGATTTTTAATAAAATAAGAAGGCCGACTTGGATACATGAGCGCTTGAAATCGATTTTATATTAATTAATTAATTGATTAATTATTAATGCCTTGCATTTTTTAATTTTCAAATTTCGATTTTTAAAGGCAAAAATAATTAATAAAAGATCAACGCCATATTAAATGCTAGTTTAAATAGGATTTTCAATTTTTTATCGAACTTAGCATTTAAGGAAATTTGAATTTGCTTATTTGGCGCCAAAACTATGAAAACAAAGGGACGTACCTCATCGCTCTGGTCCCTTGGAGAGGGACAGGAGCAATTCACCATTTTTGTCTTGATTTTTGCATTTTTTACGTCCAACTCCTTCATCTCCACGTTGAAAATTGATCATTTTGATGGTCCTTCGAATTTGATTGCCTTGTGTGCGTTCATGGGTCCCTTTTGGATGTTCATCGCCCTGGTCCTTGTCCAAAGGACAGGAGCGATCTTCATTTTTTCACGTTTAATTTGCATTTTTGATCTTCGATCTTCATTGTGATGTCCTCCAAACGTCGTCCCTTGCCTCGCTTAACCTCGCCTTGTTTCGATTTTGGAGGAATATGAGCGCTTTTGATAGGATCGCCCTGGTCCTTGTCCAAAGGACAGGAGCGATATGAGCTTTTACCTTGATTAGCAATGTTTGGACGTTCAAAACTCTTGCATGTTATCTTCAAATGATGGCTTGAACCTTGTTTATCCTTATGGAGTCTTGACTTAGCACGTACTTGAAGCAAAACGAAGAATCCAAAGCAAATCGCCCTGGTCCCTTGGAGAGGGACAGGAGGGATATAGTCTCCATGCTCAAAATGATGATCATTTAACGTTCAAAACCCTTGCATATCATCTTTTTATCATACCATGGACCCTCTAAAACATTGCAACATCTTGTCCTTACGTAAAAACTTGCATGAAATGGCCAATGCATCTAACATCGCCCTGGTCCCTTGGAGAGGGACAGGAGCGAACTAGGTCCTAGGGTGCAAATCTCTTCATTATAACGACCTTTGAATGTTTGTGCTTGCTAAAAACGCCTTGAAATGTCCCTCGCCACCTTGTCTTGACTTGGATCGTCCTTGAAATTGCATAGGAAGTAACATCACCATTGTATCGCCCTGGTCCCTTGGAGAGGGACAGGAGCGATCCTCCTTTTGTAGCCTTTACCTCACTTTGCCAGGTTCCAAGTTTATATTCAACGGACTCGTCCTTCTTCACTCCATTCGTCCATGCCTTGACATCATCTGTGACTTTGCAAGAAAAGCAATTATGGCAAAAATCGCTCTGGTCCCTTCCTGAGGGACAGGAGCGAGCTAGGCAGTTAGGACCCTAGTGGACGTCCAAAAAATCTTTAATTTGTATTCAACGCGTCCATCTCATGTTTTCCCTTATCGTTGAACGTAAACTTGCCTTGACTTTTGCTTGGATTCTGTCTAATGAAGGACATCGCTCTGGTCCCTGGGAGAGGGACAGGAGCTACAAGGTACCTCGCCCTGGTCCCTTGGAGAGGGACAGGAGCGATTTTAGCATTCTGGGTCATTCTCCTTCATTTTTGCATCTCAAATTATATTCATTTGGCAAAGCATCTTCCTTCGGACCCTTTCAAATTGTTAAGTCATCGAAATCTTGTGAGGACAAGGCAAAATTTGATTTGTAGCTCCGGTCCTTCACTGAGGGACAGGAGCGATTTTTCTCCTAGAGGCATTTCTGTGTTCATGAAAATCTTCAATTTATATTCAATGGAAAGATATCGCCGTTCTCCATCACTTCCAACTCGAAATTGGTCCGGACTCTGCAGGAGTAGTGAGATATTTGAAAATGAGCTCCCGTCCTTCACTGAGGGACAGGAACAATTTTGCTCCTACAGGCCAAAATAACATGATTTTTCACATTTTAACACTTCACGAGGCGAAAACAAATCAATTCCAATGCCCAGGATCAAAATCAAAAAAGGTCAAAAATTTGGTCAAAATATTCAATCGGACAAAAATTCATATTTCACTTTCAACACTTAGACAAATTAAAGCTCTGCCTCAACATTCCAATTGAAAATTAGACCATTTTGGCGAATTCATTGCATTCAAAATTTGCATTCTAGAAAAGGAACTCAAAAACTCTCAAAAGCGACTGGATTCTGGCCTGAAAGGACAAAATTTAAAACCCTAAGGCTTGACTCAGACGACTAACTGACTAACAAAATCCTAGAAACGAAAGCAAAAACGAGCGAAAAACAAGCAAAAAGAGGGGGTCCCCATTTGCGATGGGGCGATGTGTGAAATGGTCACAACATCTGGCGACACCATTGAGAAATGTTTGCAAAACATTTGGGAATCAATCTTTCTAAAGGAAAACTCAGAAAACCTCCCTTAACAAAATCAGGAGTTAAGAAAGACTTACAAGAAGAGACCATCATATTGAGACAAAGTATCAAGTCCACAGTTACCCATGTGTGTGCAAATGCGTTAATTCCCCTCAACAAGACCATCATGATCTCCAGGTTCCCCTGCGATAAGCTACGTAGTTTGTCTAAACTTCAAAAGCATCCTGGATAGAGCCTCGCTACCAGCCAGACGTCCATAGTCCCGACGAGGTTATCGCCGCAAGCTCACGAACATTGCTCCATGGCCAGCCAGGCGTCTATAGCCCCGATGGAGTTACTCGTAAATTCCCTTTAGCCAATTTGATATTTCTTTTTAGCTCATTTCTTTTCTTTTGATTTTTCTCATTTTTTCATCTTTTCTTTTGATATTGCCTTTCAGTTCCGTCAATTCTTTGGCTCGTGAGTAGTGAAACTCACTAGGGTTTGAGGTTTGCGGTGGCGCTGAAGCTAGACTTTAGATTTTTCACTGATCACGGCTTCGCCTGTAAACCATAATGACTCGGAGATTATAAGTGTGTGAAAATATAATAACTGAAGGACAAAATACGTGAGTTCAATAAGCTAATCTACTTCAATGCAAATATATCCTGACTCAAAGCTTCATTAAAAGAAACTCCCTTTGTTGTTCCAAAAGACCTCATGATTTTCCAAATGCATCCAACAATCCAGCAGGAAGTCAGAGCGTTACATAACAAAATCACCCAACGTCAAATGGATACCCCTCAGGACAAAACAACTAACCTAAAACAAAAACACCTAAACTAAGAACGAAAAAAAACAAAACAAAACAAAAACAAACAAAAACGAAAAACAACGAAAGCAAACTAAACTAACTATGTACAAGGGATGGCCTTGGGCATTTTAGGATTGGAAATAATGTTTGAGATATCTCCCATTGACAGGCAACGGGATGTCTTCTCCAGTTAAAGTTTGCAACCTAAATGCGTTTTCTCCCAATATCTCTGAAATTTGATAAGGGCCTTTCCAAAGCTTATCAAACTTATCATGTTCTCCTCTTTTCTCATGTGCTTTGTCCCAATACAGGACGAGATCTGAAATTCGGAACGCCTTAACTCTTGCTTGTCGATCAAACCATCTCTTTACCACTCCTTGGTGTTTAGCAAAGTTCTCTAGTGCTTGATCTCTTTTCTCTTCTAAGTTCATCAACTGTGTCAACCTGGCTTGCACTGCATCTGTGTCTTCCATGTACTCCTGAATGAATCTTAAGGTCGGAATCCTGAGTTGCATGGGGAAGACTGGGTCTTGGCCATAGACTAGAAAATAAGGCGAAATGCCTAATGCGTTCTTTGTTCTGATTCTATCTGCCCATAAAGCAAATCTCAACTGGGTATGCCATTCTCTTGGACTTCTC
The DNA here is from genome assembly GCF_030272615.1 of Cryptomeria japonica. Lineage (NCBI taxonomy): Eukaryota > Viridiplantae > Streptophyta > Pinopsida > Cupressales > Cupressaceae > Cryptomeria > Cryptomeria japonica. The sequence continues at coordinate 83,461,701 of NC_081408.1, read as the reverse complement.
TCTAATAACTTCTTGATGACGCTGAGCAAATTTTTGTTCGTGGATTCTGCTAACCCATTACCCTGAGGATAATAATTTGATGAAAACTTAAGGGTTATTCCGTACTCAAAAGCCCAATTTGAGAATCTCAATGATGTGAATGCCGATCCATTGTCGCAAACTAACGCATAAGGACATCCAAACCTTGTGATTATGTTCTCCTCTAGAAACTTGATTACAACTTCAGTAGAACAAACCTTAAGTGCTTGTGCCTCTGACCATCTGGTACAATAATCTGTAGTTGTAATGATGTACTTGTGTTGTGCTGAGGATGCGGGGTTAATAACACCGATAAAGTCCATTCCCCATTTGGCGAATGGTCTGGCTTCAATCACTGGATTCAATGGCATGGCAGGATTTCGTTCTCTAAAAGCTGCGACTTGACATGTGTGGCAAGTCTTGATATGATTGAATGTATCTTTAAAAAGCGTAGGCCAGTAATATCCTGCTCTTAGGATCTGGTATGCTGTAGCGAGGTTGGCTCCATGTCCGGTCCCAAACTTGGAATGGAAATGTTCAATTATCTGCTTTGCTTCATCTTTGCCAACACATCTCAGGTATACTCCTTCATAGTTTTTGCGGTATAAAACAGATCCTTGAAGCATATAATATTGACACTTTAATCTTAATGCTCTTTTCTGTGTAGGTGTCATATGAGCAGGACATCTGTGATTAAGCAAATATGTCACAATATCTTTGTACCATTCATCATGAGTGACATCCTCTAATTCATAAATTTGTTGAACTAATCCTGGCCCATCAATTGCCAATGTCTGCGCCAAAGCTTGTCCTCGGACAAGTTTCATGGGTTGTATCTCAATATCGAATTCTTGGATAATGGCGACCCACTTTCCTCTTCTCTCTCCTAATTCATTTTGCATGAGAAGAGTCTTGACGGCTGCATCGGGCACTATTGCATAAATTTTAGCTCTTAAGAGGTAATGTCTGAATTTCTTCACTGCCTTTACTAATGCGTATGCTTGCTTTTCAACATTTGGATATCTCAGTTCCGCATCTTTAAACGGAGTGCTCATGAAAGCAATTGGGTTTTCGTCCCTCTCTTCACTTCTTTGGGTGAGAATGGCGGCACAAGTGTAATCGGAGGCGAAAGAATATAAATAAAAAGGCTTGAGATAATCAGGACTGATCAACACTGGAGCTTCTGAAATTGCGGTCTTTATTTCTTCAAACGCCCTTTTGGCTTGTGGAGTCCATTCAACCTTTGCATCTTTCTTTAACATTTCATTCAGTGGTCTGACAATCTCAGCAAATCCGGTAATGAACTTTCGGACGAAGTTGATCTTGCCGAAAAATGACTTGAGCTCTTTCTTACTTGCTGGCAAATTGATATTAGATATGGCCTTCACTCTTTCAGGATCGATAGATATCCCTTTCTCTGAAATGACATGTCCTAAAAGCTTTCCTTCTGTGACTCCAAATATGCATTTCTTCGGATTGAGGGAGACACCGTATCTTCTGCATCTTTGGAAGACTGTTCTCAAGTCGTCCATATGATCTTCTCTTTGTCTGGAGAAAACTGTGATATCATCCATATATATAATAATGCATTTACCAATTAAATCTCTGAAAGCGATATCCATAGCTCTCTGGAATGTGGCCCCGGCATTTATGAGTCCAAAAGGCATTCTTTTATAGGCAAACGTTCCCCATTTGGTAGTGAAAGCAGTCTTCAGTCGATCTTCAGGTTCGACTAGAACTTGATTGTATCCTGAATATCCATCCAGAAAGGACATCATCTGTGATCCATTGACGATCTGCAATACTTCATCTAATGATGGGAGTGGATAATTATCTTTCTCTGACGCTCTGTTGAGATTTCTAAAATCAACACACAATCTGATCTCTCCATTTTTCTTTCTAACAGGTACCAGGTTGGCGACCCACGTCGAATGTCTTACTGGGAAGATGATCTTGGCTGTGAGTAACTTCTTTACTTCTTGGTATATCAGTGGTTCTAACAAAGGGTTAACGGGTCTTTGTCTTTGCCTGAATGGCTTGCTTCCTGGCTTCAACGGGATTGTGTGAGTGATAATTGCAGTGTCGTAGGTCTTGAGATCTTCATAGCTCCATGCGATGACATCTGGGAAGTCCTTCATGTTTTTCAGAATTCCATCTCTTTCAGTCGTTGTGCAGGACTTTCCAATGAAGACATTCTTAACTTGTGTCTCATCACCTAGATTGATTGCATCACACATATTGCCTTCTACATCGTGATTTTTCTTTTCTTTCAACTTGTCAGGATCAAAAATCCTTTCCAATTCTACCATTCCTTTTGGAATAGTGTTTGTCTTTAAGTTCAGGACTCCTTCAGCATCGAACTCAGCTTCACCCACCTCATCTTCATCTATGATCTGTGTTAAGAAGACGTCCGTGTTGGTTAGGAAGTCTAGTATGTGCTTGTCGTCTTCGACAACTTGGAAATTGGTAATGTTATCTGGGACTGAAGGAACTGATATTAGCTCGATTGTAAACCTCTTCAATCCATCCATTGCTAATGGAATCAGTGAACTGGCGGCCTGTGCAAGTGAATTGGCCACTTGATTCTGATGTCTATAAATTGAATTGATATTGAAAGCATCGAAACTTTCAATTAGATCCCAGACTCGATTCCTGTACTTGGTTAATCTTTTGTCATGGCAAACATATTGCTTCCTGATTTGTCTTATTGCAATTTCTGAATCTCCATATACTTGCAGTATCTTCGCCCCCTTTTGGATGGCTAATAGTAATCCATGAACCAAAGATTCATATTCTGCTACGTTGTTAGTACAAGGGAACTGCAATCTGTGAGCGGCAAGGTATGTTTCTCCTTTTGGACTAATTAATTCATATCCAGCTCCGGATCCTTGTTTGGACTTTAGATCCGTCAAACCTTAATGTCCATATTTGATTTTCTTGATTTTCTATCTCTGGACTTTCATGACTTTCATTTGATGTGTCGGATAAAACTTCATCTTCCATAGAACTCTCATCTTCCGAATCCTAAATTTCTTCCAGGGTTAGTGTCTGTGGGGCTCGTTTGTATACTTGCTCCAATGTGGTCTGGCATAAAGCACAAGATAATTTTGAGTGGACGGCATTGTGAATTCTACACCAATTCGGAAGAAGCAGATCTCGGACGGATGTTAGGTTACCAAGTTGCACACTTTGTTGGATGTTTCTTTGTACGAACCTCCTGAAGTTTTCAAACATGCCTTCGTCTTCTTGATCAGATCCTTGATCGCTTTCAATGACGATCTCAGTTGATTCCATGACTTCTTGCTGGGTATCTTCACCTCGTACATTTTGTATCATCAAGACTTCCTCCACTTTGGGTTTGTACGTTCCTAGATCGGACTCTAAAAATAGGACTTCATTGTCTTCCCCATATTCAGTTATCATCAACCTCAACCTTGGAGTGCTATCAATCTTGATCTGGTTCGGGACTCCTCTCCATGGTAGGCACATGTGTGCGAAATCGGTCGATACATATCCATTCAATTTTCGGGACCAATCTCGACTCAGGAGCATTCCATATGAATCTGGAATATCCACTACTGATATATCTATGAAATTCTGGACTCTTGGATCTGCGGCCAATTGCATGTGAATGTTGTTCAATTCTCCCATGACTGGAACTTCTGTCTTGTCAAGCTGAGTGACCTTCCTCTTGGTAGGAGCGGGAGTTATTCCAAGTCTTTGACAAACGACCAGGGGCATCACATTGCTTGAGGCTCCGGAATCATAAAGGCAATTGTGTAATAGCTTTCCAAATATCCTGACTGATAGCAAGAACGGTGCCGGTTCGTCTTTTCCTTGAGAAGGCACTGAAGTTTCCTCACTTGGTTCTTGATGTTTGACTTGATTAATCTTTGAGTGATCGTCCTTCGCTGAGCTCTCCTCTTTCGAGTGACTGGCTTTGCTTGTAAATTTTCCTTTCTTAACTATATCTTTCTTGATTGCGACTTCCTTTTCGAGAAGAACCAAGTTAGTAGTGAGGTTCTCTTTAACTGCAGGCTGGGCCTTCTTAGTTTCGCCTCTTTTGAGTAATACTTTTCCTTCCAACATATCTTCTTTTTTAGCTGGGAAGGTTATGGTTTGAACCATGCATTCATTTTGTTCGGATTGTTCTTGGGAGTCGGCTTCCTCTTGAGTCACATTGATAGTGGCTTGAACATTTGGCCTTGTTGTACTAGGCTCACTCAAACTATTAATCACTGCATCTTTGATTTCTGACACTTTTAGCAACTCGTAGAGTGGTAGACTTACTTTGACTTTCTTGAGTTCATCCAATACTAAGGCGGCTAATCTTTTCATTTCATTCCCTGCGGGAGGTGTAATATTCCTTTGTCTGTATTCTTGCGCGTTCTGTGGGTACTCTGGAACGTTGCTGGCTTGGGGGTCTGGCGGAGTTGAGAAATTGTTTGGAGGGACCGACGTTGTTAAAGGTTCAGGATTCCTCTGATTCCTGTGATAAACTCTTTGGTTCACTCCTCCTGATGATTGATGAAATACTTCCTTTATTCCTTCTACTAGGACACTGTCGTTCAATGGTGGGAAGTAGTATTCTGAATCCTCTACAGGTCCATTTGCAGATGCTGGCGGAAACTGGGATCCTGGTGGTACCATCGGTCCATTGGCTGACTCTGGAGGAAATCTTCCATTTTGCACTTGACTAATTTCTTCTTGTGAATATCTGCAGGTTTCAACGATCATGGCTTGACCATACTGCGTGGTTGGAACAATTTCATATCCTGTGGTGGGAGGATTTTCAGGTGGATTAGTGGTACGCATCTCCTGTTGAAAAATGTCGGCTGCAATCTTGAACTCAGGACACTGCAACTTAGAATGTTGGTTCGTATTGTGGAGTCTGCACCAATTGGACAAGGCCGCTTCAGCTAAAAACACTTTGCCTGAAGAGGGATTCTCTTGACTTTGCGCATTTGGTGGATTGTCCAAAGGCGTCACCACATTTCCATTGTTTGGAGCTGTATTCCATGGTCTTCTCTGGAAACCTTGATTGTTATTTCCTTGATAATTGTTTCTAAATCCTTGATTATTGTTTCCTTGGAAACTTTGGTTGTGATTGATCCTTTGCATGCTCTGGAGTTGATTATTCTGGTTCCTTAGGTGAGTGACCTCAGTTGATAGCTTCTTGACTTGTTCGATCAACTCTTTCATTTCATCTTTTTCTTCTTGTGTCCTTGATGAATTTGTGGCATTTTGCAGGTACACAGGTTGAGCGGGTGGGTACACAGGTTGAGCGGGTGGGGCTTGAGAAATTGGAGCTCCTGGGTGAAGGACCAATTGATTTGTCGGCTGTACGCTTGGGTATGTTGCTTGCGGAATTGGATTCATGACTGGAGCTTGGTTGGCCAAGGCCGTACCAACTGCCTGCATTTGGTTCGGTGCTGCGACAGATCCCATATGTAGCAGTGGTCCGGTGATATTTTGACCCATGTGCTTACTCACTTTGATGGCCTTTGCATAGGCCGCATTTAGATCATTCGGAGTTGGATGCGTCCTTACGAACATAGCTGTGAGATGATCTAAGGCTCCATAGTAAATCTCTCTTGGATCTGCAATAAGATAAGGAGGACGTAGCATCGTGTATGCTCGGTGAAATCTGTTGTTGAAGGAAGTAATAGGTTCATGCTCTCTCCTTCTAACTTCAACAAATTGTCTGTATAACTTTGCTGGTGTAGTTGGGATGCCAAATTTAGCAATGAATGCGTCTTTCATCGTGTCCCAAGTCCTGATGGATCCTGCAGGCAAGTGAATAAACCAAAAGTATGCCTCTTCTCCCAATGAGTAGGGAAAAAGCCTACATGCCACATCTCCATATTCAATTTGTTTGTTACGAAGAAGGTCCTCGAACATTTTGATGTGATCTTCTGCCGTGCGATGGAAATCACTAACATTGAACTTGGAACAAAAGTGTTCTGGATTCTTCGGCATATCATGATAAACTGCAAATTCCAACGGTGATGGATTGTTGACTAGCCAAGTCGCACCATTGAGTATATGAGGAGGAGGAGGTGGAGGTGGAGCACGTTGAGCCATCGTACCTTTTGAAGCTGAACTTGATGAACTAGCTTGCCCCTTTGTTTGTGAAATTGCCTGGATACTAGATTGGATCGCCGCTTGGACTTGTTCTTGAAGAACTTGTGATGACTCAGGAGATCCTTCCAATCTTAGTTCGAATTCTTTGGGAGTGTCTTCTCTTTTAACTCGCTTTGCTTTGGAAGTAAACTGAAGTCAATCAGGAGCTCAGCTGAAGAGTCTAAAGAAGTTGATAGTTAGTGACACTCCAAGAGTTCAAGGTTAAAGATAAAACTCTAATTGCTTCTCATAGGAAGTAGAATTCACTTTAAATGCCTTTGGCTGAAGTTGTTTCGAAGAGGCCTCATCTTGCAAGTTTGAAGGGAGAAAATGAATCAAGGTGATGTGCAAATAGGCAATATTTGATTTCAATTCATCTCATTCTCCAAGCCCCCAAAACTTTAACTTCATGTTTCAACCTACATGAGCGAACTTCGTGTTGAGAGGTAGATGAGCGAATTTCCCTTGAGTGCCTTGTTTGAGTAGATGTCTATATATGAGTTTGAGCGTTTGAGTGAAGTAGTCCAAGGATTGAATTCATGTATGACGAAATGATTTACAAGCTCATTTGTAATCTACTTCATCTTCAAGCCTTAAATAGGTTTTAACTTCATGACTTGAGACACTGGAGCGAACTTCATGACTTGAGACATTGGAGCGAACTTCATGACTTGGACAAGTGGAGCGAACTTCATGACTTGGACAAGTGGAGCGAACTTCATGAGTTAGACGAGTGGAGCGAACTTCATGAGTTGGGCAAGTGGAGCGAACTTCATGTTTTGGCATACACGAGCGAATTCCATGTTAAACTTCAAAATGAGCGGACTTCATGTTTCAAGGGAGATGAGCGAATTTTCTTAATACACTATCCAAACATCAGCAAGTTTCAAAATTCGAATTCAAAAAGGATAAGTCGGCCTGCTTAAGATGAAATTTATTGTTTAATTTAATTAGAACAAGTCGGCCTTGCACCTAAAAGACATGTCCTTTACCCTAAGGTCAAAACAATCATTTCAACATCAATTCAAAACATTATTCCTCTCCATCAGCGAATTTCTCCAGCAGGCTAGCGAATTTCATCAGCACATAAGCGAATTTCAGTCAGCATAAAGACAAAATTCAATCATTGAAGATGCAGGTCTGATGTTTTACGGGAATGAATTCATCATAGAACATCAGAATTAAGCAAAAGAGGAGTGAATTTGTCAAAAGGGAAGCGAATTTCACTATTGAGCAGTCCAAATTCATCAAGAAGAGTAAATCAGTCTTATTTAGCAATTGATTTCATATTTAGATGCAAGATTCATTTCATAGTCGAGTAAGTAGGCTTTGTTACATCAATATTTCACCACTACTCTAACTTACATCTCTCATAGGTGAAAGATGGCGGCTCCTAAACTAACCAAAACCATTTCCCGTCAGGCACTCATCAAGGAAGACTCTAAGAGAGGTGCATTCAAAAGTAGGATCACTTCGCATTGGAACAAAATAGGAGATACCAATCTTGGGAACCATTTCCCGTCAGGCACTCATCAAGGAAGACTCGAAGAGTGGTGCATTCAAAAGCAGGATCACTTCGCATTGGAACAAAATAGGAGATACCAATCTTGGGAAGTTCGACACCAAGAAGTTTCGACACCCATCATACACAAGTGAAACTACTGCTACAGCCAAAAAGATGATTGAAAGTGGGATCATAAATGCAGTTGGCTTTCCTCCCGCGGTGCAATTCTACGAGCTAATTGTGGAATGTGCTCAACATTATGACTCTACCTCAAGATTGTGGCTAAGGATGGAACAATGCTCGCATATCTCTCAGAGATAGCAATCAGTGAAACATTTCATCTACCCGAGCCTAAGGACATGGTCTACATAAGCATGGAAGGAGCTAAGTCCGCCTATGATGAAGATCCAGATGCTTGTGCGAAGATCATTGACAAGTTTTGGTTGAAGAAGAGTAGAGGTGGTAGAAGCAGATGGCCGATAGACTACATAGGATAGACTTCATTGATGAATTCAGAGACTTCATCACCTTGCTCCATCGATTGGTTGGTGCACCCGAGGCTTCATATTTTGAGGACTGGATGTTCTACTTCATTGAGATTGTTACTCATGGCAAGAATGCAATCAATTGGGTGAGGCTCATCAGCAAGCGCATTGATCTACAATTAAGGAGGTTGATGTGCACCAGAACATTCTATATGAGCTCCTACGTCATATACTCCATTGCAAGAAATTATGAGTATCTAGGACTTATGTACACGAGCGTAGTTGGAAGGAGACTTGGAGAGATTAAGGTATATGATTGTTAGCCACAACTTAAGCATCCACCAAAATAACACTATAGGAGGGCAAATGATGCATTCACTATGCATATTACAAGGACATTTCGAGGTGGATTGCAGCGAAGACTCTCTCTAGAAGCACAAGCATTGGTAGAACAACATGGTGCATGGTTCATCCAGTTTCCGAAATTCACATATATCAGAGTTCAAGGATGTCCTTCTCCTCCCTACATGTTGCCGCGCTACCCAACGAATAGAGTGGTGTTACTTGAGGTGATGAGACAATTGATAGCGTATGTCAAGGCATATAGGCATAAGCATGTAACCGGTGTTTCTTTTCCTATCACGCTTGGAGATTCCATTGAAGTATGCCCATCCATTCATGCAACAGAAGATGCTGAGAGAGAGAGTTGGCATTCCATTCACTCAAGTTATTCATGTCTAGAGATTGTTTCGACCCATATGATAATGTAAAAACAGTTCTAGGAAAGAAATATGGACACCAGTGGCAGTTAGAAGACTATTGGGTGAACGTTCAAAATGATGTGGAACTGAAGAAGAAGATGTATTAGAGGCAAAGAAACGGGACTCAGACTCGGCTCGGTCTCGGCAAGGCCGACTTGGACTCGGACTCGGACTCGGGACTCGGAATTAGACTCGGTTGGACTCAGGAAAGTGAAAAACTCAAGAAATTTAGAGATTTTTAAAGATTTAAAACTTGTTTCATGCACCCTTCATTGAATACACCTTAAAGACACAATAACATCATCAAACTCGGCTCATTTGATTACATACACAAGTATACATCAATCACATAAGAATAAATGCAAATTGTAGCTGAAGGAAATAACAAACATAGATATATAAATATTGTCAAATGTGTACAATATTACAAAACTCATGGAATAAAAAATCCATGTCATCATATGATCATCATCAAATGTTCCATACAAATACCAAAGGTAAATACAACTACAAGCCTATGGCTTAGAGGAGCGTGCACCCTCTGGCCCTGACCCCCTACGAAGGTGTCTAAGGTAGGTCTTGGATGATTCGACAGCCATAGCTGCTCCCTATGACACCATGCCATGCTCACCAACATCAGGAACATTTATGTCACTGTTTGCCTTTGAATCTCGTCTCTGCTCGTGCTCTCCACTCCTCTGCCATGGCTACAGCCTCAACCTCTATGTCTACCTGGTCGATCCAATCAGTGTCATCATCACTAAAGACAGCCATAGGATCTGTCTCAGTGGCCCACTCTGCATCAGGATCAACCTCATATAAAATGATATGAGAGATGTCAGCTAATGCATTCTTTCTCATTCTCAGGCAGAGGTTGTAGTGAACAAAGACGAGATCATTCATCTTCTCCACGGATAATCTATTGTGCCTCTTGGAGTGTGTGCTCAAACATACTCCAATTGCGCTCACAACCAGATGTGCTGCATGGTTGGCTCAAGATCCGAATGGCCAACTTCTGAAGATTTGGTGTCATTGGGCCAAAAAAGCTCCACCAATTATCTGAGTTTGAAATGAGAAAAATAAATAAAATCAGACTCACTCATAAACTCATTTAACAATATACAATAAAACTAAAATTAAGCCTTACAATTTATTTTTTTCCTGGCATCATAGTTGTCCTACTTTCTTTGGCGATAGGACGAGAGAAGGTCTCCCCTTGTGCATTTGAGAACTGTTGTAGCTCTCGAATAAGCTCTGTCTGAGTAGAACTAGCTGGTGCCATCTTCTCCATGATTGAGTATAGCCCATTAAGGACCTCCACATCAGCCTTGAAAGTAGGGCTAAAATGGAATGCCAGATTCAGATAATAGGGTGCTGCATGGATGGGCCTATGAAGTTGATGCCATCTCCTATCAATGATCTCCCAAATGGGACCATACTTGCTCTCATCTCCTCCATAGATGGATTTGATGCCCTCAGTCGCCCTATCCATGCCCTCATATATGTAGCCCATTGCGGGATTTTCTCCATCCGCAACTTGCAACAGAACCACCAAGGGCTTAACAAACTGCAAAATTGAAAATAGTGTAATTTAGAAAAATGAGCAAATAAGAGAATATGATGAATAAGTTATAAAAAAAAAAGTTAAATTGTAGAATTTCTAAAATATTTACCTTCACTATCTCATCACAAGGGATCCAAAAGTCTCGCTCATCAAAAATGCAGTCTACCATATCTTTCCCTACAGGGGTGGCAGCATAGGATGAGGAAGACCATTCCTCACCAACAATCATACGTCTCAAGGTCGACTTACAGCGAAGCATTGACTGCAATGTGATGAAGTTTGTGGCAAATCTTGTGATTCTTGGACGAGCTAACTCCTTCTGCTCTGTGTATTGTCTCATAAGAGCCAACACCCATGAATGATTATATACGAATTTGCACACATTTCTCGCCCTTTCTACACATCTCTTGACCCATGGGAGTTTTCCAATATCCTCCAACATGAGGTCAATGTAATGGACGGCACATGGAGTCCAAACTATAGATGGGTGCCTCTCCATCAATAGTCTACCTGCAGCAACATAATTTGTTGCATTGTAATTAATGAAGTTACAAAATAGTAATTAATTTGCAAACAAAATTAGTTTGTAATCAAAAGTTTACCTGCAGCAACATAATTTGCTGCATTGTCGGTCACCACCTGTACCATGTTCTCCTCACCCACCTCATCAATCACCTCCTCTATTTGCTCACATAGGTAGGTGGCATTCTTGTAATGGGCGGAGGCATCAATGGACTTGATGAAAATGGTGCCCCCTGAAATAAAAAAATAAAGCAAGATCAATGGTCATTCAATAAATCATTAAATGAAAAATAAAAAATAAATGACTAAATGAAAGTAAAATTAATCAATCACCTACGGAAGAAACAAGAAAATTAAGGAGAGTTCTATTTTTCCTATCCGTCCAACCATCAATCATGATGGTGCAACCTTTATTGCTCCATACTTGGCATTGATCAGCCAATTACTTCTTCACATCATTCACCAATTCAGTCAAAATGGGTCCCCTCAAATCAGACTCAGAAGGGGCTTTGAACCCCGCCCCGCATATGGTAAGGGCATCAACCATTTCTTGCCAATAAGGAGATCTGTCACAAATAATCTAAATGAGATAAGTATGTAGTAATGAGCTATGTAGTATGTACTATGTATGACAAAAAAAAAAAACGAACAATCAAAGTATAAAAATTAAAACAATCAAACATAAAACATTCTCCAGGCTGTGAAGAATGGAACACTGCCGTAGACCCAAAACTTGCCAATTGCCATTTTAGCGGCATCATGGATCTCCTTGTTCCAACCCATGCTCTCAAGCGACTGTTGGGACCTGTTGACATGTATTTTGTACGCTATCAAACACAAAATAAAATACCCAAGGGTACCTTATCCTCTCTTGAGTAAAGTCTCTGAATGCTGAAGATATCGCAAAAAAAGGATCAATCAGGGTGACTTCAAGGTTCTTCGCTGTAGGATCTCTACGTGTGGATAAGCACCAGTGGTCGTTGTGAATGCTGTTTCTTCAAGGGGTCTTACGCACTTTAAAAGTTGGTCCGTGTTACTCTTACTTGACTGCAGGAACAGGAATTTCCTAACACTAACAAATTCTCAAAAAAGATCAAAAGATAGGGTTTTCAAAAGATGAATTCTAATCTAATCCTAAGAATGACTCAATGTAGGCTAGACTTGGTAAGAGTCTACCAATTTCAGTATTGCCAAGGAATTACAACTCTACTGGAATTGATGCGATCTTCTAAGGTGATTAGTGATTTTCAAATCATCAAGAATTATAGATACTACCATAAAGATACATATTAATAGTTCAATAATGACTGAAGGTTCAAGCAATCTAAATATCTCCAGTTGACCACGCAAGGCGTCCTTACAATCAGTAAGAAGCTAGTGGTTTGGAACGTGAATCTCACCAAAGATCAAGCACAACACTTAGTCCTTCAAACTTAAATATTACTTCAACTGAGAATGATTCAAGAAAGTAAACAACCATGAAGATAGCCACAAGAATTGCAATAAAACACCATAACTTCAATATTTTATTGATCTCAAAGCCAAAATAGACAACAATTGTTCGAAATTCTTTCTTCACTACTCAATCTTGCTACAAAATGACTTTCTTCTCTCCAAAGCTCTAACTATTATCTATCTCCTTAATATCTAATGACAAAATGAAAATGAGTGAGGGTATATATAGCATCCTCAATTACAATGAACGGCCCAGATCAAAAGAAGATCAACGACTGAGATTCTGACACCTAAACCCTAATTAGGGTTTGTTACAAAAAGTTCCCTTTTTAGATGAACATTATTAAATGCATAGCCAAATATTTATTTGGCACAAAAATCGAGGAAACATAGACCAATGATAATTAAGATGCCACATCATTCTATAACAACCGTTCTTCTAGATCCTTGTTCCCTTTCCAATGCTCTTTCTTAGCATATGCAACAAATCTGGACACAATTCCTTCAATCTCAGCAATAGGAATCTCGGGGAGATTCCTCATTCGCTCCTCCAAGTGGATAACCTGATCAAAGGCAGTGAGAAGAGCCGTTTCTCATCCAGGTTCGAGTTCTTTGATCTTCTCAATCAGGAGCATAGTAGTGAACATTAGATCCCGTTGCTCATCTATGATGACATTCTCATCTTTGCAAAAGATGACCTTGACTCTCTCCTCCAACTCTTGGAGGTCCACATCCATCTCAACTTCAATCCTCCTGCCAAGAATGGTACACAACACTTCAAACACCTTATCTTGAATTGGATGGATGACACCTTCAACTTGATTGCATTTGGTGCTGACGTCTTCAAAAAGAACCTCTTTCATCTGAAGTAGAGTTGACCACTGAAGTAGGTTATGAGCTCCTCCATCCATTATCTTTTCTTGTGCTAGGATCTTCCTTGGTGTTTGCCTGATTACTTGAAGAACAGGAATGATAACATCTCTAGTGTGAGCGAAAGTGGCTACCGTTATCATTAGGTTGTGGACGATCTCAAGGACCTGGATAGCTCGGTGGATTGTCTTCATCATTCTTGTTGTAAATTCAATGGCTACTGTGTGGGATTTGTCAATCCAAGAGCTCATAAGATGAACCAAGCTCTTGACTCTTTCTGCCTCGCCAACTGATTCAAGGGGAAGTGCTTGCACAGGAGATATTGCCGGATCTTGACGTCTCAAGGGCTGATTAAGATGACTAAAGGAGCCTCTCCAAGCACCGACTTCTCTCTCAAGCTTTCTATTCTTTTCCATTTCTTCTTTAAGTTTGTCTTTAAGTGCTTCAAATGAATCGGTTGCCTCATCCAGTGCCTGTTCAGTAGTGAGTGGACCAAGCTCAAATGTCTCTACATCATACTCATCTGCAAGGATTTCACCTTCATACTTGTCCACTATTGGCGTAGCTATCTGCAATTTCCTGGATCCTGTCTCATCTGTGATCACCTTGGACATCTTGGTGGCCTTCTTCTTCTCCGTTACCTCTTGAGAATTTCCTATAAGACTCTCTAAGTCGATCACATCCTCTTCATCCTCAATCACAATCACCTTTGTCAGTTTCTCTTTTAACCAATCCGGAATGGCGGATCTTGTCTCTCTAACTTGTATTTCCTTAGGTAACGATTCATCTTCTTGGAGAGGAGATGTCACCTCATCATCATTTTCCTGATCCTCCTGTAGTTCATCAATTTGTAGCGGTTGACTTGATGAATGCTGAGGTGTTTGTCCCTTCTCTAGTTTATCATTCTGTACCATGGATTCCATAGATTCATCAATCTCAGGTACCATCTTCTCTTGACCTTCAGCTTGACTCGCCTTCTTTCCATGTCGAGAAGATGTGCCTGATGGGCGATCTCGATTGGCCTCTTGCTTCTTCTTGGAGGGTTCTCTTTTCTCAGGTCTTTCTTTCCTCTTTGTGCCTCTGGGATGAGAATTGTCTTCACTTGCGCTCGCTCCTCCTTCTTCTGGCCTTTCCTCCAAAGTAAAAGTCATTGGTATGTTCTGTTCTCTTAACTTCTGATGTTGTACATCCACCCATCTGCGAGTACATGACAAAACTGGAGCCATCAAAGCTCTCAAGTCCGAAATCTCAGGCTCGCTCCAATCTATCTTCACTCTCTTATCTTCTTTGTCAGAGGACGACTGGAGATGTCTACCACTGTCCTGAGCTTGATCGGCTACTCTGTAAACTTTGCATTTCCTGATGAAATTCTAAAGGTAATCTGGAATGCATCTTTCTTTTCACTTCTAAATCACTTGAGAGATTCATCCAAAAGTCCTCTACCTGAAACTCGTGTTTGTACTTCTTGCCAAATGTCTCCTCCATATAACCATGAGGATCAAAATTCTCCCTCGAGGCAAAGAATGTGAATGAATATAAAGCCAATTCCTTCTCCGCATCTTCCGAGGCTTGAGTATTAGGACATACCTCAACTGAATTCCCCAATACGATGGGCACGGGAACTCCATTTCCATGCTTGTGTTTGAATGCCTTTGCATAAGCTACCAACTATCTGGTCACCTCAAGTAGCACTATCCTGTCTGTCGGATACCTCGGCAACATGTAGGGAGGTGAAGGACACCCATGAACTCTGATATATGTAAACTTTTGAAACTGGATGAACCATGCACCATACTTCTTCACAAGTTCTTTTGCATCCAGAGATAGTCGATTGTGGATCCCGCCTTGCAATATCCTAGTGATGTTCATCGTGAAGGTATCATTGACTAACTTGTAGTCACCTCTAGGAGGATGATGCAAATGAACATAAGAGTCACAAACTCTCACTTCTTCGGGTCCTCTTCCGATCACTCCTCTGTGAGGTAGCCCTGCATATTCGAAACTCCTGATCAGGGCATATATGACATATGAGCTCATGTGGAATGATTTAGTAGGTCTTAGTCTTCTCAACTGCACATCCAGACAATGGCTAATAATTCTAGCCCAATGAATCATTCCCTTTCCTTGGACTATCACTTGGATGAAGAAGAACATCCACTTTTCGAAGTAGAAGGCTTGAGGAGCCCCTGTAACTCGATTGAGCAAAGTTATCAAATCTCTGTACTCCTCCTGGAAGTCGATCCTATGTGGTGTGTTGGGAATCTTGCTCAAGCGAGGACGACTTTTGAGCAACCAATTCTTATTGATGAGATTGAAGCAAGTGTTGGGATCATCTTCATACATTGACTTGGCTCCTTCTAGGCTTTTGTAAATCATATCTTTATGCTTTGGAAGATGGAGAGCCTCACTTATAGCCTCCTCTGAAAGGTAAGCCAAAGTGTTTCCTTCCTTGGATACGATCGATCTCGATTGTGAGTCATAATGGTGGGCACACTCGATCATCAGTTCATGACACTGGACTGCTGGAGGGAAACCGACCGCCTTGATGATGCCACTTTCAATTATTCTCTTCGCGACAGGTGATGGCTTGCCAATATAGGGGACCTCTCGAAACTCCTTCATATTGAAGTTTCCCAAGTTGGTATCTCCGATATTGCTCCATTTGGACACGATCCTGGTCTCTAATTCTTCATTCTTCTGATCTTCCTTCATGAGAGCCGGGCGACTAGTAGATGCTCCCGCCTTTGGAGTCGCCATCTTGACACCTACATAACATTTCACAATTAGTAATATATCTTGAAGTGTAGAAATATAGAGTAGAAAGGAAGATTTAAGATTTTAATTAGGAAACTTCATGATAAATCTTGAGTTATCATTTCCTAATTAACTATGCCAAACTTAGAATTTTCAAAACAAAAGTTCAAAATTCAAATCTTCAACAATGGTGTCAAGATGATTTCGCCATAGCTCCTCTTGAGTATTAAACTCTAAGAAATGATGCAAAAATAGGTGAATTTCGCTAGGCAAAATGTAGATCAAAGTTCTCCCTTGAATAAAATGCGCCTCCTTTAGCCTTCAAAAGAATCAATTCCACTCCCTTCTAGTCTTCAACACTTGAAAGAAAATCGCTCCAAGCAAACCAGATTTTGCACCTTCAATCAGCTCTCCAATTTCACACTTAAAAGGATGATTAAATGAATGATTAAACTTGATCAAAGCATCCCTATTATATAGAGCACTTACCCCTTTGCTCCCTCTAGGCCGACTTGGTAAAATAAATAAAAATAAGACCTCAAGCGCTCCATATTTAATTTTAATTTAATAAAAAATTAATTTTAAATGCCTCCAAGATAGAAGTTCGATTTTTTAAGGCTTAAAATTAATTTATTAAATGCCAAAATGTCTTTTACTAAATGCGAATTTAAATTTAATTTTCCAAATGCCTCAAAATTAGTAATTTTGGCGATCATTTTAAGGAATATTAACTCTCAATAATTTAAAAATGAAAGATATCACCAACTTCGCCCTGGACCTTCAGTGAAGGTCAGGAGCGATTTTTCAATCTAGTCCTTGCATACCTCCCTTTTTCGTCCAAAACTTCATCTAGGCATTTAAATGGCATTTTTAACTGTAGTTGTGAGTTTGATTTCATTTGATCTCTAGGAGGAAAGTGCTCATTAGGATTTTTTCGCCCTGGATCCTCAGAGAGGGTCAGGAGCGATTTTTCAATTTTGCTCTTAATCCTTCATCTTTTAATTGTCAATTCTCCTTGTGGGGTAAGCAATGATCTCCTTCACTCATTCTATGCATGCTTGATTTGCTTTTGCGATGCAAAATAGGGGCTTCAAAGATTTTCGCTCTGGGCCTCCAGTGAGGGTCAGAAGCGACTTTTGCAATTTAGGCTAGGATCATCAAGTTTTGGAGGTAAATCCTTGTTCATCACGTTTTGGAGGACCTTTCCACCTTAGCACAACCTTGCCTTAACGCAATCTTGAAGGGAAGTTGTTGGTTTTGCAAATTTCACCCTGGACCTTCAGTGAGGGTCAGGAGCGATTTTGAGTCTTTTTGCACCAATTCTTGATGACTTCAACTTCAAATTACCTTCAAGGCGTAGAATATCATTCTTCACTCCCTTTTGAGTCTTGGAAACAAAAATATCATCTCGAAATACAAGGGAAGTGAGAATTCTTGGAAATTTCGCCCTGGACCCTTGGAGAGGGTCAGGAGCGATTTTCCCTATTGTCATCAAAATTTGCACTCTTAGCATCTCCATTCCACTTCAAGGCATTTCAAACACCGTTTCTAACTTGTGCCTAGGCTTAGCTTTGCTCAATTTTGGAGAAAAAAGTTGGATATTAGGTTTTTCGCCCTGCGCCCTCAGAGAGGGTCAGGAGCGATTTTGCAAATTCAAGTTTATCCATCTTTTGTTAGCCCTCCAAATTATCTTCATCGGTCAAAACACACCCTTTCTCACTCGTTCAAGCAAGATTTTGTCTTAATTCTTCAAAGAAAGGAGAGAAACTTAGAAATTCGCCCTGGACCTTCAGAGAGGGTCAGGAGCGACTTTTAAACTTGGCTTGATGGCCTCCTTGTTCATCGTCCAAATTATATTCAATAGATGAAACACACTTGCCTTTATCTATTCCAATCATAAAAATCACTTTGACCTAGCAAGAAATGTGCCTTTTGAAAATTTCGCTCTGGACCTTCGGAGAGGGTCAGGAGCGAATTTTGCCTTCTAGACCAAAATGCTTCACTTTTCATCATGAAATGTCTTTGCTAGGGAAGATTTCATCTTGTTTCACGCTATGAATAAAAGTTCATGTCCAAGAAAGGTCTAAAAATGTGCATATAAAGAATTTCGCTTTGGACCTTCAGAGAGGGTCAGGAGCGAATTAACTCCCCTTGGGCAGAACTCCTTCAATTTATCATCTTCAATCAAGTCTGGACACTTTATCACGCTCATTTCATCCTCCATCATGCCTTTGATATCTCAATTTGACCAAACAAGGTCAGGAATGACTCTAATAAGTTTTTTCGCCTTGGACCTTCAGAGAGGGTCAGGAGCGATTTTGATGATTCCAACAAGATCCTTCATCATTTCAAGTTAAAACTCCTTCAGGTGGATGGAGAAAGTCATTCATTTTCCATTTATGCCCAACAATTGGTCCTTTTTCACTACCAGATGAGGGAAATCAAAATTTCGCCTTGGGCCCTCAGAGAGGGTCAGGAGCGACTTTTCCCTTAGCCTTCAAAATTCATCATTTTTCATGCCTTCAAATCTTCAAAAGCATCAAGTCACGTCCAATCATCTCTCCTGGAGACCCTGCACAAAACAAATTAGAAAAGTCAGTGACAAAAATGCCTTAAATAACATTTTTGCCCTGGACCCTCAGCAATGGTCAGGAGCGAAATTACCCTTTCTTGCTAAAGTATTCAAAATTTAAGTCTCCAATCACTTCACAAAGCAGAGTTAGGTCATTCTCAAGGCGAGGAACCAGTTAGCAAGCCTTCTCAAAACAAGAATTTGTGTTTTAGGATGAAGTTCGCCCTGGGCCCTCAGAGAAGGTCAGGAGCGACTTCTCTATTTCAGGGATCATTTTGCTTTCAAAAAAATTCATCAAAACTTCCTCAGGCAAGAACACACCAAAATCCTCTTAAAACATCTCAACACTTAGCCAAAATTGTGAAGGAAATCCAGTCTACAAGGATTTTCGCCCTGGGCCCTCAGAGAAGGTCAGGAGTGAAATTGGCATTATCAGGCTCTTGATCTATTTCCTCACTTATTCAACTTAGCCCACTAGACTCACTTTCTTCATTGACTGTGTTTAACTGACTTAGACCAGGAAACAACTGGACCTTACCGTAAAGACCTTCAATCTAGACTTAACCTGAGACCAATTTGACTCCCCTGACAGGCTTACCTTATTTCAACAATCTCAATTCCTCAAGAAGACACTTTAACAATTTTCCAAAATTTGACTGGACTTAGCTTGAATAACGTAAAAGGGGACCCTTAAGGTTTAGCCCTAGCCCAGACAAACCACTCACTCACTCAAAACCCTAAAAGCAGAGAGAAGAACAAGCAAAACAAAAGCTAAAAAGAGGGGGTCCCCATTCTAATGGGGCTATGTGTGAAATGGTCACAACAGGACCCAGGAGTAGTGCGAGGCGCAAAGAAGGTATCCAACCTAGATTTACGAATTCTAGGTCCAATGTTAACACTCCCACTACCACTGGCAATGCTAGGAACATGAGAAGTGGCACTTGTAGAAGAAGAAGTGGAAGCACCAGCAGCAGCAAAGTGAGTGGGACAATATGGAGGTAAGGAAGAAGGCCCTCCAACACAACCTAAATGTGTCCCTAAAGCTGCCCCTCTTCCAATGGCCGTGAGATCCTCCTTTTGCTTCTTTTTCTTTTCAATTTCTTCAACCATTACATTGCACTCGCGTATGGCCTCAGTCGTTGCTTCAATGCATCGGTCGGCATCATGCCCACGCACACCAGCAATATGGTATTTCAATCTATATATGCCTCCATGGAATATTGTTTTGCAAAAAAAAGCACTTTGTCTGCCCCTTTTTTTGCCCTGAAAAATCCTCATGAAATTTCCAAGCAGGGTCCTTTTGAATGGGGGGTAGAGAAGAACTAGAAGACATTGTATGATAGTTTTGTGAAACTTGAGGCAAATAAGAAAGTGAAGTTTGCTGCAATAAAACATTACAAATACAAAAAGAAATTAATACATTCATTCTTTGTTGTGCATTCATTTTCATTGAACATTTAAAAAAAAAAAAACTAATTTAGGGTTTGTAAATTTAAAAAAATAAAAAATTGTAGGGTTAGTCAAACAATAAATTTTATTTTTTTACAAACCCTACATACAACCCTACATAGTAACATACAAAAGATTTTGGAAGAAAATGTAAAACTTTCAAAATAAATGAATAGAATTTGGAATTTTTGCATACAAGAAACAAAAAAATCTCAAAAAAAAACAATCTTACCTCTTACAACAAGCTTGAAATGAGCTGCAAACTCTTCCTATCAAACTCTTGATGCACCAAATCCAAACACAATGCAGCCCCAATGTGATAAATGGAAGAAATCTTGAGCTTCCTCCTTGCTAGTTTTTCTTCAATGCACCCTTGTTTTTCTTCACAACTCACTTTACTCCTATTTTTGGAAGTGAATGAAATGAAGTTCACTTTTAGGGGCTAGGGATAAATAACAAAAAAAGAAGTTAAAAAAACTTTTTAAAATGTTTTTTTTTGCCATTTTATTTAACCCAACCGGCGACCGAGTTTCAGGCACAGGACTTGCCGAGTTTGGCGATTTTAGGCCAAACTCGCCAACTCGGTGAGTTTGGTGATTTTGCCTCCTGGACTCAGCGAAGTCCGAGTCTGAGCTCTGCAGACTCGGGAGGCATTGCTCGGACCCGAAGTCGTCGAGTTTGGGCGAGTCTGGGCGATTCTCGTTTCTCTGATTCTAGGCTATCTCTCGATTTCATTAGGAAATGCAAGTTGTGTCATGTTGTCGATCAAGTTCAAGATAGTGGCAAATATCTCCAGGCAGCCTACGCCAAAGAAGACAGAGATTAAAATCAAGTGGGTTGACATAGAGGTTGATGATGTAAAAGTTCTTCAAATTTCAATTCAAAATCAAGGTATGTATAATGATGTTGTATTGCAATGCAAATATTTCTCACAGTATATATCAATTCTGTTTTCTAATTATCTTTTATGTATTGCAGATGGTGGAGAAAGAACATTAATAATTTCGACGTCCTTTGGATAACAATAACAGGCACATATATATCTTACAAGAGAGATGTCATGGGCAGACATGTCTCCACAACGACATGCCTATCCATGGCATCTCTTAATTGTGCCTCTACAAATAAACTGATATGAATCGGTGTATGCTTATCGGGTTTAACACAACGATCAATGTTTTGTTTATGCCAAACGATCAGTATTGCCAACCGATAGCAATGTGAATCTGCAATGTATGCTATCGGGTTACTAGACCCGATAGCATATTGGTGCCGATTCATTATGAATCGACACCAATATGCTATCGGGTCTAGTAACCCGATAGCATATGATTGGCGCTTAACTAATGTTAAGCAAGTCACCGATCAAAACAAAAATGCAATCGGATATTATTCATTGTTAACCCGATAACATATAGTTATCAACTTTTAATATAAATTAATTATATATATTATATATATATACATACGTGTATATATATATATATATATTTCTTGGCAAGGATTTCTTCATCTGATCGATGCTATTTCATCGACACTCCCTCTTAGCTCGGGAAGATGAATGACAACATATCTAGCATCACATTTCTCATGATGGTCAGGATTCCTTATGGAGTCTCATAATCTCACTCTATAGAGGATCATCTCACTCAAACATGTGATATG
This sequence comes from Cryptomeria japonica, assembly GCF_030272615.1. Classification (NCBI taxonomy): domain Eukaryota; kingdom Viridiplantae; phylum Streptophyta; class Pinopsida; order Cupressales; family Cupressaceae; genus Cryptomeria; species Cryptomeria japonica. Next base: position 83,439,959 of record NC_081408.1, on the reverse strand, counting down.
AAGTATCACCTAAACACGTGATACAAAAATCATATCACCTAAGCACGTGACATGAAGTATCACCTAAACACGTGATACAAAAGTTCACCACAGTAACTTGTGATGACAAGATATCACATGATATCAGTATTGCAAAGCAAGCAATACTAAGGATAAAAACACGAGAATAGTTAAATCCTCATTTTATCCAAATTGTGGTATGTGCACTGACATTTCAAAATGTCTTTACCACAATATAATTATGGCACATCCATAACATACCAGGAATCACACATGATATATGGTTTGATCATTATAAGATCGTCACCTTATAATGTCTACATGCAAGTGTCCATTATCTGAGAGATCGTCACCTCTTAGAAATGTACATAGGGGGTGGAGCCCATAAAAGTCATAGCATGACAAAGAAGTTTACACAATAAACATCTTTATTAATATATAAGTACGGATTACGAAGCAAATTACCTTTCAATCATATCGAGACCTTTTTGAAGTGCTCAACTTTCACCCTGGAAAGTGGTTTGGTAAGAATATCTGCTGTCTGGTCCCTTGCACAAATGTATTCCAACTGGATCACATTCCTGTCTACCATATCTTGCACATAATGGTATGGAATCTCAATATGTTTGGATCTGTCATGAAACATCGGATTCACTGAGAGTTTTATGCAACTCTGGTTGTCACAATGAATAACTGTAGGTTTCATTGGTTCACCAAATAGCCCTACAAGCAACTTCCTAAGCCATACTACCTCTCGAGCAGCCATGGACGCTGCAATATACTCGGCCTCAGTGGAACTCTATGCTACTGATGACTGTTTTCTGCTGATCCAGGATATCATGGATGAACCTAAATTGAAGCAACATCCTGAGGTGCTTTTCCTGTTAGTTACACTTCCAGCCCAATCTGAATCTATGAATCCGTGTAAATCCAAATCAACTCTCTTATACATGAGACCAAGATTTAAAGTACCTTGTAGATATCTCATGATGTGTTTTACTGCTACCAGGTGTATCTCCTTTGGTTCACACATAAACTGACTCAAAGCATTAACTACATAACAGATATCTGGTCTTGTATTTACCAGATACATCAGGGACCCAATCATTTGCCTGTATAGAGTAAAATCTGTGGGTTGTGATTTTGCTGCTGCTTACTTAAGTCTATGAAGGTTTGTTTCCATCGGAGAAGTCATAGGTCTGCAGTTTAACATTTCAAATCTCTTCAAAATGTCCAAGGTATGCTTACCCTGGTTTAGTATGATGCCATCAGAATTTTGCTATACTTCTAATCCTAGGAAGTAATGAAGGAGTCCCAAGTCCTTCATGTCAAATTCTTTAGCAAGGTCTTTCTTGTACTGATCTATGAGGTGATCTTCACCTGTGATTAACAAATCATCAACATATAGAATCATTATCAACTTATCACCTTTGTTTTGTTTATAGTAAAGATTTGGATCTGCATCATTCATTGAGAAACCTAGCCCTGTGAGATAAGTATCAATTCTTTCATACCAGGCCTTGGGAGCCTGTTTAAGCCCATAAAGAGCTTTCTTGAGTCTACACACATGAGACTCTACATTATGAATCTCAAATCCTTCAGGTTTCTCTAGCTATACTTCTTCTGCAATCTTTCCATTAAGAAATGTCGTCTTTACATCCATCTGATGTACTTTCCATCCTTTTGCTGCGTCAATGGCTAAGACTGCTCTTACTGAGGTGTATTTGGCCACAGGTGCAAAGGTTTCTTCGTAATCAATTCCTTCCTTTTGTGAGAACCCTTTGGCTACAAATCTGGCTTTGTGTTTCTCAATGCTGCCATCTGCATCATGTTTGATCTTGAAGAGCCATTTGGAAGATACAACAAATTTTCCAGTTGGCCTGGGAACAATCTCCCAAACATCATTTTTTACAATGGACTGGTATTCATCAGACATGGCATCCTTCCATACTTGATGTTTAAGTGCATTTGATACATTGGTAGGTTCAACTTTTGAAAGGTCTTTCATGAGGGCAACATAGCTGGTGAATCTGTTAGGCCTTTTGCTTTCTCTGAAGGTTCCTGAAGGGGCAGCATACTTATGAGCTTCTTCTACAGTTTTGGTGGCCCATAGTGGTCTTTTCTTGAGATTTTCTCTAGGTGGGTTTTGAATTTCACCTTCATTTTCCTCGAGATTCTCCCTCTGAAACTTAGGAGCAGGATTTTCATCTAGGCTAGGAGCAAGAACATGGACTTCAGGTTCTATAGAACTTTGGGCTTTTATGAAGGCTAAGTCTTCTTCAAAAATTACATCCCTACTAAGTTCAATATGCCTCTGACCAGGTATGTAGATTCTGTAGGCCTTGGAGGTTTCACTATACCCAACAAATATTCCCCTTTTTCCTAAAGGCTCTAGTTTTAACCTTTTCTCTTTAGGTACATGGATATAAACAGGGCATCCAAATATTCTAAGATGGCTAATATCTGGCTTTGTTTTAGTAAAAACTTCCTTTGGGGTTTTATCTTCAATATGGGAGTGAGGACATCTATTTTGGATATACACAACAGTGCAGGAGGCTTCTGCCCAAAGATGGGTATCTAGGTTCCTAATCAAGAAGCATAAATTTGGCAGCTTCTACAATTGTCCTATTTTTCCTCTCAGCTACCCCATTTTGTTGAGGATTATAAGGTACAGTAAACTCCCTCTTAATCCCAACATTTTTACAAAAATCTTTAAATAGATCTGAGGTGTATTCCCCCCCATTGTCAGTTCTTAGGGTTTTAACTTTATTACCTGAGAAGTTTTCTATTAGGGTTTTAAATTCTTTAAACTTATTACGGATCTCTTTTGATTCTTTACATTTCAGAAAGTAGATCCAAGTTTTTCTAGAGTAGTCATCCACAAATATTGCATAATACAAAAATCCCCCTAAAGAGGGTACTGACATAGGTCCACATACATCAGAGTGGACTAATTCTAAAACATTACTTGTTTTCCTAGTACTATTTTGAAAAGAGCCCTTAGTATTTTTACCTAGGGCACATCCCTTGCATGCCCCTGAATGATATTGCTTTAACTTGGGTAAACTTGTGACAAGGTTTTCCATAGATGATAAAGCTCTGAAATTCAGGTGACCTAGTCTTCTATGCCAAACTTCATTAGCATTTGCAACTTCATGGATTAGGGTCAGGTTGGGCTCTGTGCATAGCTCATATAAGTAACCTTGTCTTTGACCAATGGTTTTGGCTTTCTTGATGGATGAATTCTTTGGCCAAGCCAACACTCTGTTGTCTATGAAGGTCACCCTATACCCATTATCCTCTAGTGCTGAGATGGAGTCTAGGTTCCTTTTGATGCCTGGGACATATAGTACTCCTGTAAGCTGTAATGATAAGCCTGACTTTAGTCTGATGATGCAGGTTCCAATTCCTCTGACTGGATATGTAGAGTCATCTCCGATTGTTACTTCCTCATCGGTCTCCTCTATCATGGAGTCTAACACTTCTTTGAACCATGTAATATGTCTGGATGAGCCACTGTCAATCACCCATGAGTTAGCCTTGTTTGATACTTGGTTTGAAAGTGCTGAGTAGAACACATATTTCTCAGAATCATCTTCGTCCTTTGACTTTCTAACTTTGACAAATGCAGCTTGTTTAGATCTTTTAGGACATTTAGCAACATAGTGCCCATACTTGTCACTCCTGAAGCATTGAATATGAGAGAGATCCTTCTTGGAGGTATTCTTGCTTTGATGTCCTTTCCTCTTCTTGAATTGTTTCTTCTTTCTTTTCTTAATGGAGTTGGTGTTTAGAACTTGAAGATCTTCATCTATATTCTTATGCTTGATCCCTTTCTTATTCAACCTTGATTCTTCTTGAAGACAATCCGCTCTTAGCCTCTCAAAATTTGGATATTTAGCCCTTGCACTAATGCCTTGAACAAACATTTCCCAAACACTAGGTAACCCATCTAGAGCAATGAGTGTTAACTCTTTGCTTTGGATTTCTTATTCAAGTGTTGCTAGTTCATCCCTTAGGGTAGATATCCGCATGAAGTAGGCATTGATTGACTCCCTTTTTATCATACTTATATGATTTATCTCTCTTTTTAGAGCCAAGGTTCTGCTTGCATTGGTTATCTCAAATGCATTTTCGAGTGTCTTGAACATATGATAGGCAGTCTCATGTTTCTTTATGATTGGCATAATATTGTTTTTCACTCCGTCAATTATGATCTTGATGGCCTTTTCATTACCCTCAATCCATGTTGTTTTGTTAGGGTCATTCTCAGGTTCTTTAGATTTGACTCTTACAAATGATTCAACTTTATTTTCCTTTAGGATCATCTTAATTCTGAATTTCCATGCTGAGAAATTGTCGCCTCCTTCGAGTCTATCTTCAAATCTGATAGTGCTGGCCATTTGAAGAAATGTGATGTTAGATATCTTCTTGACTTTGAATTTTTCACAAATTTGAATGCCTCAGGTTCGATCTATCGAGGCTCTGATACCATGTAAAAGTTCTTCAAATTTCAATTCAAAATCAAGGTATGTATAATGATGTTGTATTGCAATGCAAATATTTCTCACAGTATATATCAATTCTGTTTTCTAATTATCTTCTATGTATTGTAGATGGTGGAGAAAGAACATTAATAATTTCGATGTCCTTTGGATAACAATAACAGGCACATATATATCTTACAAGAGAGATGTCATGGGCAGACATGTCTCTACAACGTGGAGACATGCCTGTCCATGGCATCTCTTAATTGTGCCTCTACAAATAAACCGATATGAATCGGTGTATGCTTATCGGGTTTAACACAACGATCAATGTTTTGTTTATGCCAAACGATCGGTATTGCCAACCGATAACAATGTGAATCTGCAATGTATGCTATTGGGTTAATAGCTCGATAGCATATTGGTGCCGATTCATTATGAATCGACACCAATATGCTATCGGGTTAAGTTACCGGTTCTTCCCCTTTTGGCCTGGGTTCCGGTTTTGGTTCTTGCCCGGTCCTGGTTCTCCCCGGGTTCTCCTTGGGTTCCGCCCGGGTCCTTCCCAGGTGGTCGGGTTCCCTGTGGGTTTTGCGTCGCAGGACCCACAGGGAACCCGGCCACCCGGGAAGGACCCGGGTGGAACCCAGGTCGAATCCAGGAGGACCCGGGTGAACCTAGGAGGACCTGCGTGAACCCAGGCCCGTGGTTTCCCAAAAACGGGACCCACGGGTCAAAAAAACAATAAAAAACAATAAAAAAAGACATTTTAAAATAGTTTTTTTATAATAAAACTCTAATTTGCCCCTTTATGACTTTTAAAAAAAGACTTGAAACTTGAATATTATCTTTTTTGTAAATTGCGAATATGATATTAGACTTTAGTTATTAGTTTACTGATTATATTTGCGATATATGAATATTTATTGGCATTGGCAATTAATAATTATGGATTTATGATTTATGTATGGAAAGTTACATTGTATATTTTATTTTGTATGGATTGTATATATTGACCATATATATAGTATATGGGTATATATATATAATTAAAATATATATATATATATATATATATATATGTGTGTGTGTGTGTGTGTGTGTACGGACGAGCCCGTACCCGTACCCAAGTTTTTTTTTTTTTTTTTTGCCAAATCCACGAATCCGTACCCGAATCCGAACCCGAACCGGTAACTTAGCTATCGGGTGTAGTAACCTGATTGCATATGATCGACGCTTAACTAATGTTAAGCAAGTCGCCGATCAAAACAAAAATGCAATCGGATATTATTCATTGTTAACCCGATGACATATAGTTATCAACTTTTAATATAAATTAATTATATATATATATATATATATATATATATATATATATATATATATATATATATATATATATATATATATTTCTTGGCAAAGATTTCTTCATCTGATCGATGCTATTTCATCAACAGACGACTTGAAAGAATTGATGAAACCAGTTTTAGAATACACCCGCATATGGATAGACATACAACACCAGAAATTGGAAGAACAGAATATAGCACTAACATTCCACTCAGAAGAAAGAGTAGATGATGAAAATGAGGCAAGCGCAAGTGTGAGTGCTCCTCAACCATCTAACTCAATAGGATCCAAGAGAAAGGAGGATCGTGGAGAAAAGGAGCCCTCAAGAAAGAAGCACAAATCAAATACAAGTCAGCCTTCCTCCAGACATGAAGAAGAACCAAATCTGGATGAAAGATACAATGAACAAAGGATAGAAAAAGAGTTAAGTCAAGGAGCTAATGAATCAACAGAATCTATAGTTCACAACGATAAAGGCAAGGAGAAATCGTCTCAAGGACAAGAAGATCTCACCCATCTCATTCAAGAGATCGAAGGAGGCGAAAAAGAGGATAATGATGAGACTACCTCACTGCCTAGAGATCAGCAAATGTATGAAGAAGCACAAATTCAAGAAGGAAGATCTTCTATTTTGGAATGGCTAAAAGAAAGACTAGCTCAAGAAGTGATAGTGGTTGAGGAAGAGCAAACATATGATATAGCGAGTCTTCTAAGCCAAACTCAAGAAGTCATCGAGAAAAGGAAAGCTACGAAAATGTCCAAGGTGATTAGAGATGATTCGGGATCAAGGAAGTTGCAAATAGCTACTCCAAGGGTTGAGAAGTATGAAGGTGAAATCACAACAGATGAGTATGATATGGAGACTATTGATTTGGGTCCACTCACCTCTGAGCAAGCTATAGGTGATGCAACTGATTCATTGAAAGCAGTTAATGACATGTTGAGAGCTGAAATAGAAAAGAATAGAAGATTAGAAAAAGAGATAAGTGCGTGGAGGAACTATGTCCAGTAATTTCAGCAGCCATTAAGACATTAGAGTCCAACAACCACACCACCACCCTTGCTTCCTCCAAAATTAGTTGATCATATGGAGAAGATGAGGAATTCAGCACAATTGATGGATACATGGATAGAGGATGCATACACTAGAGTTAGCAAGTTCATGAAAGGCACAATGAAGACACTAGATACAGTCATAAAGGTTCTTGGGAGAAATTGTGTCCTCATAGAAGCCTTTGAAGCATTTGCTCGTGCTAGAGATGTCATCATTCCAGTGCTTCAAGTAATAAGGAAAACATCCCGAGAAGTTTTGTCAAGAGAGAAGATAACAAGAGAGGGATCTACACCTAGCTTTCTACGATGGAGCAGTCTACTTCGAACTAAGAGAGTCATTTTTGAGGAGATTGGAAATGGATGCAGTCAAGTTCAAGATGATATGCATCGAATTCATGGTAAGATAGTGGAAGTAGCACAAATTGTTTTAGAGAGAAAGATTGATCTAGGAACGATCATAGAAGCTAGAGAGTTGGAGGAAAGGATAATAGTCATCTTCCATGGGACTAATGGAATGATCACTAGGGAACAGTTGAATGATATGCTTGAGTTTGTGGTTTTAGCAAGCAAAACTCAAGAACTTGAACCTGAATGGGATAATGCCATCGTCAAAGCTTTCGAAGAAGTCATGCACATGGAGGAACAACTGAAGTCTTTGCCTGAGATCCCAATGACATAGATAGATGGTATAGTGACCAGATTCATTGAATGTGCCAGAAAGGAACGTGAGAAAGGAAACAAGATTCTAGAAGACAGTTTGTTATGATCCTACTTGGCAGTTCATTTTCTCATTGGAGGATGCTTCCTCGATTTTCGTGTCGACAAATGCTATTTTCTCATTGGTTGTTTCCATGATGATGTCTATCTAGATAGGGTTTCATTTGTATCAAACCTTAATTAGGGTTTAGGTGGCAAAATCTTGGCCCTTGATCTCCATTCGATCTCTGCCCTTCATTGTATTTGAGAGTATTATATAAATTCCACTCATTTCATTTGTAAAGGTTAATAGTGCTAGAATAGTGAATAGAGAAATAGAGATTTTGATTAGAAGTCAAGAGTGATAAGAGAAGGACTTGAAGAGTTGTTGTTGTTTGGCTATTGGATTAATAAAACATTGAAGTTATGGTGTTTCTATTCAATCTTTGAAGCTTATTGCATGGTTCTTTATCTTCTCAAGTCAATCTTGGATATTAGTTTAAGTATTTAGATGGAATGATGGAATGTTGCATTTGATGTATTGTGAAACTCGTAATCCATACCAGTAGCTTCTTGCTGATTGTAAGTGCGCCTTGTGTGGTCAACTGGAATCATTGATAGTGCTTAAGTTCAATTGTTGCTCAATCATTGATATGCATTCAAGCAATGGTGTCTATGCTTAGCAATGATTTGAAAACCCTTAAAGATCCTTAGAAGATTGCACTAGTTCTAGTGGAGTTGTTCATGTATGGCGATGCTAGACTGGTAGAGTTTCACCAATGTCGTCTTCATCCATTCTTTCTTAGGATAGCTTAGAACCTCTCTAAACCCTCATCTTTTGCCATTTTTTTGTCAAACATTTGGTAGTATTAGGAAAGAACTTCATCGCATATCATTCGTAAAGTACTTCATGAAATCTTTTGTAACCAAAAATGCCCCTTGATGAAACAGTATTCACAACGACCAACTGTGCTTATCCACACGTCGTGACCTGACATACCAGAACCTTGGAGTTGTTTCAAGTGATCCTAAGCCAATCTTCAGCACTTGAGTAACTTTGTTCAAGAGAGGGTAAGATACATTTGGGTATTTTATTCTGTGTTTGCATGTGCGTAAAAAACACATCAATAGTACCCAGGGTCTCAAGGTTGATCCTTAGGGAAATTGCATCAAAACAAGAAAAATAAGAACTCAAGTGCTGCTTTTGTATGAAAATATGGATTTTCTGAAAATAGAAACTCTCAACCCTCTTGGTGTCAGGAGTCTCTTTGAATCTGCTCAATAGAATGCAACTTCGTTGAGATTTGGGAAATATTGTTGCTGATAATAGGTGCTTTTGATAGAGATTTGACAAGGATTTGTTGTATATTGGATGTTTCTGGGTTTAATTGTGTAAGATGTTTTCCATCAATGTTTTGGACTAAGATAGTGGGTACGGGTCTGGGAGCCTGGGTCCGGAGCTGGGTTCGATTTGGGTCCGGGTCCAGTCTTTGTGCGGCCCAGATTTGGGGAATTTGTGTGCATAATTTTTTTTACAAAAAAATTTAATTAATCATCTGCCTCCCTTTGCCTCCGTTGAGTGTCTTGCCTCTGCCTGCAAAATCTTCGCTTTCAAACAAAATTTATTTTGAAGTCTCATCTTTAATTTAATTTTTTGCTTTTTTAAATAAAATTTAATTTATTTATACTATATGTTTTAAATCAGTCATCTGCTATTTACTTTTGTTTTTTATTTAATGTTAAAATTTAATATTTGAAAATATTTAAATTAAATATATAATATAATATGTTTATATTTATATTATTAATATTTTAAATTAAATTTATTATTTATTTTGTTTTGTGTTTAATTTTATTAAATATTCAAACATATTAGTATATTAATGTTATTTTATTGCTCATTTTAAATTTATTACCTATAATTTTATAGACACACACACACACACACACACACACACACACACACACATACATATACATATACATATTCATATACATATACATACATACATGTGTATATTTATATTATTTTATTAATAAATTTATATATATATATTTATCAATAAATAATGTGTCATGTGTGTGTGTACCCGTATCCGTACCCAAGGAATTTTTTTGCGGTACCTGTGATTCCGCACCTGTATCCGTATCCACACCTGTACCTGAATCGGTAACTTAGGTTTTGGATCATACTCCATGATAAATCATTAGGATATAGAGAGCAAGAGAAGAGAATTTAAAATGGAAAATTGCAGACGACAGCTAACTAACTAGAGGAAGGGAGTGAGGTGACATGGGAACCAAGAGGTCACAAGGGATTAGCTGGTTTACCTCATTCCCTTCGTCTATTTCGTTACCTGTGGTCTGCAATTTACCATTTTAAATTCTCTTTTCTTGCTCTCTACATTCTGATGATGGATGACAGAATGCGATCCAAAATGTTAATGGAAAAATTATTGCACAGTTAAATCTGGAAACATTCATTATCCATTATTATGGACTCTGGAAATTTAACACCTTTAAAAGAATTTGTTGTTGCTGGAAGCCACTGCTCTATTGAATGTTAATGTGACTTGCTCTGATGAGTTGATAAAGATTACACTTGCTACCAAGAAGTTCAGTGCTGCATAAAAACATACCGTTGGTGGTTGCTGATGAAAATACAACTGCTGTGGACTGGAAGCATGAAAAACAATTTCACTGCTCCGCTGCTATGAAATGACTCTAGCATGAAGGCTTATTTATGCATTGAACAATGCAATTTCCAATGTCGATCTTCTATAAATATCTACTCTCTTTTAGCTTTTGATTGCTATTTAAATCTCAATCCTCTATAGTGGTGGTCCCCTTATTCAACTTATATGATGAAGTTTGTATCAATGAAATATTATGTTTATATGGATGGACAATTTTTTTATAATATTATGTTTATATATATTAATATAAGGATGGTTATATTATGTATGTCAACTTTTATTATATTTCAATAATAAACATTTTAAATATAATATATGATATTAGTGTTATAAAAATTATTAAATATAATATAATATACCTATATATATATATGTGTACATGTACATGTATATGTATAATGTATGTATATCTGTATGTATATATATATACACATGCGTATATGTATATACATCTACATTTATACGTAATATACATATATGCATGTGTGTGTGTGTGTGTAAGTATATATATGTATATATGTATATATACATATACCTATATGTGTGTGAACCTGTGAAAAAAAATCTGCCATATTGTGTGTTCAAACTTCGAATTTGTACCCAAACCCCAACCAGCGATTAACAAAAATGAAATCCAGGTGTGGAATATTGTCCTTTGACCTTGCCAACTGGATTTTATGGTATGATTTCACAACTTAAAATGCATGTTTGAACAGCCTTTTTGTATTTGTATTCACGTTTTTCTTTTTTGCTTTGTATCAAATCTGAGACTAGTCTGGATTGCTGCACTTGAATCACTATTCTTGTCCACTGTACTATTAAGCTAATAATACATTTTTCTACATTCCATGTGGGATTTTACAGTGAATACGAAGGTGGATATGCGGTTCAATGTAATGGCTGCTGGTTGGCTGCCTATGGGAGTTAGAGAAAGAATATCACAAATGGTCTGTTACTTAACTTTCTGATGTATGGCCAAGCTACTTGTATTTTCCTTGGTAAAGGTTTTGTTTTAAATTTTGATTATAGAAATATGCTTCTTCTTTCTCAGGTCTGATCTTTCCTGTGTATGTTACCCTTGTACTGTATAATTAGTTTGTTAGTGATGTCAAACAGGGAATAAATCGAATCAATAATGATGGGGAAATTGTTGTTTCATCCACCAAAACTCGGTCCCAGAAGTAATCATATGTTCTTAGCTTTTGATGTTCTTTATATTATTCCTGCTATACATTTTAATGACTATATTATGGAAATAGACGAATGATAATACCATAGTGTTAAATTACAGGGGCAATATTGATGATGCTCTGGGAAAACTTCAGGTATTATGTTTTCATAATTACACATATATTGTAACTTGGTTATATGCTATATATTGGCCTTCTGCATTTTTAGCAAAATAAAGAGCTGTTTCTGCTACTAAGAATTTTAGTTACCTTAGCTCAATTTACCCATTTAATCTTTGACATATTTAACATCAGTCTTCTTATGAGGCACATGCCTGTGATGGCAGGCCTTAATTGATGCTGCTGCTGATGTTCCACCAAGTCAAGTAGATCAGAAGATAAAAAAGATAGAAAAATTGTAAGCTGTTTGCACTATAGCAAAGAAGCGAACTTTTAGCTTTATGCATCAATTTTTTTATTTAAAGTAGACAAAGCGAAGCTTATCCTTTATTTTCTAAAGAGGAGATCAACGATTTCAAATAATTTTTAAAGGGATTAATTTAGATAAACTTTGAAGCTGGTTTATATGATGAATTGCAATTCATTAATTGTTTATTCTATATAACTATTGTAGTTTAAAGCAGTTGCAGTAATTTATTCTTATTCTCCAAATCATCCCACCATGTGCAAGATTATGATATAATCAGATGTTGGTAGGAGAAGATGAAACTGTTTACTCAGAAAGTATAAATGCTAGCAATGGAAACTGAAACATAATTTTATACATAAGATAACTATGTACAAACTACAAAGTGAACCCTTGTGAAGTGATGTGGAACTGCACAAAGTTGTTCCTTCAAACTGAGAAAACTAGACAGAATGGCAAATGGATAGGTGATAGGGGGAAGTTGAGAGCAGTTACCATGTAGTTGGTGCACTGTTTCGAATTTGTACAGTTGGTTCTTCTGTTGGTGTGGCACTGCCCTGCAGTGTGTGACACAACATAGTTGATTGTTAAGTTGGGGCTGACATATGCAGAGAAGGTCCCTGTATTTAGGCTGCCACCTGGTCAGTTGCCTCTGCTTGAAAAGCAGAGGTCTCTGTTGAGTCAAGTTTTGCAACCAACTACATAAATCCTTTTCTATTTAGTTCTTGGTGAACTTGTTTCTATAATGGAGCGGATAACTGACAAATCAGTATGGAGGAAACTATGCAACCAACAAAATGCCTTAAAAGCAACTGCAAGATATACTTGTGAACTTTGTCATAGGGTTTGCTGCATTTCTTGTATGGCGAATTCCAATAAAATCTATAAAATATGTTCTAATGCACCCCAGAATTCGTACAGAACAACACTAGGGCTTTTTTAAGCAAATGCATTTGGCCTTTGATACACATTCTCAGGTGGAAATGAAGAAAACTATCAATGCAAGAATCTTGGGCAGAAATGAAGAAATCTATCGATGCTAGAAATTTGGGCGGAAATGAAGAAGCCTCAACCTCCATCCTCCTCTCCCATATTGGCAAGTGGACAAAAATTGCAAATGGAAATTTTGTACAAAAATGCTAGCGACGCAATTCTGTAGCCCACAGAGGAGATTTTAAGGAACTCGCCATGTATACACAAATATATAATAAATAATAAATATATCATAATGTAATGTCCTCATCCAAAAAATTAATATTACTCTTAGATCTGGCAAATAGATTCCCAATATTATGCAAAACTTCACTGAGAACACCCAAACTAGTTAGCTACTCTTGCACAAAAAGGGGGAACTTAATAGAATATTACTGAAAATGATTTTTCTGATATGTGCATCCTGTAATCAGGTCTGAAACTGATCTATTACAGTAGCAACTTTAATATCTTCAAACGACATTTTTGTAAGCAAAACGCATAAAAAACTATTACAACTAAATATGACCAAGGCCACTGTAAGCATCACAAACTGATATTGTTTGATTTCCAAATTGAAAATAAATAGCATATGATCTCGTACAAGATTAATAACAGCAAAAAATTCCTCAAAAGATATCTGAAATCATTGCAACAACATCAATAAAGCCCTGGACACAAACAATTGAAAACTGCTGAAATCTTGAAGCTCCAATGTAACCTCTAGATGAAGTTGCTCTATGTGAACAATGGGATTTCGTCCACTATCCACCTGAAACTCATGGGCTTCTGTCCACAAGCCTCCAATATCCAATGGGTTTCCGTCCACTGAAGAATTTTACAAACCATGAAGTTCATACAGTGAGAAATTGAGAAGTAGAAATGGCATCAAAATCAATTTTCCCAAATATGCTTTGTATTTATTTTGTACTTGGTCAATTTGGTGGGAAAATCATTAATTAGAAATATTAAAAATTTCCACTCCACTCTTACTTTCCAAATTTGCACTTGGTGGAAAAATCATTAATTAGATATATTTTAATTCCCCACTCCACTCTTGCTTTCCAAATTTGCTCTTGGTGGGAAAATCGTTAATTAGAAATATTTCAATTTTCCATTCCACTCTTGGTGGGAAAGTCATAATTAGAAATATTTCAAACTTCCCATTAGGACACAAAATCCAACTCCCCACTAAGTGTTTCCAAATATTTAATTTAATATTTGAATATTCTTTTGATATTGAAAATATTTGGACATTCATAAATATTAAATTAGTTATTCCCCTTAATCTTGTCTGATTAAACGATAGAAGAATAAAATGGGTTAATATTGACCAAAAACCCATTTTTAGCAAAAGGGGACATGACACAAGCTCGTGATAGATGCAAAATTTATTTCCATCACGAGCTTATAATATATTTACTATTTAAATATTAATAAATTAAACAATCAAAAATTTAAATACATTTATATTATAATGGGTTTTAATTTTTTTTATCACTAAATGGCAGCATAGGGATTGCACCCATCCTATTGATAATAAAGTATTTTTTACATCTGATAATAAGATTTCATCTCACCCCATCTTGGGTCAAAGCCAGGCCTAACTAGACTACAAACCCGCCCTGAAACATTATTTGACTAAAAGCCAGCCCATTAACAAGGGGCATACTAAACACAAAACATCTCCGAGTAAAATGGGGGAAATACAAATGCTTCCAATCTATGATTTCACTCAACGCTTGGTATGGGAGCATAGTTGCATGTTGAAATTTACCTCATTTTTCTTCCTTTTCCTATGCATGACAATCTAGTTATTTTCTGAAACCCTTGCACTTTAAACCTCATTTGTAATCTCTGAGAGTTTTGTCTCAACACCCAAAGACATAATACCTGAAAAATCTTTCTGCTTAGTTACTTCCGATGCAGCTTAAGTACTGCCAGTGCCCATTTGAGGAAGTGTATCCTTTAACTTTGTTTCCAAGGCAGTTTTAACGCTATCACTCCCTGGTGGAGGAGGTGCTTCCATTGACTTTGATGCGGGCTGTGATTTATTTGGTGATGCCTTTGGTTGACCCCACTGGATTTTTTAGGGGTTCTTCGTATTGGTATTTCCTTCTGGATCCAAGACATGGTTCTCTATTGAGTAGTGATGAGGGGAGGCATCTTTCCACCAAGAAGCTTGGCCATCTTTTCGTTGTTGACCACATTGAGCAGCAACATGCTTGGTATTGAAACACCTATGACATCTAAAAGGCATGCCCTCATAGTCTAAAGTCTAAATCCAACACCCCTTTTTAATGTTGAGAAAGATATCCTAGAGAGATATTTGTGAGTGTTAATCTCTACCAAAATGTGAGCATTAGTAGTATGCAAATAATTGGAAGAACTCTCATCTACTCCCAAGAATTTCCTAGTGAATCAACAATAGCTTCAATTTAGGAATCAAACTAGAATTGAAGAGGAAGCTTCAGGAGTCTAAACCAAATTGGAATTGCAGGGAAAGATTCTTGGCCGGGTTAAAAGAAGGGTGCCAAGGTTTGAGCATAAGAAGATGCTACTCACAATTTTATTTGTAGTCGCAGAGAATAGTACGGCAGTCCTCATTAATATCAAAGACAACAACAAAGAACCCACATGCACAAGGATAAATCTAGAGATTGCCCTTGAGGCTGGGGCGCCAAGTATCAGAGATCCATTGATGAAGTTTTGCTAAGCCTGGCCATAATCCTCTAATTCTCCTGATCAGCCCATGTTTTGCAAAGAATGCCTCATTCTCAACTACCTCACACATAATATCTTCCCTGAACTCCACCTTCAAAGGAGACTTTGTTGGTTGTGGGCTCTGATACCATGTTGATTTTATAGATCAGACTGATAGCAATTAACACAATGAACACAAGAATACCCTGGGAAAACCTTCCTCTTGAAGGTGAAAAACCCAGCAACTGATCTCAGATGATATTAGATAATAATCAGTGTATATCTTTACAGATTTGCTTCAACACTTGAAGCAGTATGAACAGCAGTTCGTGAATCCAAACTAGGGCATCAAACTGATGTACACAGCAGTGTAACCAACTTATCTGAAATATGCTTGAATGGAGATGATTCGTTAATCAGGGAAGACAATTTGCTGAACATGAAGACCATTCGCTGATTATGGAGACAAGTCTCTGATCATGAAAGTGATTCGCTGTCTTAGAGATGGTTCACTGCCCTTGGAAATGGATTCGCTGATCAGATAATAGGTTTGCTGCCTTAGGAATGTATTTGCTGATCAGGAGAAGGAATTCGCTGCTCTGCTGAAGGTGATTGAATGCTGGATGCTTGAGTGGATGTATGTGTGTAACGAATCCCAGTTACATCTCCTTTATATATGTGAGAGGCACCCATTCAAGTTGGGTTGGCCTCTTAGAATAAAAACAATAATTTACAATAATGTGATCCTATATAGGGTCACCCCTATAAGGCAATTAAAATTAATTGCACATTAATGTGACTAAGGCCAATAGGCCAATTAGTCACCCATGGGCTAGGTCGGCCCCTAGAAGGAATCCGACCTAGCTACAAACATCAACACTCCCTCTTAGCTAGGGAGGAGTCCTTCTCAATATCTGAGTCACATAGTGACATCCACCATGGCTACTCCCAGAGGGTGGGTCCATCATGGCTACTCCCATGAATGGAAATGCAAATAAACACAACCACCATGGCTACTCCCTGAGGGTGGGTCCATCATGGCTATTCCCATGAATGGAAATGCAAATGAACACAAGTGCCCATCATGGAATCCTCAACGTGATGTCGTCATCTCATCATGACGTTCACCATGGCTACTCCCAGAGGGTGATTAAACACAAGTGCTAAGTCATGGAGTCTCTCACATGACATCCACCATGGCTACTCCCAGATGGTGGAACAAAGGCTTTCACCTCAAGCTTCTCTCACAGAGAAGAATGCACTAACAAGGGCTTGCACCTCAAACTTCTCTCGTAGAGAAGAATGCACTAACAAGGGCTTGCACCTCAAACTTCTCTCGCAGAGAAGAATGAATTAACAAGGGCTTGCACCTCAAACTTCTCTCGCAGAGAAGAATGCATTAATCAAATCTTCATGATGATGTGGCTCCCTTTGAAACTGATATCAACCTTCTGACCTCCTTGTCCAAGGTTGCAATTTCAGACTCCCTCTGAATCTGATATCAACCCTCTTTTAGAAGAAGAAACCTTCTGAGTTGACTTTAGAACTTGGCTCCTCTTGAGGCGTCCCTACGTCAATTTCCGCAAAGGAAGCTAGATGAGCAGACTTGAATTTGCAATCTCGAGCAATGTGGCCATACTTGTCACACCTGTAACATTGAATGCGAGAGAAATCCTTCTTGTTTTCTGGTTCTGAAACAGGATCAAGTTCTCTGTCTCTATCCCTCTTACTCCTGTAACATTGAATGCGAGAGAAATCCTTCTTGTTTTTTGATTCTGAAACAGGATCAGGTTCTCTGTCTCTATCCCTCTTACTTCTTTTGCCTCTTTCCATAGAACTTAGAAGTATGTGTAGCAATGACTTGATTTTCCACATCACAATGGTTACGCCCATTTCCTCTTTTTGCCAACCTTGACTCTTCTTGAATACAATCAACTCGAAGGTGATCGAACTTGGGTAACTTAGATCTCCCATTGATGCTTTGAATAAGTTTGAGGGAGACCATTAAGTGCCATCATAACAAGATCTCTGTCAGCAATATTGTTCCCAACAGTGCTCAATTGATTTCTCAAATCAGTAATCTTCATAAAGAATGAGATGATTGAATCATCTTTATCCATTTTTACATGATGAAGTTGTAATATCCCTTGGCTAATCTGACCCTGTTTTTGCTTATTTGAACACCAAGGAATATTGTCAAACATTTGGCATAAAATGTTTGAAGCCGCTGTAGTGAATTCTTTATTTGTCTTCTTTGGGTTTGTAGGCTGCAAATGAAGTTATGGAAAGCTTCTAACAATGCAAAGTTGTTATAGAAATGATATACTAGCTGTTTTAGACCTTTCCACACATATGTAATGACTGAAATTAACTAGTACAGCTAGTTGACATTAAGACAAACACTCGTCATGCATCACCTACAGCCATTAGGCATTTAAGCAAACAATTGGCATGAAAGCTAAATGGCTGATCAATGTTGAATGTTACCATGAATGTGGAATATGCAAATTATATCTCCATTAAACATATGCAACCTCCAAATATTTCATGATATAATCATAATAGAAAATGATGCAATGAAGTAATGATTTTCTAATACAATGACCATAGATAGAAAACCTGGTATTTCAATGGCTGCCTGGGTATATTGGTTTGATTCTCTTCATATGCAAATCCCTTGTCAAATATATATAGCTGTTCAACCTTTCTAAATCCCCTTCTATAGAACTCCAACTACTGTAGCGCACTGTTCACGGCACTGTAGCGCACTGTTCATGCGCACTGTTCACGCGCACTGTTCATGCGCACTGTAGCAGCAAGAACAAACTTGCAATCTGCTCTTAAAACCTTGAATATTTTGTTGCCAAATAAGGATGATTCACAACCAACTATAAATGTTCTTCAACAATAAACTTCAAACCCTTGTAGAAAACTTCACCAATTTGCACAAATGAAAGAACTGAAGTATTCTTTCCCACAACTGCAATAATTCAGGTGTTATTTCACACCTTCAAAATTGCTATCAATAGGAAGTTTCCGTTTCCTATGATCAAAGAAGAAAATTGCGAAAGCCCTAGGCTCCACAATAAAAATCAATCAAAATACTATTCATCAACTGGATGCCGAGAATGAACTCCTGCCTTTCCTTTTATTCTTTCCTTAAGAGAGCTCAAACACCTTCCTGGCCAATGTGGGATAAAAGATTTATTCCCACATTAAATTATTCACTTAACGCACTTTATTATATTAAAGTGACTTTATTATTATAAAGTTACTTTAGAACTTTATAATAATATTAAAATATTAAATAAATCACTTAAGTCACTTAAACTTTAATATCTCTTGATGTACTTGTCTGATTGCTAAGCCGTCTGAGCCAGGAGTCGACTCTCCCTGTTGTCCATGTGATTGGATGCCTGTCTAAAAATAGAAACCCTGAATAGTGACTTACTATAAATAGTAAGTATGTGGAACTGAGTCTAGAAATAGCTGCAAAGGCCCAATCAAGGTTGACACTGCCAATAAGCTCTGCTCAGGTGTCTTTCTATTAATAGGAACCCTGACTCTCCCAAAATACTAACTTACTATAAATAGTCAGTGTGCCAATCTGAGTCAAAAAACCTGTGCAAAGGCCAAAACCTGAATCCAGCTGAAGAGTAATGTGTTTAATCACCAAGTAACTGCCACACGAGGCCCTCTATCAATAATTATTAGCCTACGAAGGTCAAATGATAGGCTAATTCTTACAAACTTTGATGCTCGCAAAATGGGGACATTACAGTCCGCCCTCCCTGAAATTGCTTGTCCCCAAGCAATCTCCACTGCAAAGAAACTCCAATCCTCGGGAGGCCCAAAAGAAGAATTGTGAAGTGTCCCACACATCCTTAATCGACTCCTGTAGCACCAACATAAACATAGTTGCGCACAATATCCCTGGATCCCAAACCCGGAACGGAAGTCTGCCAAGCCTAATACCCTCTGACTTCCTCTGCGCTACTCTGATCTCAACTTCACCATGCCAGAAGTTGTGAAGCAAACCAATGGAACCCATCCAATACACTGTGCCAAACCTGTCGCCTCCTGGATCCCAAAACAACTGAACCCCACATCCATTCGCCATATAGAGATAAAAATATCTGGAAGCGTCTATAACACAATATCTCTCTACAGCTTTCGGTAAACTCCCATGGATGTGATAACTAACCAAACCATCATGCCCACTGACACCATAGTCATCCTGTAACCATGTACCCATAAGAAAACTTTGTGACATAGAAGTAGCAAACCCTGTTGGATACATATCAGCATGATGTATAACTGACAGCTGTCCCTGCAAGTAATCCCCCATAAACTGCTGAGTCGGGTGATCGCAACTGCTAATCCCATCTTTTGAAGATGATGAATACCCATCCCACAAAGGATGGCATCTCGGAGCCAATCCACACGGATGCATCATCAAGTCCTCTGTGTGTGGATCAAAAGAAAAATGATGAGCACTCCTCACTGTGTAGTCACGGTAAAATGCTACAACCTCTGTCAATGGCTCTTCACGAACAACACTTGAATCGAGCAACTGATCCCTTTGATTCTGAAAAACAACAAGCCGACATCCAAAATCAGCTGCATGGGATGAAGTGACAGATTTGCTTCCAAGAGATGGGAACAAATCAACATGGGAGCCATAATCCCAACTAGATGACACTCTGCAAATGCCCTGTGAGGACGGAGTAGCATTGTGTACTACCACACAACTCTCAAGAGAATCCACCATTGTGACACAAGAGCTACCAGTAAACTGTCCTGCATCAACTGTCACTGTACTGACCTCAGGAGAACTTGATGCAACTAGTGGTTCTCTACTGCTCTCAACCAAGGTACTCATCCCAGCTGAAACTTTCGTACCTATATCTATGATAGATGTAACCACATCTTCACTACAACCAGTGGATATAAAATCCTCATCAACTGCCTCTGTATATAACTGTATTATATCTGCAGTTGGTGGAGACTGTGCCAAACTCAACTCCTCGGTAAGCTTCTCAATCTGTAACTGTGACTCTTGAAGAGCCAACTCGGCACTCTGCCATGAGTCCATAGTCACCTCAAGCTCATGAGTGAGCTCATCGACCTGCTCCTCCTTTCCCTTCAATGCATCATAACAAATGCAATCCCACTCGAGAAGAAAATCCCTATCCGCAAGTAGTTTTAGGTAATTTTGTTTCATCATTCCAATTGCTTCTCGAAGTGCATGTATCTCTGCAAGGGAAAAACCACTATCACCATGCTCATCTGTCAAAGGAGTACTCCAACCATAGGTAGCCAACATCTGACGAGCAACATCAAAATGCTCAATGGTTGTGGCAATCATATTGTCATTCACTTTTAGTTGCCCAACCAAATGATGAGGATTCTGTAGCTTATGACCCCCATACAAGTTTTCCGGTTCACAATATGCACTATGATATGACGCTGATTCGTCATCACTCACTACATGATAAGCAGCATCATGTGTGCTTTCATCCATGCACACCTCAACATCTAAGGTACTGCTGCTTTGTACCTCAAAGGATGGCTCAACTGATAAGGTAGAAGTTGCTGGTATGACAGTATCTTCACACACCTCCACTCTCAAAGTAACTGCATGCCCATCCAAAGCACGATCTTGGGATTCCGTATCAACATATGAATCTTCTAGCTTGTTTTCAAAGGTCTGATCTGGAAAATCAGACTCACCATGACATGAATCCTCCACATACAATGCATCATTAGTACCCAATTTCTGAGTACTTTCATGTGACAGTTCAATAGGATCATTTTGCACATGTGAAAAAACTGTTGTCTCATGCTCATGCAAAGTTTCATCATCGCTGTCATGAAAATCAGAAGTAGCCTCTATATTAGAAACTTCTTGAGTCACCTCTTGCAAGGATGATGTAGATAAATCATTACCCAAAGCTGTGCTAGTGTCTTCTTGAATCAAATCAGCATGTCTATCAAATTCATCATATAAATTTCTGCATACTTCATAGGAATTTGAAGATACCAAATCATTTTGATGAAGAGTTGTATCATCCTTATGTGTAGATTCTCTATCCATTTCATGTGTAAACAATTCATTAGCTATAGTGTGATATTTATTCCTTGCAAACTCTGTCTTATGGCAAAGACTTGGGTGCAAATCCATGTAACTCATGAAAGGAAGTTCCTTCTTAATTTTTTGAGGAAGAGTGCTATACTCCTTAAACATGCTAATCACTTCTTCTTCTTTGTTTTGTGGTGTTCGACCTTTGCTGGTAGGAAGTGAATTGAATCTTTTAGGCAACCCAAACTTTGAAAACGTTTGCTCTAAACGCAACAACTCTCGGCTGAGCTTGTATTGTGATTGTTCAAGTTCTTTTAGTGCCTGTTTATCGCTGAACAATGTTGTCATGTAGCCCATTTTCACTACCCAACTGAAAACCAAATCAAAACTGATTTGTACACGGATGATTTTCCCACCAATTGAATGCAACCATCACCCAACAGGTTGGCAGGAAACCGCTCTGATACCACTGTAATATCCCTTGGCTAATCTGACCCTGTTTTTGCTTATTTGAACACCAAGGAATATTGTCAAACATTTGGCATAAAATGTTTGAAGCCGCTGTAGTGAATTCTTTATTTGTCTTCTTTGGGTTTGTAGGCTGCAAATGAAGTTATGGAAAGCTTCTAACAATGCAAAGTTGTTATAGAAATGATATACTAGCTGTTTTAGACCTTTCCACACATATGTAATGACTGAAATTAACTAGTACAGCTAGTTGACATTAAGACAAACACTCGTCATGCATCACCTACAGCCATTAGGCATTTAAGCAAACAATTGGCATGAAAGCTAAATGGCTGATCAATGTTGAATGTTACCATGAATGTGGAATATGCAAATTATATCTCCATTAAACATATGCAACCTCCAAATATTTCATGATATAATCATAATAGAAAATGATGCAATGAAGTAATGATTTTCTAATACAATGACCATAGATAGAAAACCTGGTATTTCAATGGCTGCCTTGGTATATTGGTTTGATTCTCTTCATATGCAAATCCCTTGTCAAATATATATAGCTGTTCAACCTTTCTAAATCCCCTTCTATAGAACTCCAACTACTGTAGCGCACTGTTCACAGCACTGTTCACGCGCACTGTAGTGCACTGTTCACGGCACTGTTCATGCGCACTGTTCACGCGCACTGTTCATGCGCACTGTAGCAGCAAGAACAAACTTGCAATCTGCTCTTAAAACCTTGACTAATTTGTTGCCAAATAAGGATGATTCACAACCAACTATAAATGTTCTTCAACAATAAACTTCAAACCCTTGTAGAAAACTTCACCAATTTGCACAAATGAAAGAACTGAAGTATTCTTTCCCACAACTGCAATAATTCAGGTGTTATTTCACACCTTCAAAATTGCTATCAATAGGAAGTTTCCGTTTCCTATGATCAAAGAAGAAAATTGCGAAAGCCCTAGGCTCCACAATAAAAATCAATCAAAATACTATTCATCAACTGGATGCCGAGAATGAACTCCTGCCTTTCCTTTTATTCTTTCCTTAAGAGAGCTCAAACACCTTCCTGGCCAATGTGGGATAAAAGATTTATTCCCACATTAAATTATTCACTTAACGCTTTTTATTATATTAAAGTGACTTTATTATTATAAAGTTACTTTAGAACTTTATAATAATATTAAAATATTAAATAAATCACTTAAGTCACTTAAACTTTAATATCTCTTGATGTACTTGTCTGATTGCTAAGCCGTCTGAGCCAGGAGTCGACTCTCCCTGTTGTCCATGTGATTGGATGCCTGTCTAAAAATAGAAACCCTGAATAGTGACTTACTATAAATAGTAAGTATGTGGAACTGAGTCTAGAAATAGCTGCAAAGGCCCAATCAAGGTTGACACTGCCAATAAGCTCTACTCAGGTGTCTTTCTATTAATAGGAACCCTGACTCTCCCAAAATACTAACTTACTATAAATAGTCAGTGTGCCAATCTGAGTCAAAAAACCTGTGCAAAGGCCAAAACCTGAATCCAGCTGAAGAGTAATGTGTTTAATCACCAAGTAACTGCCACACGAGGCCCTCTATCAATAATTATTAGCCTACGAAGGTCAAATGATAGGCTAATTCTTACAAACTCTGATGCTCGCAAAATGGGGACATTACAGAAGTTGTTGCCTCAAGGCGAGGGCTCTCCTGGTGTTGTTGATGTCAAACAATCCTTCCAAGGTTTTGAACATATCTCTGGCTGATGACATCTTGGAGATGATAGGCACTAAATGTTCCATCATGGAATCAATCAAAATCTTCTTAGCCTTTATGCCAATTTTCTTCCATTGAAGTTTCTCAGCTTCATCGGCTGGTTCAGACACATCATCCTTCCCTACGAACTCAAGGAGGTCATTTTCTTCTAGTGCAAGAAGAATTCTAACCTTCCATGAAGTGAAGTTTGATGCACCTTCAAGTCTATCTTCGACCCCGAGACTGTTCACCATTTTCGAGGCTTGATATTGCTTCTTGAAGGTGAAGAAAGGAAGAACTTTGCTGCTATAGGGCAATCTGATCACGATTTTTTCGAACCCGCTCTGATGCCATGTTGATTTTATAGATCAGACTGATAGCAATTAACAAAATTAACACAATGAACACAGAGATCACAAGAATGCCCTGGGAAAACCTTCCTCTTGAAGGTGAAAAACCCAGCAAGTAATCTCAGATGATATTAGATAATAATCAGTGTATATCTTTACAGATTTGCTTCAACACTTGGAGCAGTATGAACAGCAGTTCATGAATCCAAGCTAGGGCATCAAACTGATGTACATAGCAGTGTAACCAACTTATGTGAAATATGCGTGAATGGAGATGATTTGCTAATCAGGGAAGACAATTCGCTGAACATGAAAACCATTCGCTGATCATGGAGACAAGTCGCTTATCATGAAAGTGATTCGCTGTCTTAAAGATGGTGCACTGCCCTTGGAAGTGGATTCGCTGATTAGATAATAGGTTCGCTGCCTTAGGAATGTATTCGCTGATCAGGAGAAGGAATTCGCTGCTCTGCTGAAGGTGATTGAATGCTGGATGCTTGAGTGAATGTATATGTGTAATGAATCCTAGTCACATCTCCTTTATATATACGAGAGGCACCCATTCAATTTGGGTCGGCCTCTTAGAATAAAAACAATAATTTACAATAATATGATCCTATATAGGGTCGGCCCTATAAGGCAATTACAATTAACATTTTAATTGCACATTAATGTGACTAAGGCCGATAGGCCAATTAGTCACCCATAGGGTAGGTGGGCCCTAGAAGGAATCCGACCTAGCTACAAACATCAACAACTCCAAATAGAACTCGGACTCCCTCGTAGGGAGGAGCCCATTCCTCACCCAATCTATGCACTCATTCGTTTCATTTTGCCCAAAACTAGGGCACCCACTTCTTGTGCAGGTGTCCACCACGCCATCGCTAACCTTGGAAGGCAACACTCCTTGCATAGGTCTCCACGATCGATTAGATTTGGGCAACATCAATCACTGTTGGCTGAAGCATGCATATCCATCTGCCATCGCCAAGGGGAGAAGTTCCTTCACACCCACCAAATTTCTCCAGTTTGAGCCCCAGCCATAGGAGTAGTCTGTACTAATGACATTGCTCTTAGAATATTTTGATTTTTAGTATAAGGTAAGGTTCTACTAAATTTTTTAAAATTTATTATTATGAATTCAAAATTTTACATATTATTGTGTTATTTTTAATAATTTTAGGTTAATAAATGTAAAATAATAAAAATATTTATAGTAATTTTCAAATGTAATGTAATATTATTTTGTTTTATAAATTATAAATTTGATAATTTTATTTCAAATCTATTTAACAATGTTAAATTATTTTGACAATTTCATCAATTTATTATTTATATATTTAGATGAATTTAATTTTATACAGAGCAAATTTAATGCCAAATTTTTGTTTGAATTTTTTACCTTTGCCAAACTTCATCTGAATTTAGTTGTTTCCAAACTCAAATTCGAGTTCAAACTGTGTGTCTTAGCTTGTGAATATTTGAGTTGTGCTAGTTGTTGTTGACAAAAGGTTGGCCATTTAGTTTGCTGCATTCTATATCGTGCTATTAACTGGCTTTGAGTTCAATTTACCTTTATATCCACATTCTAGTTTGTCTTGGCAGGTGCAATGCAATTTTGGTTCAATTCTATTTATATTCAGTTGTTCCTTTCCATCTGATGTATCTCATAGAGTTGGAAATATGATCAAAGAATTGACACTTGGGTTTTTGAATTTTTTTTTGATTTTTTTTGGGAAATTTGACAATTGGGCTCATTGTGCTAGCAATCTGGAAAACAAGGATTAAATACTACAAAAGCCTTCTTTTTTTTTGCTCTGTGTGGTTTTGAAGGTCTTCATTTGGGCTTGGTGGTGGGGCTCCACCCGTTGAATATGCATTGTATTGTGATGCGGGAGGGGCATTGCCTCTTGACCCTACTAGGCCGTTGACCCCTAGACCCCCAACAAACTCATTTGATACATTTCGTAGGTATATTTTGCATAAAATTTATGTTTTCTCAAAAAAATGTGTTTTTAAGTTTTTGCTGAGTACTTTGCAAGTTGTGAATTTTTGGCTTGTTGAATACTATTCGAGTCTGAGTTTGCAGACTATGGTGTCATATATGCAAAATTGATTTTTATGGGAATTATGGTAGGGTTGGGCATCATTTATTAAATGTGATTGAACATGGGGTTAGGGTTTGTGAATAATGACTTTGGAAGAGAGGGCTGAAATGGCTAGGTTGTTCAGGGAGAATGAGGCAAAAACTAAATTGTATATTAACAATAATTGTCATAGCATTCCAATGTAATGAATTATTGATGATACTAGGGATGCACAAAGCAATGTTGAGTCATGGACCATGGCTTATGTAAGGCAATGTATGGGGGTGTATGATGACAGTAAGGGTTGTGAGCAAGGAATGTGTGCTTTGAAGAGTATGGAAGTGCTAGAGACTAGCAAGGCATACACAATATTCCCTGAAGCATATGCGGTTATAATTTGATCATTTACCCTTTCTTGAGAATTGATGGCCACTATCACCAGGAAGAGAATATTTTGTTCATCATCTAGAAAGTGGAACTACATGCAATATCTGAATTGAATTTAGCACAACCAAAAAAGCTAATGAAGACTAAGGGTAGGACCCTCTGCGACTGTTTAGCTAATTTTGGCTAATAGTCATTGTTCACTTTTTTAAGCAGTTATTTGTGGAGCTGGTGGCCTCATGAAATATTAATTTTTCTGCTTATTCTTAAACAGTCATATTAAATAGTATTAATAACAATTTGTGCAGCTAAAATTTAGAAGGAAAAATAGGAGGCAAATGTTAACCTTTTCCACTAAAATAGAGAAAGATTTCAAATTATCCTTTTTCACATAATTAAAATTTGCATGGGAACATGGGATAATAGAATTAGGTCCAATCTCAAGTAAAAAGTGATCATATCACATGCTTAGTTTGGGAAACCTTGTGCTATTAAAAGAGTAGAAGCTAGTTGGATGTGTGTAGAAAACTTAAATTCTAAAAAATGAGTGTCATTAGTACAAACTAGATGCATTTGCACATAGACAACAAAAATTAGTTAGGGTGGAAAAAACTGCTGTAGAAAAATGACTATTGCTGAACAAAAGTCTCCAAAGTTTAAGTATCCAAATCAAAACCACCCAATGGTAAGAACTTGCTCTCCAAGGTGGGATTATTTTGATTTCATTGTCAAAAAGCTGTTAGGGATGGTTCTAAACCACTGACCTAGCTATCAAACCACTTTTAGGCAAGATTATTTGAAATTTTCTCAAAATGTATTGGTTACCCAAAGTCACCTTTGGGTTGTGCAAAATCGCCCTATAAAATTTAGAACTCGCCTTTCAAGTTTGAAAACCACTTGGTAGGTAGTGTGAAACAATTGAGGAGAGGTTTCTAGATAGTGAAGGGAGGGGGTGGCTTTAGACCGTCACAAGTTGCAATGTATTGTCAATGCCTTATATATTGTTGGTGGAATAAAATCCCACCAATTTGGAGTTCCATATCACTAGCTTGAATATTAAGGAAGCCTTGTACATAATAATAGGTTGTGAAATTCAAGGGAACCGAGGAGTTCCAAAGGACTGGGGGCTATTGGCTTAGTAGAATTCAAAATGCCTTTTGTAGTGTTCCATGTTGACTTGTGCCCCTTGAAAAGTTACATTTTTGTAATGTCCCCACTTCAAAATAGAATTAATAATAAATGATAGTAATAAAATTAAAACATTAAAAATTAAATTAAAATATAAAATAATATAATTAAATATGATTAATTAAAAATTAACTAAGTTAATGAAAAGTCAAAAGACATGAAAGGAAAAGTTGTGACTCCCGCAACAATGAGATATCAAAAGGATAAGAGAACCTCATTTGAGAGGGAGGATAAATTGGAAATGAAAAGTGCAGATCTGATTTAAATAATAAGTGCAGATCTGATTATAAAAGGCTGTTGCCCTTTCAAAGGGTAGAAATAATGAATAGTTGCACTCTTTCAAAGGGTGCTAATGGTGAAAGGGTATGTCTCTTGCCAAAGGGCATACATGATGAAGAGGTGTGACCTCTCCCTCAAATTGAGAGATAAAGGTAAGGAATCAAAAGCATCTAGTGACATCACCATTGATCAGATCAGATCAGAATTGTTATCAAGTTACAGGCAGTAACATCCTTGTTCTTGGTGGTATGCATGGGGATGTGCTTAATATGTATGCTTAGTATTGAAGCTTGATAAAGCTGTTATGCAGAATCTAGTAATAATATTGTTATAAACTGCAATATGTATGACAATCATACTTAATATCATATATATTCATAATACATGAGAAGTTATTGTACTTATAGTCTAATTCATGTTATTATTGTCAGTATTTAAGATGATGGGGATGAGATGTTCCAAAGAGGGGCAGTCTAAATCCAAGCAATAGGTTAAGTCCCAAGATAGGGTGGGGATCAACGACCCATAAGCCTTGAGGGTATAGACCTGTTGTGACGTTTTCACACATCGCCCCATTGCAAATGGGGACCCATGTTTTTTTTTTGCTCGTTTTGCTCGTTTTCGCTTTGCTTTTTCTAGGGTTTTGTTAGTTTGTTAGTTGTTTGGATGTAGGGTCAAGCCTCAGGGTTCTAATTACCGTCTTTTCGGACCAAAATCCAGTCGGTTTTGGGAGCTTTTTGATTTTCCTTTTCTAGGATGCAAATTTTGAATGCAATGAATTCGTCAGAATGGTCTAATTTTCAATTGGAATGTTGATGCAGAGCTTAAATTTGTCTAAGTGTTGAAGATGAAATGTGAATTTTTGTCCAATTGAATATTTTTGACCAAATTTTGACTTTTTTGATTTTTGATCCTAGGCATCTCAAATGATTTGTTTTCGCCTCGTGAAGTGTTAAAATGTGAAAAATCTTGTTATTTTGGCCTGTAGGAGCAAAATCGCTCCTGTCCCTCAGTGAAGGACGGGAACTCAATTTCAAATATCTCATCGTCCCTGCAGAGTCCAGACAAATTTTACGTTTGAAATAATGGAGAACGACGAGATCTTTCCATTGAATATAAATTGAAGATTTTCATGAGCACAGAAATGCCTCCAGGGGAAAGATCGCTCCTGTCCCTCAGTGAAGGACCGGAGCTACAAATTCAATTTCGCCTTGTCCTTGCAAGATTTTGATGACTTAATGATTTGAGGACGTCCAAAGGAAGATGTTTTGCCAAATGAATATAATTTGAGATGCAAAAATGAAGGAGAATGACCTATATTGACCAAATTGCTCCTGTCCCTCTCCAAGGGACCAGGGCGAGGTACCTTGTAGCTCTCGTCCCTCTCCCAGGGACCAGAGCGATTTCCTTCATTATGCAAAATCCAGACAAAGGTCAAGGCAAGTTTACGTTCAAAAACAAGGAAAAACATGAAATAAATGCGTTGAATATAAATTGAAGATTTTTGGGACGTCCATAACAGTGCTAATTGCCTAAATCGCTCCTGTCCCTCAGTGAAGGACCGGAGCTGCAAATCCAATTTTGCTTTGTCCTTGCAAGATTTTAATGTCTTGACGATGTGAGAAGGTCCAAAGAGGTACATTTTATCAAATGAATATAACTTGAAGCGTCGCCCAGGGGATCACATAGGATAGCAAGTCCGGCTTGAGTGAGGTCCTGATCCTGAAATTTGGCTAAGTCTGGAATGCCCTGATCCTGAATTTGACTAAGTCTGGAAACTGAAAAAACCTCCAAAAACTAGATTTTGCAATATAACTCCTGGAGGTCTGAAACCACTCTCAAACATCCTGAAAGTATATATGGAATATAACTTAAAGTATAAGAAAATGTCACTTATACTTAAATGTTATATTCCATAAAAATTGTCCTGATAGAGAGTGCGAAAAGTCAAATTTCGCTCGTGTCCTTCTCCAAGGGTCCAGAGCGAAAAGCGCTCCTGTCCCTCTCCAAGGGACCAAGGCGAATCGCTCGTGTCCCTCACCAAGGGAACAGAGCGAAAATGCTTAGTTGAGCCATTCCTGACCTTGTTTGGACGAATCGAGACATCAAAGGCATGGTGAAGGACGAAATGAGCATGATAGAGCATCCAGACTTGATCAAAAACAATAAAATGCTTAAGTTCGCTCCTGTCCCTCAGGAAGGGACCAGAGCGATTTTTGTTATAGATGATTTTCTCGCCAAGTTACGACCGATTCCAAGGCATGGATGAATGGAAGGACGCTTTATGAACCCGTTGAATATAAATTTGGAAGCTAGCAAAGTGAAGTGAAGCATACAAAGCCAAGATCGCTCCTGTCCCTCTCCAAGGGACCAGGGCGATATGATGATTATACTGCCGTTCCTCCAAATTCAAGACACTCCAAGACAAAGAACAAGGTGGCAAGGACATTTTAAGGCGTCCTAATCAAGCACGAGACAGAGGAACATGATGAAATGCATTGCTTGAAGTACTTATCAAGGATGGAATCGGCAGCGCAGGGAAAAATCTTCTTTTGGGATGTCCCCAAGCCAGAAACAGAAGAAGGCAACTTCAGTGTCCCAGAGACTAAGGATCCTCTTCTAAGCTTCATGTGGATGACCGAGAGTCAACTCATTTTGGATGGTGAAATGCATTTAGAAAACATATTGCTACCATTGTGGTGTAGAAATCACAACTCACCTCACTCTGAATTCACTTGCTCAGTATGTGAAATGGCTATTAATCAAGTCAGAAACCAGTTTGGAATGCCAACTTTGTCCAAGGAAGAATGCATCATGAACATATCTTGGGGTGCACATCTCGCAGCCAAATTTAGGAGAATCTATGAACAAGACATCGTTCCTGCATCTGAATGTAAGAAGGATCAAGTATACGTTGACGATACTAGTGCACCTGATGATCAATGTATTACAATGGATAGCTCGCCATGCCTTGCACCTGAAAAAGAATACCATGAAACAAAAGTTGAAGAAGCAATTGAAAATACTCAAACAAAGGAAGATCCAGGGGTTAAACAAGCAATTAAAGAGGAGGACGACTCATTCCTTGAAGAATTCTCACTTATGCTACAAAAGGAGATCCTTGAGATTGAATTGCAGGAGGTTTCAAATGGTCTCATCGAAGAAGACTGTCATGTCCCCTCCTTGATCGTTATTTATAATCTAAATGAAACAATTATTATTATAAACTAATATAATCAACAAATGATTATTTGAAATTATTAATATATAATTATTAAATATTATTATTAATATTTATTAATATTTAATTATTAAATATTATTATTATTATTCACAAATTAATATTGAAAATTATTATACAAAAAATTATTTAGTAATATGTGAATCACATTTTATTATTAATAGAATTTAATATTGTTAATACAATTAATATTACTAATGCAATTTAATATTGATACTATTAATATAATTTAATACTGTTAATACAACTTATACTGTTAATATGATATAAGAGGCATGTATTAACATAAAAACACTATTAATCTAGTATAACTTAAAGGTGCCAAAATGACATAATGATGTTAATGTAACCTGAAGCTAATACAGTTAATAAAATCTGATATAATATTGTTAGTGTGGTATGATACTACCAATGTAATACAGTACTGATAATGTAATGTAATAAAATGTAGGTAACATAATATAATGCTAACATAATATAATGATATAAATAACGCTGTTAATACCAACTTGATAAATAGGTTCAGCAATAATCAATTATTCTCATAATACGTACATTGATTCTTTTTCACTTATACCATATAATAAATATATATGTAATGGCCCCACTTTGAAATATAATTTAATAATAAATAATTATAATAAAATTAAAATACAAATGAATAGACATAAAATTAAATTAAATTAAATATCAATACACTTATTTAGTACTGATTGATTAATCATCCATTTATTTCTATCAGCAATATATTATTAAAATAACGAGTAACCATTTATCTCTAAAATAATAAATTATTAAATAAAATATTAATTTGTAATCATTATTAATTACTATTAGATAATCATTCAATAACACATAGTGGCAGACCAAATCTGACGCATGACAGATTTGTCTGCCTACATACATGTATAAAAGAGACAAGGAAGCTACGTAGCAAAGATGGAAGATGGTTTGTTTATAACTTTTATCCCTATTTGGTTCACAGAAAGGAGATCGTATTTATTATAAATAAAGTAATAACATTAGACCATAATGCATTAGTTACGGTGTGATTAAGGAGACGATATCCATGTGTGATATTGTTTGCATAATGGACCAATATCTATAATTCATAGAGAGATACGATTAAAGAAGCAAGACAGTAATTACTAATCGTATTTATATTTGATTGCAATTGAGGTATAAGCGATTAGTATACACCCGTGATTATGAAAGGTTTGATTTGTTAATGCTGATGTCTAATCACCGATTAGTCATCCACAAAAGGGATGTGATTCATACTCACAAGGAATCACGATTATATGAGTGCGATTAATGATAATAAGCGATTAAACATTGTTTGTGCTGACTAATAAAGGAAGCGACTCCTCACTTCCAATCGGTGTAACCTTTCAGAATTACAAGATATATATGGTAGATCAATTCCATTTACTAAAGGGCATTGAAGTTGGTATCACACTCGGCCACAACCACCCTCTGGTATGGAACTCTAATTATAAACTGGCTTATCGGGGTTTTCTTTATCAGCGATTCTTATCTCCTTCCACACTTATTTGAATTCCATAAATTAAAACATTCTGTGTAATGGTATAAGATTTCAGTACAAATATAATCTGCAGTAATCATACTTATCCCTGTAAAACTCGATTCTATTAATCTCTTTACATTTATAACTAATATCCAGTCTGAATAACGTTATAAGGTTTCTGTACGAATACATTCTGCAGTAACAGTATTCAGTTCTGTAACAAATCGTTTCATTCAACAAATCATTATTTATTCAGCAAACAGTGAAATATGACTGCTAAGGAACGTTAATATACTGAAATAATACGTGTGAACTGAGCAATGATATATAAGGATAATTGGATATCGGTAAATACAATTAGATATTGGGCATTAACAAACTAACTGGTGAAGTAACCAGAATACTTAGACATAACATAATTCTATTTATAAATAACCTAAACTAGTAGGGGACATTACAAAACTCAGTATGAATGCTTAATATAAGAGGCATGATAATGTTCTTATGTAGAACTTAGTAATAAAATATATTTATAATTATAAAGGAAAATATAATGATTATAATTACTATAATATATAATATAATACTATATGAGAATAAATTATATATATATATAAAATAGAGGTTATCAATCAGATTAAGTTATCAATTCGATATAAGATTATGATCGGATTCATGTTATGAAGCTTTGTCTCCTAATCAATGCAGTTTAAGAGTGTTGTGAAGGATTAATTATGGTTAAAACAGTCCTAAACTAGTAGGGGACATTACAAAGACAATCAAGTTGAGATGTTGAACAAAGAAATACAAATCATCACAAGTGAGCCCAGATATGAAGAACAATTCAAAGGGGCGCTTGAAGATTTCATCAACATTATGATATTTGAGGAAGCATTGAAGGATATTGTAGAGGAAACCCAAATGGAATCACTGCCAAATTTTTTTCTAGATAAGCAAGTTACTGTGAGTGATATGATCCATCATCAGCTCCGACCTCCTGATAATATTCTTGAAGAAGAAAGGCCACCTGAGATTATCTTTGATCCACTAGAGGAGATGTTTGAAGCTCAATCTATCAAGGAGACTCTCATTTTTGAGGATATGCTTACAAAATTTCATGAGGATGCTTGGTTTATGCAAGATGTCTCAGTGAAAACTGATAATCTTGAGCTATTCGAAGGGGCGTTGAGCTTGTTTCGAGAGGACTTTCCTAATCAAGATCAACATATTGTGAATGCTCGTGGAATGATTCATCACCAATGGCGACCTCCTGAAGCAGCTGGTGACCTCGCTTGCAACAATGCAGTGCTGTTTGAGCCTGAAACATGCCAGGTCGTTTCTTTCCTTAATCCTAGCTTTGAAAGTTGTTATGATTTTGATTATGGGGATTTTGGGAAAACAACTTGCATCTGGATTGATCATGGTCCTAACGAATTACCTCAGTTGATCATTTTGAGTGACAACTTGCCTGAGTATGAGAAATGCATGGTGAGAGTTTGCCTTTCTGTATTCAAGGATGAATTTGCCCGATTGAGAACCATCACGTTTGCCATGCTCCTGTTGCACAACCTGAGAAATCATGTAAAGTCATGTACATATTTTGCTTCTTTGAGTCGTGTCGAGTCTAGGACTCTTGTATATAGGTTTAGAGTAGGTTTTCTTTTCATGTTTTTAGGTTAGAGGTCTTTTGAGCCTTGTTCTTGATTTGCCTTGAGTCATTTGACTCATGATCTAGTGTGGCTCAGGTAGTTTAGTTGTTTGCTTTCTTTAGTAGTTTGCTTTGGTGTGCGTTTTAGTTTAGTTTGCTTTGGGTTGGTCTGTCGGTCGGTTTGCTTTAGTTTAGGTGTCTTGAGTGGGAGCCTCCATTTTGTGAGAAAGGCGTTTGTGTTGTTACTCACACACTGGCAATATCCTGGATCTTATGTTAGACTCATTTCTTAGATATCTATTCATGAAGTGCTTGGAATCCGAGGTTGTTCCTCTTCAGCTTTATCATCTGATCAGGACCTGTATTTGACTTGGAAGGAAATCATTTTCTATGTCTTGATGCCGACATCTGTTGATTACTATATCTTCACACATTAATAGACTCCGAGTCATTATGGTTTCCAGGCAAAGCTGTGATTGGTGAAAAATCTAAAATCTGGCCTCAGCGCCACCGCAATCCTCAAACCCTAGTAAGCTTCATTGCTTACGAGCCAAAAGGAATTGACGAAGAGAAAAAGCAATATCAAAAGAAAAAAAATGAGAAAAATGAGAAAATGAAAGAGAAAAATCAAAAGAAAGAGATGAGCTAAAAAGAAATATCAAATTTGGCTAAAGGGAATATGCGAGTAACTCCATCGGGGCTATAGACGCCTGACTGGCAATGGAGCAATATTCGCGAGTTTGCGGCGATAACCTCGTCGGGACTATGGACGTCTGACTGGCAGCAAGGCTCTATCCAGGATGCCTTTGAAGTTCAGATAAACTACGTAGCCGATCACAGGGGAACCTGAAGGTTATAGTTGTCTTTTCGAGACGAATGAATACACTTGCACACACTTGGGTAATCAAAGACTAAGTGTCTGGATTTGGTTAAGGATTTTCCTTCCACTTTGAGTACATTTTCTAATCTCTTGATGAGCTAGGTTGAATTTTCCAAAGGTTCTAGGTGTCGATTGAGTCTTTATCTCTGAAATGTTTTTTCAACATTTATTCAAGGTGGCGCTAGATGTTGTGACGTTTTCACACATCGCCCCATTGCAAATGGGGACCCATGTTTTTTTGCTCGTTTTGTTCGTTTTTGCTTTGCTTTTTTAGGGTTTTGTTAGTTTGTTAGTTGTCTGGATTTAGGGTCAAGCCTTAGGGTTTTAATTACCGTCTTTTCAGGCCAGATCCAGTCAGTTTTGGGAGCTTTTTGAATTTCCTTTTCTAGAATGCAAATTTTGAATGAAATGAATTCACCAGAATGGTCTATTTTCAATTGGAATGTTGATGCAGAGCTTAAATTTGTCTAAGTGTTGAAGATGAAATGTGAATTTTTGTCCAATTGAATATTTTTGACCAAATTTTGACTTTTTTGATTTTTGATCCTGGGCATTGGAAATGATTTGTTTTCGCCTTGTGAAGTGTTAAAATGTCTAAAATCATGTTATTTTGGCCTGTAGGAGCAAAATCGCTCCTGTCCCTCAGTGAAGGACGGGAGCTCGTTTTCAAATATTTTACTATTCCTGCAGGGTCAAGATGAATTACGAATTGGAAGTGATGGAGAAAGGCGAGATCTTTCCATTGAATATAAATTGAAGATTTTCATGAGCACAGAAATGCCTCCGGGGGAAAAATCGCTCCTGTCCCTCAGTGAAGGACCGGAGCTACAAATCCAATTTTGCTTTGTCCTTGCAAGATTTTAACGTCTTGACGATGTGAAAAGGTCCAAAGAGGTGCATTTTATCAAATGAATATAACTTGAAGCGTCGCCCAGGGGATCACATAGGATAGCAAGTCCGGCTTGAGTGAGGTCCTGATCCTGAAATTTGGCTAAGTCTGGAATGCCCTGATCCTGAATTGGACTAAGTCTGGAAACTGAAAAAACCTCCAAAAACTAGATTTTGCAATATAACTCCTGGAGGTCTGAAACCACTCTCAAACATCCTGAAAGTGTATATGGAATATAACTTAAAGTATAAGAAAGAAGAAACATAGAAGGAAATGTCACTTATACTTAAATGTTATATTCCATTAAAATTGTCCTAATCGAGAGTGCGAAAAGTCAAATTTCGCTCGTGTCCTTCTCCAAGGGTCCAGAGCGAAATGCGCTCGTGTCCCTTACCAAGGGTCCAGAGCGAAAATGCTTAGTTGAGCCATTCCTGACCTTGTTTGGACGAATCGAGACATCAAAGGCATGGTGAAGGACGAAATGAGCATGATAGAACATCCAGACTTGATCAAA
This sequence comes from Cryptomeria japonica, assembly GCF_030272615.1. NCBI lineage: Eukaryota > Viridiplantae > Streptophyta > Pinopsida > Cupressales > Cupressaceae > Cryptomeria > Cryptomeria japonica. The sequence goes on along the minus strand of NC_081408.1, from coordinate 83,403,123 downwards.
AACAATGAAATGATGAAGTTTTGCCTAGAGGGTCAAATTCGCTCCTGTCCCTCACTGAAGGACCAGAGCGAAATTCTTCATAAGGTACGTCCTGAACAAAGACCAAGCAAATTTTATGTTCGAAGGCAAGAAAGGAGGTCAATCGAACCTGTTGAAGACAAAGTGAAGATTATCAAACGTCAACAAAGGACCAAAATGCTTAAGTTCGCTCCTGTCCCTCAGGAAGGGACCAGAGCGATTTTTGTTGTAGATGATTTTCTCGCCAAATTTCAACCGATCTCAAGGCATGAATGAATGAAAGGAGGCATTGCGAATCCGTTGAATATAATTTTCGAAGGTGATGAAGTGAAATGAGGCCCACAAGAGCAAAATCGCTCCTGTCCCTCAGTCAGGGACCAAGGCGATGAGGTACGTATCTTCCCACTTTTTCATTTTTGGACGCTAAACAAACATTTTTGAATTTATTTAAATGCTAAAATTCGATAAGTTTTGAAAATTCAATTAAATGGCATTTAAATATTGCGCTTGATATTAATTAAATTATTTTGCCTTGTAAAAAATCGAATTTGTTAATTTAAATGACAAAGGCATTTAATTAATTATTTATTAATTAATAGAAAATCAAAAGGAGCGCTTGGTATTTTATTGGTTTATAAAAGTCGGCCTTGTTATTTATTAAAAAATCGTTTAATTTGCCTTATTAATTATCAAGTCGGCCTAAGGTGGTAATTGTGAGATGAGCGCTATAAAGGGAGGTGAGAATCATTATTTTCACATTATCATTTTTCATGCGATCTCAAAGGGAGAAGTGCGAAATTATCTTCAAGGTGCGGGTCTTGTCAAGGAAGGCGCAAACATCATCAAGGGAGTGCGAGTGTGTTTGAAGGAGCGAATTTCATTTCAAAACAAAAGAAGGCACTAGTTTTATCCAAGGCGAAACATCTATCCAAAGGTGGTGCGAACTTAATCTCACTTGAACGAACTTGCCAAGGACATATCAAAGGTGGCGAAGTTGTCTTTTTGAAGAAGAATCACGTTGATGACCATCTTACGTCAATTTTGCCTAGGCAATTTTATTCATTTTGCATTTTAGAGTTAAGCTCTCAAGTAAGGTATGGCAAGATCTCTTGTTTTAATTTCGAATTTTGATTGTCATTGCCTTAATTTTGTAATTTTGTTTTTCCTTAGCTCAGTCTTTTTTAGGAAATGATTAATAAAGGACTTATCATTAAGTTTCCTAAAATTTGCTCTCTAATTTATGTTATGTATTGCAAAATCATGTTACTAATTTTGAAATGTTGTGTAGGCGTCAAATGGAGGTCTCTTCAAGGAAAATCAAGCCGAATCAAGGACGGTCTTCGCCAGGACGATCAAGCCAGGACATGGACGACCTTCTTTGGACTAACATCATCAAGGGCAATCCAGCGTTCCAAGGCGAGGTACATCATCTTCCTGCACATCAAGGACGCAAGGAGTTAGAACAAGGGCTCGTTGAAGAAGCAAAATAGATCCAGATGAATTAATTAAAGCAAGCTTCTCAACAACATCAAGTTGAATATCTACCAAGTTCCAAGTGTCAAATGAGGTGGCGTCCTAGTCATCATTTCTCCAATCAGTGAAGTCCATCTCAGCATGTCCAGATTCAATGTACTTAACTCATGGAAGGTGGCACAAACTCCGATGTACCTACCCCGGCTATCCATTGGTCGATTTTTCTAAAAGGGACATGTGTCCAAGCAATACAATTTTATCATTGGTCAAGCATTAAATGTTATGTAATGGTTGTAACAAACCCTAATTAGGGTTTTCATTGTAAAATCTTGGTCATTGATCTTGAATTGATCTAAGCCATCAAATTGTATTGTGGGCACTATATAAGCCCAGGCATTTCATTTTGTAAGGAATAATTTTTAGATGATTAGAGAGAGTTGTAAATAGTTGAAAGTAGTTAGAGAGTAGAATAGGAGGACAAGGCAAGAAATTGTTGCCATTGATTGTAAACAAACTCCATTTTCATTGAAGTAATGGTGAAATATGTCGTTTTCTTGCAATTTGCATGGTTTCTTGTTGAAGTCTTCAATCTTAGATGGTAGATAATTAGATGAATGGAGGAAATGTGATTGATTAATGGTGGAATTCGTACATCCATACTACTAGCAGTTTGTTGATTGCAGACTTGCCTTGCGTAGTCAACTGGAATCATTCAGCCTAAGCTCAATTTCAATTTGTTGCCTCTTCATTGATATGCATCAACTTGGATGGTATCTATGCCTGCGGTGATAATTTGAACATCATAAAGCTCCCCTTAGAAGATTGCACTAGTCTTGTGTAGATGTTCCATTGATGTCAAAACAAGATCTAGTTAGAGTTTCATCAAAAGGTCAAGTCATTGCTCCTACATTCTTAGTATTAGGATTAGATCCTCTCTTCGCCCTTATCCTTTTTCCATTTTTTAATCTAAGTCAGTAAGAGCCTGTGTCCAGCAAAGCAGATCGGAAGTTCAATGTAAGTCCCCTTGTGATTCCAGCAAATCACATCATACCACTGGAGCTTGTCCACACGTGGAGACCCCACTAAAAGAACCTTGGAGTCTACCTAACTGATCCTTTACGCGAATCTTCAGCAGTTAGAGACTATTTTCTCAAGAGAGGATAAGATGCCTTTCGGTATTTTATTCTGTGTATGATTGTGTACAAAATACACGTCAACAAGACCCAAGATAGGTAAGGGCTTGGATCTGTAAACTTTGAGGGAACTTGTTGTAGTTGGTCTCTAAGCGCTTTGGTAACATACATAAACCTTTCTCCCTTAAAATTGAAGTAGTAGTAGGGTTTGATATCTATATTAATAATGATATTGATCATCTAATGAGGAAAATAGATAAGCACTTGTTAATAACTAATTGAAGAATATCAATCAATTTTGATATATTGAAATAGATTTGGTAGGGGACATTACAAATAGGGATGGTTGGGAAACATTCCTCCTTTGTTGCCCAGAATGTGGTCTAGAGAATGTGGTGCAAGTAGTCACAGTGTGATATGTTTGTGCTAAGCTGCAAGGAAGTTGCTTGAGGCAACCTACAAGCATATTTAGTGGACTCCTTGTGTGCATGCTACAATTAATGCAGTCGAGGACATGCTCTAGATTCGTTAGATCAAAGAGTAGTTAATGATGCTAGAGATGCGCAAATGTTTATTTGCAACCACAAAACTTCACATGCACTCTTGAGGACGTTCTCCAAGGAGTTTTTGTAACTTGTTGAGATTAGATAGCATACATAATTCTCTTGGCCATTGCAATATATGGTAATGATAGTAAAGTGGAATTGGTGGCCCAATTTTAAGTCAGAGCACAAGAAGAGGATGAAGGAGGTGGTGAAGAGTGACATTTTTGGTTGATGCCAAATACACCATCTCCATCACTATTGCAGTCCTCAAAGTCAGTAGGTATGGGGATACTAATACACCTAGCCTTGGGGAGGTGCACGAGTGCAATGATAGTATACAGGGCCAAATGAAGATTGTTGTATGAAAGTGAGAACTCACATTGTAGTTCTACAATGAACATATTCAATTAATCATTCATTAAAGGTGGAAGAAGCTCAACACTCCCTATGCATCGAACTTAATGATGTGGTTCATGCAGAGGCTTGGCTGAGTTACCCCTATACAAGATGTTGAGGTGAAACTATGCACATGAAGGTTATTCAGGAGATGTATGATACTATAAATGCTAACATCATTCATACTGGATGGACAAAATTTGCCACTCTTAGGGGATATCTAGAAGAGGCCATGTTGGATAGGGAGACTATGTCATAAGAGGATGCAATTCTATGGTGGACTAAGCATGGGCCCACTTTGACAACTGCAATAGCCATTTGCTTGTTGTCTTTGGTTTCTAGTTCATTTGTTTTCGAGAGCAAATAGTTTACTTATAGCTCCATCCGATATGTTTAGAGGAACAAACTTACCTTTAGGAGGGTGTAGAAGCTTGTAATTGTACAATCACTTGCTTCTCATTGACCACAACATGATTATGTACAAAGAGAGTTCAACCATTCAATGGGATGTAGAGCTAGAGGAGGTAGCCTAGGTTAATGATGATGTGGCACATATAGGGTTGGTTGGTATTGGTTTGGAGGAGCTTGACCTTGAGGACTCCAATAGTTCGAGGGATGAGTTTTTAGTTGACTTTGGGATTGATTAGTGGCATTGGGCCATTAGCCAATTGTATTTGAATTTTTAATGTAATCATCGTTTTGAATATAATATAAATATATTGATATTCGATATTTTCATTGTTTATGCAATATGTTTAGTATTTCAAAGTTTCACTTGTTATTTCTTATACAGTTTTTATAATAATTTTTTAAAGTACTATATATATTTGCTTTGCCGTTCCTACACCATCCCCAAATCTAGGCCCATGGTCTCCCTTGCATCCCCAAGACTCGTTCCTTCATCCCCACCCCCCTATTTCGAGTCTCAGCCTTTTGTCAACACTAGGTAATACAATGCACATGCCGTGGCTATGGTACAAAGGTACAAATCTAAATTTTCCTTCTCAACCTTTATCAAAACTTGCAAACACTAAATTTCTTGTAGATATTAATAAACACCTTTATATCTAGTGCTATGACTAATGCCACCCATGCTAGTACTGTTGGTAAGAATCAGCTTGTGTAGGTAGGGAATTTGGTAGAGTATATTGTTTATATGATTGAGCTAGGCAAATTTTTCATAGGATTATGGGTACCATTGTTAGATTTCAATGAATTAATGATCATTTGTATAATTTTGAGGCACTTTGAATGCAAGGGAAGGGTCTGATCTAACTTAGGAAGCACCAAAATCAAGCTATCCAACTCATGCTACAAAATGAAATCCTTGACCCATAATGGAAAGGAACAAGCTCCAAATCATCAAATAGGCTGATACCATATAAGTTTTGTTGAGAATGCAAACCTGAGAATAATAGAAGATCTAATAGATCTTGGTGTGAGAAGTATGCCACACTAACAAGAAGCAAAAAGACAATAGAGGTTACTGAATGTAAATAATATGCCATTCCAAAATATAGGATGCAGAAAAAGATGTAGGATCATAAGATTGTAAAAGATATGAAAACATATACAAGAGATCACAAGCATTACAAGGGTGAGAAAGAGGATGATCTGTATAAAAAACATTTACCAAGGGAGGAGTCTGAACTAACAACTACTACTGAATGATGAGTCTGAACAAATAACCACTTGCTAAATATAGCGAGTTACCTCTCTAAGTGGATGCTTCCAAGAAGATGCCTATCTATGTGAGAGATGATACCCAACCAAGTCAAGACCTATCTAAGTAAGTTTATTTCAACGTGGACGATAACACTAGGATAATAAATTAATGAATAATAAAGTAATGCACTAACAACCATTGCACATCACGTGCACTATTCAAAACTTCAAAAGAAGGAATTATTCAAACAAGTGGAAACTAGATATGCTAGCTATTTCATTTTGTTGGAGAGGATGTCGGAGGTGCAAGAGGCTCTAAAATTCATGGTGGTTTATGGAGAAGGGAAAAAGTGGGTTGGACACTATTAGGAGGGACAAAGGTGTACTTTATGTCACCTGGTTGTCCATTGTGAGACAATGAATTTTGAATGTTTATTTTACCTTTAATTTGTAATTTATAAATCTTTAGCATTCACTTATAAAATTCTTTATTTATATAATTAATTTATTAGTATTGCTTGAAAATACATTTGCTCTATCATGTCAGCTGTTGTGAGGGCAATCAATTATGCTGGCATAGACTCTCCTCACCTTGGGGAAATCTATGAGACATTTGACAACATACTTTACCAAATGAAGCAAACAGCTCATAGTAGGGAGCCTGAATCAGAAATCTTGAGCAACATATTAGGCCTATAAACATTCCACTTTATACGGCTGCCTATTGCTTAACCCCAAGTGGTATGCACCTAGTGCTGGAAGATTTCCTTGTGAGGTGATGATGATGATGAGGCTAATGACGGGTTTATGAAGCCTTTTGGGAAGATGTACTGTTGAGTTTGGGTTTACAAAGGGTTTATGAATGCATTAATATGAGAATCAACCATAGGTGGCTTCCAACAGGCAAAATGCGCTTAGATACATTATCGACTATCCCATTGGGGGGTTATTAGATTACCTTCATTAAGGTGGTATTTCTTCCATTGTTACTATGACAGTGAACAAAAAATCAAGTTGTCTTGCAGGAGTATCTGAGGAACCAAACAGAATGGGCAAATAGCCTTAGAAAAGTACCTTAAGCTCCAGAGCAGAACAGAGTCAACTGAGCAAATTTTAACCAATGAGCTAGCCAAAAGAAGGCTTCAAATGTTATTCAACAAAATTATCAGCAAGTTAGTGCAAAGATATGTGCTGTTCACTACTCACAAAGCCTGGCTGAAGCTGCTACCCAGGGAGAGGAATGACATTTGTCTTTCTGTATACTTTGATTCCTTAATGAAACATCTTGGCTTGTGAAAGAAGTAGCAGAAACCATTGTAGCACCTTGTTGGTCCCTACCCGGCTCTCCACTTAAAGCAAGGAAAACATATAACTCATAGATGCTTATGGTTGTGTATCACCCTGCACTGCACCTGAATTATCTTTTTGGTATTTTTGTTTGCCTAAATTTTCTGCACTCACAGCCCTAATGATGACCTTGTCTGGATGGTCTTGTATATTTCTGCTTTTGTTGTATTTGTTTTCTAAACACCATGTAATGCCGTTGAAAGGTTTGGGCTGCCTGCATTGTTCTGACCTCAGTTATTTTTCCTGTCATTACTGTGTAGCAGGGTGTATTTTCCATTTAGGAGGCTGTCTTCTACCACTGTAATGGGATATTTGTATGATGGTCATTTTATTATCATATTTTGTCTTTTTATCAAACAAAAGATGGCTAGGTTTTCAAATTCTCAATCTCTTATCCTGTACTTCAGCCACACATTCCTACATCTAAATCTTGTATCTGTGTGTGTTGTTAACATGTATCCTCTGCCTGTCTGGGTATGTATTTATGTATCATGGAATTTGACTCAAGTAGGAATCTTAGCATGGCCAGCAACCTGCAGCATCCAACGGGGGAAAAAGCCTAGAAGTTATATCAAAACTGAACAAACACCAGCATATAACCCGTTGGAACAAAAAGAGAAGACTTTACCTGGTTGCAAATAAATGGCCTGGTTAACACTACATACAAAACCCTTTCATGATGACAATCAGATTGTAATTAGACACGGCCCCAAAATAGTTAGTTGGGAGACTGTTTGAAATTGTTTCTCACCAAGATTCTTCAACCAAATAAGATAAATTCTGCAATTGAAGATTACTGTTGCCTTATTGTCATGTTCAGAATTGATGGCTCATAACTGCTAACCACTGTAAACTTATTGTAAAGTTTTGTAAAGCTGAGCTTTGACAAATTTCTTACGTTCTCTTTTCCCACTTTTGTCTAAATAGTGGAAATAACTGGAAATAATAAGAGAGAACATTTATAGAGGTAGCATCAAGAAATATTTATGTTGTACGAGAATAAATAAACTTTGACTGGAATTGCCTGTTATTTTGTTTATACAGTGGAAGTATCTGAAAATAATAAGAGTAAACATTTATACAAATCGCTTTCAGAAACATTTATGTTGTACAAGATTAAACTATTTTTGACTAAAATGCCTGTTATATTCCATTGTATGCCCATTACAGAGATATTTGTTCGATACTACCCATGATATGCTGAAGGTTGCTTTTAGTGGTGGCAACCTCCCAGCTCATACCTTCCAAGAGTTCCATCAATCTTTTCATTTTCATCATCTCACTTGCAGAATATTCCGTTCATTTCTTGTTTACTTATTCTACCAAAATGGACATACATAGTACGTATCTTCCTTTTTTGTAGTTCCCATTAAGAGCACTTAATAGTCCCCGTGTGACTTTTACACCATTGTGAAGAGATCACATCTTAGTTGCATTGTTTGACTGAAAGACAATCAATTGCCAATACTTGTAGGCTACTGTAGAGTAACATTTTATTTTATTTTGATGATGTTAAAAAATGTTTTGTTTTTGGGCAGAGCTGAAATTATAGAGAAGAAAGGATTGAAAACTAAAATAATGCATTCTTTGAAGAAAGCTGGGAAGAGAAAGAAAGGTAGCTGATCGAAGGAATTGTTTGCACGTGAGAACCATTAATCTTGTTTCATCAATTGTTTTGAAAGAACATCGATGGTTAAAAAATTAAGCATATATACCTGCTGTACCGGGTCTTGTGAGAAATACAGATCTATTATGAATGGAAGACATATTGGCTAAATGGAAGACAGATCTTGTGACTTTTTTCAGACTTGTATGGATCTCTGAAGAGTGTGATGAACAAAATCAGAAGGAAGAAAAATATATATTACATTAGTGTGCGACTCTAGAAGGTCATCGCATTGTTATTCAATCCATCACTTTTTTATGGATAATATTTCAATCAAAAGGAATTATTTTCATTTATGTGGTTTGAATATTTAATTTTTTTGAATATCTAGTCTTGACAAATTCTTAAATTATAAACTTACAAAAAAAATTGTTTCTTCATTATGCCTAAATTATGTTTGAAGATATGCATTGAAATGAATGATATGTGGTTGACATTTTGGGGAGTGAAAACAATGGAAAGGGATAATAACACCTTTAACAACATTTATGATGAAAAGAAGCTTAACCTAAAATCTAGAAAGGGCTTGAGTGAACCTAGAACGCTATCATTTCAATTGATTCAGTTTTTCAAAATTTTGCAATGGAAAATTATTTTGTGGACAATGATCAACACTTACGTAGTTCATTGCATGATCTAAATAAACTACTAGTAAATTTTATGCTCTCAAGATGTCAACAATTTTTTTTTTTAAAAACTTCAAGGACCTTTTATCTTTAGCTAGTAGAGATGAAAAAGACATTGCTACTTGCATAAATATTCCATAATGACTCTGTGCTTAACACGTGGTTGAGGCATTGGTGATACACTGAATTGCCACTTCCTACAACAAAAATGGATTATCTCAAATATATCAATGGTTAAAATAAATGTCTGCATGTTCCCATCATAAATATATTGTTCGCCTGTCTTGAATGATACCCAAAAAATGTGCCTTGAGCAATATCACTTGGGCAGTGTTCATTCAGTAGGGAGCTGGATTAGAATATATTGGTATATTATTTTTGAAATTGATAGCAATAGGTACATAATACTGAACAGATTTGAGCAAACAAGAGTTCTCGATAAGATTTTATAGGTTTGTCTCTATCGGATTCCAGAAGCATCCGAAGGAATTCTTGATGATATGGCATGCGTGGAAATCCATGTACTTTTGTTCCAAATGTAGAAGAGCTTTTGACCAAAAAAGCAGATCTTGCCAATGATTTGGATGCAGTGCTTGTGGACTTGATTACATTCTATATAAATTTTGTGATTTGTGCTTGGGTGCATCTGCTTACTCCAATAGACTAGAATAGTATGTGAATAGTACAAGGAAAGTTGGTAGCAAAAATAGTAAGTCGAACTAATATCTTACAAAATTTTGTAACATAGCAGGTTAAAATAAGTTGAAGATTCAATTCATTTGCCTTGTAAATTAAGTATACATAAGATTTATGCGTTAAATATCAATGCAACAATTTATCTAATATGAGAAACTCCACATGCCAAAGCATGCATATTTCCTCTCTATAATATAAGATTATTTGAGCCATGGTTAATAAGTACTACAAAACCTCTATTTAAAAAACAAATTAGGAATGGTGAGCTGATCAACGAGTTCTTGCCTTGAAGTCTAAATTAGGCTAAATTGATTATCATTGCAGTCTAATGCTCATTAAGGTTGAAGTTGAGTATACACCAGTTATTAACATACTTGGAAGTTACAACCTTTTGAGAACAATTTTTTTGGCTTTTAACAGAGCACTTTTCTTTTATCAAATGAACTGTCTAATATACAATAAAAATGCGAAGGAAAATTGGTTATTTATATACGAATGCTCGAGATGGTAGATTTATTAAACACTAACCCTGAGCGATATGCTTCAGTCAATGCATCCAACTAAGAATTGGGGAAGACCAAGATCATAGATGATACAAGGACTCAAAATCAGTTAGGATCCAGTTGCTTCTACATACATGATTGTTTTGGATACAAACAATGAGAAGGTCATTAGCATCATCCCCTATCTTAATAGCTAGCACATTATTATTGGTTGTGCTCCATACAGTTGATCATTGTTAGTGACACTTCAATCTTGTGTTCGTTTGTCGAATACCAAATATGGTTGTTCACCCATAGCGTGATCTGCATATAGAAGCACCAATATGAGTTAGGCTTTTGTCAAAGCTAACAAATTATTAGTCTATTTGGCTGTTGTGAATGGTGCCATTATCAACTTCTATTTGGAAGTAATTATGAATTCAATGAAAATAGTGGGAAACATGACGGAACAATGTTTTTTCCTTTTTAGCTAGGTTGAATTCCTAATTCACAAATTTGTCCAAATGTTGATAATAAGGATAGGGTGAATAATAATGTCATGTCCCCTTTGTGATCGTTATATATAAAAAATCTAAATGAAATAATAATTAATTAATATAATATTTATTAATGATGGGTTAATTGAAATTATTAAATACTTGTTTATTTATTAAATATTATTATTATTTATTCATTAATAATAATATTCTGAAATATTCAAAGAGTAAATCAATTACATATTAATAAAAATATTATTATTAAAAAATTATTAATAGGTGCTTGACATATTATTCATAGAATTATTCACAAATTACTATTACATATATCAATTAAATTTGTTATCAATGCACCGATTTAATTATTGGCATCGATACCTATACCTACTAATACGTTGTTTTTGGAAAGGACATGAACCAAGGGAACCATCCAAAGAATCATGTCCTCTTAGAAAGGACGTGGCTGGTCAAAGATTTCAAATACCTTTGACCTCCCCCAACATTAGTCACAGAAGACGGAGAACAAAAGGATGGAAGGCAGTAATACGAGAGAATGTGAATGGGACTCGAAGGATATAGTAGACCAGCCAGATCAGAATAGTATCAAAGAAAAGAGGTCCAAACCTAGAAGAGAGGTTAAAAATGCTTTTCTAGCAAATCCTTGGTTTGATGAAGAATGCAAAATGGCAAAGAGAAAACTACAAGGAGGGACAACCCCCCCCCAAAAAAAAGAAAGCATATGAAAAACTGATAAAGGGTAAAAAAGAAAAATATGCAAAAACTAGAAGAGTGGAGTTGATAGCTCTTAGAAAGCAGAATCCAAAGAGATTTTGGAAAGAGTTACAGAGAAAGAGAGGATAAGTAGAAAACAACATCACAAATTGTCAGTGTCTTGAGTATGCAAAGTTGTTATATGAGCGTAACCAGGATAAACATAGGCCCCCAGTAGTCAAAGAAGATATTGAACTTTTTACCATTGAGGATATCAAGGAATAAAAAGGATGACAGGTGGAAAAGTTCAGGATATTGATGGGCTGCAAGCTGAGTACCTAAAAATGGGGTAGAGTTGGTCTTGCACCTCATATAAAAAACATATTTAATAAGGTCACTCAAGAAGGCTTTCTAGAAAATTGGACACCCAGTGTGGTGATTCCTCTTCATAAGAGCGGTGATATCAATAATCCATCAAACTACCACACCATAATGGTTAATCCTCTAATGGGGAAACTCTTTGGAAGCATGGTTGAATGCAAGATTGGTAGTTGGGTAGAAAGAGAAGGAAAGAGAGCTAAAGGGCAAGTGGGGTTCACACCAAAACACTCCACTATTGACCACGGTGTTACTCTTAGATTCTTAGTTGAAAAAATATGGAACACCCAGGGTGGTGAAGCCTTTTGTTGTTTTGTAGACTTTGGAAAAACTTTTGACATAGTACCTCGTGTATGGAATAAAATGGAAGAATTGGGAGTACCAAATGTGCTTAGAGCTGCAGTGCATAGGCTATATGAGTAGGTAAAGGCTAAAATTAGAACTGCAGAGGGAATGTCAGAATGTTTTGGTAGTGATATAGATGTCAAACAAGGTTGCCCGCTCTCTCCAACCTTGTTTGGGTTATACATTGATAAATTAGAAGAATGGTTAAATAAGACCAATGAGGAAGGAATTTAGTTGGCTAGCTATGTAATAAAGTTATTGCTCTATGTTGATGATCTCATCCTAAGTGCTAAGATTGCCCATGGCTTAAGGGAACACTTGAGAGCACTTGAAACCTTTGTCAAGACATTGGGATGCAAGTAAACACTTCCAAAACCAAAGTGATGATATACCAATTAAGCTTGTTGTGGGAATCAAGCCCAAGATACTTGCATTCATTCAGAACCTTTGTCAAGACGTTGGGCTTGATTCCCACAACAAGCTTAATTGGGAAACATGTAGAGCTAAAAGAATCCAAGGGGGATGGAAAGCATTGTATTCACTATAGAATAGATGTAGGAATGTTGAACTATGGGATTGGAGAACCAAGAAAATGCTTTTTGGTTTGTTGGTCACCCCGGTGATCTTATATGGTGATAGTCCTGAAAATGACTATGCAAAAGATTTAATGTCCCTGTCAAAATTTTGGTTATTTTGAATTAATGATGCTCTTTGTTCCTACCCTAAGGGTTTATGTGATTATGGTTGAGTCCTTTATTAAAAACCCAAAGCTGTTATGATTCTTCGTTACCTTTTTCACTTAAAAGTGAGGGTCATTTTCATCATCGAAGGGACCATGTTTCTTCTCCTAGGCGTTACTTCTTTGGTTGGGCCCCTTTAATATTTTAGCGAGCGTGGGCAAATTTTTTAAGTCTAGCCTTAATATTTCAGCCGGTGTCCCTATGATTAATTATCGAGCTACTAAAAGTTCCATGAATCTGCATGACCATCAAGTGGACGGTGACGTTTTAACCCAAGTAGAGAGGTGCTCGAAAGTTAGTGGCAATTGTTGGGTAGTCAGTGTGGCCGACACGTAAAGGGCAAACAAATCTGATGGCTTCCGCAGTCCCGCGAAGGAAGATGTAGGGGGGTTAAGGATTGTGGCATTACAGGATGATGCCACGTGTCCTAGACAGACAGATATAAGGCGAATGGTGGGGGTCGTTGACAACAATGAAGAGGATGTTGAGTTGGAGATGTCGTGTCGTGCTTTTGATGGGTCCACTTGCCACATTGGAAGGTCAATATTAGATTGACCGATGATGATTGCGTGATGCACGAAGTTGGATAAGATCTACAATAGAAATTCAGAGTGTATTTCAAAAGGGTGATTAAGACTATTTGCTTATCACTCGTGTGAGAAATAAAGGTAGAAAGAAGTAAGCTTGTTGACATGGGATAAATGAAGATGAGTTGAGATACATGGAAGCCGACTAATTTTCAAAAGACTTGTTCTAAAGGCTGTTTGTTGGGTCGAGATGAATTAGCTAGCAGAGCTGGTAGTTCCTAGGGAGCCATCTCAAAAAATCTCATTGCCACGATAATGAGAAGTTGAAGTCTCAGAGGATAAGGATAAGGATGATCTCTAAGTTGGCAATAGAATGATCATGGGCCTGTCAACATGATCAAAGGATGCATATTGTCAGGGATTCTCAGTAAGGTAGATCAAGGAACTATCTTCGAGAATAATTCAAAGATAATGACCCAGTGTCCTAAAAGGGGTTCTAAAACTGAAATTTTGCAGTCAAGGAACAACAAAATGAGAACAAAATTGTTCATGTAGGGTGAGCCCCATCAGAAAGCAGCAGATTGAGAGCTTGAATATGATGGTATTTTGGATTTGATAGGCATGATTTCCTGAGTCCATAGCTAGGATGAATAGAAAGCATTGGAATGATGTTTTTTCACATGAATGAGCATCACCAAATAGATTGATTTTTTGATTATAAATACAACAAGGTGGTGGTTTAGTGGGTAGAAGAGAACATAGACCTTATTATTTTTTGGAGAGGTTTCATTAGAGATAAGGAACATGTTTGAGCAATATCAATCACAGAGTGAACTCTGTGATACCGGATGTGAGTCCTCTTTTATGAGTGATTATGCTTATAGCCAGTGGAGCCTTGAAAGTTGGGAGGATAGTCAATGGAGGCTTGAAATTCATTTCTCATATGAAGAAGCCTCTCATGACACATCCTCTACTTTCCCTTTGTCATTAGTTGGCAAGGGGTTAAGTGAAGGGTCTCACAAAGGGATAGGAGCAGGGCAGGCTTGGGTACGGGGCACCTACTAGTCAGCTCTGCAATGACATGGAAGCTGCAATGCATTCCCCTCTTATTATATTCCTTTGGGAGCCCCTTTTTCCACTTTCAATGATCCCGGACATGAAGTGTGGAGCTCTTCCTCTAGTTTAAGGGCGACTTTACTTCTTGACGGGTTCTAATTTCCCTTTTGAGAAGTGAAACACTCTGTAGGACAGAACAATGCATCTCACGATCCATCTAAAGGTATTAAAGGTGATAGTGGCATGACTTAAGGAGTTTTTGTTTCTACCCAAATGCAGTTAGAAATTTCGGTTCTATCGCATTAGAATGCCAGTGTGGACAGTTTTTGGGAAATCATAAAGAATATTTTGTAATAAAATCACAAGCGGTCTTATGGGCTTGTGATAGGTGTCTCCTCTGGCCTGAAGCTTGTTTGCTCCCTTGTTTCTATAAAAGGGAATTCAAGGCCATGAGATAGGGTCCATAAATTTTGGTGCAAAAAAAATTGTTCCAAATTCTTGGTCATGTATAGCAAGTCTAGGTGAAGTGAGCAAACTGTAAAGTCATTTACAGAGCAAAATAGAATGAGTCTTGTGTCATATTTCATGCAGGTTCTTGAAGGAGTTATATGTTAATTATTTTGTGACACAAGTAGCAAAATTTTTCAATAGAGATATAGTTCTAATCCATTTCTCTAGTGTATAATTCTATCATATTTTGAATGAGTAGAATCAAGGGTTTTCTCATTCGTTGCACTGTTGTGGTGTATGTATTTTTTGTTCATGCTTTGGTCTAAGGGGTTGATTAAATGCTTGACTGGAAATGTAGATTGATAGGGCTTATGCATGGATTCTGATAAGTATTTTGGGTTAAGACTGCAAATGATATGTATTGTAAGGCAATATTATCACAAATTTTGTGCTATTAAATAAAATTTTGTCATACTTTCATTTTACATTGTACAAATTCAGGCGCCCAATGGATAAGGCACTGATCACAGCTTGTAACTGTCTTTAATGTCAGTTTTGTGTTCAAACTCACCGATAACTTGCTATAAATTGCTGAATATCAGAATATTGCTTGTTTTCTGTACGTTTTCTCATGTTTTGTCCATCTCATGCTCCAACAGGTTGAGGATCACTAAAGAAATCGCCATTCTTGAGCATTCTCCCTCTTTGTTGAGCATTCATATGAGACTATTTGCTTTGTTTTGGTGAACTTTGTGAGTAGGGTGCAAAGATCATAGATTTACCAAGGGATCACCCTCCCGGGTTTTGCAGAGCTCAAAGTGTAGAAGGATTAGCAGAATCCTTGTCATATGTTGGTCCAAGTTCTTGGAGATATCGATAATTGGAGTTGGCTTCTCCATAGATAATATGAAGAATCAACTTGGTTTCTTCCTCTTGCAGTGTAAACCCCATTTTGGGGCACCAACATATGGGTGTGAAATATGGGGCGGAAGCATGCCAAATCAGAAATGGAGGCAAGTAGAAAGAATTCAAAAATATCTTATCATAAGTAGGCTCAAAATTAAAAATGCGGTACCATATAATATCTTATTAGCAAAAATTGGCTTCTTCCCTTTGGAAGCATCCACAATGATTCGATTAGTAAGTTATTTAAGAAAAAATCAAAATATGGAAGCGCACCGCTGGCCCAAGATTGTAGTAGAAGAAAAGCTAACTAGAAGGACAAAGACATCGATGAAACAAAATGACAAATGGATGAAGAAATGGGACATTAGCATGATAGGATGCCCAATCACTAATAAGTAAATAAAAAAATATGTGAGAGAAAAATTCAGACATGGTATATGGAATAAAGAAAACAGGCAAAAAAAAGATCATTATATCAAAGAATTCAACCCAATGGGATGCCACAAGGAAAAAAGCTACATATGAGCCAATATTAAATGGAAAGAAAAAATGTTGATAGCGTAGTTAAGGACAAGTTCTCATCACTTGAGATGTGCAATAAGCAGATGTATGATACTTAAAGAAGAGTGGGAAAAAAGGTTATGTCTTTTTTGTAATGTAGAAGTAGTTGAGACAGAATGGCATTTTATTATGGAATGCTCAGTGTATAACGACATCTGCATGAATTATGAAAACATCTTGAAAATTAACAAATTAAGCACATTATTTAAAGATGCTAGGTTGGAAAAAACTACAAATTTGTTGATCAAGATCCACCACCGAAGAACTGATCTCGAAAAGAAGCTATAGTTGCTTAACAACACTATGCTGCTTGGGCCTCGTGGACATTATTAAAATCTTTCATTCTTTCATTCTTTCATTCACATCAATTACAGGCAGGTATAACATTGTTCTTGGTGGTATGTTGAGGATGAACTTAATATATATGCTTAAGAAGAAGCCCGCCATAGGAATCTAGTCATTATATATATATATATATATATATAGTGTTGATATGTGGCGACTGATCAGCAAAGTACTGTACACTCAGCATGAAAAACGCATGTTATAAGCGGCTGAGATGCTTAAGGTATTGTAATGTTGATGTACTATTTTCGCTAGATAATAAGAAAGATTAGACGGCTGTGTATGGTGGACGTAACTCATTCTGGGTGAACCATGTTAAATCTCTGTGTTATTTGTGTCCTGTTTTATTCCTTTATCTTTTGTATTTAAATCTGCATATAATTGTTAGTTCATATTTTCTTCGGATCTGCATGAAACCCTAACAATTGGTATCAGAGCGAGGTTTATGTAAATTGGCAGGACTTTCAGATTTGAGTGGGAGCAATGGAGGATTCCAAATTCAAGGTTGAAAAGTTTAACGGCCAGAATTATCAGTTATGGAAAATGTAGATGGAGGATTACCTGTATCAAAAAGATTTGTGGCGGCCATTAGAAGGAAAAGCAAAGAAAGCAACCACAATGTCAGATGAAGAATGGGACATTTTAGATAGAAAGGCACTGGGATCCATTCGATTGTGCCTTGCACCGTCTGTAGCTTTCAATATAACAGAAGCAAAAACGGGTGTAGATTTGATGGCGACATTGGCTAAGTTGTATGAGAAACCCTCGGCTTCAAATAAGGTATTTCTTATGAAGCGTTTGTTTAATTTGAAAATGAGTGAGGGAGGATCTGTAGCGGAGCACTTAAATGAATTTAATACAATTACCAGTCAATTGTCTTCGGTAAAAATTACTTTAGCAGAAGAGGTTAGGGCTCTCTTGATTTTATGTTCTTTGCCAGAAAGCTGGAATAGCTTGGTTATGGCTATAAGCAACTCTGTCTCTAGAAAAAATACTTTGGTATTTGATGATATTGTTGGTGTTATCCTAAGCGAGGAAATGCGAAGGAAAAACACAGGTGAGACTCCAACATCATCAAGTAGTGTTTTGAATGTGGAGAACAAAGGAAGATCAAAGGAAAGAGGAAAAGGCCCTTGGAATGAGAAGTCACGAGGGAAGTCAAAGAAAGAACGCTCTCAATCTAGAGGAAAGAAAGATTGCTGGTACTGTGGAAAGCCTGGTCATCTAAAGAAAGACTGTTGGTCTCGGGAAAACAAAGAAGGAGACAAAAATGAAAATGACAGTAAGGAAGCTAATATTGCAAGTAATACTTTACAAGATGCTTTAATCTTATGTTTGGATAATGTTAATGATTCCTGGGTAATAGATTCTGGGGCTTCATTTCATGCTACACCCCATAGAAAATATTTTCTAGATTATGTTCAAGGTGATTTTGGACAGGTATATTTGGGTGATGATGAGCCCTATCAAATTGTTGGAAAAGGAAAGATAAAGATCAAGTTGCAGAATGGAAATGATTGGTTTCTGCAGAAGGTAAGACATGTTCCTAATTTAAGAAGAAATTTAATTTCTTCAAGGCAACTAGGTAGTGAAGGTTGAATAGTTACCTTCTCAGACAGTATCTGGAAGGTCACTAAAGGATCATTAGTAGTAGCTAAAGGTGTGAAGGTAGGCACATTATATATGTGTATTGGTAACACTTACTCTACCTTAGCTGCTATAGATAAAGTTACTGCAGGGACAACAACAATAGATGTTGCAAGAACATATTCGATAATGTGGCACCATAGGCTTGGGCACATGAGTGAGAAAGGGATGAAAATCCTTCACTCCAAAAATCTATTGCCAGGACTAAAGAAGATTGATTTAGAGTTCTGTGAAAACTGTGTTTATGGTAAACAGAAAAGAGTCAGATTTCTCAAGGTTGGGAAAGAGAGGAAGAGTGAGAAGTCAGAGCTTGTACATTCAGATGTATGGGGACCGGCTCGGGTATCATCTCTTGGTGGCTCTTGTTATTATGTTATTTTTATTGATGACTCAACCAAAAAAACATGGGTATATTTCGTAAAACAAAAATAAGATGTTTTTGAAACTTTTAAGAAATGGAAAGCTTTGGTTGAGAATGAGACAGGAAAAAAGTTGAAGTGTCTTATATCGGATAATGGAGGTGAGTATTGCAACAAAAAATTTGAAGATTACTGCTCCTTAAATGAGATTCGAAAGCAGAAGACAGTTCTAGGAACTCCACAGGAAAATGGTGTGTCAGAGAGAATGAATAGGACTATCATGGAACGTGCAAGGAGCATGAGATTGCATGCTGGATTGCCCTTACATTTTTGGGCAGATGTTGTACATACTGCTGTCTATTTGATAAATAGAGGACCTTCAACCCCTTTGGATGGTGGTATTCCAGAGGAGGCATGGACTGGTAAAAAGGTAAATTATTCTTTTTTGAAAACCTTTGGTTGTGAAGCTTTTGTCCATGTTGATAAAGAGAAGAGAACCAAGCTTGATGCTAAATCTCAGAAATGTACCTTCATTAGATATGGGATAGATGAATATGGCTATCGGTTATGGGATTTTGAAAATAAGAAAATAATTAGAAGTAGAGATGTTATATTCAATGAGAAGGTTATGTATAAAGAATAGATGCAGGAAAAGAAGCATGAACAGGACAAACAAGAATATGTGGTGGATGAGATTCCTGAAAATGAAATGCCACAAGTACCTGATGCTCAGCGACAACAGGTTGTCCCACAAACTACTGTAAGTGTTAGACGTTCTACGAGGTCAAGTAGACCCCCTGAAAGATTTTCTCATTCTTTGTATTCTATTTTATTAACTGATTCTAGTGAACCAGAAGAATATGAAGAAGCAATGTAGGTGGATACCAAACAACAGTGGGAGATAGGCATGAAAGAGGAGATGGACTCCTTGATGAAAAATAAGACTTGGGACTTAGTCCCTTTACCTGCAGAAAAAAGAGCCTTGCTTAACAAATGGGTTTATCGGTTGAAGGAGGAGGAAAGAGGTCAGAAAAGATATAAGGCTAGACTTGTGGTAAAAGGTTTTGCACAGAAAAAGGGTATAGATTATGATGAAATATTTTTTCCAGTAGTAAAAATGACTTCAATCAGAACTGTACTTAGTCTTGTGGTTGTAGATGATTTACATCTTGAACAATTAGATGTCAAAACAACTTTTCTCCATGGAGATTTGGAGGAGGAAATTTACATGTTGCAACCACAGGGATATGAGGTCAAAGGTAACGAGAACTTGATGTGTAGGTTGAAGAAAAGTCTGTATGGCCTAAAGCAAGTACCCCGACAATGGTATTTAAAATTTGATAGTTTCATGGCTCAACACGGTTATCATAGATGTCATTCTGATCATTGTGTATATTTTAAGAGATTTGATAATGGCAGTTATATTATCCTATTGCTTTATGTTGATGACATGCTTGTTGCTGGGTCTAACATGCAACACATAAATGATCTTAAACATAAATTAGCCAGGTCATTTGCTATGAAGGATTTGGGTGCAGCTAAGTAAATTCTCGATATGAGGATTACACGGGACAGAAAAATTAGAACCTTGAATTTGTCCCAAAGTGAGTATATAAAGAAGGTGTTGAAAAGATTTAACATGCAGGATGGAAAAGCAATTGGTACACCTTTGGCTAGTCATTTCAAATTGACTAAGGAGATGTGTCCAAAGGCACAGGAAGAGGTAAATAAAATGTCTAACATCCTGTATTCATCAGTTGTTGGCAGTCTGATGTATGCAATGGTATGCACAAGGCCAAATATTGCACATGCAGTGGGAGTTGTGAGCAGGTTTATGAGTAATTCGGGTATGGAACATTGGAATGCTATGAAATGGATTCTTCGGTATCTGAAAGGAACTACTACGAAGACATTATGTTTCAAAGGATCTAATGCTTCTCTGAGTGGATTTGTTGACTCTGATTTGACAGGCGATATTGATTCACGGAGGAGTACTACAGGGTATGTTTTTACTATAGGAGGAATTGCAGTGAGTTGGATTTCTATGGTGCAAAAGGTTGTTGCACTTTCAACCACTGAAGCTGAGTATGTTGCTGCTACATAAACCAGCAAGGAGATGATTTGGTTACAATATTTTATGAAGGAATTGGGTCAGACACAAGAGGATAGCCCATTGTATATGGATAGCCAGAGTGCCATTCATCTTGCAAATAACTTTGCTTTTCATTCAAGGACAAAGCACATTCAGCTCAGGTACCACTTCATCTGGACTGTTTTGGAGGAGGGTCAGTTACGGCTTGAGAAGATTCACACAAGTGAGAATCTTGCCGATATGTTCATGAAGGCAGTTCCATAGGAGAAGCTGATTTTTTCATCAGTTTTTGTTGGTCTTCTTGATTGATAATTGTGGAATTTATACCAGTCGAGTCCCAGTGTTTTATCTAGCGGATGTTGCAAGTATAGTGGTGTCATCTAGTATTAGTCTCCAAGTGGGAGATTGTTTGGTGTGGAGCCTGATCAGTCTCCAAATGGGAGATTGTTGATATGTGGTGACTGATCAGCAAAGTACTATACACTTAGCATGTATCGCTACGAGGGTTCAGGGGTGGCAACCCTCGAAAGCGGGCAAAGCCCACTACAGGGGTTCAGGGGTGGTAGCCCCCGAGAAATTTTTTTTTGCCATTTTTTTTGTTGATGAAAAACGACATTGTAATAAAACCCTAAAAAAGGCTGACTTTGTTTGTTTCCCTAAAAACACATGTTATAAGCGGCTGGGATGCTTAAGGCATTGTAATGTTGATGTACTATTTTTGTTGGATAATAAGAAAGATTGGACGACTGTGTATGGTGGACGTAACCCATTCGGGGTGAACCATGTTAAATCTCTATGTTATCTATGTCCTGTTTTATTCCTTTATCTTTTGTATTTAAATTTGCATATAATTGTTAGTTCATATTTGCTTCCGATTTGCTTGAAACCCTAACAAATAGAAATGGAAGTTTACTAATAATGAAACCGTAAATTATGTAACAGTGAGAGAATTCACTTTATAAATTAGTATTATAATGGAATAACAATCTAAGATTGAAGAGATTAGATAAAACTTTAATACATATACATTCTTGCTATTACTTTCGATAATTAAGGAGAGATGATGGACTTGTTTCCAAGAGAGGCAGTCTAAATCTAGTCAATAGGTTGTTTCCCAAGATAGGGTAAGGGCTTGGATCTATAAACTTTGAGGGAATCCTATTGAGACATGTATCTAAGCACTTTGGTAATATAGGCAACCTCTTCTTCCCGAGAATTTAAGTAGTAACAAAGGGAGACACTTGCATTAAGAATTATGAATGCTAAAGATCACTGACCTAGTATGATATAATTAATTATCTAGTAGGATAGATGAACAATTTACTTATTAATAATTGATAAATTGATTGATCTATGAAATATCATAGATTTGGTTCATTTTAAGATAGATTTGTCCCCTAATCAGTTTAGTTTAAGTCATAAGTATATTGAGATAGATTAATTACGGTTGAAATAGGCCAAAACCTAGGAGGGGACACTACAAGTGGTATCAGAGAATGTTCCTACTCACCTGGGGGAAAAAGGCTAGCAGTTGGGATTAAAGAAGAAGCAAGCAGTGACAGGTATATATGGGGAGTAATTTCCTGAGTTAGTATTAAATATAACAACAATAATTTATATATACTTTGTTTTCATAAGTTAATGTACACTCTACATGATAGTATAAATTCTTTGTACAAAGGTGTAGTTTGCAATAGTCGTATTAATTTTGAAGATAAGTGATTCAATCTGAAAATCATTATTACATACGACTAATCTGTAAATTGAGTAATGATATGGTATATTTAAAAATAATTGGATAGTGACAAATAAAATTGGAAATTGACAAACTAACTGATGAATAACCAGAGTACTTAGGCATAACATGGTTCTATTCATAAATAACCTGAACAGCTATGTTGATTTCCTAAGAGGTAGGGGAACTGTTACATACGACACCCTACATGATCACAATGGATAGAAGAACTGTTACATAAGACACCCTATGTGATCATAATAAATAGGGGAACTGTTATATAAGACACCCTATATGACCATATAAATCAGGGAGATCTGTTGATAAGGCACCTTATAAATAAATATAAATCAGGGAGAACTATTGATAGAGCACCCTATAAATATAAATAAGGGAGAACTGTTGATAAGGCACCCTCTAAATAAATATAAATTAGGGAGAACTTTTGATAGGGCACCCTGTAAATAAATATAAATTAGGGGAACTGTTGATAGGGCACCCTATAAATATAAATTAGGGAGAACTGCTGATAGGGAACCTTGTAAATAAATATAAATTAGGGAGAATTGCTACAAGGCACCCTACATGATAATATTGAGTAGGGAGAACTGTTGAACACAACACCCTACATGATTATTTTCTCCACTATCACAATTCATGTTTCTGTTTCTAATATTTCTATTTGAGTCTCTCTTTATGTTATAGTTGCTTATATAATCATTCCCTAGTGTAAATTGTAGTATTTTCTGACTCTATTTTGCAGGTTTGACTACTGTAGTCACATAAATCTGTCCATTTTTATTAAATGAATATATGCTATTTATTTGATTAAAAATCAACTAGCCATCAATTAATTAAATTAATATTTAATTAATTCATCTCCAGACATTCTCCTATTAATTAAATAAATTATTCAATTTATTTTAATTAATTCATTAAAATCCAATTACAATCAATTAAAATAAATAAAATCAATTTATTTAATTATATCCCCCTATTCCTCTTTTAAATAAATTAAATAAAACATTTATTTAAATCATTATCCCCACCCCACTTGCATTTTCCTACAAATGCAACTTGCACACATTTATTGAAATAAATTAATTTTTTTTTTTATAAAATCCTATTTTCCCTCACCCACCAAATCCACTTGCAAAAATCTAATCCCCTTCTAGATTCTTCTAACCCCTTCCTAAATTAGCCTAAACCATCTTCTAAACTTTGTCACATTCCTAAGCAAATGAGAGGTCACTTCTCAAAGCCTAAAAGTCTTTGATAACCATTAAAGGCTTTCAACCTTCAACCACTAAATTCCTCAAAGTCTTTGATAACCATTGAAGGCTTCCAACTTTCAACCACCAAATCCCCAAAGTCTCCAATAACCATTAATGGTTAATTCAAACTCTCCCACATGGTTAAAACATTTGTTTTGACTCAACCTCTACCCAACCCAAGGGTCTCATCAAGCCTTTAATGCTTTGACCATGATTATCTCTTAATCATTTGCACAAAGGTTTATCCTTGGATTAACTCTTAATCCAGTGGATAATCTTAATTTAGGCTTGACCCTTACCTTCTAGATAACCATGAAGTCTTCTCAGGCATTCAATGCCTCCAACCCCTTTCTTTCAACCCAACCCTATGTTGACACTTGTCACCATTTCATTGGTACAAATTGTGCACATGGATCCCCAACTTTCAAGCTTGACCCTTGATTAAACCTTTCAATCTCAACCATCCATTGCTCCATTTTTCCTATAAATAGAGCCCATTCCTTCATAATCCAGATCCTGAAAACTTGTATGCATTTAGGCTATAGACATTTTTAGAGAGCATTTAGCATAAGCAATCTAACATCTTATCATTTTGGTTAAAATATATCATTTTAGCATCAATAGATTAGTATTAGCTTTTCATTTCACATTTAGAGCTATACTACAATCTCAATCCTCCATAAGCATCCATAGTGCAAAAAGCTACTGAGAGCTACACTATTTTGGAACTTGGAGAGGAGAGGAACAAGGGAGAAGAAGCTAAAGCCATGCTAAGAGGCAGTTGGAGATGCCTCATAATCTTTTCTTTATTTATTAGATATATTAGCATGCTTTTTAGTGTCTCTTTTGGTATGCCTTCATAGATTAGTTTTTGATTGACTAGCACTAATGTTTTGTGTGTTTTGTGTTCTTTTATCATAGACTAACCTTGTGCTTTAAAAAGTGTTTTAAGTGTGTTCATTTTACAGACCTAGTGCAAATTGAGCTGACTTCAGGCTTTGGAAATACACCTTAAAATAAATCTAAAAGAAGGGTCATATACAAGTCCAAGGATTGGGTTGATCTAAGACCCATACTCATTTGTGCCTTTGAGGCAACATTCTTGTGTTTGTGTGCTTGCTTTGTTTTCTTGTCAAAGAAGAAATCAGAAAATCACTTTCAAAAACAATGTATTCATCCAACATTTCTCAAAAACAACCAAAAATACCAAAAAGAAAGTGCAAACAACAAAGAGACAAATTTTATGACCATTCTTCACATCTTGCGAAAGAAGAAGTGTCATCAGAATATCAACTTGAAAAGGAGACCATTAAGCTCAAAGGCTTTGATCAAAAGGAGGAAATTCTTCTATCTCAATAGACAAATTTTTGTCTCACATAGAGTCTTTCTACATCGCATGCGTCTATACCTTCAAGGTAAAACAAACGAGTTTGATTCAGAATCATTGAACCACAGAGCTTTTATGCAATATAGAGCTCTGAGTTATCACAAAAATCAAGGAGGAAAGATTAATCCCAACTTCTTCCCAAACATCTGTATCACCTACAACACAGCTCGAGAAGTGCCACCAACGCCTGAAAGGGAAGAAGTAGAGTTTGTTCCATTTGTAACACAAAGTTTTTATTGAAAGTTGAAAACAAAACATCCATCATCTTACTCATTCATCATCACTTCATCATCAATCCGTCCCAACTCTCAAAACATTAAGAGGTTCTTGTCCCAAGATTCCTTTTTAGATATTGCTTGAAATCAAACACAACACATCACTTTTTAGATTGTTTCTACATCTAGGATAAGCTCATCCTAAGAGACACATCTACGCAGGTTAAAACTAGTTCATGAGTGAATCCTCTCATTACTAGGTAGTCAAAATCTGTAACACATCTCAGATTTCTCTACACCTTATCACATCCAAACTCCTCAAAACAAACAAGCAATTCAAAGAAGGAATTTTGGTTACATCTACCTTAAAGTGCTAGAGATCCCCATACAACACAAAAAACACCAAACATCCATCTTTCATTTCATCAACAACTCATTATCATCTTCAATCAACTTCAACAAAAACACTTGCAAGCAAAATGGCTCAAACCCGATCATGGTCAAGGCAACGAGAAATAGAAATTGAGGAAGAAGAAGACGAAAATCTCAATGAATTTCAAGAAGCACTTGGAGGAAATATAAATGACGAAAACCCAAGTACTCCCACTCCTTCAACAATCGAAAGGGTTCAGCATAACCCTCACTTTAACAGATTGTTTGATGAAATACTCAGGAGTAATGCAGATGCTCACTTCTTAAAACTCGCTCAAGAAGGAGCCAAACTCCCCTCTGACTTTGATCTTGCCCAATTAAGACAAGCATCAGAAAGACAAAGTCACCACGAGGAGGAAAGAGGTAGAAATCACATCAGATATAACATTCCTCGAGGTAACCCACCACCTCCTCCTCCAAATGAAATGGAGATGTTGCGGCAACAAGTCAAGAATCTCGCCCAACAACTTCATAGTGGTGTTAAGACCAATCAATTCTCACTTAACGACATCTGTCCCTATCCATTTGATAGGAATCTTTATATGCCACCCTTTCCACGAGGGTTCGAAACACCAAAATTCAAAAAATATAGAGGAAAGGGAGATCCTCGTGATCATGTCAGAGAATTTCATTCCGCTTGTCTTGAAGTGGCATATGAAGACACATACCTAATGCGCCTTTTTCCCCAAAGCTTGGGAGGAACAACCACATCATGGTTTTCCCGACTACCAGGAGGCATTAGAACATTTGAGGAACTCATCCAGAAGTTCCTATCTCATTACTCTTATAACATTGAACGCGACATCACCATGGCTGATCTGTGCAATACCAAACAAAAACCAGGTGAACTATTCTCAGTATTCCTGCAACGACGGCGCCAAATGTCTAGCAGACGTTCTCTTCAGTTACCTGAACGAGAACTAGTGGAAATTTTCATTTCCAACTTAAACAAAGAAATGGAATTTCACCTGGATGTCAAAGACATAGACTCTTTTAACGATATGATCACCAAGGGTTTAAAATGTGAAAGGGCACTCATCAAGAAAGGACTCATCAAAATCTTTAATGAACCAAAAGATGGTCCTCGCCCGCGCTTCAATAGTGATAAACCAAACTTCTGGAACAAGAATAAGAATATCGTCAATGATGGGGTTGTGGATGCTCGAACTATCCAAAATGCACAACCTGTGGTTCGGTTTGCACGACAAAATCCTCCACCTCAGAATAACACAAATGTTCCTCCTAATCAAGGTCGCATCACATCTCACGATGAACCTAGACCTCGTCCACAAAAACAAAAATGCACATACACTCCCTTAGGGGAACCCATTGAAACAGTGTTGCGACAACTCATTTCTCAGAATTTGGTCACTCTACCTAAACTATCCAACTACGAGCCTCAGGTCAAACCAGCATGGTGGAGAGATACTGAATACTGTGAATTCCATCAAGGAAGAGGACACAAGACAAGTAATTGTCACCGATTGAAAGATCTTATTCAGGATCTTATTGACCGAGGAGAAATTGAGATTGAAGGACATGACCCAAAAACGACCAATAATGATCATCTGATGTTCAAGAATCCACTTCCATCACAAGATCAAAGGGGTCCTTCCACTTCCCGGCGAGACACTGATACCACTGATTATACACAGGCTACGTATAGCTATACTGTAAATCACCTGTATGATGCCAGTGAACAAATTGCAACTATAACCTTAAAAAATCCCACCTCAAATTGCAATGTTGTTACACGTCGTGGCAAAGTCACCATAGAGGCAGCTCCACAAGGCACCACCTCCATCCCAAAGCAGTACAATCTTGTGGAACAATTAGACAAAACCCCTGCGCTTATATCCATTTTAGAGCTATTGCGCCTATCGCCATCTCATAAAACTATCTTGGATCAAGCACTCCAAGAGGCATCAGTCCCTGCAAACCTGAATACGGACCAATTTCAAGCCATGGTTGGAAATCTAAAGTCATCACCTTGTCTCACTTTTTCCGAAAGTGACAACTCTTCCTTCCAGCAACCTCATAATGCTTCGCTACATATTGAAGGCTTTATCAACCAGCATCGGATCAAGCGAGTCTTGATCGATAATGGAGCAGGCCTGAATATTTGCACACTACAGTTGGTCACAACATTGGGATATGCAATAGAATTAGTGGATCCTCGCAAGAAGATCACAATCAAAGCCTATGATGATGTAGAGCGTTCATCCAAAGGAGCTATGGTACTACCAATCCGAGTAGGCCCTGTGGTAAAGCACATCATCTGTCAAGTTCTGGACCTTCCTCTGCCATATAATCTATTATTAGGGAGACCTTGGATACATGCCATGCGAGCTGTTCCATCTACCTACCATCAATGTATCAAGTTCCCACATAACGGTACAGAGATCACAATCCTGGGCGATGCAAATCCCTTTGCGTATTGCCATAATATCAACCATCAACCAGAAATTACTGTTCCTAATAATAGGGAAGCCATTTCCTCCACATCATATGTAAGTCCCGCCTCTCTTGCCAGTTCGAACACCCCTATACCCAAGCAAGAAAAGCTTAAGATGAAAGTAGCAGAGGAAGGTCCTGGAGAATACAACTTGGGTCAGCTCTTTTGTGTGGGACAAATGCCCACTTCTCCTAGAACACATGGTAAACCACAACAGTTACTTCAGCAACCACTGATCACGCCAGCATGTGCCTTGACGCCTTTCGTCCTTGGAAAGAGTCAAGAGGAAGAGACACAAGATGAGGACCTATCGGAATGGATCTATAAAGATCCCATCACCACTGATAAACTGCAAGTTACACTTCCTACAAAACAGTATGGCAAAGGCCTCCTCATTATGCAAAGAATGGGATATGATGGTCAGAGTGCTTTGGGATACTGCAAACAAGGATGACATGAACCTCTACTACCAGAATTCAAGCCCAAAGGTAATACAGGCCTAGGCTTTGAAAAAGAGATCCTTCTTAAACTCAGATTCAAAGGAAAACCCAGCAAACCATTTTGCCCACCTACTGCAAAGAGGACACCTTTCATAATCAAAGCACCATCAAGCACTATCCCCACTGCCCCATCGAGGCTCACAACCCCACCACAACCGTCACCAATGTCATTCATTCCATCAAACGAACCAGTAATCCCATCAGCAAAACCATTCGCAGCAATAACTATATCCGAACCCGCAATAGCATCTATGGCACCAGCAGTACCAACAGAAGCAACTAAGTCAACACTGCCGATACTTCCAGTAACAAATCCTTTAATCCCCATCAAAATTCATGCAGCACCAATCACTACAAAGGTACATAAACCAATCACGCCTGCAGTATTCAACTCCAGCGACATCCCAGTATGGTATAGCAATTGGATGCTGGAAAGTGATTCAGAGACCGACTCACATGAGTGGGAATTTGATTCTGTACAGCTTAACACTTCAGATGAGGAAGACACATCACCACCTCCACCACGCAAAGACATCCCTGTTTACGGAGAAGCACAGATAAAGACCACTTGGGTACTTGAGCTGGAAATATCTTCCATAGACCCTACGTCTCATCCTACGCCTGATTCTGACAGGGAAAGTACCATCAACGACCTTCGCCACACTGTCTTAACCCTCACTGATACATCTAACAAACTTAACCTAATCGATGATGTAATGCCCATTATCCACCCTGAACTCATCGAATGGACCCAATCAAATCCCCCATGTCTTGACCTCTTCCAAAACGATGAGGCTATCATTGACTTTTTGGAAATAAGGGATAACCTACCAAGCGGGGATCACAAAGCTGGATTCGCCATTGAACTTAATAGCGCAGCATACTTCTGGGCAGATGCCAAACCTTTCAGCTACAAAAATATAACAATGAAACATAGATCTTCCACTGAAAACCACACTGTGGCACTATTTGATCCCACAAAAGTAAAAAGAAAGAGCTTATCCAACGGTGAAAACCTCTTTGAGGCGCCTGAGGATGAAGGGTTTGACATTCTCCCTGCTATTACACAATAGGAACGATCAACGATTCTTATCGAGGAAACCAAAGAATACAATGTGGGGACTCTTGAAAATCCTCATCTCATACATCTGGCATCTCTTCTCACTCCAGAGGAACACCTTAAATTTATAGAGTTCTTCCAGCAGCGTCAGATCAACTTTGCATGGTCATATGCAGACATGCCTGGGCTTGATCCTGATTTAGTTATGCATCATCTCACAGTAGCAGAAGGAGCCAAACCTGTCAAGCAGAAGTTTCGTAAGATGCATCCTCAGATAGCAGTGCTAGTCAAAATAGAACTCAAGAAACTCTTGGATGTTGGTTTCATTAGACCAATTGATTATGTAGAATGGATCTCCAAAATTGTGCCAGTTGGCGAACCAAAAGGGGGCATCCGCATTTGTACTGACTTCAGAGATCTGAATAAGGCATGTCCTAAGGATGACTTCCCCCTACCAAATATCGACATCATAGTGGATTTGACAATAGGACATGCCATGCTTTCACTCATGGATGGCTTTTCAGGATACAATCAAATAAATATCGCACCAGAGGACCAACATAAGACAGCCTTCACATGTCCATGGGGCACATACTGCTGGAATGTAATGCCTTTTGGTCTAAAGAATGCAGGAGCGACCTATCAAAGAGCAATGACCACCATCTTCCATGACATGATGCATACAATGATGGAAGATTATGTGGATGACTTACTAGCAAAATCACTCACTAGAGATGGGCATCTCCACATCTTAGATCAAATCTTTGATAGACTGGAACAATACCATGTTCGACTCAACCCAAAGAAATGTGTCTTCAGAGTGACTTCCGGGAAGCTTCTAGGATACATTGTCTCAAGCAAAGACATTGAGGTTGACCTAGCAAAGGTAAAAGCTATCATGGACATGCCACCTCCAAAGAATATTAGTCAGCTAAGAACACTACAAGGACGGCTTCAATCCATCCGTAGATTCATTGCACAATTAGCTGATAAGTGTCACCCATTCACACACCTGCTACACAAGAACATCCGCTTTCAGTGGGATGACAAATGCCAACAAGCATTTCAGGTGCTTAAAGACTATCTCATGAATCCACCATTGCTGATCCCACTAGATCCAAGTAGACCGTTGTTACTTTATATCTCGGCGACAAGTACAACATTAGGTGTATTACTGGCACAACATAATGCGAAAGGCAAAGAGTGTGCTGTATACTACATCTCTCGCACACTGGTTGGCTATGAACTCAATTACACACCTATTGAGCGAGCTTGCCTAGTAGTAATCTTAGCAGCCACTAAATTGCGGCACTATCTGTTGACGCACAAGGTACAACTCATCGCAAAGATTGATCCACTCAAGTACTTACTCAGCAAAGCAGCATTGATAGGCCGCTTGGCCAAATGGGTGATGATTCTAAGTGAATTTGACATTGAGTATGTGGACCGTAAGGCTATCAAAGGTCAAGTTATTGTAGATCAGTTGGCCGATGCACCACTCATAGGCGATCATCCCCTCATTTCCAATTTTCCAGATGAAGAGCTATTCATGATCACGACAGCACAACCATGGAAACTATATTTTGATGGCTCGTACACTAGGCACGGTTCGAGGGCAGGCATTCTGTTTATCACACCTCAAGGTGACAGCATCTTGAAGTCTTATAGGCTCATATTTCCATGCACAAACAACATAGCAGAGTATGAGGCCTTGATCACAGGACTCAGGCTAGCCGTACAATGGAAATTACAAGAACTGCAAGTATATGGTGACTCACAACTGGTCATTCGACAAGCAACAGATGAATATCAGACCAAAGATGATAAACTCATGCCATACAAGCAAATGGTGGACAATCTAAAGACATCATTTACTACTATCACTTTTGAGCAGATACCAAGAGATCAGAATTGAGCTGCTGACGCTATGGCTACCATCGCATCTCTCCTAGATCTTCCACAAAATTCAACATGCTACGAGTTCTTGGTAGAACAGCTTTGGATCCCTGCTTATGATACCCCTGAATCCGAGATGATATGTCACCTTGTTGGTTCTGAATCCCCATGGTACGGTGAGTTCTACACCTATCTCCATGATCATACCCTTCCTCCCAACCAATCAAATAACCAACGTAAAACCTTCATTCGTCAAACTGCTCGATATACCATTATTGCCGAAACCCTATACCGACGCGGTCTTGATGGTACTCTCCTTCGATGTCTGGAACAAGATGAGATAACAAAGGCTTTGGAAGAGGTACATGAAGGAATTTGCGGGACTCACTCAAGTGGTCCGTCACTAGCCAAGAAACTCATGCAAGCTGGATATTATTGGCCATCTATGGAAAAGGATTCCTACTACTTTGTCAGAAAATGCAAGAAATGTCAAGTTCATGGCGACCTAATACATGCACCAGCCCAGGAACTGCAACCAATCATGACACCATGGCCTTTCTATCAATGGGGCCTTGACCTTGTGGGTAAGATTCATCCATCTTCATCCAACGGCCATAAATTTATTATTACCGCCACCGAATATTTCACCAAGTGGATCGAAGCTGTTCCACTTACCCAAGTCACCGGCAAGCAGATCGCCTCATTCATCCTCAATTACATCATCTGCCGGTATGGTGTGCCCATGTCCATTGTCACAGATAACGGTCTTCCTTTCAAAAATCAGGATGTCCGTGAGCTTTGTGAGAAATTTCATATCCAACACTGCTTTTCCACTCCCTATTACCCACAAGGCAATGGTCAGGCTGAAGCATCCAATAAAAACATATTGAGGATCCTAAAGAAGACAGTCAATGATGCTGGCCGTGATTGGCATGTTCAATTGAATCCAGTGCTATGGGCACATCGAACTAGCATTCGGACCCCTACAGGTGCAACTCCTTATTCATTGGTCTATGGTGCTGAAGCTATCTTACCTATTGAGGTCGAGATACCATCCTTACGAGTTTCATTGCACAATCTCATCGATGATGAAGCATATAGAGTATCCCATCTTCAGGACTTAGAGTTACTTGATGAGAAGCGACAAGTTGCATACAATCACCTCAAAGCCTATCAGCAGCGCATGAGCAGAAGCTACAATCACCAAGTTAGATCTCATACATTTGAGGTAGGTGATCTTGTTCTATGAGAGAATCCTCACAACCAACCAAACAGAGAACATCAAGGCAAGTTTGAATCAAACTGGCTGGGCCCATATGTTGTCACTGCTGTATTCGGGTCCGGGGCATATCAGTTGGCTACATCAAAAGGAGAACTGCTTGCAGATCCAATCAATAGCATGCACCTCAAACGATTTTATACCTCAGGTATACAGAGCATCAGGCTCCCCTACATATCATAAAATATCAAAAACATTTAGAAAAATGTCCTAAAGAAACTACAAAAACATTCAAAAAAGTAAAGAAAAATCATCCATCCAAACGGTGAACAACCAGTCCGGTGGCACCTTGGGTAAGTGCGATGGTGAAAACCTGGCAAACAGGCGCCACTTGTAAAGGCTATGGCTCCATTGTCTTTTTCAGACTTGTTGCTATCACATTTACTTCATACATACATCCATCCATCCAAAGCCATGGCTTGTTATTCATCTGTCATTAAGAAAGTACTCCATGCGTCTAGCATCCCACTTTTTCATAATCAGGTCTAAAAATTGGGGGCAATACCCTTAACCTATTGATGGAAGTGGATTCTACATTGTCTTATGTGTCATTACGCTCTTCATTCAGGGAATCATCAAAAATATCAAAAACATTCAAAAATGTCCCAGAAAATACCAAAAACATTCAAAAACAATACAAAATACCAAAAACATTCAAAAATGTTTCACAAAATCCAAAAACATCGGAAAAACCATTGAAAAATCCAACAAAAACATGGCAACACCTTGTACATACTCATCCATGCAGATACCAAAATAAACATTGACAAAATACTCACACAAATGACCACTTATCACTCGACCAACACAATCAACATCAACAATCCAAACTGTCTTCAACAAGGATGCATCCTTCCTTATCACAACAAAGACAAAGTGACATTTTCTTTGACAAGAAAATTCTGTTAGGCT
Organism: Cryptomeria japonica; assembly: GCF_030272615.1. Classification (NCBI taxonomy): domain Eukaryota; kingdom Viridiplantae; phylum Streptophyta; class Pinopsida; order Cupressales; family Cupressaceae; genus Cryptomeria; species Cryptomeria japonica. Next base: position 83,369,317 of record NC_081408.1, on the reverse strand, counting down.
ATCAAATACTTGGTGGATTTGTGAGTACAATCGTTTGTGTATCTGTATCAACATCTTTCAACATTGTTTTGTATCATTTGCACATTGTTTCCAATGAAGTACTGGGGCATGTACTAATGGTGTCTACGTGGGAAGTTCACTAAGTTACGTGATCTTATGCCAAAATGCAGTCATAGATCACTACGGCTTGCTGACTACAGCGTATATCTCGACCATATGGACATGAACCATTACCAAGGATCCTTATTCTTTATTCTTTATGTATATACTGTTTGTTTGCAAGTACAATGCTCATTCTTTGCTTCCTCCTCATCCAATTTGGATAAAGGTTTTATTTTCTTAGTACGGTATGCACTTGTCTCAGGATTTGATCAGCCTAAGATCAAGGAGGACGATCCAAGTCATGCACGAAAGGAGATAATCCTTGTCTGTTCCGCAAGCAATACTCTGGTCGACTTGACCCTTATATCAAGTCCTTTGTATTAACTTGCTATATTAAAATCCATGAAAGAAATACTCAGGTCATCTTGAATCATTGTGCCAAGATGCTTGTATTCTCTTCCAACATGTTAAAGCTCAATGATGAAAATAGAGCACTATGGATCGTCATCTCACCTCATCTATTTATATCTTGCATTCCGTTGCATATCACCCATCCATTCATTCATTCATATGTAGGATTTACATGCAAAAATGACTAATAAAGCTAGTCTTGGATACAATCATGATCGAGTACTCTGATACATCATCAATACATCACGCAAAGTCTTACCAACCTTACATACCTCATGATCATATCATCCTCACATTTAGTTGCATCTTGCATTAAATATTTAGTTGCCTCTTGCATTAAACGTTTAGTTATATCTTGCATTAAACATTCATGTCATTTTTAACTTTGCATATCGTTCATTTTGGACATTAAGTTTTCATTAATCATTTTGCATCATTGCATTAATTATAAATCGGTTGATTTATTCATAGGATTAAATTGTCTTTCGATTATATTTAGTCCTTTACTAAAGCATTCATATAGTGTCAATTATTCATCATCATTTCATTATCCTTTATCATTTATTATTGCATCCTTTCATTAGTGAAAAAGTGCATTCATTTAGTATCTTATTAGGCACATTTTAGGAGTCATTTCACATTACGTTTCATTATCCATTTTTAAATTGCATTTAGGTGCAGTTATTAAAAATATTAGTTATAGTATCATCGCACTCTCATATTTAAGCATTTAAACTCATCAAATTCATTTGTTTCCAAACATTGGTTCATACCATTTCATATATCCATTTTACCTATTGCATTCATTTAGGCATTATCAAATAAACATTTGTACTTCACATTTTGTTTATCCATATTACATTCATCTAAAAACACATCTAGATGCATACTCATACATAAAATCATTCATTCAAACATTGCATTAACATCGTCACATAAAGCATCTCATCATTATATCAAAATAGGAAACACCATAATCCTATTCATCTATTATCATAAGCATACATCATCATCATAGCATTCCATACATAAAGCATTACATCAAAAAAAATAAAAAAATCATACATATATAAACCTGCATTCATATGTTAGTATCCAACATCATAACTCATCATAAAAACATGCATAAAAGAAACATCTCATCAAATGCATACATGTACACATATCCATCTAAGCCATAAATCATAATCATGCATAAACATCCATACATAAACAAATGCATATCATCACAATATGGGATCTCCTCATATATATCTCCTCTCATATATCAGAGTACAATGAAGTCTACAAAATCGGCTACCAAAAGAGCCATCCAAGATACAGTCCATAAATAGACAATGATACAATACATATATGCAAAAATGCTCTCTCAAATGCCGCTCTGGCCAGATGTTGTACCACCACCACCACCTCTACCTACTCCACCACTGGTGCCTGCACCACCTGATCCATCTCTCCGTGGAGGCCTCATCGAACCCCCACTCCCTCCTGCATCCCCTGATCTCTCCTGTCGTAGAGGACCCATCACACCCCCACTGCTCTGCATCCTTTGTGATCGCTCGGATCTGGCCTGCCACATCTGTGAATAGCTAAGAGCTCGCTGGCTAACTGGTACAACCTACTCATATAAGCCTCGCCAGTACTCTATCTCTGCCTGCGCTCACCGCATCTCCCTCATCACCTCCCCTGTAGGACCCTGTGCTCCTACTCCAATCCGAACCCTCTCCTGCAGCTCCGCCAATCTCTCCACCGCAGTATCTCTCTCCCGCAGCACCACCGTCAGCTCTGACTCACGTGCAAAAAGCTGCACATCCCTAGCTGCTACCTCCTCCTCTAACCTCTTTATCCGGGTCTGCAAATGAACTATCATATGATCCCGCAGATCTCCAGTACCTCCCTCTCTCGTCTCCATCGCTGCCTCACCTGTATCACCCCCTCCAGTAGGTCCCTCCCCTACACCACCCTCCCCTACCTTGTATCCATCGGGATCTCTCTCCATCCCCCTCCCACTCAGCTGCAGTCCTCCCTGCATCAAAGGTCCCTGTGATATCTACAGAGGTAGTCCACCTCTCCCTCTCCGCTGCCTCGGCATCCCCAACCCACCTCCTCCTCCTCCACCTCCTCTGCCACCTCCTCCTCCTCCTCCTCCTCCACCTCCATCTCCTCCTCCACCTCCTCCTCCTCCACCTCCATCTCCTCGACCTCCTGCTCTCCATCCTCGTCCCCGTCCCCTCTCATCCTCAAAAGCTGGGATCGGCTCTGCCGGGTCTGATATCCGTCGGATCGGGTGTGCCGCTCGGTACTGTGTATACTCCACTGTCACCCCTACATCAATGACCCTCGGTTGTAGGTCCCATAGCCTCGCTTGCAATGTCCGAAACTCTGCCAGTGCCTCATCATACGGTAGCACTGGACCCCAGGTATACCGCTCCCGAATCACCCGTGCATACTCCCCTGATCCGCTAGGCAGTCCCTGCTGCCGTCCAAACTGTCTCATCACTCGTCCAGGCACCTGTCTCTCCACATGATATGAGGTCCTCCCAATGAGGAATCGGGTCATGAATACATATGGCAGTGCCTCTGCGTCATCATCCCATGGCTCACACTCCAAGTATGGCCGCCATATCACTGCATCCAGGTCATCCAATGCTCGCCGCCACCACTCTGACTTCCCCAAGTGGGGCTGACTCATCATGCCACTGTACATAAACATGTATGGCTGGTCCACGGCTTAGAATCTGAGACTCACTGGTCGAGTAATTGGTAGGTGCTCCCATGCCCAAACATGTAGCAGCGTCATGCCCACTGCCAGAGAACCCCTCCCTCGGTACACTACCTCGTGGAGCTCCTGATACATGTGCGCCAGCACGCACGACCCCCATGCAAATCGGGTCCCCTCGGTCATCATCATCTTTATCACCTGTCCCCATCCCACTGCCAATCCATGTGACCGCCTGTTTGAACACAACAGTCCTCCCACAATCCCTGACAACACTGCTGGAAGGGGCTCATATAGTGCCGCTATATCCTCCCATGTGATCGAGCCATCGTCAATATATACATCATCGTCAAAAATCCTCTGACATGACATGGTCCCCCAGGATCTATCGTATGTAACCAGCTCCCCCCGAATCAGAATCCGAAGGATACGCCACACGTCCTCCAAGGTCACAGTCATCTCTCCCTGGGCTAAATGAAACGTACACGTCTCACTGTGCCACCGCTCTGCCAATGCTGTAATCAGGCCGTGATTCATCCGAATCACGGGCATGTGCATCACCTCGTAGAGGCCAGTAGCTGCAATACAGTCTATCTCTGCCTACGTCAACCGGTCCCGCAACCCCTGTGTCGCAGGATGACGCTCGCGTAATTGCAACACGCGCAGATCCTCCTGCACATAAACATTCATCACATCACTATCAGTTGTTTTGTTTTCAAACTTTCTTAAGTTTAAACCTAGACTATCATCAGATACTTTGATCAAGTATCTTCGGGTCTCAACAGGTAAGCAATCATGGCCGCCTAGACTTCAACGGGCATTTATCCTAACAAATGACCTAAGTCTCATCGGGCTGCTATGGTTCAAAACAACTCCCACTTCACCTCGCCTTCCATCAATCATTGGCATCAGGAGATTTGTTTTGTCCAACACTGGGGCATCTCTTTATCCTAAGACAAAAGCGCTATTTTACCTACAAAAGTGCTAGTTTTACACAATAGCGCTACTACCTTGGCAAAAACGCTCAAACAGCTATACAAAAGCGCTACAATTACAAACGCGCTAAACAAGCTATACAATAGTGCTCTTTAACGTCAATAGCGCTCAATTCACCGTACAATAGCACTACTTGGTCCAAAGTGCTAAAACTTGCATACAGTAGCACTTATTAAACATAAAAGCACTCAAACAACAGCACAATAGCGCCATTGTGGCATAATAGCGCTAGTTTATGGAGCAAAAGCGCCAAAACTAGAGTTCCAGTGTTCTTGCTCTGACTTGACTTGGACTCAGCTAAAAACCTATCAAAAATGCCTAAAAAGTAAGTTTTCGAATTTGCGTACCGCTGGTCCGTAGTCGTCTGGCCGTTGGAACTGTCGGATTCACTCGAATCTATGCTCAGTGATCAGAATCGGCATAGTAGCTCCTCCTTGCTCCTCCAAATGTCACTATCAGAGCTCTTGTTTTCAACTGGTCACGGTCACAAATGATCCTATTTTCCCCCTTTTCACCCCATTTATACCCCTCGCCGTCACCGTAACTTCGCCCCGCTCATCGCCATGGTCCCCGTGAACTTCCCGAGCCCCCCATTTCTCCATGTTCCCCCGATTTCTTCTATTTTTCACCAGTATTCCTAACTTCTTCTCTTCTATCACCCTGCCAATTTTCATTCTTTTTCGAGAGATCGCCCGATTTTTCGCATTTTTTTGGCCCATCTCTCGAGGGGGCATACCACCCATTAAATTTACATTTTATGGGGCATTTCTTCATACCTATTTTTCTTTCTTTGAAACGACGCGATAAACCGCACCATCTCAAAGAGGGACAAATGTAGTCACATAAATCTGTCCATTTTTATTAAATGAATATATGCTATTTATTTGATTAAAAATCAACTAGCCATCAATTAATTAAATTAATATTTAATTAATTCATCTCCAAACATTCTCCTATTAATTAAATAAATTATTCAATTTATTTTAATTAATTCATTAAAATCCAATTACATTCAATTAAAATAAATAAAATCAATTTATTTAATTATATCCCCCTATTTCTCTTTTAAATAAATTAAATAAAACATTTATTTAAATCATTATCCCCACCCCACTTGCATTTTCCTACAAATGCAACTTGCACACATTTATTGAAATAAATGAATTTTTTTATTTATAAAATCCTATTTTCCCTCACCCACCAAATCCACTTGCAAAAATCTAATCCCCTTCTAGATTCTTCTAACCCCTTCCTAAATTAGCCTAAACCATCTTCTAAACTTTGTCACATTCCTAAGCAAATGAGAGGTCACTTCTCAAAGCCTAAAAGTCTTTGATAACCATTAAAGGCTTTCAACCTTCAACCACTAAATTCCTCAAAGTCTTTGATAACCATTGAAGGCTTCCAACTTTCAACCACCAAATCCCCAAAGTCTCCAATAACGATTAATGGTTAATTCAAACTCTCCCACATGGTTAAAACATTTGTTTTGACTCAACCTCTACCCAACCCAAGGGTCTCATCAAGCCTTTAATGCTTTGACCATGATTATCTCTTAATCATTTGCACAAAGGTTTATCCTTGGATTAACTCTTAATCCAGTGGATAATCTTAATTTAGGCTTGACCCTTACCTTCTAGATAACCATGAAGTCTTCTCAGACATTCAATGCCTCCAACCCCTTTCTTTCGACCCAACCCTATGTTGACACTTGTCACCATTTCATTGGTACAAATTGTGCACATGGATCCCCAACTTTCAAGCTTGACCCTTGATTAAACCTTTCAATCTTAACCATCCATTGCTCCATTTTTCCTATAAATAGAGCCCATTCCTTCATAATCCAGATCCTGAAAACTTGTATGCATTTAGGCTATAGACATTTTTAGAGAGCATTTAGCATAAGCAATCTAACATCTTATCATTTTGGTTAAAATATATCATTTTAGCATCAATAGATTAGTATTAGCATTTCATTTCACATTTAGAGCTATACTACAATTTCAATCCTCCATAAGCATCCATAGTACAAAAAGCTACTGAGAGCTACACTATTTTGGAACTTGGAGAGGAGAGGAACAAGGGAGAAGAAGCTAAAGCCATGCTAAGAGGCAGTTGGAGATGCCTCATAATCTTTTCTTTATTTATTAGATATATTAGCATGCTTTTTAGTGTCTCTTTTGGTATGCCTTCATAGATTAGTTTTTGATTGACTAACACTAATGTTTTGTGTGTTTTGTGTTCTTTTATCATAGACTAACCTTGTGCCATTTAGGAGGGCGTCAACTACAATAGAAGTTGAGGTAGTTTCTCTTAGTTCCTACACTGAAGTCTGAAACATCATAAAGAGGATATTTTAAGGCCATTTTATTAAGGGACTTGTTTGATGTGTATTCATTGCCTTATGATTGAAATATGTACTTCATTCCTTATGGGCATTTATGATTCATGACTTGCACCCATTTAATGCATTTGTTTCATATGCTTTAAAAATATTTGCATGCCTTGAATGAATGCTCATATATTTGTATGTATTCTTCATGTACTATATGGTTTATGCATATTCATATGGATGTTTCACACCTTATGTGTAGCATATCTATGATTATGTCGTAAGAGCTTTCATCTATATGGCTTAGGCCATATGTATATTCATTCCTTGCAATGTATGTCTCATGTTCTACATGTGTATGAGTGCCTACATATATGCCTAATGATTTGCTCATTTTTATGTGCCTTACATGGATACTTAATGTGTTTCCATGTGAATGCTTCTTGCCTTAAGTATATTTATGCATATTCTCTATGCCTTATGTGTATACTTTATGTTTTATGTGTGTACTCATTGCCTTAAGTGTATATTTCATGCTTTAAGTGTATTCATGTGCCTTATGTGTATTTCTCTCAAGTGTATACTCATGGCTTGCAGATATTTATGTGTTTACTATATGCCTGATGTATCTTCAACCTAATTGCTCCACCATATACATGTATGTCTTAATGATAATGAGATTGCTTAATGTTGTCATGTTTTCGACATGATTACATCTTGCACCTTCCTAATGTATGCTTCATGTACTCTTTGCTTATATACTACATGTATTTGCATGATTGTCTCATGTCTGATATATTTTTCAGCAAGTATGCCTTGTGTCTTTATGTGTATCCACTCCATGACTGCCTTCCTTATATATATTTTGCACCTTATATATATTGGTATACTGTTTCAGGATTTACATATCTTAAAGTGCATATTTCATGGCTTAGTGTTTATTACTTTGTGTTTTAAGTTAAAGCTCCATGCCTTATGTATATTACTTCATGTTTACATGTGTGTTATTTCATACTTCGTGCATATACTTTAGAACTTTTTGATATGTATTTGAGCGAATTGCTTCATGCTTTGAGTATTTGAAGTGTACTACTTGCTTCACACTTACTTCGTGTTTAACATAAAATTACTTGCCTACATATCTTATGAATGATTCATGCCTTGTGTATTCTTCTGTATGATTCATACATGTATTGTGCATATACTTCATACATGTTTCATGTCTTTATATATATACATATGTATACCTTGTGCTTTTATTGAGAGATGACCCAGTTTGAGAAAATTGTCAATTGCTTAAGGACAAGAAATTTCGAGAAGGGCAGACTGTCATGTCCCCTCCCGCATCGTTATATATAAAACTTAAATGAAATAATAATTATTAATTAATATAATATTTATTAATGAAGGATTAATTGAAATTATTAAATACTTGTTTATTTATTAAATATTATTATTGTATTCATTAATAATAATATTTTGAGATATTCAAATAGAGTAAACCAATTACATATTAATAAAAATATTATTATTAAATAATTATTAATAGGTGCATTACATATCATTCATAGAATTATTCACAAATTACTATGACATATATCAATTAAATTTGTTATCAATTTACCAATTTAATTATTGGCATTGATACCTACCAATACGTTGGTTTTGGAAAGGACATGAACCAAGGGTACCATCCAAAGAATCATGTCCTCTTAGAAAGGACATGGCTGGTTAGAGATTTAAAATACCTTTGACCTCACCTAGCATAAGTCATGGAAGAGGGAGAACAAAATGAAATAGTGGGGGGGGGAGTGGAAGTGGAAGGCAGTAATATGGTAGAATGTGAATGGGACTTGAAGGATATAGCAGACAAACCAAATCAGAACAGTATCAATTACATGCAATAATACCATTGTTCTTGGTGGTATGCTGAGGATGAACTTAATATATATGCTTAAGAAGAAGCCCGACAGAGGAATCTAGTCATATATAATAATTATAATTATTACAATATTTTTTGAGAACTGCTCTGCAGTAATAAATAAATAAAGAATATATATATATATATATATATATATATATATATATATATATATATATATATATATATATATATATATATATATATATATATATATATATCACTTCCATTAAGAATTATGGATGATAAAGATCACTTACTTGAGAATTGATATATATAAAAATAAATATCACTTGCAACAATTTTTTGAGAACTGAAGTAGTAACAAAGGGTGACACTTGCATTAAGAATTATGGATGTTGAAGGTCACTTACCTAGTATGATAGAATTAATTATCTAATAGGATAGATGAACAATTTACTTATTAATAATTGATAAATTGATTGAACTATGGAATGCCACAGATAGATTTGTCCCCTAATCAATTTAGTTTAAGTTGTCATGTGTGTGAAGTAGGGTACTTGCAGCTACAAGACAAACACTCAATAGATCATTACAAGAATGGTTAGAAAATTGAAATCAAATGAAAGATAAACCATGAAAAAATGACCTATCGCCTCCTAAGAGATGCGAGTGTAGATTTTCTCTCAGATCTAGATAAGCAATCCCAGTGACTTGAGTACACCTAGACAGAGGATTTAAAATGATATGATATTCAAGCTAGATGAGATTGATTATGCTAGATTGATCCAAGGGTCTAATTAAACTAATTATATGCATGATTAAGCTAGAATAGAGATTGATTAAGCTACATGATTCAACAATTATGCTAGAAAATGATCAAATTAAGCTAGATCTAAGATGCAATTGCCTATCATAACAATGCTTAAATGATATACTAAAATGGATATGCCTATAGTAACAATGCCTAAAATGATATGAGATGGGATCCTTTGTGCTCCAAAATGGGGGATATTTATAGGATTTCCAAGGCCAAAAATGAGGTGGTAGGAATCAATGGTCAAGATTGAGTTTGAAGATATCAAGGGTCAAATTGGAGGAGGTTGGAAAAGAGGTTGGAGGGAGGGACACTTGTCATCTCTGTGGTGACAAGTGTCAAGGAGCCTTGCTCATAAGAGGACAAGTGTCCAAGGGAGGAGACATGTGGCCAAAGTGCCATGTGCCTCAAGGAGAGGATATCCAACCCATAGGAGGTTAGGATGTGCAAGATAGGATAGAGTTAGTTAAACCCAAGGTTAGGTGGAATGGGTTAGGCTAGGTGGTTAGAAGTTAGGAGGTATGTGGGTAATTTGAATTTAAAAATTCAAATAATAGAAAAGGGCTAATCAACTTTCAACAACTCATAAACTGGTTTGTTTAATTAATTAGGGGATTAGAAGAAATGAAATAAATGGGGGGAGGATTAATTAATTCAGATTAATTAATCAAAGGGGACTATTGAGATGAACTTATTAAATAAATCCTTAGATTTATTAATAAGTAGGTGAATGGATAAATTTAATCAAATTGCTAATAAATTCAATTAAATTAGGAAGGGGGATTAATTAAATAATTGCTCATTTAATTAATTATGTTCAGACCATTTTTAGGTGTATACATTTTGTCCCTCTTTGAAGCGAGGTGTGATGACACGTTGATTCAAAGAATAATCTCATTTTTGATGATGGTGATGTGATATTGGTTTGATAGGGTGCCCCAGACATTGATTGATAAATTGTGGTACGATGATGCCCCCTCGAGAGATCAATTGAGAAAATTGACCTTTGGAGTGGTTGGATCATTGTGAAATTGATTTCCCGATTAGAAATGATTTGATATTTGCAACATTGATTGATGAAAGTGCGAGTTCTTTGAGCACGATGATGTGATTCTCGATGTGATGATTGATAGAGCTTGATTGAATTCGATAACATTGATTAGATTGATAAGATGGAGATCTAGTCTGGTTTTAGGAATGACACCTCTTGTATAAGACAAAGATGATCAAAGCGTCTGGTTTTAGGAATGATATATCCTGTATAAGTCTTGATCAGAATATCTGGTTCCAAGAAAGATATATCATGTATAGAACATGATAGAATAGATCAGATGAGATCGATTGATATAATTGATAAGATTGATTGGATAAAGAAATGATAGTTTGTTGATATCATTTTTCAGGAAGATTCAAATATGATGATGTGGGTCTATTTGAGGGGGTAGCATAAGATTTGCGTTGGGTCGACAATATTTAGAGAGAGATGAGTCATTGTTCTGATTGTGTATATACCTATCATGATACATTGATGATTCTTGCGATAGATTTGGCCTTGGATAAGATGAGCTTTGGTGATCCTATGCAAGCATGAAATGCAAGCTAAATGCAAATGCAAAGCTACGATCAGACTAGTCATTAGGTTATTGCGTTTTGTCATCATTGAGATTTTTAAAATGTGGGAAGTGAGTGCAAACATCAATGGCATAATTAAACCATGATGACCTGAGCATTTATTTCTTGGATTTTGATTTTGCAAGTTAGTGCAAGCATCGAGGTATTATTAAACCAAGGTGACCTGAGTGTTGCTTGCGTAAAACAAGCAATATTAATCATTTTTATAAGCAAATCAGAAATGTCTTCGATGATACTCCGATGATCATGTCCTGAGACAAATTTGCACATATGAATGATTAATTCACAGATAACAGACAAGAATAATATCATGTTCCGTACTTGTTCGTCTAGTCAAAGACATCCTGGAGTCACTTAGAAATCATGATAGTGAAAATCAAGATATAAAAGTTGAACCAAAGTGTTAAAAGCATTATCCAAAAGATATCATTCATTGAAAAGTGTGTGATGTGCTTAGACTGACATGTGATAGTTTTAATGGTTGACAATTTGATCTCATGTTCAACGTTGAATGTGTCTCAGTTTCACTTGACAAGAGCTGCCTAACTATTGTTCTACCTGTTTGATTAAGCTCAAAATGATAAATTTTTTTGCCCCCAGCTAGGTGCAGGATTTCACCCAAAGCCTAGAAACAAACTCATTATGATATACCCAACGATCCAAACCATGATGAGAAACCAGCTGCGATGCATGTGTATGTACAAAGGCTTATTATGGATATGAACATCGCTGATGGAAATGAATGCAAGTGGAAGGATGTATGAACCAATAGATGGAAGAGCTAGTTGATAGATAATGCCTATTTGCCAGATTTTCACCATATGTTTTTATTGCACTTTTTCTCATATTTGATTTTTTTTTTTTTTTTTTGCTTTTTCACTGTTTTTGCTATTTTTGTATTTTCTGCTTTTTCACTTTTTTTTTTGATTTTTATAGCTTTTCCATTGTTTTTGGATTTTCTGTTTTTCACTATTTTTTGGATTTTCCTGCTTTTTCCACTTTTTTTTTGATTTTTTGCTATTTCCACCTTTTGGATTGTCTGCTTTTTCAAACATAAAACTTCTTCATATTCATGCTATTGATGGTTTCCTCGAGTTGATCCCCGTCTTGTGTTGATAGCTGATATGCTCCTGACCCAAATACTATTGTGACCACAAATGGACCTAACCAGTTTGGTTCAAACTTCCCTTTCTTTTCTCGATCTGATTGGTTTCGTGGATTTTCCTTTAGTACTAGTTCTCCAACTTAAAAAGCTTGTGGTTTGACCTTGTGATTATAACTTCGACACATTCTTTACTGATATACCTTTAAATGATCAAAGGGAGTTTGTCTTCGTTCATGGATCAATTCTAACTCTTGCAATCTAGATACTCATTGTTCTTCATCTGGGATAAGGGCTTTTAATGATACTCATAGAGAAGGTATCTCTACTTCGATTGACAATATTGCTTCTGATCCATAGACAAGAGAGAAATGTGTGGCACTTGTTGGTGTGTGGATACTAGTACAGTAGGCCCATAGAGAAGGGTTCAATTGAATATGCCAATCTCTGCCAGCATCATTCACTATCTTTTTGAGGATTTTCAAAATAATTTTGTTTGATGCTTCTGCTTGCCTATTCCCTTGTGGATAGTAGGGCGTGGAAAATCTATGTTGGATCTTGAATTTCTCACATAGCTCTTGTACATCCTGATTCTTGAATGATCACCCATTATTAGTGATAATGGTCATGGGTTGTCCATAACGACAGATGATGTAGTTCAAGATAAAATGCAACAATTTGTTTTCCTGTGATATTGTTGAGAGGTATTGTCTCAATTCATTTGGTGAAATATTCTATAGCTACAAGGATGAATTTGTGACCATTGGATGAAGAAGGATTTAACTTTCCTACTAGATCAAGACCCCATTGGTAGAAAAGCCAAGATGTTGCCAAAGCATGAAGTTGTTGTGCTGGTTCATGAATTAAATTTCCATGGATCTGACATTGTTTGCATGTTTTAGCTATCTGAAAAGAATCTCGTTCCATAGTTGGCCAATAATAGCCCAAGCATATGAGTTTTTTTGAAAGGGTAAGACCACTTGAATGAGTGCCACAAATGCCATTATGGACTTCATTTAAGGCCTTCTCAGATTCTTCTTGCTCAAGACATCTTAAAAGAGTACTGTCCAGACCTCGTTTAAAAAGGGTATCCATGACAAAAGTATAATGGGAGGATTGGCGAATAAAGTTTCTCTTTTGGTTTTTTGACAAATCGGGAGGGAGGGTGTTATCTTTTAGGTATGTGTAAGTTTGGCCATAGCGGGAGGAATCATGCCCAACAAGGTGACATATAGTTTGGGAATTAGGACAATTATGTGCAGGGTAAAACAACTCTTCCACCAGGAATTCATAACGCTCTTGATTTTCCTGTGTCTGAAGTAGAGAAGTAAGTGTTGCCATGGCATCTACTCCTTTGTTGTCATTCCTTGGAATCTGCTGAAAAATTATTTCTACAAAATACTTTTGGAAATCATCTACCATATTTTTATAAGGCATTAATTTGACATCCTTTGTTTGGTAATCATCATTAATTTGATTGATGACGAGATGAGAGTCTCCAAAGACTTGAAGTTGTGTAATGTTCCATTCTATAGCCATTTTGATACCTGTAACCAAAGCTTCATATTCTGCTGTGTTGTTGGTGCATGGAAAGCTTAATTTGTACGCTTTTGGAATTGTATGACCTTGTGGTGTGATGAATAGAATGCCTGCTCCCAATCCATGTTGTGTATATGAACCATCTAAGTATAATTGCCATGTTTTTGTGGTGAGCATTAGGATATTAGCATCAAGAAGTTCAATATGTAAAGGACGATCATCTTGAAGTGGTGCCTCTGCTAGTTGGTCTGCAATGACTTGCCCCTCGATAGGTTTTATGTCCACATACTCAATATAAAATTTGCTCAGGATCATGATCCATTTTGCTAATCTTCTTGCTAATGTCACCTTACTGAGCAAATACTTTAATGGATCGATTTTAGCAATCAACTTGATGGAGTGAGATAGTAGACAGTGTCTCAATTTTTGAGAAGCAAACACCACCACCAAGCATGCTTTTTATGTTGGTGAATAGTTGAGCTCGTATCCCACTAGTGTTTTGCTGATGTAGTAGAGGACTCGTTCTTTTCCTTCATTATCTTGTTGTGTGAGCATAACTCCTAATGATACTTTGGTGGTTGATACATATAGTAACAACAACTTTCCTAGAATTGGTGACATTAGGAAGAGTAGTTGCATGAGATAGGCCTTGATCTTGTTGAATGCTTCTTCAGATGGGTGGTCCCACTTAAAATTAACATTTTTGTGCAATAGATGAGTAAATGGTTGACATTTATCTACTAGTTGAGCAGCAAATCTTCTGATTGACTACAATCTTCCTTGGAGTGATCTGAGTTGACTGATATTCCTGGGAGATGCCATTTCCATGATTTCTTTGACCTTAGTTGGATCTACTTCGATACTTCTAGCTGAAACAATGTATCCCAATAGCTTTCCTGAAGTGACACCAAAGGTACATTTCTTGGGATTTAGTCGTAGCTTGTACTGTTCTAACCGGTCAAAGATCTTTTCCAGTATCCCTATATGTTCTTCTTTGTTGTAGGATTTGGTCAATATTTCATCCACATAATCTTCCATGAATGTATGCATCATGTCATGGAATATAGTTGTCATATCTCTCTGATATGCAGCACCTGCATTCTTGAGTCCAAATGGCATGGCATTCTAGCAAAAATTACCCCATGGACATGTGAACGCTGTCTTCTTGATCTTTAGGTGCTATTTTAATCTGATTGTATTTGGAGAAACCATCCATTAGAGAAAACATGGAGTTTCTAGCAGTTAAATGCACAATGATGTCAATGCTAGGGAAAGGAAATTCATCCTTAGGACATGCATTATTAAGATCTCTGAAGTCTATGTATACTCTGATACTTTTATCTGGTTTGGAAATAGGAATGATGGTTGATACCCATTGAGGATATGCTACAGGTCTAATGAATCCTACATCCAGTAATTTCTTTAGTTTTGCTTTGACTAGAAGAGTGATATGAGGATGCATCTTCCTTAATTTTTGTTTAACTGGTTTGGCTCCTGGATTGACATTTAAGTGATGCATAATAAGCTCTAGATCCAACCTTGACATGTCAGCATATGACCAGGCAAAATTGATTTGTCATCATTTGAAGAATTCCATATATTGTTGCCTTTCTTGTTCTGATAGAGAAGATGTTGGATGTAGAATCTTTGGTTACTCTGTTGTCCCAATGTTATCTGCCTCTATGGGTTCGATCAATATGGATGACCTTTCTTGATAGTATTCAGGTAAGGTGTCCAATCTCCCATCTTTAGAGGTTTTCACCATTAGATGCATCCTTTCTTTTTACTTTTTCCTAATCTAATGTTGCCAATAAATGGTTTTCAACATTAGACCTAATATTGTTTTCTTTATTTTCCTTTTTGCGATTGGGAGATTCGACACCCACTTGAATGGAAGATGCGTTGTTGAAACTCCGGGTGAAAGTTGTTGCGGGTTCGATTGCATTAAGATATAAGGATATGACATGGTCATTACGAAATGTATCAATGGTAGTATGTCTTTCATTTCCACAATCAATAAGTTCAGGTTCCATTAGAGGTAAGGGGTCCTTAGGTTGAGATGTTTCGAGGGTATCAAGGGTCATGATAGAGATGTCAAAGTTTTTGATATGTAATTCAATTTCTAGAACGATACTCTCGTTAGAATGACCTCTTGCAAGTAGCCTCCGATTGTCCTCGATTAAGTCCAAGTCAGTCGAAAGTGATTCTAATTCAAGTGGACTAGTTCCTAATGTTTGCCCTGCATACTTGTGAACTACAACGACTCCTACATCTTCTTCAAAGCAATTTTCTTCAGTTGATTCTTCAGAATGATAGGAATCCAATTCCCATTCATTAGAATCTGTCTCAATTGCAACTTGCAATCTATAGATTTGTTCATACAGTGTTTGATTTGTTTCTTCTATTTTTCTTGCTATATCTTTTCTTCTCTCATGTTCAGCTTCTTTTGGGCTGAGATTGAGTTCTGTCAATCTTGTTATCAGCTCTCTGTGATTTATACCAGCTTTGTGGTTGTTTTGATTGGGAGTTAATGCTCCTTGGGAAGTGCCTTTAGTTTGTTTTTCTTGTTGATTAGAAGCTTGCTTCTTTTGTCATTTCATGTTTTCTTGTGCTTGTTGTTTGGCAGATGTTTCTTCCCTTTCAATTGTAAGTTGTTCTTGTTTGTTTTCATATTCCTCTTGTTGTTGGCTAGAAGATGTGTCTTTTGGTAGAGCAACATGTCCATACCCTAAGCCTGATTTGTTTGTAGCCTGTTGAGTATGAGGTTGAATAGGTTTTGAGATGCCCTCTTTTCATTTTCCTACATGACCTGTTCCAGTGTATCCCATTTTTTGAAGAATGTTAAATCATATTCCATATTTTTCAGTGGGTATTCTGACATTGTTGATCTTTTGTTGGACTTCTTCATCCTTGTATAGCCATTGTAGCACATCTTTGTCTTTTGTTTCCTCTAATAAGGTCCCAGCACTAAGAAATGCTTCATCAAATATTGGAAGATTTTTCACAATTGGTTGTTGTTTAGAGTTTGATGGCTTTCCATAGGATTTAGGAGAAAGTGATAATTGTGATAGTGAGTATTATCCATTCCCTCGATCTCTTAACTACATTTGTTTTTCAATACTTGACAAAATTGAGGCAAATGATTTTTCTTTGGATTGTGTGTTTGAAGACAATGCCTCCCTATTATGAGGAACAATGACCTCTTGAGATGGTTTTAGATTACTACAGTACTGAAATGGATTTGAATCTGCCGAGATCGTGATTTCCTGCCCATTGTAGAGAAATTTTAGGCACTGATGATATGTTGATGGAACAACTTGTATGTCATGTATCCAGGGTCTTCCCAAGAGTATGTTGTATGATAAGTCCAAGTCTAGAACTTGGCATGCTCTGTGTTTCTGCAAAGGTCCCACTCCGATGGGTAATATCACAATTCCCTTAGAGGAACGTTCTTCTTCATTGTATGCTTTAATTGTTATCTTTTTCTGGGGATCCACTACCTCTTTAGAATAACCTAGAGCACAGATAAGACTCAATGAACAAATGTTTAAGCCAAGTCCCCCATCTATTATGACACATTTAACTCATGTTTTATGAGTGAAGACTTATATATGCAAGGGAGCATTATAGGGATACTGTAAGGACATGTCATCTTCTTCGCTAGATGATAAGCAGTGAGGGGTGGTGAGATGTCCCACCATGTCTTGGAATTGACCTATACCAAGATATTTAGACACTGTTGTATCTACTAATGCTTTTTCAAGAATTTCTTTGTGTGTAGGTGAAAGCTTTAAAAGTTCTAAGATGGATATCTGCACAAGATTTTTCTGTAATTGATCCACTAGACTGCATTGTTTTGCAGTGGATGACATGTTAGTGGTAAGATCCCACATAACAACTTTATCTTTGCTTCTTGTGATAGCATGTGTAGGTTCTTGATGTTGTTTTTCTTTAACTACAATCACATTTACCACATTATCATATGTATGAGCATAGTTCACCTTTGATTTACCCTTACCATTATGTTTTGTTGATGATTCACCCTTCTCATAGTTAGGAAGTGGAGTTTTAAAAGCTGTATGAGATTCGTTTGTCGTATGTCCATCTACGGTTATTGTTAGACAGTTTAGATAACTGGAAGACAACTGAGAGAGGGGGGTGAATCAGTTGTTTGAGATTATAGGAACCATTAGCAATTTAAACTTTAATATCGGAACCCAAAACATTAATACCGGAATAGAAGATAAACCAATTAAGCATAAACAATAATCACAGAATAAAAGCCATTCACACAACACCAAGATTTGTACGTGGAAAACCCGGTAAAGGGAAAAACCACGATGGGAAGCCTACCCAAAGTCAGATAATACTTTTGCAGTAAGTATGTGAATTACAATGAAGGGGCCTGCACTTGCAGAAAGGCCAATAGCCTATAGTGCACTTCTCATCGCAAAAGGAGCCTCACTAATTACATGTAAATCTAGACTACAATCCAAAGAAGTGTTGAACTGCAAAAGATAGCATCTCCTATGCCTGAGTACAATTCCAGTTAAGCTCAATACCAGAGGACTAAATCCTCTTACATAAAACCAATTTGATCTCCAATGATCAATCAACTCCTCTGCCTGAATGATATTACATTATTCGCACATTACATTCCTTGACCATGACCTCTTACATTAACCATGATGATCTACAATGAGATCTTACATCTATTTATACAAACCCTCGACCATAAACAATCAGGTTGGCCACCAGATAATAAACCGATTACATAATTACAAACTGTGTCGGCCTTAGACCAAACAAATAATATCAACACATAAGACATCCTAGAAATACATCAATAGGTCCTATCCACACGTTACATTAAAGCCGGTCCATAACGTAGATCAACTGAGACCCAATATAGGTCCACATGCTCTAACAATGATCTCCAACCACCAAGTCTCAAACACAATCCCCACAAAAATCCCGAAACTCCATCAGAAGATGCACCAACACCACTTATGCAATTCATCAAAGATCTCCATCAAAATCTCTGTCGGTGAAACCCTCGCTGAAACCAGAAACCAATCTTCTAAGCAAGCAGGATAGCATCTGATCTTGAGACCAAAACCAACTGACCAAATATGAGTATAAGTATCATGAACAAGCCAATTCCATCATTAGACTATATCAGAGCCTACCAGATCAGGCCGGATCCAAGTTAACTAGAAACCAATCAACCTATCGGGACCAAAATGGTGTCGGTAAAGCATCCAAAATAGCTAGTATTGGCATCAATGACAAAACATCAATGCAACACAATAAATTACACCAAATGGTCAACAATCTCCCCCTTTGGCATTGCTGGCAACACTAGATATGAAAAACATCTAATTACCAAGAAATGCCAAAAAAGTCTCCCCTTGTGGAAGACAACCAACAAACTCCCACATATAGCTCTGAATATCACTCCCCCTTTCTTTTTCTTTTTCACATTAGTATCACTCCCCCTTTGACATAATTGCCAGAAATTTGACAAAAATATCAAAACAAAAACATAAGCCTCTAAATCACAAAGCTAACTACTCCCCCTGAGCAGTAGCATCCCACATCAGTGCTGGACTGAATAGTATCTCTAATAATGCATGCCAGATTGATGCCAAACTACATCAATCAAGTCTCTACCAGAGGGACAAAAACTCCCAATCTGTCTCTTAGGTACTCAAATGATTCCTTGGATAAAGGTTTAGTGAAAATATCTGCAATTTGCTCTTTAGTGTTCACATAAACCAGTCTAACTTCATTTGCTTCCACCTTCTCCTTCAAAAAGTTATACTTGATACATATGTGCTTTGTTTTAGAATGAAATATTAGATTCTTTGATATATCAATAGCAATAGAGTTATCACAGTGAATAACTACCGGTGCATCACAATCCACCTTTATATCCTTCAACATTTGCTTCATCCATAAAACTTGTGTATAGTTAGTAGCAGCAACAACATACTTAGCTTCAGCAGTAGATAAAGAAGTACATGACTGTTTCTTTTTGATGCATGAAACCAACTTCTTTGCAAGAAATAAAGCTCCACTGGAAGTACTTTTCCAGTCATCAACATCTCCAGCCCAATCAGCATCTGTATATGCACATAAAGTAAAGTTATCATCCTTAGGGTAGCGTAAGCCATATTCTGATGTACCTTGCAAGTATCTAAAAATCCTCTTCACCACCATCTCATGATTTTCTCTAGGATCACTCTGAAATCTTGAAACATTACAAACAACATTCATAATGTCAGGACTAGTCTGAGTTAAATAAAGCAGACCTCCAATCATAGATTTGTATCTTGTAGGATTTACCGATGTAGAAACATCTTTTCTTGTCAATTTCTCACTTGTAACCATAGTACTTACTGGTTTAGAATCTCCCATTACAAATTTCTTCAATAATTCCTTAGCATATTTAGCTTGACAGATAAAAATACCTTTGTCAGTCTGAGTAGTCTGCAAACCTTAAAAAAAAATTCAATTTCACCAATCATAGACATCTCAAATTGTTTCTCCATATTTTTAGAAAATTCTATGCATAACTTATCTTCACCTCCAAAAATAATGTCATCAACAAATACTTAAACAATTAGTATATCATCATCAATGATTTTATAATAAAAATTACTGTCAGCACTTCCCTTAGTAAAACCAAGCTTCAAATGATATTTATCCAACCTTGGATACCAAGCTCTAGGTGCTTGTTTCAATCCATATAAAGCTTTCCTTAACCTACAAACCATATTTGTATCATCTAATAGTGAAAATCCATTAGGTTGCTCAATATAAACTTCCTCATCAAGATCCCCATTCAAAAATGCATATTTTACATCCATCTGATAAACCTTGTAGTTTTTATAAGGAGCATAGGCAAGAAATAATCTTACAACTTCAATCATAGCTACATGTGCAAAAGTCTCTCCATAATCAATTTCTTTCTTCTGAGAATATCCTTTACAAACCAATCTAGCCTTATTCCTTATAACTTGGCCATCCTCATTCAATTTATTCCTAAAAACCCATTTAGTTCCAATAACAATTTTATTTTTAGGTAGGGGAACCAAGGTCCATGTGTTGTTTTTCTCAATCTGATCTAATTCTTTTTCCATAGCTTTTAACCAATTTTCATCTTTACATGCCTTAATTACTGATACCGGTTCAACTTGTGCAATTAAACATACCTCATTAGTTTCCAGTCTTCTTCTTGTCGTCACTCCATTGCTCTTATCCCCAATGATTTGATCTTCTGAATGATTCAATCTCACATACCTAGGAGTCTTCTGACTCTCTGTTCCTCTTCCCTGTTCTTCAATTATAGTAGAATTCTCTGATGTTTCCAGAATAAGTGGTTGAACTCTTTGTTCTAGTAAAGGTGCTACTGGTTCAGATATGATCATTTCCACTACTGATTCTTTCTCATAAACTCTAATTTGATTTCTGTTCAACTCATCTACTTTGACATTAGCACTCTCCACAATTCTCTGCAATATCGTGTTATAACATCTATATGCTTTGCTTTCATTGGAATAACCAAGAAATATGCCTTCATCACATCTAGGTTCAAATTTTCTAATAATATCATCTCTCTTGATATAACATTTACTACCAATTTTTTTGAAATACTTAACTGTAGGTGTATTGCCAAACCTTAATTCATAAGGTGTCTTACCAGTTTCTCCTTTGATATGTACTTTGTTGAATGTATAAACCACTATAATCACTGCTTCTCTCCAGTAGATATGAGGTAGACTATCTTCCATCATCATTGTTCTAGCAACATCCAAGATAGTTTTGTTCTTCCTTTCCACAACTCCATTCTGCTGAGGTGTCTAGGGAGCAGAAAATTGTCTTCTTATACCATGCTTGTCACAAAAGTTATTAAACTCACTGGATGTGAATTCTCCACCATGATATGATCTCAAACATTTAATCTTCAATCCTGTCTTAGTTTCCACTTTAGCCTTAAAGATTTTAAAATTTTCAAATGCTTCAGATTTTTCTCTCAAAAAAGTAACCCACGTCATTCTAGAATAATCATCAATGATTAGCATAAAATATCTATCACCTTGAAAACTTTTAACTCTAGTAGGGCCACACAAATCAATATGAATAAGATCGAGAACATCATTTGATTTATCTTCTATAATTCTAAAAGAGATTCTAACCTATTTACACATTTGACATTCTTTACATACCAGATTATAGGGCTTCATAATCTCAGGTATATCCCTAACTGCCTTAGTTGCGATGATCTTCACAATGCAATCCAAATTCACATGACACAGCCTTTTATGCCATAGCCAACTCTCATCAATCTGTGTAATCAAACATGTTTTCTCACCATAGTTGAAATGAAATATATTACCTTTTGTTTGTGTACCGGTTGCAATCTCCGAGCCAGATCTGTTAATGATTTTGCATTTCCCATCCTTGAACTGTAATTGAAATCCCTTGTCTACCAATTGTCCTACACTCAAAAGATTATGCCTCAAACCTTCAACATAATAAACATTGTCAGTATTGTTCTTACCATCCAATGATATAGTTCCTTTTCCTTTTCTTATACATGCTTTGTCATCTCCAAAGCTTACTAGACCACCATCAAATTTTTGCAAAAATAAAAACTTCCCTTTATCTCTAGTCATATGATGTGAACAACCACTGTCAATTACCCATTCATCCTTGTCTTCAATTTTAGTAGCAAGTGCCTTCTCTTCAAGTACATTCTCTTCCAGTGCCGGATCATCTTCCTTGATAGCCAGGAATACCCATTCCTTCCCATTGCCGGATCCACTAGCAAAGTCTTTGGTCGGTTCATCATCTGAATCAGTAATGCCTTCCTCATCCACTATGTAGCATGATTTGTCTCTGTTTTTCTTGTATTTATAATTGTTCTGATATCCAGGGTTAGGCTTAAATGATCTTTTAACTCTTTCTTCAAATCTCGAATTCCTTTCAGGACATCTAGATGCAAAATGACCAATCTTATTACATGCAAAACATTTAAAAGGTGCTTTTCCTTCATACTTAATTCCTATCGGTCCTTTAGGTACTCTTCCAACAAATAGTGCTTCGAGTTGCTCAAACTCATCATCTTCTCTCTTCATATCTTCCAAATCTTTTGCATATAAAAATTTCCAATCTTTCTTACCAGTTGTAGATGTAGATGCATGAAAAACAGGTTCAATCTTCATAGCTCCAGAAGGTACAAATTCCTCAATCTCAAAAGAAGATAGTTTCCCAACCAAAGTATCTCAGTTGACATATGTATTAGCCATATTTCTTAACTCATTAATAGAAGTAGCCTTCATTTTGTAAGCCGGTGGTAGGGCTCTTAGGACTTTAGAAACACTTTGCTCAAAGTTCCACCACAACATTGAATTCCCATAACAATCTCATTTACCCTTTCCATGAATGCAATAATCCTTTCATCTTCTCCCATATTCAGGTTTGCATATCTCACTCAGTAACCATCAAGTTTAAAAATCTTCACTGTAGGGTCACCTTCATTAAGAGTCTCCAACTTATCCCATATAGCCTTTCCAGATGATTTGTCTGTTAATCCCATTATTTGCTGATCAAAAAGTGCACACAAGAGGGCTTCTCTTGCTCTACAATCATTCTCAAGATCCTTGTCTAGGTTTGCTGGAGGAGGATTGCTAGATCCCAGATTATAGGGTGTGACACCATTCTGTGTGATCTCCCAAATCTCCTTGCCAAGACATCTCATATGAGTCTCCATTAGAATCTTCCATACTGTGTAATTTGTTCCATCAAGTCTTGGAATATCCCTTCGAAAGATAGCTCCAGAAGAACATGATGAACTTGAACTGTTAGTTGCCATAGGATCTTCCTCAAGGTGTTAAGCTTTCTGCAGAGAGGACCAAAGCTCTGATACCAATTGTTAGACAATTCAGATAACCATAAGACAACTGAGAAAGGGCGGGGGGGGGGGGGGGGGGGAGCGGGTGAATCAGTTCTCTCAGATTTTTGGAACCATTAGCAATTTAAACTTTAATACCAGAAACCAAAACATTAATACTGGAATAGAAGATAAACCAATTAAGCATAAACAATAATCACAGAATAAAAGCCATCCACAGAACACCAAGATTTGTACGTGGAAAAACTGGTAAAGAAAACAACCATGGTGGGAAGCTTACCCATAGTCAGATAATACTTCTGCAGTAAATATGTGAATTAAAATGAAGGGGCTTGCACTTGCAGGAAGGCCAACAACCTAGAGCGCATTGCTCATCACAAAAGGAGCCTCATTGACTACATATAAATCTAGACTACAATCCGGAGAAGTGTTGAACTGCAAAAGACATCATCTCCTATGCCTGAGTACAATTTCAGTTAAGCTCAATACCAGAGGACTAAATCCTCTTACATAAACCCAATTCGATCTCCAATGATCGATCAACTCCTTTGCCTGAATGATATTACATTATTCACACATTACATTCCTTGACCATGACCTCTTACATTAACCATGATGATCTACAATGAGATCTTACATCTATTTATACAAACCCTCGACCATAAACAATAAGGTCGACCACTAGATAATAAACTGATTACATAATTACAAACCATGTCGGTATTAGACCAAACAAATAATATCAACACATAAAACATCCTATAAATACATCAATAGGTTCTATCCACATGTTACATTAAAGCCGGTCCATAACCTAGATAAATTGGGACCCAGTATAGGTCCACACGCTTCAACAATGATCTCCAATGGCTAAGTCTTGAACATGATCACCAACACCACTTATGCAATTCAATAAAGATCTCCATCAAAAGCTCTGTCGGTGAAACCTTCGCTGGAACTAGAAACCAATCTTCTAAGCAAGCATGATAGAATCCGATCTCTAGACCAAAACCAACTGACCAAATATGAGTATAAGTATCATTAACAAGCCAATTCCATCATCAAACTATACCGGAGCCTACCGGATCATGCCGGATCTAAGTTAACCAGGAACCACTCAACCTACTGGGACCAGAAGGGTGCCCACAAAGCATCTAAAGCAACAAGTGTTGGCATCAATGACAAAACATCATTGCAACACATAATAAATTCCACCAAATGGCCAACAATTATCACTCCATTATCAATCAAATCTTGGATGGCATGTTTCAATCATTGACAATTATCTATGTGGTATCCCTTGTTTTGATGGAAATTGCAATAATGGTCGTCGTTCCACCAAGAGGCTTTCACTTGAGGTTCGAAGTTTCTTCCTTTTGGCAAAGTAATCAATTTGTTTACAAGAAGCGTCTTTAATGCTGACCCCAGTGGTTCATCAATGTTTGTAAATTTTATTCGAAAGGAATTATTGAAAGTTGATTTTTGGTGATTGTTGTTTTGTTGAGTTGCTGTTGAGTGAGTGGATAAATTGAAAATTGGTTGTTCTGGTTTTACACTGTTGTTATCCACTATTCCATCATTGACGATATTTTGATTTCTATTCCAAAATTTTGGCTTATCATTGTTGTTGCTGTTATTGTTGTTAGGAGGATGAACTCCTTCTTTGTATATCTTCAACTCACCCTTCTTTACCATAGCTTCCTCCATTCTGATTTCATTATCAATCATCTTTCCAAAAATTTGATGGCCTTGCATTTTTAGATGATAACTCATTTGATCATTTAGGTTGTCGATGAATATGTCCATTTTCTCGTGTTTTGGCACCGTACGAGGATATCGTGAAGCTAACCGCTTCCATCTCTGTAGAAACGTCATGAAAGGTTCTCCACTCTTTTGTTTAACATTACATAGGTCTAGCATTGTAACCTCATGTTGTATGTTTTAAGAGTATTGTGAAATAAAATTTTCCACCAATTCTGAGAATGATCTAATTCCAGGTGGAAGTTTGAAGATCCATTCCATAGCTAGTCCACTTAAGCTCTTAGGAAATAATCTCATTAGGTATATATCCTCATGTGCAAACTCCATACTCATTGTGCAAAATTCTCGTATATGATTTTGAGGATCAGTGCTTCCATCATATTTATCGTATCTAGGAGTTTCACAACCTGTAGGAAATTGTATCATGTTTAGATTTCTGTCGAATGGGTAAGGACAAATTTACTTGAAGTGAGTATCTTCTAACATTTCCTCTCTGCATATCTTGAATCCATGTTTGTAGTGTTTGCATTTGTTGTGTAAGAGTTGTGATAGGATT
Organism: Cryptomeria japonica; assembly: GCF_030272615.1. NCBI lineage: Eukaryota > Viridiplantae > Streptophyta > Pinopsida > Cupressales > Cupressaceae > Cryptomeria > Cryptomeria japonica. The sequence continues at coordinate 83,343,549 of NC_081408.1, read as the reverse complement.
ATCAACATTATTTATTCTTGTATAACTATGAGTTTGCGTTCTAGTATGATCTTGATATCTTCTTGTATCATCTTGAACCTTTCTTGGGTCCTCATTAGATTTAACTTTCTTGAGAATTTCTACGTCATCCCTTTTGGGAACAAAAGTTTCCTTGTTAGTTCTTGTGTTATCAGGTATTGATGCGTCATCCTTTTTGTGACTGGAAATCTCTTCATGTCGTTCGTTATCATGGGAAGGGTCACCTCTCTTTTGTCCTAATTTGCTCACATCAAAATCTTGGGAGAGTGTAGCACCAAATTTTGCTAACATTAGGAAGTATTTTTCTTTTCTCCCTCCAATATTTTCTCCATAAATTTATCGAATTTAGTATATTGTTTGATTTCTCTAAGATGTTTTGTTATTTCCTCTTCTTCTTGTATTTCATTTTGGTATTCCATGTTCCTATAATCTTCAGTCATTTCAAATGCTTCTGTTTCCATTTCAGTAATCTTTTGGCTCTGCGCTCTAGTTAAAACGGGCATAGACGTGTGTTGAATATTGTGCAAGTATTCAATTGTCTAAAAGGTGTTTCAATAAGTGACCAACTGCCAATGTAGATATGATAGAGTGATATGACACACAAAGATAATTCAAGTGTTTGAAAGTTTGCAAGTTTTTTCGATCTTCGGTTTTGGATTGCAATGATGATGATTTTGATAAAACCAAGTCCAATAGGAATGATATATCCTACGATGTGGGACAAGGTTATCCTGACCAAACGTTATAGTTTCGTGATAGATGATGATAGATCCTAATGAGAAACTATGTTTTGAGTGACCAGTTTATCAAAGAGGGTGATAATGCACTTCGAGATGTTAGATCTTGAACTTGTTGAAGGTGAATACTTGAAAATCTTGAGGTGTCTAGTTCTAGAATCCGATTTGACAGAAGATAACTTGACTAAGCGAACCAAGAAGACAAACTAAGCACAAAATGACATATATCAGGTGCTTAAGCTCACTATAAATTGACCAAGCAAACATGACAGATCTGAAAAAGACATGAAAGAAGACATCTCTAGATTGACAGAGATAGAAATTCGTAAGACAGTTTAGACAGTCCCAGACAAAAATTTAGACAAAACCATACGATAAACCAGAAATCTTACACGACAAAGGCCTAAACTCGTACAACACTTACCACAGAACCAGACAACAAAAGATAACAAAAAAGCTTATGCTAAATTCACTCATACGAGAATTCCCACAAAACCAAATGATAAACTAGATTTACTGTATGACAAACTAGAAAGCTCGTACGACTGAGGACAAAACAAAGACAAATTTTTTATTTGGACAGATTTTTTATCAATGAAGTTTGATGTTTTGATTCTGTTTTCCAGTTTTAGATGTCTGATTTTCTGTTTCAGGGATGAAAACACAATAAAGACGTGATATGATAAGTGACCTCAGGCACAACATGCTAAATCCTAAGGAAGTTGGCTGAGAGAGAAAACCTTTGCTTGCAAACTTAGGTACACACACAATAGCTAATCAAAATTTGGCTGCTGAGTCTCACACAATGGATTCTCAATGCCGTATTATCCGATTCCAAACGCTAATGGGGGCACGATATGGCAAGTGTCTTGGGAGAGTTACTATCTCTCTTGCATAAAGATTATCCCCCTTTCAAAAATGAATCAGGTAGCTTCTCTCTTAAAGTTTGTAGTAAGGGTTTCCATTTAAAATTACCCCTTGTAGTCGCGCAAGTGCGATTGAGGCCTATAGCCCAACAAGGTATCGAAACAAGACTTTAATCCTGAGATCTCAAACAATCCCATCCTCCGAGACTTTAATCCTGAGAGGCCTAGTTTTTAGAGTGAGTCGGAAAGCTTAGGTCAAGCTGTACTAACTTGGGTCATTTTCACAGGGTGATTACTTTTTCCCATTGTGACAGACCTGCTAAAGGTATTCAAATCTCAAACATAGAAGCGCTTCAAGGGTCGGGATTTATGATTGTCCAAATGGACAATAGCATACTCTCCTACCTTTTAGACAACTTCTCAAGCATAGAAAACAAGATGTTCATTTACCATTAGCAAAATAAGTGTGCCTAGAAAACTTAAGAATACACAAAGTTTGGTTGAGTTCCTTAGGCAACCTGCAAAATAGATGCGTTAGTAGTCATGCTGTTTTGATGAAATGAAGCTTTAGCAAGCATAATCTTCGATAGTCATCTTGCAAAAACTAGTTAGGCTGCTAGAAAAATCACAAATAGACCAAGGTTAGCATTAGTAATAGCCAAATTGAAGCATAAAAACCCTAAAATGCAATCTGTTTTGAAAACACAAAAGAAAAAACTCATACGAGTATTCTCGCATACCCATACGAGTGCACAAAGAAACTCATATGGTACTATAAAGGTACTCGTACGAGATTCTGAAATAGGCTCGACCAGAAACCCGTGAGATTGAAGATTTGATGATGAGAGAGGCCAAGAAATTAGATTTACTGCCCCACAGTGGGTGCCAAAATGTTGTGTGTGTGAAGTAGGGTACCTACAGCTGCAACACAAACACTCAATAGATCATTACAAGAATGGTTAGCAAATTGAAATCAAATGAAAGATAAACCATGACAAAGTGACCTATTGCCTCCTAAGAGATGCAAGTGTGGATTTTCTCTTAGATCTAGATAATCAATCCCAGTGACTTGACTGCACCTAGACGGAGGATTTAAAATGATATGATATGCAAGCTAGATGAGATTGATTATTCTAGATTGATCCAAGAGTCTAATTAAGATAATGATATGCATGATTAAGCTATGATGATGATGCAATTAAGCTAGAATAGAGATTGATTAAGCTAAATGATTCAACGATTATGCTAGAAAATGATCAAATTAAGCTAGATCTAAGATGCAATTGCCTATAATAACAAGGCTTAAATGATATGCTAAAATGGACATGCCTATAGTAGCAATGCCTAAAATGATATGAGATGGGATCCTTTGTGCTCCAAGATGGGGGGATATTTATAGGATTTCCAAGGCCAAAAATGAGGTGGCAGGAATCAATGGTCAAGATTGAGTCTAAAGATATCAAGGGTCAAATTGGAGGAGGTTGGAAAAGAGGTTGGAGGGAGGGACACTTGTCATCTCTGTGGTGACAAGTGTCAAGGAGCCTTGCTCATAAGAGGGCAAATGTCCAAGGGAGGAGACATGTGGCCAAAGTGCCATGTGTCTCAAGGAGAGGATATCCAAACCATAGGAGGTTAGGATGTGTAAGATAGAATAGGGTTAGTTAAACCCAAGGTTAGGTGGAATGGGTTAGGTTAGGTGGTTAGAAGTTAGGAGGCATGTGGGTAATTTGAATTTAAAAATTCAAATAATAGAAAAAGGCTAATTAACTTTCAACAACTCATAAAAAGATATGTTTTAATTAATTAGAGGATTAGAAGAAATGAATTAAATGGGGGGGAGGATTAATTAATTCAGATTAATTAATCAAAGGGGACTATTGAGATGAACTTATTAAATAAATCCTTAGGTTTATTAATAAGTAGGTGAATGGGGGAATTTAATCAAATTGCTAATGTTCTATTAAATTAGGAAGGGGGATTAATTAAATAATTGCTCATTTAATTAATTATCTTCAGACCATTTTTGGGTGTATACATAACTCACAAGTATATTGAGAGATTAATTACGGTTAAAATAGGCCAAAATCTAGTAGGAGACATTAGAAATAATTTTTAAGTCACCCAAAAAATTCATATAGGGTTGAGAGTCCAAATAATGGCAAGGAATGTGAAAGTGAGGTGTAGGGAAATGAGCAAGAAGAGATGTTTTGAATCTAGGAGTGTGAGTTTCATGTTAGTAGAGGATGGGGATGGCAAGGAGGATGATGACAAAGATTGGTGTTGGTGATTGTAGAGAATTGTTGATGAATAGTCTGGTAGTCTTGATAAGGGAGTGGAAGAACATCTCTTGAATCTATTGTTGGAGGCTCAATAGTTTGAGCATACTTGTTTGATCTCCAAGTTTGTTGAAGGGAATATTGATTGTTTTGGTATGTTATTTGTTCTTGCCAATGGGAGGAATGGTAGGGTCTCCAATGTTGATGTTTTGAGGTAGGGTATGCATAAATACTTTCTTCTTCCTTCCAATTTTGTGAGTTTTACTAACAAGCAGGTGTATGCAATAGAAAATTAGGTGAAGGTGAAATGCTATTTCTTTAGGTATTATTTCTAGGCTTCTACCATGCGAGATAGAGGATGGGCTCCTTCTTTTAGTAATTATAATGGTTGTGTGAGTGGCTTGTTTCTGGTAGAGGCTTTTATTGATTTGGGCTTAGCAATGCCTTAAACTATTGTTTTTATTTGAAGAGACAATTTTGTGGGCATGGGGGGGAGATCTTGAATAGATATGGCCAATGGTAGGTCTTGTTTGATCCTTGTTCAATTGTACCCTCTTGAACTAGTTGTGTTCAACAATAGCATTTAGATCAAAATCTATGACTTTGTTGTGGTGAGATCTTCTTCTAGGTTTTAGAATGCCCTCATTGGCAAGTTTACTAATGTGAGGCCTAATATTGATGTGGTGAGACACTGGGCTTTGAGGAAATGGAGACAATTAGGCAATATGGAGATCTTAGCCTTGCCTTATGACTTCCTACCCATTTCCTCTTTGTTGCATGGGGATTGTATCATAATTCTCACGAATGGCACTTGGTCCATTGGGCATTCAGGGATCTTCCTCCAAATATGAAAACTAGGCTTCAATCCTACGAAGGGGGATTTTAGTAGGGTACCTATTTGGGTCAAGTTGCTTGGTCTTCCTTTGGAATAGTGGGATGATGAGATTGTGATAGATATTACTAACTCTTTAAGGTAACCCATTTCCATTAACCCTATGACTCGTTCTAGGATATTGTACAGTTTTCTATGTTTTGTGTGAACACCAATGTGGGCAAGGAGCTATTATCTTTTATCTCTTATCTTCAAAGTTTGGTGTTTGGAAGTAGAGGATCAAGTTTGAGGTGGATGCTAATGTTTTTTAATTCTGCCATATGGTAGGCTACTTGACCACTACTTGCCTTGCCAATAGGAGAAACCATAATTAGAAAAAATGAGCCTCACTTGGACATGAAAACTTCAAGTGTTACTTCAAAGTCTAAAGATAGCAGTTCAACAATTAAAAAAGGGAGATCAGATCTTTGATTCAATAATTCAGTGAAATGAATTGGAAAGCACTCAAACCTCCATTGAATTCTTTGAGTTTAAATTGCTTGACTAATCTTTCAGTTGGGTACTTGAAGTTTTGATTTAGTGGTAGTGTCATTGTGTGAGTTCTGCTGGCCCTTTGCTATCTTAGTGCTGCTTGTTTTCATTGTTGTATCTTAATTACTCTAGAGAGTTTCATTAATCTATTTGTTTTAACCCGTGCAAAAGGGTATTTCAAAAAACCAACACTAACATTAATAACAAATAATCTGGTGGTAGAAAGAAAAAAATAATGATATGGTGGTAGAAAGTCAAGCCAGTCCACTGTACAACATCTGCCATCTTAGGTCCTTTTTATGTGTAGCAGCCCTATAGTAAAATGAGAACTCGAATATTCAAGACTAAATCAAGCTTAGTGGGCTGTTCATTGGCACATTGGATGTGACGAGAATGAGGTGAAGTAACCCCCAAAACATGATGGGGTAGTGGAGTGTGCGTGCAATAATATAGAAAGAGCAGAAGGCAACATTAAATGAAGTGACCAAACTAAGCTAACTCCCAAGCCAAATGGCCCCTCCAGATAATTATCTTCTATGGATGAAGATCAAAATGCCTACGAAGCAATGCATGTGCATTGTACCCTCAGTGGCTGATTGTGCGCATTGAAGCTAAAATTTAATGCATATAAGACCATTAAATTCAATCAAATTGAATGCTATGTTTATAATCAATGGCATAGGAAGCAACCAAGTACATATTTAGATGGTGTTAGCATAATACTGATGTGACCCATAAATGAAGGCGTGCCTATCATTAATTGTAACTTTGATCGCCACTTGGAAACAATTAGATGTAAACGCTAATCAACTCAATGCTAGGGACAATTGACTACAAAAGAAAAACGATCATGATATTTTTTATGGGGCAGTTGTGTATTATGAAGTACATCATCAATGTAGCATTAAAGACTTGAAGCCAAAAGTGATGCATTAGGGGAAAGGACCCAGTAGTTGAGCATGTACCAATTGTTGTGAGAGTTGCTGATACCTTTTGTTCCAAAAATTGAACAAATAAAGACTATTGTTTGAAACAAAAAATATCAATTTTTGTTACGAAATGTACCAACAGTTGTTTGGAAATGTACCAATAGTTGTTAAGAAATGTACTAATATTGTAAAAAGTAACCAATCAGGTGATGCCATATCAGCTGCACAACTATTGGGGTCTCTTTTGCACACCTATTGGTCTCACTATTTTTTGGGGCTGTTTTGGACACCTTGGCAAAAAGCATGCTGATGTGGCATCATTTTTGATGATGTGGCCCTGAAACCTTAGTTATAAGTAGGGGACTTGCCAAGTAAGCTGCTGTAAAAAAATCGGAATGATATGAAATTTTCAAGTAGGATTTTGAGAAGCGTGAAGTTAGGGTGCACAACTACTGGGTCCTTTCCCCTATATAAAAGAAAAATAAACATGAGATTGGTACTTTTTATAGATTTTTTTTTCGGTAAATGCTATTGATCCAGAGCTATGAATCAATGAGGTTACAAATGGAGGCCTTATCTCCATTTAAACATTCAACAAGATTACACCAATAGAATTTGCACCTTGATAACAAGAACAACCACAATTCAACTATTACATCGCTATCTATTTTCCCATATCTCATTAAACAATGATCAGATTTATGTAACCTTACAATTTGGAAATGATGCCATGAGGCTGGAATGTACAACTTCCATGCAAACAAGGAAATGCTTTAACCAAGTTTTGCTAGACCATTTTCAAGGAATATCTTTAATCCCAAGAAATGGAAAACAAAAAAAAATATATTAATGTCTGCGCATGATAAAGAATATCACCAGTCAACATACTGAAAAATGAAGAATGCCATTACATTACAGGGATGCTTTTTATGTTGTTAAATGCTACTAGCACTTAAAAAAAGGCTGTTTTAAAACTGATATAGCAAATGCTTGACCATGAAGACAGTCATTAAAAAACTTATAAATCTCAAATGATCTACAACTGACATAAACTAAGCACAAAGAAAAGCCAATGGTCCTTCCATATAGAAGTCAAATGAGTTGACATGATTTCTTTAGCACGCTACAATTATGTATTACACTATCCAAAGTTTAAAATAAATATAAGATGACTGACATGATCTAGCAGAAAAATCCAGCAAAATCATAACCTTGTTTCGTAACAACATGGGCACATGGGGGCAACTCTAATGGACGAAAGGAATCCCTTCAACTAGGATCAATTGTGTCATTTTCATTTAAATAATAATGGCTTTAAACCAGGAATGGATCATGGTTTTATGGTGTAATTTGACTTTGGCACATTACAAGTGTACTTGTCTGTTAAGTTATTAAAATGTCATGATACAATTTAGGATGTGTCTATTCTGGCTCCAAAAAGGCAGTACGGATTGACTAACACGCGTGTTGTTCACGCGTTTTACACTGCCGATTTTGCAGTTAACGGTTGCGATTGACTAACACATCACTATCACGTTGTACGAAAGGTCCATTTTGGAGCCAGAATAGCCGCAACCTACAATCCAAGTCTTTCATAACTATTTGTGAGAGTACTGATAAATTGAGAATAGCAGACCAAGAAAAGAAGGTTTAACATTTTTTAGATTATATAATAACACACAAGCTTCATGTTAAACAAAGGCAAATTTCAGGATGTTGGATGATAGTATTGTTGGGATTGTTGTTTATAGGAGTAAAAATTCTACTCGTTCTTCCCTTACTCTTACAGGGGCGGTGAAAGAGAATTCTATTGTGCAGGGTTGGGACCCTCGTCTTCCGCGAGCTTCCAATCTCACCTCTCATGAGATTCGTTCCTTTTGCCTTGCTGGCTGACATGTAATGAATCCGGCCCTTCTCATGCTAATCCAATCAAAACAACCACAAAATTTAATTGTGAAATATGATAATGAAAGAGTATCTATTTAAATTATTATTATATATTAGGTTGTAATTTTATTGGTGAAGATCATGGCATGTTTCTTAATTGAGCAATAAGATAATGAAAGTGTGCATATATTTAAATCACCTTTTTATATTGAAGGTTTGTAGTTTAATTGGTGAGGATCATTTTATGTTCCTTAATTGAGCAAAGGGATAATAAAAGTGTGCTATATATTTAAATTATTATCATATATTGAAGGGTTGTAATTTAATTGGTGAGAATCATGATTTGTTTCTTGATTATGTTATCTATCAAAATTCAATTTTTTTAAGAGGTGTAATTGTATTAAGTTGGATACCTAGATGATTTTGATGGACTGGTTCTTTTTATTTACAACAAATTGACAAAAGAATAACTTATTATTTAAATATATGTTTATTCATCATATAATAATTTACTTTAATAATGCAATCTAATTTTTAATTTAAAAAGATTATCATGATTGACAATAGAAAAACAAATATTATATAAAAGAAACAAGATTTTTAATATGATTTGAGACAAAGTTAACATGATTTGCCCATTTTGGTTCACAATAAGTTGGGCCTCACCTCAATAGTTGTTGAAGTCCATAAAGACACACTTTGCAAAATGATATGCATTCCCACTTATAAGTGGAGCAAAATAATAGGCTTCTTGATATATATAAAAAACAAAGATTGAGTGAAGTTCAAAGCTTTAGGATTTAAAGTTCTATTGCAGTGCTTTAGTGAGGAAAACTGGTACAATTAAATAATGGGCCGAGTGACATGTGCAAGGGATGAGACAATGTGCAAGTCCACTTAGAGAATCATAACTCAAGTGGTGTATATCAAACAAAGATATAATTCAATTCTTAATTAGGATGCAATTTGTGTAGTCAAGATTTTGAACTTGCTTTTCAATATTTACTTATTTTAAACAATATATTCTTTAATGGGTTAGGTTATGCTTATTGCTAGTAAAAATATAATAATTATTTATCATTTTTATATTTGAATGAGTTTCACTGTTTCAAATTTATTTAATATTATTAAATATTAGATGGTAGATTTCACAAAATATGTATATGTTTTTTATTTTGTAAAGATAAATATAAATTAAATAATAGTTTACATGGAAAGATTTCAATAATTGTAATCATCAATACAAAGTATTTTTAATCATCAAATTTTCATTAGTATAGTTGGTAGATTTTGTGCTTATTTTTCGAGAGAAAAATGTTTTTTAAAGATTTGGGATAAAGAAAAGATTGGTTATAAGTAAGAATATTGTTTTCTTCTCAAGATGTTGGATCTTCTCTTTTCCCCTTATGATGAGTCATGTTCCCTTGGGAGTTTGTCATGTGGTTCGTATGATTCTAGAGAGTTTCACTCCTTTGGATTCTTTGGTTCCTATTGGTGAGTCTCACCCATCTTTTGACTTGATTGCTCATTGCCATTTTTCCTCTACACATGTTATAACATAGACTTTGTTACCACATTTTCCTCTTCTCAAGGTGGTTATTTGACAATTGGTAGATGTTCCTCTATCTCTATTTCACTCATGGATGAGCACTTTGTGGGTGAGTCCCCCCTTCTCCTAGGCCCAAACTCTTGGATGATAACATCTTGGATAATTATTCAAAGATGGAAGAAATTACTAGAGTGAAGGATATGAGTTTGAATAAGATTGGGTCTAGCATTGCTTAAGCTACTTGGTATTCTTTTGTGCTTAACAACTTGGTTGCAGTTGTGTTGGTTCTCACTTGGAAGCTTTGTTGTATTTGTGTTTTCCTCCCATACGAGATTGTTGTGTATGATTTGAGCTATTCTATATGGCGTATAGGGTTTATGGTCCTTTCAAAACCAATTGACCTTAATAAAAAATACTATTATGTTCTTTGATAAATTATTAGTTGGTTGTTTTTCATGTGGTTGAGCACCATTTATATGATATAGTAGATTAGGTTGAACAAGGTTGTGGCTCAAATTATGACACATTGAAAATGTTGACTATTTGACTTGGCTAAAAGTAAATGAAAGAGAAATGAACACATATTTATTGTCAGTACTTTATTACAACTTATTAAAACTTTATACAACTGCACATGAATCTAGTCTATTAAGTGGAAACATGGCATTGATATTCCCTCCATTAATCCTATGAGAAAAGACTTGTAGATAGCAGATCTTAAATATTGTCAACAAAATATACATAAGCATTTATAAACAAGAATAAATTCCACCCAAAGACTAAAAATATTACACTAGAAACCACCTATAGAAGACCAAGAGTCACAACTTAGAAATCCACTTATGTAGTAGAGACTTAAAGTGGCACACAAATCCCCACGCAAATTTCAATGCACAAATAAGATGAGTTAATTGACACTTAGTTAAAAAGCAATTCCTCTTCCAACTTGAGCTCTCCACTTCAGTCTTACTCAAGTTTTCTATAACATGTTCATGAGAATCAAAGATCTTCTTTGATCTTCTCCAAGCCCACACCTATTCTTTTGTATGTACTTTCTAATCTAGCAACTCTTACAAACCTTACAAGTCGTGATAATTCAATATAGCAACTCTCATGATAGCTAAGTCATAATTACAAATTGCAAAAGTGTCAACTAATCACACCCCAAATAGAACCATATAAATATATAGATGGACAATAAATAAATAATTTAATATAAGCATTAAAAAGACAAGATTGCGACTCCTTTTCCCAACAATAAATAGTTTATGTTTAACATGAGACTCCTCTTTAACATAAATAACTACAAATTAGCTATTAGCAGATGATTTTTCCACATGGTTGAAGACAGCACAGGTCAAATAAAGACCACACTGAAAATGGTGGACTATTCCACCTAACTGAAAGTAGATAGCCAAATAGCCCAATTCTTGTGCTTTACATGGGACCCTCTTATCACCTAAATCACTGCAAAATACCAGCTGTTCCTCATGTTCAACCCATTCAATGAATCCAAGCCACAATAACAAGCTTGTTGCCGTGCAAGTACAAGTAGATTTCATAACTACTACTAAATATTTAACTCTATTACACTGTGAAACTTCAACAATATTCCTTCCAAAAGACAAGCAAACTCTTTTCTTCTCTATCAATCAAGTCTAAGTCTTCTGAGGGACCCATCAAATGCAATAAGTCATTTTCCATGACAGCTCTAGAGAAGCACAACAAAAGCTCGAGTGTCAGTGATGTATGTTATCTTCTTCAATCAATTTCAAACAGGGAAATGCTTCAGACTATAACCTTTTTGGTATCTGTAATTATCATATCGACTGTTGTGCTCTGAGTTGAGTTGAATCAATTACTATTGGCGTGAGAGTCAAGAAAGCCTATCAATCACTTGTTATGTGGAAGTCATATGCAAGAAATTTTATAGTTGTAATGATGACAGAAGCAGACAATATCATGAGATTGATCAGTTCCCAATTCTTCTTTGCTTGTTTACAGAAGCAATTGGGTTTAGAGGGGCCAAGCTCCAAAATGAAAAGAGATGAGATGGGTCCAAATGGAAGAAAACTTGGAATCAATGATAAGGCTTATGTGGGACACATTATCAAATTGTTTTAAAAAATAAATAAGTTTGTAAGTTCAAAATAATGAATCATAGTGAACTTTGGAATGGTTATTTAATATTCTAATTAAATAAGAATTTAATTTTTTATAAAATATTAAATAAATAATTATACCTTAGAGGTTTCTTCTAGTGATTTTAAGTAAGGAATGATTTGTACATTAAAAAAATTAGAATTCAATGAATATAATATTTATTACACTTTTGAAAGTGGAGACAAAATCAGAGAATTGAAATTTACATAAAATATAAAACAACTTTTTAGGTTGTTCATGTAATAATTAATATAATTTTTTTTTTTAATTGATGGAGGTCCAGACTTGTGAGCATGACAGCCCAGCAAGGGCATGAAGCCCACGAGTTGCTAGCCCAGCGAGGACCTTCACAAAGTAATTTTTGCCAACTAATATGGGGGCACGAGCCAATAGGCTGGACCTCTTTGGCTAAGAGCCAACGATTGAGGGGTATCCATTCTGCCAAATTCGCCTGGGGCACGATTCCGACCTCATCCCTTATGATGTTGAGCACTTAGCAAGACTTGATCCCTGTCTTTTGTCTAGTGGTTGAGTTTATTTGGTTAAAGCATTGAATTCTTATTTTGGAACTATAAGTTGTGACTCTTGGTTAAAGCATTGAATATAATGTTTATTACACTTTTGAAAGTGGAGACAAAATAAGAGAATTAAAATTTACATAAAAAAAACAACTCTTTATGTGAAAAATAATGTAATAGAATAAAATACTTATTAAATTAAATTTTTGTGTCCATGTGATAATTAAAATAATTTTGTCTAGTGGTTGAGTTTATTTGGTTTAAAGCATTAAATTCTTATTTTGGAACTATAAGTTGTGACTCTTGGTCTTTTATAGATGGTTCGTAGTAGGAAATGATTGTCTAGCCATTAAAATGCACCATGGCATCCATGGATGGATGCCACATAATTGAAGTTTTGACTTCTCATCTATGGGGATTGTTTGTAGCTTATTCAGTGTACTATTGCCTCAAATGAATAACAATAGTCTTGAATGATGAGAAGTCAACACTTCAATTATGTAGTATCTAGTCATCGGTGCCATGGTGCTTCATGATGACTAGATATCCATTTTTGTTTGTAGTGTGGTTGCTTGAAAGGAGCAACATTAATCTCATGGTTGTGTTGACAAGAACTTGTATTGGTATCATGTTGATGCTTGTATGACGAATATTTGTAAATGATTAGCAATAATTTTTTTAGATAAAATAAAATAACTCAATAAATCTAACATGAATAATTTTAAATTAAAAAGTAATATAACTCAATAGCTCCAACATTTTTAAGATTTTTTTTTTAATAAAACTTTGGTAAACTTGATTTTTTAGTTGGTCCAAACTTGAAAAGACCACTTGATGCTCTGAAAAAAGGACAAGGTTAGATTAAAACCTGTGGTATTATAACACACACAAAAAACAAGAAACAAGATTAATGTTAGTGTTATTCAACCAAAGATTAACCTAAGCAAACATATCAAAAGAGATACTAAGATCATGCTAACATATTTAACAAATGACACAAATATAAGAAGACATCTCTGAATGCCTCTTAACATGTTCTTAGCTCCTTCTCCTTTGTTCCTCTCCTCTCCAAGTTCCAAAATAGTGTAGCTCTCAGCAGCTTTTTGCACTATGGATGCTTATGGAAATTCAAGATTGTAGATGATCTCAAGCTTATGCTATGCAAGTGTAAAACAAACTAACTAGACATATTATGAAAAAGATCTAAGATTTATTTTAGTCCAAGATGACAATATATGTGATTTATGCTAAATGCTCTCTAAAATTCTCTATAACTTAGATGCATACAAGTTTTCAGGATCTGGATTATGAAGAAATGGGCTCTATTTATAGGAAAAATGGAGCAATGGATGGTTGAGATTGAGCAATCTCAACAAGGGTCGGGATTGAATCGTATTCAATCCATTTGAGGGCTTTCAACCCAATCCCAGGATGACAAGTGTCAATATGAGATAGGTTGAGAGGAGAGGGAATAAGCATTAAATGCTTGACATGACCTGAGAGTCAATTTGGGGGTTAGGGTCAAGATTGGGTTGAGTGAATAAATTCTTTATTCAAAGAATAAATCTTTTATCCAATGGATAAACTCTTGTGCAAAGGCAAAAGGGATAACCATGGTCAAAACAATAAATGCTCGAGGAGACCCATGAGTGCAAGTTGAAATAACCATAAATGGTTATGTAAGAGCCATAAGTGGTTTGGAAGACTTTGGAGGTTAAATTGTTGAACACACAAAGCATTTAATGTTTTTCAAAGACTTTGAAGTATTTGAGAAGTGACTTAAAGTTATTTAGGAATGTGACAATAATTAGGGGATGGATTAAGCTAATTAGGAAGGGGTTAGAAGAATCTAGAAGGGGTTTAGGTTTGCAAGTGGATTTGGTGGGTGAGGGAAAATAGGATTGTAATTAAAATAAAATTCATTTATTTCAATAAATAGGTGCAAGCTGCATTTGTAGGAAAATGCAAGTGGGGGGAGATAAATGATTTAAATAAATGTTTTATTTAATTTATTTAAAAGAGGAAAAGGGGGATTTAATTAAATAAATAGTATTTATTCATTTAATTGATTTGTGATTTTGGTTGAATGATTTAATTAAAATAAATTGAATAATTTATTTAATTAATAGGAGAATGTTTGAAGATGAATTAATTAAATATTAATTTAATTAACTGATGACTTAGTGGATTTTTTTAATCAAATAAATAGCAAATATTCATTTAGTTAATTTGGACAGATTTATGTGACTACACCACTTACATAAGGATCTCTTCTCAATGGCTTTATCACCAAGATCACTATTGGGGCCCTCAATCCCCAATGCATTATCACTTACTTCAAACCCATGATCTCAATGACTCAGCAAAGACACATATGGATTAATAGGGGTTTTAAATCTTGGTGGCTGCCACAACAATGTTGTGACTTGACCACTACACACTCTTATTAACTTAGATAGATGTATTTAACATATTTATGCATGGGGCACTCTATATTTGCTCGCATTTTGGTGGATATTGATATCTCCAAACCTCTTCACGACGATGTGGTTTTGATGGTTAGGGACTAGCCCTGGACTCAAACTCTTGATTATTCAAGGCCTCCTTTTCAAATGTTTTCAATACTTCTCCATCGATCACCTGACTATGGATTTCCATCTCTTCTATTACAAGGGTCTTGGTATGAGGTGGAAAGATGCTAATGAAGACCACTTAATTATCCATGCTCTTAATTCTTTGTCAAATGACACCTCACAAGATGTTTTCATGTCTCTTGCTTTTGGTGCTTGAGGTCCTCAGACCTTATTGTGAAACCTCTTGCCCTCGCCTCACATATCAACTTACCTTTGGCTTCATACTAGCTCTAGACTCATCTGATGGATGACCACCTTCCTCCCCACCATTCTTCTCTTGACAACAAGCTCCCTATGGGGAATCCCTTTTGATTCACATCATCTTATTACTCCCTTTTCTTATGCCGATGGGCCCTTTGTTGGGGTTTCTCCTCCTAGTTCACCTTGTAATAAGAATTTGGATGATATTATTAATTAGACTGTTGTTAGTAGGAGGAGGAAAGGTCTTTCTTTTCCCTCTTACCAAACTCATACTCCAATTGTGGGTAAGAGTTGTCTATAGTCTTATTTGGCAGCTTGACGACAACTATTCCTCTTTCTCTTGTTTGTGCTATTCCTTTGTTGTTTATGGTGTGTTTGGGCTTGTTTCATCCATTATTGTGGCTGATGTATAGGGTTGGGACCCTAGTTTCTCACTTCTTTTTATCTATTTCTTGCTTTTGTACAAGGTTTTATACCTTTCAAAATCACTTCTTACCTTAATGAAAAATATATTTATACTAAATTCAATTAAAACATGTCAATTTTTTAATTTTTACAAGACATTTCATTTATATTTAATTAATTTTTATATTTTGATAATTTTTATTATATATTTATATGCAAATTTTTAATCTTGTAAACAAACACAATGCTTTATTGAAGATTAAATTACTAAAAGTCACAAATTACACTATGTTTGTGAAATAAAGTGAACATTATATTTAAAAATTAGGAATCGTATTCACAATAACATTCTTATTAAATTAAAAACTTACCATATTTATCTTTTGAAATATAATCACCCAAAAAAGGAAGATTTTAAGTTTGTATTTCTAAAGTATTATTATACATTCTCCATATTTTATATAAAATAAACATTATATTTAAAAAGTAATAATTGCATTCACAATTATTTTTTTGTTAAGTTAAATAGTTATCTCATGTCTAATCAGCATGTATCTTTTTAGAACACAATCATTGATAGAAGATAATTCAAATTTTCTCTTTTTAATTTTTATAATATAAGTATTCTTAGAGATACCTTTATATATTAGTTATCTCACATCTAATCATCATGTATCTTTTTAGAACACAATCCTCGATAGAAGAGAATTCAAAGTTTTGGATTAAGGAAAAAACAAGTTTTGAAGGGACCCGAAACCCTTTACAAAAGAAGATCCATTTAGACTTAACAACACATTAAGTCCAAACCAATCACAACAACAAAACAACCCCATAGAAGACAAATACAAAGTAATACCAATGGGACAAAGACAAAGCAAACCAGGGAAAGAGATCCCAAAACCAAAGACATGGGTTTTAATAGTAGGCTCCCACAACCTGAACCAAAACTAGAGAAAGACCACAAAATCCAGCCAAGGCTCCCCCAACCAAAACCATCAAGATTTACACTTTGCACTACTCTTGTGGGAACGAAGAGTCATATCAAAAGAGGGGTTTGAAGGCTTAGCTTTCTTACCCTTAACAGTACTCTAGCCCTCCTCCACTTGAGCTGCCTTGTCATGCCAAGCTAGCGAAATTCCACCATCGAGTAGAGAAGGAGAACCAACATAAAGAGTAATCACCCTATCAGAGGAATCAAGAGCTTTCCTCCCAACATCAGAAGATTCTCCAAGATCGATAGTAGGAACACTATCACAAGACATAGCAACTTGGGGCACTATCCCACTCACATTTGGGGAAACACCACATACAACTTTCTCTGCATCAACATTCCCTCCCTTTGAGATATCCAAAGATGCCCCATCAACGTTCATCAGAGGGGATGCTGCAATAACTTGTGAATATAAAGCAACCACCCAAGAAAAACTCCTAGGTTGCTTAGATTTTTTCTCAATAGTATAGTGTTGTTCAGAAGCCCCTTTCCACCACAAAGCTGCCATAGTCTTTTTATCTAATCCACATTGTGTAGCCGCATGACCTATCTTAAAACATCTTCTACACCAAAAAGGTAACCCCTCATATTCCAAATATTGAACCCAACAACCCTTAGAAGATTTGAGCACAATCTCAACAGACAGTCTTTTTAAGACATCCATTTCAACCAGAATATAGGCAAAGGTGGAGTAAAGAATATTAGAAGATTCGTCATCCACCATAAAAAAATCACCAAGGGCATCACCCACTTCCTCCAAAAGAGGATCAAACCAAAGATGAAGGGGAAGATTAGGTAGCCGAACACAAATCAATATCTTATTAAAAGTTTCAAAAGAGGGATTAAAATCCACATGCCAAGGTTTAATCATCAACATGAATTTGTCCTCCTAGCTAAAATAACGATCACATAAAATAGTGTCTCTGTCCTTCGCAATTTCAAACTTAGCTATGAAAAACCCTTTATCCATAGGATAAATCTGAACTTTACCAGTAATGAGAGACTCCCAATGTTATGAGATCCAAGAATGCAACTGAGGGAGGCTAGGCCAAAAAACTCTAAACTGACAGATAACACCGTGAGGAGAAAAAATAGAAACATGGTAGTCTATTTCCTCTCCCGTTTCTACTTTCAACTTAATAGTGATAGCATGGAAGAGAATTCAAAGTTTCTCTTTTTAATTCTTATAATAAAAATATTCTTAGAGATACCATTTTTACATTAATATTAAAGAAGAAAACTCCTTTAAATATCACATTCACTTAGAAGCTACTCAAGACTTGCCTATAGAAAATTATTTATATTTGAAAGGAGTTGTAGCAAAATTCATCAAGCACTTGCATGATCTTAAGAAAAAATTGAAGGAGGTGTTGTAAATGAACAAACACCTACATAGCTTCATTATGATAATATTCAATCACCTTTCATATATCTCATTTCTTACTTTATATATTTCCATATAATTCAATTATTTTTAAACTTTTTGGAGCCTCATTTTATTCTCCTTGGTGTTTCTCTTCTCTTCTCCCTAGCTCACCCCCCATTTTAGTGACTTATATGCTACATGGATTAATTATTATCATCATGAGTATAATGATTAAGATTCTTTTATTGGTAATTTTTGAAATTTATTGGTGTCTTTGTTAATGATTTTTTTTTTATTGCAACATTATTTGAAAACATATAGGTGATTAGAAAAAATAATCAAAAGAGACACACGATTAAAAGATACAACTTTTTTGCTTTACAATGACAACAAATGTTCAAATCCAACCTAATATGAGAAAAAATAGATTAATATTTTATTGTACCCATTCACATGTCACAACTCCCAATATCCATCAATTGCTAACAAAGAAGAGAAAACAACCAATATTAGTACACATATTGAGTTGAAATCTATTTGCCTCGTGTAGACACCTAAAAATGACTATGCATTTTTATTTTTTCATTTTATCATGACCTCACCATTTCTTCTATCCATATAAATTATATATATTTTAATTATTTAATGAAGTGACTATTTTCTCTTTTCATCTATATCAATTATTTAATCATCTCACTTTCTTTCTATATTAATTAAATAAATTTTAAATTATCTAATTAATTCACTATTTTCCCTCCAACATTAATTATTTGAATTTTTGGTCCTCTATAATTAAATAGTTTTAAAACTTATTTAATCAGTTAACACTTCTTCTAAAAGTATATAAATTTTAAATAATTTATTTAATTTTCTTTCCCACCAAAATATATGAAATTAATATTTTATTTATTTCTCCAACCATGACTTATGTATTTGATCCCTCTTAATTCTTCCACCTCATCAATCCATGTCCTTATTTTATTTATTTCTCCAACCATGACTATTGAGGAAGCTTCAATAGTCAAGTGACCTTCCTTAACATCCTTCCACCAAGTAGTAGAACCTTTTGAAATTTCCAAAGAGTAGTTTGAAGCCAGATAGCTAGTAGCAAAGCAACAACAACAATGAAAGGGGAGGCCCTCATAATCCAATAGTTGTTATGAAGGCCTGTCCCCAACCATCAAAACCACTTCCCCATGAAGTGGTTTGGAGATGTCAAAAACAATGAGAATGCATTGGGTGACTCATGTGGGACGTGGCATCATTAACCTACAAAAAATGGCTAATAGTGCTTCTGATGTCCTTATAATGAGATTCATCCCAAAACTGGAGAGGAAGGTAAGGCATCTTGACCCAAACTAGATGCACCGAAAGAGGCTTTGTAAGGGGGTTAAAAGAGGGATTCTAGGATTTGATAGAAAGTAGATGCTCTACATAGGCTGATTATTGTTCCAACATAAAATTTTGATCTGTAGAAGAATCAAACATAGCAATGAGAAAACCTTTTGCATAGGGAAAAAGTTCAATCTTACTTGAAACCAAGGGCTTCGAAGAGGTCAGAACCCAACTATGCAGGTCAGGAAGAGAGGTCCAAAGAGAGGGGAAATGACACACCTAACCATACATCTATGGAAGAAGGCTTCGTTTTGAGCAACATCCTCACCATAGTCGATGATGGGAGAATATTTGGCACACAAAAGGGGAAAACACGTGTGTTGGAGGCGAGCAAGACCAAAGACAAATCAAGTAGCTTGAGCATAGCCATAGTTCTTAGTAGAGGAAAAAACAAGACAAGATCTAAGACAATGAGTAGTAGCATTATCACCAGGGTGAACAAACCCGATCACAAGTGCAACCCGAATAGTAGCCTGAGAAGAAGCTTGCACACCAAGGCCAACCACCACACCCGACCTAGAAATAGAGGAGCTGACATAAGAAAAATTATCCATAGCCTCAATGATAGACACAAAAGAGCCAAGAGGATTAAGCATGAAAGATTTTTCAAATGCAAACAAATCTATCAAGAAGCTCAATATTATTTTATCTAGTTAGTCTAACATCGTGAACGTGATTTTTTCCCTAAGGCCAAATATTTTTGATTAAAAAAGAAGTGTTAACTAGGGCGCCGACCCTTTCTATAGTTAGAGACTATCAAAAAGAAAATCTTGCAAGCAGTAAAAATGACACATCAGAGCAAGCCCAAAACAAGCAAGGTCAAACAAAAGAAAAAGACCTGTCCAACCTTCTACAACTCCCCCTTGTGCCTGCAACAAACAACAATATAGATGCTACTGTCATTGGGACCATCAAGGGAATGACCAATTGGTAAGGATCCTGCATGGAAACCATTAGTAGAGCCAATAGAAGGCTACTGCAGGACAACAATCGACTGTTGCAGAACATGAGGGATTAGCTACGAAACAGGAGGGGTCAAATGCTATACTGTGATAAAATATATTATTTAAAGTATTAGGATTATTGGATTTTGACATGACATTAATACATCTATATAATTTGTGATTAAAATAGCTAGAATATTAAACTAGATTAATAATACAATGTTGATGGTTTTCAATTGTTAATTTAGTAGTTTATTTCTAGTTAGGAATACTAATTATATGTTGCATCAAACTCATTGGATCGTCAAATTATTTTGCAAGGTAATTTGTGTTAATTAGAGGGAGATCATTATGAGAACTCACATTGTGTTAAGTTTCTAGTGCCAAGGGTAGAAGTACGAAAATATAGTGCATTAGTTAAACTAGGTAAACATTTAATTTACTTAATATTTCTTGTTAAGTGAAATTTTGGTCAATTGTAGGAGTTTACGATTATGGAAGTTCACTAGTATTAGTTTCATTTCATAATTCTTGGACTTGAACAATATAATAGCCTAGTCTATATTTTTTCTAAGAGTTAACTTGTATGTTGTGTTGTCCTTGCTAGCTAAATTACGTGTATCTAGGTAACATTGTCTAAAGGTAAAATCCTAATATTTTCTTGTTGGTTATAGGAAAAAAAAAAAAATGAAATCTAAAAATGAAACTACCTAATTTGTAATTGTGATACTTGAAAATTTTCCAACTAAATCCTATGACTTACTTGGTGAGTGATAGGTAACCTAATTCTTATTTGGGGATCTAATAGCTTGTCTTGGCCTTATAATTTTTTTATTTCTTTGGAGAAGTGATGCAGGAGCATCTTTGTTGTTGAACTATTTTGCATCAACCAAAAATATATTTGCTTTTCAATTGATTTTGTTTTGTGTTGTAGTTTCTATGCTACTTCTAGAATTCTCTAATAGTTGTTCATTTTCCATTGTGGATTATATTCTTGGATTCCAGGCATGTTCTTATTCCTTTTTCTATATTTCCAGTTTATTTGGACTCTTTTCTGGCAAGTTATTGCCTCCGGATTGGCTATTTCTTGGTTCTGAAGTAGTTTTTGAGCTTAACAACTAGTTGGAGATTTCTTCTCTTGCAGAGTGATTTCTCAACTTGCGGATCTAATTGGCACCACATACGATGTTCCTAGGCCCTTGGCCAACCTTCCTTGGTGGTCCGCACTTCGTTATGATCTTTGGTGAAGGTGATCTTCACGCTTTGGGTACAACCTATCTTACACGTTTCATTTTCCTATCTTTAGAGAATGCGATCTTCTGTGGCTAACCCAGATGTGTTCTGGATGCTATTTATATTATTGTAATCGATCCTTAGAGAAGTAGTGAAATATGGTATGAAGATGAATTCATGTTATGTAATTTGGATACCTCTTGGGGGTCTGGATGGATTGTAATATATAATGTAAGTTGTTATAGCCTTTTGGCCTTATGTACACTAGATGTTTTCGGTTGGTTTATGGTGAATCTATAATGTTGTGAATGTTTGAATCAAGATTTTCTCTATGTTTTGTTGTTGCTTCCGTTGTGTTATTCTTGATGCACGATCTAGACTATTCTCTTTGAGGACCCTCCAGATTATGACTGCACCAATTGGTATTAGAGCAAGTTGTGAACCTTGAGGCATTCCTTTGGGTGAATAGAGTGATGAATTGAGGCAGGCTAGAAGTGTGTTTAATAGATTTCTAACATAGATAAAATTGGAACTTTGTAGCCAGATAGCCAAGTTGAGGAAATTGCATTGGATCAAAGGAGGAGATGCTATCGATGAGGATGAACCCTAGGAGGGTAGAGCAAATGATGGAGGATTTCAAGAATGAGATGAGGAATGAGATCCGAAACACGTTGGTTGGTTTGCAGAGGAATCCAGAATCAGAGGATGAGTATGAAGAAGTTGGAGAGGAACTGGAGGTCGAAGAGGTTAAAAGACTGGAAGGTGAAAGAGAAGAAATATTCCTTAGAGAGGTGCCACAAGTGAGTAAGGTTCATAAAGTAGAGGTTTCTACATTTTTAGGTACGTTGAATCCGGAAGACTTGATAGAATGGATCGAAGAATTGGAGGACTACTTTGAGTTTAAGGATATTAGAGATCCGCAAAGAGTTAGGTTAGCACATACTAAGTTGAAAGGGCATGCTGCTTTATGGTGGAAAGAGTTACAGAGAGATAGAGTGGATAATGGTGAGATGAAAATCACTCGATGGAGACATATGGTTAAAAGGTTGAAGGCTAAATTCATCCCGGGAGACTATAAGTTGGAATTGTTCAAGAAATTGCAGAACTTGAAGTAGAAGAACATGAGTGTGAAAGAGTATATTGAGGAATTATACAAGGTGATGATTAGATCTAGACATAGAGAAATGAACAGAGAGAAGGTGGCTAGACATATAAATGGAATTGGATTTACCATTCAAGATGAGATGAGCATGCTGAAGATTTCTACAGTGGAGGAGGCCTACTAATATGCTTTGAAGACTGAAGATAAAGTGAAAAGAAGACAACAAATTAACCCTAAGGGAAGAGAGAGATATGCAGTGAATAAAGGGAAGATGAGTGGAAATATGGAGAAGTAGACTACTAAAGATGAGTCAAGATCTAAATGGAGTAAAGAACCATATTAAAAGACACAAAGAAAAGGGAATGGTAGTAGAAATAGGGAATTCATGGGCAAATGTTTCAAGTGTGGAGAAACCAGACACATATCTTATGAGTGTTCCTTAAGGACTGATAAAGGAATGGCAAGGAATTTCCTAGCACATGAGGAATTGGATACAGGAATTGTAGATGAGAGCATGATAGCACCAGAGCAAGGAGAATCCCTTATGTTTAGAAGAGTCTTGGTGGAGAAAAGCAAAGAAGAAACCAAACATACACAAAGGAAGGATTTTTTTTGAACTGTATGCAAATCAGGTGGTAAGTGTTGTAAGGTTATTGTGGATACTGGAATTACTAAAAATTTGGTATCAGAGGAGATGGTAGAGAATCTTGGTTTGAAGAGGCTTGAGCATCCTTGTCCTTGCAGAGTGAGTTGGTTAAAATATGATCATGTGGTAGAGGTGAGAGAGAAGTGCTTGGTGAATTTTAATATTGGACCCTTCAAAGATGAATTTTTGTGTGATGTTGTGTCTATGAGTGCTTGTCATGTTCTGCTGGGTAGACTTTGGTAGTATGATAGAGGAGCTCTCTATGATTGTAGAAGAAAATTGATCACTATTGAGAAGGATGAACCTAAGTTTACTTTGGCCTCTTTGAAGGAGAAAGAGAAGGAAGTGAAGAACTTGAGTCTTGTGAAGAGTTGTAGTACTGAGAAGTAGGATGCATAAGTTATACCAAATGATGGCATGGATTTGAAGAAGGATCTTATGGATGGGATTGTTAGCAAGATGGTACTAGATGACAGTGAAGTTAAAGTTGTGGTGGTAGATGAGATGAGTTCCGATGGAAGGAATAGATCCAATCTGTGGAAGAAAGAGGGTGGTAATAAGAGACAGTGTGCAGGTATGAAACAAGGAAAAAGGCTTGAGAAGAGGAAAGGAAGTTAGGAAATTCAGCTGAGTACTGAAAGGGGTAAAGAGGAAGAACTTTGTAGACAAAGAAGACATTTGCATTATAAATGAGCATGGGGTCTATATTCCAAATCCTTTTTGATGTTCATGAGTTGCCTCTCATGGAACATATTTTTCCACCCAGGGTGTTTGATGTAGGAGCATCCCCAGTCGTTGAGCAATCTTGCATCAACCAAAAATATATTTTCTTTTCAGTTGTTTTTGTTCTATTTTACAGTTTCTGTGCTACTTCCAAAATTCTTTGGTAGTTGTTCATTTTATGTTGTGGATCAGATTCTTGGCTTCCAGGCGTGTTCTTATTCCTTTTTATAGATTTCCAGTTCATTTGGACTCTTTTCCGGCAAGTTATTGCTTTCGGATTGGTTGTTTCTTGGTTCCGAAGTAGTTTTTGAACTTAACGGCTAGCTGGAGATTTCTTCTCTTGTAGAGTGATTTCTCAACTTATGGATCTAATTGGCACCAGGTACGATGTTCCTAGGCCCTTGGCCGACCTTCCTTGGTAGTCCGAACTTCATTATGGTCTTTGGCAAAGGTGATATTCATGCTTTGGGTTGAACCTATCTTACACGTTTCATTTTCTTGTCTTTGGAGAATGCGATCTTCTATGGCTGACCCAGATGTGTTCTAGATGCTATTCATATTGTCGTAATTGATCCTTAGGGAAGTAGTGAAATGTGGTATGAAGATGAACTCATTTTATGTAATTTGGATACCTCTTAGGGGTCCGAATGGATTGTAATTTGGAATGTAAGTTGTTCTAGGCCTGTTGCCTGTATGTACACCGAATGTTGCCGGTTGGTTTATGGTGAATCTATGATGTTGCAAATGTTTGAATCAATATTTTCTCTATGTTTTGTTGTTGCTTCCATTGTATTACTCTTGTTGCATGATCTAGACTATTCTCTTTGAGGACCCTCTAGATTATGGCTGCACCAAGAAGACAAGAAAATTCAAAGGTTATCATGATTATTAGGTTTGCATCAAATCCTAGAATGTAGGAAAAAATCTCAAAATAGTATTAGTGTGATTGGAGTGGTGGCAGCCACATCGCTCACTCACAATCCCAAATGGTCTCTCAAAATGTTATTTCTCTACTTTAATGAAAATCATGATGTAAAATACTATTGCCAGAGAATTAAATGAATTAGAGTTTAATTTAATCAATGGTATAAATAAGTGAGCCTAAGGGTTAAAAAAAAAGAGATCAATAAATTTTATTTAGTATTTTAGGGTAATGGGAAAAGGTTCTAGATTTCAAAGATTTCAGATTTTTTGATAATGGGTAAAATAACAGTTTTGAAAGGTCTTGAAACCTAGTACTAAAGATGAAACCTAGATATAGCAATGAAGTCTAGTATCCAATAAAGGACCAAAACATTGATTGGAAAGCCAAAAGGTAATAGAATACTAAGAACACTTACATAATTTTCCTCCTAGGATTAAAAGAAATAAGAAGTAAAGATTAATTTGAAAGAAAACCATATCATCACAACTTGAAGCCAAAGTGCTCTAAAGAGATCTAAATATGGCTATTAGACCCGACCACATAATCACTAACATTAAAATATCTACTAGTTGTATTATTATTTTTTATTACTAGCCCTAAATAAAAAGAGCTCATAGGAATTTTTTGTCCTCTCCTCCATATGATTCTTCCCTTTATCCTTGCATTTGGAGATTGAAATATGTGAGAGAAGGCAATCATTTAGATCCTTAATAATATTATTGGGGATCCTCACTAGATATCTCTAAGCCCTTCTTATCTAAGAACAATGAATCAATTTTACTAGGAAAAACATTGTATAAAGAAGGTTTCCCCATAGCGAGATCACTCACCAAGGGAAAACCCTTTGAAGGTTGAGAAAGACTAGGATCCATATTTTCTTTTTCCCTCCATGAGTATGTCTTCCTCCTAATATGTTAACAAACAATAGAATGGTTGTCCTTGTAGAAAACTTGGCACAAGTCTGTGGAGCATTCACAAACAAACTATTGGACATAGTTATCAAATTTAGATGACAAAGTAATAGAAGGGAGCACTCTATACACAATATTATTAATACAAAACTTGGCAAAGTTCTGCATGTTTTGATCTAATTACCGCGTTAAGACCTATGTGTTGATTAATAGAACTTGCAATACACACCAAGACTTCCTCCTTCCAATATTCCAATGACAAGCCAAGAAATCTTACCTAGATAAGAACCCTATTGATGTATTCATTCTAACTATCAAAATTAACTTTCCAATTCTTTAGAAGAAAGCCTTAATTTACCTAGAAACCACATACCACCCCATATAAGGAGTTAACAAAAAACCATTTCCCATAGCAGAAATATTGAAATGGCTCCAAAGCTGACATATTCTCAAGGACCAATTCCATAAAACATTTTGGGTTATTTTATCGTTGTTTTCTATTTATTTGGGGTGTCATGGTTTGATGAGAGGCGTGTGTAAAACCATTTCATTTGTTGAGAACAATTACGCCATGGAATCAAGCAGTGCTTGAAGATTAGAGAGGCAGAGAGGTTGAAGGTATTAGAATTGATTTTTGAGTATTAAGTGTGAGAAATACATTATTGAAGGCGGCCCTTGGACAAACTGTACTAGGCCCTTGTGGGATACAAATCTCTTATAGTATCAACTTTTGGAGTTGAATCGGATGAAGGTAACATAGGAATTCGAATGTGTAGTTGTTCGAATCAAGATCGAAAATCTTTGCCAAATTCTAAAATGATTGGCAATCAAAGAAAAGACCAAGTAAATCATACGGCATGATTATCTCATGATGGTAACATTTGGTTATCATCTCTTACATAGATTTAGCTTGTCCTTTCATAGTTATTTGAAATTCCTTCCAACCTTAGATTGGATTCCAGCAAATATGGTAGCATATATATTTTCCTTTGATGAATTCCCATACAGCTAAAACAATCATATTCTAAAAAACTAATGTTTCTTAGAGATGTAATAGTCAGAGAGTTTTTATAATACTCATATGATCCTTATAACAGTAGTATTAGTACTTGAAAGTTGAAACAGTAATTTCACATGAGAATATAATAGCAGTCATTGGATTTTGTAACACCCACATGCTCTTGCCTTTGAAACAGTAATTTCAGGTTATAGTAGTTGTATTAGTACTTGAAACAGTAATTTCACTTGAGAATATAATAGTAGTCATTGCTGTCCTTATAACATTCACAGCACGAAATGATCTTACCTTTGATAGTCAATCGATATTTTTTGATTATGACATTCATTTGGCCTTGCTGGTTTATGACAGTCACTTGATATGTGATGACCATTTGGTATTTTGAAATAGCAATTAGTGATGTGACAGTACTGGTAAGGAGGTGTAGCAGTCTATGCAGACAAGGACTATAGTGTAAAGAAATATGTAGTTTCATTTTGTTTTATAACAACTTTATAATTGTACATCAGATATTGCTTATTTGTAGTAAAAAAACCAAATCTTAAGGAAGAAAATACAAGTATGGCTAGAGGAATATGTTTCTGTCTATTATAAGCTTTCCTTACATAGGAATAATGAGTTGTATGATATAAGTCCTGAGCACTAGCAACAACTTAGTACTAGGTGAGAGAACATGGTTCTTTAGTACAATTCAATTTCTTTCATGATCGGTGGCTTTAGATCAGTTTTTATTGAACGAAGCATATTACAAAAATAAAAATAATAAGTTGTTTAAAAGGAGTTGTAAGAGAATGAATGATAAGCAACTAATCTACAAATATCCATCACTGAACAACAACGTACACTACAAAACGATTAGAGCAAGAGTCTGAAACTAACAAGTACAATAAGATAGGGTTCATTATTTGTTTGATATTGCGAATCAATGCATCAATAGAACAACAACCCAAACACACATAACACTTTCGTAATCTTTCATATAAGAAGCCAACCCAAAAAGTATAATTAAGACACGTAAAAATTACTATTGATCTTTTTTGATATCTGAAAATCAGACTCATTAATGTTGAAATGTCACTTTATATGAAATAGAGAACATTTAAGAGAACATATTATGTTTGGTAATCTCACCAATATGATCATTTAGTTTTTGTCTTAAAGAATATTTGCATGCTTTTGAACTATTGGTCCATGGGATCTACCTTTTCTCATGTACCTCCAACCTTATTACAAATAATTTAAACTTGTATACCTTGTCTTTTGTAAAAGAGTTACACGATTGATAGTTTCAAGGACAATGCACATGCTTCTATTTCTTGGGTTTTGTAGAAGAGTTATAGGATTAATAGTTTCAAGGACAATGCACATGCTTCTATTTCTTGTATATATGTAGTTAGCTTTTTATAAATCGTGTAGTCCTCTTATATTTAGAAAGAGTTTAGATTTTGGATTAGCTTATCTATTTTTGAGATATATATTTATACAAGTTAGACTTGAAATCTTTGATTAAGCTATTTTGAGTTTAATATTACGACATCTATACTAATTATTAATTCACCTATACAAGATACTTCTTCCTTCTTATGTGGTTCTCATTTATGACTTCAACATGAAAGTTAGGTCCTACCTATTTGTATAGTATATGGGGAGTTCATCAAAGCTTTATCATTGGTGGAGAAGCAATCACTTGATTCTATTTTTTCCCTATTAGTGATTTCACTATAGTATTTACACTTTTTGGTAACATTATCAAGTATATTACAAATTTATTACATTTGACATTTGTAATTAAATGTACCTATACATGTTGATATTTATATTTATGCACATTCACTAAAAATGTGTATGCATTGCATTATGATGCTGACAATACAATGTAACTGTTGGTTGTTCCAATTGATGGCTTTGAGATCCCCTAAAAGTATGCCACTCTTCATGCTTAGAGACCTCAAGGTGTTGGCCAACTTAACAAAGGATCATCTATGCTAATATGACCACTTTTTGCTCTTTAGGCTTTGCTAAAACCTAGATGGGTAACCCTACGATAACACTTCACTTGAAGACCAATGATGAACCTCAAGTAGGGTATTGTCGGTTGAATCTCATACCTTATTAGATAAGAGTATACAAGTTATGGCAATAGGATATGCGACTCTCTCAAAATTTTAGGCTTCCACGATATAGCACAAATAAAAAAATATATCCAACCTTAATTGAAATGCTTATAAATTTTGGGTTTGTGGGAGGATAAACTTGAGGCTTAGGGGATGAAGACTATACCTATTCCTAAAGTATCAGAGTCAAATGGTTAATAAGGATCCACTGCCTGCATTGAATCACAATTTGATGATTTTAATACTACCACTACCTTGCAATGATAAAACTTATTGAGGGCTTATAGTCCAGACATGCTTAATAATCCAATTGTAATGAAATGCATACTTTGTAATGCAACAAAAGTACCTATTTTACTCTTTTTAGTTGTAAATCTAGATTTGCTAGATCTTTTTCATTGTTAGTGTTAGAATCAATATAATTCATGATATGACCTAAAAATAGGTCTTCAATTTATTGTGCACTATTGGTTGATAGCAATATGTCTAAAGATTCATCAGATACATCATAACATATCTCCTTCTTATCAATGAGTGAGATAAAATAGATTGAAATCAAACACAATCTAAGAGAAATTTCCAATAAGAACATTGCAACATAATCAATGATAATATTTTCTCATTTAAACTATTTTAATTTTAAGTCTTAAGTATATTAATTCTAGTTTCAAAATCTAATAGATTGGTTGTGCCCTCATATAAGGCCAATATAAGGCCTTCCATTTTAGTTATCATGGGCATCATGTACACATTATATGCTAGCTGCCAAAGTTTTCAAGTGGTTCAAACCATGTCACCTTAATACCAATTAGTAACCATAAAAATGATTTTTTTATTAATATTAATAATAGCATACAAGTGGGTGTATAGATCTATGTAATCATGATCAAAGAAAATGAATCTAATTAAATCTCGATAAGCTAGTAAAGCCACAATTCTCCCTCCCACAAGGCGTTAGGAAACTATAAGAACTTTTAGATCTTAATCACACAACAAGGCTGAGAGGGGAACTGATCATAATTTAAAATCATTCAAAGGATATTTTTGCATTACTATTTTTACCGTGCAATTGTACATAAGTTTAGTGAGTATTATGACATGAGGAATGGTATTTGCCACTACAACATAATAGATGTTTCATTTCTATTATGCCATGATCGATATAGAAACCCTCTTCCAAAAGTTAAATTTGAGAAAAGAAAGTAGGATGCTAGTTACATATGCTTAAGGTTTTTAAATCCCTTTTTAACAAACCACTTTTGCAACTTACCCTATCTCAAATAACATGAATGGTTTCAAAAAAAGTCCCAAAGAAAATTTGATGTATGCACTTAAACTCAAATCCACACAAATCATCTTTAGCTACACAAATCAATAATTCAATATCAAGTTACATTTTAGAAAGGAAATGCAAAGGAGTGTAGTCAACTATAAGATCGATGTTGAATATATTTATGATGTAGCCATTGAAACTTTCCTCCACAAATAATATTGTCACACATTAGAAAAATAACCTCCTCTTTACTCTGCCCATCTTGTGCATGGAAATGAGAGAGCTAAAAGTGTTTTAGGTTAGGTCCACTCTCACCCTTAAAATGAGAATCTTCCATTTTTTATGTTTCAATGGGTATCTATACCTTGCTCCCCAATTTTTTTTCATCTTGTCCAATTTAATATTTAAATGTTTCCCATTCTTCATTATATATGACATCATACCCTCTTTAATGACATTGCAAATAGTTACTTTCTTCTCCCAACAACTTGCTGTCCTTCTAAGATGTCCATGATTTAGTTAGTATGAGTTTTCCAAATTCCATTAGGTAGATTGTGTGACATTTTGTAATAAAATTTGTATGTTTTTTATGATAAAAAATATACACAAATTAATTAGAAGCTTACACAATTTGCCCATGATTTTACAATTAAATTCTTGACTTCACCTTTGACCAATTTATTTAATTTAAGATATTTTTTAATTTATTTATTTTTCCACCCTCTTATAACAAGGGATTCAACAAAATAGTCAAACACAACCAAATATGGGAAGGGTGCCTAAAATACAACTCCACAACAGTCGACAATGAAAGGTCCCTACTTTTACAAAAAGCAAGGACATGTTGTGAAGAGGTCACAACAATTCTCTAATCTCATTTGTTGGTTTTTTTTTTGGGCCATAACTCTTTATAACCATTGAAGATATCTCTTTGTAAACTTCCTAAGCTTGGAGGTATTTCTATTGTTCAACTTCACTCTCCTCTCATTTATGACTCTTTTATTCAATCATTTCTAGTTTATTTGGATTGTCTATGTAGGGCTCTCATTGTGTTGTATATCTTCTTGAAAATCTAATGCTAAAGTCCTTGTCCATTTTACTTTGAGATCTTTATAGTCTATTTTTGACATTCTTGCATTCTCCATTCTTTGTCTTTCTCCTCCACACAAAAGGTAGTTAGCATCTCTATAAACCTAAGTTGTCAAGTATTTAATTTTGTTAGTGTGAATATGTCACTTCACTTAGGATACTGTTTATCCAAACTATAATATTACACTTAGTTATGAAGTTTAAGTAGGATATTACAAGAATTTAATTATTTTCACCTTAGTAATTAATAATGGCTTATTTTTACCCTATCTTGAGGTACACAGATGTCATTACTATCTTATCAATCCTTGATTGATGGTTGTTAGTTGTCACTTCTAGCTTAGTGAAATTGAGATAACTCTCATCTTGATTAGTAGTGATTAAAAGTTAAACTAATTTTTTTGACAGTGTCATGTTTTCGATTCATGGATCCAAGATATCTGTATATTTGTAATATTGTTATTACAACTATGCCCTATAAATTTTTATATATAATTATTTCTCTTTCATAATTTTGTGATTAGCTCACAAACATTTGGTTCTAGGTAGAATCATTGTCCATGCAAGATTTTAACATGATATCATAACCATAATGTCATAGGGTGAGTCCATTTCTACAAGCACATAGATTTGAATTTTTGGTATATATATGGTAAATAATAAACTTAATAGAACTATTCAAAACTTACTATTGTGTCTAGAATAACCAAATTAACTAAAATTCACCATTATTTTGTTTGAATGGAAGAACTAAAACTAGGGGATAAGATCCATAGTTGAGCATGTTCCAATAGTTGTGATATTATTCGCTGATTTAATTCTCAATATGTTTAATAATATAACGCTAATAGTTGTGACTAGTGTTGATCAGAGTGCTCATAATTGTATGAAATGTATTCCTTCTATTTAAAAATCAATAAATCACGTGATGCCACATCTAACCTTTCTAAATGCCTCAACAAAAAGCCTACTACGTGACATGATATTTGATGATGTGACCTTGAAACCTTAGTTATAAGTAAGGGACTTGCCCAATAGACTGCTGTAAAAATTGAGAATGATTTGAAATTGCTACATAAGATTTTAAGAGATGGAAAATTAAGATACTTAACTAATAGTTCTTATCCCTTAATTATAGATTGTTAAGATTGATTTTTCTCCTCATTGTCAGAACATTTATTTTTTACGTCACCATTGAGTGGTGAAACATCAAAACCATTAGCAACAACCGTAAACTTAAAATGGTTTTAGTCTACAATCCAACAGATTATGAGAGTTCTCCTGCATGATAATAGATTTAATTCGTATGGTTTGTAGTTATCTGTTGTCTTTTTTATTGTTATCAAGCTCTTGAATAAATTTAATAAGATGTATGGTATTGTGTATACAGAGTACTGTTGGCAGCTGTTTTTTTTTCTTTCGTACTCCTAACAGGAGAATTGCAGAGGAAGCATACATTGCAGGTTGTTGAGTTGTACCTCAGCGCTACCATATATCCTGTCCTTCAGACAAACCCAGCGACCATGTGACATATCTACAAGTCTGTTCTCACCATTGCAGGTCAGCTTTTGAAAGGTAGCGACCTGCGCTTGACCAGAGCTGGCATCAGTGGGATCAAGAATAAATTAAAATGGAAGAATTTTAATGATGTTTATGAGATTAAGCAGTTTAAGAGATCGAGAGTCGTATTTATAATATATTTTTAAGTTCTTTTTGATAATATTTTTTCTATCATGAATCTTGATCAAGAAATTAGCTATTTTGTGAAATGTTGCTTCTTCAAATAACTCATTTAGATTGTAAACCTTCAGATTGTTTTCATACTGAATATCATAGGCTACGCACTCTAGGTATGATGAATTGTCATTCAGTTACAACCATCCGTTCCAGCTTTTTTAGGTGAGATTTGCATCAAATGGTGCTTGTAGTGATATTCTCATATACTACATATTTTACGACAAAGTATCATTCAGTTTTAACCATCCATTCCAACTCTCATGCTTGAGATTTGCATCAAATGATGCTTATAATGTTATTCTCATACGTTACACAGTCTATGATGAAGTGTCGTTCAGTTTCAACCAGCCATTTCAGCTCTTGTGTGAGATTTGCATCAAATAGTACTTGTAGTGTTACCCTCATACACTACACATTCTATGATGAAGTGTCAATTGGTTTCAACCATTTGTTCCAACTCTCATGCTTGAGATTTGCATCAAATGACACTTATAATGTTATTCTCATACATTACATGCTTTATGATGAACTGTTATTCAATTTCAACCATTTGCACCAACTCTTGCGCCTGAGATTTGCATCAAATATACATATAATTTTATTCTCATACACTCCACATTAACCATCCACACCAACTTTCCTGCCCAAGATTTGCATCCAATGCTGCTTATTGTGTTATTCTCATATACTACACATTCTATGATGAACGCCATTTGATTTCAACCATGATGCTTATAATGTTATTCTCTACCCTACACATTCTATGTTGAAGTGCCATTCAATTCTAACTTTTATCTCTGAAATTTGCATCCAATGATATTTATCGTATTATTCTCATACACTACATACTCTATAATGAAGTGCCATTTGTTTTCAACCATCCACATCACATGATACCACACTACATACTCTATAATGAAGTGCCATTTGTTTTCAACCATCCACATCACATGATACCTGTAGTGTTTCACTATGCTAATGGTGGCAATCATAACACACGTTTTCATTCATGGTGTCATATAATGTACCCTCCTGCTCTGTCAGTCCATATGTCCTCCAGTCAAAGCTCTAACTGGTCAGTCAAAGAATCTTCTACATTGGTGGGCTCCTTCAGAGTTATTGGCCATCTCCAACACCAGATTTTTCTCAAAATCCTCAGTGAAAAAGGTAAATACTGAGCGACTGTTACGCACCTACCTGGTAAGAGCATTGTGCTTCACGGGTTTTCAAGTTTTTGATACTTGCTGGCATTCAGCAGCGCTAAACATGCCTGCGAATGATATTGGCTTCAATGTTTAATCTCTTTATAAATCTCAAAGTACCACCTTTTATATGTACTCAACTTTCTTTTAGTCACTAACCTGTATAGGATGAGTGTGATCGAAACAAAAGTTCCTTAGTCTAATCTATTGATAACAAACAAACAACATTTACAAACAAAACATTTTAAATAGTATCAAATACGAGATTTTTTCTGAGTATGCATTGAATTAATTTTAACCTTTCAATTAGTATTTGCACCATTTGATTAAAAGACAAATGAGCTTCAAGAACCAACTACTCACCCAAAACCAAATCTTAATCCCCATCCCCGAACGCCTGAGTACAAGGGACAACTCTGTCCCTAGACTGCCTACATACCTGTTTTGGCACAGGATCAAGGTGCAAAGTATGTAGTTCTGGTTTCTAACTATGGTTTAATGTAAAATGTATGGTGGGTACGCAACCCTTTCTAGGGTCAATGTTCTAGACAGTTTCTTTGCAATTGCTACCCACGATGGTAGCTTTATAGCAAAAAGGCTTAAGGTGGCCTTTTGCTTGTGTCCTAAAACAACTAAGTCCTATTTCCTATTAAATACGTCACCCTTAATCCGTTATCATCCATTGAAATCATCAAGATAAAATAAATTTTCAAGATCTTCACACACATCCAAACCCTAATGCGGTTATCTAAAGTTCAACTGATCGGATGTAAATTCATTTAAAAAATAATCTTTTTAGATTATCGATCCAAGGGGGATTACCCACCCCTTGGATTTTAACTTCCAAATGATCCTTATTTCTCCCCGGCGATTTAGAGGGACGATGCCACAAATGCCATTATTGCAGCTTTATTAGGCATTAAGTGTAGTAGTTCATCACGACGGTATTACCTGTAAGTGTGACCCAGAGGCACCATAGATACCGAACGTCGCTAATTTTTGGTTTCAACTCCTCTTGTTTAGTTATCTAACTAGGAATTTAACTTTGAATTCATGAATCTTAAATGAAGAAATATACCAATACAATTATGAAAAAGAAACTATTATATACAAGGAATTATCACTTGAATATAAAAACTAAAGTATGAATTTTATGTAATTGAAAGGAACATAAACAAATCGACTACTTGGATTAGTATTTTCCTTGAAGGAAAGTTATGATAATTAAAAATTCGAAAACTTGAACTAAATACATGAAATTACTAATTGCTTGGAAACCATGATGCTTTCAAAGATAACTTATGAAAATGATTTGAATTACTTGCAACTTATAATTGTTTTGGACAAACCATTACACAATAAGTATGAATCCTAGTACTGATTTGCTTGAAAGAAAATTAAATGATTAAATAGCAAGAATTTGGAAATGAATTTTAACACCTACTTGTTTGAAGTGAAAAGTACTTAATAATAATCCTAACTAATTCTTCCATATGAAGTAATACAAATTTCATCTACAAATGATGACACTATTTTAAAAGTGAATCCTAATACTTGAAAGGTACTAAATTGCTTGAAATAGAATTTAAATTATCAAATAATCATACTTTGGAAACTGATTTAATACTCACTTGTTGAAGGGAAAAGGAAACAACTATTCAACAACAAGCTTCAAATTAACCACATTATTCTTAGTTACTAATTGTTTAAAAAAGAGATTAGACAAGAGTGTAAACACTTGCTAGTTAACCAAGTAAATAATACTAAGTCTCCTAATAACCAATTCTAATCAATAAACTTCTAGTTGCTTTTGAACTAATACCTTTGCAAGATTATAAAGTGATAACTAATTACTCCTTCCACTTGAAGTAACGTTAACTTTATCATTGGATACATTCTTCAAATAATAACTTTATCTATATCCTTTATTACGAAAGACAATGATACTAGATTTGGAAATTAATATTTGGATGACTCTTTGACAATACATATTATATGAAATTTGATAAATTATAATGACTCCCAAATCTTAAATATATAAACTTAGGTACATAATCCACACCATATAAATGTATAATATTTTTTTTTCTTTTACATATATTTTACCTCTAATATTTCCTTTTTATTGTTGGTGTAAATAATTATTCATCATGGATATTATTACACTTTACTTAAGTTTACTTAGGAAATGCATTTCATAGTAGTTTGGGTATGAGACACTTGGGTGTTTGTGCCACATTGGGATAGTGTGTGTAGGAGAATTTCCACCTTTTATGGTGTGATCTTGTTGTTACACTCCACATTCAGTGGGTGATCCACCTCATGTGGAATATTATATTGTTTCTCCTACCTACCCACACCTATTTCCTACCTACCCTTGTTTCTTATTGAGCCACATGTCATGTTTGTGTGCTCACATATCCATATAGCCTTGCCTATATAAGCAAGCTTATATTCATTGTATGAAAACGAATGCTTAATGATCTAGTTGATCATATTTTTTTATCTTGATAGAATACAGTTTATTTCTATCATTTATTTTGTTCTCTCTTATTTGTGCTTTCTATTTCCTTTTGATCTTGACA
The DNA here is from genome assembly GCF_030272615.1 of Cryptomeria japonica. Taxonomy (NCBI): domain Eukaryota; kingdom Viridiplantae; phylum Streptophyta; class Pinopsida; order Cupressales; family Cupressaceae; genus Cryptomeria; species Cryptomeria japonica. Next base: position 83,306,750 of record NC_081408.1, on the reverse strand, counting down.
AAATCTCACATGGTATTAGAGCCATTAGAGTGTCATTGGTTTGCTAATTGAGAGAAATTTGATGCTATTTGGGGTTATGTATTTTGGAGATTTCTATTGCAGGTTATTATTGAAGCTTGATGGGTCAAATCTGAGGTTATCATTGGATTGAGGAGGTCCAAGAAAGTCAGTTTTGCCTTTTGTTTCATCCAAATCGGATTTCGGAGGCCAAATCTAGAGGCATTTGAAGTTTGAAGCCGTGACGGAAATTTTCCAGAAACTATAATTTTGCAGACAATTTTCAAATAGCGATATCTCACTCATCTGGACTCGTTTTTACGAGCAATTTTTTTTGTTTTGGGGTATAATTTCGTGATGTGTACAGTGGTGCAGAATTTTTTTTATTTTTGGATACAATTTTTTGGAAATCATGAAATCCTGATTTTTACAACTTTGGAGGCTTCGTTTGGGCTCATATGGACTCCTTTTCAGGTGCCATTTTTTTTAAAGTGCATATTTTTTCACCTACTTTTATAATCTGCCATCGATTTGCAGTGATTTTGAGTAGAAATTGTACTTTTAGTATTTGGCCTTTTTTGGCATATTTTGTACTTGCATTTTGCTTGGATCTCAGTTTAGATCACTAGCAGTATTTGTTGAAGTCTCTTAGATCTCATTTTGAGAAGTTTTAAATTGAAATCAGAAGTCCATTTAGCCTTGATTTGCAAGTGGCCTATTGTACGCGCACTACATATAAAGTGCCAAAATCAACATTTTTGGGGGCTACTTTGATTGAGTTAAATTGGAGGGGTGTCTCTTATGCTTTTGTGCTCTTGTGTTCCTTTCTTTTTGCTGCTATGGGTTCTTCTAAGTTTCCTCTCTTAACTCCTCATAATTATGCTACTTGGAAAATAGATGCATGGAGTAAACTTATGGAAAAAGGACTAACTCATTACATTGATGGAAATAATGTTGCTCCCGCTGATCCTAAGGTTGATCCAGTTGGTCACTTGGATTGGCTCACTAAAAATATCATGGCAATTGGTACCTTAAGAAAGTATGTATCAAAGGATCTCATTTTTCATATTGAGAAGTGTACTCTAATCAAGGATGCTTGGAAAAAGTTTCAAGACTTGTATGGTCAAGTTGATGAGATTAGGGGATATCAAATTGATAGTGATCTCAGCATGTTGGATCCCAAGAACTTTGATACTATACAAGATTATGTCACTAAGGCAAATGAGTTGAGGGCACAACTCAAAGATTGTGGCATTGATAAGAAGGATACTCAATTGATATTCAACTTGATAGGCAAGCTTCCACAAGAATATGCAACATTTGTTTCTAGTTTCCAAACCCATAGGATGACAATGGGTTCAAGCTACACAATGCCTACATTTGATGCTTTCAATGAAATGTTGATGATGGAACAAACTAAGTTGATAAGCATGGGCATTCTTAAGGCTTCTAAGTCTCAAGCATTAGTGGCAAATCAAGGGAACAAAGGAAATCAAAGCCTAAGGACAAAGCATCATCCTCTCCACAACAAGGAGATACATCCTCTTCCAAGAGGGAGAGACCTACTTGTGCCTATTGTAAAAAAGTTGGTCATGAGGAGCGTCATTGCCATTCTAAGAAGATAGATGAGCTCACACATATCATCAAAAAGCATAACATTGATTTGCCTAATGTCTACAAGAAGGATGATTCATCAACTTCCACTTCCTCACATTCAAAAGGAAAAGGGCAAGCATTCATGGCTTCTACAAGTGGGAAGACTCACTCTTTTGTGACAAGAAAAGGAAAAGCTCTATGTGCTACTATCAGTCATGATTCAGAGAGATGGCTTCTAGATTCAGGGGCTTCTCATCATATGGCATCTTCACAGTCTATGCTCTCTACATTTGAGCCTTGTACCATGCCATAGATTTTGATGGGCAATCATACATACATGGATGTGATTGGGAAAGGATCTATAAACATTGGGGATAACTCCTTCAATGATGTGTTGTGTGTACCCCACTTGACAAACAATCTCCTTTCTATCTATCAAATCAAACATGGCGCAACTAAGAGAGTTGTGGAGTTCACACCTGAGTCAGTTTTCATTAGAGATTTGGAGACTAGAGCTATCATTGCGACTGGGGTGGTTGATCATGCATCTTGGTTATACTCATTTTCAGATTTTGTTGATGATGATGATTTCCCATTTGATGATTCTACACATGATGATCACACTTCTTGTGATGGTTCAGTTTTTGAGGAGAACTTTGGACACTTGAACATGGGGATTCTCACATGTGACCCCTTTCTTGAGCCTTGTATTTCATCTCCTCATATTGATATCACATCACCTATTGCACCAGATGATGCAGATAGTGCAATAGTTTTGCCTTCATGTGATTCAGTGCAGCAGGATATTCATTGTCTTCTAGCTTCAGATTCATGGGATGATTACTTGACAGACATTATAGGTTTATTTATGGAATCCTGCATTGCAGATTTGGGAGACATCATTGATGACATTCATCTTCTCTTTGATGAAGGTGATCCTTCTTCAATTGTTGTGAGGGAACACTCTGACCCTCTTGTTCATTCTCTACATGATCATTCTTTCGAGGTTGACATGATTGTGGATACTTATGTACAACAGTTGGAGGAGGTCTCTTTATTTTTTGAGGAGACATGTGAGTCTTTGGGACATGTTCTACATCCATCTCCACTAGATCTTGGAGTGCCTTTTTCAGTAGTGTGGCACAGTTTACCACCTTTGGAGGGGGTATCTTTCAGCATTGACATGGGGACACTTGAGCAGTTTTCAAAGATTCCTTTCATCATGAGTTTTCTTCATACATCTTCCCTTCATGATTGGGGAGACTTCATGGATACACCTTTGGTTTTGTTTCTTCCTAAGGGGAGGAATGTTGTTCAACGATCGTGGAGCAGTTTCTTCATACATCGAGCTTCTATCATTGGTGCAGATTCCACATTGAGGGGGGGCTTCCTAGTCTCTCTTCTTCTTCTTCTTCTCTCATACGGGGGGGACTTTTTCCTCACATGGGGTTTTGTTCCTCACATTCTCCTATGAGAGTTCTCTTGTATAGCTTTCATCTCTCTTTTGGGGGAGGGATTTTTCCCATTGGGTTTTTCTCTCTTTCCCCACTTTGTGAGAGATTTCATTGCATTGGTTTGCATGCATTTGCATTTGTACATTGGTACCTAACATGGCCTAGTAGCTGGGACTCATCTTGTATTGCTTAGTTGCATTGTAGACTTAAGAGAATTCCCCTAAGTTGCACTTAAGGGGGGGTGTTGGTGTAAATAATTATTCATCATGGTTATTATTACACTTTACTTAAGTTTACTTAGGAAATGCATTTTATAGTAGTTTGGGTATGAGACACTTGGGTGTTTGTGTCACATTGGGATAGTGTGTGTAGGAGAATTTCCACCTTTTATGGTGTGATCTTGTTGTTACACTCCACATTCAGTGGGTGATCCACCTCATGTGGAATATTATATTGTTTCTCCTACCTACCCACACCTATTTCCTACCTACCCTTGTTTCTTATTGAGCCACATGTCATGTTTGTGTGCTCACATATCCATATAGCCTTGCCTATATAAGCAGGCTTATATTCATTGTATGAAAACGAATGCTTAATGATCCAGTTGATCATATTTTTTTATCTTGATAGAATACAGTTTATTTCTATCATCTATTTTGTTCTCTCTTATTTGTGCTTTCCATTGCCTCTTGATCTTGGCAAAATCTCACATTTATTATATTTATTTAAATGATATTTTGTTCTAAGGATGTTTGTATCCTTATGTGCGAAGGTTTAGATGTTGTATGTTGTATGTTGTAGCATGTAGTATGTGATCTCCTCTTCAATGGTTGAATCCTTGTCTTGAATGCAACACTTAGCCTTGAATGGAGACTTGAAATGATCAATTGCTTGAAGGAATGCTTGAATGCTTGAATGCTTGAGTATAATTTCCACGCTTTGTACACATATCCTCTTCATCCCAAATGAGAGAGAAAAATGTAGTTTATATACTTGTCATTTAGGGCTGATAGACTGATTTTCCCGACCTTAGGCCGACCAGGAAAGTTAATTTCCAATTTGCAAACAAAAAGACCCGAGACCCCTTAGGAGACCAGGCCCAAAATAGGACCCAGGGCCCTGGGTGCCCTGGTCCTGAAGGACCAGGGCGCTAGGTGCTCTGGTCCCACCTCCCGGGACAACAGGGTGCAAGGAGGTTCAGGCCAGGGTGCTTGAAAAATGCAGTTTTCAGTGTCGTGAGCAAGTTTCAGGGTCTCCATTCAGGTTGCGTGTTGCATCGCCATCGTGAAGACCGCAATGCAGTCGAAATTGCAAGTGTCACAATTTTAGGACGCTACATTTAGCCCCCACTTTAGCGGGAGTATGTATGCTCATACTTCCGGTAAAGTACAAGGAAACAACATTGAAAGACTTTCACCACGTCAAGGAGGCAAGATACACCAAGCCCCCAGTGGACTAAGGATCTTACGACTTCAATTGACAAAGTAAAAGGGAAGATCGTGAGGAAGAACCATGACTGTCAGTAGTAAGGCTCCCTCACTATGAGTCATGCAAGAAAGATATCAAAAATTTTCAAGGCAAAGCTAAATTTGTCAAGAAATTTTCAAGTATCTTGAAAAGATATGAACAGGATGTATGCCCCCCTACGTTAAAGCGATCGCACACGCCTCACCGGGGGTGATTGTTTTAACGTAGTGATACACATAAGAAATGAGAAAGGAAAAGAGCACGTTATCGCAAGGATTTAGCCCCCAAGTGTGAGATAAACCCAAGGATAATAGACACAAAACACAAAGCACGAGGTGACTTCGCTTTCCTCGGGGTCAGTATGCTGTATGATAATTCATGTATATGTATCATATGTATGTATGCATAATTGTTCTTCATTCCCCAATCAAGGAAGGTCACCTAGAAGAAGGGAACACATGTGTCTTTTGAGTCAACATGAGAGAGATCGAGAGATCTCAATACTTTGCATCGTCCTCAAGTAGACAACACCAAGGACAACAAATAGAAGAATGAGAATAACATATAGAAGAAGTAATCAAAAGAGAGGAGGAGAGAATCTGCTATGCTAATGTAACTAGTCTAGCATGTCATCTACCCCCCGATCTTGCTGATCAATGTTTCGGGAAGGCAGGGAACACGCCAGAGGAGGAACATCCAACATAGTAGATGGAGCTACACAAGATCCAAACAAGGGCTATGTTCATGTTCCGAGCCACATTGTTTTTGTCTAGGAGCTAGGATAAGTGCTTTAGAAAATTCATTAGATAAATGGTTATCGACATCAACAAGTTCATATTCACTATCAGAAGCAAGAGGAGTAACATTTTCATCATGAATAACATTTTCATCTATATCATCATCAAGATTTATAAAAATAGGATCTTTAACTCGCACCGGATCAAGACCATCATGCATCTTATGTTTAGGAGATTTAGGCTCAATTTCTGGCTGAGGAGAAAATGGAATAATGCTTGTTGAAGGTGTTTTTGGAGATTGTAAAGTTTGAGCTCTAAGACGACGCTTTCGCCGGCGTTCACGTGCAGAACGATTTTTTCTAGTCTTAGTAAGAAGTGGAGAAGACTGAGGAGGAGGAATGTTCGCATCCTTAGCACTTGGGTGTTTAGGTTGTGGTCTCTTAGGCTGGATAATAGGAGAAGAAGAAGGTCTCTTCTCTCTATAAAAAGGAGGAGGAACTGCTCCATATAAAGGAGGAATTTTTGGTTTAGAGAGAAGACCAAGTCCATCATGACGAGGAGGTATAGGTCTACTCTTAGGAAGTTTATTAGGTATAGACATAGTCACATCCATAGGGATGGGTTGAGAATCTTCTTGAGGAAAGACATTAGTTTTATCTTTCAAAGGAAGAACTTCCTTCTCAAGAATGATAGGAATATCAAGTTTAGGTGCTCTAGGTTCACTTAGAGATAGGATCATATCTGTTTTCCACTTTTGATAAGATTTGAAAAGATGATCACTTCGCGGAGGAAGAGATTGGAATTGTTTAGGCCAAAAGTAATCAATAGGAACAATAGAGGTTCTTTCAGCTGGTTTAAAGAGACTATGATTGACAGTAACAACTTCACCATTATGGGGAAATTTCAAACACTTATGAATAGGAGAAGCAATGGCTTTCATGGAAGATAGCCAAGGATAGCCAAGCTTCACACGAAATTGTTCGGAAGATGGAATAATAGCAAAGTTCACATCAAGAGATTTGTTATGGACCTCAATAGGCAATGTAATAGAACCAATTGCAGGAGAAGAAAATGCATCAAATAATTTCACAATCACATCTATTTTGTCATATATCACTTGATTCAATTGCAAAGTAAAAAGAAATTCTTCAGTAATAACATTAACCATGCACGAAGGATCAATAAGCACTCCACGGCAAGGTGTATTCTTAACTTTTGCAACTATGTATAAAGGACCATCAGGTGCCCTAATGGTTTCACTGGAATCAAATGTGATAGAAGGTTCTTTAGGGATTTCTTGCTGCTCTACAAAGTTAATCACATTCGGAGTCATAGACACAAGACCATCAGATGAGAGAGAGGAATCATTAGCCTCAATTGCATTAGAGGTATGAGAAGGCAATGGATCAGTGAAAATCTGAAGATTTTGGTTAGGAGGAGCTACAGATGTGTTGCCTTTATCATTCACTCCAGAAACAGAAATAGTATTATTATCAATCAAATCTTGAATTTTACCCTTTAAAGAAAAACATTTTTCAGTATCATGCCCAGGCTGACGATGAAATTGACAAAAAGTTTTGTTATCAAAATAAGGTGAATTAATCTTTGCAGGATCAATTTGTCTTATAGGAGGAAGAGTAAGCACATTTTGTTCCAATAACTCATTCATAATACTATGCAATGATTCATTCAAAGGAGTATACTTTCTTTCTTTCTTGAAAAATTTAGAAATAGGAGGCACACCTGATGCTGCATTCACATTGTTGTTGATGATGTTTTCATTGAATTTGATGGAATCTCTGTTCGGTTTAAACTTCCCAAATGGTTGTTGACTGCTATCACCCTTATCACTCGGAGCCATAGGATGTGATTGTTCCATTTGACTCACAGTCAGTTGATAATTGTGAAGAGTGGCACACAACTGTTGGAAAGAAGTAAACTCAGAAAATAAAAGTTTGTCTCGAATATCTTTTTGTAAATTAGAAATAAAGATTCTTTGAATATCATTGTCAGGCACTGGAAAAGAAATTTGAGCATACAAATGCTTATATCTACCAATGAAATCAGTCACTTTTTCTTTAACACCTTGTTTACAATGCATTAAATCAATCAAAGTAACTTTAGGACTTATATTGTTTTGAAATTGTTGAATGAAAGCATTTGCAAGTTGTTCGAAAGAAGTAATAGAATAAGAAGGCAACGAGCAATACCATTGTAGGGCTTTGTCTCTTAATGTTCTAGTGAATAGTTTTGCAAGCAACCTTTGGTCATAAGCAAAATCGGTACATATTGTTTGAAAAGTCTTAACATGTGTTAGAGGATCTCCTTTACCATTATAAAGTTCCAAATGCGGGATTTCAACATGTTTAGGAGGGATAGCTCGAACAATGTCAAGAGAAAGTGGGCTCGCAACATCAAATGTGGGCACACTAAACTTAGATTGATTCATAGAGGCAATTTGTTGCTGTAAAGAAGAGACAGTTTGTGCAAGATTGTTAATGGTCGCTTCGGTCGAAGAGTTCATATTGGATGTGTTAGATTGAGATGGAGGTGTTATGTTATTGAAAGAAGGTAGAGAGTAAGGTGGTGGGACTCTATGATAATTAGTCATAGGAGATGATTGGACAGGAGGAACACTACAAGGAGGAATAGAATGGTTAAATGAATTGCCCCCTTGCGTCATGTTCATTTGTGGAGATATAATAGGGACACTCATTGAAGGAATGAATGAAGAAGTCGGATTGAATGAAGGAAGAGGGTTAATTGAAGAAGAAGGGTTGCCCCCATGACTAGTAATCACGGGAGGAATGTCTTGTATAGAAGTAGCCATGATGTTTGATGTAAAGGTAGGTATACTAGCAATAGGAGTTGTCAAAGGAATAGAATGATTGACTTGTGTAGGAGGTTGTGTATAACCCAAATTTTCAGCACAACTCTTCATAGGCATCACATTCGAATTCACAATGTGTGAAATACCACACAAAATATCAATTCCATTCTTATCACTTTGAAGCATACGTTTTAGACCCTCAATTAAAGGAAGAGCTTGACTATCAGGGTATTCTTGAGACATCCATTGTCGAAAATCGTCAAATTGGTTATCCAATTTCGAAAGTTGTTCTTCAGAAACCTCATGGAGAGCTTCTTCATCATTAGGAGGATTAGAGGAATTACCCATGTCCTCGTTAAAAAGGCTATTCAAATTAGGTTCCATCTCCTTAGTAGTTAAACCTTGGAAAGACTTAATTCTACGGCTTCGTCTAATGGGAATAGTGTAAGTAGGGCTTATTGTTGTAAAACTCATGCACTAGAAAGAGAGAGAAGATTTTGAATTTAGAGGTAGCAATTTTCAGTAAAATCAGCCAATCTTCTGGATTTAAGCTGTTAAATGCAATCACAACAGTCTCTCGAAATTTTGGAAAAAATGCCCAAGACCGTGGCGCTCGGAGTGCAACACGGTCCTTGCAACTTTTTTCGAAATTTGCAGGGATGAAAGGTATGATGATTTTAGAGCTAATCTGAAAAAATTGAGTGATTTTATGATCTGTAGATAGGCCAAATTAAAGTTGTAATCTCAAAATTGAACCCTATCAAGATTGTCGAAAAATGCAAAATTTGAATTTTTGAAAAGAGAGGGAAACTGAAATTTTGAATTTTATGATTTTAGAGGGAATGTCAAAAGCAATACAAATTTTGAAATTTGAAAATTGACTCAATTTCACGCAAAATTCAATTTTGAAAGCGGAAATCAAAGTTGTTGTAATTAAGCACTTAATTTCAAAAGTCACAAAATGCAAGAATTTGAATAAAGCACTAAAATTTTTAATGAATGCAAACACACTTTTCAGATTTAGGACAGTAAGAACACAATTTTGACACAAAATTTCAATTTCAATGATTTTTAAATGTTTAGAAGCCTTAATCCAAGCAATCACAAGACCAACTTTGACTGTTATTTTGAAGGTGTTAAAATTGATAAAATCAGCCAAAATTTTGGATTTTAGCAGGAAAATACAGTAAGATCTCGCTCCCGAAATTTCAGAAAAAATGTCGGGGATGATGGCGCTCGGCGCCACGGTCCTCGCAACTTTTTTCCAAATTTTCAGGGATGAAAGATATTGTGATTTTATTGCGGAATCCAAAGTTACAGCTGATTTGGAGATGTTTTGATCAGTGAAATTGTCGGACAAAGGTTGAATCAAGAGGGTTTCAAAAATTAGGGTTTTGACACTTAACCACTTAATTTTCAGAATTAAAGCACAAATATGAATTAAAAATTTGTAATAGAAGGGCAGATCTGAAACAGGCATTAACATTTAGACATTTCGCAGGTTCAATTACTAAAAAGAAAATTTAGGGTTTTTATGCAATCACCTCTAAAATTTTGCAAAAGATCAAACATGGAAATGTAATCAATTTTTTCAGATCTAAGCATGAAAAATCAGAAAGGATGTTCACGTCGGGTTCACCAAAATGTAAAGCGGAAAAATCGCAATCGAACCCTAGTTGCTCTCCCCTCTTCCGACTCCGAGGAGAGAGAAGGGAGGTTAGCTAGGATTCGATGGTTTTCACTTAGGGGAGAGACTTTACATTCAAAAGAGGGGTTCAAACTCATAAGATCCAATCCCACACAATGTAAGATTGGATGCTAAATGAATTTCAAGGGTTAGGAAAGCAAGGCTACCCTCTTTTGTAAAGAATGTTGTTAAGGAAATTAAGCTAGGAATGCATAGAAAGTCATAAAGATTCGCTTATAAACTGAGTTCGGGTTATAGGATGAAGCTGCGGACCTGGAATTAGCAGTAAAATGTCGATACGGTGTTGTCCTGCAAATTTGAGCAAAAGTTGTTGGGACGATGGCGCCCGACGCCACGGTCCTCCGAAAAATCCGCGAAACGAAGGGGGATCTGTTCGTCTCTGCACAAGGATTCCAGATCTTCAATTTCAGCCGCGTACCTGCAACCTACACACAGAAAAGCGAAGATGATTGGGGGGTTAGGGATTAGGGGTTTGCCTTTAGGTCAAACCCCGGTTTTGGAATTAACCAAGAAATGAGCAAGAGCTGTAAATATAAATGACTGTAAAACAAGTACTAATACCTTGTTCTAAGGATGTTTGTATCCTTATGTGCGAAGGTTTAGATGTTGTATGTTGTATGTTGTAGCATGTAGTATGTGATCTCCTCTTCAATGGTTGAATCCTTGTCTTGAATGCAACACTTATCCTTGAATGGAGACTTGAAATGATCAATTGCTTGAAGGAATGCTTGAATGCTTGAATGCTTGAGTATAATTTCCACGCTTTGTACACATATCCTCTTCATCCCAAATGAAAGAGAAAAATGTAGTTTATATACTTGTCATTTAGGGCTGATAGACTGATTTTCCCGACCTTAGGCCGACTAGGAAAGTTAATTTCCAATTTGCAAACAAAAAGACCCGAGACCCCTTAGGAGACCGGGCCCAAAATAGGACCCAGGGACCAGGGCGCTGGGCGCCATGGTCCTGGGGACCAGGGCGCTGGGCGCTCTGGTCCCACCTCCCGGGACAGTAGGGTGCAAGGAGGTTCAGGCCAGGGTGCTTGAAAAATGCAGTTTTCAGTGTCGTGAGCAAGTTTCAGGGTCTCCATTCAGGTTGCGTGTTGCGTCGCCATCGTGAAGACCGAAATGCAGTCGAAATTGCAAGTGTCACAATTTTAGGACGCTACAATTCCCTTGCCCACAAAACTTTATTCTTTTTATTTTATTTTATTCCCTTTTTATATCTTTAATAAGGAAATAAAGTAATAATAATATTCAATTAGAATATATAAATAAATCAATTTCATAATCCCCACCCAATCATCATGATTTTTATTTTTTTATTTATATTTTTAATGCAACACTACATTACTTTTTCTTTATGAAAAGGGGAAACATTATAAAAGAGGAACGTTTAAAAGAAAAGGGAATTTATTAATTAAAAATGCAACTTTATTCTAACATGCCACGTGAGAAAGGATGTTTTTTTCTAATCTTGAAATTTATTTTGAAATTATCCCCACTTCACTCCCCTTAAATTTCATAAGATGAAAATAAATAAAGCCTTTAATCATTTAGTAAAAAAAATAATAAAATAAAAAGAATGTCATTCATAGGAAAGTCCAAGGAAATATTTAAAAAAGAAAAATAGCATTTCCTTAAAAGCCCTAAAAATCCTTAAGGATTTCCTTTACTTCCCCTTTTATTTTTCTTGTGAGAATTAGACAAGAGGCGGCAACCAGGTTCTACTGGTATTGATCACCACGATAGGAAGAATTTAGCTATGAAGAGGAGGCTATTACCACAACAGGGGTGCAAGGAAAAAAAAGTATTGTTGTTTTCTTTGTGAGATTTTTTTTATATAATTCCATTTACCTTAACATTGTTTCTTTGTGTTTTTTTTTTAAAATTGGTTTATCATGATTTGCTCACTCAATGTAGATCTATAGCTTGCAAATCCAAAGATTGCACATTTTAGAGGCATGGACAAGGGCAACAGGAAGGAGGAGGGATGGTGCTGCTACATGAATGACATCAATAGTAGGGTCAGAATAAAAAAAAGGCTTCAGCCAGAGGACCCTCTTGTAACCTCCAGGAAGGAAAAGAAAGAAAGAGGAATTGGGTTTACTCCTGCATCTTTCTGTGGGTGATCAAAGAGGGGTGAGATCCAAATGGCTTGGTTCCCAAAACCTATTTTGTTTAATCAAACTATGCCTACCTACAGGGTAGTATGTAAACTTACTGAGCAAAATTCCTAAAAGTAAAAGTATGCTTTATTTTTCAAGTAATATACAAATACCCACTTCATTCTTTCACCATGTACTGTGTTCATACTAGGAACAAATACATTTTTTTTAATCTAATGTCTGTACTACCAGATGATCAATGCACAATACATTTTATTTAGCATCTATAATGACAAAATTTTCATTATTGAATGTCACTATGAAATCTTGTCCACTAAGATATAAGCATATGTATGTAGGGAACTACTAATGAAAATGTAACTTATTTTATCCTTTTTATTAAAAAAATTCAGTAAATAGCTTAAAAGACTTTTCTCTTCATTCAAATTCCTTTCTGATGCAGAAAAACAAGTAAAAGAGTTGCAATTCAGAACATGAGATTTTCTCACACAGAATAAGTTCATAACTATTACATTAAGAAGCAAGTTTTCAAACCCATCTCATTTGGTATTTTCTATCAGCAATTGTCCATCTTACTATGGTCTTACATCCCTTTTTGAGATACATGACATAAAACTCTACATATTTTTTTGTTTTTACAAACATAGTTACATAGCATAGTATTTCCGTTTGACAAGGATATAAACATACCTTTCTATTTCCTTCCACATACAAGAGACCTTTGCCTTACTTTCTTTTCAACATGGCTTTCTTACAACATTTCATAAGGGCTTCTATTGAACTATAGTTTTAATGTAAGCTTTAACGTGTCACTCATATATATATATATAATTATTTTTACTCTAATGTTTAACTATAATGACAATTAATATTTTGTGTTTTATTATTTTATTTTATTCTACTATATATGTTTTATTAATCTATATTCTACTATATTATGCTTGCAAATAAAAAGTAATCCCCCCGTTCTTTTCTCTACTAAAAGAAAAGAACATGCAAGTAGGGAAGGAGGAACCTGAATCTAGAATCAAATGAAGATTTTTTTGTTGATCACCTTCTCTTTTCCCATCTATCCTTCTTCAATCCTTTCCTTGTAGCCTGGTAATGATTCTCCAAAACCTCTAAAATCTTGCAATACTTCTACGAAATTTCTCCTACAACTATCATGATATTGAAACTAATTTCTTAAGAAATCAAAGACTATTTTATCACAAAAAAGAAAAAGAATGAACTTCCCTCTTTCGAAAATCTAGTAGTCAATATATAGAAAAAGAGAAGCATTTCCCACTATCATAGAATTAATTGATTTCCATATTCTTTTTCTCAAAATAATTCCATGCAAAAGTGGGGGTTACATGCATATTAAATTTGAATTTGCACTTCATTCATGCCAGACACATTCCTTACAACTTTTCATAGTGGCGGTTACATTCAACCATGCATTTGAAATTTGAATTTGAAATTCGTTTCTAGAATCTTCTTAGTTCTCCTACACCATGTGCTCAATAAATAATTTTCAAATAATTTTATGACCTCATGTGTGTCACCACATATTAATTCTTCTTTTTAAAATAAGTCCATCCTTATTCAATTTTTCATCTCTAACTAACATTACTCATAAGATTAATCATAACAATGATAGTAGTAGTAGTAGTAGTAGTAGTTTCAAATTTAACAATAAAAAATAAAAATAAAATAAAAAAAATAAAATAAAAATTAATAATAATAATAATAATAACTAATCCTATCAAGAGGGTTATGACACTTTCTTTGTTCATCAAGACACTTTCATGAGTATGGGCATGTTTTATACTTCAATTATATATCTTTCATGCTATTATAAGAAATACAAAGATGGTTCCACATTCTTTTACACATTATTGCATTTTTTTCTTTTCTTATAATGTCATTGATGTGTGTTTTCAAATGAGTTTCTTGAGTCTTCTATGTGTACGCAAGGTTTAAGTTACTAAAAGGTCATGTTTTAATTTTATGGCCATTCTTTGCCATTATTTGACCTATTATTTAATTATTTATTTGAGGCACCACAAATGGGTCTAGTAGGTGCTAAAGGATGCAAAGAAACAATACAACTTATATGAAAAGGCTCTTCTTGGTGTTTCCCTTGGTAATTTTGTGTTTTTTTGAATTTGAAAGTTTCAAGGTTGTTCATATCTTCATGCCTCCCCTACCACACTAATCATTTCAAAATTATCCAAGTGTTAAATTTGTTGGTCTTTCAATTATGGGATAATGTTCTTCATTATCAACTCATGCCTCAATAAAAGACATTTCTACATATCACATTAATGAGAATAATGGTTGGGGCAAGGGTACCATCTCTACAACATACTCACAGAAGGTTAGTAATTTATTATTGACCTATATTAAGGCATATTAGTCCCTTTTTAAAAAATATTTCTCTATTTTTTAACAAAAGATAGGAAAAAGAGAAATGCTTGAGATTAACATTTTTCTTCTTTTATGAAGTTCTAAAAATCGGTGCAATGCCTTGTAATCAATAGAATTAGTATTTTCATCTCTTCTCATCACTCTTATATGTTGTGTATTCTCCCATTTAAATTAACATAGGTTGTTCCTTTTTTTCTTTCCTTGTTATGCTAGTTAAATGTTCTTACCTTCATGTATGAATGGTCTTTTGCTTCTTTTGTGAGATGTATGTTGTGTATAAATTATTTGTAGGAACTCTTTGTGGCTATTTTCCTCCCTCTTATTTCATGTTTTAGCATCCTAAATTTTACTCCCTTACAATTTTGACCGCATTTGGGCCCTCACCTTATCGTTCATGCTCTAAGGCCTGAATAGGACCTATTTTTTCTTTTTCTATGCAAATTCATCACCAATTTCACTATGCACATCATCCTACCCCTTGATTTTGGTGCTTGATTGGGAAGGACCAGGGGGTGATGCCCTGGTCCCCTTACGACCAAAGAACTTGACGCCCTGATCCTCCCAATTGGGGCCCAAATTTGGGCCCCTTAACGGTCAAAAAGTGTGAGCAAGAATTCCAACTTTGTACTGGCTCATGTCGGAAAATTAAATAGTTTTTCAATGAGAAAGTATAAAAGAGGTCTACCCCTCACATTTGATCATCCAACAATCATATTGATCAATCAATTCAATCAATCAAGAATTCAAGTTCAAGCAAACAAGCAATCAGCCTTCTTTCAAGAATTGTAGCAAAAATAAAGTCAAGATTCAAGCATTGGAGTCGACATTCATGTTTTATGTTATGGAAGACTTTATGAAACCATAATTCCATGTGGAGACAAACAAAACTTCACAAGGAGGTACAAAATTTGTGTTTTAGTTATTATTCAACATCTCCCTCAAAAGGAGAATATTTCAATTACTGTAATTCAATTAGATTTCATTTCTATTTCTTGAATAATTCAAAAATCAAAGTTTCACCTAAAGCAAATGTAGTGTCCCTCCTTGACTCACCTTTATGGGTAAATGCACAAAGTTGGGTCCCAATCCTCAAGAAGTCCGCGGGTTGGGAAAAGAGCCCACTAGAAACGAGTGCCCGATTTTTACAAATCCAACACCTATTTCGTTTCAGGTGCTCGAGACATGAAAAAATGGGCACATGTTTTTCAGAAACGTGCGCCTGTTTTGGTTCGGGTGCCTGAAGCTAAACGGGCACACATTTCCAAAAAATGTGTTCTCGAGACGTTAAAAAATGAGCGCATGTTTTTCAGAAGTGTGCACTCCTTTTGGTTCAGGTGCCCGAAGCTAAGCGAACACAAATTAGGTGCCCAATTTGGAAAAAACAACCACCCATTTTTTGAATGTATTTATTTTTAATTTTTAATCCATTTTCCATCATTTTGACTACTTCAAAAATGGGTAAACATTTCAGAGGAGCACGGGTACCCATTTTTTTCATCCCAGCTGACCCCCCAGACCACTTTTTACCTCCTTCTAGGTACATAGTTTTGTTTTTTATATTGTTTTTTATTTTTTTTCATAAAAAAATGTTAATTTATTGTAATTTTTTTAATTCTAGTGTTTGTTTTTTTATTTTATTTAATTTCATGTTAAAAATAATTTTTAGTTTTTAAATATTGCAAAAAACATGAAAAATAAAAAATAGTAAAAACTTAAAACCGTAGGAAAAAACAAAAAACAAAAATGTAAACGAACAATAAACATTAGACACAAAAAATAGACAATAAAAACCCTGGACAAAAAAATGAACAATAAACCCTAGATAGAAAATAAACGAATAAAAAACCTTACAAAAAAATAAAACTTTACAATAAACGCTGGACAAAAAAACGAAAAAAAAACCCTAGACAAAAAAACGAACAAAAAACCCTAGAAAATAAACGAACAACAAACCCTAAAAATATGAACAATAAACTCTAGATGAAAATCAACAATAAACCCCCCCGCTCTCTCTCACACATGTACACGTTACCCTCTCTCTCTCTCTCACATGTTACCCTCTCTCTTTCATTACCCTCTCTCTATCATTACCTACTCTCTATCTCTCATTATCTATTCTCTCTCTAACTCGTATCTCAAATTACCTACTGTCCCTCTCTCTCTCTCTCTATTTTAATCATGTGTAAAAGTTTGAATGTTTAAATTTATATTTCTAAATGTTGCATTTAATTATAAGTTCCTTTTGTAAAAGTTAGATGTTTAATTTATGTTTAAATTGAACTTTAAATTGATCATGTGTTGAAATGTTACATTCTATATGTCTCCAATGTTATGTATAAATATTAAACATGTAGAGTTAGAAGTTAAAATGATATCCTAGGACACCTTAGTATAACCTACAACCTTGTAAGACACCTAGGACCCCTTAAGATACCCAACTACCCCTTAGTAGGACCTTTAATACCATAAGGTTTCTTAGCTTCTCTCTCTTTCTCTCTCTCTCTCTCATTATCTATTCTCTCTCTCATATTACCTACTTTCTCTCATTACATACTCTCTCCCTCTCTCTCTCCCCCTCTCTCATATTAGCTACTCTCTCTCTTTACATACTCTCTCTCTCACACTCACTTATTATCTATTCTCTCTCTCTCTCATTACATACTCTCTCTCTCTCACACTCTTATTATCTATTCTCTCTCTCATTATCTATTCTCTCTCTCATATTACCTACTCTCTTTCTCATTGCATACTCTCTCTCTCTCTTATTATCTATATCCTCTCTCTCTTATTATCTATTCTCTCTCTCACATCATCTATTCTCTCTCTCTCTCTCACACACACACATTATTGTTGTCCTCGATTTCAGTTTGGCCAAAATCGTGAGGCAACCCTACGAAACTGGTCTGTTTCGTACCTTATGGTCTCCAGGAGAGCTTAATCGACTTGGTCGGTTAGTTCATTTCGTTCTTTGCTTTTTCATTTTTATTGTTTTCCTTGTTTCTTAGGATTGTAGTTTAACTTGCAGTTCGGACTTTAAAGTCCAAAGTGCAGGGTTCTTTGTTAATGAATAACACTTCGGACTTTAAAGTCCGAAGTGTATTTGTGATTTGTTGCAGTCTGCAGTTCAGACTTTAAAGTCCAAACGACATGTGGTTTTTGACTGTAGTTCAGGTTTTAGAGTCTAAACTGCGGTTTGTTTTAGACTGCAGTTTGGGTTTTAATTTCCGAACTGTAGGTTGTCTTTGCTTGTAGTTCGGACTTTAAAGTACGAACTGCATGGGTTTTTTGTCTTCCCAAGTTGCATGTCGGATTTGCAAGTGTCCCTGGCTTGCATGTCGGACTTTAAAGCCCGACATGCAACTGTGAGTTTTAATTAATGTCATATTAATTGTTATTAGGGTTTGTTTAGAAAGCTTTTTAAAGTTAATTTTCACATTTTAATTTTCATTATGCTCCGTTTTCTTCTTCCGCGTGCCCTCCTCTGCTCCTGCTCATCATGATTCGGATTTCCCTTGCTCGATTGTCAGATCCTTTTTCATCGGCGAATTGGAAGAGGTAGGATCTCATTTTTTTTCTCTTTTGGGTTTCTTTTTTGCGTTTGCTTTCTTCCTTGTTTGTTTTTGTTTTTGTTGTTTTGCTTTGTGTGTGTTAGAAGAGCAATTGGACTTTAAAATCTGATTGCTCCTCCCTTCTTGCCTTCCGAAGCTCTTTTCTACAAGCACACATTGGACTTTAAAGTCCGGTGTGCGACTGGAGAAAAGTATCTCCGCATATCAGGTTTTAAAGTCCGATATGCGGGATCTTAACCTCCACATATCAGACTTTAAAATTCGGTATGCAAAGGGGTAGGGGTGACATGTCGGGTTTTAAAACCCGACATGTCAACCAGATATTTTTCCTTAAGCAAGCACATTGGACTTAAAGTCCGATGTGCTCCTTAGTCTTTCCCATGGTGCACATCGGACTTTAAAGTCCGATGTGCCAGTTTAAGCATACCAAATTGCACATCAGACTTTAAAGCCGATGTGCTTGTTTTAATTTCCCACTACACATCGAACTTTAAAGTCCGATGTGCTATTGATTTCCCCAGCATCTGCACATCGGAATTTAAGGTCCATTGTGCAAGTTATTTTTCCTAGATTGCACTTCGGACTTTAAAGTCCGATGTGCAATTTTTGTTTTCAAAAAGAGCAGTTCAGACTTTTTTCCCCGACCTGCTGTTTTTGGCAGTTTTACTCCTAAGCCTGTTCTGAGTCCCATTTTTCGATCCGTTTGAGAAAAAATAATTTTTGATAATGACGAATGGCTAATCATTAGTGTTGAATGTAGTCATTGTGCACGAATGTCAAAGCTCTCTCACAACAAGCCCGAGTCTTCCTCAGGACAACCGTCTCCAAGTAAAGCATCATCAAAAAAGATGAAATACAAGTATGACAGGTACTTGAATATGTACCCTGAGAGTTCAGTGGACTGAAACATTAAGGAGATCAAGGACACCGAAATTGGGCATGTTGACATGCAACAGTTTGTTGACCGGGTTCAGAAGGCTCCTGCATGCCTGACCAATTTAATCAAATCTGAGCTACATAAGTATGCATCTTTCCCAGTTGCAGCTCACGAACCTGAATTTGTACTAGCAGTGGCTGATCACTCTGATCCAAGCACAAGGAAAGTAAAAGATGATGATCAGAAGGTCATCATGACTCTAGACAGTGTATTCTTCAATAGTGTTTTCAAAGGCTCATTAGCTGAAGAAGTAGCTGATATTTCTCAAGAGAGGCTCAAGAGTACTATGACAAACATGAGGATAAATGCAAAAAGGTGATCAATACTATTTATCTCTCTACTGCTATATCTTCCCTCACCTCATGATGGCCTAAGTCTTTCCACATAAGTGATTTTAATGAGGAATAAAATGACATGGTCACCATGTTATCTAGAGTGAGAGGATTAAAAGATTCTCATTATTTCCAAAGCTGGATGATTTACTACATGAATATAATCAGAAAGGGAGCTACAAGAATTGATTGGGGAGAATAAATCAATGATGCACTTTGTACCCAATTGAAAGAGGTCAAGGTAACACTGAAGTTTTATATGACCTCATACCTGGTTTATGCAATTGCTTCTATGAGGCAATATCTAGGCTTGTCTACCAAGGGTGACAGAAGAGTGGTGCCTGTTTGGGAGTACTATGATCAGCTAACTATCAAAAATCAAGGTAATCATTATAGGAGGGTTAATGATGCCTTCTTTGTTGTATGGAAGTGCATTTTTGATAAAGGCTTGCAAAAGAGAAGAATATCAGAGGCTGCTTACAATAGGGTGTCTCATTTTGGGTGTGTGTTTCTACAATTTCCCACATTCACCTATATCCAAATTGGATGCTTCTTAGGTCAGCCCTTCATTCTTGCAAGGTTTCCTTCAGATAAAATCATCCTCATGGAGCTATGTAGACAACTGATTAGTGTGCATGAGAAACAATGACAAGCACATAAGACTGGGCTAAAATTCCCAGAGTCAATTGGCAGGTATTCTGTGCTAACCAATCCCAAAGCCAAAAATATGGAGGAGGAAATGCAGTGGAACACCATGAGAAGATTCAAGGCCCGAACCGATTTTGATTTTTGGGGTATAAAGAGAAAACTCAAAAGGACATACACTCATGTTTATAGGTTTGAGGATGTTTGGGCGGATTGTCAGAATGAGGAGGATATAAGAAAGATGGATTTCAGCCGCCTTACTCTAGAACAAATTGAAAATATGGATCTAGCTAAGATCCCAATGACTATGAAAGACACAGATGCCATAGTGGATCCTGTTTATTATGAGAAGAAGATTGCTAATTCCCCACTTCCACTTGTGCAATGGTCAAAGAAGGAAAGCAAGTCCATTACGCAAAGGATCTCTCCCATCTTAGCAAACACCAATGCTTCATTGCTAAAGAAGAATCTCAGGATGAAACAGTTTCCCACTAGTTCAGGAGATGATGACAACAGTGATGGTCCATTGGGCAAGACAACGACAACTGAAACAAGAACCAAGAGCAGGGTAGACTCACAAGCACTATCTTTAGCTCTTGTGGTACAATCAAAGGGTAAAGGGCCCAAAATGAAATTTACAGTTAAAGGGGCAAAGAAGGGTGAATCATCATCAGCATCATAGGAAGCAGTGATGAAAGAGTCAGAACAACTGCCTGCCAGTGAAGTTGGAAAGGGAAAACAGGTCGAAGAAGGTGAAATTCCTCAACAAGAGGAAGTATAGGCAGAAGAAGTATCACGCCCAGCTGAAGTTGATGCCCTGGTTATCTCACAAGTAATCGTTCACTCTATTGATTCTGACTCTGACTTTGATCAATAGGATGAAGATGTTCATGAAGATGGAGATCTAAGTATGGGCATGCCGCAATCAAAGACCGTTAGTCAGTTTTTTACAATAACCAACTTCTCTACTTTAGATGATATCCCTTCATCTACTTTTGAGTCTACCATGATGGATTTTAATGAAACCTTGCAAGATGCACTTGTAGAACAGGTTTAGGTAGATTTACCCACCATTACTACCATCGTCACAATAATCCCTTCATTGGTAAGTGCTGAAGTTACACTCATGGCACCCTCAACTCTCCCACCTGTAATTGAAGAGGTAGCAACAACAAATGTTCCACTAGATGCTTCAATATCAGCACCATTAGTTACACGCACAACTGCTCCAAGTTCCAGTCAACCTACTCCAGAATCTTCAACCCCAAGTCAGCAAGGAGCTACTACTCCATCATCCAATCCAGAACTACCCACTTGGATGGAAGTAGTGGCCCCTAAGAGGAAAAAACAGGTAATATCTCCTGATGAATTTGACTTTGAACTTTTGGTTCCTCCAAAGCCTAAGGGAACGAAGAAGCCAAAAACAGTATCTCGGGTGGTAGTAGACCCAGCTTCCAAAAGAAAATATGCTAAAGTTATGGTGCCATCGTCAGACAAGGACAAAGGCAACATACGATCAGAAGATTATACCATGCAGGTTGTGGAGCTTGGAGTGGAGACACATGACAGTGTGAAATTAGATTCTCAGACAACCCTTAATTCTTTGTTAAGAAGACTGGATCAAGAGAGGGATGAGAAAAATGTCTTGAAGCAGAATTGTGAACAGCTGACCAATGTCCTTCTAAGGTAACACAATCTTCTCAAGAGGTTGAACCTATAGGGTCATCAATAGACATTGAAGCTCTCAAAATGATTGAACAGGTAGGAGCTAAAGGCCCGCATGGATGAATGGATCTCGCGACTAAGGTCGGAAGGCTCTCATCTTCTGAGCTCAATAGTGGAACTATTGTCTAATTATGAAGTGATCCAAAGTTGGATGCAAAGACTCGAAACCTCCTTATCCCAGGAAATTGAGGAAGTTGTGAAAAGTACTACCCTTTGGAGCAAAATGGACGATTTAAGGATATATGTCCTGGTTGAGAACAAGGTAATTCCCACAAGCGAGAAGTATATTCAGATCTTGTCATTATTGTCTCATAAACAAGAGACAATGAAATTAATGATTGTAGAGCTGGATCGTGAAAAGAAAGAAGGTGATGATGAGGTTGACCTTATTTTTGCTAAAGTAGGTGATCTCCCTTGCTATTTGTATGATGGTGATCAAAATCTCATCACTGCTGAAGTCGTCACCCAAGAATTTCTTTCCTTGATGGACCAATGCACGGGACAAGACTTCTCGCTTGATACATTTGATAAATTATTAGAAATTCAGGTCAGCTTTGAAGTACTCGCATCCATGCTAAAGGATGTTAAGAAGAAGCATGTGAAGATTCGAGATGTAATGTCTCGTGTTCAAATCATCACAAGTTCTACCTTGATGCCAAATGAATCAGAGGTCAAAGCCATCCTCACTAAGTTCGAAGGTTTTTAGAAATCCAATGAAGAAGAGAATCAAGAATGAAGTACCCTCTTTTGGCACTCTTTCTTCATGTAGTTGCACCAATACATGTTGTAAATTTTTGTGCAGCTGCACGTTTTCTTTATGTAGTAGTTGTAGTAAAATGGGACTGTGCGGTTGAATAAGTCAACTGTGCCCACCTTTTTCTCAACTTCTTTTCCTATATAAGGAGGACCTTTTTGTAAATATTTTTATCTTTTTCATGCTTAGCGAAACTCTGCTGGATTTTTATCCCAATTAAGAATTTGGGCTTTTGTGGTGAGAATTCAATCAAATAAATAAAGAAAATAGTTTTGTTGATTGCAAACTTTGTGTTGTATCGATAAATTTGTTTGTATTATTTAATGTTCCTATGTCCATTGAATACATATTATCTTTACTTATTTGATCTTTAAGATATTGCTACATGGTTAAAGAGCTCTCAAATCTTAACAATAGACTTTGTGCTCTTAGCATACTTGAGAAATCTGCTGATAAAGGAAGTAACTTGTAGTAAGCTTTGTATTGCTGCGGTTATTAGTAGTTTAATGGATTAGAAATCTATACTTAAAGACTTTGTGCTTTAAGCTAAGTTTCTAATTGTTTGATTTGTAACGATCAGTGTGAATTAGTGTTACCGTAAAGGAGACTTTGTGTTGCTTAAAAGTAACTCTTTGTGTAGTTTGTTAGAATAATAGTTCTTTTCTTTAAGTATCTGAAGAGGTAGAGAAATTGTAACTAGGTGAAGGGAGAATACATAAACTCTGAAAAAAGAGAGTTATATGCCCAACACCAACCCACAAATTTAATTTCTTGTTAATTAGAGGAGAAATTTCATAGGGAACCTCCCCTTGATGAGAGGAGAGATTAATTTCTTAGCATAGCATTGTGTGAATTTTATGTTTTGTCATTAGTACGTTGGTGACAAAATATTCACCCAACAATTATCTATTCTCTCTCTCTCTCTCTCTCTCTCTCTCTCTCTCTCTCTCTCTCTCTCTCTCTCATATTACCTACTCTCTCTCTCTCTCTCTTATTATCTATTCTCTCTCGCTCTCTCATTATTTATTGGTGCAGGGGCACCTCTTCAACAAGAAAATCATGGATCTGAGGATGAATAATAGGATCATAGTGTTTGTCTTAGTGTCTTGTGTTTATGAAAGTTTCATGTATTCAATAAAGACCCCACCATGTAAACCAATGTCATCGATTAGGCAACTTGATAATCCAATTGGGACAATGTGGTCAATAGGGGTAGTAGGATATTTGTTTTTATGTTTGATATGTTTTTAGGATGTCTTAGTGGTGTTTGGTTGATCCAAGTTGTGTGGATCCCAAACTTGTAGTGTTTGACAACTTTTATGCAAAAATGCAACTTTTGAAAATGCAACTTTTGAGAGCAAAAGTCCAACTTTTCAAAATGCAGTTGATGTAAGCCTTTCCATGGCTCCAACCTCCTCCAAATTTAGTTGGTAACCATTGGAGAGGGATGTAAGTCACATGGAAATGATTCCCAAGGTGGAAGAGTTTGTGATTTGAAGTTTTGATGCAATAAGACACAAACAAAACCGAGTTTTCCTAGAAATTTTGTGTTTGCAGAGATTGTATGTCCTTGTATGGATTGAATTGGGAAAAACCATTCATGGAGTAGTTGGAGGGTTGAATCAGATTTTTTTTGGTGGTGGTCTAAGGCTTTTATCATTTCTAAGTAGGGAGAACCCTTCATTTTTCTAATTGTAACCCAGAAAGTAAGGGTTTGGCTAGGGTTTTAGCAAAAAATAGCCATATCTTGCATTCTTTCCATCTGGAAGCTTCTTCCTTTGGTGGAATGTAGGATTGGCCTATGTATTCTAGGGTTTTCATGGGTTTTTGTAGGGGAGACTTGGTTGTGTGGAGAAAGAGATAAACATAGGTAGGCATCTCCATGTGACTACCTTAAGCAAAATTAGGACACTCATCCTAAAATCTTATAGTGGTGGATTCCAGGTGCACAACCCTAGAATTAGAGGTTATTTACCATCCCCCACATGTTCATGAAGTTGGTTTTTTAGTTGGGAAACCGGTAATAGGGGTTTCTTTGCAATTTAGGCCTAATCACCCTAATTAGGTCTCTAGGCTTCTAAGGGGTTCAGACCTTTAGGTTGTGGGATGAGTGTAGATCCATAAAGGGTATTTGGAATGGTAATTAGTTTTCCAGGTTGTGCTCAATATTTTGGAATTAAAGGCAAAATACTGGTCTAGGAGGGGTACTAGCCTAGGGGGTAGGTTTCCAAAGGAGGTTTAGGGCATTGATGCCTAAGTCAAAATTCAATGTTTGGAATAGGTCCTAGATGTCATCAACTTACCAAATCCAATGCCTCTAAGAGAAGGAGTCACCAATGAGGCATGTTAGAGAAGTTGAAGCCATTTACTCATCTTGAGTAGGTGTTAGGCTTGAGTAGTGGAGAGTAGTTCAATTCCTTAAGGTGTGGATTCCTTCTTGTAGGATCCTTGTTACCATTTGGAAGGGATCAAATTGAACCTTTTGGACTTTTCCTTTAGGTGTAAGGAGGCCTCTGCATCAAGTGGTATCAGAGCTTAGGAGTGAACTTTGGAATGGAGAAGAAAACAAGATGTTAGAGGAAGACGGATCCCAAGATATCCCATCAAGGATGAACAATGTTGAGTTGGCTGTCTTGGTAAAGAAGCAGATGACAAAGAGAAGAGTAGTTAGGGCTGAGAATTAGGCCTTGAGGAATGAAATGGACCAGTTGAAGGGAAAAGCGGAGAGGGGAGAGAGAGACTCTGGAGGAGATGGAGAAGGGGATGAAGAGGAGATCCCTAGGCAGGAAGAACTAGAGGTTCCCATAGGACAGAGACCCTTGATGAGTGTCCTCAAGTCGATGGAAAGAAGAACAATGGATGTGAAGTTGGATCTACCAGTGTTTGCAGGCAAGATGGAGCCTGATACAATGATGGAGTGGATATAGACTCCTTAGATAATTTTTTTGAGAGTGAAGACATACTAGAGCACCAAAGGGTGAAGATGGCCCAATCCAAAATGAAAGGGGCTGCACTGACTTGGTGGAATTTCATCCAAGAGGAGAGGGTGAAAGAGGGAAAGACAAAAGTGGCTACTTGGAAGAAGATGATGGCTTTGCTGAAGGAAGCCTATGTTCCAATGGACTATAATGTCCAATTGCATAAGAGAAGACACAATTTGAAGCAGAAGGAGATGGACGTGAGTTCCTATAAAGAGGATTTCATGAAGTTGTGTGTGAAGACTAAGGTAAAGCAGAGTGAAGATGAGAAGGTGGCGAGATATCTCAATGGATTGAGATTTTCCATCCAAGAAGATTTGAACCTCCACACCCCGAAGATCATCCAAAAATGTTTTTAGTTGGCACTCAAGGTGGAGGAGAAGCTAAAGAGAAGATAAGAACAAAATAGTAGAGGAAAAGGGAGACAACAAAGAGGAGGAAGAAGTCCTTTCAGAGGCAAAGGAAGTGGTTTTGGATACCAAGGTGAGTCTAATCAAGAAGGCACCAGAGGAGAGAGCAGTTACTGTAGGATTTGAGAAATACAAATCCACAGAACCCAAAAGAAACCTGCATGCAAGAAACTTGTCACAGAGAAAGAGAGAGAACAAATACAAGGGTTTTGGCTCTGACAAAGAGAAAAGATGTATTATCAGAGAAAAATTGAATCAAGAATATGAATAATACAAGAGATCAATCCTTATAAAGGAGATCAACACCAAAAGGAAAACCTAACCCTAAGGTGTGAGCATTTAATAATTAAATATTAATTATTAAATGACTAATGTATGCATAAAGAGAAATCTTAAGAGGAGAGCAAAGTTAATTAATTACTTTACTCTAACACCCCCCCTTAAGATGAGCTACAATGCAGCTACAAACAATGCAGAAGAAAGCAAAGGAACTACAATGCAAAAGAGGGTCCCGGCAACAAGGCCTGATGAGGTACCCAAATACAAGAAAATCTCTATAAAGTGGAGTAAAGGAGAAAACCCAGTGGGAAAAAACTCCTCTCCAAAAAGAGATAAAGAATCATGCTGAAAAGAAAACATGAAGGAAGGAAGGCCTCACTGAGACCCCCCAAGGACAACTTCCTTCACCCCAAGCATTGAGCGCAACTGAAGATAGCGCGGAGATGCCAAAGGTTTAGTGAAGATGTCTGCAACCTGCTCCTCTGTAGGAATATACTCCAAGATGAGAGAACCATCCTGAATCAACTGTCTGATGAAGTGCATGTGGATTTCAATATGCTTTGTCCGCTGATGCTCCACTGGGTTGCGAGAAATGTGAATGGCACTCTGGTTGTCACACCAAAGAATAGTGGGACAATCTGGAGGAAACCCAAACTCTGTCATCGATTGCCGAAGCCATAAAACCTCCTGACTGGCTAACACTGCTGCACGGTACTCAGCCTCTGTAGATGATAATGCAATAGCAGATTGCTTCTTGCAAGACCATGTGATAGGACCAGAACCAAGGCAAAAAATGAAGCCAGAAGTAGACTTCCGATCATTGACATCACCAGCCCAATCGGAGTCAGTGAAGCCAATGATGTGAGGGGATCCTGAAGAGTAGTGAATGCCATAATGTGTGGTGCCCCGAATATATCTCAAAATACGTTTGGCTGCTTGCCAATGGCTCTCATGAGGATCAGGGGAGAACCGAGAGACAAGGCCAACCGCAAAGGAAAGATCAGGACGAGAATGTGTCAGGTACAACAGACTGCCAACCAACTGCCTGTATAAAGTGGGGTCTACTGAAGGAGTAGAGCAAGTGGAAGACAAAACAACACCTGACTGAAATGGAGTGGGGGCAGACTTGCAATCAAGCATGCCAAATCGCTGAAGCATATCAAGAGCATACTTCTTCTGAAAAATGGAAATCCCATCCGAAGACTGAATAACCTATAGACCCAGAAAGAAGTGCAAGAGACCAAGATCGGTCATCTCAAACTGCTCCATCAAAGCTCTCTGAACACTTTGAATCATGGAGGATGAGCTACCTGTAATGATGAGATCATCTACATATAGCACTAGAATCAAAAGATCACCCTCCTGACGCTGAATATAGACTGTGTGATCGGATTGACAGCGTGTGAAGTGTGAGGAAAGCAAGAAGGAGTCCATCTTCTCATACCAAGCCCTGGGGGCTTGTTTGAGACCATACAATGAACGTCGAAGTCTGCAAACCAAAGAAGTGTCCTGCACAAAACCCTGAGGCTGCTCCATATAGATCTCCTCATGTAGGTCTCCATGCAAGAAGGCACTCTTCACATCCATCTGAAACACTATCCATCCCTGTGAAGCTGCAAGTGAAAGTACCAGGCGTATAGAATTCATCTTGGCGACAGGAGCAAAGGTCTCAGAGTAATCAATACCCTCTACCTGAGAAAACCCCTTCGCAACAAGACGGGCCTTATACTTATCAATAGAACCATCTGCAGCATACTTGGTACGATACACCCACTTGCACCGAACCAACTTTCTTCCCTTAGGAAGAGGACAAAGATCCCAAGTATGATTCTTCATCAAAGAAGAATACTCCTCATCCATGGCCCTATCCCACTCTGGGTGTCCTGTCGCCTCTGAAAACTTTTGAGGATCATCTGAAAGGGTATGACTCAAAAGACTAGAACCAGATGTCTGAGCATGAGTGCGACGAGTATCTGAAGGATCACCTGCCAAAGAACCAGCTGCATCAACAGTATCACGGGCCCACTTCGGCAAAGACGGAGCAACTGGTGGTGGTGGAGATGGTGGATCATGATCTACATCATCCTCAAGAGATAAGTAATCCTCAAGAGATGAAGAGGAAGGAGTAGGCAATGAGGGAGAAGCTGGTGATGGAGAATCCATCTGAGGATAGCACTCATCAAACTGGACATCTCGCCGAAACAAGACCTCTCTAGAATCAGGATCAAACAACCTGTATGCCTTAACATCCTCACAGTAGCCAACAAATATGAGTGGTCGGCTCTTCCTCTCCATGGCTATCCGCTGAGCATCAGGAATAAATGCCCAAGCCTCACTACCAAAAACTCGGAATGTAGAAACATCAGGCTTGACATGGATCCAAGCCTCCTCAGGAGTTATATGTCGTAATGCCTTATGGGGCATCCGGTTCTGAATATAATTGGCACAATTGACTACCTCAGCCCAAAATGAAGAACTCATAGCTCGAGACTGTATCATACAATTTGCCATCTCCCGTAAGGTTCTGTTCTTTCTCTCAGCAACACCATTCTGTTGAGGGGTATAAGGAACTGTAAACTGATGCTGTAAACCATGCTCAGTGCAAAAATCTCTGAAAGCTTGATTTACATACTCCCCCCCATTATCTGTGCGTATCCTCCTGATAGAAAGTCCAGATTACTTCTCCACAAATGCCTTAAACTTCCTGAAAGAGTCAAAGACATCAGACTTGTACTTAAGAAAGTACACCCATGTACGTCTGGAGAAGTCATCAATAAAAGTGAGTACATAACAGGCCCCTGAAAAAGAAGGAGTCGGAAAGGACATAAGATCACTGTGTACCAACTCTAGGGCTGCCCTAGCACGAGAGGCTCGACCCTTAGGAAAAGGATCTCGATGATGTTTGCCAAGGACACAACCATGACATACACCATCTGTACAAGAAATCTGTGGAAGCCCAATCACAAGTGCCTGTGTACTCATCTGCTGTAGATATCTGTAATTGACATGACCAAAACGCTCATGCCAAAGCCTGCTCACTAAATCTGCATGTGCTATAAGAGAGGAACCAACAGTGTCTAAACTCTCAAAGCCATCAAAACTATATAAGTGAGATGCAGAATCCACACTCCCAGTAGCCACAACCAAGTCAGGATCATGAAGATCTCGAATAACCACATCATGTGGAGAGAACTCAACTGTCTTACCAGAGCCAGAGTGGCAAATCTGATAAACAGATAGAAGGTTTGTCGAAATGTCAGGAACCAAAAGCACATCCTGAAGACAACCACCATCCAATGAAACAGTACCAGAACCCTGAACGGAAAGTTGTGCTGAGTCACCAACTGCAATATGTCGAGTGCCTGTAGGAGCAAGAGCGGTGACCAAATCCTGTGTGTGTGTCATATGGTGAGAGGCACCAGAATCTAGAATCCAAGTGGACGCTGAGGACAATGCTCGTGCAGAAAGAGCATGACCTTTCCCTGTGGGCTGTGAAGGAGGCTGTGGTGCACTGATATTATGCTGCTGCATGGCTTCCTCCAAAGCCTCTAAACGTTTCCAACACCTGGAAACGGGATGTCCTTCCTTGCCACAAAAACTGCAAGGATCACCTGATTTCTTCTTAGTCTTAGAGGAAGACTCACCAGACTTTGAAGATTTGCCCTGTTTAGAATTGAATTGTGGTTTTGAATCAGACTTAGGTGGTGGCTTGGAGGGATTCTCACTAGCCTCTGAATCTTTCTTAGGCTTCAGTTTCTGCTTCTGTTTTCCTTTGGAGGGCTGGGCTACCAATGCTTGGTTCTGTGAACCTGAAAGGGAATCCAACTGCTTAAGCTTAGCTTGCTCACGAGTCAGACGATCACAAAAGACCTCAAAAGAAGGCATGACATGGCGAGCACCCAATGCATCCATGGTGGAATAGAAGGTCGAAGAGAAGATCTGAAATGGACCCCGAAGCTTGGAGAGAATCAAGAAAATGCACTCTGTATCAGTCTTAGTCTTACCACAACCCTGCAAGATAGATCTTTGTTGTTTGAACTTCATCAGAAAGTCCTCAATAAAAGGAAATGAATCAGGTACCAAGGAAGTTAACTCTGCCTCAAGCTGCAAAGCTCTGAACTCGTTGACAGTACCAAAAAGTCCCTCAAACTTGGTCCAAATGGCTCGAGGAGTGATACAACCTTCAAGATGAAACTGGAGACTGTCGGAAATGTGTAAAGCCATCAATCCCATAGCCTGATCCATATTGTTCCTGTGCTGCATAATCTCAAAAGGACGTGTCAACTAAGGCTGAACCTCATCCAAACAGGACCATAACCCTTTTGACTGGAGAAGAGTCATCATGCGACCCTTCCAAGTGTGGTAATTATGCGGTGTGAGAGATTCAATAGGTCTGTCTGCCATCCTGTAAACTGTGCCTCAACTGCTCTGAATTTTTAATTATTATTAAGTGGTCTTTCAGAACTAGACAGAAGATGCAGAAGGGGGTTTGATTTTTTTTTGTATTGGTGTTTGTAAATTCTAGTTTTCTGATGTAAATAACAGAAAGCAAGAGAAAACACCCCTCCACAATGCAAAAAACTAATCCCCAGTACAAACTGAAAGCCAGAAAATGATAGAAAGCAATAACAGGTTGAGACAAAATTTGGAGCACCTGAAGATTTTTCTGATGAAATAGACTGTAGATCTGAAAAGAGCACAGAACCACCTTTCCGACGCCTATTCGCTTTCGAAAAATGGAGTCCGTATGCAAAAGATATGGCTTCTGGAGTGCAAAAAACTTATTCTGACTTCGACTGGCAAAAAACACTACAAAACTGCCCGAGTTATACCCGATTTAGTAAAACTGCTCCAAAAGAGCCCAAATAGGCCCTTTAAGTCCTCAAGGGCTTAAAAAAAATAAGCCCCTGGTCCTCTGGGCGACGAGGGGCGGGCGCAGGGGGCGGCGGCGCGGGGGCGGCACTGTGGTGGCGGGCGGCGCACTGGCTGGGCGCGAGCGGCGCGCAGGCTGGCGGCAGGCAGCTGGCGGCGCGCAGGCGGCTGGCGGCGCGCAGGCGGCGGGGAGGCGCGAGGCGGCGCGTGGGCTGAGTTACCGCCGGCGGCGGTGGCCGCCGGGCTGCTTAGTGGCGACGCAGGCGGTTTCACTAGCTGCGCCCTGCGTTTAATAAAAAATGCCTTTTTTTAATATTTTTTTTGATTTTTTGAATATTTCCGCCTCGGTTTTCGTGCCCTAGGGCCGTACGGCCTTGGGGCCAAAAATTTTTTGCCTCCTGGAGCAACTATGTCCAAATCAGATGAATTTTATATGGAAATAGGGGTTTTTGGGCGCTACGAGCTCAACGATGAGATCCGTTTGGGCTCAAAGTGCACCGAAAAAAAATACCCCCTATTCCAAAATAAAAAATAGAAGACAAACACAGATCTGATGCAACCAAAACCTGGATCTCAAAATCTTTCAAAAGTCTGAACAAGTTGTAGCAGATCTGGCTCTGATACCATGTAGGATTTGAGAAATACAAATCCACAGAACCCAAAAGAAACCTGCATGCAAGAAACCTGTCACAGAGAAAGAGAGAGAACACATACAAGGGTTTTGGCTCTGACAAAGAGAAAAGATGTATTATCAGAGAAAAATTGAATCAAGAATATGAATAATACAAGAGATCAATCCTTATAAAGGAGATCAACACCAAAAGGAAAACCTAACCCTAAGGTGTGAGCATTTAATAATTAAATATTAATTATTAAATGACTAATGTATGCATAAAGAGAAATCTTAAGAGGAGAGCAAAGTTAATTAATTACTTTACTCTAACAGTTACAACCAAAGAGGAGGCTACAATCAAAGAGGGAACTTTAGGGGCAGAAGACCATTCTCTAGAGGAAGATCCCAAGGTAGAGGACCTCCTAGATGCTACAACTGCAACCAAGAAGGGAACATGACCAATAGATGTCCGAAGAAGACTACAAGCTCCATGGGAGAAAGGAGGAGCAATTTGGTGCAGGAATTTGATTGCCAAAGTGTGGCAAGTGCAAACACCTATCAAAGTGTTAATGCTCCTGATAGTTATGGCTATCCTAAAATAGGAGAGGCTTTGATGATGAGGAGAGTAGTAACCACCATGAAGGTACCTGACAAGGAGCCCCCACAAAGAAAGTCTATTTTCAAAACTACCTACAAGGCAGGAGGAAAGGTGTGCAAGGTATTGATAGACTCCGGGTCTACTGGAAATTTTGTGTCTCTTGAAATTGTTAGGATTCCCAAAGATACTGAGAGGGAGGGGTGAATCAATAGCTTGTCGCTTAATGGATTTTCTTAAATTATTAAATGAGTTGCATCTCAAAACAGTATACCGGTAAACCATAATTAATGCAGTAAATAAGAACAATAAACACAACATAGAAAGCACACCATAACACAATATTTTTAATGAGGAAACCCAGTGTGGGAAAAACCTCGATGGGATTTGTGACCCACAATATTCACTCATTGGCCAATAAGTGAATATTACTGATACAATAGGTGCCTGCACATGCAGGATGGCCAACTGCCTAAAGCTCACTGCTTAAGTACAAAAAGGGAAGTCTCACTGACTTACAAAAGTAGATTATGAAAATCCAATGTCATGTACTGCTTCGGATCATCATCTGCTATGCTAGGTTCAGTACCGGTTTAAGCTTATACAACTTCCAAAACCTTATTCCAAACTCTGCCTTAATATTCACATCTTAAATCTGCAATAATCTAACCATATCTGCATATACTAAATGATTTACAAGAACTCACAATTATATGAGTCATATTACAACTCGCCTTGTCGACTTGCAAAAATATTTTACAATTAAATACAAAATACAATAAATAAAATCTTGTCGGCCAGGATGCCGGTGAACATCTTTGTTGGTGTCGGTGCCGGTGTCTATTTTTGTGTCGGTGTTTGCCGATGCCAGTGCCATAGGATTGTAAGGTTGCCATCAATGACAATACCTTCAATCACCTATAATTTCTCATTGGAGTGTGCATTTTCCAACAATCCAAAATTGTTGTCCAAAATTATCTTACCAAAACTGTCAAAATTGTGTGCTCTGTGTGTCCCCCCTGAGCAGATGCTCTCTTCTCATCCTTATTCCTTTTTCTCATCCTCTGCTACTCCCCCTTTGGCATCAATGACAAAGGTTTTCATTCAATGTCAATTGATTGTAGTTCCTATCTTGATCCTTGTAACCGGTTGGTTACAATTTGATAAAGTTCTGCTAAAGCAACATTCAGACTATTGTAGAATCTTTCACTATCCTTCAGTGTTTCTTTAGTCCTCTGAATTGTATTGGTGAGAAGGTGCATTTTCTCTTCCAATGTCTTAAGTCCTGGAACAAGAGCCTCAGAAATCTCTTTTCTCAAAGAGATGAGAATACCCAATTTAGGACCTAGTCTGCACTTAAGTTCTTTTGCCTTAAACTTTATCCTTTCCTTGTCTTTCTCAAGTTTTTCTATTTTCTCTTCAAATCCTGCAATTTCCCGTCCTATTACTAATATTGAATCTGATGAACCTATCAAGTTGTCAACAATATCATTTATTTCCTTTTGAGCTATGTCGATCTCTTTATCTATATCTTTTGTCAAAATGTTTGTTTTGCATGTATCTCTGTACAGTTTCTTGAAGTCCAAAATTTTCTTGCCTAGTACCGGTAATAAGGTATCCATATGTTCCTTATTCTTCTTGATTGTCTCCTCAAAGAATTTTTCCTTCTCTTTATTCATTTTCTCTTTGAATGTCTCCTCATTGATTTGATCAATTGTCAGAAGATTGCTGGTTATGTACTTAGACAATGTGTCTAATTGACTTAAAGAATCTTTATTCTGTATATTACACTTAGGTGCTATCAATTTCAAAATTGGTAATGTATCATCAATAGACTTATATGCTAGTGCATTACACTCTGTTATTTTCTTGATTGAATCTAGAAATACCTCTGTCACATTAGTAGGTCTGAATTCAGACATAGAGGTTCCAAATGATTGTCCATCTACCTTTACAATATGTAATCCGCTAGTGGTGGTAATAGCTTTGTTTTCCTCTTTCTCTAGAGGGTCAGTTTGTGTCTCCATTTCCACTACCAAAGGTTTAGTTTTTTTTGTTGTAGTCAGTGGCACTGTCTCTAAATGTACCTATGAATCCTGTTGCTCTGCCCATTTCTTTGTATTTGTCTCTGTTGGTTTCTCTGCGCTCTCTACTGATGGTTTCTCTGATTGTGCCTTTGATGATTTTACAGTGGTATCCACTGTCGGTTTCTCTGTTTGCACCTTAGAAACGTCTATAGCCAGTATCTCAATAGATTTTTCATTGCTATCAGTTGTCGGTTGCTCAGTAGAGACATCGGTATGTGCATCAGTGCTATCTACAATTCCTGTATCCAGGGAATCAGTTGCCTGTTCAATTTGTTTTTCAGTCCCAATCTCAAGGTTTCCAACTGTATCCTCAATGTTTGTCTCAATTGTTGTGTCTTCTACCAGTGGCTCAGTTACCACATCTCTCTTCTTAGTTGATTCCTTATCAACCACAATGTTCACTTCCTATGTGTCTATATTCATTGTATACAACACCTCTTAATCAGGATTTGTGTCCTCATGTGTTGTCTCCATAATCTTTGTTGTCAGTGGAGTATCAATAGTTTGTGTCGGTGGAGTATCAGAGGAAGGTGGGGGTAAGTTATTTGTCACCTTTATGCTCAGAGGTCCACCTACCTTACCTTTACCTTTGTCCTTTTCCTTTTGATAGACTTTAAAGGTCTTTGGTATCTTAAGCTCTTCGTGTTTCTCCTTTTCAACAAAGAATATATCCCACTTGTCTGCAGTTTCTTCTGATATTTCATTTACTCTTCCTGCCATTAGTGCTACATGTCGGTGACTGGTTGAAAATACTGTCCAGTTAGCCTCACTGATTAACTCATCAATCTCTTGAGTTGAGTTCACTGGGTGAACTGCAAGTATTTCTATTTTGATGTTTTTATCTAATTCCACAATTGCTACCCTTCATGCTTCTAATTTTCTATACAATTCATTGGGTATATCATCTACAACTTCCATAAGAAATTTCTTATAAATATCGAGATGTAAAATAACACTATTTTCTATACTTTCCTTTTCATCATCCGATAGTGTGTTATACAACTTGCTGATATTTATCAATTTGCCATGCTCAGTTATCTCATCCAAAAGTTTGTCCAAAGGAGGGACAACTTATTATTCCTTCCTTTTCTTTGGTGTTAACTTCTTAGCCAGAGGCCTAACTGCCTGTTGTTTCTATCTTGTTCTTTTAGGTGTAGGAGTGGGTACCAGTGAAGGTTTCCTTTTCCCGACTACCCTTTTAAACTCTGCTGGTATTTCACTATCAGAGGATGTAGCAACCGGTGAAAGATGCGTTTTCGGTTGTAGTCCTTCTAAGTCACTCTCCTTGATACCAATTTTATTTAATACATCCTCTTTGATTGCTTTTGCCTACCTTGTTCCTTTCCTAACTATCTGCTCAGTTTTCTTTATTCTTTTCTGAGATTGAATTTTTCTTTCTATTGTTTCAGCACTACCAAATATTTCTTCAGTTGGTTCTTTAGGTGCTTCTAAGAGGGTTTTTGAATAGGTTTCAATTATATTCTCATCTGCCTCATATCCCATTTCTGTAACCCAAATAGTCCTTGGGACCACTGCCTCCATCCAGATCTCATCTTTCTTTATTACAAAGCATATCTCCTTTTGATATTTGTCAACAATAGGTTGAGATAGCCTTATCCTAGTTTTCATTCTAGCCTTTAATGCTTGAAAGTATTCATTTATGTTCTTTTCTCTGTTATTTCCCATGCTATTTAGAATGTCTAGTAATTGTTTTCCCACTGGGATGTCAAAGCCAAAATCCTTTCTACCAATATTGGGAACTTGCTTGGTTATATACATCATTAAACATACAAGTAGGTTGCCAAATTTGAAAGTCCCTTTCTTGTCTCCATTGATTTTCTTTAGATTATCTATCAATTCATCTTTCAACCATTTACATATGTCAATCATTGCATTGTTGTTTACCAAGTCATAGGAACTTTTGATACACAAGCTAGAAACAAAGTTTAATTTGTTGGCATGAGTAGCTTTGTATCCAAGTATCATGCTAATGAACCTTACATTGATATCCTTAACATCATTTACTCTCAAAGATCTCTTATCAAAGGTTGTGTTGGTTAGGATCATTATAGTGTCATTAGGAACCTTTTTCCCTTTCTCAGGTCTGCTACCGATGGAAGGTAAGTCTGTCACTACCCTAACTGCTTCTTTGGTTATCTTGTAAATTGAATCCAACCAAAAGAACTCTCCACGAAATTTTCTTAACACTATCCTTATAACATCTTTGGGGAAATTAGGGATACTAAGAATTTCCACAAAACCTAGGATTTCAACTATCTTGTGTTCCGGTTTAACATTTCCATTTTCATCACATATAACAGTCATGTACATGTTCTTAATTTCATCATCTCCTAGTTCTTCTATATGATAATGTATGTAGATTCTAAGATCCTCAGCATAAGCAACTCCATTGGGTATTTTTGAGAATGCTCCTAGGGTATCATCTTTCTTTGCAATTTTGGGAATAATTTTAAATATGAGCCTAGGATGCTTAACAACTTCAACTACAGTAGGGTTTGTAATTAATTCAGGTGCAGAGGAGGAAGCCATTGTTATATATAATTTAATTTGCCTTTAGGTAAGAGTGCTTGAATGATTTGCTTCACTTCTCGCTATGGATGCCTTCGCTCAGGATTTTCACACTCTAAGGAAGTTGGAATGCTCAGTGAATGAAAAGAGAGCCAAAACACTTGCTTTATAATGTCATTTCCTTCAACTACCACATTTAATGCTTGCCGGTTAAGTGAAAACTTAACTCATCTACTGGTAAAGAAGTATTTCAACTTCTCACCATCAACCAAGGTTAAATAAGCATATTTTGCATTAGTTGCCATACCCCCAAGGGATTATTTCTCAGTTAGATGAAGAATCCCGTACTGGTGGAGTGATACTCTGTTCTATCGGTAAAGGAATAGCTTCACTAACACTCATATCTGACTTTCTGATCCATTGTTTTGAAAATTCTTGCTTTACCTCTTCAACCTTTTCTTTACCTTTCAAGCTGGGTCCTTTGTTATTTGCCGGTGATGCCTTACTTCTATAGAATTTTGCATTATGTCCAATTTTGTTACAAGCATAACAAGTCACATTGTTTTTTTGAATAGCTTTTCCATATCCTATGCCGGTATGTGTTCTGCATTGATTAGATAAGTTTCCAAATCTTCCACAAACATAACATCTTACATTCATTCTGCAATTTTCTAAATTATGTCCAACTTTGTTGCATTTAGAACATTGACCAGTAGGTGCATTGGTGTTCTGATAGTTTCTAGATCTACACTGATTTGCTCTATGACCACACTTGTTACAATTAAAGCATTTTCCATTAAATTTATAAGCATTAGGTTGTCTTACCGGTTTGCTATGATCATGTCTATTTGCAATGTCGGAGCTTTCACCAACTTCAAAGCCAAGGCCATTAGTATCTCCATTAGGTTTCTGATTTTTCGACATGTCATCAAGTTCTTCTGAACTTTTCTTGAATTTCTCCTTGTGTTGATTTGCAGTAGCCAACTAATTTTCTAAGAAATATTTATGTCTCATGAGTTTAGTTTTATCATGCTCCAAGTGAATTATATCTATCTTCAACATATCATTTTCATAACTGAGTCTTAGATTTTCATTTCTAGCATCAATGATTCTCCTAGCCAGGTCATCTTCATTCTTCTTTCAGTCTTCAATGTCTTTACAAAACCTCATAGTCATATCTTGCATTTCATTCTTCAAGGCCATGTTATCCCGCTTTAACTTGCTTACAAGATCATTAAGAGTTTCTATCTCATCATCATCACTTTGTATCTTCTCATGAAGTTCTCTTCTTTTGTTCCTAGCAATGGTGATATTTTTGTGAAGTTCTTGAATGATTTCTTGTGCAGCCTTCAGATCATCTTCAAGTTTCATATTCTTCAATTTTTTTGTATCATAATCTGCAAGAGATGTTTCCAATTTCTTTCTCAGATTATCCATCTGTATCAGTGTCAAAATCTTCCTCACGCTATTAGTCTTTTGAAAATAGAGGACCAGGCTCTGATACCAATTGTT
Organism: Cryptomeria japonica; assembly: GCF_030272615.1. Lineage (NCBI taxonomy): Eukaryota > Viridiplantae > Streptophyta > Pinopsida > Cupressales > Cupressaceae > Cryptomeria > Cryptomeria japonica. The sequence goes on along the minus strand of NC_081408.1, from coordinate 83,268,584 downwards.
AGGATTCCCAAAGATACTGAGAGAGGGGGGGGGTGGGGGGGGTGAATTAGTATCTTACCAGTTAATGAATTTTTTTAACTTATTAAATGAATTGCATCTCAAAACAATATACCGGTAAACCAGAATTAATGCAGTAAATAAGAACAATAAACACAACATAGAAAGCACCCCATAACACAATATTTTTAACAAGGAAACCCAGTGTGGGAAAAACCTCGATGGGATTTTTGACCCACAATATTCACTCACTGGCCAATAAGTGAATATTACTAATACAATAGGTGTCTGCACATGCAGGAAGGCCAACTGCCTAAAGCTCACTGCTTAAGTACAAAAAGGGAAGTCTCACTGACTTACAAAAGTGGATTATGAAAATCCAATGTCATGTACTACTTCGGATCAGCATCTACTATGCTAGGTTCAATATCGGTGTAAGCTCATACAACTTCCAAAACCTTATTCCAAACTCTGCCTTAATATTCAAATCTTAGATCTACAATAATCTAACCATATCCGCATATCCTAAATGATTTACAAGAACTCATACTTATATGAGTCATATTACAACTTACCTTGTCATCTTACAAAAATATTTTACAATTAAATACAAAATACAATAAATAAAATTTTGTCAGCCAGGGTGCTGATGAACATCTTTGCTAGTGTCGGTGCCGGTGTCTGTGCCTGTGTCGATGTCTGCCAGTGCCAGTGCCATAGGATTGTAAGGTTGCCATCAATGACAATACCTTCAATCACCTACAATTTCTCATTGGAGTGTGCATTTTCCAACAGAAATGGTGGAGAAGCTCAAGTTGAGAAGGTTGCCACATCCTTACCCCTACAAGGTCTCATGGTTCACCCAAGGTCAGCAAGCAGTGGTAGAAGAGTAGGCTTGGGTAGAGTTTCGGATTGGATCTTATAAAGATAGATTGCTATTTGATATAGCCAAGATGGATGCATGTCATCTCCTATTTGGGAGGCCCTGGTAGTTTGATTTGAAGGCTTATCATGATGAGGTTAGAAACATCTATTCAATCACCAAGGATGGTAAGGTGATAGAGCTTTTACCCCTGATGGAGGATGAGATAGAACAGAAGGGAAAAGATGCCAAAGTGTTGCTGATAGAAGGGAAGCAATTCATGAAGGAGATTGCAGAGAAGGATACAGTTTTCTATGCCCTCATTCCCAAGTCCAAGGTGACAAAGAAGGAGCAGTTTGCAGAGAGGAAAAAAGAAGGACAAAGACACATAGACCCTGCAGTCAGACAGTTACTTGACAAGTACAAAGGCATCATCTCTGATCGAATGCCAAGATCCTTGCTACTGGTGAGAGACATCAGTCATTGCATAGATCTGATCCCTAGATCTACCCTACCAAATAAGGCAGCAGACAAGCTCACCCCAGATTAGAATGCAGAGATTGCAAGACAGATTGAGGAATTGCTAGAATTAGGGATAATTGACGAAAGCTTAAGCCCATGTGAAGTACTGATTGTCCTTGCACCCAAGAAAGAAGGAACTTGGAGGATATGCACAGACTCAAGGGCCATCAACATGATAATCATAAGGTATCGGTTCCCAATCCCTAGGATAGAGGATTTACTTGATTGCTTGGGGAGTGAAAAATATTTCACCAAAATTGATCTAAAGAGTGGATACCATCATATTAGAATAAGGCCATGGGATGAATGGAAAACAACTTTTAAAACCAATGAGGAGTTGTATGAATGGAAAGTCATGCCATTTGGGTTGTCCAATGCCCTTAGTACCTTTATGAGGTTGATGAATGAAGTCTTGGTGGAGTTCATAGGCAAGTTTGTGATAGTATACCTTGATGATATCTTGATCTTTAGCCATGCAAGGGAAGAGAACCTCAAACATATAGATATGGTCCTCAAAAGGTTACATGAAGAGAAGCTAATGATAAATTTGGATAAGTGTTTGTTCATGCAGGAGGAGATCATCTATTTGGGCTTTGTAATCTCACAAGGTGAGTTGAAAATGGACCAGGAGAAGGTAAGTGCCATATTGTCTTGGCCTACACCTAAAACTATGAATGATGTCCGGAGTTTCCATGGCTTAGCAACTTTTTATAGGAAGTTTATAAGGGGATTTAGTCATGTTTGTGCACCAATGGTTGACACCATAAAGGGAGGACACAAGTGCAGGTTCAGTTGGACCAAGGAGGTAGATGACTCATTTGAAACTTTGAAGAAGATAGTTGCAGAACAACCAGTCCTTGCCCTACTAGACTTCAACAAGATATTCTAGGTAGAATGTGATGCAAGCCACATGGCTATTGGAGCAGTACTCAGTCAGGAAGGAAGACCAATTGCCTATTTTAGTGAAAAACTAAATGATGCCAAGGTAAAATAACAAAGTTGTGTCACACTTTTATAAAGGAAATGGTCAATGTTGATTAAAATTTTTAAAGTAAATCAATAGAAATTGAAATATTTTTTTTGAATTTTGAAATGATGTAAACTAATAAAATTTATATTCTTTTGTCTATTTTATGTTTGTAATTTTAACAAAATTTTAAAAAATTATTTGAATGTAGTTTTTTATAAAGTAAACACTATAATTTAGTTGCTGATAAAATGCTGAAATTGAAGTTACACAAGCCACCACACTTTATTTAGTAAATTTTAATATTTTTCATCAATTGTTTTGTGTATATTGATAACTTGAAACTTTAGTGCATTGATATATTTTTTACTATTTTTTATAATTATATATTTTTCAATAAATTTGAAAAGTTGTGTGTGTTGAAATGTAACTCTTTCCGATTCCCACCAACTTTTTTCTTATTTATTTATCCAAATTAGAAAAGAATTATATCACCTTGACATAGATTCCTTTCTCTATTGCATCATATTTTTTTCAAAATTTCTAAATAAATCTTAGTATTTTTTCTTGACAAGATAATCAACCTTATATTTTAGCGCTGATGACCTACTTTCAATAAAATAAAAATATAAAATATAAAATATAAAAACTAATTAAAATATTAAAAGATATATATTTTGAAAAATTCACTTATAGATCTATAAAAGGGTATTTTTACATTTCAAAAAAAATATTATTTATAAGTGTAGGATTTGTTGAAACATCGAGTTTTTATTTTTTTTTATTTTTTTGGACAATTAATTAGACCCAAAGTGGTATAAAATATACATTTAGTAGATACTTCCAATTGGAAAAGTTGTGGTCCATTTATAACTTAGCTATAATGGATCTATATAGACCATATGTTTGACAAAAATGAACTTTTAGTTAGAATTACTTAAATTCACTTGTGCTGATAAGTTAGCTTGAAACGTGACAAAATTTTGTGCTTTTACCTGCCAAGAGGAGATACTCATCCTGTGATTTGGAGATGTATGCTTTGGTTCAGTCATTGAAGAAGTGGAGACACTATTTATTGCCTAAAGTGTTTATAGCTTTTACTAATAAATTGATAATCAGACACTCAGTTTCATAAACAGTCAAGAGAAGTTAAACCACATGCACATGAAGTGGGTAGAGACCCTACAAGCCTTCACCTTCAACCTTAAGCACAAAAAGGGGGTCAAGAACAAAGTGCCAGATTCTTTGAGCAGGAGGGTCTTAACCATCAACCAAATCCGGATGGAAAGTGTTGGTATTGACTCCTTAAAGAACATATATGATGCTGACGAAGATTTTGGAGATATCTACAAGGTATTTTAAAATTTTGGTGAGAGGTATCATGTTGAAATTTCTGAATTTCTGATACAAGATGGATTGCTATTCAAAGGTGGACAATTATGCATTTCGAAGTGTTCAATGGGACTGAATATCATTAGGGAGAAGCATTGTGGAGCAATGGTAGGTCATTTTGATCTTGACAAGACCCATGACCTTGTGAAAAGACTCTACTACTGGCCTAAGTTGTAGGCAGATGTAAGGAATTTTGTGGACATATGTGTAATCTGTCAAAAAACCAAGGGAAAATCCACCAATGCAGGCTTGTACCAACCCTTACCCATTCCTTCTAGACCATGGGAGAGAATAAGCATGTATTTTGTGTTGGGCTTGCCTAAGACAAGGAGGGGGTTTGACAGTGTTTTTGTAGTGGTGGACAGATTTAGCAAAATGGCTCATTTCTTGCCATGTAAAACCTCTTGTGATGCTTCATATGTTGCAGACTTGTTCTTCAAAGAAATAGTCTGGATACATGGGTTGCCACTAAACAATGTTTCAGATAGGGATGTGAAGTTCATAGGTAACTTTTGGAGGACACTTTGGAAGAAGTTGGGAACTAACCTAGCTTTCTCATCAGCCTACCATCCTCAAACAGATGGGAAAACTGAAGTTGTCAATAGGTCCTTGGGGAACCTATTAAGATGTTTCACAAGACAACATGGAGAAAAATGGGACAACATATTGTCACAGGCAGAGTTCTCATGCAATGACACCATAAATAGAAGCACTGGGAAGTCTCCTTTCCAAATTGTGTATGGCATCCACCCAAGAGGTGTGTTAGAGTTGAGGGAGTTTCCCAAAGAAGAGTCCATTAGTGCAGATGGTGAAGTTTTTGCATCAGCTATCAAGGAGGTACATGATCAAGTAAAGTATCATCTCCAACAATCTACAGAAAAGTACAAGGCTCATGCTGACAAGAAAAAGAGAGATGTGTAGTTTAGTGTTGGGGACTTGGTATGGGTAAATTTGAAGAAGGAGAGACTCCCAAAGGGTAAGCACACCAAGCTCATGCAGAGGAAGATTGGACCATGTCATATTTTGAAGAGATATGGACATAATGCCTATGAAATCCAACTTCCTCCTGATCTCGGATTGTCACCCATTTTCAATATGTGTGATCTTACACTTTTCAAAGGTGATGGCAATGAAGTGGAGGAACCAATGCAGGTTGCAACAAACAATGATATTCAAAGGCATTAATCACCAAATTTGAGCAAGGTTCTAGACACTAGAGTCTCAAAGAGGACAAGGAACAAGGACTACATTGAGTATTTAGTGGCTTGGCAGGACAAACCAGACTCTCAGGCAGTTTGGATGATAGATAAACAAATTTCCAACCATGGTGTAGACCTCCAAACTCTGATCTCAAGTGGGCTTGAGATCTATTCTCCTGGGGAATATGGTGTAGGGGAACCTCTTCAACAATCAAATCATGGATCTGAGGATGAAGAACAGGATCATAGTGTTTGTCTTAGTGTCTTGTGTTTATGCAAGTTTCATGTATTCAATAAAGACCCCACCATGTAAACCAATGTCACTGATTAGGCAACTTGATAAGCCAATTGGGACAATGTGGTCAATAGGGGTAGTAGGATATTTTTTTTTGTGTTTGATAGGTTTTTAGAATGTCTTAGTGGTGTTTGGTTGATCCAAGTTGTGTGGATTCCAAACTTGTAGTGTTTGACAACTTTTATGCGAAAATGCAACTTTTGAGAGCAAAAGTGCAACTTTTCAAAATGTGGTTGATGTAAGCCTTTCAATGGCTCTAACCTCCTCCAAATTTGGTTGGTAACTATTGGAGAAGGCTATAAACCCCATGGACATGATTCTCAAGGTGGAAGTGTTTGTGATTTGAAATTTTGATGCAATAAGACACAAACAAAACTGAGTTTTCCTAGAAATTCTATGTTTGTAGAGATTATATGTCCTTGTACGAATTGAATTGAGAAAAAAAATTCATGGAGTAGTTAGAGGGTTGAATCAGATTTATTTTGGTGGTGGTTTGAGGCTTTGATCATTTCTGAGTAGGGAGAACCCTTCATTTTTCTGATTGTAACCTAGAAAGTAAGGGTTTGGCTAGGGTTTTAGCCAAAAATGGTCATATCTTGCATTCTTTCCATCTAGAAGCTTCTTCCTTTGGTGGAGTGCATGATTGGCCTATGTATTCTAGGGTTTTCATGGGTTTTTGCAGGGGAGACTTGGTTGTGTGGAGAAAGAGATAAATCTAGGTAGGCATCTCCATGTGACTACCTTAAGAAAAATTAGGACAGTCATCCTAAAACCTTATAGCGGTGGATTCCAAGATTGCAACCCTAGAATTAGAGGTTATTTACCATCCCCCACATTCTCATGAAGTTGGTTTTTCATTTGGGAAACTGGTAATGGGGGTTGCTTTGCAATTTAGGCCTAATCGCCCTAATTAGGTCTCTAGGCTTCTAAGGGGTGCAGACCTTTAGGTTGTAGATCTTTCCAATCCCTCTTGGGGATGAGTGTAGATCCATAAAGGGTATCTATAATGGTAAATATTTTTCTAGGTTGTGTTCATTATCTTGGAATTAAAGGCAAAATACCGGTCTAGGAGGGCTACTAGCCTAGGGGGTAGGTTTCCAAAGGAGGTATAGGGAATTGATGCCTAAGTCCAAAATAAATGTTTGGAATAGGTCCTAGATATCATGAACTAACCAAATCCAAGGCCTCTAAGAGCAGGAGTCACCGGTGAGGCATGTTAGATAAGTTGAAGCCATTTACTCATCTTGAGTAGGTGTTAGGCTTGAGTAGTGGAGAGTAGTTGAATTCCTTAAGGTGTGGAGTCCTTCTGGTAGGATCCTTGTTACCATTTAGAAGGGATGAAATTGAACCTTTTGGACCTGTCCTTTAGGTGTAAGGAGGCCTTTGCATCAGTTATTCTCTCTCTCTCTCTCATATTACCTACTCTTTCTCTCTCATTATCTATTCTCTCTCTCTCTCATATTACCTACTCTCTCTCTCATATTATCTATTCTCTCTCTCTCCCTCTCTCTTATTCTACCTACACTCTCTCACATACTACCTACTCTCTCTCACACACTAATTATCTATTCTCTCTCTCTCCCCCTCTCTTATTATCTATTCTCTCTCTTTCTCATGATTATTTTTATGATTTTGATGGAACTTATACTAATGCATCTTTAGATGTTAAATCAAATTCATTTTCCTTATATAATATTGATCTATCTTAAATCAAATTAATTTATCAAATTCACGTTCCTTATGTTAAATCAAATTCATGTTCCATATTAAAATTGATTTATATAATGATTATTAAAAAATGATATATATTGAGAAAAATAGGTAAAAAAGTATTGTTTGAGTTGCATGGGCATTATGATGTTTTATTTTGTAGAATATTACTTATACTTTGATTTAAGTGGATAATATTTCTTAAATGATGCTTATTATTAAAATAGACCCATCTATTAATAATATAGATTTATGTGAGTTTCCTTTTTTTATATTTAAGTTGGTAAATTGTATTTAATTATAAGTTTTTTTGGAAGGTGAAATGTAAATTAAATAGTAATTGTAAATTTTCATGTTTGTATATATATGCAGATTATTTTTACGTAATGGACGAGTTTGAGATATATGAGCTATTAGGTCTAGCGCCACCTCCAACCCCTCCACCTACACCTACACCTCCACATCCACCTCCACCTCCACCTCCACCTCCACCTCCACCCGATCAGTTGAGGCAAAGCATTAGGAGGAATATTGATTCTCTGATTAGGGATATCTACACCATTAGACACGAGCCTCATCCTCCTCCACAGTTGTTACACCTTGTAGATAGTATGCAAGAGATTGTTCAGTCTTTACAAGCTTTAGATAGCGAGTTGGATAGCTATTGTAGTTGGAGGGAGGGATTGCGTGCTTTTCACGCTAATGGCCTACCATATAAACAAGTCAATGAGTCAAAAATAACAAAAATGGATTTGAAATGATATTTTGTAAACCCTAAGACGAGTGAAGAGATAGATCCGAAGAAGACATGGATCTCTATTCGATGGTGTGGGAATCCTAGCATAGCTAGACAGTTTTGGGAGCGATGGTGGATGGTCTTTGACTATCCGCCATACTCCAATAATGAGGTGCCCATGTATTTTTTGAAAAAATTATGGGCCGAATTTGAATTGGGTAAAAAACCTAATTACTTTGATATTAGATCATTTCAGGGGGTCGGGAGAGGCATGCCCCAGGATAGGCCCGGGGCTAAATTGAGCGATAGAGTTAGAAACCATGTGCGCGATGATCCCTTGGTTCCTCTTCCTGCACTGGTTGTTCCAGCACTTGCCCATCATCGAGCAGTGGATTCTACTCTTGGTTCATTGAGTGCCCTTTCGGGCAATTTGGTACAATAGTTGCACGAGGTGAGGGTTGTCCCCCAACTTAGCACATGTTTGCATGAGTTGCAGGAATGCATGTACGGGTCCACAGAGTGAGGCTAACCCTAGAGGAGATGGTAATTTTGATGATTCTTATGCTACCCATGGTGGTAATGATGATACCGCAAAGGCTGCACATGATGATGCCATCTCTTCATATGTTGATCTCCTGTTCCCAAATGATGATCAACCTACAGAGGTACAAATTTATTTATATAATTTATAGTGCAATATTAAATTACTTATATATACACATATGAATCATAAAATGAGTTAATTTTTTTGAACAGAGGATGGATCATACCACGTCATTGAGGGACTAACATCATGCTACCTCAATAACTACAGATGTTGGTGCCCCGTTTATGGTATGCACTTTCATCTAGATACATTGTATTGATATGTACATTTAAAATAAACAATAATTTTTTTAATGTAATGATGTGTATGATATGTTTTTTCATTTAGAGTGCTCCGTGTAGCACCGAGGTGGCTAGTTCTTCATGTGACTTGTCGACCGCTGAGGCTCAGCCTCATATACCACTAGTATGTTTTTCATCCATTAATTTGAAGTGTTTATATGCTTACTAATTTATGTACAACTCTTATTCATGTCCGTTATTTTTTGCAATTGTAGGCATCTGGATTGTTTGATGGTGCATCACATGTACACCTTCACCCATCAGTTACTTTGGCTGCACATGACACACCATATGTATGTTTTTCTGCCATAAACTTGTAGTCTATATATATACTTTATAATTTATGTATACACAAGTTTAATTCATGCTTTATATATGTTGTTCAAGTCGATACCACTACTAGTATTGGTATGGCTATGGGATTGAGCCAGATGCAACCATCGACATTGTCATTTGTGGTGATGATTAGAAAAATAATTTCTAATTTGTTTATATTGTGTACCTGGCTTTTATAGGGATTATCAAAATTGATGTACAATGCATTTTTTACAGGCTACAATCACTTTTCTTGTTCATGATAGTGGACCTCCATGTACCAGTGAGGGCATTGTAGAGCATGGTAGTATGGTAATTTATTTTAAATTTTTAGTATTTAATTACTTTATAAGTGAATTATGCAAGTAACTTCTTCTCATGTTAAATCTTCTTCTCATGTAAAATCTTTTAATAATGTACAGGAGGGTGGAGACACTGATACTGCACACACACAAGATGGTGCATCTCAGGACCATGTGCAACAAGATGATTCATCTCAACCACCTTCACGTGGAGTGAAGAGGACTGCATATGAGATGCGCGAGAGTTCTTAGCTTATATATTTTAGATCATGTCATGTTATTGTAATATGGACTTTTTATGATGACACTTGTTATGTTATCCTAGGACTTGTTATTATGTTATTTGGACTTGTTAGTATGTCATTTCCTTGTTATTATTTTTTCAGGACTTGTTATTATGTCATCAAGACTTGTTATGTGATTATATATAGGACTTTTTATTATGCCGTTTCCTTGCTATTATGATATCAGGTCTTGTTATGTGATTTGGCGCCCTCTAGTGATTATAACACATCTTTGCAACTTTGGCTACTCATTCAGGTAATGATGTATTCATTGCAACTTTGGCTACTCATGCAGGTAATGATGCATGGTTAATTGACTCAAGTGCATCTTTTCATATGACTTCCAATAGAGATTGGTTTTTTGAATATGAAGAATTTAATGGAGGTAAGGTGTACTTGGGTGATGATTCAAATTTAGATATTGTTGGTCAAGGTAAAGTTAGAATCGGGTTTCTTTATGGTAGAATAAAAAGGATTAGTGATATACTACATATCCTTGGTTTAAAACAAAATTTATTATTTATGAGAAAAGTGATAGACACAAGTGTCCAGGTAGTCTTTTCTGATGCATGATGTAAGATGATTAAGGGTGCTATGGTGATTGCTAGAAATATCAAGTTAGACAATTTGTATAAGCTAGAGACATACATTGTTGAGTGTAATAACACATCTATAAAAAGTAAAATTGTGGATACTTCATTAGAAGATTTGAGGGTTTCATCTTTAGTTAATGGACATGGCTTTTGGGTACCTAAGGGCAGTCTTTCTTCTGAAGAAAAGTTACCTACAAAGAAGACTATGTTATGGCACCAGAGAATTGGCCATATTGGAAAAAGGGGTCTAAGGACATTGAAAAATAAAAAACCTTGTTGAAGGTTTGAATGATTGTAATATTGACTTTGATTTCTGTGAGCATTGTATTTATGGAAAACAAAACCGCATTCAGTTTTATTCGAGTTCTCATAAATCTTGTTGTGTTTTGTATCTTATTCATTTTGATGTGTTTGGTCTTGTAGATGTTCCTTCAATTGAAAAATCCACATATTATATTTCATTTATTGATGATTTTAGTAAAAGGACATTGGTATACTTTCTAAAGAGTAAATCTTAAGTTTTTAGTTGTTATAAAGAATTTTTAAAAATGGCTGATTTGTAGACCGGAAAGAAAATTAAATGTTTGAGGATTGATAATGGCAGTGATTTTTTCTCTAATGATTTTGATAGATTCTGTAAAGACTATGGCATTAACAAATATAAGACAGCTTTGTATTCTCCATAGCAGAATGGAGTTGTAGAAAAATGAATATGACACTAATGGAGAAGGCTAGGAGTATGTTGAGTGGTGCTGGTCTAGAACAAATGTTTTGGGCTTAAGTTGTTGTCACTTCTTGCTACCTGATTAACAGACCTCCTACATCAGCGCTTGTTGATAAAACTCATATGGAAGCATGGTCAAGTCACAAGACTTCATTGAGACATCTTAGAGTTTTTGGTTGTGAGGCATATGCACATGTGCCAAAGGAGAAGTGAACAAAGTTGGAGAACAAGGTTGTGAAATGTATCTTAATTAGTTATAGTTATTGTGTGGAAGGATACAAGCTTTGGGACCTTGTTGCACAAAAGGTAATTCATAGTGGAAGTGCTATTTTAGAGAAATTAAGTCTCCTATTACATTGCACCCAGAATAAACTAAACAAGAAGATGTGATTCAATTCCCTTTTACTCTGAAAAGAGTTGAATCGAGACCACTTGATGGGCAAGAAGCTGAGGAGAGATCATCTAGCTCTAAATCTTCAGAAGAGGAGGAATAACCTCCAACTCATCTTGTTTGAAGGTCTACAAGACATAGACAACCACCTAGAAGGCATTCACCTAATGATTGGAGATGTATTTCTATTTGGAATACTAATGTGGATGAACCTAGGTCTATAGAAGAGGGATTAGGTATGAATAATGCAAAATCCTGGAAGATTGCTATGGAAGAAGAAATGATAGCTTTGAAAAAGAATGATACATGGGATCTTGTACCTTTGCCTGAAGGACAAAATCTCATTGGTTGCAAATGGGTGTTCAAGAAAAAGATTGGTTTAGATGGAAGCATTGAGAAGTATAAAGAAAGGTTGGTTACAAAAGGCTACTCTCAAGTTGAGGGTGTTGATTATGGTGAGATATTTTATCCTATTGCAAAAATGACATCCATTAGATTTTTGCTTTCTATTGTTGCTTCTTGTGATTTATAGGTTGAGGAAGTCAATGTGAAAACTGCTTTCCTTCATGGTGATTTGGAGGAGGATATTTATATGACACAACCAAAGTACTATGTGGTAACAAGGTTCTAAGATGTCGTATTAGAAATTTGATACATATGTGTTGAGTTTGGGATTTGAATTTTCTAAATCAAATCACTATGTTTATTATAAATCTGATGGTGAACATTTATTATGCATTGCATTATATGTTGATGATAAGTTATTCATTGGTAAATGGAAAGGTATGATTTCAGAACTAAAATCTCGTCTTGTTGCTAAATTTGAAATGGCATATCCTGGTCTATCAAAACACATTCTTGGGATGGAAATTAAAAGAGATAGAGTGAACAGAAAGCTATGGTTAGGTCATAGTAAGTATGTGAATTCAGTTTTATAGAGTTTCAACATGCAGGATTGTAGACCATTATGTGTTTCTTTTATAGTTGGAACAAAATTATCTATTTCAAATTGTCTTACATCCCCATCGGAGATAGAAAACATGAGAAAAGTGCCTTACCAGTGTGCAGTTGGAATTTTTATGTATGTTATGGTTTGTACTAAACTAGACATTGCCTAAGAAGTGGGAGTTCTTTCCAGATATATATCTACTCTTGGTATAGTTCATTGGGATGCAATCAAAAGAGTCTTTAGATATTTGAAGGGTACCTTAGAGTATTCTTTGTGTTATCATGGTAATTTGGTTGGAGATATGACTTCCCTTGATATTCATAGTTATGTGGATTCAGACTGGATAGGCAATATTGATAGCAGAAGATCCAGTAGTGCTTATGTGTTTACTTTGTTTGGTGATGCAATGAGCTGGATGAGTAAGAAAAAGGTTGTGGTTTCTTTGTCCACTACAGAAGTAGAGTATATGGAAGCTACTCATGCTTGTAAAGAAGCCATTTGGCTTAAGAGACCATGTTCAGATATTAGAAAAAAACAAGGTGAAGTGATAGTTTATTGTGACAGTCATAGTGTAATTTGTCTAGCTAAGAACCCAACATTTCATGCCCAGACCAAGCACATTGATGTGTTGGGAAAATGGTGTTGTACACCTTTCATAATAATGTTTCATTGTTGTATTATTTTATTATTGTGTGAGGTTGACATGGAATTATATTGTAATATCATATTGTATTGTTGCACCTAGGAGCACCTAGATGGACATGCAACATTTAGAGATTTCCTTGGAATATTCTTGTAACCACTTGATGAGTTGTATTGACACATTGGTATTATTATTTTTTATTTATTTAATATTGGGGAGTGTAATTATGATGAAGTACCCAATATTAAATGTGGGTCAAGGGTAGGTAGGAAAAATATTATATTTTATTATCACATGTTTTGGGCACATGGATTTGATGTAATACCACTTGGTGGTTTTGTGGGAGATTGTGTTTATAAAAGAAACCACAAGGGTAGTTGTTTGGGTTGGTCAATTAGCCAGGTTAGCATTTGTGAAGGACGAAGCATGGCATGGGATGTGTGGATTCATGCTTGGTCACATGGAGTGTGTGGTTATGGCTGGGTTTTTGAAGGCTTTCCATAGTTGTATTGTAATGGACACATTGTTAATAATAGATGGTGGATGATGCTTTTGGAGGCTAGGTTTTTCCCTCTCGAGGGTTTTCCTAGGATATATCTTGTGTCACATTTTCATGAGTATGTTGTCTATTCTTTGCATATGGCTTCTATGTGTTGATTTGATTGAAATCTTCAATGGGTTATGTAGAAATTTCCATAACGATGGTTGCAAGTTTCCTTTCATCATGTTCAATATCATTTTGTCAGAGATATGATCGAAAATGGTAGGGTGAACCTGGTTAGGATAGAGACTTTGATGAATGTTGTAGATTCTTTAACTAAGGCTATGAGCACAAAGAAGTTTAGATGGTCTTCAGAGTCTATGGGCCTCATGACCCCTAGCAATTAATTTATTGTGTTGATAATCCCTTTTCTCTTGCAAGGTGTTCAACAAGTGGGAGAATGTTGGAAAAATGGTGTCTCAACCTTGAATTTACATGAGGTTAATATTTATATAAAGTTTTTATTTGAGCACAAAATAGTGCAAAATTCTCCCCAAAGCTTCCGGTTGGCTACATAAGCATTTTGGTAAAGTTTCATCGCAAGATCATAGCTAGTTTTGAAGATATGAAAGTTTCCATTTTGGAGCGATGCGATGAAAGGTTCAAATTTAATTTTGAGGACTTTAGAGAATCTGAAACACCTTGAAAAGTGGGTGTAAAACATATCAATTTACAAGGTGATAGAGCACTTCGCGCAGCTCGTCAATCAGACACACAGCTCACAAGTTATGGCCTCCAGAAGTTTGTACTCCTGAAATAGGAAATACAAAATGCATCAGACATATAAATGAGCTATAAAGGGGAGGGATGTGTGTTTTGATACATCATAGGGCATCTAGATAGGAGATAAGGTCAGATCCACTTTATTGGGTGGTTTTATCCCATGGTTTTGTAATACCGTTTGACGATTTTTTATATTGTATCTCCTATATATGAGGTGTGTGAGATAGAGGTTGTGGGTAAGAGTCTTATGGATATTGAGTTACCTTTGAATCTCTGATTAGTGGTACTCTTGTGAAGAGTTTTCTCTGCAAGTATATTGTAATTTATTGTTGATTATTGAATAATATATTGGGTGGCTTTTGGAGTGTGGGGTTTTTCTCCTAAAAGGGTTTTCCCCACATAAATCAATGTGTTGTGGTACGCATGTTGTTGTGTCTATTTCTATTAAGTTTCTGTAACTGTTGTAATGATCTATAAAAATATTTGCATTACCCTCCTCTCAAGGTTAGTGTAAGAAGCCACTCCACCACTTAACTTCTGTATAGGCCAGAGGCCATTAACTATGTGTATTACATCTAGAACCGAGTTCCTCACAAAGATGTGAAGGGGGTAACTCCTTTTAAAGCTTGGACTTATCAAAAACGCATAGTTAAACACTTTAGAGTTTTTGGTTCTCTTGCATGGGCCCACATTCTAATAGAGAAATGCAAGGCTATGGATCTGCAAAGAAAGCCTTGCATATTTGTTAAATATCTAGATGATATCAAAGGGTATAGACTTATCCATTCCTCTAATCATGAGTTGTTGATCAATTTCATAAGTATTCATTTTGAGGATCGTTGTCCTATTTCTTCTCATACTACTCCATCAACCATCACATTGGAGACATTACATCATGTGATGATATCTCTTTAGAGGATATTATTCCTCCTAATATTGATGAGGAATCTTCTTCCCCTACTTCATATGAAGAAAATGATGATTAAATTCTTCTCATAGTCATCATTCAGAGGTTAATGATTATCCTCTAGACTCTCTAGTGTCAGTGTCTCTTTGGGCTCGAGAAACATTTGAGTCAGCAGGTGATTGGCTAAATGATCCATTTGATATTAGAAGAACAAGGACATAATTTTAGCAAGTTCCATATTTCTTCATTACTTCTGCTTCTAATCCATAGTAGTTTTGAGAAGCTTCACGTATTCTTGAGTGGGATGCTATAATGCAAGAAGAGTTCAATTCCTTAGAAAGGAATCACACATGGGGATTTAGTCCCTCTTCCTAAGGGAAATAAAATTATTTGGTACAAGTGGATCTATTGAATAAAATTTGTAGCAGATGGGTCAGTTGATAAGTATAAGGCTCACTTGGTAGCAAAAGGATTCTCCCAGGTTCCAAGGATTGACTACTCTGAGACTTTTGCACCAGTTGCTAAGATGACTTCCATTCAAATTTTCCTTCCCATAGCTGCAACCCATTGTTGGGAAGTTCCTTAGATGGATATGAAGAGTATCTTTCTTCATGGTGACCTTTAGGAGGAAATCTACATGAAAAAACCATAGGGGTTTGTTCAAGATCTCTCACTTGTGTGTCAACTTTGAAAGTCTCTCTATGCACTCACAAACTCCTCAAGCTTGTTGTGCCAAGATGGACTCATTCCTTCTCATAGTTGGTTTCAGTCGATGCTATTTTGATCCAAACATATACATTCTACAACTAGATGACACTCTTACATTTCTAATTCTATATGTTAATGACTTGTTGATCACAGGGAGTCACTCATCCTCTATCACTATAGTGAAAGTTTCTCTACATGATAGATTTTTGATGCCACACTTGGGTCTTTTGCATTACTTCGTAGAGATTGGCATCACTCAGTTATCTTTAGGTATCTTCCTTGGACAACCCAAATATGCAATTGATATTCTCCCCATATTTCACATCTCTAATTTTAAGCCTGCATCAACACCATTTTTGTCAAGGGTCAAATTTAAGGCTAAATTCTCTTCACCCTCAGTTGATGGCACTTTATCTCAACAACTTGTTGGATCTCATCTACTTGACTCATATGAGATCTAACATTTCATATGTTGTGGGCATGGTCTCTCAATTCATGGAAGAGCCACATGTGTTGTATTGGAAAGAAACTAAGTAGATCCTCCACTACATTTAGGTACTCAAAATTATGGAATTTAGTATGCAATGGGCATAGACATTGAATTGGTGGAACATATATATTTAGATTGGGAAAGTGATTCTCAAGATTGCAAGTCTACTTAAGGGTATTTCTTTTCACTTGGATTTGGTCCAATTTGTTGGTTGCGCAAGAAGCAACATGCAATTTCTCTTTCATTAACAAAGGTTGAGTATTGAGGGGTAGCCAATGCCACCACTAAGGTTATTTGGCTTCATAATATTCTCACTAAGTTTGGTATTCTAGTAAGAATGCCTACCATTATCTTTTGTGATAATTAGAGTGCTAAATAGATCTCCAAAAATCTAGTTCATCAGCAAAGGATGAAACACATTGAGATACATGTGCAGTACATTGGAGAGATGACTTAGGAAGGCATCATTGATCTTAATTATTGTTCCACATTAGAGAAAATTGTGGACATATTCACTAAACCCTTTAGCAAAAGAAAGTTCCTTCATTTGTGAGGTTTTCTTGGGATGCAACAAGTTTCTACTTTAGGAGGAAATTTTTAGCCTTTCATTCTCTCTCTACTCTTGGGGGGAATTTTTTCTCTCATGAGGGGTTTCTTCTTTTGGGGAGGATATTTTTGTATGTGGGTACCTAACATGGCCTCATTTATCAAGACCCATATTGTCACCCACCTAAGCTACGCTTAAGGGGGGTGTTAGTGTAGGTTTTTTATTTTCCTTATACTTGGGATATTTATTTTTTCTACACATTATTTTAACTTCCTTAGTTTATTAGGAGTGGTTAATATGAGGACATGTGGCAAAATACTTCAACTACATATGTAACTTGCTCCCTCACATGGGTAGTTGAATTGCACACCCTCTTTTGGCTTGTTGTGCCACCTCACATAACCACTATTTTTCATTTCCTAAGTGGGTTATGGGGTAGTTGGGTTTATCACCCTCTTTTGGATTTATGTGCCACCTTTCATAATTGGTTTCCTATCTTTATGAAGGAAGTTTATGCCACATGTTTTGACATTTTAACCAAGTATGTAAAACCTCCTAGTTTTTATGGGGAGTAGGAGTTAATGCACCCCTTGCATATATATGCTATTATTTTTCTATATAATTAGTACTCTACTCTCACCTTCACTAGTTAAATGATAGACCAGTGAGAGTATTGAAAGTCTTCTCAAAATTATCTTTCTTTGTCTTAATTTCTCCTTGATTTCAGATTTTTCTTCATTTAGCTATTTTGATCTTTGATCATTTGTTTCTTGGAGTTGCATGTGATCTATGCCCATCATAAGAACTTGGCTTAGTTCTCACTTCTTGCAAAATATAACACTTTAGAAGCATGGATGAAAATGGAAAATTATGTGATGCTTATGTAAACAAGAATGGACAACTTGAATTCCATAAATAAAACCCTATGATTTGTAGGCCTATAAATGGGTACCAAGTGACTCCTATGAGTGTGTGAAAGATTTTTTTTACTACTCCAAGTCATCCTACATCAAATCATACATACATAAATACATACATACATACATACATACATACATGTGTACATACATACATGCATGTACATACATACATACATACATACCTACATACATGCATGCATGCATGCATGAATGCATAAATAATAGCACATCGGATTGACTTCATTTTGATCTTCAAAACACTAGATAAGTAGTAAAGAGTGATATTATTGAACTAATAGAAACATGAGGATGAAATGGGTTAAAGAAGTTGGTCATTGAGCCAATTTCCTACCCACAATGTGTCTTAATAATTTTAGGGCATTAAGTGATACATGTATTTTATATAAGAATATGGGTATTTCTTGTAGATAATAGGAAGAATATTCAATAAAAATAATGCATATAATGGATATCTCAATACAAGATTTTAATCTTTAGGGAGAGTGCTCAAATCTAGTTGTGAATCCTCACATGCCATATTTATTAGTATATATATAATAGGGTTTAGATGAATATGATAACTTCTAAAGAATCACAAGCTCTTTGTAATGGTCAATCCTTTATTTTGTATGTTTTATCATAGCACTAAAATGGATTACTAACTCTGCCCAATTGCATGAATTGTTATCTCTATTTTGTATGCATGTACACATCTAGTTATATTTATATTTTGTGGGTGTATTGTCCATTCCTTTCAAGTTAAAAGTTTATTTACCAATGGAGTAGGCACCAATCTAGGAGTTTAATGACAAAAAATATTTCAACTTTTTTAATCCATATGCCCTTAAAATTAGGAGTGGATTAGAATTCTACATTTTTTCATGATTTAGTGATATAACTTGAGGATTATTATAGTAGCCTCAACCAATGCCTACACCTTGCACTTGTATACAAAATATTATGTGGATTCACTTTAGATGATATTTTAATGTTGCTATATTAAGTTCCATGTGCAAGGATGTAGTTAGACAACTTTAATAAGAGGTTGTAGGTATCTAGTTAGTCTTTTACCTAGAGACAAATCTTAGAGCTAAGCATAAATTGGTTATAATTGCTACTATTTTAGTCACGTGCATCATTATTTGATATAATCTCTATTAAGGATACCTCTAAGAACTCCCCTCCTAGGTTTAGTTAATCCCAAAGTGAAAGTGATTTTACCCACCCATTTTAATTGGTTCATCCATGCCAGTATTTAAGCGCAGGTTCTAGACCTATTACATTTTTTGTCATCAACTAGTCTTAGTTATAATGCTAGGACTTGTAATTTTTAGTACTTACTATTTGATATCTAACAAACCTCAAAGAGGGGAGGAAACATAATGGTGAACTCAACATAACCATTCTTATTCCATTTTGTTGTGTATGTGTCTTGGGGAATCTCTTTAATACAATTACATATTGGAAAATTGCACTGTCTTGAGTTATATTTGGCTCACATATCAATTCTTATTTGTCCCCATTTCCTTCTACTTACACTTATCCCCGCACATTCAATATCCCTCAATTAATACACTTGAATCATACTTATCTCAATATATTCATTCTTTGTCTATAGATTTACCATTTAGTAACCAAGTTCATTTTTAAACTATTTGAGATCAATCCCATGACACATGGAAATGAATCTTACTTTTAAAATTTACTTAAAATTTTAACTTTTTCACTCCCTTTCACTAGCCATTGTGAGCTAAATTAACACATATTTGGGAGACATGTTTATTATGTCTTTGTATTTAAAGACTTTCAATATGTGATTGATACACATCTAGACACATGAAGAATAAAAGAAATCTATATAAACACATTTTAATTTCTTAAGGGACAAAACAAATTGGAATCTATGTTATATTCATAGAGGTCATCTACTATCTTGTGTGTGTTCTCTTCAAATATTTTCTTAAAGTTGTAAATCTAATTGAACTGGGGATGTCACCTAGGAGAACTTAGCCCTAGCAAGTCAATAGATTATTTCAAGTGTTTGTAAACATTGTGGTCCTAACTAACACATTAAAAATGAAAGATCAAAGCTTAGAATATCTCAAAAGTTTGTATCTTACTCATCCAAATTTGTGCATCATGGTTCTTGGGATTGACCCTTGGAGTTATTTTTGCCTATTCAGATCTCAAGAGACAACTCTCAAATAAAGGGCACAATTTTTAAGATAGTGGCAAATTGATTCTACACATTATCAAACTTTTTTTAATATCAATGTTCCTAAAAGTGAGTATCTAATTTTCCCATCTTATTTAATCATCACTTTTATTATTTTATTTATCAACCTGATTTTAAATTCAATTTACAATAATTATGTGATATCTCATTGCATTTTATTCATTAGACTAAATAATATTTATTTATAAATATAATGCAATTTGTTCTATGCTACCAAATGACATTTCAAATATTTTATCATTTTTATAAATATCTCACTATCTACTCTATTACAATGATATATATATATATATATATATATATATATATATATATATATATATATATATGTAAGTATGTATGTATATATATATATATATATATACATACTTACATATATATATATATATGTATGTATGTATATATATATATATGTATGTATATACATACATATATGTATATACATATATATATGTATATACATACATATATGTATATACATATATATATGTATATACATATATATATGTGTATATATCTATATATATATGTATATATATACATATATGTATATACATACATATATATATATACATACATATATATACACATATATATATGTATATATATACATATATGTATATACATATATATATATATATATGTATATACATATATGTATATATATACATATATACATATGTTGTCCACATGATGTGGTTGCAAAGAGATAGGGAAATGTGAGGCATAATGTATGTTGTGGGGACACGACAAGCCTATGACTTTATTGGATCTTCTCTCTCACCCATGTTACATATCATTACATTTCATCCTCAAAATCCAACTAACTTCATCTACTTTCACACACAAGTGTTTTGCTTGTTTGTCAATGGGATAATATGTTTGGGATGGTAGCTTTTAAGCTTAGTTGAGAGTTAAATTTAAAGAACTTCTCACTTATCAACTCTATATATATATATATATATACATATATATATATATATATATATATATATATGTATATATATATATATATATGTATATATATATATATATATGTATATATATATATATATATGTATATATATATATATATATATATATATATGTATATATATATATATATGTATATATATATATATATGTATATATATATATATATATGTATATATATATATATATATGTATATATATATATATATGTATATATATACATGTATGTATAGATATATATTTATGTATATATATACATGTATGTATACATATATGTATGTATACATACATGTATATATACATACATGTATATATACATACATATATGTATACATACATGTATATATATACATATATATATATATATATACATACATGTATATATATACATATATATATATATATATACATACATATATATATATATATATATATATATAGTTGACAAGTGAGAAGTTCTTTAAATTTAACTCTCAACTAAGCTTAAAAGCTACCAACCCAAACATATTATCCCATTGACAAACAAGCAAAACACTTGTGTGTGAAAGTAGATGAAGTTAGTTGGATTTTGAGGATGAAATGTAATGATATGTAACATGGGTGAGAGAGAAGATCCAATAAAGTCATAGGCTTGTCGTGTCCCCACAACATACATTATGCCTCACATTTCCCTATCTCTTTGCAACCACATCATGTGGACAACACTAACCATCTCCATTAACATAATATTTGTTTCCAACTAGAAAGTGGATGTGATGTTGACATTATAATCCCATTAAATTATTTAAATGGATACAATATTCCAATCAACAATATAAATTTACATAGAAGTCAGCGATGTAGTTAGAATCCAAGATCATGTCATTAGTTGAAAGATTTATTTGATCTAGAGTAGAACCAAAAGAAATATCATAGAAACCCATATTTATTATGAGAAGTTTTGAAAATTAAAATTTTAAAAATGAACTACATAAAAATATCAAGCCATTTAGGCTAAGTTTATAAGGTTTATTACAATTCATACATGCTACAGTAATTGTGAAGTATATATATAGATAAAGAGAGGGGGTCTTTAAAATGTTAAAAGATTGTTTGGTAAATGATATTTAGTTTTATTTTGAATATTTTTTATTTTTTATTTGGATTTGGTTTCGTTTAGATTTTGTCGATTTCAATAGTATCAAAAATAAAAGTAAAATAAATAAAATATCAAAATAATGAATGGTGGTTGTTCAGAATAAAATTAAAGTTATATTTAAAAGTAAAATAAATATATTATCAAAACTATTATTTTTTTTTGAATAGTATAAATAAACTAGAATAATTTTTAAATAAAATTTAAAATTTATCTATCTATATGTAGTAAATAAGATAAATAATTTGTAATGCTCTATTTACTCATATCTTTCAACATTCTTAATTAGATGTATTTGTAGGCAAATGAGCTGGCCATTTTTTCCCAAAAGATGCACATATTCAGGAAACCCTTACCATCCTAGTTAGGGATCTTACAAGAGGTTGTTAAACCATGCCATGAATCTTGAGGGCAAACGCTTGACACCTTCCAACAATATTTAAGATATATATACTAGCATTACATAATATAAGATCTAAATTTATAAAAGGGAATTTTTGACGATGGATTAGAGGTTGTGATGCAAAATGTCAATACATTTTTTTATATATAATTCAATTAAAAGTATTTGTTTTCATTTAAGAATGTTCTATGGTATCTATTAATATCACCTCTTCTCAAACATAGACTCTAGATATTAAAGCAAATGAATTTTTGACACCAAATTTAAGATAGATCCAATTTACGTAAAAGTTGTAATTCAATTTTTTAAGATTCAGCTTTAGAAACATGAAGATCATTAATATAAAGATAGAAGCAAACCAAAATTTAAAAATTATCAATTTTATTAAATCTTAAAACAAAGATGAAAATCATTTATATAAAGATAAAAGCAAATCAAAATTTAAGAATCATTAATTTTATCAAATCTTAAAATAATTGTCCAATAATTTCTAATTATCTCTCGAATTGACAAAATATTTAACATATATTACAACCAAATCTTCATCAAACACAAAATTAAAATACTTCATAAAACATAAAACTACATTTATTTAAATAAATTAGCAATCCCAACTCGTGTATCTTATAGTTAATTATGTAGCTTAAAATGCCCTTAATTAATTAAAAAAATTACAAATACTTTTTATTTTCATTTAAGTGGACTTGTAATGTCCACGTCACACATCTTATCACTTAAAAAAAATGTGGGCGAGAATACCGAATTGATTTGACTGGAAGTGGTATGTTTTTATACTAGACAAACTGATTATTCCTCGTCACATATCTTATCATATTGGAGGAGGCAAAGGAATATAAAGAAAATTGTCCCCATAACACAAGAAGATAATTTTATAGGATATTTCGGCAATATCATGTCACTAATGTTAAAGCTAAGATACTATTACACTTGTTGGAGGTTTGCTAAAGAGAATAAGTAAACTTATTGACCTTCATGTGTGTGGACTTATGTTAAGTGAAATCTTAGCCTCTGAATATGTGTTCATCTTATATAGACAAGTCAAACATAAGCATATTTCAATTAAAAATAAATTAAAAAAATCAACAATAGAATATGTAATTTTCGTCTATCTTGTGTTTCATAGATTTATTTGATAGATGTTCTTTAAGGAATAAACTAATAATGTCACATGATAAGTATGTCTTAATCTAATCATGTCACATGATAAGTATGTCTTGTGGTGGCCTTGGAATAAACTAACGTAGGTAAAGCACTTTATCAAAGTAAGTTTTAAGTGAGTAGGAATACTTTTTGGAGTTGTCTATTTTTCATACAAAAGAGTACTTTGATAAAAAATACAAAATCTACAAATCCCAACGGATTTTTACACGACTTCTACTAATTTGATCCTCTAAATCTACATTTTCAATTCTATTTTACGATAAAAAAATTGCTATAAAACAATTGTGTTATGTGAATTTGTGTTTTTGATCAAGTGTTGTTTTGTATGGAGATTAGCTATTGACATACTTATCTATGTGAAATTTAATATTATTGGTTGTTTTTTTGGCAAAGGGAGTGAGGAAAGTGGTGGGCACTATTAAATATATGGTTTATAATTTATTTTACTCATGAATGTGAAAATAATTTTAGTTGTAATTATGTGATGATTAGTTATAATATATTTTAAAATATTTTCATTATTTTATCTATTATTATGAAATTAATGAAATATTATGTATTTTTTATATGATATTTGTTGAATTTTATATTTAATATTAATCATTTAGTAAAATGATTAATATTTATTAAACAAAAAAAGTATCTTAATATATATCATTACAATTAAGATAACATATAATTATAATCAATATTTAGAACATAAGATTTTGAAATAACAAAATAATTAAACCATAAACTATAACTATATTTCAAACTCTGGCACTAACTCAAGTGGAGTCAATTTCATCTTTATATGTCATCATATTCATAATACTATTCAAAAATATATATTTTCTCAAAGATACATTAGTTATTAGCTAGATTTAAGAAGAGAAAGAATAATAATAGGAAAAAGAAGGTCTACATCTCTAAAAAAAATCTAAGGTTAACTATTAGAAAATTAACCACATGAAAAGTAATACAAAGAAAACAAAAGCAAAAAAAGGGTATTGTGCTAACTCAAACTAAAGAGTCTCTTAAAAGAGTATTTTGTTATCTTTTTACATCTCTTTTATCTCATTTAATATATGCATGTGATGTTGCATGGATGATTGAGTTTGGATCATCTTTCCACATTACTCCTCACAAGAAGTGGTTTTATAAGGATGAGACCATTAAAGGTGAAAATTTTATTTAGACAATAATAAGTTTCTTAGTATTGTTAGACATGGTAAAGTCAAGATCATACTTGCAATGGGGGATTCAATGTCTCTTTTAGGATCTTTGTACATACTAGGTTCACAATAAACATGTCGTTAATAAGAAAAACAAATGACGTACATGCATACTTGTAGTATTGACTAAGGATGGGTGTAAGATAGTTCATAGAGATATGGTTCTTAGTAGGGTATTTCATGTTGGAAATATATTTCAACTTGAGACTATATCTTACATTCAATGTAGCAATTCAAAAGTTATTCAACATATTTAGCAGTAAACTAACAATTCGGTAGTAACAATCCATCTCGAGAAGTGAAATGTCACTTCAATAGTAGATAGATGTATTCAATAGTAAAAATTTACTTTAAAAGAAACTAAATATCTACAACAAAAAACTATAACTTAAAGAATTGTTAGGTTTCTTCAATTAAAAAGTATCAATTTACTAGTTGTTGTATACCACCAACAAAAAGTTATCAATATAACCATAGTTGAGCATCCTCAGTAGAAAGATATAACTTCAATATTAATGCATATTCTACAATAAGATGATAGGAATTTTTAGTAATAAACATCTTCATTAGTAGTCAATCTTCAATAGAAAACTATGTCTTTAATAGGACCTAGTCATTAGCAACACACTTTTACATGTAAGAACCATCAACTTCTAGACAATAAGATTATTGGATAAATTATCACATTGTCCATATTGGTGAAAAAGTCTTATGATCCTTAAAATGTAGAAATATGGCTAAGGGGATAACTGGCTATTATTTGGACTGATTTTTTTTAACATTACATATATGGAAAGTAAAACCATACTTATTGTAGCAATGCAAATTGTATCTGCATACAATTTTGTCCTCACTTAGACCTCACCTAGCCACCTTGGCTTTCAATTCTTGATTCGTATTTTGATTCTGCTCACACCATCCATAGACCTACATTTTCACCTTCTTCTTTGTCTTCCCTCCAAGCTTGACTCCCGATTGTCGGGACCAAGGAACACAATGCCCTGGTCCTCTCAAATAGGACCCATTTTTGGTCCTCATAACGGTCATCTCAAATGGGTGAGAAATTTGATTTCATGTTTGCCTATTCCATGTTACCCTGATTTTTTATTTACCCCCTTGAAATGCTAACTTTATCCTTTGAGCGGTCTCATCCTTAAATATGCACTCATAGTCGACTTGTTCTGAAGCTTTCAAACTAACCTTTGTAGTACCGGAGTTCAATTAAACATCGATAGCCCGATCTTCTAAATTTTTTTAACAGTCACCTTATTTGTTAAGCCTATGATCACTTGATCGAGAGATTTTGGAACATTGGTACCTCTTCACACTCAGTTATTAAGTTCCTAAGATCGTCAATAACTCGACTACTCTCTATAGATCACACATCATTGAGAGCTAAGCACATCGGTCGATACCTGAAGTCAGCACATTAGGTGACTTTCAAACTCTTTCCCAACACACTTCTTAGTTCAAAAGATTATCAATCGTTCGATCTTTGCTAAGACTCACATATCCCAAGGCATAATCTTTAAGAAAATATGAAAAGTACAACTCATTTATGATGGATTAGACAGAGAAAGGCATGCACAGGTGGTAGCTATTTTTGAAAACAGGGGATATTGCTTCCCATGTGAGATAATATGAAATGAGTTTGAAACCTAATTTATAAATGACGGATAGTAACACTTGTAAATGTAAGGAAAGCTCAATGCGAAAATCGCTCTCCTAATGTCAATTCAAAGGGGAATTAAGGAAATGTGCCTTTAAATTTAAATCATAAATCATCAAGATATGCTTTAATGGATTAACAAAATAAACACACAATTATAACATAGAAGAGACACCAGATTTAAGTGGGAAAAACCTTACACAAGAAAAGCCCACCACCAAAGAAAGATCACTTTATTCACAATAAACAATAGATTACAATAAAGTTCCTGATTCTTCCTTCTTAGGTATTCGATCTCACACTTTCATATCAAACTCACAGGACAGAGCAGTACAATCATTCCATCTACAAAATAATGACCACACACAGTCCTTCTGCATCACACTACACATTGAGTTCATATCAATCAACAAGTATAGTTCAACTATCTAGGAGCTCAACCGTCAACCAATTTGTGTTCACGGGATCAATCATCAGGGAGCCCAACTATGTATGGGATTAAATTATCCCACATCATCTGGATCACGATTCGTTAGTCATTAAAATACAAAATTTTAAATCTTAACCATCCACAAGATAACCTTTTGACTAGTGACCCATTTGAAACCCATGACCTCCAAACACTCATTGGTATAACTCCCATGCACTTAGACCGATAGGATAAAATCGGCATGACCCCTCGCATCGACATAGCACAATCTGACATGCCAAGTCATACCGACATGACCTCCATCGGCCTGACCCCTTACATCGACATAGCACACTTTGATCAGCCAAGTTACACCAACATGATCTCTATCGACCTGACTCCTTGCATTGGCCTAACACTCTCTGATCATTCAAGTCATACTGACATGATCTCCAATGGCCTGACTCTTGTCGACCAACCAAGTTGCATCAACATGATCATCATCGACCTAACTCCTACTGACTAGCCAAATTGCACCAACATGATCATCACTGACCTAACTTCATGCATAGACCTAACACACCCATTTGAAACCCGTGATCTCCAAACACTCATTAGCATAACTCCCATGAACTTAGACCAACAGAAAACCATCAGCCCGACCCCTCACATTGGCATGATACACTTCAATAGGCCAAGTCACACCGACATGACCTCTATCAGCCTAACCCCTTGCATCAACATAGTACACTCTGATCAGCCAAGTTATACCAACATGATCTCCATCGTCTTGACTCCTTGCATCGGCCTAACACTCTTCAATCAGTCAAGTCATACTGACATGATCTCCATCGGCCCAACTCCTTCCGACTAGCCAAGTCACACCAACATGATCATCATCAGCCTGAGTCATGTTGACCAGCCAAATCGCACCAACATGATCATCGACTTGACTCCATGCATCGGCCTAACACTCACTGACCAGCCAAGTATTACCGACATGATCCTTGCATCGACATAACTCTCTTCAATCAGCCAAGTTGCACCAACATGATCATCATCAGTCTGACTCTCTCAGACTAGAACAAAGTGAAAAAGTCAAGTGAATTTGAGGCACAAAATCCAACACTAAATTAATTATTATTTGCCAAGTTGGTCAAGGTAACGCATCGGTAACCACTCAGAAAAGTCAGAGAATTGTCAATCCTTGTATTCCCATTTTAACTAAGTTTTTAGTATGGATTATTTCCCTACTTTGAATCAGAATGGTGTTGCCTCATGAATTCTAATTCCTTGCGACCCGGCCTATAAATTGGACAGAAAGTGAACAGAGTGATATCATTTATAGATTGTGCATGTTAGCTTGGAAGGAAAGAACAAATTTCTTGAAATACAGAAGGGAAATTAATACCTTGAGAGAAGAAGAAAGACGAGAAAAATATAATAACCAACACCTAAAAGAAGAGATTATCGTAGCAAAAAACCTAACTTGAAGCAATTCATTCTGATAAAGGATCTTTTGTTGCAAAAAGATAATTCAAGATGGTGTTGCTAGGAGATGGTATGGTTCTAGTACTTCAACCTAACATAGAATTCACAAAAGACCCATAGGAAGGTATCCTCTCTGAGTTGACAACTCTTGCATGGAAATTCAAAACACATTTCACTGAGTATATGAGGTTGACCCTATTGCTAGCAGAAGAAGAAGAAAAAGAAGAACTACTTGATGCACAACTTCAACTAGTACTTGAAGCTAAAAGGATTCCAATCCCCCCTAACAATTGATGTCATTAATTCTGAGTTGGTGTAAGTTGCATAGCCTTAGGGTTCTTTGGCATTTCTAAATCATAGTTTTTGATGGGCCACATGTGATGTGATGTGTTATGTTTTAGTTTTCTTTGTAAAAAGTCTTTTTCAAGAAATTGTTATTTCTTTGAGACAGTTACGATCTAGTAACTATATATGTCGGAAAATCAATAGTAATTAGGTATCTTTTGAAGGGTTTTGAAATAAACTTTGTTTTTGAAGGAACTCACAAGTTTTTGGTAGATGTGAATAAGATTATCTGAATGCAATTCTATGAATCGAAGACTTTGTGCTCTGGTTGGTGGATATTTAATCTTCTTATGTTGGATACATTGTTTCTTGGATAATTCTTCTTTATATCTATTAAAAGTCTTTACGATTAAGTTGTGTATATAAAATTTGGCTTTGAACAAATGATGTAGTGACATACTGTCATGTTAGATAATTTACCATACAAAGGGGATCTTTTTATTCTCTTTCTTATCTTTATTATGTATTTCTACCTTTAAAAACTTTATGGTTAAAAGCTCCACCTTATTTGTTTTCGAGTCAAAAGCATTCATAATTTTGTAATTCTTTGTTAATAATTAGAAGGTAGTTTCACCTTGTAAAAGAAGCAGATAATGGGTATAGAAGGACCTCATACCTATCTCAACCGTTGGCTAGATTTTTATCCTTTTTTGGGGAGTTAGAATATAAAATTAGGTAGCAAAACCTGTGAACCAATGCTCTAGAAATTCAATTAATTTTGGAGCAGTCAAGTATAAAAGGAGGTCTACCCCTCTCATTTGAAACCTAATCCTCTAAGCCATTTGAATTACACTTAGAAAATTCAAGTGAGTAAGCAATTAGTCATTCATCAAACATTGGAGTAGAAGTGAAGTCAAGTTTATGGATTGAATATGGCATCCATGATCAACCTTCTTTGAAGACATTCTACAAGACATCCTAAAATCCTTGCATGAGGATCAAACAAAACTTCATCAAGGTATACATTCCAATTACAAGCATTTGGTTTCAGATCTAGCCCCTTTCCCTCAAAAGGAAAGCACCTTTCTGCAATTTCCATCTCAATTACTATTTCAATTTCAAGGTTAATTCCTATCCACAACATCTTTCTCTCTCTTTCTGTGTGCAGGAAATAGGTTCAAGAGTTATACTTGGGGATTTCGATAGAGTCAAAAGTGGCAAACATGTTCAACTATCAACGAAGTGAAATTCAGAGGACCAAGGTGAATATATACCTCCAGGTCCTGAAAAATTAGGCCGAACTTCTGGGAAGAGGTTATAAACATCTCGTTTTTCCTAGATGTCAGTTTTTGGCTTTGTGGGATATCTGTAGCAATATTATTTTTGACAAGTTACTTCAATTATTCATTGTTTTACCCTAATTTCACAATTACCTTCCAAATTCAACTAAGAAAGAGGGTATCTAAAAAAAGCCAATGAGTTTAATCAGAATTTTAGCCCTTCCCATATTTGGATTGTGGTTGGATCTATTAGATTGACCCCTCTTTCAACGTGTTGGCTAATTTCGCTTGTTAGTGGTTTTATTATCTTAATTGAAATCCTAATTCCAAATTCCCCCCAATACACTTATTTTCACTCAATCTCTATTTTGTTTGTAGGCATTTTGGAATTAATTTATGGTTGTATGTCTGGTCCTATTGATTTATCTTCACCTATAAAATATTTATATTTTATTTAGTTCATTAATGATTTCTCTAGCAAGATATAAGTTGGTTTTCTTAGAAATAAATTATATCTATAAAGTATGTATTAATTTTAAAGAGTTCAAAGTTTTTATGGAGAAAATGAAATAAAATAATATTAAGGTGTTGAGAATATATAACAATGGGGAATTTTATTCTTAGTGTTGGGAGAAATTGAATTTCATGGGAAGGGATACAAGTATTCTTAGTGGATTCAATTTAGATGATTCATTGTTGTAAAATGTTATTAATGCAACTTTTTATATGGTTAACAAATCTTCTATATACATTCTTGTTGATAAACTCAAAAATAAGTTTAGACAAGAATAAATCCCTCACTTCAACATATTAAAAAATTATTGTAAGGGCATATGTGCATGTGCCTTAAGAAAGATAGATCTAATAAAAAATATATATTATGTCAAAGGAAGCATGTTGACTATGTTTTCTAGAGTTTTAGCATGCAAGATTACAAACCAGTATTTATATTCATGTGGGGAACAACTACTTTAGTTAAGCCTTGCTCGACAAACACAAGTGAGATGGAGGACACGATACATCTCATATATGAGAGTGTAGCTTGTAGAATTGTGTATTTTATGGCCAACACTAATAGTGTACTATATTTCCTAAGTATTAGGCATCATTAGAAAGTTTTTAGCAAATCCTAGCAACGAACATTATGTTGCAAGCAATATGGTCTTCGATATCATGGTGGTACTTGAAACTACTCTATTTACTATCAAGGTGAACCAAGGGAAAACTGATGTGAGGAGATTCAATGGTTAATTCAATCCATAAAATATGTAAACATATCAAAAACAAGATTAAATACCATTATACCTTCACAATCTTCGCTTATTCCTTGGATTGAGCTCTTTATGAGGTTGAAGTAGTGCCCCTCTTCCAGCCTGATTTGATTAGCTCAATAGGTTGATGTGGATGGCTCTCCAATGTGCACAACAAATGGATTAAGGGATTGAATGGATGAATCGAAGATGGATTCTCAAGTGGGATGCAAATGGCTTTAGTATGGATATGTGAGGGATTTGGCTATAGTGTAGGCTCTTGGATTCTTGAACTCAAAAGTGGCAATATGAACTTACTTGAATTGGAGATGTCAAATGAGGGGGTGGAGGCCCCAATTTATAGAATTGGATGAAGGAAAATGGATGGTCAAGATGAAAAGAAATGGAGGGCTAGGATTGAGAGGAAGATATCACATGGATAAAGGGACAATGACATGACAAAGGGGGGTGGAGACAAAGAGATTTGTCATTAAGACATTTCTTGTATTCACCCCCCTCAAGGTACATGGGGAAGAGTTCCCAATGCACCTAGGAAGAATAAAAGGATTTAAAAATTCTTTGGGGGATGCACATGGGATTAAAAATCTCAAGATATGGTGTGCATGGGGATTGGAAAAGGGAAAAAGAATTTTAAAATTCCTTGGGAAGATGAAAAGCATGGGAGAATGTGAGATTTTGAAAATCTCACATTCACCCAAAAAGGGAGCATTTAAGGTGGAAGGTGAGAAGGGGGACAAGAGGATTTAACCATAAATGGCCATGGTTGACTTTTGTGTCTAATCATAGAGATTAGCCACTAACAAGGGATTAGGGGGACTATTTAGAAGAGTTAGGTGGGGATTAGGAGCAAGTGGGATTTGTAGAAGGATTGACTAAGAGAGAGAGTGCGTGGGAGTAATTAAAAATTGAAGAATAATGCTAAGTAAGATTATGAGGGTTTCTAGAAGAATTAATTAGACTAATGATGGATTAGGAAAAGGTGATTTGTAAGAATCACATGGATTAATTAATTAATTAAAATTAATTAATTAAAGGGGGATTAAGAAGAATTAATTTTTGAGTACTTTAGAAGAAGGAAAATTTGATTTATTGAATAAATCAATTATATGGACTATAATCACAATATTAATTAGATTAAATTTAATTATTGAGAAGAATAAAGGCTAACACAATTAAGCAAATTAATTATGTAGGAGGGTTAAATTAATTAAAATGATTAATTTTAAGTGTCTACATTTTGCCCCTCTTATTAATTAGATTAAATTTAATTAATATTGAGAAGAATAAAGGCTAACACAATTAAGTAAATTAATTGTGTAGGAGGGTTAAAATAATTAATTTTAAGTGTCTACACAAGGATCTCCAATAGTATGTATTCTCAATAACAAGAAAGCTTGATAGGGTCTTTGGAAGCACTATCTTTGGTAGCAAAGAAGTTCAACAAAGATCTTGTGTAGAAACAAACTTCAATAACAATTATCTACATTAGTAGGTCCAACTTCCATAGTATGTCAATGGTAATGTATGGATTTGTATATGTTGACTGGGAAAAGTATGTGAATTGAGTGTTTCTAACTATGATCATGTATTTATTATGTTTGATGTTGTACTCAAGTTGGATAAGTAAAAAGTTGGAGTTGATAGAATCATAGAAATAGAATATATGGAAACTACTCATGCATGTAAGGAAAACTTATATTTTTAGAGGGTGTACTCTAGTATCAAATTTCAATTCATGAAGAAGTATAAATTGACTATAACAATTAAAGTATCATCATCTTATTAAATCATTATAGTTTCAAATGAAT
This sequence comes from Cryptomeria japonica, assembly GCF_030272615.1. Lineage (NCBI taxonomy): Eukaryota > Viridiplantae > Streptophyta > Pinopsida > Cupressales > Cupressaceae > Cryptomeria > Cryptomeria japonica. The sequence continues at coordinate 83,235,624 of NC_081408.1, read as the reverse complement.
AAATGATATTTATATGCAATTCCAATTTCTCCATTACATGGTGGAGGAGAGTAGGGCTATGTTTGAGAAGGTGCATAATTTATTAACTGTTATAAATATTTTGACAAAACTTATGAGTACAAAGTTCAGCTTAGATTTATAGTGAGGCTACGAGCACCACAAATCTTAATGGTTAGTTCACTCTTGTTGGTTAACCTTTTGCTCTTGCAAGGTATACAACAAGTGAGATAACGTTATGACTAGGTGTTGTAAACGTTGTAATTCTAATATTTTTATTTATCTATACTTTTATAAAGTAACGTTTCCAAATGAAAAATGGGTGAGACACTTGGAGTGACATTAGTTACTTCCTATAAAATATAATATGACAGTGTAAGAGCATCTATGACATTTTAAGATACATAAGTGATCAGATGGCGTATAAGACCATGTACAAAGGATTTGTAAAGTGGACTTTGAGTATGACAAAGACTTTTGACCAATTTATGACCCATAAGAGAGAGCATCTTTGAAAAGGTGAAATAAATTCAAAATGAATTACCCAATTTGTAGGTGGATTTTATGACCTTATGAGTTACATTGTTTTATTAGAATGTTGAATCGTCATGGATTTCAATGTTAGAATTTATGCTATGAAGTTGTGCACACAATTTAGTAAACCACTTATGGTTTCTAGTTTTGGGTTTTCTTATAGATTTTTTAGCTAGAAGCTTTGGTATGCATGTATTTATACGAGGTTATGTTTCTAAAATCTCTTCAAACATAATTGAAGGTTGCGATTAAATGAGTGAGCACCCTAGATGACCATGATAATGCATTGAGTGCTCCTTTGGTGTTGGATTTTTTGAAGGATTTTCCCAGTGTATCTATTATGTTATGTGTTCTATTTCATGGTGCATGTTGTTGCATGTGATTCCTGCTAAAATTCTTAGATCTATATTTATTTATCAATTTCAATCTTTTATGACTTAATTAAGAAGTTTTATTGAACTTTATTTTACTATTATCATTATACATTTCACATTCCATAGTACATTAGATTCAAAGTTGCATCATACTTTGTCTATTTTTAATTATAGAACTAGTACCATTGCTTTTATATACATTCCTATATTCAATTCTTATAAATTATCAATTATAAATCTTAATTTTCTTTAATCAATCCCAAAAAAGTATATAAAAATTAGATTTATACAATAAACTTTTTAAAAATTAATGATAAACACATCACATTATAAATGTATATAAAAATAAAATTATAAAGTAAATACATTTACTTCATATCATATTATAAATGAATATAAACATAAAAAGATAAAGTCAATGTATTTACTCCGTTTCCTACAAATACAATAACCAAATGATATGTGCTTTTATTGACTTGATCAAACCAACAAAACCATACTTTATCAAAATAAATTCTCATAATTGTTTGTTTCATCCAAATGTCAAGTATTCAAAATTTATTTGTTTTGAATTGGTACTTTAGATTTTTCTTCCATTGATATTGACTTGGTTATATTTATATGTTCAAATTTTCTTTTAATCATTTATCTAAATGACAAAAACATATGGATACACAAATCAATTTAATATAAATTAAAATAGTAGTTAAACTAATTAATCATAAACTTTGTTGTCTTCATTTAAAATATATAAAAACAGACGTTTGACAATATATTGAATAGTTTAAGGAAGGAGATTTCATAAAAATTATGTACTTCTCAATACGTGTAAAGAAATGGATCAAAGATTAAGTGTCAAATAAAAGTTAAGGGAAAAATTGAAAGTTGTAATTAATGTTAGAGTAATGAATGATATACTTCATATACTACGCAGTGTAAATATTTAAAAATATATAATTTTTGAGTTGGAAATTTATATTTATTGGTTATTTTTAAATATTATTATTTAATTTTTTATTATATTTTAATTTTTTTTAATGTAAATTGTGTGATTTTATTATATTACAATATATTCAATAGTATTGTAATAGTAAAATTTTTAGGTTTTGTATTTTTCTTCTTTGTTTTGATTTGGGTACTTTTTAATAAATAAAAAAATACAAATGATATTATCTACTATTAAAAATAAACATAATTTGATTTTTATTTATTTCAATATGCATTACTTTCAAGATCAAATTTTGATCCTCAAATTCATCCATCTCTAATTTAAAATAAAATTTATAAATGCACAAATGACTTAGGTTGGATGCACTACTGAATAAATAAACCTAAAGCTTTTAGTTTTCAAAGTCAACTTTCGAACTAACTTAATCCTTTGACTTGTCATTATGCGTTGACTTGATGTGTAAAATTTCCATTTAAGACCCTTCGAGTTTTATTTAAAGTAGTAAGGGAAGAGCACTAGTAGTCCTTATAGCTAACTTCATGCACCCTAAACTCCTACATAGTACATTAGATTTCAATGATTTTTTGTTGTTGCCTTTGTATGCGACTTAACTACTTATAACTATTGTTTTGGCTTCTAGGTAGTAAAGACCAATATTGTGGGATATGTTATGCACACAAGGGTCAAAAAGTGGTCATTTCAAATTGTCGTCTAAAACATATTACTATTTCCCTATTACTTATTTGCTTTGACAACAAAAAAAATTGCACAATTGATCTAATTACTAACTTTTTTTTCTAGAAAATGAGCCGCTATTGGCCAACTAGATGATTTTTTAGTGGGCTTTTAATTAGCAAAATCCAATGAACACTAATTGGAACATGGCAGTAACTAGTGGTCTTCTCCTAACCCTAATCCATTTTAAGCATTCAAGTTCTAGATCTCAACTTGCATTCTTACTTGCGCAACTATTTTGGATCATTTATCACATACCTACATCGCATTATTACATAGGAATCCATTATATGTTTTCTTGTTGTCTTCAATCATTTTTTGAAAAAAATGTTGACTCGATGCCATATGAGGTATGACAAGGTAAAAATTATCTTTTTCATGTGGAAACTCTCAATCACATTAGACCAAATTTTAGGTTAGAGTACAATAAAAAATCCAATACAATTTAAAGGAAAACATTCCAAGATTTACACAAGTCAAATCTGCACATGGATATAAGATATGCATTTACACAAGTCAAATCCTCATGTATTGATGTAGGAGCATCTCCGGTCTATGTGCAATCTTGCATCAACCGGAAATATATCCTTAGTTTTCTTCTTGTTCAGTTCATGTAGCAGTTTCCTATGTTTCTTTTAGTGTATTCTGGTAGCTATTTATCTTTCGTTGTGGATCAAATTTTCAGGTTCTAGGATGTTATTGCACATTATTCCAGATTTCTAGTTTATTTGAGTTCTTTTCCAGTGAGTTGTTCCTTCTGAAGTAACTGTTTATGGGTTCCAGAGCAATTTTGAGCTTATCGTCTAAGTTGGAGATTTCTTCTTTTCTGGAGCAATTTCTTGAATTGTGGATCAATTTGGCACCATACTTGATATTCTTAGGCCCTTGGCTGACCTTCCTTTATGGTTTGCACTTCCAGATTGTTCTTGGCAGATGAGATCTTCACATTTCATTTTCCTTCCTTGGTTAATGTAATCTTTTGTGGTCGATCCGGATGTGTTTTAGAGGATATATATATATATATATATATATATATATATATATATATATATATATATATATATATATAGTTTTTTGTAGTCTTTAGAGGGATATCGATGATTATGAGGTTCTAGATTTATGATTAGAACTCTAGATAACTTTAAGAGTTCTAGATAGATTATAATATGACATGTTAGCCTGCATGTAACCGGTTGATTACTGGATGTTCTATGATGAATATATGAAGATGCAGATGTCTGATTTTGTAATATTTCTATGTGATGTTATTGTTTCCGTTGTGTTAAACTCTTGCTGCATGATCTGGTTAGTTCTCTTTGACAACCCACCGAACCATGGCTGCATCAAGTGGTATTAGAGCTGGTTGCAAACCTTGAGGAATTCCTTTGGGTGAACAGATTGCTAAGTGGAGGTAGGATATGAGTGTGTTCAATAGATCATCGAGTGTGAGGCGATTGAAACCTGCAATTAGATTGCCGAGTTGAGGTAGTTGCACCGGAGCAAAGGAGGAGATGTCGCCTAGAAGGATGAACCCCTGAAGAGTAGAGCAGATGATGGAGGACTTCAAGAATGAGATGAGGAACGAGATCTAGAACGCATTGGCTGGTTTGCAGAGGAACTCAAAGTTTGAGGATGAATATGAAGAAGTTGGAGAAGAGATTGACGTGAAAGAGGTTGAAGGACTAGAAGACAAAAGAGAGGAAACATATATGAGAGCAGTGGTACAAGCAAGTAAAATACATAAAGTGGAGATTTCAAACTTTTTTGGGATGGTGAATCTAGAGGATTTGATTGATTGGATTAGAGAGTTGGAAGACTACTTTGAATTTGAGATTATCAAGGACCCATAGAGGGTTAGGTTGGCACAAACTAAATTGAAAGGGCATGCTTCGTTATGGTACAAAGAGTTGCAGAGAGATATAGTGGAGAATGGTGAAATGAATATCACCAGGTGGAGACAGATGGTTGAAAGATTAAAGGCTAAGTTCATTCTGAGAGACTATGAGTTGGAATTGTTCAAGAAGTTGCAGAACCTGAAGCAAAGAAACATGAGAGTGAAAAAGTATATTGATGAATTCTACAAGGTAATGATCAGATCTGGACACAGAGAAATGGATAGGGAGAAGGTAGATAGATACATAAATGAACTTGCATTTAAAATTCAGGATGACATGTATGCTAAAGATATCCACAATTGAGGAAGCTTACCAATATGCTTTGAAAGCTGAGGAGAAAGTGAAAAGAAGACAACAAAATAACCCTAGAGAAAAAGAGAGATATAAGGGGCAGATGAGTGACAGTTAGGAGAAGCAAAGAGTGGATGAAGAACCAAAACGTAAGTGGAATAAAGAACCAGATCAAAAGACAAAGAGAAAAGGGAGTGGTAGTAGCAACAATGGATTTTTATGTAGATGTTTCAAGTGTGGAGAGACTAGACATAGATCTTATGAGTGCAAGCAAGGGGTGGCAAGAAATTGTTTGGCAAATGAGGATTAGGAATCTAGAGTCATTGAATTTGAATGTGCACCAGAGCATGAAGAATTTCTTATGTTTAGGAGAAACCTAATGGAGAAAAGTTGTGAAGATACCAGACCTACTCAAAGAAGGAGTCTTTTTCGGGTTGTATGCAAATCAGGTGGTAAGTGTTGTAAGGTTATTGTGGATAGTGGAAGTATTGATAATTTGGTATTTGAGGTGATGGTAGAGAAGCTTGGGTTGAAGAGGCTTAAGCATCCTTGTCCTTACCAGGTGAGTTGGTTACAAGATGATCAAAAGATAGCAGTAAAGGAGTAGTGTTTAGTGCATTTTAATATTGGGCCTTTTAGAGAGGAGGTCTTATATGATGTTGTGTCTATGAGTTCTTGTCATGTCTTATTGGGTAGACCTTGGCAGTTTGATAGAAGAGCTATTTATGATTGTAGAAGAAATCTAATCACTATTGAGAAGGATGGGCCGAAGTTCACTTTGACTTCCTTGAGGGATAAGGAGGAAGAAGTGATAAATTTGAGTCCTAGAAAGAGTTGCAGTAATGAGAAGTCGGTTGCAGAGGCTACACCGATTGGTGGCATCGGTTTTCAGGGGGATCAAGTAGATAAGTCTGATAGATGGATGGAACCAGATGACGGTAAGGTTGTGGTGGCAGATCGGATGAATTCTTGTGGTAGAAATAAATCCAAGTTACAAAGTAAAGAGAAAAGTGGTAAGCATAGACAATGTGTAGGTAAGAAGCAAGGAAAGAAGAACAAAGCAAACTGAAAGTTGAAAGATATGGTCAAGGTTCCGAAAGAGGAAAGGAAGCGGTTTGCAGACAAGGAAGATGTTTGGATCATAAATGGCATGGAGTCTATATTATGAATCCTTTTCAATGTTCATGAGTTGCCACTCATGGAACATCTCTTTCTACCTGAGGTGTCTGATGCAGGAGCATCCCTAGTCTATGAAAAATCTTGCATCAACCAAAAATATTTCCTTAGTTTTATTCTTGTTCAGTTCATGTAGCAGTTTCCTATGTTTCTTTCAAGGTATCCCGATAGCTATTTATCTTCCGTTGTGGATCAGATTTTTGGGTTCTAGGTGTGTTATTGTGCATTATTCCATATTTCCAATTCATTTAGGTTCTTTTTCGATGAGTTTTTCCTTCTAGAGTAACTGTTTTTGGGTTCTGGAGCAGTACTGAGCTTATCGTCCAAGTTGGAGATTTCTTCTTTTCTAGAGAAATTTCTTGAATTGCATATCAGTTTGGCACCACACTCAATATTCTTAGGCCCTTGGTAGACCTTCCTTTGTGGTCCACACTTCCAGATTGTTCTTGGGGGATGGGATCTTCACGTTTTGGGCCGACCTGTCTTACACGTTTCATTTTCCTTCCTTGGTTAATGTAATCATTTGTGGTTGACCCAGTTGTGTTCCTAAGGATATATATATTATTTTTTGTGGTCATTAGAGGGATATTGACTAGTATGAGGTTCTAGATTTATGATTAGAGATCTAGATAACACTAAGGGTTCTGGATGGATTATAATCTGGCATGTTCGTACAGGAGCACCTAGGACTTAGACTATTTAGTTTTCTCAATTTTGGCTTGTACTGACCCTAGCAAAGTCAATAGTGAATAAGGACTCTAGGAGGGTCCAAGAGTTATTGTTTTGAGTCAATGTAGGCCTAGGTTGAGTTCATTCTTCTTAGGCTTACTTTTTGTGTAAATAGTGGGTTTGAGTAGGTAGTTGACCTTCTTGATGGTCAAAAGTGTCAAAAATTGGTATAGGAATTAGGGAGGGTTAAATTAGTCTTATAAATGTTTTAAAAGTCACGTGTGATGACTTAGAATAGGCCTCATAGGCTAAGAAGACCAAAAAGTGCAAAGTTGCAAAAAGTTGTCATAACAACTTTTGTCCTAAATTGGTTAGCAATGGAGTTAGGGATTGTCCAATTCCCTAGGATGACTCCACACATGGTAAAAGATATAATTACCCTCTCTTTCATGGTTACCAAGGTTGGAGAATGTGTTTTGTAAGTTCAACAATCTGAAACTACTCATTTTCAAACTAGTTGGTAGCATTTTGGCTTGATTTTACTCATTTTGTAATTAAAAATGGATTGAATCCATTGATCCAACAATGGATTGAGTTTCTCTAGTGTGTTACATTCTTTTTGGTTCCTTTTCATTCTTTGTAGATAGTTTACTTTGGTGTTTTCTTTCTTTGGTTTGTAAACAATCAGTTTTGGCTTGTATATAGCAGTTTATGTAAAAATGGTTACCCCATGAACTCCACATGTGCTGCCATCATGGATTGTTGGGACATGGAGGGAAATCACATGTACAGTGTACATATGTGGGGACAAGTGCTGGAGATGAGTTTCAGTATGACTATCACCTTGTTCTAGGCGAGTCCAGGAGCAACCCGACTAGAGGAATAAGGTGAAACTGAAGTGCTAAGTGCAGGGGTGAATGCCAAACCACCATCTAAGATTTTGGAGGGGTCCATGAAGTTTGGATAGAGTTTCCATTACAAGGAGAAGCCTTGACAAAGTCAATTGATGCCCAAACCCCAACTTGACTAGTCACTGCTGACTAGAAGGCCTAGAAACCCTCCAAAACCCTCATTTTGGGGTTAGCAAATTGTAGAGTGGAGTAAGGAGACAAAACCATATAAATAACTTGGGTTTAGGTGAAAATTTGAAGACAAAACAAACTTTCTAGGGGGTCTTTTGGACCATTTTCACTCAAGCCCTAGAAAACCGGATTTTGGAGGCCTAATAGGGCTAATTCCTTGTAGCCCTTTTCTAGGCAAAATTTTAAAATCGGTAAGAAAGCTAATGGTTGCAAAACTCAAATGGACCCTAAATTCATTAAAAACATGTTAGAAGACACCTCCACACCTCTACATCAATTCATGACAGTAGGAGGTCAATTTGACAATTGAAGCCAAGAAGCCATAATTGAGCACATGGGAAGCACTGTGAATTGGTAGGGTTCCTAGCCAAAACACTTGAAGAAAAAACCTTGGAATGGTCAAGAGTCAAGATCTATAAGAGAATGAGAAGAACTTGGAGGTCTATAGAGAAACTAGGCTTGGTGAGTTGGTGGAACTGAGCAACACCAACTAGGTGAAGTGCTAAGCAAACTAGGTGAACCCCATCACATGTTAGCCTACATGTAACCACTTGATTACTAGATGGTCTATGATGAATATATGATGATGTGGATTTCTTATTGCTATAATATTTCTATGTGTTTCTATTTCTTTCATTGTGTCACTCTTGCTGCATGATCTAGTCAGTTCTCTTTGAGGACCCACCAGACCATGGCTGCATCATGTATACAACTAATCCCACAACTATAAAGTGATCCATATGAATGATAATTATTTAATAGACTCTAAAGTGTTTATTCAAGAATGACTAAATTTATTACACGTTAGTGCATCATATTCACATATATATCATCTTGTTAGGGTGTAGGCAGATCCAAAGCAAATAAAAATTAACAATTATATGCAGATACAAACACAAAAGATGAAGAAAAAATGTAAAGCACAGATAACATAGATATTTAACGTTGTTCACCCAAGATGGGCTACATCCACCAAACATAGTCGTCCAATCTTTTCTTATTATCTAGTAAATCGGTACAACATAATTACAATGCCTTTACATTCTAGCTGCTTATAATAAGTGATTTTTAGGGCAACACTCAAAGACAATTATTTTTGTGAGTGTACAGTACTTTCCTGGTTAGTCGCCACATATCAAAAATCTCCCACTTGGAGACTAATCAAGCTCCACACCAAACAATCTCCCACTTGGAGATTGATCATGGATGATACTGCTAAATTTGCAACTCCCACTGGATAAAACTCTTGGACTTGGTTGTTCCTTAATTCCATAATTTTCAGTCAAGAAGGCCAAGAGAAACTGAATAGGAAATCAACTTCTCTCATGGGACTACCTTTATGAACATATCTATAGGATTATCACTTGTATGAATCTTCTCAAGGCGTAACTGGTCATCCTCCAAAATAGACAGTATGAAGTGGTACTTGAGCTGAATGTGTTTTGTCCTTGAATGTAGAGAAGAATTCTTCGCAAGATGAATGAAACTATGGCTATCATTATACAATGGGCTAGCCTCTTGCATCTGGCCCAAATCCTTCAGAAAATGTTGTAACCAAATCATCTCCTTGCTAGATTCAGTAGCAGCTACATACTTAGCTTCAGTGGTTAAAAGCGCAACAACCTTTTGCAATCTAGAAATCTAACTAACTGTAGTTCCCCCTACTGAAAAAACATACCTTGTAGTACTCCTTGTATCAATATCACCTGCTAGATCAGAATCAACATATCCACGTACAAAAACATTTGATCCTTGGAAACATAATGCCTTTCTAGTAGTACCTCTCAAATACCTGAGAATCTATTTGACAACATTCCAATGTTCCATTCCTGGATTGCTCATATACCTTCTCACAACTCCCACTGCATGTGCAATATCTGGCCTTGTGCATACCATCGCATACATTATGCTACCAAAAATTGATGAATATGGGATGTTAGACATTTTATTTACCTCTTCCCATGTCTTCGGACACATCTCCTTAGTCAATTTAAAATGAATAGCTAAAAGGTGTACTAACTACTTTTGCATTTTGCATGTTAAATCTGGTCAACATCTTCTTTATATACTCACTTTGAGACAAAGTTAACGTTTTATTTTTCCTATACTATGAAATCCACATACCAAGGATTTGCTTGGCTACACCCAAATCCTTCATAGAAAATGACTTTGCTAATTTATGTTTAAGTTCATTTATATGTTGCATGTTAGACCCAACAATAAGCATGCCATCAACATAAAGTAACAGGATAATATAACTGTCATTATCCAATCTCTTAAAATAAACACAATGATCAAAGTGACATATGTGGTAACCTTGTTCATCCATGAAACTATCAAATTTCAAATACCATTGTCAGGGTGCTTGCTTCAAGCCATATAGACTCTTCTTCAATCTGCACACTATGTCCTCCTTACCTTTGACCTCCTATCCTTGTGGTTGTTGCAAGTAGATTTCCTCCTCCAAATCCCCATGGAAAAAAAATGTTTTAACATCTAGTTGTTCAAGATGTAAGTCTTCTGCAACCACAAGGCTTAGAACAGTTCTAATAGAAGTCAATTTTACAACTGGAGAAAATATTTCATCAAAATCTATACCCTTTTTCTGTGCAAAACCTTTAACCACGAGTCTGGCCTTATATGTTTTTTGTCCTCCATCCTCCTCCTTTAGCCTATAAACCCATTTATTTGGCAAGGCTCTTTTTCCTGTAGGTAATGTAACTAAGTCCCAGGTTTGATTCTTCATCAAGGAATCCATTTCCTCTTTCATGCCTAGCTCCCACTGTTGTTTGGCATCCACCTGCACTAATTTTGCATATCCTTTTGGTTCACTAGAATCGGTTAATAAAATAGAATACAAGGAAGGAGAAAATCTTTCAGGAGGTCTACTTAACCTCATAGAATGTCTAACACTTGGAGGAGTTTGTGGGATATTTTGTTGCCGTTGAGCATCAGGTACCAATGGCCTTTTATTTTCTGGAACCTCGTCCAACACCACATATTCTTTTTTGACCTGTTCAGGCTTCTTTTCCTGCATTTGTTCTTTATACATGACCTTCTCATTGAATATAACATCTCTACTTCTAATTATTTTCTGATTTTGAAAATCCCATAACCGATAACCAAAGTCATTCATTCTATATCCAATGAAAGTACATTTTTTAGATTTAGCATCAAGCTTGCGTCTATTCTCTTTATCAACATGGACAAAAGCTTCACAACCAAAGGTCTTCAAAAAAGAATAATTTACCTTTTTACCAGTCCATCCTTCCTCTGAAATGCCACCATCCAAAGGGTTTCAAGGCCCTCTGTTTATCAAAATAAACAATAGTATGTACAACATCTACCTAGAAATGAAGGGGTAGTCCAGTATGCAATCTCATGCTCCTAGCATGCTCCATGATTGTCCTATTCATTCTCTCAGACACACCATTTTCTTGTGGGGTTCTTGGAACCGTCTTTTACCTTTGGATTCTATTGAAAGAACAACAATCTTCAAATGCTTTGCTACAATACTCACCTCCATTATCAGATTTGAGACACTTCAATCTTTTTCTAGTCTCATTCTCAACCAAAACTTTCCATTACTTAAGCATTTCAAAAACATTTGATTTCTATTTTAGGAAATATACCCATGTTTTTGTTAGGATAACCAGTGAACGATTGAGAGGGGGGGAGGGTGAATCAGTTGTTAACAAATTATAACAATTAATCAACTATACAACCTCAAACTGGAGCACATAAATATTAAATACCTGAATAGCAAAAATAGATACCGGTAGAAACAAATAACGGTAAACAATGCAACTCAACAATAAAACACAATGCAACCATACCACATAACACCATGATTGGTACGTGGAAAACCACGGTGGAAAGCCTACCCACAGTCAGATGATACTTTTGCAGAAAGTATGTGATACAATGAGGGGCCTGTACATGCAAGAAGGCACACTGCCTAGAGCGCACTGCTCATTACAAAAGAGTCTCACTGGCTACAGAGAGGTTAAAACCACCTCAAGATATTTGGACAACAATCCAGTAGAATGAACTGCCAGAGATAACATCTACCATGTCTGATTACAGTCTTGATGAAGCTCAATGTCAGAGGCCTTTGACCTCTTACATAAACCCAATTCGATCTTCAATGATCGACCTAATCCTCTATCTAAATGATATTACAATATGACCATAAATTATCCGGATACCGTGTAGAGAACATGTTAACATGATACCGGTCCATAACCTAGATAGGCACCAGACCTATTCTAGGTCCACCACGCCAAAGCGATATCTCCACCTGGCTGAATCACAATCAAAGAACATCTTCTGCATCCTAGAAACTACACAAACACCACTTATGCATCATTTGAAGGATTCTCAATAAAAGCGCTACTGATAAAACCTTAAACCTATGTTAATAAGGGTTTACTAGAGTGTATGGTAGCATCTGATTACCTAGTCAATACTAGCTGACCAAGACATGCTTTAGAAGCATGTACCACATATAACCAAACACATTCCATCGATCCAAACATGTCATAAGTGTCCAAAAGATAGTCTCTACTGCTGGTAACACTAGATCTTATGTCGGTAACCTGTCATAATAGCTAGTGCTCGCATCAATGACAAAACATCAATGCAACACATAATCAATCCTTCCATATTGCCAACAATCTCCCCCTTTGGCATTGATGGAAACACTAGATGTGAAAAACATCTAAGTACCAAGAAATGCCAAAGAAGTCTCCCCAATGGAAGACAACCAACAAAATCCCCCTTTGAATAATATCTTTGTATAGCTCTTGATTTTTCTTTTTCACATCAACATATCTCCCCCTTTGACATTGATGCCAGAGATATGACATAGATATCAAAATTCTATGAATCTCAAAGGTGACTACTCCCCCTGAGTAGTAGCACTACTCATCAGTGTCGGAATGAATAGTATCTCTGATAATGCATGTCAGACTGATGCCAAACTGCATCAATCAAGTCTCTGTCGGAGGGGCAAAAACCCCAAACCTGTCTTTCAAATACTCAAATGATTCTTTAGACAACGGTTTAGTGAATATATTTGCAATCTGCTCTTTAGTGTTCACATAAACCAATTTGACTTCCTTGTCCTCTACCTTGTCCTTCAGAAAGTTATACTTTATTGATATGTGTTTAGTCTTAGAGTGAAATACCGGATTCTTAGACATGTCAATAGTTACAGAGTTATCATAGTAGATAACTACAAGTTCACTATATTTTACCCTAATATCCTTCAGCATTTGCTTCATCCATAGGACTTGTGTACAATTAGTTGTTGCTGCAACATATTCAACTTTAGCAGTAGATAAAGAAATGCATGACTGTTTTTTGTTGATCCATGAAACCAGTTTCTTTCCAAGAAAGAAAGCTCCACAAGAAGTTCTCTTCCTTTCATCGGTATCGCCTGCCCAATCTGAATCTATATATGCACATAAAGTGAAGTTATCATCTCTGGAATACCATAAGCCATATTCAGTTGTGCCTTGTAGATACCGAAATATTCTCTTTACTGCACATTCATGATTTTCTTTAGGATTACTTTGATATCTTGAAACAATACTCACAACATTCATAATATCTTGTCTAGTCTGAGTTAGATATAACAAGCCACCAATCATAGACTTATACCTTGTTGAAACTACCGGTGTAGATGTATCTTTGATAGATAATTTCTCACTTGTCACCATAGGGGTACTTACCGGTTTGTATTTATCCATACCAAACTTCTTCAACAATTCCCTTAGATACTTTGTTTGATAGATAAAGATGCCTTTATTAGTTTGACTAATCTGCAAACCTAAGAAAAATTTCATTTCACCAATCATGGACATTTCAAATTCATTCTTCATATTGTTAGCAAATTCCATGTAAGGTTTATCTTCTCCTCCAAAAATGATATCATTAACAAATAATTCAATAATCAGAATACCATCATCAGTGATCTTGTAATATAAATTACTCTCAGCACTGCCTTTAGTAAAACTAAGCATCAAAAGATATTTATCCAACCTTGCATACCAAGCTCTGGGAGCTTGCTTCAATTTATATAATGCTTTCTTTAACCTACAAACCATACCCTTAACATATACCAATGAAAAACCATCAGGCTGCTCAATGTATACTTCTTCTTCAAGTTCACCATTCAAAAATGCAGATTTAATATCCATTTGGTAAACCTTGTAGTTCTTATATGTTGCATAGGCAACAAATAGTCTGACAACTTCAATTCTAGCTACAGGTGCAAAAGTCTCACCATAATCAATTCCTTCCTTTTGGGAGCATCCCTTACAAACCACTCTAGCCTTGTTTCTTATAACTTGACCATCCTCATTTAATTTATTTCTAAAATCCCATTTAGCTCCAATAAAATTCTTATTTTTTAGGCCGGGGAACTAAAGTCCAAGTCTCATTCTTTTCTATCTGATCTAATTCATCTTCCATAGCCTTTAACCAATGTTTATCTTTACAAGATTTAATAACAGATGTCGATTCAACTTGAGAAATAAAACATACCTCTTCATTTGCCGGTCTTCTTCTAGTCATAACTCCCTTGTTCCTATCTCCAATGATTCGATCTTTAGAGTGGTTTAATCTTACATACCTTGGAGCCTTCTAAACTTCAGGTTCACTGATATGATCATCTGTCACATTTAAATTTTCTGAATGTGTCGGTGTAACAGTCTCAATGTCATGTACCAGTTGAGGCATTACCGTTTTAGTTATATGATCATTTCCACTATCAGTTTCCTGTCATATGATATAGATTTATTTATGTATTGCTCATCCACTTTCACATTTGCACTTTCCACAATTTTCTACAATCTTTTGTTATAACATCTATATGCTTTGCTTTGATTAGAATAACCAAGAAATATTCCTTCATCACATTTAGGATCAAACTTCCCACTTGAATCATCCCTTTTGGAATAACATAAGGAGTCTTACTGGTTTTACCTTTGATGTGAACTCTGTTAAATGTGTAGACTATTGTACTCACTAATTCTCTCTAGTAGATGTGAGGTAATTGGGATTTCATCAACATGGTTCATGCTAAATCCAAAATGGTTCTGCTCTTTCTTTCCACCACTCCATTCTGCTGAGGAGTCTTAGGAGAAGATAATTGTCTCCTAATTCCATTTTTCTCACAATAACTGTTAAATTCATGAGAAGTGAACTCATTGCCTTGATATGATCTTATACATTTTATTTTCAGTCCAGTTTCAGTTTCTACTTTTGCTTTAAAGATCTTGAATTTCTCAAAAGCTTTAGACTTCTCCCTAAGAAAAGTCACCCACATCATTCTAGAATAATCATCAATTATCAACATGAATTACCTATCACCTTGAAAGCTTCTAGTCCTTGTTGGATCACATAAGTTAGTATGAATTAAATCAAGAACATCACTAGATTTATCTTGTATGCTCTTAAAAGTAGTTCTAACTTTCTTTCCCAATTGACATTCCTTACATACTGGATTATGAGGCTTCATAATCTTAGGTATATCTCTAATTGCCTTTGTTGAACTGATCTTGACAATGCAATCAAAATTAACATGACACAACCTTTTATGCCATAACCAACTCTCATCAATATGAGCAATCAAACATGTCTTATTACCAGTGTTTAGGTGAAAGATGTTACCTCCAGTCTGAGTACCGGTAGCAATCTCCAAATTAGTCTCGTTAATGATTTTGCATTTTCTATCCTTGAATTGAAGCTGGAATCTCTTGTCCACCAATTGACCAACACTCAAAAGATTATGCTTTAAACCTTCTACATAATAGACATTGTTAGTATTATGCTTGCCATCTAGAGAAATAGTACCTCTACCTCCTATCATACATGCTTTGTCATCTCCAAATCTTACTTGACCGCCATTTTATTCATGTAGGGACATAAACTTTCTTTTATCCTCGGTCATATGATGTGAGCATCCAATATCAATTACCCATTCATCCTTGTCTTCAACTTTTTCTGCAAGGGCCTTTTCTTCATTCTTGATAGCTGATTCTAGTTCATCTTCTTTTAGGGCATAGAACACCCATTCGTTTCCATTGTCGGATCCACTAGCAGAGTCTTCTGTTGGTTCATCCTCAGAGTCATTAGTTACTCCTTCCTCATCTGCTATGTAGCATTGTTTGTTTCTCTTGAATCTATATCTATTTTGATTAGGCTTGAATGATTTCTTAACTCTTTCCTCAAAGATTGCATTCCTTTCAGGACATCTAGATGAAAAATGACCAATCTTATGACACGCAAAACATTTAAAAGGTTTTTTTCCTTCATACTTACTTCCTGTCGATCCTTTAGATACTCTTCTAAAAAATAAGGCTTCAAGTTGCTCAAATTCTTCATCCTCTTTGCTCATGTCTTCCAATTAATTTGCATATAGGGCTTTCCAATCATTCTTGTTGGTAGATGATGATGATGATGATGATGCATGAAAAGCAGGTTCAGATTTTGTAGCTCCAGAAGGTCCAAATTCTTCAAGCTCAAAAGTAGATAACTTCCCAATCAGAATGTCTATGTTAACTGAGGTGTTTTCCATTGTCCTCAATTCATTAATTGTAGTTTCCTTCATCTTGTAAACTAGTGGAAGGGTTCTCAAGGCTTTGGAAACTATTTCATCTTCACTCAGAGATCCTCCACAATATTGAATTCCCATGACAATCTTATTTACTCTCTCCATAAATGTAGCAATTCTTTCATTGTCATCCATCTTCAAGTTCTCATATCTCACTCGACAGCCATCAAGTTTAGAAATTTTGATAGTAGGGTCACCTTCATTCAGAGTTTTCAATTTATCCCACATAACCTTTGCAGATGTTTTATCAGTCAGTCCCATGAGCTGTTGATCAGTAAGTGCACATAGGAGGGTTTCTCTATCTCTGTAATCATTCTCAATATTCTTGTCCAAGTCTGCAGAAGCAGGATTGCTAGATTCTGGGTCATAAGGTGTGTAACCTTTCTTAGTGATATCCTAAATATCCTTGCTAAGACATCTAAGATGAGTCTCCATTCAGATTTTCCATATCCCATAATTTGTTCCATCAAGCTTAGGGATTTCTCTTTTGAAGACAGTTGCCAGTGGATTAGTTGCCATAGGATCTACCTCAAGTGGTTAAGATTCTATAAAAGAGGATCAAAGCTCTAATACCAATTGTTAGGATAACTAGTGAACAACAAGAAGGGGGGAGGTGAATCAGTTGTTAACAAGTTATAACAATTAATCTATTATACAACCTCAAATTGGAGCACATAAATATTAAATACTTGAATAGAAGAAATAGCTACCGGTAAACAATGCAACCATACCACATAACACCATGATTTGTATGTGGAAAACCTGGTAAAGGGAAAAACCATAGTGGGAAGCCTACCCACAGTCAGATGATACTTTTGCAAAAATTATGTGATACAATGAGGGGCTTGCACATGTAGGAAGGCACACTACCTAGAGCACACTACTCATTACAAAAGAGTCTCACTGACTACAGAGAGGTTAAAACCACCTCAAGATATTTGGACAACAATCCAGTAGAATGAACTACCAGAGATATCATCTAGCATGCTTGATTACAGTCTCAGTTAAGCTCAATGTCGGAGGCCTTTGACCTCTTACATAAACCCAATCCGATCTTCAATGATCGATCTAATCCTCTGCCTGAATGATATTACAATATTCACACATTACATTTCCTTTTTTTTATCTCTACACACATATGATCTACAATGAGATCTTACATTGATTTATACCAACCTCAAGGCTTGAACCAATTAGGTCGGCCACCTAAAGATTTTACAAAAACTCCATTACATATATCCATATTACAATTATATGCCATGTCGGCTTTAGACCAAAATAACATTAACCAATCCATAAATTATCCCGATAACATGTAGAGAACATGTTAACATGATACCGGTCCATAACCTAGATAGGGACCAGACCTATTCTGGCTCCACCATGCCAAAGCGATATCTCCACCTGGTTGAATCATGATCAGAGAACATCTTCTGCATCCTAGAAACCACACCAACACCACTTATGCATCCTGTCAAGGATTCTCAATAAAAGCTCTGTCGGTAAAACCTTAAACCTATGTTGGTAAGGGTTTACTAGAGTGTATGGTAGCATCCGATTACCAAGTCAATACCATCTGACCAAGACATGCTTCAGAAGCATTTACCACATATAACCAAACACATTCCATTGATCCAAACATGTCAGAAGTGTCCAACAGATAGTCTCTGCTACTGGTAACACTAGATCTTCTACTGATAACCAAAACCTATCTACTAGTAACCTATCATAACAACTAGTGTTGACATCAATGACAAAACATCAATGCAACACTTAATCAATCCTTCCATATTGCCAACAGTTTTTTGGGTTGCATCATCTATAAAAATAACATAATAACAAGAGTCACCAAGAGATGATACCTGAGTTGGTCCCCATACATCTGAACGCACAAGCTCTAATTTCTCACTCTTCTTCTCTTTCCCAACCTTGAGAAATTTGGCTCCTTTTTGTTTACCATAAACACAATTTTCACAGAATTCTAAATCAATCTTCTTCAATCCTAGCAACAAATTTTTAGAGTGAAGGATTTTCACCTCTTTCTCACTCATGTGCATGAGTCTATGGTGCCATAGTTTTGAATTTGTCATTGCAACATTTATTGTAGTTGTCCCTGCAACAAATTTGTATGTACCAGCTAAGGTAGAATAAGTATTACCAATACACAATTACAATGTACCTACCTTTGCACCTTTAGCTACTACTAATGCACCTTTAGTGACCTTTCAAACATTGTCTGTGAAGGTAACTATGTAGCCTTCACTTCCTAGTTGACCTGTAGAAATTAAATTTCTTCTTAAATTAGGAACATGTCTTACCTCCTACAACAACTAGTCATTTCTATTCTGCAACTTGATTTTTATCCTACCTTTTCCAACAATCTGACAAGGCTCATCATCACCCAGATATACTTGTCCAAATTCACCTTGAACATAATTTAGAAAATATTTTCTACGGGGTGTAGCATGAAATGAAGGCCCTGAATCTATTACCCAAGAATCATTAACAATATCTAAACACAGGTTCAAGGCATCTTGTAAAGTATTACTTGCAACATTAGCTTCGTTACTGTCATCTTCATTTCTGTCTCCTTCTTTGTTTTTCGGAGACCAACAATATTTCTTTAAATGCCCTAGCTTTCTACAGTACCAACAATATTTTCTTCCTCTAGATTGAGAGTGACCTTTTTTTGACTTCCCTCATGACTTCTCATTCCCAGGGCCTTTTCCTTTTTCCTTTGATCTTCCCTTATTCTCAACATTCAAAACAATTCCTGATGATGTTGAAGTCTCACCTATGCTTTTTCGTCGCATTTCCTCACTTAGGATAACACCAACAACATCACCAAATTTCAAAGTATTTGAACCAGAGACAAAGTTACTTACAACCATAACCAAGCTATTCCAGCTTTCTAGCAAAGAACATAAAATTAGGAGAGTCCTAACCTATTCATCAAAGTTAATATTTACATAAGTCAATTGGCTGGTAACTGTATTTAATTCATTTAATTGATTTTCTACAAATCCTCCCTCACTTATTTTCATATTAAACAAATGCTTCATAAGAAACACCTTATTCGAAGCTGAGGGTTTCTCATACAGTTTAGCTAGTGCCACCATTAGATATGAAGTTGTTGTTACTTTTTATATATTAAATGCTACAGATGACACAAGGCACAACCGAATGGTTCCTAGTGCCTTTCTGTCCAGAATATCTCAATGTTCATATGACATCGCGATCGGTTTCTTTGATTTTCCTTCCAGTGGCCGTCATAGATCCTTTTGATATAGGTAATCCTCCATCTGCATTTTCCAAACTGATAATTCTGGTCGTTGAACTTCTTGACCTTGAGTTTGGTTTCATCCATTGCTCCCACTCAAAACTGAAAGTGGCTTCCAATTTACAGAAACACATGGCTCTGATACCAATTGTTAGGGTTTAGGTAGATCCGAAGCAAATACAAATTAACAATTATATGCAGATGCAAACATAAAAGATGAAGAAAAACTGCATAACACAAATAACACAAAGATTTAACATGGTTCACCCAAGATGGGCTACACCCACCAAACATAGTCGTCCAATATTTTCTTATTATCTAGTAAATTAGTACAACATTACAATGCCTTTACATTCGAGTCGCTTATAATAAGAGATTTTTAGGCTTTTCTTACAACGTTGGTTTTTTCAACAAAAAATGCCAAAAAAATTTCCTCATGGGCACAAAGGATACATGATGAGTGTACAGTACTTTCTTGATTAGTTTCCACATATCAACACATATAATACCTATAATAAATTTATAATTAGATATCACTACTTTTTTACATTTATTTTAATATATTTACCAACCCCAACTCTTTTATCTCATATAGTTAAATTATAAATATTTGATATTACATACCTTAAGTTTAAAAAAAATCAGTATAACTATTATGAATTTATAAATTAATAAATTTAGATTACACAAATACCGTTGGTAGCTTCCACTTATCAATATAAAAACTACATCTAACTTTTGTAGCCAAATCGTTTTCCATCTTCAACTAACCATTTTAATTTGGGGGTTTCGGATCTCAATTCTCATTAATAACTAAAATTTAGATTAAAATGTTTTATAAAAAAATTACAAAAATTGAGATGAATTTTTTTTATAAAAAATTAAAAAATTAAAAGAAAATAGTACTTAAAGACAATTAATACATTTGAACAAAAAATGTTGATAATAATATAAAAAAATGTAACAATCAATGACATATAAATGAACTCTCTTTCATCTGTATTTTTGATGTTTTGAAACTATTTTAGTATTGTTAAAGTGTTGTTGATAACTTTTTGCTATGTTAAGAGTCTACACCCTAGTTAATGCAGCTTTTTAATAAAAAAATATATAAATGATATTATGAAAAATATTAATAATATTATTTATATTTTAATATAAATGAACACAAATGTGTTTGGTTAATTAGTTTGAGTAGAGTTCATAGATGTAAAATACCAAATATTCACTTTTCAATGTCCAAACTAATATATTCTACCAAAAATACTTCCTGAATTGAAAAGAAATATCTCAAAGTGTGCAATTAACTAAAGTTGGAGGTAAAATAGTTCAACCTTGTGAATCCACTTTTTTCAGTGTTTTTATTTTTAAAGAAACAAGGGTTTAGTATAAGAAAAGAGAAAAAAATATAATTATGGTTTTCTTTTAATATCATCTTTGAAAATTATAATTCTTAAAAAAATTAACTAATAACTCAATATTATTGAAAAAATGAAAGATAGGTATGAGAACAAAGGATAAACAAATGTGAAACTACCCTGCATAAAATTATAGAAAATAGTCATAAAATTGTTAAACTGCAACAGAAAATATGAGAATTGTGGTGGCCTAGAAAAGTTTCACCAAGACAAAGTATTTGTCGACCTTGACCAAGATAAGGCCCTGGGAACTGGGGACACTTCATGTCCGAGCAAGATAATTAGGGCTAGCACAAAAAAGAAGTTTGCTAATTTGCCCTAGGATATCCTGGAGTTAAAGGATATGGCCCAAAAGATGGATCGGCTCAAAGCTAAAGTTCCTAAAACTTTAAACAACTTGGGTTAGTGTTGTCCCTTTCGTTGGTATTGTATGGTTTCTCTATCGGCTCTTTTTGTTGTCTTTTTGCTAATGTTGGGCAGTGTGTTTCTCTGCTTGTCTTTTCCTCATGTCTGTCCTATTGTTTTTTTGGTCTGCTCTATTTTGAGGGGCTTAAATGATATGTCTTTTGTAACTTCTTTGTAAAGGGTTTTGTGTCCCTTCAAAACCTGTTTTTGTCATAATAAAAAACTAATAACTCAATATAAAATAACTAAATACTATTACAATTAAACTCTTTAAAACAAAATAAAAACATCGACAAATTGTTTTCCATAAAAAAAGAGGCATACTTTTAAAAAAGATTCCATAAAACTGTGTTGAAATTATTAACACTTGCGAATCTCCAAAACATTAATGCAATTAGATCTGGAAACATTTTCTAACAATAAAGATTGAACTCAATCAATTAAAAGATTGAAAAAACTTTTCTAGCAATAAAGATTGAACTCAATTATATATATATATATATATATATGTGTGTGTGTGTGTGTGTGTGTGTATATATGTATGTATATATATATATATATGTATGTATATATGTATATATATGTATATGTATATATACAAAGATATATATATATATATATACATATACATATATATACATATATACATATACATATATATATATATATACATATACATATATATATATATACATATACATATATATATATGTATATGTATATATATATATATATATATATATATATCTTTGTTTTGAAACATTCGTGATAATAATATTTTGAGTTGTTTTCCCACTCTACAATTTTTTGAATTTCCTGCCAGTCCTCCCTAGACCTTGACCCCCCCTGGTTGACCTGCAAATTTGTCTAGATCTAGCTCTTGTGCTACGTGCCCGAGGATATGGGTGGGCTCCCTCAGTTGTTGCTTGCAATGAGATCCTGCATGAGGCCCACTGCCATGCGAAGCTTCCTTTGGTGGCCCCCAACTTGGATTCCCCCAAAAAGGATCCCAAGACTTAGGAGGTGGGTCCTTTGCTTGGGGAAGCTCAAGTGAACTCCTAAAAAGGTGCTCTGGTTGGCAACTCCAAGTTAGAAATTCTGACGTTGCTGCCAAAAGTGACTAATGGTGAGGAGGGCCCCAAGATTTGCCTCCTAGATAGTATCATGGATAATATTGCTTCCTCCCTTCACCTTTGCCTAGTAGGAAGATTTCTAGCCTTCAGACCCACTATAGATATGGTCAAAAGATGCGTGGGCTCTATATGGAAAATCAGAGGTAGTGTCTCGGTCTCTGTTATGCCTGGCAGACTCTTCCTTTTTAGATTTACTGCAGAAGAAGACTTCATCTATATTATGTCTGGTTCATGGTCTTATGGTAAGCATTTCCTTACTCTCTCCAAGTGGAAGCCAAGATTTGACACAAGTGCGGACCTCCTTTGACTGGCGTTGGTTTGGATCAGACTCTCGGGCCTTCCCTTGGAATTTTGGGACAATACCATTTTTTAGGTGGATTGGTAACTCGTTTGGTCAGTTTGTTGTTGTCGACAATGTGACAATGCAGAAGTCTAGACTTGTGTTTGCTCGCCTTTGTGTGAATGTGGTTGTTAAAAACCCACTCCCTAATTTCATTGCCCTCAAATCCAAATGGGGTAAATGGACATAGGAAATTGTCTATGAGAATGCCTCCCTGCATTATCAAAGATGTGGTAAACAAGGCCATGTTATTGCGGACTGCCTGACCCCACAACCTCCAGAGGAAAAGTTGAAGGAGAAGTTGTCTTCCTCGAGTATTGTTATTGGGGAGACAAATGAGAAGGGTAACCCCCTAGCCTCTAAAAACACTGTAGGTCAGACCAAGGACTTGATAGAAAAGAAGGGCCCTCAAGATACCTCTAAGGAGGGTTACCCCTTCTTGGCAGGTATTCTTAGCATGATAGTTACCCCTAACTCCAAGAAGGCTCCTACCCCATCAAGGAGATGCTTGAGGCCGAAGCTAGAAGAAGGAGAGATCCCCCAAGTGAATATTGAACAAGAAGGTCTCAATGTGGAGGCGACTATCAAGGAGAAGAAAGGGCTCAATACTTCCACTCCGCCAGTAATCGTGCATCTGATACCCAATTCAATGGGAAGTTGTGGGAGGAATATCTAGAGCACTTGCGTTGGGGCCTTGCCTACCACTGGGCTTGGTCTGGACCTGACCTCCTCTTTGTTTCCTACAAGATCCTCTGGGGATATCACTACTCTATCTATTGGTAGTCACTCTGCTCTGTCTTCACCGGTAGATAACGAAAAGGGGAATGGCAGGAACCGAAAAGGAAAAATAGAGGAAATAAGAAGGCGGATGTGGTAAACGACCCTAAACCAGACAAACCCTCTGAGAGGAACCTCAGAACTAAGGTAATGGCAAGGGAAATTTCTAGTGGAAGGCAATTAACCCTGGAGACAACACAAAAGGGTAACAAATGAAGTTCCTCTCATGGAACTTAAGGGGTTTAAACAACCCCCAAAAGAAGTATGCTCTTGAGAAATGCATACTCACCAATAGGGTTGATATTATCCTAATCCAGGAGGTGAAAATGAATTACCAAAATTTTGCTACACTTGTCAACAGTTTATGGTCGGGTGTTTCCTTTCATTATGGAGAGGCGAATGGTGCCTCAGGAGGAATTGCTACCCTTTGGAATAAGAGCAAGCTAGATGATCTTGCAGTTGGCTCTTCTCACAACTTTCTTTCCACCAGATTCACTATGAATAACTTCTCTTGGTTCTTTTTTAACATTTATGCTCCTAATGCTAGACACGGTCGGGTTCTAATCTGGGAGGAAATCACTACCTTCCTGACTAACAATAAGGACTTGTTTATGCTAGCTGGGGATTTCAACACCCCCCTTTATCCTTCTGAGAATATAGGAGGTCTAACTGACTATAGTGAGAGCATGCTTGACTTTGCTGACTTCATAAAAAATAATGAGTTACTTGATCTTGACCTTCAAGGGAACTCGTTCACCTCGTCTAACAATAAAAAAGGCTCTAATCTGATTCAGGTCAGGCTGGATAGGTTTCTGATCTTTGCCAAGTGGAATATTGGAACTAATTCCTACCTCTTATCTCTCATGCGCACTATCTCTGACCACTCCCCGATCCTCCTCTCTTGGGTTGACAAGCTGACCTTTGGTCCCTCACCCTTTAGGTATGAGATCATGTGGCACTCTCATCCAAACTTCAAGCAATGCATACAAAACTGGTGGAACTCCTCGGTTCAAGGTATGACTATGTTCAGAATTTCTAAAAAGTTAGAAATTATCAAAAGGGAGGTGAAAGCCTGGAGTCTTTCTTCCTTTGGGGATATCTTCAAGAGAAAAAAGGAGGCTGAAACCAATTTGGACCACCTCTAGAGGACCATTGCGAAGGGGACTTACTCTATAGACACTCATACAAAGGAGGAGGGGTGGAGACAGAAATGGAAAGAAATCATGAATCTAGAAGAAATTTGCTAGAAGCAAAGATCTAGGATCCAATGCTTAACTGAGGGGGACAAGAACACCTCATTCTTCCACAGATCAACCTCAAAGCATAAAAGGAGGAACACTATGCATTCCATTCTCAATAACAGAAATGAGGAAGTGGTGAGGAATAATGAAATTGGTCAATGGGCTTCCCTTCACTTTTCTAATGCCTACTCGAATGATAGGGTCAGGGAACCTACTAAGATCAGTGATAAACTCCTAAGTCTCATCCCTCAAGTCTTGGATGAGGCTGATAATGAGCTGCTGATAAGCCGTGTGTCTGAAGAAGAAGTTAAAGCAACGGTTTTTGCTATGGATTCCTTTAAGGCCCCTGGTCCTGACGGCTTCCCCCCTGCTTTTTCCTAGGCTTTTTGGGAAATTGTGAAGTATCATCTCACTAAAGCTACTAGGGACTTCATTCGCATTGGTAAACTCCTAAAGAAGTTGAATAACACCTTCAATGTTTTGGTGCCCAAAGTTCCTGATCTGAAACTCATGACTCACTATTGGCCCATCAGCCTATGTAACTCAGTTTATAAAATTTTCTATAAAGTTATTGTCAACAAAATCAAACCCCTCATTGATAAATGCATCAGTCTCTCCCAAAGAGGTTTTGTTCTGGGTAGGTAGATTCTTGATGTTGTCATTACTACTCATGAGGTCATTCACTCCATGGAGAAAAATTGCAACCCAGGTATGGCTCTCAAACTTGACATCTCTAAGGCTTATGATAAAGTTAATTGGAAATTCCTATATGCAGTCCTTTCTAAGATGGGATTCCAGGAAAGATTTATCAATATTATCAGGGTGGCGGTGGAAAGTGTTCACTACTCGGTGATTGTCAATGGCACCCCCTGGGGCTTCTTCAAGGCTGGGAAGGGGCTATGACAAGGAGACCCTCTCTCACCTTATTTGTTCATTATGGTAGCTGAAGTCTTGAGTAGAAATTTCTTCAATCTGATTAGGACCAATAGAATCTTAGGGGTAAGGGATGCTTCCACACTCCCTCCTATGGTTATGCAACAATTCATGGACAACACCTTCCTTTTTGACCTATCATTTGTGATAGAGGCTAAATAATGAAAACATATGCTAGAAGAGTACGCCCTTGCCTCTGGTCAACTAATTAACTATTGCAAGAGCAAGGTTTACTTCTTTAACACGGACAAAATTCTCTAGGGTAAACTTATTCAAATCCTGGGATGTAGTGCTACTTATCTCCCTAATTCCTACATGGGTCTCCCTCTCACTATCAAGGAGGTCACCTCCCACTTTTGGGAATCAATCCTAGAAAGAATGCAAAGGAAACTTGCGGGATGGACTAGAAAAAACTCTGAGTAGTGCGAGTAAACTCCAGCTCTTGGCGACCTCTCTTCAAGGTGTCCCTATCTACTTTCTCTCTCTTTTCAAGATTTCCAATTCTATGGCTAAGAAACTCGAGAGAATCCAAAGAAGCTTTATGCATATAGGATTGGAGGATAAGTCCAGAATCAACTTAGTCAACTGGGAAAAGGTGTCAAAACCGAAGGTCATGGGTGGCCTTGGGATTAGAAAAATCTCTGATATGAATAAACCCTTGTTGACTAAAATTGGATGGATCCTTAAGATGGGCAAAATTGACTGGAGCATGATTATGAGGGCCAAGTACTTCAATCACATGCCCTTCCCCTCCCTCCTCTCTTCCAATGAGCTCCCACATGGGTCTAAAATTTGGAACAACTTTGTTAAGAATAAGAAACTGTTAGGCCCAATATGGAAAGCTAATGTACTGAGAGGGGAGGGGTGAATCAGTACTCCAAAACTTTTCTTCAATAATAACTTTACTGTTATGCATAAACTGAATAGTGCAGTAACATAATATAAAGCTAAAACAAATAGATAACAATCATACATGATTCACTCCATAACACATATATTTTGGTTACGCAGAAACTCTTGGTTAGAGAGAAAAATTGCGGTGGGGATGGCACCCACAACTTCACTACTGCAATAATAAAGAGTGCTCGGTTAGAGCTACACGTTTAGCTATTTCTGATAGCTTACCCTGTTAGGAGTATCAAGATCTGTTAGATCTACCTTGCTAAAGGATTTCACAACACTTAAACTAAATGTTGCACCTGGTTATTGGCTTTACAATTTATAGACTTGATTAGAGTCTTTTACCCTATTAAAGGTTTCTCTTACAACTTCAAAATAATACAATAAAATCATTACAAATATCTGCAACTTTACATCTGGACTGTTATAGCAGATTATATGTGCTTAGAATAAGTTACCTTGCTTATAGCATACCTCGGTAACCCATATAGTAACTCGATAAACACTTTTGTTTACTCTGTTCTTCGACTGTTCTTTGAAAACCTTCTCAATGACCTCTATGTCTCTGTAACAGTCTTCTTATACTCATGCATACACACTCTCACTATTTAATTCTTCACTCATGTTGTATAAATAGATCTCTTATGACGGTGATCCATTCATTGCTTCGATCTTACAAATATGATTTATTGAATGAATAACCATGCAAATTATTTCATTGGTTACATGACCTCAAAATCATACACAATCTTTAAGTGCAATTTCCAATGTGATGACGGTTAGATGTGCCTCGATCTTGTAACACATTTTCATATGCATGTCCAGGTTCAATGAATCTGGTAACATGTTTCACTCAGTGTATATCAACTCGGTGTGTCATCTTTGCTGCTCAGTAGACATGAGATGATACTCGGTAGATAGCTCGGTGTATACTATGTTTTGAGACTTACTTTCTTTTGTAACCAACTAGACTATTCATACCAACTGAATGTCTCGGTAGAGATAACCAACTAGAGTATATAGTATAACTTTGACATAAAACTAATGGCAACTTGATAAGTAGTAACAATCTCCCCTTTTCACATTAGTTGAGATGTTTGACAAAAACTACTTTCAAAGTTATAACTCAATAATCTATATACTTGCAAAATTTGACTATGCTGATAATATATACAATAGTCAATAATATAATATATTCAGATATACTCCCCTTATCAATATACTGTACAAAACTTCTGATTTTGCATCTTGATGATCTGTTCTGTGTGCTTTTCTTACTGTTCTATTTACTGCTCGGTTCACTGCTCTTGGATACTCTGCATGCTCTGCTCGATATACTCCCCCTGTATACTATACTCCTGTTGTTTGATTTGATACTTTGATGCTTTGAATACTTCACTCCCCCAATACTGTATCAAATACTATATCACTCCCCCTAATACTGTAACATATGACTCCCTAAATATAAGGTATCACTCCCCCTTTTTGACAAACATCAAAAACTTAATTACTAGTCGGGGGTGGTAACTGATCAAAAATGGATTTGTAATTGGTCTGGGCTTCGGTGAGAGCGATAGAGAGTGCATTCTTTACACTGTCCATTAAAGAATTTTGTGCTTGAATATCAGCCAATAATGAAATTAAGCCATCTAGAGTGCTTCCCTCTTGGGTAGTAGATAAGGAGGTGGCTCGGTTGATCTATTCTTGGACGGATGAAAGATGAGGAAGGAATAATGTCTGAAGTGTCATTATGTCCATCTTGATCTTGTGTTCTTCATTTCTTAGGTCTAATTGTTGAGCCATGA
Source organism: Cryptomeria japonica (assembly GCF_030272615.1). NCBI lineage: Eukaryota > Viridiplantae > Streptophyta > Pinopsida > Cupressales > Cupressaceae > Cryptomeria > Cryptomeria japonica. The sequence continues at coordinate 83,207,070 of NC_081408.1, read as the reverse complement.
GTTGTTGTAGCTTTGTGTAAAAATTCTGAATTGAATTTGGCTTTGTGGTCAACTTGCTTGAGAGATCTGTAATCTCTTTCTCAATTGCCTCTGTTTTATTCTTAATGTCTTTAATGAATAAAGAAAATGTGTAGACTTTTTGAAATAAATAAAGAATGTGCTTGAGTTGAGGAGTCAACTCAGCAATAAATTTGACAAGTTTAACTTTGCCAATAGCTATAGCTTTTTGTACCTCTTCTATCATTTTTGCAGTGAGCTCTTTGTCTTTTAGCTTGCTCAAATACTCTGATGCATTGACTCCAGATGTTTCTATCTTTGTTAGGAGTTCATCCAGTTGAATGTGGATGGCTGCATCTGTTGATACAGTAGCTTCATGTAGCATATCTATTAAGAGTGCTTTCACCTTCTGAAGTACCTTATTTTTCTTTTCAATGGCCATTTGCTTCTCTTGTTCGGCCTTTGCTTTGCATAGTTCACTAAAATCAATGAGTGCTTTCCCCTTTAATTTTGATATGTCTACATTGGGCAACACTATTGGCTTTGACAAATCAACTTTAAAACTATGCTTTTTCATCTTCTTTTCTTTACCTTTCACCGATGGAACTAAGACAAGGGCTTGTGAGGCTTGATGACCCTCGGTAGGTTGCTCGGTAGAGGCAATACTTTGATCAGTTTCTTTAGCCTTTGTAGAGTCCTTTGGTGTCTCAGTACTCGGTGTCTTAGTTTCAACATTTGTAGTGCTAGAAGGTGCTTGAGATGTCTGTTCTTGAATAGTGCCTTCTCCTGTTGTAGACTTGTGACCTTCAGTGCCTTGCTCTGTGTCATGAGGGGTTTCAGTTGAGACAGGTTGTTTGACCGGTGGATAAGGCTAAACTTGTTACAAGACTGATTCACTAGATACAAGTTTTGCATATGCATTGCCTTCTATCATTTCCCGTTCTGGTGCCTCTGTATCCATGACATCTTCATCTATTTGAATGGTGTTAGCAGGGTCTTTCTTGGTAACATTAGGATCTTTCTCAGTGACATCAAAAATTTCAACTGTAGCTTGCTCACTGACATCCTTGACTTTAAAGATTTCCTGCCACTTGGCTTTTGTCTCATTTTCCACTTCAATATACAGCCCATTCATCAGTTTTAAGGCTCTTTGTTTGACAAGAAACTTTGAGTCGTAGGTTGTCAGATGTTCCTTTAATTCAGCTACTGACATGTCAAGAAATAGATGAACCATACTTCTCTCTCTGATCTGTTTCTCCAAGTCCATTGCATACTTCCACCTATTATCAATATGCAAGTAAAGTTCATTCAGAAGTGACTTAGCTAGTTCCAACGGAGCTAACCAAAATTTTAGAAGTGTGCAGATGACAGCTTCTTCAATTTGTCTCTTCTCATCATCATTCCTGGTTTCATACTTGACATATCTAAATGATCCAAATCCTACATATTCTTTCAGATTAGCACAGAAATTTTCAACACTATGTATATTTACCTTCTTGCTCTTGACAATCTGGAATTTGCTTGCATCCTCTGATTCAGTATCACTAGACTCTTTTGCCAAAATGAGTCTCTGAGTAGATTTCTTGTAGGTCTTTGTTACCTTGGGAGTAGTAACACTTTTTGTTTTCTTACTCGGTGAGGCTGAAGATGCTCTTGTGTTAGGTCGCTTTACTGGAGGTGGAGTTGGTGAGGCCTTTGATGTGTCCTGTTTCTTTCTCTTCAACACCTTTCCCTTAGGCAATTCAATGCTTAGTGTTATTGTTGCCTCTTGGGCTTTAGATTCCTCTTCGGTAATCACAATAGTGCCTTTGATAGGTGTAGAGGAAGATTATTCTCCGAATTTCTTTGACAATGCCTTTATCATTTTTGTTGCTTTTCTTGTGGCTTTGGGTACTACAATGCTCATTTTTACCTTTTCCTTTACTTCCTCATAGGTTCCATACCTTAGCTCGGTGGCATACCTCGGTAATGTGAGAAATGCATCAATTTGTTGTTGTGTGATCTCAAAGTCAATCTCGTAACCCATCGGTGACAAAGATTGAGTCCTTGGTTCCACAACATTCACATAATAGTAATCGGTGTCAACTTCAAAACATATATCATTTTTGTATTTCTCCATTGGCTGGGGTGAAATCCTATATTTGTTATGCATTTTCTCTTGAAATTTACTGAAGTAATCATCCATAATATCATTAAAATTATCTCCTAACTTCTTGATGAAGTCATTAATCTGATGGGTAATTGGTTGGTGTAGTTCCCAAACAACTTTACCGACTGATGGAAAGAAGTTTTCAAAATAGAAAAACATGCATACCAGTAATGATCCAAACTTTAAAGTATTAGCCGAGTTGTTCTTCTTCGGCTTCCTGATGGTATTCAAATTTTCAAATAGGTTCTTCAGCAACACCTCACATAGATCAATTTTCATTCCCTTTTTCACAATTTTGTAGGCTAGGTCTACTGCTGCACAGGATACACTATTTTCCCTTGCCGATTGGAAGAAGCAGTAACCCATTACTCTAATGGGAAATTTTAGTTCTTCATCTGTGACATTATTCAGTTTCAATCCTCTGCAATCAAATTCCACTCCGGTTAAATTGATCAATTCCTTCTATGATATCATCTTTTGGGCTCGGGCATGATCAAAAATGGGGTAACCGGTAATCAGATGAATCATTTCCTTGGTAATCTTAAATGGTTGCTCTTCTAGCCACATGAAATCATCATGAACTCTGCTTAGAACAAACTTGACCCACTGGGGTTGAACACATGGGGATAGGTTAGGGCTTTAGTTAATCCCTTGATCTTGATGTGTTCATACTTTCTATTCAATTTACCATTGGTGCACAGCTCATCATAGGTGTCTTTAATTTCAACATGACTTAGTTCTTCAACATGACATTTGGTGAAGAATCTCACATCCTCGACTAACAACACTCTATCCGGGATGAGTGAAAAGGTGGTTTTGTCATCCGTATCTGATGCAACTTTGGGAGTCAAAGAGTATTTTAGTGAGGGCTTCTCTACGTTCTTGACAACTATGGGATCTTGGATCTTGGGTGCCATTGTAGACTTCAGATAAAAGCTAACAAATAATCCTTAGGGTTTTAGGATTTTCAAACGACTAACGCTTTATACTTAGTAGATAATGGCAACTAGATAAGATCGGTAAACCAGCTTAAAAATGTGTTGAGATTGATGTAAATACCATGAATTGCTTTGTAGGAGGTTTGATCGCCTTGGGTTTGCTTTTCTCTGCTCTCTCGAAAACTTGGTAAGTTGAAAATGACCGTAAAAATTCTTTTAAGTACACAATATGCCTTATCAGACTTTGTGTGGGTTAGGTCAAAAACATTAAATGCACTCGGTTCCTCTTTAACTGATTTACTCTCCTTTTTCTGTTTTCAGCAAGTAACCAAACTTCCTTCATTCACCGACTAGACAGGCTTGTTGTATTCACCGACTTGACAGGTTTCCTGTATAGTGCTTCAAAAGACTTTGATAGAATTTCAAACTTACTAATACATCTTAATTATGCAGATTTGAATTAAGTACATGATAAAATAGGAACTGTTAAGATTTAACCTTGAGAGAATGCAGTCCCTTCATACCTTTACCGATTAATTTGGAATAGGTGCACCTAACTCGGTAGGTAAGGTGCTTTCTTCATTTGACACAATTTCCTTCTTTTTCCAAATCGTCTTCTATTTTTCTTTTATTTCTTTAGTGTCTTTTCTAGGTTGATGTCTGCAATCTCCAGCTAAGTGTCCAACTTTGTGACAATGAAAACATGCCATACCAGGATTTCTCCATGATCTTCGGTTGTTCATTCCAAACCTTATAAAGCAGTTGGCACTTATATGTCCATATCTTCCACAACATTCACACCATATCCTTGTATTGTAATCCCATGGTACTGCAGAGTACTGTCGGTAAGGATGTGTGTGAGTTCGGTAACCTCTAGTATTTTCTCAGTGTGTAGACCACATATAGTTCTTTTGCTTAAGCCAGCACTTCTCGGTACTATGTCCATATCTATTGCAGTTTTTACAAAACCCTTTGAATTTTGCCTTTTGATAATTGTTAACAGACTTTGTCCTACATTGATTAGATGTGTGACCATATTTATTGCAGTTGTAACAATAACCTTTGGACTTAGTGACATTCAGTTGCTTACCTTTTCTGATTTGACACAAGTTGGTAGTGTGACCTTGATTTCCATAGTTGCAAATAGGCTTCTTTCTTTTGATGTTATTCTTGTTTCCAGCTTGCTTTGATGATTCTCCTCTCTCGGTAGTATGAATTCCCTTCTCGGTAGAGTCTTTTCCTTTGTAACCGAGTCCTGCATCTTTGTTGAGTCTTCTTGTATTCAGTTGCTCATCCAACATCTTTGATGCTTCATAACTCTTCTTTAGTGTTTCTTTGGATTTCTTCTCTGATTGAGGTTCATCGGTCAACCTTGATACCTCAAGTTTCAATGCTTGATTCTCATCATCTTTCAGAATTGCTTCATGATGTGTATAACCTAGTTGATTTGGCAGGTTTTGTTGAATTCTAGTCAACCTTGTGATTTCATCATTCTTATCAGATACTAAGACTTCAAGTTGATGTTTCTCTCTTTCTAGATCTCTTACTTTATCCTCGATTGTCCTCAATGCATCAAGATTTTTAGTCATTTGTGTGCTGAAATGTTCATGTTCTCTTTTCATTGCTTTCAGTTGATCAGCCAATGCTTTGTTCTTTTCTTTCAATATTCCAATCATTTCTTCAGTTTCTTCAGATATACTGTTCTCAGATGATGTCTCAATTTGTTCCACCAACTCTTGAGAGTCTTGCAAATCATCAGATAATATTCTTCTTACTTTTAGAGATTTTTGCATTTGTCTTTGCATGTCTGCAATCACTTGATTAGCATGATCCAGTTCTTCTTGCAGATACACAATCCTCTGAGATTGTTTATAGCTTTCCATTGATAAGATCTTTCTCTTTAGGCAATTAAACCCTTTTCCAAGATTCAAGCTATGATACCAATTGTTAGGCCCAATATGGAAAGCTAATGTACTAAGAGGGGAGGGGTGAATCAGTACTCCAAAACTTTTCTTCAATAATAAATTTACTGTTATGCATAAATTGAATAGTGCAGTAACATAATATAAAGCTAAAACAAATAGATAACAATCATACATGATTCACTCCATAACACATATATTTTGGTTACGCAGAAACTCTTGGTTAGAGAGAAAAACTATTGTGGGGATGGCACCCACAACTTCACTACTGCAATAATAAAGAGTGCTCGGTTAGAGCTACATGTTTAGCTATTTCTGATAGCTTACCCTATTAGGAGTGTCAAGATCTGTTAGATCTACCTTGCTAAAGGATTTCACAACACTTAAACTAAATGTTGCACCTGGTTAGAGGCTTTACAATTTATAGACTTGATTAGAGTCTTTTACCCTGTTAAAGGGTTCTCTTACAACTTCAAAATATTACAATAAAATCATTACAAATATCTGCAACTTTACATCTAGAATGTTATAGCAGATTCTATGTGCTTAGAATAAGTTACCTTTCTTATAGCATACCTTAGTAACCCATATAGTAACTTGGTAAACGCTTCTGTTTACTCTATTCTTTGACTATTCTTTGAAAACCTTCTTGGTGACCTTTGTGTCTCTGTAACAGTCTTCTTACACTCATGCATACATACTCTCACTATTTTATTCTTCACTCATGCTGTATAAATAGATCTCTTATGACGATGATCCATTCATTGTTTCGATCTTACAAATATGATTTATCGAATGAATAACCATGCAAATTATTTCATTGGTTAGATGACCTCAAAATCATACACAATCTTTAAGTGCAATTTCCAATGTTATAACAGTTAGATGTGCCTCGATCTTGTAACACGTTTTCATATGCATGTCTAGATTCAATGAATCAAGTAATATGTTTCACTCGATGTATATCAACTCAGTGTGTCATCTTTGTTGCTCGGTAGACATGAGATGATACTCAGTAGATAGGTTGGTGTATACTACGTTTTGAGACTTACTTTCTTCTGTAACTGACAAGACTGTTCATACCGACTGAATGTCTCAGTAGAGATAACCAACTAGAGTATATAGTATAACTTTGACATAAAACTAATGGCAACTTGATAAGTAGTAACAAAAACTTCTCAAGCAGGGTCTAAAGTGGCAAGTTGGTACTAGTAAGAAAATTAGATTTTGGGAGGACAACTGGATTGGTGACAGACCCCTTACCTCCTCCTGGTTCAGTTTCCTCGTGATCACTCTCAAGGATTCGATTGGCTTCCTTGTGATAAACTACATCTCTCCCTCCCGCTGCTGGTTAAGACATGTTGATAGTTTGGGAAATACCCCCCAATGGATTCATTTGGTTGAAGAGCTGCAATCTCTTCTTAAAGGGACCAAGATCCTCTGTTTCACTTGTTACAAGCTAGGGTTGTTGTTGCCCCAAAATATCGACCTATCAATGCCCGATACAACCACTAGACTTATAGAATCCACAGGAGGCTGTTAAACCATGTCGTGAATCCCCACGAGGGACGCTGGCCCTCTGCCAACAATCCCCCTCCCAATGTCACTCGTCATGGCCTGCGTGATTTGAACCTATGACCAAGCTCTGATACCACTTGTTACAAGCTAGGGTTGTCGTTGCACCAAAAGATCGACTTGTCAATGCCCGATACAACCACTAGACTTATAGAATCCATAGGAGGTTGTTAAACCATGTCGCAGATCCCCATGAGGGACGTTGGCCCACTGCCAACATCACTCACACTGATAAACTTGTTTGGACTATGAATCCCTTAGGGTCTTTCAGTGTTAAATCGGCCTACAATCTCTTGGTTGTCTCCTTCAATTATTTCTATAGCTGGAAAGAAGTTTGGAATTCTCACCTCATCCCTAAAATTAACTTCTTCTAGTGGACGACCCTTCAAGGGAAGATCCTTACTATTGATAATTTGAATAGGAGGGGATTTACGCTTGCCAACAAATGTGTTATGTGTAATTGTGATGAGGAAAGAATAAATCACCTCTTTATTCATTTCCCCTTCGCTTCCAGGGTTTGGTACAAAGTTCTACAGAAATTTAGTTTGGCTTGGACATTCTTGGAAGACTTGCAGCAGTTTATCAACAACTGGAACTGCCCCTCCACACACCCACTAATCATACTTTTTTGGAGACTCATTCCTCCCCACGCCTATTGGCATATCTGGAAGGAAAGAAATAATAGGATATTCCATGACACCAGCAGCTCGGTTGACATGGTGTCTGACATAGCTGAGAATTACCTCAAGGAGAACACCCTCATCAGCAAGTGGAAAACCCCGGAATCTGGCCCTATGGCTTTAGATCGGAGGTGGATTAAAACATGGAATTTTCCAAATAGCTTCCTTCAATATGACAATTTGAAAAATACAGAGAGGCTTAATACCGGATGGTCAACACCTCCCCCCCTTGGCTCAAGCTCAATTTTGATGGTGCTGCTTGTAGTGGTTTAGTGGGAGGGGGCAGAATTATCAGGGACAACTTGGGCAACCTGGTTTTGGCCTATGCAATAAATTTTGACTCTATCTCGAGCAACATGGTTGAAGCCCTTGCTCTATTTTGGGGGCTTAAGCTAGCCCTTGGCACCAATATCAAAAGAATGATCATTGAAGGGGACTCTAAACTGATTATCAAGGCCACTAAAGGCGCTTCATGGATCAGCTAGAGAATCAACAATGTCATCAAGGACATATGGTCCATGATTGTCTGGCTAGAGGAATTTCAAATTCAACATATCTATAGAGAGGGGTATGCGGTGGTGGACTCATTGGCTGCGACAGGACTGGAGATAAAAGGTATGAGGTGCTAGAGGCACCTAGATTCTCTCACTGACAAGTAGAAGGACCTTATTGGGAACAAACAAATTGCCTCTATCCATCAATGAAGTGCCACTTTCCTTTAATCAACATGTTGCTTTGGGCTGGCTACTATGCTACGTTGTTGGCGGGAAATTTAAATTCAAATTGGGTGGGCTTAGCCATGCTGGCTTCTCATGGTCCCCACCTTCTCTGCCAGATGCCGACTTGCCTGGCCACCTATTTATGCGTCATCGATGGGTTGGAGTGCCAACTTTTGATCATTAATCACATCAAGGACCCTAATTATTACCTTAATTGGAAACTTAGAACTCACCATAATGACAATCTTTGCAAGTTGGCAGAGACATCAAGAGGTGTCCCTTCACATGCTTCCCAGAGCTGGCGGACGCATCCTTGGGAAACACCACCAAAAATCATTATTACACCTTGCACAATATTTTGGCTAATTATCGTTTGTTTTCTCTTAACTCCAGCTCTGGTTTTCCTTTCTGCATTTCTCTTTTCAAGCTTGTGCTACATCTCAACTTCACTCCGGAGGAAGCTATCATGGGAGGGGATTTAGTTCGAGTAGAATCGAACATTATTGATGACTATTTTCGCAACGACCCGTGCGTCTGGATGTATGCTAAAGAAGGAGGAATCATCCCATTCATGAAAGCCATGAAGGGATTCGATGAAATCCTCTCCATGCAATTTGTCAATAGTTGGAAGGACAAGAGGGTGGTCATGGAGGACATTTCATTTGAAATTAGTGAGGAAGTTATCGCCTAGGCTATGGGTCTCTCCACCGAGGGCAGGAAATGAAAGAAAACCAGCAAGGTTGTGGATGAAAACAACATGGATCGCTTCTTCAAAAAGGGTGAGGAACCGGCTAGAATGCATGGGGGTTTCAACAGGGAATGTTTACCCTACCCGTGGGATTAGGTTTGCAAAATCATAATGAAATACTTCACCCTCAAGAGAAGGTAAGGTGTGTTCTACTATTATCACTTCCCGTTGCTAAACCACTTTCGCAAACATGACACCATTTCTTTTCCTTTCTTTCTGTTGCATTCTCTTGAGTCTACTGTCAAATATGTCTGCAATTGTATGAGTCAAGAGGGTAATTTTACCATCCTCCACTAGGGGCTGATGTTTAGGCTTTACAAATTTCATAAGGCCCTTTGCCCCCCTAAACCTATCTTGGTTCAACCCACCCCCTCCATTCTGAGTCCCCCTGAAGGCTCTAAAAAAGGCCTCAAAAATTTTTCAAAAAAGTCGATGACTCCTTGTCAATCCCCTAACCAAGGCCCCCTTGGCCCCTCAAAATTGGGGAAAACAATAAATGCAACCCTTCTACTGCAAAACCCACCTCCAAGAAACCCAAAAAGGAGCCCAAAATCCTCCTTGTTGAGTCTGATGTGGAGGAGGGTATCACCTCATGCAGATCCCACAAAAACAAATCTAGGATGAAGCAAATGGTTGTGAGAAAGAATTATGCTAATGAAGAAGAGGATGATTATGAGAAAGCAGAAAATGAGAAGGGGGAAGAGGATTTGGAGGCCACAGAGGGCTCAGATTCCTCCAATTTGGGCACTAATGTCCCCAACTCGGAGACCATCAAGGAGGATATCAAGAACACCTCCCCTAATTCTAAGACTTCCCTTCTCCACACCTCTAAGGGGGATGGTAGACATTCTAACGGTGGGAAGACTGTTGTTGAAGAAGGTGAGATGGAAGAGGCGATGCAGTGATCGGGCTACAGTGCTATCTCTGAAGATTTAAATGGTGTTAAGAAAAAGCTGGAGCATGTGGAGTCCTATGTCAACAAGATTGGGAAATTCATTGTCAAAGTGATGCACTCATCGGCTATCTTCGTGCTTGCTCCACCAGGATAAGGTTGATCCAGACAGGCTAGGAAGTGACACCACTAAGGAACTGTTCTAGTTCCTAGCTGATGACTGGACATGGCTTATGCTCTCTAAGCACACGGGTGATAATAATTAGGTTGTATGGTTGGTTTCCTTCCTTTTTGCTATAGTTTTTATCATTGGAACGCCTAGTTCCATGGTGATATTGCTACTATTAATAGTTTTTATAGTATTGACATTATGATGGTTCACTGTTGGTTATGGCGCTTGTTGGACGAGATTGGTTTTGATCTCGGGTTATCCAATAGCGGCAAGTAGTTTTTGTTTTTGATTACTAGAGTAGGGATTAGCTGACTACCGTGTGTCTATAGTGTGTGTGCTGGTAATGCTTTTTTCAATTTCTTTCGGGTCAGCCCCTGGTTTTAGCTGCTTTATAATAAAAAATAATTCTTTACAGAGTAATCTATGCATTGCAATATCACAACATCTAAGAACTATGTGTTCTTTAGAAAACTTCCCCTATGTATCGAATGAATTATTCTCTTGGAATTGAGCTCTTGAAATAGCATTCTTTTGACTTCAAAGGTTGAACAATCCAACATATTATTGCTCATTTGCTTCCACTAGGAGCTTACTTTGTCTAGTAAAGTAATATTATTTGTAGAAAGAGCTACATCCTAAGAAAAAATCATGCCTTTAAATGGAACACAAAACACACAAAATAGTTTGTTTAATTGCAAGTATGGTTATGAGATAATAAAAATTGAAATACGGTTATGATAACTATTTATTAAAACTATTTCAAAAAATTGTTTAAGAATTCATAAAATACTAAAAATAATATTTTTATTAAACATTTGATAGTTTTCAATGGAGTATAACAATTTAATAACAATAACTACAATTTTGATAATTACTGATAATTAGGAAATATGTAATAATAATAAGATTATATATAATATAATATTATAGTATAATATGATAATTATATTATTATATAATATAATAACAACAACATTATAATATTAAAATATACAGTACAATTTTTATTTAAATGTTTCTAATTTTTTATATAATATAATCTTTATTAATAATATAATATAATATAATAATATTATCTAATAATTATAATGATTATTTTATTAGAATATTATGTTGATTATGTTATATTATTATTGTGAGAAAAAAAAATTATTATCTTTAATTAAAAAATAGAAAACTAATATTAAACTTTTTTTAGGTTTAATTGTTTAATTTTAAGTAATCATACAACAACAAGAGGCACAACTAAGAACCCACTTAAAACTAAACTAACTCATACAAATGACCAACCCACATTAGGGTGGTCTAAAGCCAAATTATTCTAGAGATTTTTGCAATATTATTGTTTTGGAACAAGAAGTTGATCCATCCTTCAAACCCAAACCCTTGAATGAGGAATCTATCAACATATTTTCAATTGGAGCATCCTCTCCAATTTCTTCATCATGTGCTTCATCAATGGTAGTCATGTATTCTTCATCAACAACATGTGTTTGTTTCTTTTTCTGCCAAATGAAATGGTTTTTTCTTGTTGCTAAGGCAACCATCAATATTATGACCACCTTTACAATAGTAGTGGCAAACAACTAGAGAGTCTTCAAACTTAATCTCTTGAACCCAAACACCATATTTGGAAGAAAGGGTAATCAAAGGAGGGAGAAACTTGTTTTTCTCAACAAGCACACAAAATTGAGAAAAGATGAAACACTTCATAAATTTGGTGAGTGAAATAAGCACAAAAACTTCTTCATCCCTCCACAGGGGAAACAAATTAGGGTTATCACTCAAAGGGTTAAAACCCAACAACCAACTTTGAAGGAAAAGGCCATTTTGCCCCATAAACCATGGACCAATGGAAAGGGTCCTTGAGAAATCATCAAGAGTAGAAAAGGACAACAAAAATAAATTATTCAACATTGCAGCAACTTCAACCTTACCTCTAATATTCCACCTTTAAAGCACCCTTATTCTAATACCATTAATGTTGGGACATTCACCACAAAATCTCCCAACAAGAGAGTTCTTAAACCCTTCAACCAACTTACAAGACAATTACTCAAGGATAGTAAGAAATGTCCCTTCCACCTCATCCAAAATAGGAATAACAACATTTGGAGTCTCGTCAATGGAGGGACCTCACCCAAGGATAGAGGCACCAACACAATAAAAAAAACAAGGTCAATCTCAACTAAATGAGTTCAAACCTTAGGGCTTTCCTTCCCACCATGATTCACAACATTCTCAACACAGGTTCAGGAAAAAGGACCGACATCCTTCAAATTATCGACAATAGATAAAGAAGAACCACATTCAACAATGGAAATAGACACACCTTGCACCATAGGGAGCTTGGTAGAAAGTTGAAGAAAACCCTCTCTCAAGACCAGATATCCTGACCCTAACCCAAAAGAATATAGTTTACCATGTTCCTTATGTAGCAAAGAGCTTGAACAGTACAACAAGACCTTCTGGTGTGCCATGATGGATTTGTCCTTTGTTGTTTAAATGTTTTTCCAATATTTTGGTCACATTTTGAAGTGGAAAGAAATTTTTTTTGGAAAGAGATTGTAAAAGCATATGATTGTTGATATTGTTAGGCATGTTATCTTGCTAAATTTATAAAAAATCAAATGTCCATTATTGTTTACTAATAATTTTATTAGGAAGTTGTAATTTCAAGACTTGAACTTGACATATTTTTTGCGTTGTTTGTCTATTTATTCAACTTAAAGGAATGATAAAGAATCAAATGTCAACAAAAACTAATTAAAAAGTAGATAACTAAGATCCAAGATGAAAATAATGTATTTCTCTCATAATAGATGCAAGGGCTGTTGAGTTTTATGGCTTATTAGTTTTGGTTTTAGGCAACTATGTTTTATAGTTGTTTTCCTAAATGTTTACATAGGTGTAAATTGTTTGTATTGATCATGTATAATTTGGTAACAAATTCCTATATAATTTGGCATGATTACATGCATAATATTTTTTTTGCTTTCTTCTTGTATACATTCTTAATTCTTAATTTTGATTTTTTTTTATCGGTAATCACTTTTTGACTGAAGCTATGAACCAATGACACCACATTGTTGAGGGGCCTCATCCTCAATTTTTATAACAAAATTATGGCCGCTTATCTCTCCTTGGTGTTGTCTTCAACCTTATATCTTTGAAACCAACAATGCAGAACCATGAGCATGGTAGCCCAATAGGGACCACAAACCAGTAGAGGTGAAAGACCCACAAGGGATCGATATAGAACCGCTAGGCATGAAAGACCCATGTGGGTCCGATAGAAGTCCACAAGTAGCACACGCCAACGAGAAACTGGATCTACGAGCACCACACGCCTATGAGGAATAGGGTCCATGTGTATGCCAAGATCACCTATACATCCTCCAAGATCAGCCACCATCAATATCTCCTACCAAGGTAGGATCAAACCAGTATATCAACATACATGATGCAAGATCATCCCTGGTTCTTGGAAATCTTGTATCAACCAAAAATATTTCTTTTATGTTTCTTTTTTGTTTTGCAATTTCAGCATTTCATTCTATATTTCCATGCATTGGCTCATCAGCTCTTGCAGAATTGGATTTTGCTTGAGGAAATGATCGTCTTCTTTAGTCCTAAACCGTGGAGCATTTGGATCATTTTTCGATAAGTTATCGATTCCAAATTCCAAAACAGATTTCAAGCACCAGAACCACTTGGACCTATTTGCATTGGTGAATCTACTGGATCCTTTCCATATCTTGCAGAGCCCAATACATTGATTATGATGTTCCTTGGCATTTGGTCGACCTTCTCTTTGATCTGCACTTCATCCTTTGTATTTTTCAAAGGAATCTCTTTGGCGGAGGCTGACCTATTGGTTTTACACATTTGATCTTGTTCTTTGGCATTTTATCCCTTTTGGGCCGATCGGATCCTCATGTATCGTATAAATCATTTTAATTGAGCATTAGAAATTATTCAAAGAGTCATATAGAATATAGAAGATAGATCTTAAGATTTGAAGGTCCGAGAGTGACCTGTTCTATAATTAAGCATGTTTGTAGTAGGCCAATGAGCCAAATTTTGTAATCCAGATGTTATCGGTTATCTATAATCATTTTACATGATCTAATTCATTTAGTTCTGCATTGCCTCCATCACATCCTCTTATTTTTGTTGTGTTTACTCTTACTTCCCGACCCGGATTGATCTCTTTGAGGTCCCTCATAACCGGTGATTGCACCAAGTGGTATCAGAGTGAGATTTCATTCCAGAGGTTGCATTGTCCTAAGAAATTTTTTGTGGGTGGTGGACTATGGATCTGACTTACAACTGCAGAGGATACAAGAATGGTGGAGCACGTGAGAATGCGGACCCTACTATGATGGAAATGTTGTGAGGAATTGTAGCCCGGTTGGAAGCCATTGAAACAACCTAGAGAAGAGGCCAACCTATTGAAGATTTGAGTGAAGATGAAGAAGAAGCACTAGTAGAACAAGTAGTAAATCCATCGGCGATTGATCCAAATGAAGAAAGGTTCTTGAGGGCTTTGAGTAGGGTGAACACTAAACCACATTTTAACCCACCAGAGTATGATGGGAAGTTAGATGAATTGATGGATTGGATCTCGGAGATGGAGAAGTATTTTGATTTTGAGAACACCTCAGAGGAAAGAAAGGTGAAATATGCCTGTACCCAGTTGAAAGGTTATGCATCTCTTTGGTGGGAGGATTTGTAGGTTGATAGATAGAGAAGAGGTAAAGAGAATATCAAATCATGGGAGCAGATGGTTGCCAAGTTAAAATTTGAAGTTTATGCCAACTGATTATCCAATAAATATGTTTTGGAAGTTATAAAACTTCAAGCATAAGGAATCTAGTGTGAAAGAGTATAACGAAGCATTCTACAAGTTGAATATCAGATTTGCACATGTTGATAATGAGGTTGAACAAGTTTCAAGATATTTGAATGGATTGTGGATGTCTATACAAGATGAACTTAGCTTGATCAAGTTGCAGAGAGTCAAAGAAGTGTATTGGTATGCCTTGAAAGCAAAAGAGAAGTTGAACAAAAGACATGAGTAGAGACAGCGAGGTAGAGGCAGAAGGTTTTCCGGAGGAAGATTTAAAGTAGGAAGAGGAACATGTACAGATCATAACAAGGACAAGGAAGAAAGAAAAGATGGCAGTTCATATCAGAAGGATGATAGAAATTTCTATCGGAGGAGAGAAGTTGATGGCTATTGAAGTGAGGGTTTTAGAAAAGATGACAGAAGACAAGATAAGAGAGTGTTTAGAGGAACTTTCCACAAGTGTGGAGGAGAAGGACGTCATGATTTTGAATGTAAGAAGATAGAGAACACTGGGAGAACAACGTTGGTAGAAGAAAGCCTCACTGGATCAAATAACTAACCAAAAAATGGAGAATTGTTGATGACGAGGAGAGCTTTGTGTCATATCAGAGAAGATGAAGAGCCCTTGCAAAGGCAAAATTTATTTAAGACCAGATGTAAGGTATCTGGTAAGTGTTGTAAAGTGGTTATTGATAGTGGTAGTTCGGATAATCTTGTTTCAGAATAGATGGTGAATAAATTGAAGGTGGAAATATTGAAACACCCTAAGCATTATCAAATAGCATGGATTCATGATGATCATAAGTTGTTAGTAAGTGAGAAATGTTTGGTAAATTTGAAAATTGGGAATTATCATGATGAAGTCTTGAGTGATATTATGCCTATGGATATTTGTCACCTTTTGTTGGGTAGACCTTGGTAGTTTGATAGACTTGTAGTACATGATGGGAGAAAGAACATATACACTACTGTGGCAAATGGGATGAAGAAAACCCTGTTACCCTTGGAGGATCCTTTGAAGAGTGAAGTCTGTATGAATGCCAGAATCTCCTTGGTAGATGGAAGGAAATTCTTGGATGGATGAGACATGAGAAAATGTGTTTCGCCTTAGTTCCTAAGAAGACTGAGAATACGGAGCATGAGGAAGAACAATAAGAAGAGATAAAGGAATTGCTAACAAAAATCATTTCAGATAATGTGCTTGATTGATTACCACCTATGAGAAGTATCAGTCACTGCATGGACCTGATTCCCGGAGCTAGTTTGCCTAACAAATTTGCACACTGGATGACACTGACAGAGAATGAAGAGTTGAATAGACAAGTCCAGGAATTATTGAAGAAATGTTTGGTCAGAGAAATTTTGAGTCCCTATGTAGTACTAGTAGTGTTAGCACCTAAGAATAATGGAGAATGGAGGATGTGTGTCGATTCCAGAGCAATAAACAAGATCGCAGTGAAGTACTGGTTCCTTTACCTAGGATGGATGAAACAATGGACTATTTGAGTGGAGCCAAATACTACACAAAGATAGACTTGAAGAGTGGATATCATCATATCAGAATCAAAGAAGGAGATGAGTGGAAGACAACATTAAAGACAAATGAAGGATTGTATGAATGGTTGGTGATTCCTTTTGGGTTGACTAATGCACCTAGTACTTTCATGAGATTGATGAATGAGGTATTGAAGAAATTCTTGGGTAATTTTGTTATTGTATATTTGGATGACATTCTTATTTTGAGTAAGACAAAAGAGGAGCATTTGTTACATTTATGACAAGTTTTGCAGAGATTGAGGGAAGAAAAGTTGTTGATAAACCTTAATAAGTGTACATTCATGAAGGAAGAGTTAGTCTATTTGGGATTTATGATATCTGTAGATGGATTGAAGATGGATCCTGAGAAGGTGAAAGCAATTGTTGAACGGCCTACACCAGAAAGAAGTGGAGAGGTAAGATCATTTCATAGATTAGCAAGTTTCAACCATAAGTTTATCAAAAATTTCAATTCAATTTGTAGTCCTATGACTGAGACAATGAGGGAAGATAGGAAGGAATTTAAGTGGACCACCAGAGAAAAAAGTTTTGAATTGTTGAAGGAGAAAGTCGTTGAGCAACCTGTGTTAGCTTTACTAGATTTCAATAAGGTATTTCAAGTGGACTGTGTTGCAAGTGGGAATGCACTTGGAGTTAAATTGAGTCAAGAAGGGAGAGAAGTAGCTTATTTTAGTGGGAAGTTGAATGATTCCAAGAGGAGATATTCAGTTTATGATTAGGAATTTTATGTCATAGTTCAAGCCTTGAAGAAGTGGATACATTACTTGTTGCCTAAGGAATTTTTTTGGTATATCGATCATCAAGTCTTATAGTATTTGAATAGTCAGAATAAGTTGAATCGGAGAAATATGAGATGGGTATAATCTTTGTAGAGTTACACCTTTGTGTTGAAGCATAGGAGTGGGAAGTCAAACAAAGTTATTGATGCATTGAGTAGAAGGAGGAATTTGCTGATAGAGATGAGAGTGACATTATTAGTATTTGAGGAGTTGAAGAACTTGTATGATGATGACCTAGATTTTGTAGAACCTTGAAGACCATGTAGAGAACCAGATGATTTTATTCAGAGGAGTTCAGTTGTGCATACCTAAAATTTCTATGAGGGAGAATCTGATAAAAGAGAAGCATAGTGGAGGATTAGCCAGACACTTTGGTGTTGATAGAATAATAGCATTGGTGAGTGAGCATTACTTTTGGCCTCATATTCATAAGGATGTTAGGAAATTTGTGTAGGAGTTGTAGAATTTGTCAAGTTGCAAAAGGCAATGGTCAGAATGTGGGATTATTTAAACCTTTGACAGTACCAAAGAGACCTTGGGAGGACATAAGTATGGATTTCATACTTGGATTACCTAAGACACACAAAGGGAATGATTATGTATTTGTGGTGGTGCATAGATTCTTGAAGATGGATCATTTCATACCTTGTAAGAAGACATCAGATGCAATGCATGTAGCTGACCTATTTTTCAAGGAGGTAGTAAGATTGCATAGATTACCTAGAAGCATAGTTTCAGAAAGAGACATTAAGTTTGTTGGATAATTTTGGAAAATACTTCGGAAGAAGATGAAGACAAATTTAAAATTCGGTTCTACTTTTCACCCACAAACTGATGGACAGACAGAGGTAGTAAATCGGAGCTTAGGAAATTTGTTCAGATGATTGGTCGAAGAGAAAACTGGAAGTTGGGATTTGATTATTGCACAAGCAGAGTTTGCCTACAATAATTCAATGAACAAAAGTACCCAAAGAACACCTTTTGAGATTGTTATCGGAGCGCACCCTAGAGGTACATAAAAATTGAGAGATCAGTAATGAAGAAAAGAGGAGTGTAGAAGTAGAAGAGTTTGTAAAACACATGGCAACCTTACATATTCAAGTTAAACAACATTTGGAGGATATGAACAACAAGTATACGGAGAAAGTAGATGAGAAGAGGAGACATAAGGAATTTGAAGTTGGTGATGAAGTGATGGTATATCTGAGAAAAGAAAGATTTCCAGTAGGAACCTATAATAAGTTGTAGATGAGGAATTTTGGACTTTGCGAGATCTCGAGGAACTTCAATTCCGGAAATGCATATGAAGTAGAGTTACCAGATAGTTTAAGTATTTCACCTATATTTAACATTGCAGATCTACATCAGTATCATGAATCAAAAATCAATGAAGATAGTATTGAAAACTTGGAGAAACAGTTGCCTCGGAAGGAACCAGATTAGATTGAAGAGATTTTGGACAGTAGGTTTGGACATAATACCCGAAGTAGTCACTATAAGGAGTATCTTGTAAAGTGGAAGGATAGACTAGTTCAAGATTCATCTTGGATTTCTCAAGAAGAGGTGGACCGCCTTGGTTTTCCTCTAACCCCAGCAAAGTAAGTGACACACTTTTTCAACAACCCTGGATGTCTTGATGCAGGAGAATCCCTGGTTCTTGGAAATCTTGTATCAACAAAAAATATTTATTTTCTGTTTGTTTTTTGTTTTGTAGTTTCATCATTTCATTTTGTATTTCCTTGCATTGGCTAACCGGATCTTGCGGATTTGGATTTTGCTTGAGTACATGATCATCTTCTTTATTCCTAAACCACAAAGCATTTGGATCATTTTTTGACAAGTTATTGATTTTGGATTCTGAGAAAGTTTTCTAGCATCGGAACCACTTGGACCTATTTGCATTGGTGAATCTACTAGATCCTTTCCATAGCTTGTAGAGCCCAATTCGTTGATTCTGATGTTCCTTGGCATGTGGTCGACCTTCCCTTTGATCCGCACTTCATCCTTTGGATTTTTCAGAGGAATCTCCTTGGCAGAGGCCGACCTATTGGTTTTACACATTTGATCCCTTTTAGGCCAATCAAATCCTCTTGGATCATATAAATCATAATAATTGAGCATTAGAAATCAGTTAGAGAGACATATAAAACATAGAAGATAGATCTTAAGATTTGAAGGTTTGGGAGTGACCCGTTCTGTAATTAAGCATGTTTGTAGTAGGCCAGTGAGCTGAATCTTGTAATTCAGATGTTACTGATTATCTATAATCAATTTTTATGATCTAATTCATTTAGTTCTGCATTGCTTCCATCATATCCTCTTATTTCTGTTGTGTTTACTCTTGTTGCTTGGTCCAAATTGATCTCTTTGAGGTCCCTCCTAATAGGTGACTCCACCAATACTGCTTTCGTCTAGGCAGGGACTTGAACCTAGGTTGCACCACAAACAATGCAACCATTTCACTGTTACACTAACAAGTGATCCTCAATTTAATTTTGATTATTATTAATTACTTCTCACTCTATTAAAATCATTAAATAAATGATATGATGCATTTTAATTCCCCACAATAATATACAATCTACCATTTATAAAATATTATTGAAAATCAACAAAACATTTGCCATCTTCCAACATATTTCAATTACAACTGAATAACTTTTTTCTTAAAAATAATCTTATGCTAGGAATAATCACACCATAAAGCAAAATACAATAAAATCAAATTATTTACAAAGTACCTAACAAAAACAATGGTTGGATTTTGTAATGATTTTACATTAGTTATTTGGTGATAGGTATGACATTTAAATAATCACATTAAAAGTCATATAATAAAATTGTATACTTAATAAAGAATAAATAAATAAATAATCATTATTTTAGTATATTTTAAAATCATCTCATTATGAGGATAATAAGTCATGCAACATGCATGAAGGAGTGAGATGAAAGGAGACATGTTTCCTCATTCTTATCCAAAAACAGATTTGAGGAATAAAACAACAAACAAACTAAGCCATGGTGGTTGGGACGGAAGCAAAAAGGGAAAAAACAAGAAACAAATCACACAAAAACGGGAAAAGTGAAGTTTCCTAAAAGGTGTTCATATCATAAGAGAAAACTTGGCTTAAGGCAAAAGCAACCTCTTTATCCCTCAAAATGATGAGAAAATTGAGGGTTTTCATGTGCCCCATTTCTAAATAAAGATATAAAATTATCATTCCACATGGATGAGAAGAACAAAAAGCAATGAATATTCATAAGTTCATTAATTATTCAACTCAATTTGAGGAAGATTTAGAGTCCATCTATGTGACAATCAAATTAATTCCACAAAAATTGAAATATGTATTGCTTTTATTAAGACTAATAAGCTAATGTGATTGAATTGAAGAAAATGTATTATTAATGATAATAATAGGTTCTCTTTTCCTACTAAAATTATAAAAGATATAGAACAATTCTCCATTTTATGAATATCTTATGTGAAAAAATATGAAATTTGATATTTATATATTATTATTTATAAGTAATTAAGTTAATAATAATGTTAAGAAGTAGATTAAAGTATGTTGTGTTAGTTGAAATTTACTAATGTTGATATAGTCAAGGTTTAAATTTGTATTGAGTTCATAAGTCTTGTGGTCTTGTATTCTTGTTGGGTCATTGAATTCACAAGTTTGTGTCATTTGTATTAAAGCGGTGGGTGATAATTCCTTAAGAAAAGGTCTCTATATTTGACCTCTTTGACTAGGACCAAGTTAAAAAAATTATGGAGTTCACTAACTCAAAAAAATAATATTGTACAAGAAAAATACATTTATATAAAAGATTGTAAAAAGAATTATAAATTACATGAGTTTATTTGAGTTTTTAAAATTGAAATTGAAGAAAGAAATAGAAAAGTGAATATTGAGATAAAAAGTTGTGTTAATGACTCTTAATCATGTAGATACTATGATGTGACATCTTTGTAATGAATCGAGTTACACATCTTTAATTCTCATAATGAATAAGATATCTTGGAAAGCCATAATTTTATCTTAAAAGATAGTTAAACATACAACAAATCTTATGATACACTCTAACTCTCTATGAAACTAATGAGAGTATACCAACTATTGGTCAAAAGATTTTCATACTTTTACCTCAAAAAAGAAAAAGAATTTATGATACTCCTTTGAAAAAAGATTTTTCTTTTTTATCTTAAAATAAACAATGATTATAAAAAAAAATATTATATCCAAATTTCTAATTTAATTTGGATGTATTGTCTATTTAAAATTGTTTAATCTTCATATAGATGTAATCTTTTTAATAAAATAGATTTGGTTCTAGTATCGCATTTAGGTTTATATCAAGATAATTGTGTTAATTTTAGCTTGTGTTTATCTTTGATGACTTTTTGGGTCCAATTTTACTCATAACCCAATCTTAAATTGTTCAAGATTTATGTTCTAATCATTACTATGTTCAATATTTATGTGCTAATCATTAATAGGGGTTCTTTACTTCAAACTTATCTTAAGTTTAGAGTGGATCTTACATCTACATTAGATCCTCTTTTCAATTGCAATTTTTTATCTCTCATTTTGTGTAGTGTTATTTAATCACATTGTGAACTTCATTTTGGATTCAAATAGAATTCACATTTATCTTAGAGTTTATCTTATTATATTCTTCTTTAATTATTATCGAATGTAATCTTTTATTTAATAAAACTTTACATTATCATTAAATCTAAAAAATTATCAAACCTAAAAAAATATTGCTTCATCCTTCAATCTCTAATTAAATCTTATCACAATTATCCAATGTAATCTATCCCAAATGTTATCTGGAAAATCTTAATGGCTTTACGTCATCATTTTATTATTTTAAATGTTTATACCTCCCTTCTCCATATTTAGCTATTTTTAGCATAGGGTTGTGAATGGATAGGGAATATTACAAAATGTGAGTGCATAATAGATTATTTAATATTAGATTGAAAAATACAAATATGTTTTTCGATATTAAGAGTAGGGTGATGTCTATGTAAGAATCAAAATGTATTTTGATTGTATTTTTTTATTAATTGAAAATAAAAATAGTTGTAATACGATTTTAAATTAATTAATAAATACAATCAAATGTACATTGTGATCTTGCATAGACAATTTGTAAGAATAGAGAGGGTAACTAAATTAATATTATTTTTAGATATTGGTAGTAAAGATGTGGAAAGGGTTGGTGGTTGGATCTAGGATATAGGAACTTGGAAAAAAATATATTGATTTAAAATGAACAGGATGATTTGGTTATGCTATTTATGTAGAGATTGCATATATAATTATTTAATCACAAGTGGTTGAAATGATGAAGATGTTTGTACATAGATACACATTTGATTCAAAAAGATAGATCAGACCTATTTATGTTTTGTAGGACAAAATATAAGGTAAATGAAAAATGAATCTCCTTTTGGACATCCACCACTTAAGGATCTCATACATTGAATTTGTTTCTAATTCAACAATATTTTTCAAAAAATAAAAAATTCTTTTTATCTAGAGAGTTAATAAATATTTTATTTAAAAGATCACAACATGCTAACACTAGAGAGAATTTTTCAATTTTGATAAGCATATATGAGATGGATATAGTATTATAATTCTATTTTAGATTGTGTTTACCCTATTCACAAGTATTAACTCATTTTGTCAATCCAAATATGTAAAGGAAGGAAAAAAATGAGCATGTACTCACATCAGATAGTTATTTTTAAATTATATTTTCTATTATAGAAATTAGTATCAAATTATTATAGTATAAAAGTATTTGTGATGTATTTTATTTTCATAATCACCTATCAAATTCATTCAAGCATTTCATTTAGAGATTGACATGATAATGATGTAAATGAAATATTTAGTTGCATACAAGAAAGGTATAAATAAATAATGGTATAAAAATATCATTAAAAGATAAGTACCCAGATATATGATAAAAAGGGGGGATATCCCCATAGGGAAGGAGGTATATAAAATTTAAGATGTAGGATAGATTAAAACTAGAGGTAATATTTAAGATCCTAGGTAGTCTATTAGAAGGCATGACACATTTGGTGTGGTTCAATCTCTTCACTATGATATAACTATCTCTATGGTAATGAGTTCATTCTTATTTCATGAATAAATCAATGATATTATTGAGAAAGGGAAGAAAATTTTGTAGATTTATTGTAGAAATATTCACTTTGTCATATAAAATCAGAAAAGTTATTTGTAAGAAATATTAAATGAACAAAACCTAAAAGTATCTTATGTAATTAAAATTGAGATAAATTATTGTGTTGATATCTCTAAGGAGTTCTACATGGAAGCGTAAATAAAAAATATTTTTATGAAAAATTAGAAATGTGGTTGAGAGGATATGAAATTTTCCTCTCCCATTATCTTTACAAATTTTTAGACTTTGTTGTTGGGGTATGGTAGTTTACCCAATTCTTACAAACTAGACTTGTGAACCATATAATTCATTATTTAAATAAATAATTTTTGGTTGTCCAATAGATATCTTACCCATGTTACCCATAAAAGAAATTGTGCTAAAATTCTCCTTGAGCTATTAACCATAGAAAAATGAGGTGTTCAAATCCAATATTTTGATGCTTTATTGTGGCCCTTAGGCACCTCATGCATATTATCTATAGAAAAACATGATAGTAAGTTATTTGTTATTTGTGAGAATTTGGTAATTACTGAGAGGGGGGGTGAATCAATAATTATAATAAACTTTAAAACTTTAATAATCACCCGACTTATTTCAAAACAACTCACGAACAGTACCGGTAATAACTAAAATCATACCGTTGATCATATTTATCAAATGGTCCTTCTAAGTGTTCATCAACATGCATGCAATAGAAAGATATCAACTCAACACAAAAGAAATCAATCAACGCATGAACACCGGGATTTTCACTTGGAAACCCAAATGGGAAAAACCACGATGGGTGTTGGTACCCACAAGATTTTTGCACTCTTTTGAAATGTGCCCTGTTAGGAGCCTAGCCCAGTTAGGAGCTTACAAATATGCTCGGTTAGGAGAAGACCCTGTTAGGAGTCCCTCGGTTAAGGGATTTACCTCAGCCATGTTAGGATCTTTACTCTGTTGGGAGTAACCTTGTGAAAGGATTTAGAACCCAAGATAATGAGTCACCTAGTTAAGGGATTTATAAAATCAGGCATGTCAGGACCTACCCGATTAAGGGATTTTGAATTTGTTGCAACTGTTAGGGAACAACAGATGTATGATCTGAAAAATAACACACTTTTCTTGCTTGTACAGATCCTTTTCTGCTCCAATCTGGTTCTCACTTGCAGACACACACACCGATACAGCCATACACTCTACTCTTGATCACTGACATGGTAAATCATCACAAACTTACCCTAAATAGAATTTACAACTTAGTCAGTTACAAAACCCTAAGATTTACATCATAGATCATCACAAAATTTTATAAATCATTACACATCATCATATGGATCATTACACCAAATTAAAAATCAATTACAGTTGTTGAATGATCACCGCACCTCGATCTAATACACTTTCAAACCCTTAGCTCATTCTACTAAGCACTTTATAGCTTCCCAATAAATTCCATACTTTATCGCGCTAAAAAATTATTTAAACACTTCATGTGAATTAAGCCACGTCATCACCATCTTACCAACATAATGTAATACATTGTCAAACTCAAAATCATTACCGATTATAAGATTTGAATATCGGTTCTTAAACCCTACTAAAACCCTACATAAAATACATCAATCAATCTCAAACATGACTTCTAGTAGCAAAAACATGATCCAGTTTCGGTCATAACCTCATTACAATGTTACAAACACACATTCCAAACCGCAACACCAAATTCCTCATCAATCTCGAGATCCAATTACTTAAGCATAACATAGTTTCACATTTACCGATTAAAGTCTTATTTGCCAGTTATTTGTCAAAACCATTCCATAGCCTTCTGGTCAATCTTAGACGACTTGCATAACATAATAGAACAATAAAACCATAGGTGCCATCAATGACAACACAAACTGATCAGCAAGTCATCAAACAACATCTCAACTATATCATCACCAACAATTCTTATATCAGTTCATCAATATCATCAATAGTTATGTCAATATGCCAACATTATTATCCATAAATAAATAAAGTATCAAAATAAATATATAATCATATTCTTGAATTTATGTTCAATATCCCTTTTCCTCGCACTAAACAAAAAAATCTAACACTACAATTAATAAAACTATAATAACTTGTACACAATTAACATCCAAAATCATCCTTGATTGCTAGTATATATTGTTAGATTATTATGTCTCTTATATCAATTAATGTAGGATTCTTAGGGAATAGATAATGGAATTGGATCTTGAATGATGATTTGGTTTCAACATGAGCAAAATAGAGAATTTATTTTGTAGTAGCTTAGCAAATATTAGGATGTTGTGAAACGATCATTTGATAAGAGAGCTCAGGTCAAAGAATTTTAAAAAAATTATTTGGTTTTAAAGTGACACAAAGCTTGAATTATAGGAAGGGAAACTTAGCTAAGTTTAATCTCTTTCATTTTTTGAGATTGTCGGAGGCAATGGAAAGATGTTTCATTTTCAATATATGAGAAATTCTTGAAATAATATACTTATTCCATATGTGATTATGCTTGTATGTTACACATTTTATTTTTAGTTTATTTTTATTATTTATTTTCTTTTAATTGTATTTTTATTTTACTAGTGAATTTACTCGCATATTACTTAGGGATAATTGTTTAATCTATTCAAATTTTGATCTTATCAATAGAGCTCATTTTCAAGAAAATTAATTGATTTTTAAAGTGATTTGGTTATCCCCATCTTAGATCACTAAAATTATATTTTAAAGATTCTATGTGTTAGGATTCCCACAGATACTGAGAGGGGGGGTGAATCAGTATCCAACCAGTTATTAGATTTTCTTAACTTAAAACATGTAGAGCATATTAATATTGTGTACCGGTAAGCAGAAAGTAATGCAATAAACAGAGATACAAACAACCACATGAAAAACACACCATAACACAAGGATATAACAAGGAAACCCGGTGTGGGAAAAACATTGGTGGGATTTGTGACCCACAATATTCACTTACTGGCCAATAAGAGAATATTACTGCTACAAGAGGGGCTTGCACATGCAGGAAGGCCAATTGCCTAGAGCTCAATGCTCAAATACAAAATAGGAAGTCTCACTAACTTACAAAATGGATTATATAAATCCAGTGTCTTGCACTGCTTCAAAGTAGCATCTATAATGCCAGATCTAGTACTAGTTTCTGCTCTACTTCTTACATAAACCCTTAACCTATAATTCACATAATAGGTCTGCCTTATTTTGCCTAATTACATTCCTCTTCCTTACCCAAAATGTTCTACAATGACCTCTCTTGTATAAGAGTCATTCTACAACTTGCCAAGTCAGCTTACAAAGATTTTACAAATAATAAACAAAATATATTACAACAAAAATCTTGTCGGCCTCTATGTTGGTATGCTTCCTTTCATTGTCGGTGCCAGTGATCTGAGTGTCAGTGTAGAGTCTAATCTTACTAGTGTCAGTGGAATGCCTTGCCGGTGTCATAGGATTGTAAGGTTGTCATCAATGACAAAACCTTCAATCACCTACAATGTCTCATTGGAGTGTGCATATGCCAACAATCTCCCCCTTTGGCATTGATGGCAACACTCATGAGAAAATTTCGAAAGTGTATCCAAAACATGTAATCCAAAAAATGTTTCCAAAAATGTGTACCAAAAATATATGAGCTCCCCTTGAGAAGATAAGTCTTTTGCAGATTATTTTCTCATACTACTACTCCCCCTTTGGCATCAATGACAAAGGTTGTCAAGGTGTCAATAGAGTTGTAGTTTTTCTGCCTCAACTTTGTAACTGGGTGGTTACAATTTGAAAAAGATCTGCCAAAACCAAATTTATGCTATCCATAAACTTCTTACTATCTTTTATTGCTGCCTTTGTTCTTTGAACTATACCGATGAGGTGCTGCATATGCTCTGCCGGTGTTTTTTGTCCTTGTACTAGTGACTCAGATATTTCCTTCCTCAAGAATGCTAGATAGTCCAGTCTGGGATTGTCTTAGTTTCAAATTTTTAGTCTTGTTTATTATTCTCTCCTTTTCTCTCTCTAGCTTCGGTAACTCTTCCTCAAAACCTGTTATCTTTTGCTCAAAAACTGATAATGTATCAGGTGAATTAACAAAATTGTCAGCAAGTTTATTTATTTCTTCTTGTACCTTGCTCATTTTCTTATCTATGTCAACTTTTAAAAAGTTTGTCTTGCAAGCATCTTTGTATGGAGTTTTAAATTCCTTCAATGAGTTGCACAGTTCTGGTAGAAGTGTGTCAAATTCCCTAGTACACTTCTTTATTTGATCCTCAAAGAATTTTTGTTTTTCAATTTCCAACCTGTCTTTGAATGTCTGTTCCTTTATTTGTTCAACTATCACTATGTTGTTAGTAATATACTTCGACAAAGTGTCAAGTTGACTCAAAGAATCCTTATTATCTACATTGCATTTTGGAGCTATCATATTCAAAATTGGGATTGTGTCATCTATATCTTTATAAGCTTGTGAACTGCAATCAGTTATTTTCTTCAAAGAATCTAAAAGAACTTCAGTTACATTGGTTGATTTGTAATCTGCTGAGGAGGAACCAACATTTTGAATTCCGTCGGTGGAGGAAGTAACCATGCTTGTAGTGACCTCTGGTAGGTCAATCTGTGTTTCCATTTCCTTAAGCAAGGTTTTTTGTTTCTCTCATGTTGTCGATGGCACTATTTCCACATGAACCTGTTCCTGTTCTGGAGCCTGTTGCTTTGATTGTCTCTCTGTCTATTGATCTGTTTCAGTCTCTGTCGGAGTCTCTATCTATTTCCCTGTGCTATCATCTTGAACTTTTCCTTCAGTGTTATCAATGTTGTCAGTTGTTGGTGGCTCACTAGCCATGTCAGTCTTACCGATTGTGTCTTTATCTACCACAATGTTGACCTTTTGAGTATCAACATCAACTGTGTATATTATCTCTGAATTAGGATTAGTATCCTCTTGTGATACATCCATATTGTCATCTGCTGGTTGGTCTTCTGTTGTTGTTACCGGTGGAGTAATCAAAGGCGGTGGGGATAAGTTATCTTTTATTTTGATACTAGTAGGTCCACCAACCTTTCCTTTACCCTTATCTTTGTCCTTTTGATAGACTTTGATAGGCTTGGGGTTCTTGTACTCTTCCTGCTTTTCCTTCTCCACAAGGAATATATCCCATCCATTTTTTGTTTCTTCTGTTACCTCTTTTACTCTTCCTGCCATTAGTGCAATATGTCGGTGTGCAGTAGAGAATATTGACCAGTTGGCTTTTGCAATTAGATCATCTATTTCTTTTGTAGAGTTGACTGGGTAGACAGCAAGTAATTTTTCAATTTTGATTTTCTTGTCAAGTTCTACAACATATTGTCTTCTTGCTTCCAGTCTCTTGAATAATTCATTTGGTAGTTCATCTACAACTTGCATCAAAAACTTCTTATAGATATCCAGGTGTAAAATGACACTGTTTTCAACTTGCTCTTTCTCATCTGCTGATAGTGTATCATATAATTTTTCTATGTTCTTGAGTTTTCCTTCTTCTGTGATTTCATCCAACAGTCTGTCAATTAGAGAAATATTATGCTGAGTCCTTTTCTTATTAGGTGTTAGCTTTTTCTTTGGGGTTGTCTTCTTTACTGGAGACCTCACTACCTGTTGTTTTTGTCTAGTTCTTCTAGGTGAGGGTGTGGATACCGGTGAAGGTTGTCTTTTCCTTACAACTCTTTTAAATTCAGCTGGCATGTCACTCTCTGAAGAAGTTGCTACCGATGAAAGGTGATTTTTTGGTTGTTGAGCCTGTAACTCATCTTCAGTGATACCGGTTTGTTTCAGTACATCTTCTTTTATAGCCTTAGCCTGCCTTGAACCTCTCCTCACTATTGCTTCAACTTTCTTTACTCTCTTCTTAGATTGAATTTGGCTTTCAATGGTCTCAGCACTGCCAAATACTTCTTCCTTAGGTTCATTTGGTGCTTCCAGAAGGGCTTTAGCATATGTTTCAAAGATGTGGTCATCAATCTCATAACCCATTTTAGTAACCCATATTCTTCTTGGGATAACTACTTCCATCCAGATCTCATCCTTTTTAATCACAAAACATATATCATCTTTGTTTTTGTTTACAATTTTTTGTGACAGTCTGACTCTTATGTTCATTTTGGCCTTTAGTGCTTGAAAATACTCATCAATATTCTTTTGTTTGCTTTCACCCATGTTGTTGAACAAGTCTGATAATTGTTTTCCTACCGGTATGTCAAATCCAGGGTTCTTGATACCTATATCACACACCTATTTGGTTATGTGTAGCATTAAGCATACAAGTAAGTTGTCAAATCTAAATGTCCCTTTCTTATCCTTCTTGATCTTCCCTAAATTGTCAATCAATTCATCCTTTAACCATTCACATACATCAATTTTTACATTATCCTTAACCATATCATGTGCACTTTTTATGCATAAACTGGAAACTGAGTTAATTCGGTTTGCATGTGTTGCTTTGTAACCTAAAATCATGCTAAAAAATCTCACATTTATGTCAGTCACATCATTAACCCTTAGAGACCTTATGTCAGATGTTGCACCAGTTAGGTTTATTACCAGGTCATTTGAGACCTTATTTGTCTTATCTGGTCTATTACCGGTGGAAGGTAACCCTGTTACAACTTTCACAGCTTCCTTGGTAATTTTGTGGATTTAATCTAGCCAAAAGAATTCTCCATTTACCCTGCTCAATACTATCCTTATCACTTCCTTGGGGAATTCCAAAATGCAGAGGATTTTTGTGAATCCTAGGGTTTCAACAATCTTGTGTTCAGGTTTTACATTTTCGGAGTCATCACATATGACAGTTTTGTACATGTTTTTGACTTCTTTATCTCCTAATTCTTATATATGGCAATGGATATAAATTCTAGGGTCTTCTGCAAAAACAACTCCTTTGGGAATTTGGGAAAAAGCACCTAAATTGTCATCCTTTTTAGCTATCTCGGGAACTAACTGAAATACGGTCCTAGGGCGTTTGATTACCTTGACCATAGTAGGGTTTGCTATAAATTCAGGTACAGAAGAGGATGCCATGATTATAAATACCTTTTTCTACCTTTGGAAGGATTGATTGCTGAAATGCTTCGCCTCTTTGCTCGAAATGCCTTATCTCTGGAAATTTTGTGCTCTTCGAATGTTTGAATGCTCGGTGAAGTGAAATGGAGCCAAAAACATTAATTTATAATGTCAATCTGCCAACTACCATATTTAATGCATGTCGGTTAAGTAATCACTTAACATAACTGTCGGTATAGAAGTAATTTCAACTTCTTACCATCAACCAAGGGAATAATAGCATATGTCTCATTGATTGCCAAACCCTCAAAGAAATTTCTTCAATTTGATGAAGAGACTTCTGTTGGTGGAGTACTACTCTATTCTGCCAGTGGAGTGTTGCTTGGTTCTACCGGTGGAGAAGTATTCCCAACACCATTCAGTTCTGATTTCCTGATCCATTGTTTTGAGAATTCCTGCTTAACTTCTTCAACTTTTTCTTTTCCTTTCAAACTATAACCTTTGTTGTCTACCAGTAAGGACTTGCTTCTACAAAATTTAGCAATATGCCCAATTTTGTTACATGCATAACAAGTCACATTATTTCTCTGAATAGCCTTTCCATAACCTATGTCGGTTTGTGTTCTGCATTGATTAGATAAGTGTCCAAATCTTCCACAAACATAACATCTCACATTCATTCTGCAATTCTCAGAGTTATGACCAACTTTGTTGCATTTTGAACATTGATCAGTGGGTTCATTGGTATTTTGATAGTTTCTAGATCTACATTCATTTTCTCTATGACCATACTTATTACAGTTAAAGCATTTTCCATTAAATTTATAAGCGGTAGGTTGTCTTACCGGTTTGCTATGATCCTATGTGTTTGCAGTACCAGAGCTTTCACCAACTTCAAAGCCAATTCCACAAGTGTCGCCTTTAGGTTTTTGATTCTTCAGCAAGTTACCAAGTTCTTCTGAGCTTTTCTTGAATTTCTCTTTATGTTGATTTGCAGTATCTAGTTCTCTTTCTAAGACTTCTTTCTGCCTCATCAGTTCATTTGAGTCATTCTGAGTGTGCATCAGATCTGTCTTCAACAAATCATTTTCATAGCTAAGTCTTGTGTTCTCATTTGCAGCATCACTTAGTCTTCTAGTCAAATCTTCTTCATTCTTCTTTCTATCTTCAATTTCTTTACAAAATCTCATAGTCATATCCTGCATCTCATTCTTTGTTGTCATGTTCTCTTGTTTCAACTTGTTTGTCATATCATTAAGAGTTTCTTTTTCATCATTCTCATTTTGCATCTTTTCAAAAAGTTATCTTCTCTTGTTTCTTGAAATAGTAAGATTTTCTTGAAGTGCTTGAATAATATCTTGAGCAGCCTTTAGATCATCTTCAAGTTTGATATTTTTCAATTTTTCTGCATCATAGTCTGAGAGAGCTCCTTCAAGTTGCTTCATCATATTTTCCATCTCTATCGGTGTCAAGATCTTACTCAAGTTGTTAGGCTTTTGAAAATAGAGGACCAAGCTCTGATACCAATTGTTAGGATTCCCACAGATACTGAGAGGGGGGGGTGAATCAGTATCTAACTGGTTATAAGATTTTCTTAACTTAAAACATGTAGAGCATATTAATATTGTGTACCGGTAAGCAGAAAGTAATGCAATAAACAGAGATACAAACAACCACATGAAAAACACATCATAACACAAGGATTTAACGAGGAAACCTGGTGTGGGAAAAACATCGGTGGGATTTGTGACCCACAATATATACTTACTAGCCAAGAAGAGAATATTACTGCTACAAGAGGGGCCTGCACATGCAGGAAGGCCAATTGCCTAGAGCTCACTGCTCAAATACAAAATAGGAAGTCTCACTAACTTACAAATTGGATTATATAAATCCAGTGTCTTGTACTGCTTCAAAGTAGCATCTATAATGCTAGATCCAGTACCAGTTTCTGCTCTGCTTCTTACATAAACCATTAACCTATAATTCGCATAATAGTTCTATCTTATTTCTCCTAATTACATTCCTCTTCCTTACCCAAAATGTTCTACAATGACCTCTCTTATATAAGAGTCATTCTACAACTTGCCAAGTCGGCTTACAAAGATTTTACAAATAATAAACAAAATATATTACAACAAAAATCTTGTTGACCTCTGTGTCGGTATGCTTCCTTTCACTGTCGGTGCCGGTGATTTGAGTGCCGGTGTAGAGTCTGATCTTGCTAGTGCCAGTGGAATGCCTTGCAGGTGTCATGGGATTGTAAGGTTGCCATCAATGACAAAAACCTTCAAGCACCTACAATGTCTCATTGGAGTGTGCATATGCCAACACTATGTACTATGAGTTATAATTAGTCATGACCAAATATCTAATGGCCTCTCCTAATTGGGAAAAAAACTATGGTCAAGTGATCCTCTATAAATTAAATTGTAACTCAAAACTTGATAGGAAAAAATTACTTGAAAGGGAAAATAAGATAAAACAAAGAAAATCATTAATAATTTGTCTTAAAAGACTATTTGAAAATGATGTCATTTAAGCATCTCTATAGAGGCAATGGATGCTTGGATAGCAAAATATTAATGTCTATATTGAGGTAGACCATGTCCATCAAGGCTATAAACATTTTGTTGGTAGTAGAGCAATGTTTGTTAGGAATAGGTGTGTCCTACATCTTGTAATTTATAATTATCATAGTATTTAATTATTTATTATTTTGTAATATTGGGAAAAATCATGTCTATTAATTATTATTATGATGTCTATTTTCCCAAAAATCATTATTTTCTAATCATTTTGGGAAAATAGGGCGAGGAGACATTTTGGAAGGGGTTTTCTGGAGAAATTTTGGGTCATTGGGTGAATGAAGGATTATGAGCTCGCAGGTTGGGCTCTCCTTCAAATCTCTTCCAGGATTGTGTATGGAGGTAGGATTTCTTTTATTTGTCTCCTTTCAGAGATTTACTGTTTGGTTTTGGAAGAAATGTGTTTGTTTGAAAATTTGGATAAATGGTAGTAAATCAATCTTAGTTGCCAAGAATGGTGTTGTTTGGAAAATTTATTCCCTTTCTGGGTCTGGTTATTCTGGAAAAAAATTATCAATACTTGTTGTTCATGGACATTCTGGAAATTAATTTAGTCTCTGTGTGAGACTGTAAATTAAATAAAAACTGGGGTTTTATTTTTATTTTTATTTTTTTGGTTTATTGAAAATTTAAAAACATGAAATTTTATTTTTTTGGGTGGATTAGGGTAGGAGGGCGGAGGAGCCGAGGCTCAACTCGCGCCCCTCCTCCCTGCGGGCTCGTAGCAGAGCCTACGACCACATTGGTGGTCGCAAGGCTCTGCGACCACAATGTGGCCGCAGAACCTACGTCCACATTGTGGTTGCAGGAACCCTGCTCCCACCACTCCCAAGATGGGAGGTGGGCCCCACAGTGGCAGTTCTTTATTTATTTTATTTTATTTTATTTATTAAAATTTAAATAAATATTTTCTGGGTAATTTTGGGTATTAAATTTTTTTAATATTGTTGTTATTTAAAAAGTTTAATAGTATATTTGTTTTTTATTATTAATTATTAATTAAGTATATATATTTTATTAATTGTGGATTAATATATATATTAATTAATAATTAATTTGTAAATTTAATATCTTTTATTAACTAGTATATATTGTGGATTAATACCTATGTATTAATTAATATTAAATTTGTATTTTGTTAAATACATGTAAGGAAGTATCATTAGATTTGGAAAATGATTATCGATCTTATTTCCCTTGAAATGTATGTTTCCATTTTTGAAAAGTGTATGTTTGTAGTACAAGAGATGAGATTAGATTATTGTGTTCGACCATGGATGAAAATGATGTTTTATTTTTGAAAATGAATATCATATTTTTATGCGAGTAATGGATAATTGATTTTATATCATTGTGTATACTGCATACATTATAACTATTATCATGTGATTGTGGTTTGAAAACACACGATGAAATATTTAAATTATTGTACGATGCAATTGAACTTTAGTGAGTTAGTAATCATGAATGACTGTACCTAGATAAGGTAGACAAACTGCAATCAAATTTAGATCATTTAGAAAACTGGATCGATTTTTAATGTTTAAATCAATATGGAAAAAGATTGTCTTTTCTGGTTATTGCCTATGCATGTTTAAATTTTTGTATTCGCATTTTCTTAAGAAATGGCAAGTCTTTGATTTTGTTTGTTGGACCCTGTTGTAAGATTGAATTAGGTACCTGTTTCTGTCCTCGATCCTGAGTTTGACTATTTTCTTGTGATGGTGTTGTAACCGGTCATGTCCTTTATGCGGGTGTCGAATGTTGATTTGTGGTTGACCATAGCTAGTCAGGTCTCTAAATAGAGTAGCGTCAGTCAGTGCACCTCATATGAAGTCTTGTTTGACCAGGTAGGTATTCTCTCTATTTTGAACTCCATTTGCTTGACCTTGTGTATTCCTGGGTTTAGGAGTTCGTTGAGTATGGTCTAGTGTCGTAGGGGAAAGTGGCTTTCGATTGGGGGTCGCGCCCAAAGTGGTTGTTGGGTAACTCATCGAAAGTATGTCTAAATAAGTGATAACCTAATAAAATATTAGAGAGTTAGTTAATGAATCACTAAGTAAGATAATTGTGCCTCACGCATGGGATGAGTGCTAGCACAAACTCGGCATGCAATGAGAAGGCCTAAAATGGCAAACCATCAACCTTGTCTTCACGAAAGGTTGTGTTGGGTCCACATGAGGCTTGGATGGGCCGGAGGTTCAGAATTGGTTGTCTGGGTAACCCAGTGGATGGGGTCGGAGCCTATGAAGACCTACCATGGTAACCATACTAGGTTATGTGATGACACTTGTCCCTTATGTTCGCTAGTGTGTTGTTGTGTTGTCTTGATAGGAGAATTGTTGTGGAGTCATCTTGATGTCTATGCTCTGGTGAGAACCTGATATCCATGTTAGACCATGGGATGCTTATGATGGGTTGCGAAGATTTAGTTTCGTGGATGCTCCAATTGATCTTTTGTAATTGCTTGTTATTATGTTCAGTTGGATACTTTCCTATTCAGGGATCATTTATGTATTTATTTGACCAATGTGGTTATATGTATTATTGGTTATGTTTGTCTTGATGGCAGGATTGTAAATGATGTGACCTTATGTATTCTTCTCTACTATTTAATTATCAGAGGGGTCTTGCATTTGAGCAGACTTGGAGATGTAACCCACTAGGGGTGAACTCTGAGATCATTTTAGTGTTATGTGGTGTTTTTCCATTCTTATGTTACCTTTTAATTTGTCATGTATGGATGCTTTATGTTAAAATGTATAATGGGGATTAGATGAAATTAATCATAAATGCATGTATGTAGTCATTTTATTAAATGCAGTAATAGGATCATAAAAGAATGTAGATTTGATTAATGGAATATATTCAGTTATCGATAACGCAATTAAGTATGCATGGAAAGTATTCATTAGTTTATGATGAAGTTAAAGTATGTTATGGAACTAGATGCATGGCATGTGTTTAATGTAAGATTGAACGTAATGAATGGTTAAAATTTATTGGATGAACTTAGTCATGTTATCCATAGCTTTAACTCTAATGGATGAACCTCATTGTGCCATCTATATTTTAACCTTAATGGATAAACTCATCATGTTATCTAATTTTAACTTTAATGGGTGAATTTCCTCATGTTAGCTACATCTTCAACCATAATGGATGAACACGTCCTATTATCTATAATTTTAATTTACTGAACAAATGATATCCTTGTTTAAAGTAATAACATGAAATTAAGTTAACCTGCTCTATTGGATCAAATGTCGTGAGTGGAGTTAAATGTTAAATTAAGTAATCACGTTGGGAAACTCCTTAGGTATTGTTTAGTCTTCCGCTATGTTATCTGAGCTTTTGATAACTCATTGTATCATTATGTTGTGTCATATTTTAAAAAAATATATATTTGCACTCCATTCGTGTGTTTTAGCTTTATCCCTTCGAGGTTTCTTGGCAGGGCATTACATGATGTGTGTTTAATACTATGTAACATCATAATATTGTGTAAGATGTGTAAGCATGTATAATCTTTTGGGGATTATTTTACATATAATATTAAGGAGGTTGTGTGTGTATGATTCTTTTCTATTTTTACATTTTAGATTCTTCTTCCAACTCTAATACTAATAGCATATAACTAGTTTGTATGGAAGACTAAAATGATTATTTAATAAGATAAGATTCAATTCAATTTTTGAACAAGAGACACAAAGCGTAAAGTTGTTGCCAATAGTGTAGTTAGTTTATAGAAGATAGAAAGATAAAAGTATAGATGGGAATTGATATATGGAGATTGGTAGAGAGAGATGTAGAGATAATAAGATAGAGATAAGGGAAGATATTAAGTAAGAAATGTGGAAGGATGAAAATAGAGGGGTGAAGAGATATAGCTATAAAAGTATAGGAATAGGGAGAGGGAGAGAGATAGAGTGATAGTTTGGTAGATAGAGGGAATCATGTCTAGAGATAAAAGGGGAGAGAGGAAGAGAGGAAGAGAGGAAGAGAGAGGGGAATATATAGAGAGATAGAGAGATTTAGAGGTAGAGATAAAGATAAATATTGGGAGATATAGAGGAGGAGGGAGAGGGAGAGATAGATATGGAGAGATGGATAGATCGAGATATAAGAAGATATAGAGGGGGGGAGAGAGAGATAACTCAATAGATAGAGAGGGAGAGAGGGAGTGATATAGATTGTGTAGATATAGATAGATAGAGGGGTTGATATATAGAGAGAGTGGGGACTTGGAGACATATATAAGATATAGAAAGTGACATATAGAGAGATAGCAAGAGGGATATATAGATAGAGGAGGATCTCATGAAAGTTTGGAGGATAGAGATAGAGGGCGAAAGAGGGAGATAAATGAGGTGATATTATACTAAGAGAAATTTAAATCTAACATGTTTTGTATTATATTCAAACTATAATCATTTATTAAAAACACAATCATTTCAGTGAGCATGATCTACTCAAATATTAAATTTTGTAATGGTAAAAAATTAATGTCAATTTTATATTTTACTCGGGGTTACAAGTAATGAAACATATTAGTTTTATAGAGATGTAGTGAAACATACTTAAAATAAATTTTTAAATTAAATCTACATATTAAAAATTAAAATAGAATAAATTAAATGCAATATATCAAAATCCAAATAATTATTTATTAACAAATATTAAACTTATTATGTTGTCTTCTGCTAATTGTCCTAAGGAGATATTAGAAAAAGGCATGGACATCCATTAAAGAATAAAATGAAGAAGAATTTTCTCCAATGTTGTGATTGCAAATATCCTTTCGAAATTCTCATAAAAAATATGGGAGGATAGATAAAGCATATGAACTATTTGACACAATGTCTTAAAAGTTGTGAGCTATTGTGTTGTTCCCAATTTAAAACTCAATTACGGTACATTAATTTTATTGTCAAACTATCAAGTACATCCAAAATAATTAAATTTCTAATTAAATCATAGGTTTTGTTCTAAATTATTTCTAATTATGTCATCTTATTCTCCTAAGGGTATTTGTACTATTCTAGTAGAATCTACAAATGATATATCTTATTCCTAGGAGTCCACTATTATATTGGAGTTCATAAACCATCTTAGACCAAGTATTCAAAATGTGTTGAAAGGCTCCTTCACTTCTACTACCTCACAATTTACGTATTGCTTAATGCCTTTAATGTTCTCCTCAACATTCTTCCAAGTACCCAAGGTCTCCATTTTGGAATTATTAGCTAAACTTAAAGTCATTGGTATTTTTAAAAATGTTGGTCTTCCCAATTTCTCCCATGTGTTAGATGAAATTATATTCAATTCTACATCCAAGTCTACCATAACATATTTCACCTTATGATCATTTAACTACACATTGATTAGTAATGGAGCATTCTTCCAATTTTGGTCCTTTGACAGTTTATTCGCCTACTTCTTCTTGTTCCAATTCTTACCCCATTGTTTCAATTTTACCACCAAATCTTTCTATCTGACCATAGTAGCTAGGTATTTCAATATTTTTATTTCTTTCTCTATAAACAACCTATTTCCTTTTGTAGTTGCTACATTATTTTTTGTTTTTCATGCTCAACTATTTTTTCATGTTTTTTATTATCAAGTTGAATTTGTGTCGGTCCTTCTTCTTATTCTGGACTATAATATTGTTCAAAGCCTTTTCTTCTACAAATTATTTCTTCTTGTTTCTCAGGGTATATATGTCTTTCCTAGTAAGAATATTGGCTTTCTTCTTTCCTCCTTATTTTTTTCTCCATAAGAACTCTTTTAAAATTATCTTCTTTGGAGGTATCAAAGGTCCATATATCCATTCTATGCCATCCCTTACTCCTTTATGTGGCATCATTTGGATCGCTCTTTCTCCTCTTTGCAACTCATCACTCTGGGATGACTGAATATTAGTCTGATTTTGATAGAAGCTTTTGGCAGTATCGCATGTAAAAATTGTACGAGTACCTTGCCCACAAAAGGTACATATATGCTTCTTCTCGGCCCAATATTCTAATGCATGGTGACCAATTTTTCCACAATTGAAACAAGAGGCATCATTTCTCCTTCTACTGCTCTAACCTATTCCTCTTCCTCCTCTATAGTTAGATTATTATTTGTCTTCTTGGTAACCTTGCTAGATGTTCTATATTACACAAGCACTCCAATTATCCTTTCAAGGTAAGATTTGGTAACCAATATCATTTCTTTCCTTAAATTACTATAATTATGGTATTGACAACATTGTGTACCTCCACTCTAGATTGAAGGTTTATTCTTTGAACAATCTTCAGTTAAATGCAAGTCTCATTCTTGACATATGGTGAGATACATTGAGTTTTTCTTTATCGTTTTCACTACTACTAAGGTTATCTCTACTTTATCTTTTAGGAATTCATTCTAAATGTGCCCTTCTTTGTTGTAATATGTACACCATATCCTCTCTAGTTGCTTAGGCTCAATGGACCTGATCTCATATTATATTACTAATCTTCATTGTTTCTCCTGTAGATCCTCAAATATTTCAACATTTTGACCTTTCTCTGATCTCCTGCTTGCTTGGGCCTCTATCTAGTATGCCATTGTAATTAAATCAACATATTTCTAAAATTATCTCACATCCAATCTAGCTTTACTTTATTTGTTTAATTGGGATATGAACCACTCTATTGTTCACTCCTCTGTTAGTGGCTCTTCTAGTTTTCTAAACACTTCTTTGAATTTTCTGTCATAACTTTTTATAGATTAATTATCCCCATGTGTTAGATTCCACATTTTAGTAACACTTTTTTGTAGGAATAACTAGGGTACCAAAAACTTCTAAAAATTCTCCTCTTACTGTATCTTAGGTGGTTGTATGGGTAGGGTAATTCTTGATGTACCAGTCAAGTTCCTCCTTTCTTGGGGATCCCATAAAGTCCAACAACCTTTCCTTATCTACAAACTTCCCCAATTTCTCCTGTATTGACTATAATATAAAATAATACTCTGTTGCTTCAGTTGTGTCTATGCCAAATACTAGGATCTTTCTGATTGTATCCATTGCTTGAGAGATTTTTTTGATATTAGGTGTTGATATTGGTTGTTTTTCCAATTTTGGTGTTATAGGTTTCTTCTCCTTTTTTATAGTACTCCAGGGCTTTGATTCTATGTCCTTGTCTCTTTCTAGTTTTATGTCAAAATATTACTCTCCTAATATCTCACTCCAAGAAATATCCTTCATGTTGCTTGCTTCTCTTATTTCTTCTCTTCTTTTTCTTGTGGTGGTTTTTCACTATTCTCCTACTTTTAGACCTTAAGGGGAATGGGTCCTGGTTTGGGGATTGTGACTCTTCAAAAGTTCTTTTTGTCCTCCTGCTTGTGAATGACATCTCATTTGGTTTCACCTCTATACTTAATGCTTGGTAATCTTCCTCTTTCTTATTTTCTTCTTCCCTTAATTTACTTATACTCCCATTAACTAATTGTGTTGGTGTAAAATGAGGGTTTCACCAATTGAAATAATAAAACCACTAATCTTACAAAGGTACCAAAATATTAAAAAAGGGGGGTAAAATAAATAGATCTAGCCACAATTAGATTAGGAAAAGAGCTTATACACTAATGAAATTTACCAATTTGTTATCTTCCCCTTTTGAGTTGAAATTTGGATGTAAATTGTGAAGTTAGGATAAAACAATGGATAATTAAAGTGAATCAGAAATAACAGACTTGTTGGGTGAATATTTTGTCACCAGCATACTAATGACAAAATATGTATTCCACACACAACTATGTTGAGACAAGGTCTCTCCTCTCATGAAGGGGAGGTTCCTTGGTAGAATTTTGGTATTTCAACAACTTGAAAGTAAATTCGAGTGATAAGATCGGGGTGTATAATTTTATTTTATTTTAGAATTAAAATATATCTCTGCACTAGATAAAAAATTTTACAAACTAACAAACTAACTACACTTTCTTACAATGATTAAAATATATCCCTACATCAGTATAATCACAAAGTCTTATGTGAGTACAATCCAATTTCCAGTCTAATAACTATTGTAACTTGTACCTCAAAGTCTTCAAGTAATAGGTGAAACTTTCATTAACCAAAACTAATCAACAGTAGTACAAAGCCTCTTGCTTAATCACAGTTTCACAATAAGATTTTCCAAATATGAAAGATATCTTAAAGTCTACAATCACAATTTGAGTTCTCCTTTAACAATATAAACCAAACACCAATACCATCAAGGGATTAAAGAACGTATATAAGCAATGAACAAAAGAACATTCATGCATATACATAATTTCTTACCCAACTCAAAGTTTGGAAACAAAGAGAATTGTCTTCTTTATTTACTTGATTCATTCTCACAACAAAAAGAGCTCAAAGTCTCACTTGAGGCAACAATTCGGCAAAGTTTTGCTAAGCATATAAAAGATAAATATTTACAAATGAGGTTCCCCCTTTTATATGAAAGGAGTTGAGAAAAATGTGAGCATAGTTGACCAATTCAACTGTAGAGTCCCACTCGACTACAACCACTGCATTAAAATAAAAATGCAATTGCAAGAAAATTTGTAGTATGAAAAGATGTAACTACATGAATTCTAGGTCTTTTGAAATTACTCAAATCTAGCTATTGTGGCTTGCATCTCGGACTCATCTGGCCCTGAAGTCGCACTGGAAATGGCATGAACACAGGAGGTTGAATCTCTTACTTCAACATAAGCTCTTCTAGATTTCTTCAAAACCGATGCAAGATCATCTAAGTTGAATTGAATTTAAATCAACTTATTAAATGATGTCAAAGAAAATTCATCATTTAGTAGTTGGTCGACCATGGCAAGAAATTCCTATTTAATGGTCTCACCGGGTAAAATCTTTTGTTCTTTTCCAAATAACTGGCAAGGTAATTCAACTATCCTTGATGAAATTTTTGCAACCCTATCATCACATGCTTTCTTATCTTGATCCAAATCCTTTACCAACATTTTCATCAACTCATCCTTGTGTGCCAGTATTGCTCAAGTTTGGATGTACTCACCCCGAGAGAATAACACATTGTTTTCAACGAGGATGTCTATTATATATTCTCTCATCTTATCCCAAAGCACTAAATCCTTTTCAATTTTTGTTATCTCTTCGGATAATAAAGACTGTACACCCTAGCCTTGCACTTGTGCATTCTCAAAATCCATCAAAAGCTTGACTACAAAATTGAGGAGATGTGACCCTTCTGACTTCAAGCGATCAATCCATTCCTCCATTATTCTACCCCTTGTACCCTGAGTGTGTCTATGTCAACAGAAGAAACTATTGGCTGGGTTCTTGTGATGACTGCGTAACTTTTAAAAGTATGCTATTCAGCTATTCACATTTTTTCTTCCATTCAATCTTCTCAGCCCTTTCTTGATCAAGCCTACGCATGAGGGAATTCAAGGCAGATTAAGAATCTTGCTTAAAACTCTCATATGTTTCCACACCAAGTTTCACAGTTTGCACAATATAATTTGCAGGTTGAATCTGATCCTTGTTTTTGTTTGAGGATGGCACCAAGACTTCAGCATATTTTCTTTTGCTCACTCGATCAACCAATACTCT
The DNA here is from genome assembly GCF_030272615.1 of Cryptomeria japonica. NCBI lineage: Eukaryota > Viridiplantae > Streptophyta > Pinopsida > Cupressales > Cupressaceae > Cryptomeria > Cryptomeria japonica. The sequence goes on along the minus strand of NC_081408.1, from coordinate 83,164,634 downwards.
AGAAATAGTCTTGGGCTTCTTGGTGACTTTTTGTTTCACAAGACCTAATTAACCAAAATTGAAATCATCCAGTGAGATTACCTATTTCTTTCCCTTAGGTGCCACAATATCCAACAATGGAGGAAGATCTAATTTTGTTGTTGGGGTTGTGGTACCAGCTTGTGTAGTTACTAGCACTTGTAATGTGGTCTGACTTGTAGTTGCAGTAGTTTGAGATGCTGGTACAAGGGTAGTTGTAATGACAACATTAATGGCTTGAGATGAAGCTTCTATTGCAACAGTGGTGGAAACTAATGGTGGAGCTTTTGTAGCAATAATAGTTGAAACAAGTGGTAGAGATTCTATAGTAACAACGACTAAAGGAAGTGTCATTATTTGTTGTTCTTGAGAAACTTGAGTCATTGCTTCTGTAAAGCCTAAGATTGAAGATTCAATCATAGACATAGGTACATCATCAAAACTAGGAAGGCTGGACAATGTCACAAACTCTTTATCATCTTCTCCTTGTGACCTGACAATGTCCAATCCCTCATAGTCATGTTCTTCATCTTCCTCTTCTGAGTCAAACTCAATAGAATGAATGGTTACCTGAGTTGAAGAAGGAACCCGTGTTGTTGTTGATGTGGTAGAAATTAATGGTGGAATTGATTCCCCCACATCCTGCTTCTCTTCTTCATGCAGTATTTCTCCCTCTTCCTGATCTTTTTTTGGTTATTGTAATGTTGGTTCCTTATAAACATCTTCCTGTGCAGATTGAGAAGATTCTCCTTTCTTTGGCCCTTTAATAGTAAACTTGTACTTTGGCCCTTTCCCTTTTGACTTGGGAGATGAAATTGGTGGTGGCTTCTATAAGTCTTGTTTATTCTTGGTTCTCATTTCTGAAGTCTTGCCACAGGACCTTCATCTTCTTCGTCATCACTAGAACTCATACGAATATGCTGCATTCTTTCCTTTATTTAGCAACCATGCATTGGTATTTTCCATGATGGGAGCAAATCTCACATAAATAGATTTGTTTTCTTTCTGTGACCACTTAATGAGAGGAAGAGGAGTATTAGCAATATTTTTCTTGAAATAAATAGGATCCACAATATCATTAGTAGTATCCTCCCATGTATCTGGAATCTTGGCCAAATTTAAATTTTTAATCTTCTTGAGTGTGACACGACTGAAATTGAGTCTCCTCACATCTTCTTCATCCCTACAATCCACCAAGACATCTTCTAGTCAATGCACATGTACATAATTCCTATGGATCTTATTCTACATTCCACAAAAAATCAAATTTATTGCGGGATTTGAATCTTTTCATTTAACCCATTTCATTTCCTCTTCCATGTTCTTGGCTTTGGGGGTAGTTGTCACTAAATATATGCCAATAGATTGAGAAGACTTGAGACTAGTCTCATGTGAAGAAGATTGTCTCTCATGTACATATACCAATTGATGGCATAAATCCATTACAATGATCTTATCAGATGGATACCTTGGAAGCATAAAGGGTTCACTAGTGTAGCAACCTACACAGATGTATGTGAATGTAGGAAATTCAAAGAAAACACATCCGTACTCACAAACTTTATTATATGTTGCATCTGAAAGTCTCTTCTTTTGCAATTCTTTATCAAATAAACACTTTCATACAACAAAGTAAATATCATTAACCCTTCGTAAATGACTTCTCCAATTAGTGATAGTTAGCTGAGAGTAATAATCCCACACAAGAGTTTTCATTTTGTCACCCTTTGTAGACAGCCCTGGAAATTACCTCATGGAGGTGGTTGCATATACTAGGTAGGAAGTCATGTAGAATTTCAAGGTAGTTCCAACTTCCTTTAATTGTTCACAAATTGCATCACTGATTTGCTCACCCCAGTCTATCCTATCATTCCCTTTTCTTATGATGTTCATGTACCACCACATCCACATCTAAAAATAATGAGAATCCGGAAGCCCCTTTATTTGTGACAACAAAGTGACAATGTTAGTGAAATCACTTCTATGAAATAACTTTGGCCATCAAAATGTTGTAGAGTTTTAAGCACTTTGCGAGAAAACGTTGTTGATTGTTTTCTTGTACTTGTCTTCATTCTCCTCATAATACTTTTGTGCACTAGAAAGAGTCATATCAACAACCTCCTCGATATAGGAACCTTTGAAAACCATGTTGAAGTACTCATTGTCTAGACGGATGACTACATTCCCATCTACATCTTTGACCTCTCTTGTGTTAGAGTCCTGCTACTTCTAGCACAAAATCTAGATCATGAGCTGCCACTAGGAAGGATGCATATTTGTGGAGCTCAATTGCTAAGAGATGATTCATCCTAGAGGGAGACTTCTCAACCTGTTTCAGAAATTCCTTCATATCAACATGACCTATTTCAGTTTCTCAGATTTTCTCCACATTTGATTTGACGAAGCTCTCCGGGAACATATTCAAGTACTTATCATACTTGTACTTCATCTTCTTCCCTTTTGATTTACTAGGAGAGGGCTCAGACATTTGCCAACAAGCTGCATTTCAACATCAAATAATAGTGCATGAATAATCGGCATCATAAAAATCATGCCTTATTGATCAAAACGACATTTGAAACGTCAAAAATGACTTAGGAAGAAAAAGCAAGAAAATCATTTAAAACCTGACCTACACTTGGAAGGCCTTAACCTACATATTGGGTTTTAAAACCTGATATGTAGGTTATCTCAAATGGGTGGCATTTCGGATTTTAAAACCCGACATGCACTTTAGAGTAGGTTGTATGGCATGTCGGGTTTTAAAACCCGACCTGCACTTCAAACTAATCAAACGGTAGGTTAGGTTTTAAAACCCGACCTTCCATGGGCAAAACAAGAATGGCACATCGGATTTTTAAACCCGATGTGTCATTCAATTCAAAAAAACTTGTATGATGGGATTTAAATCCCAACATATAGGTTGGATAGTTCTTATTTTGCATGTCGGGATTTAAATCCCGACATGCCAGTGGACAAAAATAGTCTTCACAAGTTGGATTTCAAAGTCCGACCTGTGCTTGAGGGAAAACCAAAAAAATGAAACAATAACCTAGAAAATAAATCTTGACATACACTGCAACCATGAAAATCGAGGGTTTAAATGAAAACCCCGACATGCACAAAAATAGGGCAGAAGAAAGAAAAATAAAAACGCTTAAAACAAGAACCCTAAGAAATTAAAAATAAAACTTTAAATGACATCAAACAAAACCAAACACAAACAAAACGTGCAACAAGAGAGAAAACAAAAGACTTACCTGACCAGCAAGAAGACCTATAGAAAATCCGATTGAAATCTTGCCTAAAATCACCACATGCACACAAAGATGAAAAACACACGCCTCGGAGCTTAAAAATGCTAAAAATGCGAATTAAAGATGACCAAAAACAAATATTAAACGCTATTAAAAAGGTAAATTAAGTGCAATTAATGCACCTAAGTGCGTCGCCTACAAGTGGGGTTTTAAAACCCAACCTGCAGGAAAAACGTCCTGCAAACTCTGACCTCCATGAAAAAACAAGCCAACCGGTAACTACATGTCGGAGTTTAAAACCTGACATGCAACCACCTAAGACATGTAGATCAGATCTTAAACTTTGATCTGCACTCAAACAAAAATGCAAAAACTACACGTCGGACTTTAAAGTCCGACATGCATCTAACTAAAGACCAACTAGCAAGTGAGGTTTGAAAACCTGACCTGCCAGATGAAGGCAAGGAACTTGCACTTTGGATTTTAAAACTTGATATGCAAGACAAAGGACTCAAACATGCAATTTGGGTTTTAAAACCCAACATGTATGAAAAAGAGAAAATAAAAGCTAACTCTAGAAAATATGGATTCTTATTTAGAATATTCACTATTTTAGATTTGTTGTTGCAAGATGGATTCTTATTTAGAATATCATATTTGTTTTGTTAGTCTTCTATTTGTTTGGAAGATGCATTTGAGAAATTATCTCTCCCCTTTGATGACAAGCATTACATTCTTGTTACTATATCATCTTCATCTTTGGATCTTGGTCCAGATCAATTTCCATTGGTTATTTGTTTGTCAACATCTCTTATGATTGGATATGTACCTAATTGGATTGTGGAATCATCATCTTTCATGGACAAGGAGACACATGAGCATATTTCAAAGGGCAACATCATTATTCTCCATTTGGATTCCTCTTCTTAATTCCTATCAAAAATGGGAAGCATACCTATATCTCTACATGGTTTTGTTTTTTCCTAAGTGGAGACAATTGGTTTGTCGATATTAGACTATGTTTTATCTTCGAACACTCATTGTTTCTACAAGATATTTTTCATTATTGGTGTGTGTGTGTGTTGGGGGGGGTGGGGCTATGTTGTTTCCTTTCTTCCTTCCTATAGGGAAATCATTGATTATATATAGATGATGTATGTATATCCTCCATCCATGCATTTTGTTTGTTTTCTCTTTTTTGGAGAGGAGTTTTTTCTCATGAGGTTTTATCCCTTTCTCCATTTGTAAGAGATCATTTGCATTGCACATGGGTACCTAATATGATATTTTAGCCGAGACCCATATTGCATTTTTCTCCCTAAGTTTCACTTAAGGGGGGATGTTGGAGTAAACTAATATTTACTCACAAGCTTAAGCTTGCTTAGGCATATCATTTTCCTAGGTACTAGATAAGGTTTATTATATTTTATTTACCTCCATCTAGTATTTTGTGCCATTACTTGGTAGGTAATTGTACCTACCCTTGCACCTCATTGGTGCTTGTATTCTTGCCTTTGCCTATATAAACAAGCTTATGTACATTTGTAATTTATCTCAATCTGAATACATTTCATTTGATTTGGTGATATATCCATTTCCCTTGTGAAGGTTTATGTAGGTTGTGATCTTGGCTTTGAATTTCTACTCCTACAAATCCATCGAGGAGGGAGAGAGTCCAGCCAAATTTAAATCGAGTCATGTTTAAGGGGGACCAGGGTGGCAGGGTGTCCTGGTCTGGACCAGTGTGCCATCACAGCCTAGTTTGGACCAAGGTGTCATCAGGCCCTGGTCCTAAAAAAATAGAACCAACAAATGGGGGATGACAACTATAGGATGGGGCCCACTCTGCGGTGTCAATAAGTGACATCAGATTTGGAGTAAAAGGGGGCCAAAACAGGCCTAGGGAGAATGGAGATAGGACACGCTAAAGTAGGAGCACAAATATGGGGTGTGAATTGGACTAATTACAATTTACGACACTACATTAATTTTTCCAAATATTCATTAGTTACGGATAGGAATTTATTCAAATTTTGTAGGAACTCCTTAAACCTATCATCCAGTTTTATTGCTATATTTCTAAAGTCTATCTTAGGTTTAGGAATCTTAAAGAGTTGTGGTGGGGTAGTAGTCTCACTACTACTACATTCCCCTAACAACAACCTCCTTTCTCTGACATATCTATCCGAAGTATTTTCCAAATTTATTAGTAACTTGTCTACTTCATTTAGACATGAACCTATACTTTCTAGGATCTTGTCTTTTTTGCTTATGCTTCTTTTCTCTCCTCTTCTGGTAGCACCCATATTGGCGCACTCAACAACACCCACATTGGCATACTCAAGTCGTGTTGTTTTTTTATTTTTTCCATTCTTCTCCTATGTTTTTCTTCTATTTCCAACTTTTCTCTTTGTCTCCTTTCTAATTTATTAGGGTTGTCCATTTTTTCTTGCTTCTCTAACTCAATTTTTTCCTTAATCTCTCTAGGATTCTTGTTGTGACCTTTTTCCATGGGTGTTTAAGATTTGAGATTGTATTACTCCTATATTGCGTCCACTGGTGGTTATCCGGTTAGTTATGCTAATGGTCACATCCTTTCATATGTCTTTTTGAATATTTTCCCCCTTTCCATTTCCCATCCCATTGGTGCCTAACACCCTCTCAAAGGGTGGATGTCAAGAAGACAAAAATTTGATCAATCATAAATTTCCTCTCAATTGTTGTTTATCTTCCTCAATATGATAATAATTTGAAAAACTAAAATACTTCCTAGCAAAACCCCAATAAAACCTAACTAGAGTCCCAACAATGGAATCAATGCTAGCAATAAATCTGAAGGATACAAACTAGAGTTTTGTACCCAAAGGTTTTTTGATGTTGTAATTTGATACTCTAAACTCAGTCTTGTTGAGGTAACAAGGAAGGTATTTCGGATCCTATCTAAGTTGTAAATCTAAATAAATTATCACATACATAAAATAGACCCAAATTCAAAAGTATTTGTATTCATGTATCAATGTATAATCATTACATTCCTTATATCTCCTTTTCACATATATCTTATCTATATTATCTATCTCTTATCTATTCATGATCTATTCCCATCTATTTTGGTGAATAGATCTATCTTATCTACTTGTATATGTTGGGATCCAAGAACACTCAGGGGGGGGGGGGGGTGAATCTGTGTTCTATCGGAATGGAGAAATTTAACCTTATTAATAAAACAACTCGGCAACTGGTAAACATAAAAGCATATAACAATAAGGAACAATGCAACCACAAAGATAAACACCATAACACCACATATTTATACGTGGAAAACCTCAAAGAGGAAAAACCACGGTGGGATTGGAGACCCACAATATCTATCCACTGATCAGATGATAAATATTACAATAAAGGGCCTGTACATGCAGGAAGGCCAACATCCTAGAGCACACTGCTCATCACAAAAGGAGTCTCACTGACTACAAAAAACATCGGACAACAATCCAGAATGAAGATTGAAATGCAAGTATAGCATCTCCCATGCCTAAGTACAATTCCGGTTAAGCTCAATATCGGAGGCCTTAAACCTCTTCCGCAAACCCAATTCGATCACCTATGATTGAATAAGTCTTCTGCATGAATGATTACAACATTTTTTGCATATAGATAATCCCATAACCCATACCATACATGATCTCCATTGATCTACAAAGAGATCTTACATCATATTTATATAAACCCTAGACCTTAAACAATTAGGTCGGCCAACCAGACAAAAAACCTATTACATAATTACAAAACATGTCGGCAAGAGGCCAAATAAATATCATCCAACCCATAAGACATCCTAAAAAAACAACAAGAAGTTCCAACAACACGTTACATTAAGCCAATCCATAACCTATATAGCACATAATAGGTCTGGTGCTAAATGCAACAACACCAATCAACTAGAACACAAACATGATAACCATCAGCATCCTGAGAACCTTCTAGAAGCAACACCAACACCACTTATGTAAAAGATATTCAACAAAGCTATGTCGGTAAAACCCTCACCGGTAACCAAAAGGCTTACTAGAACAAGTGATAGCTTCCAGATCATCAAATCTTGAACCAACTGAATGTGATATACATATGAATAACCAATCCAAACCAATTCCACAGACCAAAGCATATCGGAGCATACTGGATCAACATGATCTTATCAACAAGAAACCAATCTTCCTACTGGGACCAACCGGATACCGGTAAACAACCAAAGCAGCTAGTGTTGACATCAATGACAAAACATCAATGCAACACATAATCAATTTCTCCAAATCGCCAACAATCTCCCTCTTTGGCATTGATGGCAACACTAGATGTGAAAAACATCCAAGTGCCAAGAAATGCCAAAACAATATCCCCCAATGGAAGATAGCTAACAATATCCCCAAGATGATATGACAATGAGGTTTTGAAAGAGATAATTGGTTTAGAACCAAACTCCCCCAATGGGATACAACCAATTTGAAATTTTTTTTCTCTTCCTTGTGTTAATAATCTCCCCCTTAGACTGATATCTCTATTAAGCTCTATTTTCCACATAAATATCTCTCCCCCTAATGTATATAACTCCTTATGTTTTTCACATGAATATATCTCCCCCTTTGACATCAATGTCAGAAATCTGACATAAATATCAAAGCAAAATCATAAACCACTGAATCACAAGACTAACTACTCCCCCTGAATAGTAGCATCACCACATCAATCCAAAATGAATAATAGCTATGATAATGCATACCGGACTAATGCCAAATAGCATCAATCAGGTCTCTATAGGAGGGGCAGAAAACCGCAACCTGTCTCTCAAGTGCTCAAATGATTCCTCAAACCAATCTGACTTCATTTGCTTCCACCTACTCCTTCAAAAAATTATACTTGATAGAAATACCAGATTCTTTGATATGTCAATAATAGCAGAGTTATTACAATGAATAACTACCAATACATTACAATCTAGCTTTATATCCTTCAACATATGCTTCATCCATAGAACATGTGAACAGTTAGTAGTAGCAGCAACATACTTAGTTTCAGCAGTAGATAAGGAAGTACATAATTGTTCCTTAATGATCCATAAAATAAGTTTCTTTCCAAGAAAAAAAGCTTCACCGGATGAGCCTATCCGGTTACCTATATCTCTAGCCGAATCCACATCTGAACATTCTCAAGGTGTAAAGTCATCATAAAACAAAAACCATACCAAATAATCCTTGAAAATATCTGAAAATCCTACCTACCGGAGCAAGGATTCAACATAATCAATTCCTTTCGTCTAAGAATATCCATTGCAAACCAATCAAGCCTAGTTCCAATAACATCCAAGTCCATGTGTTGTCCTTTTCTAACTGATCCAATTCCTCTTCCATAGCTTTCATCCAACATTCATCCTTACAAGCTTCAATAACTAATGCCAGTACAATTAAAGAAATTAAGCATACATCATCAACTGCCAACCTTCTTGTCCAATTATCTAATCTTCTGAATGATTCAGCCTTACATACCTAGGAGTCTTCTGACTTTTTTTTTCTCTTCCCTGATGTTTAGTTACTGTTGAATTTTTTGATACTATCGGAGTAACTGGTTCAGCATTATGTTCCAGTAAAGGTGTTACCGGTTCAGTTATGATCAATTCCACTGTCGGTTCTTGCTCATAAATTTTGATTTGACTTTTATTCAGCTTATCCATCTTGACATTAGCGCTCCCCACACTTCTCTGCAATCTTTTTTTATAACATCTATATGCTTTTCTTTCATAAAAGTAACCAAGAAATATTCCTTCATCACATCTAGAATCAAACTTGCCAATGAAATCATCTCTCTTGATATAACATTTACTACCAAAGATTCTGAAATACTTAAGTGTAGATGTATGACCAAACCATAACTCATAAAGTGACTTAACAGTAAACCAAATTAGATCCAAGATCCAACAAATCTTTGCCGATTAACCTTCAAACTGACTTCCAAAGATCTAAAACAGACTTTCAGACCACTACCAGGAGCAATGCAAGATCTATCATCAATTTGCCTCCCCCTAAGGTGAATGCCTTAGTTATTGGAGAGTTTCCTGCCAATGCAGGAACATTCTGCTCTATCGGTTGAGTAACTAGGGTATATCCTTTATCCAAATGAACATCTGGGGTAATTGATTCTATTGGTTGAGCCTCAGACTCCATAACCCACTTCTTCTCATGCTCTTTCCGAGTGTCATCAACCTTTTTCTTTCCCTTCTCATTAGATTTATCACTTATTGTCGGTAGGTTCTTGCTTCTGCAAAATTTAGCAATATGTCCTACTTCGTTGCATGCATAAAAAGTGACATTGTTCTTCTGAATTGCTTTAGTGTAACCTTGACCATTCCTTGACCTACATTGATTAGTCATATGTCTAAACTTTCCATATGCATGACATTTCACATTCATTCTACAATCTTTTTTCCTATGACCATACTTCTTACAATTTGAACATTTACCAAGAACTGCATTATTATTCTGATTTGCTCTATTCCTACAATGTGTTGCCATATGACCAAATATATTGCAAATAAAGCATCTATTGTTGAATTTGTAATCATTGAGATGCCTTACCGGTGTCCTCTGATTTCGGTTGACCTAATCTTCATTTGTAGTACTGGAGCTTTGACCTTGTTCAAATCCAAGTCCTTTGGAATCTTCGTTCTGTCTTTGGCTGTCCAATAGTTCATTAAGCTCTGCTGAACTAACCTTGAATTTATCCTTATACTCATTTGCAATAGTTAGATCATCTCTTATGATTATCATCTGTATTTCAAGTTCTTGTTAATTGCTTTGGGATTGCACTAATTCTATTCTCAACAATACATAATTCTCATGAGCCAACCAGATGCATTCCTCAGATCTGTCTTTTAGAGATATAGCAAGAATTTCTTCATTCTTCTTTCAGTCTTCAATCTCCTTGGACATCCTCATAGTTATGGCTTGCATTTCATTCTTCATGACAATATTCTCTTGACCCAGCTTCTGATATTGTTCTTTAAGGGCATCCTTCTCTTCATCATCCTGATTTTGTAAAAGTTCCTTCCTTTTAGCTTGAGCAGTTGACAACCTCTCCTGCAGGGTAAAAATGAATTCCTTCATAGATCTCAACTCATCTTACATCTTCATGTTCCTCAATATTTCAGCATCATAGTCTTCAAGTGCTACTTGAAGTTCCTTCCTTAAACTTATCTCCATAGATTCTGGATACAAGATCTTCCTCAAGTTGTTAGACTTACTCCGAGGCACCAAGCTTTGATACCAATTGTTGGTATCCAAGAACATTGAGAGGGGGGGGGTGAATCAGTGTTCTACTAGAATGGAGAAATTTAACCTTATTAATACAACAACTTAGCAATCGGTAAACTTAAAAGCATATAACAATAAGCAACAATGCAACCACAAAGATAAACACCATAACACCACAGATTTATACGTGGAAAACATCAAAGAGGAAAAACCATGGTGGGATTGGAGACCCACAATATCTATCCACTCATTAGATGAATAAATATTACAATAAGAGGTCTATACATGCAAGAAGGCCAGCAGCCTAGAGCACACTGCTCATCACAAAAGGAGTCTCACCGACTATAGAAAACATCAGACAACAATCTGGAATGAAGATTGAACTACAAGTATAGCATCTCCCATGCATGAGTACAATTCCAATTAAGCTCAATACCAGAGGCCTTAAACCTCTTCCGCAAACCCAATTTGATCACCTATGATCGAACAAGTCCTCTGCATGAATGGTTACAACATTGTTGGCTTATAGATAATCCCATAACCCATACCATACATGATCTCCATTGATGTATCTACTCTCTTAGGAATTAAATATAGAAACTATTCAGTAATTTTAAAGAGTTCAAAGCTTTCATGTGGAACTTGACATAACAAAAGATTAAGGTGTTGAGAATATATAATGGTGGTGAATTTTATTTAGGAAATTTTGATAAATTTAATAAGGATTATGGTAAATTGCATGCAATAAAATAACTCCGTGTGCCCCTTAACAAAACGTATTGGTAGAAATTGAATAGGATGTTGATGGATAGATGTATAAGTATGCTTAGTGAATTAAATTGAGATGAAAAATTATTGTCAAAAGTTATCAATGCAACTTGGTATGTCTAGTTATTAGATCTTATCCATCCACTCTTGTTCATAAAACTCAAAAAGAAGTATAAACAAGAATGAGTCCCTCACTTTAACATACTAAATTTTTTGTTGTGAGGAATATGTGCATGTTCCTTAGGAGAGATAGATTTAATTAAAAAAAATTATTATGCCAAAGGAAGTATGTTGATTATGTTTAGAGTTTTAACATGCAAGATTACAAACAAGTGCATTTTTATATTTGGTTGTGGGAATAATAATTTTAGTTAAGATTTTTCCTACATACCAGCTGAGATAGAGGACATGACACACCTCTCTTATGAGATTGTAGTTGGTAGCCTCATGAAAGCTATGGTCTACACTACACTATATATTGCCAATGTATTGGAAATCCTAAGAAATTTTGTAGCAAATCCTTGCAAGTAACATTAGGTTGTAATAAATATGGTCTTTGATATCATTGTGGTACTTTACTATATTTACTATCAAGGATCTCCAATAATATATACTCTCAATAACAAGAATTTAATTAAGGATGTTCAGAAGCACTATCTTAGGTAGCAGGGAAGTTCAACAAAGATCTTGAGAAACACTATCTTTGGTAGAAATTAACTTCAAAAACAATGATCTATATTAGTAGGTCCAAGTTTCATAGTATGTCAATAGATATGTAGGGATTTGTATATATTGATTAGGAAAAGCATTTGAATTGTAGAAGGTCTAATTATAATCATGTATTTAGCATGTTTGGTGTAGTAATTAGATGGATAAGTCAGTAAAAGGTTGTGGTAGATCATTTTATCATATAAATAGAGTACATACAAACCACTTGTGCATTTAATGAGGTATTTTATTTTTGGAGGTTATACTCTAGTATGAAATTTCAAGTCAAGGAGCAATATAAATTGACTATAACAATCAAAGTGTCATCATATTATAAAAATTAAATTATTGTGAAAAAATAATTGTTTTATAGAAAATAATAAAAATAATTAAATTATATATGATGCCCTCCAAAATGGCAAAATGTTAGTCTAAGATCAAAGAACACAAAAACACACAAGACGTTAGAGTTAATCAATCAAAAACCAAACACATGAAGGCATTCCAAAAGAGATACTAAAAGAGACATGCTAAATATATCTAATAAATAGAACAAATGATCATGAGACATCTCCAACTGCCTCTTAGCATGGCCTTAGCTTCTTCTCCCTTGTTCCTCTCCTCTCCAAGTTCCAAAATAGTGTAGCTCTTAGCAGCTTTTTGCACTATGGATGTTTATGGAGGCTTGAGATTGTAGTATAGCTCCTAAACATGAAATGAAAAGCTAATAGTAATGCTAAAATGATGTATTTTAACCAAAAAGACAAGATTTAGTTATGCTATGCTAAATGCTCTCTAAAATGGCTATAGTCTAAATGCTTACAAGTTTTCAAGATCTGGATTATGAAGGAATGGGCTCTATTTATAGGAAAAATGGAGCAATGGATGGCCAGGATTGAAAGGTTTAATCAAGGGTCAAGCTTGAAAGTTGGGGATCCATGTGCACAATTTGCACCAATGAAATGGTGACAAGTGTCAACATAGGGTTGGGTTGAAAGAAGAGGTTGGAGGCATTAAAGGCCTGAGAAGACCTCATGGTTATCTAAAGGCTAAGGGTCAAGCCTAAATTAGGATTACCCACTGGATTAGGAGTTAATCCAAGGATAAACCTTTGTGCAAATGATTAAGAGATAATCATGGTCAAAGCATTAATGACCTGATGAGACCTTTGGGTTGGGTAGAGGTTGAGTCAAAACAAATGTTTTAACCATGTGGAAGGGTTTGAGGTAACCATTAATGGTTATTGGAGACTTTGGGGATTAAGTGGTTGAAAGTTGGAAGCCTTTAATGGTTTTCAAAGACTTTGGGGTTTTTGGTGGTTGAAGGTTGAAAACCTTCAATGGTTATCCAAGACTTTGGGCCATTTGAGAAGTGACTCCATTTTGCTTAGGAATGTGACAATAATTAGGGGATGGATTAAGTTAATTAGGAAGGGGTTAGAAGAATCTAGAAGAGGATTTAGATTTTGCAAGTGGATTTGGTGGGTGAGGGAAAATAGGATTTTATTAAAATAAAAATTCATTTATTTCAAAATGTGTGCAAGTTGCATTTGTAGGAAAATGCAAGTGGGGTGGGGATAATGATTTAAATAAATGTTTTATTTAATTTATTTAAAAGAGGAAAAGGGGGATTTAATTAAATAAATAGATTTTATTTATTTAATTGATTTGTATTTGGTTTAATGAATTAATTAAAATAAATTGAATAATTTATTTAATTAATAGAAGAATGTTTGGGGATGAATTAATTAAATATTAATTTAATTAATTGATGGTTAGTGGATTTTTAATCAAATAAATACGAAATATTCATTTAATTAAAATGGACAGATTTGTGTGACTACAATATATAATAACATTTCTATTATAATAATCAAGGCTGGAATTTCAGCTTGGAAAGTAAGGTGGCTTTCATTATCGGGTAGAATTCTTATTATAAAGTCGGTGTTAACAACAATACCGAACTACTACATGTTTGTTCTCAAAGCACCCTCATCTGTCATTCAACAATTGCAGAAACTTGTAAGAGATTTTCTATGGAATAGTAATATGACAAATGAAAGGAAAATCCCCTTAACCTCTCTGGAAAATATGTCATGTCAAAAATCCCAAGGTGGAGTAGGTCTTCATAATCTAAAGCATCGCAACAAGGCTTTTGGAGGGAAATTGATTTGGAAAATATACACTAATCCAGCTTCCAAATGGTGCCAAATTATGCAAGCTAAATGTTTGGACAACAATCAACCATCTAGAGTTTTGACAATTTTGGATCCTCCAAAAGGGTCAGCTATTTGGAATTTTATGATGGATTCAAGAAATCTAGTAACTAAGTATGTTTCATGGGAATTCAATAATGGTTTCAGTGCTAACTTTTGGACAGACTCATGGTGTGGGTACCCTCCAATTGCTCAAATGAATAATTTGGAAGATATTATGAATATAGCTATAGCTCATTAGGGTACAAAATTGAGTGACTATGTGTCCCTTGTAGAAATATTTTTCAAGTAAAATAATTTGGAAAGACCCAACTCTTCTTCCAATATCCACTCACCAATCTTCTTCCTTGGCTGCTATCTTATTGAATAGGACAGTTCTCATGTCTAATAGGGAAGATGTGTTAATTTGGGTAGCTTCTAAATTAGGGCAATATTCAATTAAAGAAGGTTACAAAACCATACAACAGGGTTGTGGTAGTAAGGTGAGTAGTCGGGCATACTCATTCTATTGGAATGATATTGTTTTGCCAAAAGCAGGTTGTTTTGCATGGTTAACCTTGAACAAAAGAATCCTAACAGCAGATAGACTAGTAAAATTGGGCATTTCACAAGCTTTTAATTGTGTGCTTTGTGTGTTAGAGGAAGAATCAGTTGATCACTTATTTTTACATTGGACTTTTGCCTCCCAATGTTGGTTCTTCATCATGAATAAACTCCAAGTTATGATGCCCTTCCCGAAATCACTTTGGGATATGTTTAACTCTTGGCCCCTTCTATTTTTATCATCAACTTTCTCAGGTATTTGGAAATGTGCTCCTGCTCTCATCATTTGGATCATCTGGTAGGAGAGGAATAAAAGAATTTTTAGAAAAGCAGCCTCTTCTCTGGATCGAGTTTTGGTCAATTTGGAAAATTCAATTGCAAAATTATAAATTCTTCTCTCAGTAATTCCCAGGAGATTCAGTCATTCACCCAGTGGGACAAGGTTATTGTAAAATCATGGAATGTATTATTATGCCAATAGGGATTCCTCTGAATTGGTCTTCAGCTCATGTTAGAGATAGGTCTTCCATAAATTGGTTACCCCCTACACCTAATTTCTTTAAGATCAACTTCGATGGCTCTTCCCGTGGAAACCAAGGGAAGTCAGGAATTGGAGTTTGCATTCGAGATCATTTTGGCAAAATGTGTGCTTTCCGAGCATCTCCTATCCCTTCGGGTACAAATAACTTGGTAGAGGCAAGTGCCTTACTAGCTGGCCTGGTGTTAGCAAGGAAATGTGGTCTCTTCAACATACATTTAGAAGGGGATTCATTAGTTATCATCAATGCAATTACCTCGAAAAGATCTAAGACTTGGCACCTATCGTATGTTTTGAAGCATATTTTGGATTTACTTGACACATTTTCAGATTACGTTGTCAGCCACACATTAAGGGAAGGCAATTTCGTAGCTGATAAATTAGCAAATATGGGTTGTGATGGCATTTCAGTTGAGTCAGTTGCATCTCCCATCAAACTGTCTTCATACCCCGAATTGCTTGAATTGTTACAAAAGGAAAGTACAGCATTTAAATTACAAATTATATCTTAAAAAGTACTCGTATGTATGCATTTAACCTGAATCCTACAGATAGGATGATTGACAAGACACTTGCATATATGCATTTAAATGTAGCTTGCAGATGGTATGAATGAAAGATAAGTGTGAGTACTCTGAGATTTTCATGATGTCATTTCACACGGGGTAAAGCAGATTTTGGCCTCTCACACATCCTCTCAGTTGCATTACTGTCACATGTTAATGCAAGAAATCTCGAACTTGATTTTAAAAGACCAACTAATTATTGCATTATGAGATTTTAGGTTTTGTTTATAAACGAAAACTTGCCTGCTTTTATATACACAATTTTCAGTGGAAGTTTTCAAAGTTTTTGAATTCTGAAGCATCTCAGTATACAACAATATGGAGAATGGCTCTTGTGAAGGGTGCAGGCAAATGCATTGAGAGTACATGCCATGGAATGACCGAGTTCCAGTGCGTATTACAGAGCCCTCGACAGCATTCCATGGACACATTGATGATGGGGACCTTGATCAACTGTTTCATCTGCATAACCCTCAACTAAGAAGAGTAGTCAAAGATTTCATTGGTGAGGATATTTTGTCCCCTCAAGCCAAAAGAATTCTATTTCCCTATCAACTTCTTAGTTCTTTTCTGTCCAACACTCTTGATTTGTTGCAAATGATTCCTCTACTTGAAATAGTGTTTTTTAAGTTGGTAAGGCAGAATGTGCTTTAACCTACCACATTCCATGAAGCTCTGGTCAATTATAATCTATGGAAGGGGTCGGCTCTCTTAGGGAGCTTGTTTCCACGATATTTTATTCAATCCAGCCATGCATACATGGTGCTTTATGATCAAATCAAGTATGCCCTCGAAAGGAAAAACTTTCGTCATGTGAAGAATGGTCAGTAGCAATTCGACAGACAACTGGATGAGCATATTGTGCACAAAGTCAGGATCAAAGTTGGGGCTCTCATGGTGATCTTGAAACTAGAAAATGTTGATCCCAGACTACCAATTTCGCAACTAGAGGAAAGGGGATGGATGTCAGATAGGGTGCCAGACCTTAATGCACCTATGCAGGATGGGGCCTCGGGATGGACTAATAGCTTCTCACAGCCCGAAGTGGCAGAGGAGTGGGAAAACATAGCATCGACTCCTTCGAGGGAAGCCAGATTGTGACAACACTCAGAGGTCAATATTTGGGAGGTCATTTGTCACCCTCAAGAAGAAGCAGAGCCGGTGCAATGGGAGGAAGATATTTTAGCCTTCAACGCCCCCAAAAATTAAATCCTGGGTGACACACCCATGGAAGAGTAAAAAGATTACGGCTCTTTGTTTTCTACTGCTTAGAATATGTTATGTTGGTATTTTGGTTATGTTGATATGGTTTTGTCATTGATGTCAACACCTATTAACACTTATCAACGTTGGCACTTTGGAGAACTGGCAATGTTCACCGGCAAGCAAGTGACTTTATGCACAGTCACTGGTATCTAGTTCACCGATAGGATATAATGTTCACCGGCACTTGGAATGACATGGAAAACACTTGGTTATGTTGAAGACATCATTTTGACACTTTGTCTTGGAGATTTGTTCATTGGTATATTCACATTTGCATATCTGTTATTACCGGCAAATAGGTCCAGAATAAGCACCGGCAGACTTATCTATTCCATATCAGCATGGCATGCTTTGGAGATGATTTATTATTGTTGTAAATGCATTAAGCCGACATGTTGTATCAGTTATTGCATTGGTTATTAATTTACTTGTAAATTGTTTTTATTGTAGTATCTTTTAGAGGCGACCTACTATAATTGGTCTTAGGTTATGGTATATATGTAAGATCTTATTTGTAAGATTGACAAGCGATTGGAAAAAAGAATTATAAGAAGGTATATGCGAGAATAAGTAGAGCTATACACGCAGACATCATTTGAAGGTTGAAGGAAGGTTTTTGTGAAGGCATATCAGAATTACACCGGTACTGAATCTAGCATATGAAGATGCTATTTTGAGCAGTACATTATTATTGGATCTAACCATCCAATTGTAGTTAGTGTGACTCCCATTTGTGTTTGAGCAGTGAGCTCTAGGCGCTTGGTCTTTTTGCATGTGCAGACCCCATTTGTATACACATACTATCTGCAGTACTATCATCTGATTGTGGGTAAGGTTTCCCACCGTGGTTTTTTTCCCTTACAGGGTTTCCACGTACAAATATTGGTGTTATGTGTTGTGGATGTTATTGTCTTTCTCTTTCATGCATTAATATTTACCGGTACTGCAATTAACTAATAAACTATCTATCGGCATAAAGTTTGGTTTACCGGTATTAAGCATTTGGTTTGGATAAGTTTTTTTTGGTTTAAATTTATTTGACAACTGATTAACCCCCACCCCCCGCCCCCGCCCCCCCCCCCCCAACCTCTCAGTTGTCTCCGGGACCTAACATGTTCTAGTTTTGATGTATAAGGAAATCCGTTGGCAACCGATATGGCTAAAAAAAAATTGATCGTTTTTTGATAATGGCGTTATGTTGATATACGATATCAAAATCTACACATCATATACATGTATATTTTGATGTACCCTCTTTTGTAAGTTTGGGTGATTTGTCCCCATATAGCGTAGATTTAGTTTTTTGTAATTGAGTCGGGATTCAGAGTTTTCTTCCTAGTTCTTTCTCTGAAGAGCTCTCAAACTAGGTCTTATTATTATTAATATATCAAGTGCTCGTCACTTTTTACCTAAAAAAAAAAACATTTCTATTTTTTTTATAACAATTATAAATTTTGTACAAAATAATTTTTATATTAATTTTAAAAAATTAAATACAAATTTTGTACAAAATAATTTTTATATTAATTTTGAAAAATTAAATACAAATTTGACTTGGATGCCTCCTATGTCTTTCAAACATTCATTTGACTTTTTCACTAAAATAAATAAATTTCTAACCCTTTTCCAAAACTCTGTACAACACTAAAAAAAAAATTTTAAAAAAAACAAAGTTCCGGAAGTCAATGAGTTTACTTGATTTCTTATAAATACCATAACCAAATGTTATGTGTTTTTATTGACTTGATCAAACCAACAAAACCATACTTTATCAACACTGTTTCTCATAATCGTTTTCTCCATCCAAATGTCAAATGGACATTCAAAATTTATTTGTTTTGAATTGCTACTTTAGCTCATTCTTCCTTTGATATTGACTTGGTTATATTTATATGTTCAAATTTTCTTTTTATTATTTACCTAAATGATAAAAACATGCGGACATACAAATCATTTTAATATGAATTAAAATAATAGTAAAACTATTAAATAATAGACTATGCTGTCTTAATTAAAATGTATATAAATAGACATTTGACAAATGATATGATTTTCTATATATAATTTATAAATATATAGACATTTGACATTTGAAAATAAATATATAATTAATTTATTTATTTATTTTGATTTGCATTTACTTTCAAGATCAAATTTTGATCCTCACATTCATCCATTTCTCGCTATAGATAAAATTTAGAAATGCACAAAAATCTAGGTTGAATAAATAGATGAATAAATAAATCTTAAGCTTTTAGTTTTCAAAGTCAACTTTAAGACTAACTTAAGCCTTCTCAGTAGTCATTATGTTGACTTGAGACGCATACCTGTATCACATTATTACATAGGACATCCATTACATGTTTGCTTGTTGTTTTCAATCATTTAAAAAATAATTATTGACTCAATGCTATATAAGGTATGACACAAGGGAAATATTATCTTTATTATGTGCAAATGCTCAAACACAAATTTTTAGGTTACAAAATATTCAAAAATCGAATACAAAGTAAATCAAATCTACATATGAATGTGAGATATGCATTTTACACAAATAGATTTTACAATTGTAAAAATGATTTGTACGAACAACAATAATTTTATAGATTCTAAAGTGTTTGTCCAAAAATAACTAAATTTATTATACATTAATGTATCATATTTACATATATCTCGTTTGATATCTATAATAAGTTTTTAAATTAAATATCATTATTTTTATACATTTATTTTAAGATATTTATAAATCCCAACTTTTTATCTAAAATAATTGAATTATAAATATCAGATATTACATACCTCAATTTTTATAAGAATCAAACTTAATATTACACCAATTACATATGTAGCTTCTACTTATCAATGTAAAAATGTCATCTAACTTTTTTGACCAAGTCATTTTCTATATCAATTTTGGGGTTTCGGAATTCAATTTTCATTAATAATTTAACGTGAAAAGCCATTAAAAATATTGAATATTCACGTCCTTGATAAGAACATTCCGCTGCCTTGATAAATAAATAATATTTATTTATAGTTAGTTGAGTTTTCCAATGGCACTTCCTATGTAATTCCTAAACTGAAAAAGGCCATTGATTTGTTTAAAGAAAATGTATGGCTTCTTAGTTTTGATCAATTAAAAAGATTAATAAATGTTAAAAAAAAGTTTATTCTTTTCATTCTTTCCCTAAATAAAAAATTAACAAATGTCATTAAATAATTTGTTCATTTAATGGATTCTAATACTTTGATTTTTATTTTTTTAATTATTAAAGATTATTTTATTTGGAGAGATTATTGTAAATAATTTATTATTCTTTTATAATTTTTAATTTCTTTTGAATTAGTTATTAAATTATGTATTATAATTTTAAAATATTTTTTCAAAGATTAGTATTTCTAATCCATTCATTATTGTTCAATTTTATTTCAAAGACCTTCAATACCTTCTTAGAATGTGCTTCAATTCTTCTTAGTATGAAATGGAGTCATAAATTTTGGGTAAAATTAAGTGTTTAAGTTTGAAAGTCTAATGTCAATACCAATGTATTGTCGTTACGTTGAAATTTTTTACATTGCAAGTTGTTTGTTGGGGTAGATTGAATTGTATAATATTTCAACCCACTATTTGTCTATTTTGCTAATATTTCAACATTTATTGTGCGACAACATCTTTGCTATGAAATTGAAAAGAAAAGATTTATTTGGAAGAATATAATCGTTGATATTGTTAGACATGTTATCTTGCTAAATTTATGGAAAACCAAATGTCCATGGTGTTTACTAAATCTATTTTTTATTGGGAAGTTATAATTTTAAGACTTGACTTTGACATATATTTTTGGGTTGCTTGTCTATCTATCCAAGGATAAAGAAGAACAAACATATCCAATGCCAATTGATAAAAAATAAAAGACAACTTACTAAGCTCCAAAATGATGAAAATAATTTATTGATCTCATAGCAAACACAAAGGATGTTGAGCTTTATGACTTAATATTTTAGTTTTAGGCCACTATATTTTATAGTTGTATCTATAAATTTATACATAGGTGTAGATTGTTTGTATCGATGAACTCAAAATCATGTATAGTTTGGCTTCAAAATCTTGTACAGTTTGGCTTGATTATATGTGTAGTACATTTTTATTTAATGATTATTATCGTATACTTGCCACTCTAAGCCCCTTAAATGAATGATAAGGTGTCTTTTATAAAGTATTATTGATAATTAACAAAAGAAACTATCTTCCAACATGTTTAAATTTCAATTCAATCATAAATATAAATGTCAAATAACATCCCATTAAAAACAATATTATGCTAAGAATAAATACACCATAATTATTAGCATTTCAAGGAAATATAATAAAGCTAAATCATTCACCAAGTACCTAATAAAAATATGTTTGTATAGTGTAAAAGTATTTATAATAGTAGTCTGATGATAGGTATCACATTTGGGTCATTAGTAAATGATGCAGTCTTAAAAGACAAAGATTGAAATCTTTATTTCCTATCTCATTAACTCAAACAAATTAAATTAAAATTTGCATATAAATAATAATAATCAAACTTTCTATACTGAGAAAACATTGAAATGGGTTGGGGTGCTAGTTCAATTGATGACAACTTATGTGGCAAAGCATGAGGTTCAGTCTCCCTCAATCCACTGATATCAAAGAATGTGTCATGCCAACGTTACCAATCATGTTAAAAAGTTTACCAAATACATTGTAATTTATAAGAGGCTACCTTATTCTTACTATTTATAAAAAAGAAAACATCTCAACAATCACATTAAAAAAATATCCTAAAACTATATACTTTAATAAATAAAAAACCATTATTATAATATAACTTTTAATATATTTTAGATTTATCTCATTCTTATATGATGAAGAATCAAGATAGTAAGTCATGCAACATGCATGAAGGAGTGAGATGAAAGGAGACATGCTTCCTCATTCTTATCCAAAAACAGATTTGAGGAATAAAACAACAAACTAACTAAGCCATGGTGGTTGGGATGGAAGCAAAAAGGGAAAAAACAACAAACAAATCACACAAAAATAGGTAAAAGGAAGTTTCCCAAAAGGTGTTATTATCATAAGAGAAACTTGGCTTAAGGCAAAAGCAGCCTCTTTATCCCTCAAAATAATGAGAAAATTGAGGGTTTTCATGTGCCCCATTTCTAAATAAAGATATAAAATTATCATTTCACATGGATGACAAGAACAAAAAGCAACGAATATTCCTAATTTCATTTGAGGAAGATTTGGAGTCCATCTATGTGACAATCAAATTAATTCCCAAAAATTCAAATATGTATTGCTTTTATTAAGACTAATAAGCTAATGTGATTGCATTGAAGAAAATATAATAATAGGTTCTCTTTTACTACTAAAATTATAGAAGATATAGAACAATTTTCCATTATATGAATATCTTATGTGGAGAAATATGAAATTTGATAATTATATATTATTATTTATAAGTAATTAAATTAAGTTAATAATAATGTATAAGATGTTGATAAGGGTGCGGTATATTAGTTAAAATTTGATAATGTTGATATGATCAAGGTTTAAATTTGTATTGAATTTTCGAGTTCATAAGTCGTGTGGTCTTGTGTTTTTGGTGGGTCATTGAGCTCACAAGTTTGTGCTATCTATGTTAAAGTGGTGGGTAATAATTCCTTAAGGAAATGTCTCTATATATGACCTCTTTGATTAGGATTAAGTTAAAAAAATTATCAAGTTCACTAACCCAAAAAAATAATATTGTACAAGAAAATACATTTATATAAAAGATTGTAAAAAACATTATAAATTGCAACAGTTTATTTGAAATTTTAAAATTGCAGTATAAAAAAGAAATAGAAAAGTGAATATTGAGATTAAAAAAGGTGTGTTAATGACTCTTAATCATGTAAATACTATGATGGATCATCTTTGTAAAGAATAGAGTTACACACCTTTAATTCTCATAATGAATAAAATATCATGGAAAGTCATAATTTTCTCTTAAAAGATAGTTAAACATACAACAAATCTTATGATACACTCTAACTCTCTATGAAACTAATTAGACTATACCAATTATTAGGCAAAAGATTTTTACATTTTTACCAAAAAAAAAAGAAAAGAATTTGTGTTACTCCTTTAAAAAAAGATTTTTTCTTTTTATCTTAAAATAGAGAATGATTATAAAAATCATTATATCTAATTTTTTAATATATTTTGAATGTGTTGTCTATTTAAAATTGTTTTTTCTACATATAGATGAAATCAATTTAATATATATTTGGTTCTAGTATTAGATTTAGGTTTATATCAAGATAATTGTATTAATTTTAACTTGTGTTTATCTTTGATGACCTTTTGTGCCCAATTTTAATGATAACCCAGTCTTACTTTGTTCAAGATTTATGTTCTAATCATTAATAGTGGTTCATTACTTCATACTTATCTTAAGTTTAGAGTGGATTTTACATCTACATTGTTGGCATTTTTGATGTTTATGTTGTGATTGTCATTGATGGACACACACTTGTATTGAGATCCCCTTTATATGTATGAGCTCATGCTCAACCGGTATTTGTTCCAACCGGTATGTTGTACTCTAGTCTTTTGACTAGTGGTGATTTTGCAGAATGTGTTTCCCGGTCTGAAGTGGCATGTTGACCCCAAGCAGTTCGCAGATCACAAGCGGTACGAGGAAACAAAGCGGCACAACACATTTTTACCAATCTTCATTTTTGTCAAACCGGCAACCAGCATTTTGTATGAACCGGTAACACTCTGTGATGAGTTACCAACCGGTATTTTGTGATGAGTTACCAATCCACCAATTGTTTGACGGTGCCGACACATTGACGGTGATTCTTGTGTCATGTTACTAAGTATGTCTAGATTCACTGAACCTAGGAAATTGTAATGTAATCCTATTGGACCGACATGAAATCAGATTCTTTTAAAAGGACATCATGTCTAGGGTTTTTAAGTTGTTGAAACAGCTGCAAATAGGGTTTATGTTGAACTAGGGTTTAAGGTGGAAGAGCAGAGCTATCTTATTAGAGAAGATCGAGTTGTAACTAAGAGTGAGATAGAGAAGATTGAAGTAATGCTGGAATGCATTAGCTGTGAGCAATACTGGATCTAACCAAGCAGTTTGTGCTAGTAGATAGATCAAACACTTGTTGATTACTCACATCTTTGACAAGTTTGTAGCCCTTAACCGGGTAGGCCTCAAATCCTTTGTAAAATCCTCTAACAAGGTGGTTCACACATGTGAATCTAAAATCCTCTAACAAGGTAGGCTTTAATCGGACTTATCTCCTAACAGAGATTGAGATTCCTAACAGGATCTGTTCTGGTGAAGAACATTGTAAGACCTTAACCGGTTTGACCTTAACCGGTCTGGTTTCTATTCTGCAGATAGTGACTTGTGAGTTCCATCTCACCGTGGTTTTTCCCAGTTGGGTTTCCACGTCAAATATCTTGTGTTATGGTTGCATTGCTTTTGTGGGTGAATGGTTTATTCGCATTTTGGTTTGTATGTGTGATAACCGGTTTGATTGTCAGACTACTTTACTGGTTTATCTCTAGACTGTGTGAGTGTTTTAGTGCAAAGATTTTTGGCATACTAATTCACCCCCCACTCTTAGTATTCATCAATTGGTATTAGAGCCAACCTTTCTATAAGTTTAACCACTTGGAAAGAGATATGGGAGAATACACATTGAGGGAACTTACTCAACGGCTCACTAAGTCTGAGCAAGCCTATGATGATCTTATGGTCAAATACAAGGCATCTCAAGCAAAAAGAAGAGAACATGCAGAAAGGCTGATGGAACTATCTGAAAGTAGTTCTGAAGATGAAGCTAACATGGAAGCTATGATTGCTGAAGTGAATAAGCTAAATGATTCAAACTCTAATCTGAGAAAGGAGTTGGAAGGACTGACTATTCAATTTAGCCAAGAGCTTGAGAACCGGAGAAAGGCTGAAGATCTGGTAAAAGACAGAGATCATGAGATCTCCAAGTTGAAACAAGAGATCGGTGCACTAACTGCTCGCCTTCATGAGAGAAGAATGGAGAAAGAAGACATCCAAGAAGAACTGAACATTGCCATATCAGAAAATGCAAGTCTTATGGAGACAAACACTGCTATTTCCAAAGAACTCTTTGAATCAAAGGAAATACTAGCTAAGTTTGGCAAAACTACAGTCAGGCTAGAGCAAAAGCTTGAGTCATCTAGACCGGCAAAGAATACCAATGGTCTTGGTTTTTCTGGATATGAAGAAGGAGAATCCTCAAGGACAAATGCTGAAGCATCAAAGAAGCAACCGACACTCAAAGGAAAAGGTAAGCAAAAATTCAAACCTGTTTGCTTTAACTATCTTAAAGAAGGACACACTGCTAATGTGTGTAGGAGCAAAGCCTACAATAATTTTCCTTATTTTATCAACAATATACCTAGATCCAATAAGTTCAATGGTCATTGTTATGCATGCAACAAGTTTGGGCATAGAGCATTTGAATGCAGGTCTGTAATGGATAACACCGGAAGATATCCTCAAAGGACCAAAGGAACTGGTCCTGAATCTTTTATGAATCGGAACCACAACCAGTTTAATGTCTTCAATCATCAGTCAAAAAGCGGTGGTCATCAAGCGGCAACCGGATGGAGAGAAAGTTGTATGATCTGTCATGGTCATGGTCACACTACTGCAACATGCAGAAGGAAGAATGGAAACATGTACAATGGACCTTGGAGAGCACCTGGACTTGTTTGCTATCACTGCAACAAACCGGGTCACATTGCAAGATTCTGCAGAAGCAGAAAAAGTATATCTGATGATATACCAATCACTCAGGAAGGAGAAATAGATGTTGAAAAAGTTCAAAAAGACATGAAGAAAGTATGGAAGGAGAAACCAGTATTATTGGAGGAGGAACCGATTTCTGCACCCAGTGTGGAAATGACTGAACCGGCAAACTAAGCCTCAATGGCTTAGGGGGAGCAAATAGAAAAATGCTTTTGAACCCCCGATTAATACCGATAAAAGACCTTAACCAGTATGCTACACCTATCGCTTGACAAATGACCAGAAACGGTAAAGAGGCAAATTAGGGTTTACGCCTTAATATAGGAGCATTAATGATGGTAGGTGAGAGACATGTATAAATGCAATTTTCAAATAATTTCTCACTATCTCTTTTTTTGAGAGAAGAAAAGTTTTCAAGTGCAAAGCGAAGAGAAAGGGATTTGAGCTTAGATTTCGAGGAATTAGAGAGATTTGAAAGAGATTCAAATATAGTTTGCAATCGGCAGTGGAGAACTCAAAGCGGTGATTTGGCATCCAACGGAGAGCGAAGCAAAGCAGAATCAGGAAGCCCTAAATTTGCGTGTGAAAGATATTTTTCGTATTCTTGAAATACTCTTCAATGGCTTCCGCATCTCATACCAGTTCAAGCACATCCATTGAGTCAGAAATTTTCACTCAGAAGAAGTCCAAGTATAATGCTTTGTCACAAGTCCCAGCTGGAGTCATAGTCGAAGAAGGAATTTCAAACTATATTGATTGCAAGATAGAAGACCTAGGGTCCTTAGCCATTCATACTCAATTAGGTCTATTTTGTGATAAGGACAAAAGGATCAAACCGGACTTCAGTATCTTAGAGAAGAAGAAACTCCATAATGCGGTGTATTTTCTGGAAGATTTCACAGAGGATCACATTAGAATCATCCTGAGCAGAGTCCATGGTGACAAGATGTACCTGGAGAGAACGCATGATATCATGCCTGAGGCAATTCATGCAGTCACCGGTTTCTGCAACACAGGGGAAGTACCAGCCTTGAGAACGGTAAGCAAAATGGAAATGACCAAGCTCACTGGTTCGACAAGTGATTCATGAGGTATGACAGTTAATCCTATCAAGGATGAACTGGTAAAATATGCCTGCATGGTGGTAGGCTACAGGACATTCTCAGCCAGCAGGATTAATTATGTATCTGCTGCAGCAGTAAATGCTGCTTACTGGATGATTATAGAGGATAAATCATTTGACCTATGCACCGGTATGCAGAGGAAACTCCTATCAAATCTCAAGGAAATCAAAAAGGACAATTCGCTAAGATTTAAATTTGGACAACTACTGGTAGGATTGTTTTTCTATTTCCAAGGCTACTTTCCGAGTGTAGGAGATGTCCAGTGGTCCCCTGACCAACCGGTAACCAAGCAGATAAAGGAAAGTGTTGAAGCCATTGGAACCAGCTACCCTGAGATCCTGAACAAATACTTTGATGAGTTCAGAAGAAAAATGAGTTAGAGGATGCGAATCTCAGGTGACATAGTGAAGAAGTATGAAGACGACATCTGTTTCACTATTCAGGTGGACAAATGTCTAATGGAGGATGTTGATCCTAGAATGGACGAAGTGGAGCCTATGGGCTATGAAGTCATGTATGACATGTTGGAATGGTATGCTTCAACCCTTATTGCCTCGCCTCTTGATCCAAAGGCGAAGCGAACTGGAACCTACTTGGAGAGGATCACACCGGTTGAAGAACCATCGGTGAAGAAGGGAAAAGAACCGACAGCCAAGAAAGCTAAGGCAGTGCCTGCAGCTTCAGCACCAGCTACCACTGAGACTCCAAGAGTGACCAAGCGGTCACTGGAAAAGAAGAAACTAGAGGTAACACCAGCAAAAGTCTTCGAAAGAAAGAGGAAGACTAAGGCAAATGAACTGGACTTCGAAGAAACTGAGTCTGATGAATAGCCAAAGAAGGCTAGACAGACCAAGAAGGTGAAGAAGAATGAACCGGCAACATCTGCACCGGTAAATATAGATATCTCTTCTTACAAACCTTTGACACATTGTCAAAGAACAGTAAAGAATATTAGGAGAAAGTTACCTCATGATTTAATTGATTATTATGATGATTTCAATAGTGAGGAAAAAGATGAAGTACTACAGGAGATTATTCTTTATTCATGTAGAAATGACTGGTCACCATCGGAGATTAAATCTTAGACACATGATTAATTGTATAAAGCATTGGATAACAAATAGTGCATTGCCATTGAAAAATAACAAGAGATTAGGGAGAAAGTGTTTGCACATTACTTCCCCGAACTCTCAAATTCAGAATTATTTGATGTATTAGATCAAAATAAAGGTCTCTTCTTCACAAGGAGAAGAAGACTCTGGTTGTTGGAAGGGAGAGTTGATGATGTAGAAAAGGATGCACATCAACACATGGCCCATGCTATCAGTTCACACAAAGCTTGAATGGCCAACCTCCAAGCGGAAAAGGAACCGGTTATTTCCAAACCAGATGAAGTTTTTGATGAAGAAGGAAACATGGTGGAGGAACCAATTGACACCATAGATGTTGATGCCTTGGATACAAAAGATATCACTCAGGATATACCATCTGAGGGAACTGAACAAGGGCACTAGGCCGATCAAGGTGGTGAACAAGCTGTGGACACACAACAAGCGGCAAAAGACAAAGAAGAAGAGAAAAAGAAGAAGGATGAAGATGAGAAACAGAGAAAGGAGGAAGAGAAAAAGAAAGAGGAAGTGAAGAAAAGAAAAGATGAAGAGAAAAAGAAGCAAGAAGAAGAAAGGAAAAAGAAAGAAGAAGAGGACAAAGAAGAAAAGAGGAAGAAGGAAGAAGAAGAAAAGAAGAAGAAAGAAGAGGAGAAGAGGAAGAAGGAAGAGGAAGAAAAGAAGAAGGAAGAGGAAGAAAAGAAGAAAAAGGAAGAGGAAGAGAAGAAGAAGAGGGAAGAAGAAGAAAAGGAATAGTAGAAGAGGAGAGCAGAGGAGAAGAAAAAGGTAGAAGAAGACAAGGAAGAAGAGAAGAGAAGAGAAGCGGAAAAGATGAAAGCTGAAGCAGCCAAGGAACGTGAAGCGGCTAAAGGCTCTCAGTTGGAGACTTCGAAGGCAACCGGAAGTCAATCCTCACCAGTTGATCTCTCTAGTCCTATCAATCTCCAATATGCAAGCGAGTCAGAACTTATGCAAAGCATCAAGGTTTCTCAAGAGCACCTTGAGATCATCCGCAGGAAAAAGGAACAAGACATCATTCAGGCAGCTGTAGACATGCTCACCAATTTAATCCCTGGTACTAATCTTCCTGACACTGATTCATGACTAGCACAACTCAAACTTCTCTGTACTGTAGTGGATGATCAGGTGCAAAGCCTAGAAGAAGCAGTTGAGGCCAATGTAAAGAAAGAGCACCAAAAGGCTCTTAATGTTGCTCTAGTGAAGAAACTGAATGAGCTTAGGACTAACCTGTCAAAGGATCAAAAGGACATAAGGAGTGCTTTGGATGAGGGAAACTTGCTACTCAGCAAAATCTGTTAACCTCATTTGTTTTGTGATGTTGTGCTAGCTAAGAAGCGACAACTTCAAACGGACTTACAGTCCTACTTAAGTACATTCAAGACTCCTTACGACTCCTTTGCGACATATGGGAAAACCGTTCACCAATTCCAGATCCAGTCAGCCAAGATAGAGCAAGAGATCAACACAAGATCTAGGGATTTGCAGGAACTCCAACTAGTATTACTTCCACGACTGCAAATTCTTTAGAAATGCTATCTGAACCTGGAAGCACTGACAGTTACCCAAGAACTTAGCACAATAGATGCCATGGAGGAATAGGTATCACAAATGCAGACAGAGAAGGAAGTGGCGACCTCCCTACTTGAGTCCTGGTCTCTCTCCATGAAACAATTTTTGTAGGACTACAAAGCGGTTTTTGACAAGTATTATTCATTATTGTCATAAACTCTTTTATATATATATGGAAATAGGTTTTTGTAGTGGTACTTTGTCAATGTTGGCAAAGGGGGAGAAGTACGTGGTTTTAAAATTTTGATGGTTTTAAAATTTTGATGGTCTTAAATTTTGAAATTTTGATATATCAGGGGGAGAAGTATATCAAAGGGAGAAGTATCTGTTTTTGAAATTTTGATATATGCTGTGATATATGCTATATGCTCTGATGATTATGCTCTGAATGCAAAATTGCTATACACTCTGTTGATTAAAGGATAGTGTATATGCTTAGGGGGAGCAATTTTGTTAATGGTAAGTTTTTGTTGTAAAACACTTAGATGTCAAAATTTTATTTTCTTAAGTGTTGTCATCAATGCCAAAGGGGCAGATTGTTGGCATTTTTGATGTTTATGTTGTGATTGTCATTGATGGACACACACTTGTATTGAGATCCCCTTTATATGTATGAGCTCATGCTCAACCGGTATTTGTTCCAACCGGTATGTTGTACTCTAGTCTTTTGACTAGTGGTGATTTTGCAGAATGTGTTTCCCGTCTGAAGCGGCATGTCGACCCCAAGCGGTTCGCAGATCACAACTAGTACAAGGAAGCAAAGTGGCACAACACATTTTTAGTAGTCTTCATTTTTGTCAAACCAGCAACCGACATTTTTGTCAAACCGGCAACTGGCATTTTGTATGAACCGGTAACACTTTGTGATGAGTTACCAACCGACATTTTGTGATGAGTTACCAATCCACCAATTGTTTGATGGTGCCGACACATTGACGGTGATTCTTGTGTCGTGTTACTAAGTATGTCTAGATTCACTGAACCTAGGAAATTGTAATGTAATCCTATTGGACTGACATGAAATCAGATTCCTTTAAAAGGACATCATGTCTAGGGTTTTTAAGTTGTTGAAAGAGCTGCGAATAGGGTTTATGTTGAGCTAGGGTTTAAGGTGGAAGAGCAGAGCGATCTTATTAGAGAAGATCAAGTTGTAACTGAGAGTGAGATAGAGAAGATTGAAGTAATGCTAGAATGCATTAGCTGTGAGCAATACTGGGTCTAACCAAGCAGTTTGTGCTAGTAGATAGATCAAACACTTGTTGATTACTCACATCTTTGACAAGTTTGTAGCCCTTAACCGGGTAGGCCTCAAAGCCTTTGTAAAATCCTCTAACAAGGTCGTTCACACATGTGAATCTAAAATCCTCTAACAAGGTAGTCTTTAATCGGACTTATCTCCTAACAAAGATTGAGATTCCTAACAGGATCTATTCTGGTGAAGAACATTGTAAGACCTTAACCGGTTTGACCTTAACTGGTCTGGTTTCTATTCTACAGATAGTGACTTGTGAGTTCTATCTCACTGTGGTTTTTCCCTATTGGGTTTCCACATCAAATATCCTATGTTATGGTTGCATTGCTTTTGTGGGTGAATCGTTTATTCGCATTTTGGTTTGTATGTGTGATAACCGGTTTGATTGTCAGACTGCTTTACTGGTTTATCTCTAGACTGTGTGAGTGTTTTAGTGCAAAGATTTTTGGCATACTAATTCACCCCCCCCTCTTAGTATTCATCATACATCATATCCATTTTTCAATTGCAACTTTCTATCTCTCATTTTATGTACTTTTATTTAATCACATTATGAACTCCATTTTGGATTCAAATAGATTTCACGTGTATGTTACATTCATATTTAAGTTAGAGATTATGTAATGCCCATTGTTCTACCCATTCAATTTACTAAGTTTTAACCCACAAGTGAAAGAAATAAATTACCAATCATTCAAGTAATAAAAATTTGCTTTTCCATTTCATAAACAAGATGCATATTTGAAATAAATCCCATTTCTTTTTTTTTTCCCTTGCATCATAATTCTTATTCATAAACATATGAAAGCATTTACATTTTCATTCTCAAATTTCCATTTACTTTAGGAATGCTTTAGTATACATAGCTTATATGAGCTTAATGAAACATAAGAGAAACAAATCGTCTAGATGTCCTTGCTAGCATACATCCTTAAATTTTGGCCGCCAACTGCATGAGGAAGAGCATCACTCAAGGATTTTTCCACCCAACCAATACCTTACAGTCCCCTATGCCTCTTCTAACAGAACCGACCTGACCCTTCGATGAAGATATTGGTTTGGTGACCTCATAATAATAGCCTTGTGAGCATAGTGTTGTGTCCTACATATCTAGAGCTACCATACATTGGCTACAACCTACATGTATGATGCTCCCTATCTAGTATGTAAACTTGGATCACTATGAATCGATAGTGTAGATAGTGGCAACCAACACTACTTTGGCCAGAGAATTCATCACCCAGTACTAGTAGAATTTATCAACCAACAAGGAATGGTAATAAGGTTTTTTTATAATCACTTTTCCTACTAGAGACTATCTAAGATTCATTCTTGGTAAAAATTAATAAAAATATGGCAAAGGAAAAGCATGGAGAGAGAGAGAGAAGGGGGTCCTAAAACTTTAAACAATTAAGGGGAGGGAGAGAAAGAGAGAGAGAAAGAGAGATCAAGTCAGAGAGAGAGAGGGGCCCCAAAAATTGAATTAAGTGGAGGGAGAGAGAGAGCATGAGAGAGAGAAAAAGAGAGAGTAAGAGAGAGAGGTCCTAAAATTTGTATTAAGGAGAGAGAGAGAGAGAGAGAGAGAGAGAGAGAGAGAGAGAGAGAGGTCATAAAGCTTGACTTAAGGGGAGAGAGAGAAATAGAGATGAAGTCAAAGAAAGAGAGAGGGGTCCCAAAACTTGAATTAAGTGGAGGAAGAGAGAGAGAGAGAGAGAGAGAGAGAGAGAGGTCCTAAAAAATCACTTAAGGGGAGAGAGAGAGAACCTTTCTTAAACTTGACTAAGAGACAGACTTAAGGGGGGGGAGAGAGAGAGAGAATTTAAACATTAAATTCAATTAGTAAACATTAAATACTACAGCTGAGAGAGAGACAAGGTGAGAGAAAGAAAGAAAGATCTGCTATTAAGAATTGAAAGGGGAGAGAGGGATTTTAATGAAAATAATTTAAGGTTTTTAAAGATTTTTCTATGGCTTTGTAATGTAATACATTTTTTTTTCTAAAGTTTTCTTAAAATATTGAAAGGTCCTAAAATTTGTCTTAAGGAGAGAGAGAATGTAAGTTTTCTAAAGTTTTGTAAGAATTTTGTAAGGTTTTCTATTTATTTTTTTACATTATCTAAGTTTGTCTACAAAAATTCTAAGGTTTTTCTAAAGCGTTCAATGTGAATTAAATATACAATTATTTATTTGAAAATACAAAAAAAAAAGAGAGAGAAAACATTTTTACTTGCTAAATTTTTCTAAATAAATCTAACAATATATTTAAAAAATACAAAAAAATAACATAATTAAGCAATTTTAAAAAAGAAAAAACGTAATTTGGTGCACTCAGTATAATATAGCTCAAATAGTGGTTGGTGTCGAGTACTCATGAGTGCTACTAGCCAAAAATGGAAGGGGGGGGTGTTCACTCTAACCACCTTTGGAGCTCAATCTGATAGTTGACAATGACAATCCAATTGTCATTTTTGACTTATATAGAGTTCATTAAAAAAATGGTTTTAATAGGGTTCTCTTGAAGGAGGTTTCAAGCAAACCCAATAAAATATTAAAAGAAAGGGTTTGAACAAACCCCAATGAGATAACCGGTTCATACAAACTGGGGGATTTGTTCGAACACCCCTAGTTCGTATGAACATCCTTTTAAAAAAAAAAATCCCACCCCTGTATTTTTCCTTCTTGGGTGAAAGTGGCAACCATTATTGTGAGTTCACCTAGGATGCCAATTCCTTCATCCAATTACTCATTGTAATGGTAAAAAGTGGGGGTTCACTAGTCTAAACATGAAAGCTAGGAATTAAACCCATTTACAACCAGATTACATTAAGGAGAATAAGGCTCAATATGCTCAACCTCAAATCTAATGAAAAGAGTTGAGCACAAATTAAACTTTACTCTCCTTGTTTGAGTTGAAATCAAAATTGATAATGGGAATGATATGAATTGGGGCTAATGATGCAAAATTGATAATGATCAACATAGAAAAATAGTTAAATTAGAACGGATATGTAGACATCAAGTACAAATCTGGAAATGGGAATTAGAGAGGAACATGTATATGAAATTTTAGCTCAAAAATGTTGGACAATGGAGCTAGGCAACCTTGTCCCAAAGGTATCAAATGAAAATATCGAAAATAGATTTGGGATCCGGATGTCATTTTGATATCTCCTTAAAATTCCATTGGAAAGTGTGGTGCAGGATCACCTAATAGGCCTTAATGCCTCAATGAGGCCAAGTTTGTATCTATTAGGTTTTAGTAGATGGAGTCATGAATAAGGTGAAGCATGACCATTCTTGATGTAACAAAGGTCATTGTGGCCATTAGATGGTGTTTTCAATCCCAATGAAGTCATGTAGTCAAAATTGTCAAAAATTGGCATTATATTGAAAATGTGTATCAGTGGGTCAAATATGATGTCCCATGATTTGTAAAGGGTCTTATAGACCTATTTGAACCTATTTGTACTAGTTTAGAAGCATGAGGGTTCTAGGTTTAAGTCTTTGATCAATATTAGGCAAAGATGTCATATGCAATTTTTGCACCATAATATGTGATTAGATATTAGTTTGGTAGTGCACGTTCAAATATTAGTTATAACCATTGGAAGAGGTTTAAAAATTATTTAAATAGCATGTCCTCGGTCAATGAGAGGTTGAATGAAAAGGTGGTTGTAAGCATTGAGAAAAGGAAATCAATAAAAATCTCGAAATTCTTAATTGACGTTGTTTGAATTTCTCAGTCTCATATCTTTCATTTCCTTTGTGAAATAAGTTATTGTTGTTAGACAACTCAGATACCAATTATTGGAATGATCTGATACCGGGAGTAAACTGAGAGGGGGGGGGGGGGGTGAATCTATTTACTCATAAGTACAGATATTAAATCAATTATAACCTTATACCGGAGCACAACACAATG
Source organism: Cryptomeria japonica (assembly GCF_030272615.1). NCBI lineage: Eukaryota > Viridiplantae > Streptophyta > Pinopsida > Cupressales > Cupressaceae > Cryptomeria > Cryptomeria japonica. Next base: position 83,129,626 of record NC_081408.1, on the reverse strand, counting down.
AAAGATGTATCATAAAAGAACAACACACATAACACCAATATTTTGCCATGGAAAACCCAAAAAAGGAAAAACCATGGTGGGAAACCCTACCCACAATCAGATGAATACTTTGCAATAGTATTATGAATTATTACAATGGGGTCTTCACTTGCAGAAAGGCCAACAACCTAGAGCGCATTGCTCATCACAAAGGGAAGTCTCACTGATTTACATAAACATCAGACTACAATTCGGAAATAAATGAATTGTGAAAGTAACATCTACTAATGCTTGATACAGTTTTGGTTAAGAATTGATGTCTGCTCTGCAATACAAAACCTCTCCAACCTTCATTGGAATGATATGACTCTGTTTGCACATAAACCTTTCACTGATAATGTAGACATAACCACGGATAACCATAACCATCCTATTACATGAATAAGTCACCTATAAATATAGATCATTAACCTTATTGACAAGGTCGGGTAAACCCTAAACCCATAAACCCATGATTACAAAAATTACATCACATGATATCACTAGACCAATATTATGATTTACATTACATAGCATGGACCTAAATCAAATATCTTAACAATTATATCTGTGGGAAATTCCGCTAAGACCAAAATCCAACACGCTTCACCAACCGGCAGAAACCCTTAGTGAAATAACAAAAAGTTTAACCGGATCCAAATAGGACCATCATAACAACATGCCATCCAATGCAAAGTCACCAAATTCTTAGGACACAATCAAGAAACACCTTCAGCATGATAGAAACCGATTCCATAAGACCAACCCAAAATCCACTGACTAATTCACCAAATAACGCATACTGATAAAGCTAACTGGGATAGCTAGAGGCAAGTCGGTAAAGCCAAAAGCTAATCGGTACTGGTAAATACGAAAAGCGATAACAACCAAATCACTAAATCATGAACCAATAGAATATAGAAAGCATATAACCATCTAGAATAAGCATCCAAAACCGATCCATAGATCTGATCATACTGGATCAGAATCACAGCTGAAACCAAGAAGATAACCAAAACTAACTAGGATAGATCCAACTGGGATAGATCCAACTAGGATAGTCTCCAACCGGGATACAGTGTTGACATCAATGACAACACTTGACCAAATCTAGCATATTTCCAACAATCTCCCCCTTTGGCATTGATGGAAACACTGAATGTGAAAAACATCCAAGTGACAAGGAATGCCAACAATCTCCTCAAAAGAGAAAAGAGTGATCTGAAATAACTCCCCCAGATATTAACACATTCTCTCAAAAGATCTGACGAGTTTTCACATGAATACCTTCTCCCCCTTTGACATCAATGACAAAGGACGGATAGCAAACCAAGAATATTGAACCAAACAGCTGACTGCTCCCCCTGAGTAGTAGCACCATCTTCATCAACCCGGACCAGAAAGGTAATTCTGATAAGCTCACCAGATTGGTGCATCCCTGCATCATTAAGTCTCTTCTAGAGGGTTGGTAACCTGCAACTGATCTCTGAGATATTCAAAAGTGTATTTAGGCAATGTTTTTGTTACAATATCTGCAATCTATTCCTTAGTAGGCACATAAACCAATTTGACTTCCTCTACTTCAACCTTCTTCTTCAAGAAATTATACCTTATAGAAATGTATTTTAATTTGGAATGAAATACTAGATTCTTTGACATATCAATATCAGTAGTATTATCACAGTGAATAACAATAATCTCATCATCACTTACCCTTATATCATTTAACATTTGTTTCATCCATAAAATCTGAGTACAGTTGGTAGCAGCTACAACATATTCTGCTTCAGTAGTAGAAAATGAAGTGCATGATTGTTTCTTACTAAGCCATGAAACCAACTTCTTCTCATGAAAGAATGCACTACCATTAGTTCTCTTTTGGTCATCCACATCTCCTACCCAATTAGAATCTGTATATGCACATAATGTGAAGTCATCAGTCTTTGGATACCATAACCAAAAGTCTATTGTACCTGTCAAATATATGAATATCCTCTTGACAACAATATCATGAGCTTCTCTAGAATCTGCCTGAAATCTAGAAGCAATACAAATAGCATTCATTATATCAGGTCTAGTCTGAGTTAGGTACAACAAACCACCAATTATTGATTTGTATCTGCTCGGATTCACTTTAGGGGATTTATCATCCTTTGACAATTTGCAATCGGTTATCATAGGAATACCGACAGGTTTAGAATTCTCAAGTCCAAATTTATTAAGTAACTCCTTTACATACTTATTGTGACAAATTAAAATACCTTTATCAGTCTAGGTAATCTGCAAACCTAAGAAAAATTTCATCTCACCAATCATAGACATTTCAAATTCATACTTCATATCATTACCAAATTTTATGCATGGACCTTCTTCTCCTCAAAAAATGATATCATCCACAAAGACTTCAATAATCAGTATGTAATCATGTTCAATTTTCTAATATAAGTTACTAGCAGAACTACCTTTACAAAAACCAAGCTTTGAAATATATTTATCCAATCTAGCATGCCATGCTCTAGGGGCCTGTTTTAGTCCATATACAGCTTTCTTCAATCTGGAAACCATATCCTTGTCTTCTGATAAAGAAAATCCATCAGGTTGATCAATGTAAACTTCCTCTTCAAGATCTCCATTCAGAAATGCACATTTAACATCCATCTGATATACTTTGTAGTTCTTGTGTGTAGCATAAGCAAGAAAATGTCTTACCTCTTCAATTCTAGTAACTGAGGCATAAGTCTCTCCATAATCAATCCCTTCTTCCTATGAATAACCTTTGCAAACAAATCTAGCCTTATTCCTTACAACTTGACCTTCCTCATTCAATTTATTCCTAAAAAACCCATTTAGTTCCAATAATGTTCTTGTCTTTAGGTCTAGGTACTAGTTCCCAAGTCTTATTCTTTTCAATATGATCTAATTCCTTGTTCATTGATTTTATCCAGTTTTCATTCTTACATGCTTCAATAAATGATTATGGTTAAATTTGAGAAACTAAACATACCTCTTTAGTAGCTAAGCTTCTCCTATTCATCACAGCTTTTCTTTTATCTCCAACAATTTGATCTTCAGAATGATTTAGTTTTACATACCTGGGAGTCTTTAAATTTTCTTGATTTTCTGACTCATTTTGTTGTTCATTTGTCACTGTTGATTTTTCTGATGCTATGGGTGGCAGTGGTTCACTATTCTGAACAGAGTCTTGCATTACCGGTTCCCGTTGATAAATTCATCTTTCGGTCCATAATCAAATGATCTAATCTGATTACTACCATGCTCATCCACCTTGACATTTATGCTCTCCATTATTCTATTCAATCTTTTGTTTTAACATCTATATGTTTTTCTCTTAGTAGAATAACCCAAAAATATTCCTTCGTCATTTCTAGGATCAAACTTTCCTAATGCATCATCTCTTCTATTGTAACATTTGCTTCCAAAAATTCTGAAATGTCTGATAGTAGGAGTATGACCAAACCATAATTCATAAGGAGTCCTACCAATATCACCTTTAATGTGTACTATGTTGAAAGTGTATACTGCTATATTGACAGCCTCTCTCCAATAGATATCAAGTAATCTAGCTTCTGTGATCATTGTCTTTGTTGCATCCAATATTGTTTTGTTCTTCCTTTCCACTAATGTGTTCTATTGTGGAGTCCTAGGTGCAAAAATTTGTCTCCTAATACCATTCCTTTCAGAAAAGTTGTTGAACTCACCAGATGTAAACTCACCGCCATGATATGATCTTAAGAATTTTATCTCCAGTCCTGTCTCAGTCTCAATCATAGCTTTAAAGATTTTGAATTTCTCAAGAGCTTTAGATTTTTTTCAAAAATGCTACCCACATCATTCTAGAATAGTCATCAATAAGTAACATAAAATATCTATCACCTTGAAAGCTTTTAGTCCTTGTCGGTCCACACAAATTAGTATGAATAAGATCAAGAATTTCATTAGATTTATCATGTATAATTCTGAAAGAAGTCCTAACTTGCTTACCCAGTTGACATTCTCTACATACTGGACTATGAGGTTTAACAATCTTGGGCAAATCTCTGATAGCTGGTATTGAACTGATCTTCACTATGCAATCAAAATTTACATGACACGTCCTCTTATGCCATAACCAACTTTTGTCAATCTGAGCAATCAAGCAAGCCTTCTCACCAGAGTTCAAATGAAATATATTACCTTTGGTCCGAGTTCTAGAAGCAATCTTCAATCCAAATCTATTGATGATCTTACATTTTCCATCCTTGAATTGCAAATGAAATCCTCTATCCACCATCTGACCTACACTTAAAATATTATTCTTTAAGACTTCAACGTAATAAACATTATTAGTATTAGTATTAACATCCAATGATATTGTTCATTTGTCTTTGATCCTACACACCTTGTTGTCTCCAAATCTTACCAATCCACCATCAAATTCTTGCAATGTTAAAAACTTTCTCTTCTCACCAATCATGTGATGTGAGCTTCCACTATCTATAACCCATTCATCCTTCTCTTCAATTTTTCCAGCTAAAGCCTTTTCTTTAGTATGAGTTGTTTCAATGATAGATTTCAAAGAATCATCCTCAATAGCAATAAAGACCCAATCTTTGTCGGATGAGACTCCATTACCGGATCCACTCACGGGTTCATCACCATCACCATCACTAATACCAAAATGATCATCACTAGCATTATAACATGATTTATCCTCATTCCTTTTGAATCTAGGTCTTCTCTGATATTCAGGATTAGGCTTATAATTCCTCACAAATCTTTCATGATTCCTAGTAACTCTTTCAGGGCATCTAGAAGCAAAATGACCAATCTTATTACATGAAAATCATTTAAAAGGGACTTTTCCTTCATAGTTACTTCCAGGTGGTCCTTTAGGGATTCTTCTAGCAATTAGGGCTTCCAGCTCTTCAAGTTATCTTCATTCTCTCTCAATTTCCTCCATATCCTTAGCATACATCTCTTTCCAATCTATCTTCTTCTTATTGGAGATAGATGCTTTAAATGCAGTCTTAGTTTTAGCAGCACTCTGATCTCCAAGTTCTTCAAGTTCAAAAGCAGTCAATTTCCCAAGTAATGTATCTCTGGTCACAAGGGTACTTGACATTGTCTGAAGTTCATTGATAGTAGTAGCTTTCATCTTGTAAGCTGGGGGTAGAACTCTTAGAACTTTTAACACTATCTCATCCTCACTGACTGATCTACCACAGGATTTGATACCCATGACAATCTCATTGACTCTATCCATGAAAGAACTTATCTTCTCATCTTCTTCCATCTTCAAAGTTTCATACCTTACCTAGAAACCTTCAAGTTTAGCAATCTTTACTATTTGGTCACCTTCATAAAGAGTTTCAAGCTTCAACCGGTTCTGCTTAGCATTCTCCAACTCTATGACATTTAATAGATTTTCATCAGATAGGGCACTCAACAATGCTTTTTTTGCTCTCACATCATTTTTAGCTCTCTTTTGTTCATCAGCAAGTGTCTGTGTCCCAGAATTAGGATCATGAGGTATATACCCTTTCTCCACTATCTCCCAAACTTCAGTTCCAAGACATTTGAGATGAATCTTCATTCACTCCTTCCATATTTTGTAATTAGTACCATCAAATCTAGGACTCTCCTTCTAGTAGGGATTGAATATATAACTTGATGCTAATGCCATCAGATCTCCTCAAGTAGTTAAGCTTCTGTAGAGAGGACCCCGCTTTGATACCAATTGTTAGATAGCTTAGATACCAATTATTAGAATGATATGATACCAGGAGTAAACTGAGAGGGAGGGGATGAATTATTTTACTCATAAGTACATATATTAAATCAATTATAACCTTATACCATAGCACAGCACAATGAAATATATATCATGAAAGTACAACACACATGACACCAATATTTTGACATGGAAAACCCGGAAAGGTAAAAACCACGGTGGGAAACCCTACCCACAATCAGATGAATATTTTGCAGTAGTATTATGAATGAATACAATGGAGTCTACACTTACAGAAAGGCCAACAACCTAGAGTGCATTGTTCATCACAAAGGGAAGCCTCACTGACTTACATAAACATTGGACTACAATCTGGAAATAAATGAACTATGAAAGTAGCATCTACTAATGCTTGATACAGTTCCGGTTAAGCATTGATGTCTGCTCTACAATATAAAACCTCTCCAACCTCACTGGAATGATATGACTTTGTTCACACATAAACCTTTCACTAATAATGCAGACATAACCACTAATAACCATAACCATCCTATTACATGAATAAGTCACCTATAAATACAGATCATCAACCTTATTGACAAGGTCGGGTAAACCCTAAACCCATAAACCCATGATTTCAAAAATTACATCACATGACATCACAAGATGAATATTATGATTTACATTACATAGCATGGACCTAAATTAAATATCCAAACAATTGTATCCACTGAAAATTTTGCTAAGATCAAAATCCAACATGCTTCACCAACTGGTAGAAACCCTCGATGAAATAACAAAAAGTTTAACTGGATCCAAATAGGATCATCATAACAACATGCCATCCAATGCAAAGTCACCAAATGATTAGGACACAATCAACAAAACACCTTTAGCATGATAGAAACCGATTCCATAAGCCCAACCCAAAATCCACTAACCAAGTCACCAAACAACGCATACCAGTAAAGATAACTGAGATAGCTAGAGGCAAGTCGGTAAAGCCAAAAGCTAATTGGTATCGATAAATACAAAAAGTGATAACATCTAAAGCACCAAATCATGAACCAATATAATATAGAAAGCATATAACCATCTAGAATAAGCATCCAAAACCGGTTCTAGAGATCTGATCATACCGGATCAGAATCATAGCTGAAACCAAGAAGATAACCAAGACTAACTGGGATAGATCCAACCGAGATGGTCTCCAACCAGGATATAGTGTTGACATCAATGACAACACTTGACCAAATCCAATATATTTCCAACAATCACACCATTGGAAACTCATTTGGGATGGAAGAGGCGTGAGTCCTTTACAAATTGATCCTTGTTTCATTTAAATCCATCTTGTTTTGATAAATTTTTGCCTATTTCTTTGTAAAGTATATATACCCTATTCTAGCTTAAACCAAGGCAATAAGAAAATGAACTTAGGGTAATTTCCACATTGAAATATCACACCAAAATGTGGAATGATCCATGTAAATATATTCTTTCATTTCCTTTTCATTGTAGGGCTCTGACATAATTGTGGCACGTGCTACAGGGGTTTGAAGGTCTAATTTTGGTTGTCTCAGTTTGCCTAGACATCGGTTTGATGTCAAGTTGGATTAAGAATTGTAAAGGTTAGGGTTTGAAAGGTTGATGAGAGGTCTAAAAGGGTGTGAAGATGTGCCACCAAAATATTCCAAGTCTCTAATAACCATTAGAACCAACCTAACCTCAAGGGTCTATGACTATTAAATAATGGGCATTGACTATCAAATTTTGACATTAAGTTGAATTAATGCAATAGCAAGGTTGGGAATGAGTCTGGTATTGATTTTGGTGTTGGTAGGAGGTGTAATGAGGTCCAATATCATCTACATTAATGTCTAAGAGTATTGAGGGGAAAGAGTGGCTTATGAAGGGTGATTGTCCTAAGCATTCATGACTGTCATAAAAGGACAATGTTGCTGCAGTAGGCTACTTATGACCTTTTGGGAAGTCGGGAGGGTAAAGAGTCATGGTTGCACATCTTGAAAAGTCCTTATAAGGGTTTCAAAGTGTTCATTTGTTTGAGGGTACCTATTTCATGATGTGAGTTGAGTATTAGTGGGAATTAGAAGACCTAGTTGAGGGTTGATTTGAATGAGTAAGGTTTGAAGGAGGTTGATGGTGTTTGAGTGTTGTGGAGTATGGATTTGGGTTCAAGAAAGTTGAATATGCATAAAAGGATGTGTGTGTCAATGGTTGGTAATGGGTTGATGAGAATAGGTTTGTTTTGGGGTATTGAAACCTCATGAGTGCTAGTGGACTTGTTATAGGTCTTGTGAGCAAGTGAAGGGTTGTCACCTAATTAGATAGGTGAGTTGGGAGAAATATCTCTCTTAGTTGGTTATGTGTTTGGATGCTCTACATCAAAGTCATATCAGAGCTAGCAAGTAGAACAAGTGGAGAATAAGAAGTTGAAGGAGTTGAAGCCATCATGTAGGAGATTCAAGAAATGAGATCAAAGTATGCCAAGTTGAAGGAGATGACTCAGAGACAATCCATATTCAGGACAAATTGCAAATGCTAAGACAAGGTTGTTAGACAGTTCAAATAACCAAAAGACAACTGAGAGGGGGGGAGTGAATCAGTTGTCATAGATTACCAAAACCTTAAGCAATTAAAACTTTAATACCAAAACCCAAAACATTAATACAAGAATGCTTAAACCAAATACCGGAATAGCAGTTAAACCAATTAAGCATAAACAATAATCACATAATAAATAACATCCACATGACACCAAGATTTATATGTGGAAAACCCAGTAAAGGGAAAAACCATGGTGGGAAGCCTACCCACAATCAGATAATACTTTTGCAGTAAGTATTTGAATTACAATTGAGGGGCCTGCACTTGTAGGAAGGCCAACAGCCTAGAGTGCATTTCTCAACATAAAAGGAATCTCACTGACTACATAGAAATCCAAACTACAATCCAAAGAAGAGGTTGAACTACAAAGATAGCATCTCCTATGCCTGAGGACAATTCTGGTTAAACTCAATACCGGAGGACTAAGTCCTCTTAAATAAACCCAATTCAATCTCCAATGATCGATCAAATCCTCTGCCTGAATGATATTACATTATTCGCACATTACATATCCCATTCCATGATCTTATCCCTATCATGATCTACAATGAGATCAAACATCTATATATACAAACCCTCGACCATAAACAATCAAGTCGGCTACCAAACAATAAACCAATTACATAATTACAAAACATGTCGGCCTTAGACCAAACAAATAATATCCAACACATAAGACATCCTGGAAACGCATCAAGAGATCCAATCCACACACTTCATTAACCCAGTCCATAACCTATACCAACCGGGACCCAATATAGATCCACATGCTAAAGTAATAATCTCCATTCGCCAAGTATTGAACATAATTACCAACAATATCTTGAAACCATACTAGAAGTTGCATCAACACCACTTATGCAATTCATCAAAGATCTTCAGCAAAAGCTCTGATGATGAAACCCTCACCAGAACCACAAGCCAAGCTTCCAAGCAAAGAGGATAGCATCTGAACACCAGACCAAAACCTAATGACTGAATATGAACATGAGTATCATGAACAAGCCAATTCCATAGCCAAATCATACCGGATCATGCCGGATCCAAACCAACTAGAAACTACTCAACCTACTGAGATCAGAAGGGTATCGGTAAAGCATCCAAACAGCTAGTGTTGACAACAATGACAAAACATAAATGCAACACAATCAATTCCACCAAATGGCCAATAATCTCCCCCTTTGGCATTGATGGCAACACTAGATGTGAAAAACATCTATGTACCAAGAAATTCCAAACAAGTCTCTCCGAACGGAAGACAACCAACAATCTCCCACATACAGATGTAGCAATGAAGTTCTAAAACAAAGATAAAACTCCCCTTGTGAATGATATCTCTATAAAGCTCTGAATTATACATATATCTCTCCCCCTTTCTTTTTCTTTTTCACATCAATATCTCTCCCCCTTTGACATCAATGCTAGAAATATGACAAAAATATCAAAGAAAAAACATAAACCTCTGAATCACAAAGATGACTACTCCCCCTGAGCAATAGCATCCCCATATCAGTGTCAGAATAAAAAGTATCTCTTATAGTGCATACTAGACTGATGCCAAGCCACATCAATCAATTCTCTACCAGAGGGGCAGAAACTCCCAATCTGTCTCTGAAGTACTCAAATGATTCTCTAGGAAAAGGTTTAGTGAAAATATCTGGAATCTGCTCTTTAGTGTTCACATAAACCAGACTAACCTCATTTGCTTCCCCCTTTTCCTTCAAAAAGTTAAAAGATGACTACTCCCCCTAAGCAGTAGCATCCCCACATCAGTGTCAGAATAAAAAGTATCTCTTATAATGCATACCAGACTGATGCCAAGCCACATCAATCCTTTTTCTACCAAAGGGGCAGAAACTCCCAATTTGTCTCTGAAGTACTCAAATGATTCTTTAGGCAAAGGTTTAGTGAAAATATCTGCAATCTGCTCTTTAGTGTTCACATAAACTAGACTAACTTCATTTGCTTCCCCCTTTTCCATCAAAAGGTTATACTTGATAGATATGTGGTTTGTCTTTGAATGAAATACCAGATTCTTTGATATATCAATAGTAGTAGAATTATCACATTCAATAATTATCGGTCCATTACAATCCACCTTTATATCCTTCAACATTTTCTTCATCCATCAAACCTTTGTATAGTTAGTAGCAGCAGCAACATACTCAGCTTCAACAGTAGATAAAGAAGTACATGATTGTTTCTTGTTGATCCATGAAACCAACGTCTTTCCAAGAAAGAAAGCTCCATCGAAAGTACTTTTCCAATCATCAACATCTCCAGCCTAGTCAGCATCTATATATGCACATAAAGTAAAGTCATCATAATTAGGGTACCACAAACCATATTCCGATGTACCTTGCAAGTATCTAAAAATCCTTTTCACTGCACTCTCATGATTTTCTCTATGATCACTCTGAAATCTTGATACAATACAAACATCATTCATTATGTCAGGCCTAGTCTGAGTCAAATAAAGTAGACCTCCAATCATAGATTTGTATCTTGTAGGGTTTATCAGTGCAGAAACATATTTCCTTGTCAATTTCTCACTTGTAACCATAAGAGTACTTACCGGTTTAGAATCTCCCTACCAAATTTCTTCAACAGTTCCATAGCATACTTAGTTTGACAGATGAAAATATCTTTATCAGTCTGAGTAATCTGTAAACCAAGGAAAATTTTCATTTTCCCAATCATAGACATTTCAAATTCTTTCTCCATATTGTTAGCAAATTCCTTACACAACTTATCTTCACCTTCAAAAATGATGTCATCAACAAATACTTCAATAATCAGTATATCATGGATACTCACCTAATGTGTGTTATTTTAAAGTATTTGGAAGCAGGTGCTATATCAAAAGGGACGAGTACACTGGAAAATTTGATCCCAAGAGTGATGAAGGAACCTTCTTAGGTTACTCAACAAAGAGAAAGGCATACTAATGTTTAAACAAAAGGACCGGTAGGATTGTGGAAAGTGCAAAAGTCAGAGTAGATGAGTACTCCGAGAAAAATGAACAGGATAGTAAGAGTGAACCGGAGGACTACAAAGGGTTTGAGTATAATATAGCAGTGGAAACTACTGAAGAAGATCTTGTTGAAGTGGCTAATGAAGAAACCTGTAAAGTAGAACCTGGACAACCGGTACAAGAAGCTCTAAGGAGTGAACCAGTATTGACTAAGTATGTCAAAAATAATCACTCTGTAGAAAATATCATTGGTGACAAGGATGGGGGAGTTATAACCAAAAGAAGAGAAAGAGAGAATGAGTGTATGCTCTCAATTTTTGAGCCCAAAATAGCAAAGGAGGCTCTAAAAGATGATGACTGGGTCAAAGCCATGGAAGACGAACTGGAGAAAATAGATAAAAATGATACATGGACTCTAGTACCCAGACCAGAAAATAAAAATGTAATAGGCACCAAGTGGGTGTTTAGAAATAAGGGATGAAACCAGTAAGGTGATAAGAAACAAGGCAAGATTGGTCTATAAGGGCTATGCTCAAGAAGAAGGTTTGAACTATGGAGAAACCTTCACACTGGTAGCCAGGCTAGAAGAGGTCAAAATTTTGCTGGCCTATGTTGCTTATAAAAGGTTTAAAGTATACCAAATGGATATCAAATCAGCACTCTTAAATGGGGTGTTAGAGGAAGACGTATACATAGAGGAACCAAAAGGGTTTGCATTTGAAGATGGGAGGAATATGGTATGTAGGTTGCAGAAGGTTCTATATGGGCTAAAACAAGCACTGAGAGAAGGTATGAGAGGTTACACTCATATCTACTAAGCATAGGGTTCAAAAGAACCAGTGATAACAGTAACCTGTATCTAAAGAGTGGAGCTGAAGGAAAACATCTAATTGCTGAGATCTTTGTAGATGACATCATCTTTGGGGGAGATGATGAGATGTGTAGAAGCTTTGCAGGACAAATGCAGAAAGAATTTGAGATGTCCATGATTGGTGAGATTAAGTTTTTTATTAGCCTTCAAGTTTCTCAATTAGAGAATGGCATCTTCATCAGTCAGACTAAGTACATAAGGAAAATTATGAAAACTTTTGGAATGGAAAATTGCAAACCCGTTGGAACTCCAATGGTTACAGGTTGCAAGCTATCTAACTATGATGAGGCCAAAGAAGTGAGTGAGACACTTTACCAGTCCATGATTGGTAAGTTACAGTATGAGGTACATAGCAGACCGGACATAGCATAATTTGTTGTCTTGGTTGCCAGATTTTTTGCAAATCCAAAAGAGACTCACATGATGGCAGTCAAAAGAATATTCAGATACCTAAAGGGGACTGATGAGTATGGTCTCTAGTATCCACACAAGGGAGACTTGAAGGTTAAGTGTCTTCATTTATTCAGATTGGGTTGGAAACATCGATGGCAGGAAGAGCACCAGTGGAGGTGCATTCTTTCTCGGAGATAGGATTGTATCTTGGACAAGTAAGAAACAAAACTGCATATCTCAATCCACAGTTGAGGCTGAGTATGTAGCTACTACAATTAACTGCACACAGATAGTTTGGATCAAGTAACTGCTAGAAGGAATACAAGAAAAAGTGGCTGGACTGGTAGTGATTCATTGTGACAACACCAATGCCATTGACATATCTAAGAACCTGGTGATGCACTCCAAAACAAAGCATATAGCCATCAAATATCACTGTCTAAGGGAACAAGTTCAAGAAAAGGAAGTAATGTTGGAGTACATATCAACAAAAGAGCAGGTGGCTGATATCTTCACCAAGCCACTAAAGAAGGACAACTTTGACTATCTTAGAGGTAAGTTGGGGGTTATGCCCCTCCATTCAGTAAAGTAAGCAAACAGGGTTCTACGTCAATCTAGTATGCTTTCAAGTTCCTTTTTAGAAATGACTAGTTCTACATCAATCTAGTAAGTTAGGGGGAGCAGTCTTGTAAGTGTTCAAAAAGGACTCTTTGGCATTGTTGTCAAAGGGGGAGATATGATTAGAGTGTTTGAGCATTAGTAGGTAATGATTGAGTTGAACTTGTTGTGTCAGAGTATGATCAATGACAGGAGGAGATATTCATCAAGGTAGAAGTAATGATAGGATTGGTACAGAGATGAAGAAATATCTAATTAGCCAGAGTTTTAAGTGTTTGCCATCAATGCCAAAGGGGGAGATTGTTGGATTGTTGGCATTGATAAAACTGGTTAATCAAGACAACTGGTATATGTGCTACGTTTTATCATTGATGTCCAACACTAACCGGTGAAGTGGTATAGGTAAAGTAGTATTGTTTTTCATTAAACCAAGGTGATGACTTACAATGCATGGAAATCAACATTGGTATTGAATTATCAAAGGTTCAATTAGCTCAAGGAAAAGTAGACTAAGCCAACCGGTCTATCATTCATAATGATTGGTCACTTTGATGATGGTGAAGTCACAAAAGGTGACTCAAGCAAGAAGACTTGAATTTGTATGCAAACCTATAACTCATTGATAAACAAGGGAAGAGACTTGGTGCTAACACAACAAACCGGCAATCAAAGGATGAATCGGTAATATAGAAGTGTAGTAGCATACCGGTACACCGATATGACAGAAGGAAGACAAGTGATCACCATAAATCTCAAAGTGGTGATCGGTTATTTAGTTGCGGTGGCAAAGGATGAGTTGGTGAGCTTGTGTCTATGCCAAATCATATGTTGGTAAGGTCAATTTTCAGTTATCATGTAGTCAAGCATGATTACATGCGGATTTTCTGGTTTGCACTTATTTGGCTGAACACGGCTCAGAATTTTCTATCTTTGGGAGATGTGGTGACATAATTGGTTGAACACTTGGTGGAATTGTTGTAAGGCGCATAGAGAAAGAGTGGGAGATTTTAAATTTAAAATCTTCTGAAATCCATGATTGGTTTGATTGAGGGAATACCTGAAGATGTTGGCAAAAAATGTATAAAGTGTTCTTGAGCTTTTTCAGAAAGTTTTGATTGTGAAATTTGAAACAAGGAAATCTTGTTGAAGGCAATCCAAGGTGAAGAACAGAGAGAGAGGAAGTGCTAAGAGGTGCTAGCATAGTAGAGTGTGTTTTAGGTAGATCAACTTAGTGCAAAGTCAAGAGATGGAGAACTAGTTGAGTGCAGAACTGAAGGATAGAGAACCGGCCGAGGGTAGAGCCAAAGGACAAAGAATCGGTTGAGTGCAGAGTCGAAGGACAGAGGATCGATAGAGTATAGTGTCAAGGGATAGGTGATCGGCTGAGTGAAGAGCTGAAGGTGTAAGAAGGAAACTAGTGCTGTGAAGAGAAGACACAACCGGTGTGTATTGAGTGTGATGCATATTGAGATCTGATCAAGCTATCAGTAGCTAATTCAGCAGATCATCCATTTGTTTCTTTCTAACAACTGCAACATAAATCCCTTAACCAGGTGAACTTTAACAGGTCCCTATTGTAAAATCCCTTAATCAGGTGACATGTTAACTGATGTTCTAAGTCCTCTAACTAGGCTACCTTTAACAGGGTAAAAGCACTAATCAGCCTTGTTCAAAATCCCTTAACCGAGTGGCACCTAACAGTGTCTTTGTAATATCCTAACAGGGATGGCTCCTCACAGGGTGTACTTCAGAAGAGTACAAATTTTGTGAGTTCCTACTCACACTGTGGTTTTCTCCCTTTTGGGTTTCCATGAGATAACTTCTTGGTGTCACTGTCAACTTTTCATGCTTGCATATTTTAATTCAATGATTAAGTATATTGTTGGATTTTAGATGAATGCAGATTTAAGTTAAAAGTTAAATTGTGAAAAATTGATTAAGTATTGATTCACCCCTCCCCTCTCAGCACCAGTTGGGACTAACAATCACCCGATAACCATCAAGTTTAGCAATCTTCACTGTAGGGTCGCCTTCATTAAGAGTCTCCAACTTATCCCATATAGCCTTTCCAGATGATTTGTCAATTAATCCCATTACTTTCTGATCAAAAAGTGCACACAAGAGGGCTTCTCTTGCTCTATAATTTTTCTCAAGCTCCTTATCTAGTTTTGCCAGAGGAGGATTGCCAGATCAAGGATTATAAGGTGTGACACCATTCTATGTGATCTCCCAAATCTCCTTGCCAAGACATCTCAGATGAGTCTCCATCTGAAACTTCCATATTGTGTAACTTGTTCCATCAAGCCTTGAAATATGTCTCTGAAAGATAGCTCCAGATGAACTAGATGAACTTGAACTATTAGACACCATAGGATTTTCCTCAAGTGGTTAAGCTTTCTACGGAGAGGACCAATGCTCTGATACCAATTGTTATATAGTTCAAATAACCAGAAGACAACTGAGAGGGGGGGGGGGTGAATCAGTTGTCATAGATTACCAGAACCTTAAGTAATTAAAACTTTAATACTATAATGCTTAAACCAAATACCAGAATAGCAGTTAAACCAATTAAGCATAAACAATAATCACAAAATAAATACCATCCACATGCAGATACCAAGATTTATACGTGGAAAACCAGGTAAAGGGAAAAACCCTGGTGGGAAGCCTACCCACAGTCAGATAATACTTTTGCAGTAAGTATGTGAATTACAATTGAGGGGCCTACACTTGTAGGAAGGCCAACAGCCTAGAGCACACTACTCAACACAAAAGGAGTCTCACTGACTACATAGAAATCCATACTACAATTCGGAGAAGAGGTTGAACTGCAAAGCTAGCATCTCCTATGTCTGAGTACAGTTCTGGTTAAGCTCAATACCGGAGGACTAAATCCTCTTACATAAACCCAATTCAATCTCCAATGATCGACCAAATCCTTTGCTTGAATGATATTATGTATTATTCGCACATTACATATCCATATCCCATTCCATGATCTTATCCATATCATGATCTACAATGAGATCTTACATCTATATATACAAACCCTTGACCATAAACAATCAGGTTGGCTACTAGACAATAAACTAATTACATAATTACAAAACATGTCATCCTTAGACCAAACAAATAATATCCAAAACGTAAGACATCCTGAAAACACATCGAGAGGTCCAATCCACATGCTTCATTAAGCCAATCCATAACCTAGACCAATCGGGACCCAATATAGGTCCACACGCTAAAGTAATGATCTTCATTCGCCAAGTCTCGAACATGATTACCAACAACATCTTGAAACCATACCGGAAGCTGCATCAACACCACTTGTACAATTCATTAAATATCTTCAGCAAAAGCTCTGTCAGTGAAACCCTCGTCGGAACCGCAAGCCAAGCTTCCAAGCAAATAGGATAGAATCTGATCACCAGACCAAAACACACTGACTGAATATGAACATGAGTATCATGAACAAGCCAATTCCATAACCAAATCATACCAGAGCCTGCTAGATCATGTTGGATCCAAACCAACCAGAAATTCCTCAAACAAATGGGACTAGAAGGGTGTTGGTAAAGCATCCAAACAACTAGTGTTGACATCAATGACAAAAAATCAATGCAGCACATAATCAATTCCACTAAATGCCCAACAAAGGTATGTAGAATTATTATTGATAATGGTTCATTAGATAAGATAGTTTTAGTGGAAATGGTTGAAAATTTTAATTTGACAAGGAAACCTCATCAAACACCCTATAGAGCATATTGGGTGAATGATGATCAATGGATTGATGTTAGAGAACAAGCATTTATGGATTTTAATATTGGTCCATATTATGATATTGTTCTTTGTGATGTTATACCTTTGGAAGATTGTCATTTGATCTTGGGAAGAGTTTGGTAATTTGATAGATTTGCATCATATGATGGTAGGAAGAATATGTATACCATTGACAAAGAAGGAGAAAGGTTTATGTTGAATCCATTGCAGCATGTTGAGGTATCAAATAAGGTGGCAAGGATAGGTTTAATTGAAAGAATAGAATCACTAAGGTGTGAGGAACATAAAGATGAAGATAAGGAACAGGTAAGAGTTTGTTCAATGAAGAATGATGGTGTTTTAAGGTAGACAACCATGAAGAATGCAGAGATATGTGAGATTGGGGCAAGGTGTTGTGACAAGAAGATGCTTGGGATATAGATCATAAGGAGAAGAGAGGAGGTTATCAAGAGTGAAGAAGATTTGCAAGAACACAAATCATTTGGGCATGATGAAAACACAAAGGAAGAGGTGAGTTGTCTACTGAATGGACAAGAAGGTGTAAAGCAGTAGGTATATGGAGATGAGGTTGACAAACCTAGGGATAAGGAGGTCATAAAAAATAAGGTAAAGGTAAAGGATGAAGGTATCAAAGATGACAGAAAAGGAGCAAGTCTTGAAAGGCTTGAATATGATGAGAAGATCATGATTGGGACTGTAGTGTGTCCACTAAAGATGGAAAAAGGTATAGGACAGCCAAGTGCCACTATGACAGTGGGTTATAATACTGAAAAAATAGTGAGTTATCTTGTTGAAAATTTAGTGACAAAGGTGGAAAATGAGTTGGGAGTGAATGAGAAATAATGCCAAATTAAATGGCATGTAATGGAGAAGAAGTTGGTTGAAGTAAACCAAGGGGAGAGAATGACAAGCAGAGGAGGTACTGAGATTGAAAAATAGTGCAAAATAATAAGATCACTAAGAATACATTGATGGAAGAAGGTAAAGGTTCTATGCAAGGCCTTAGCATAGTTAGAGAGGTTATGAAGGATATGAAGATGACAGTAAGCCAACTAGAAAGGCATGAGACAACGAAGTGAAGTGTCAAAAGGATAGTGAGAGAGTATGAAGAAGAGGTTGTCACCAAGAAGGGTGAAGTAAAGAGGATAAATAATTTGTCTCGGGTCTCTATGAGGATAGAGACTAAGAGTGAAGGGAAGTCAGAGTTAGGCCATGAGAAGGATAAAGAGTGTTAATTCTCCAATTGAGATGGAGAGAAGAAGAAGGACTGAGGTAAGGGCAGAGAGTTGTCATTAGTTAATGAAATCTATTGTTGAGAAATTGTATGCAGTAATAACAGTAGTACTAGGCATGGTGTACCTAAGAGTAGGTGTGAAAAGGAAGATCAAGTGGCAAGAGAAAAGGGAAATCATCTATTGCTTCCTAGTTGTGTTGATACTATTGACGAAGGTTAAGCCAAGGGTAAAAATGAAGTAGGATAGTCATAGAGTGAGTTGGTTTGGAATGACAGCAGTTGAAGACTAGAGAAAGCGCAGATGGATGATGGATAATCAAAGTTTAGAAGAACAAATTCAAGGTGATAGAGCAAACATGAAGGATCCAAGTGAGAAAGCATGGGACTTCGAGAGGAGGACAAGTATAATCCCAACGTGAAGATAAGACCATTGCAGGGAAACAAAGGAGCATCTAATCAAGTTTGTTTGAAGGTACAGAACTTCCAAGGGACTTGGAAGGTTTTTAAGGTCAGGTGTATGGTGCAAGAGCACCTAGTAGGCCTTCGTGCCTCAATGAGGCCAATTTTATATCTTTTAGGTTTTAGTAGGTGGAGAGTCATGAATAAGGTCAAACATGACCATTCTTGATGTAATAAAGGTCCTTGTGGCCATTAGATGGTGTTTTGAATCCTAATGAAATCATGTAGTCAAAATTATTCAAAAATTGTTATTATATTGAAAATGTGTATTAGTGAGTCAAATATGAGGTTCCATGATGTTTAAAGGGTCTTATAGACCTATTTGAACCTATTTGTACTAGTTTATAAGCATGAGGATTCTAGGTTGAATCTTTGATCAATATTAGGCAAAGATGTCATAAGCAATTTTTGCACCATAATATGTGATTAGGTGTTAGTTTGGTAGTGCAAGTTCAAATGTTAGTTATAACCATTGGAAGAGGTTTAAAAACCATTTAAATATCCTTTCCTCGATCAATTTGAGGTTGAATGAAAAGGTGGTTGTAAGCATTGAGGACAGGAAATCAATAAAACTCTCAAATTTCTTAATTGTCACTGTATTTTTTAATTTCTCAGTCTGATATCTTTCATTTCCTTTGTGAAGTCAATTATTGCATCATTGGAAACTCATTTACGATGGAAGAAGAATGATTCCTTTTCAAATTGATCCTTGTTTCATTTAAATCCATCTTGTTTTGATAAAGTTTTGCCTATTTCTTTGTAAACTATCTATACCCTATTCTAGGGTAAATCGAGGCAATAAGAAAATGAACTTGGTGTCATTTCCACATTTAAATCTCACACCAAAATGTGGAATGACCCTTGTAAATATATTCCTTCATTTCCTTTTCATTGCAGGGCTCTGAGATAATTCTGGCACGTGCTACAGGGGTTGGAAGGTCTGATTTTGGGTGTCTCAATTTGCCTAAACATAGGCTTGATGTCAAGTTGGATTAAGAATTGTAAAAGTTACTGTTTGAAAGGTTTATGAGAGGTATAGAAGGGTGTGAGGAGGTGTCACCAACATATTCCAAGTGGCTAATAACCATTAGAACCATCCTAACATCAAGGGTCTATGACTATCTCAAAGAATGGGCATTGACTGTCACAATTTGACAGTAAGTTGAATTAATGCAATAGCAAGGTTGGGGATGAGTTTGGTATTGAGTTTGGTGTTGGTAGGAGGTATAAGGAGATCCAATGTCATCTACATTAATGTCTAAGAGTATTGAGGGGAAGGAGTGGCTTATGAAGGGTGACTATCCTAAGCATTCATGACTGTCATAAAAGGATAGTGTTGCAGCAGTAGGTTACTTGTGACCTTTTGGGAGGTTTACAGGGTAAAGAGTCATGGTTTCACATGTTAGAAAGTCCTTGTAAGGATGTCAAGGGTTTCATTTGTTTGAGGGTACCTACTTCATGATGTGAGTTGAGTATTAGTGGGAATTAGAAGACCTAGTTGAGGGTTGATTTGAGTAAGGCTTGAAGGAGGTTGATATTGTTTGAGTGCTATGGAGTATGGATGTGGGTTCAATAAAGTTGAATATGCATAAAAGGATGTGTGTGTCAATGGTTGATAATGGGTTGATGAGCATAGGTTTGTTTTGGGGTATTGAAACCTCATGAGTGTTGGCATTATGGTGTTATTAATATCAAACAGTATGGAATGATCATCGGTAAGTAAGGAGTCTTGACTGGTATGTAGGACATGTGTTTAGAGAGGTGTGTTGAGTTGTCATATTTCTGAGCTATCATATTAATGTCAAATAGTAATGGGTTAATTGATGTCAATTAGTATAGAAAGTTACCGATATAGCTTGTCACTGATAAGAAGAGGATGTCAACCAACATTGTGGTCATTGGAGCCACCGGTTACAAGTTAGTGTTGTCTTGTGTTGAAGACATAAGGACTAGAGACCGGTATGGTATGACTACTAGTAAGTGGTGTGTCAGTAGTGTATGGTTCCCAACCAGTATGCATGGTGACCAGATACAGGTTGAGCTAATGAAGCAAGACTCCCACCAGATAGAGATGTTATCACGAGATGATTAGAAGACTAGCAAAATGTGTGATGCCTCAGATAGGAAGAAATACATATGGATGTCTATCGGGGTATGTGTATAAGATATATTTACTCACACAAGCAATGTCATATCAGATAAAACACGGATTGAGTAGGTGAAGGAAAACCCTAGCGCGCCACCATTTGAATATTATTTTTGGTGGGAACATTCAAGTATAAATATGCAGACTGGAGACTAAATAAGGTGATGTTGGATGGAGGGGGAGAGAAAGTATCTATGGTTGTACCAGTATGATTGAGACTTTGGGATGTGCTCATCGGTCCTTATTTGTGAGGTATTTCAATGCCTATTCAATCTATACTTTTGAAATCACAATCGGACCACCGAAAGTGTTGCCTATAAAGAGGGAGAGTTACATGCACAAGGGGCATATATACATTTGGTATCAGTGTTAGCCTCAACACTTTGTATCAAATCAAGGTCAAAATAACTTTCTGCATATCAAAAGGGGATATGATGTAGTCTGACTGGTAGGTAACTAGAATTTACTAGCACATTTTTCCTATAATGAGTGCTAGTGGCCTTGTTATAGGTCTTGTGAGAAAGTGAAGCGTTAAAGATCTCCCTTAGTTGGTTATGTGTGTGGATTATCTGCATCAAATTTTTAGACAATGGGGCTAGGCAACCTTGTCATAGCTTTTTTGCTTCTTTAAAATATATTCCTATGTATCTTAGTTTGCACTTTCCAGGTCTGTATTCTCTCTCTCCAAATTTTGTCACCTACACACAAAAGAGAGGGAGAATGGTGTTGGTTTGATAGGGGTTCTTCTAGGTCAAAATTTGGGTTTTGAATTAACCCTTAATGTACTAAATATGAATGAAGGAAAGGTTCTAAGTAATATATTGAATTATACCTCAAACTTAATGTTGTTGATAATGGTAATGATGCAATGCTCTTTGAATAAGACCCACAAATGTTGATCCAATAACATGACATTACAAGACCTAAAAGAATCAATCATGAAAAAATGTTTGCATGAAGATTGCTAAAACAATTTGCTCCATAATGCTTAGATATGAAGGGATTCACCAATAATAATTTTGTGTTGAACGATATTGGATATGGTGGGCTGAAATGATATGTGTGGTATGCTTTTTGATGTGTGGGCATCAAAATAAATTAGGAAAGATACACTTTTATAGGGTTCCCAAGTTATTTAATAAATTAGGTCAACCTCCAAACGTCATATTAAAATATCAAGATCAAGAATCAACTAGCAGGAACTAGTACACCAACATATTTAAAATTAGGACCATTATACATAAAGGGGTGAAACTGTTGGCATATGCACACTCCAATGAGACATTGTATGTGATTGAAGGTTTTGTCATTGATGGCAACCTTGCAATCCTATGGCACCGGCAAAGACATTATACCGGCATCAGCAGATCACACTCTACACCGGCACTCAGGACATCGACACCGGCACAGAAGAAAGGAAGTATACCAGCACAAAGGCCAACAGGATTTTGTTATATAATATTTTTGTTTATTATTGTAAGCCGACTTGGAAAATTGTAAAATGACTCTTATATATAAAAGAGATCATTGTAGACATTTAGTAAGCAATGTGATGTAGAAGCATTAAGGAAAATATTAGGCAGACCTAACGTGCGAAATATAGGTCAAGGGGTATATGTAAAGAACAGAGGAGGAACCGGTACTGAATCTAGCATTGAAGATGCTATTGTAAAGTTGTACAAGATATTGGATTTGTATAATCCTTATTGTAAGTCAGTGAGACTTCCCATTGAGCAGTGAGCTCTAAGCAGTTGGCCTTCCTGCATGTGCAGGCCCCTATTGTAAGTAATATTCTCTTATTGGCCAGTGAGTGAATATTGTGGGTCACAAATCCCACTGAGGTTTTTCCCACACAGGGTTTCCTCGTTAACATCTTGTGTTAGGGTGTACTTTTCATGTGGATGTTCTTGATTCTATTTATTGCATTATTTCTTGCATACCGATACACTGTTATATTATGTTCTGCATGTTTTAAGTTAAGAAATTCTAATCACTGGTTAGATACTGATTCCCCCCCCTCTCAGTATCTGAGGGACCCCTAATAGAAACAAAGGTAGCTTACGTGTATATAGCCTCAAGAAAGAGACCCAAATCACCATATGATCATATGATACCAATTTTATGTTAGTATTAACTAGTGACTAAGAGGGGGGTGAATCAGTCAAAAGAGTTTATACACAATTCAAAATTTCAAACTAACAAGTCTGCAACTATCCTTCCAAAATATCTTAAACATTGCATTAAACATGAAAGCAAAGAACAACAAAGAAAAGAGATTTACATACACAAATAAGCATCACATAACACTAGCATTTATACGTGGAAACCCTCGGTTAGAGGGAGAAAACCATGGTGGGGATAACCCACAATCTCTTTTACTACAGTGAAAAAGAGTGCCCTATTAAGAGCTTACAATCAGTTCTTTCTGAGAACATCACCTTGTTAGAAGTGACTAGTATCTGGTTAAGAATACCTTAGAACCTGTTAAAGTTCACCTTGCTATATTATTTTACAACTTCATATTAGAAGTGACTTTGTTAAGATATCTTACATAAAGAACTGGTTAAGGTTCACCCTGTTAAGGGATTTACAATGTTGTAATTGTTAGAAGGCAACAAAGATGATTGATCTGCCTATTGACATTACCTTTGTCTCATAAATCCACTTTGCATGCTATGTTCTTCTAATCGGTGTTGGCTTCACCGATTCATACCTCTATCCCCTGCACTCTGTTCTCTACACCCTTACACATACATAGAATTTTTGTTCACATTGACAACAACAATAATTAGAATAAATGATGTGAATATATTAGCCTTTGGTTATGGTGCCAACTTTCCCTCCAAAAATCAAATTCAAACATATGTTATCATGCCTCAAATTGCTCTCCAAAAATCATTCTGGGAATATCGGTCAAGATAACAGTTCATACTGAAAAGCTCACCGATTGAAAAGGGAAGACTTCCAGTTCAACTAGATGTTATCTGTATGTTTCCAAGTCTGTCTATTGAGACTCTTGTGATGTCGGTTGTCTCCTTGTACCGGTCCAATTCTACCTAACCAGTTACCTCCTATATACTAGTCTACTTTCTACTTAGTCGGTTAACCTCTTGTGTACCGATCTATTCACTGCTTAGTCGGTTAACCTCCTATGTGTCGGTCTACTTACTACTTAGTCGGTTAACCCCTATATACCGGTCTAGTCACTACTTAGCCGGTTAACCTCTGTATACCGATTTACTCACTACCGATAGGAATAAGGACTCTTGTTCTTTACCGGTTACCCTTTACTCCTTTACCAATGGACTGTGGAGACTTAGAAGATGATGTTGCCAACAATGAAAACCATTTCACCAGTCATTCAAAATGCATCATAATGCCAACATTTTATAGTGCAAAGGCTAGAAATGGGCTTGGAAAATATTTAGGGGGAGACACACTAAGGCAAGCGTGTAAAAAGGAGTGTAAAATTGTAAGGGGTTACAATTTATGACACTACACTCACAACATGTTCATTAAGAGGATTGTTATATTTGAATAAGGCTCTTTGAGTCCAACTTCTAACAATTTTTCAAGTCTTTAGTCGCTTGGGATATACTTGGGATGGATCATAAAGAATAATATTTGTAACAGATGGGTCAATCAAAAATTCTAAGGGTTGAATGGTTGCTAAGGGATTTTTTAAATTTCCTAGCATTGAGTCCTACAATAAGACCTGTTCACCTATTACAATATGAACTTGATCCAACTCACCCTTGCTACCATTGCAACACATCAATTGGAAATCCAATGAATAAGATGTGACGGGTTCCTTTCTTCATGGTGACATCAAGGAGGAGATGTTCATGTAGCAACCATGATATTTGGTACAAGACACTTCCTAAATTAATTATCTTAGAATATATATTTCTGGTCATAAATATTCACCTTAGTCTTAGTATGATAAGATGGATTACTTCTTCTTATGGGTAGATTCATTGGTTGCCACTCTTGCTCATTTTTTCATATCTTACAAAGGAAATAGTCTCTCTTAATCCTATTTTTTTAGGTTGACAGTCATACTATTGGTCACAAGGATCTTATCATCTTTAATTTTCATAATGAAAATTACAATTCATGATAGATTGGTAATGATCAAGTTTGGGTTGTTGCACTATTTTATTCAGGTTGAGATCTAAGTATTCTTCTAAGGTTAGCAGTATATAATCCAAGTATACACAAGTGATATAGTCTCACTATTTAATATGGCTCATTGCAAACTTGCATTTACTTCTTTTTTTTCTATAGTCAAACTCAAGGTAATGGGTTATACACCTTTGATTAATGCAGCCTTGTGTCTATAACTTGCTAACAGATTCATTTACACTCATATGAGACCCAACATTTCTTATGTTGTTGGCAAGGTCTCTCATTTTATGTGGGAACCACATGAACTACACTAAATAGATACTTTAATATGTTCAGGGCACTCATGTTCATGGCATTTCATATGTTACAAGAATTGATATTGAATTAGTTAAAGAAAAATATTCAAATTGGTGAGATGAATCTCAAAATTGCAAGTTCACTTTCATCTATATTTTTCACTTATTTTTAATCAAATATGTTGGTTGAGAAATAAGTGGAATATTATTTCTCTTTATCCTAAAAAATCTAAATATTGAGAAACTATGAATGTTTCCACTAAGGACATTCGGCTTCAAAATATTCTAACCAAGTTTAGTATCCATTTTTATAGGTCATCTATCATATTTTGTGACAAACAAAGTGTTATCTTTATCTCTCAAAACCTCATCCATTAAGAATAGACCAAAAATATTGAGGTCCATTGCGCTATATTTAGGAGCTTATTCATTGATAGGTTAATGATCTTCATTACTACTTGATAGTAAAATAGGTAGTTGCAATCCTCACCAAACCATTTAAATAGAACTAAATTATTCATTTGCAATCTTTTTTAGTGGTGTGAGGGGCTAATTCTATTCGGGAGGATTTTATTATACATAGTTACCTCACTAGACTTCATCTTTAAAGAACCATGTGTCTACACACCTAAGCTATGATTAAGTGGAGTTTTTAGTGTAGGTTTTTTATTTTTCTTATGCTTGGTGATATTTATTTTTTCCTACGAAAAACATTGATCTTTCTTAGGTTATTATGAGTGAAAACATGACTTATATGTCACTGTCACCCACCCTAGGTAGTTGAGTCTCACACTTTTGAACTTATTAGCCACATCTCATAACCATTTATTTGTATTTATCTATGTAGGTGCAAATATATATTTTGGCATTTATCAAGTTGGTGAAACTCTTAACTATTCCTAGTTGTTAGATTTATTTTTGTTCTTCAATATATATGCCTCTATTTTAGCTATATATACAACACTTACCTCTCATATTTTCTATACAAATGGAGTAATGTGATCCTTTCCTACATCATCTTACATTTTTTTGTCATGAATTATTTTCTTAGGATATTCTCTTCATTCTACTATTGTGATCTTTGATTATCTATTGACCGGAGTGTGTAAGAAAAAACCAATAATAAATCTTGGTTTTGATTCTCTTCTCTCATAGAATCTAACAAGAGAACTTTCAAACCCCTTTGGGATATTTTACTTCTAGACCTATCATACATTTCAACCAAATTTTTAACTGTACCACATCGAAGAGTATACATCAAAGCACTTGGGTATCTTTGGGGATTATTTTAATCTTTAATCTCCCTTTAGATCAAAGATTGAATAAAAACTAATTCAATATAAGCTATCTTTAGGGTTTACAAATAAAGTAATATTTTTTCAATAACCATTGGCGAGTTTGATTAATGTGGATAAATGGTTGATTAAACCATATTTGAGATTAGTTTTCAAACTAAATTTTATAAAGCATCCCATCTAGATTTCATATGAGGATTTTTTTTTCATAACTCATCACCTCTAATTTTCTAATGTAATTGAAGGACCACAGGCATTGTTTTTATATCAATGAATGCTAATTAAATGTTTCAACTTGTCGTACCAATAATTTTACACATAAGATAATAATATAAGGTTACAATTTGATCAGCAAATATACATGTAAATCATAAGTTAGGTCATGATTTTGATATCACTAGATAATAGAGCATAAGGTAAACTAATAATAAAAGTAAGTTGTGGATTCCTTAATTTATAATTTGATTATTTAATTATAGAATTAAAAATCTTATTTTCAAATTTAAATATATGTCAATGATTTAGTCAAATATTAACTTTCCCATGGGGAAAATAACCAACTCTTGAGCTTTTGGGATTGAATTATCATGTTTGGTTAAGTAAAGGAATCAATTTAGCTCCAATGTATAGAGGATAAATTCTCCTTGTAGTTGTTGGTTAGTCTATGTCATCATTTGTAACTAAAATCAATTAGTTTCATACATACCTATATTTTTTTATTGTAATTTTTTGTTGTAAAATGCCTACAAATATTACCTTAGTCAATTTAATAAAATAAAATTATTTGCTAATTTCCACTTTGAGATATAGTAATGTATGAGTGATGTTATCATATATTATGAGTATCTGCCAACAAGATTGAGTATTTTTCTTCAAATAATACCTTGTTTGTACATTCAAGTTGTATTAAAGTTACTTTTTGGTGCAGGAGCACCTAGAGCACCTAGTTTTTAACTAGTTTGTTGATGCATTTACAAATTTTGGAGTGATTGTCCATATTTTGGATCAATATTTGAATAATGGAATACTTAGAGGTCCACATGTGTATTTGGTAGTCATTTCAAGGGTGATTATCACCAAGGTTTGTTTGTTTTCCCAGATTTCGCCAACAAGCCCTTGTAAGCCTAAAATGGCATTATTTTGCATTGTGATGTAAAACATCTTGTAAAGCCTCATTAGGAATTTATTCCTATCATTTTGATGTTAGGGAATCATCCTAAGAGGTTTAGTATGAGTATAAATGCATAAAAGGAAAAAATGCAAAATTGAGCAAAAGTTGTCATTGTTGCTTGACAACTTTTTGCAAAAAAAAATTTTGAGCAACTTTGCATTTTTGAGAAAATTAGTGGTTAGGAAACCGATGAGGAGTTGGTTATGACCAAGATGGAATATAAAATTCTCCTTGAATGATTGTACACGGGTTGGAATATCCTAGAGCAAGTTTGAATAGTATTTGAAGATAATTTCCAGTTTTTTGCCTTATATTTTGTCATTTTGGTAGCAGCAATCCATACAAAATGGATTGATCTTGTTACTATTATTTCATGATGGTTTAGTGGATGATATTGTGTTTCTCAGGAATTGTTTGTATCTTCTCTTAGTGCAAGTTTGAAGTGTGTTTACAAATTGTCTCTTATTGCACTACTCTCGGTCTTAGCAAGGGTTTAAGAGCCCAGTCATGGTTCCAACTTGAAATCCCATTGTGTTTTCTCAATGATCCCTAGCATTAAAGTCATAGAACCTTTGTACAGTGTATATATTATTTGGAATGGTCTAGAAGTTTTTGGGAAGCAACTTGCTATCATTTCCTAGGCGAGCTATGCCATAGCCCAGCTAGGAATATGATTGACAATTTTGTTTTTACTTGCAGGGTTGAATAAGTGTGAATGTGCCAAGTGTTTGGCATGGAAATATTATGCATAGAAGAGTCTCAGAGAAGAGATGGAGGATTGATAGGGTGTAGAAACCTATAAACCCCTTTGGTGAAGTCAGTTAACACCTAAACCCTCAAAAATGCCATTTTTGGGATCTGTACTAGTACGGACATAGCAGACAACCTACCCTAGTGAGTTAAAAATTTTGTCCAAAAGGGAACTCGGATCACAAAATTTTTGGGGGGGGTCCTTGAAATTTTTCAAAGTAATTGCCCAAAAACCGGCAAGGTGGGGCTAATTGGGGCTCTAGGGCTACTAGGCCTAGAAAATAGAAAGAAGAGGGAGCGATGGGAAAATGGTGAGAAACCAATTAAAGAACCACTTGAATGGAGTTTAAATACTTACTAAACACCCACTGAGACCCTTGCAAGTATGTGTTGGAGGTTTGGACAATCTAAAGGTTGGACTTACTCTTGTGAATCCCAGCCATGTTTGAGAGCAGTTGTAGAAAACAAATTGATAGGGAGCACTCCAAGAGAGTTTGATTGTTTGACTTGTTAATGGACAAGTTTAGAGTGATGAAAGCCCACTAAAACATCCTTACCTTACCCATTGAGCAAGGTGTAAATGTTTTGTGAGAACTCCCCATCACTTTTTACATGAACAGTTCAAATGCTTGCATGGAATTCTTGGAAATTGATGAAAAATACTCTAAATAATGGAATCTACCCCCTTCTCTTTCTCAATTTTATTATGGATATTTTTTATAATAGTTTAGTGTATAAGTAACTATTTATCTTTTTTAATTTGATTTATAAATATTATTTATGTTAATAGGAATAAATTTGGGAAAATAAATAAATTTGGATAACCTATGAGACACCAATCTATCTTAGAAGGTCCAAGATTTAATCAAATCCTTTTATGGAGAAACCAATTAGGAGATTCTAATAACCAAACTAGACCTTTGAGGAAGAATTTTGAGCCTTGGGGAAGTAAAATCGAGAATCAATTAGTACTAAGTAGGTGTGTCAAAATACACATCAACAAAAAGCATGATTCATTTTCTGGTATGTTGATGTAAATTTGATACAATATTCACAAATAGATCATATAATTATTATTACAATATAATACTCCTTATCACCCATGGAGCGAAGAATGTGTATCCTTCTTTCTCAATTTAACACTTATTTTTAAACTCATTTCATTTATCAATTATTGAATTAGTTTAAAGTAATTAATTAATTAACCTAGATATTTTGAAAGTTTTATTTTTCTATTCTATGATCAATGTTATCTCTAGATTAGACTATGTAAGAGTTTTTTGAATAAATATTATGGATTGTGGAAATATGATGGTTTTAATTCTTACTCTTCACTTTTATTCAATTGACTCTAAATACAAGGGAATCTAAACTCTATACATCTATGCTTACAAGCTAAGGGACCCATAAATCACTTGTGTAAGTTTTTCACTCGTAATATTAAGATTATGTGAACTTGATTAAGATTGTATTCAAAATTTGGTAAAATATACATACCCGTATTATTTTTTATTTATTTCTGTGTCCACCTTAGTGGAATGTCCTTATCAATACAATTACATATTGATAAGTGACACGCTATTATGTTATATTTGGCTCTTGAATAGATCCCTTTACACATCCATTCACTCTCGTTTACACTTATTCATCATCGACCCCTTATTTTATATCCATTTGCACTCACCTCAATATATTTTCTCTTGTCCTCAAGATTATCAATCATTTCATTACCTACGTTCATTTCCACACCACTTGAGGCCATTCCTATAATGCATGAGAATGAACCTAGAATTGAAATTTTAAAATTTAATTTTCATCTTACCTACTCATTTATATTAGTCATTATGAGAAGACTTGACACAAGTGTATACAACATGTTATTTTATGGTATCTAAAGACATTAAATATGTCATTGATTCATATATTGCACTTTGGAAATAAAAGAACATCTAGAGTGCATCTAGAGCACATTTCAATTTTCTAAGCTACAACTAAAGCCTGATTTTGATCAATTGATTCGACCACTTAGTTCATGTTGGATACCAAGGATCAATTCTCTCCCAAGGACATATTAGCATTAAAGGGGCATGTTGAAGTGACATCATTATTCTAGTGATAGTGTATGGCATAGCCACAATTGATCAAGCTAGAAGCAAGTAGAACTAAGAAGTAGCTTCCTTGGAGGAAGAGATCAAAAAAGAAAAGTGTTCAAGCTATACCAGTGAAGGATGGAGAAATTCTAAGTGGATGTCTTATAGGACAAGGAATGTGATAAGGAGAGGTGCTCAATTTGCAAGGCTTTATAGGAAGAATGAATGCAAGAAGAAAAAATGCCATTCAAGTCCTAAGAGAATTATAGGAGAAGCAATAATTTGAGATAGAAGGAGAAGCATTCAAGTCATAGGAGAACCATAAGACTTAGAGGATGGGAATTTCAAATTTAACTTCAGTTTAGTACCCCCGATTGGTAAAGGATTAGTTAAAGTGGTAATCCTATTAAATGAAATTTATGGGTTGTGAGTCCCATGAAAAACTCTCATAATTCTGTAGTTGGGATAGCAATAGAATCTTCCACTAATTAACCTAAAAAGATATTATGATAGATATAACCAGAATTTGCATCATCTCCATATAGACCACCTACATGCTTGACACTTGTGTATGTTGTCTTCAAATCTTCACTTAAAGTCACAAAGCCCATCAAACCAATGGTCTAACATATGAGAACTTAACCTTGGAGATCTACTAGATTTCCTTAATGTATTTTTAAACATCACAATCCTTACAAGTTATTCATATATCAAATATGGAAGTTGGTAGGATTTAGAAATGTTCATTTTAACTATTTAGATCTATGCACTATATCAAATTTGAGATGATTAGGATCAACCCTATGATGCTTGAGATCAAACCTCGAGGTTTTCAAGTTTGCACAAAGTTTGAGATATCAAGTATATCAACAATATTAAATTTATGTAACCCAACAATTGGTTTTAAAATTATGTCAACATATATTATTCATTGCTCACAAAACTAAATACCTAATTCCTCTCATTTTATTATTATTGATTTAGAAATCAAACTCTAAAATTAATATTAATTAGCTATACTAAATCATTTGCATTTTTTTTAATTAGATTGAACTATTTTGAAATGTACTTTTATTTCTTTAAAATGTAACATTGATTGAGAATGTTTCAAGTTGCCACTTTACGTACAAGATGATCTAAATTTTGGTCATTTATGTGTACTAACACCATAAATTATACAAGTCTAAGATTTTCACTCATAACTGAACAAATTTGAATATTTTTTCTCCTACACATAATAGCTTAGTCAAAAGACGACTTCTAATTTAGATTTATACTCACTCATATTCGAGTCCACTTTAAACAACGAACAAAAAACCAATACCAATATAGTTCAATTATTCTGACATAAAAAATATCATAAAAAATCAATTTCTCAATATTGTCAAATCCAAGAACCCTGTAACTATATTTCTAAATATTAGAAATTTAAAAACTTGTAAACATACAAAATCTATCAAATCCTAGGTAGGTCAAAGTCAACTATGCTAATTTTTTTAATTTAAAGCTCTAAAATCATGTGAAATCATGAGTAATTATCACCCCCACCATGCCCTAATGAGTTAAGTTGCATGCTCATCAAAGCAATTTGATCAGATGATGTGATATTTATTACTACAAAAATCTTAGTGAAAACAGTAATAATAGAAAGTTACTACAGTTTACCGGGCGTGCAAAATGTTACCCCGGGTGAAAAGGCGAAGCACTTTTTTAATTAAAGTGCGGGCAAAATTACCCGCGGGGAAACAGAGGCCTGCGATGACACGTGGCACACTTTTTTATGGCCCACCACTCCGCATGAAGATTGCACTCATAAAAGTATGATTTTACGGATTAATATGTGCATTATTATAATATGGGGGAAATAAATTAAAGCAAGATTATTATTTTTCTAGTGGATTTATTGTGGGGGAATCTTCTGTCCCAAACAAAGACAAGTCGTATGGTTATAATCATACCAAAGTCCACAATATGATTAGATTTTGCTGTCCTTTGTATGTAATCTCTTGTCAACTCCTTTCAAAGTAAGTTTGAGGGGACTTCAACATGGTTACTACAGAGGTTTTGGAGGGTCACTTCATGTTTGATCTTTCTATATAAAAGACAAGTGAGAATATGTTGGACAGACATATTTGTGTGTTAGTGGAGGTGTAAATGAACTTTCTTAGTCTAAATCAATTTATAGGGTTTCTATTGGTGTCATAGACATAAGAATCTTAGGTCATAAATTGTTAAAGTTTGAGGACACTTCAATATGGCTCCCTACATAGCTTTTGGAGGGTCACTTCATCTTGGATCTTCTTGTATAAAAGACAAGACAACAAATGTTGGGGAGACATATTTGTGTGTTAGTGGAGGTCCAAATAAATTTTCTCATCTAAATCAATGTATAGGGTTTCTATTGGTGTCATGGACAAAAGAATCTTAGATCATAAAGTTTGGTATTTTAAAGTAAGTGTTAAGGTTTATAATATTTTCTACTGGTGACATTGACATAAGAATCTTAGGTCAGAAACTTTAGTAGTTTAAGCTAGGTGTTAAGGTCTAAATCAACCGATAGGGTTTCTATTGGTGACATGGACACACGAATCTTAAGCTATAGTAGGTTGTCTAAATTAGATATTCATATGTATAATATTTTTTAGTCAAGATCAATGTCTAGGGTTTCTATTAGTGTTTGGAGACAAGAATCTTAGGTTTAAAGTTTGATTGCTTTATCTTTGTACAGGGGAAAAGTGCATACTTCATATTTTTGTATGTTTGTTTTATTGATTTTATCTTTATTGATGATTGTGAGAGATTATAGCACAAAAAGCTAACTTAACCAATCATTTTTCTATTCTTTTACTCAATTCACTCAATATAGCCATGACTTGAAGGATAGTAACAAATTATTCAAAAGTGAAAACCAAACAAGACGCTTTTTGAAATTCCCTTATATTTTAATGGGTATATAGTGGCTCAGAATATCTCTTTCTTTTTAGAGAGGACATATCTATTGTCATCAAGTAATAGATTTGTTTAGTGTTCATAATGACTATGAGATCCATCTGAGGTTGATGAAGGTGTTGGGAAAATAACTTAGTAACTCGATCACTATTTCTAATCTAGTTTAGTCTAACTCACATCTTTGTTTCACTGCCTCAGTATTTTTCTGGTTATCTACTTTTATGTCTATTAGGGCAATTGCATTTGCATGGTCAAATTAGTAGGTGTGGACACTAGTCGAGAGTGACCTTTTTCTAATTGACCCTATTTCGTTTTTTCCATTCTCTTTCATTTTCAAGTAGACTTTCAAACCTAGGATATGGGGAAGATAGAATAATAAAGAATATCATGTTTCCACCGATAGATCCATCCTCCTTCAAATGTATAAAACCAAAATTCAATTTTCCAACTGGCTATGAGAGCAACAACACAACCTATATAGAAGTGAGAGGTTTTGACCTTGAATAGATGGTTCTATGAAGATTAAGATGATCACCTAGGAAAATGGATATTAAAACATGGAGGTGGTTAAAGAGAGTAAACAAGAGATCAAGTTGGACAAGATGACAAGTGGAAGAGAGTTCACAATTCTCATGTCTATTGAGTTTCTAGACTAGGCCAATTTTATAGTTGTTCCATGTGAGCTAGCATGGAGAATGACTTTCCATTTCCTATGGATAGGGTAAGTATGCAAAAATGGTTGTGCCAAAGATCTTAACCATCAAAATTCATAGTAGAAGGTTTTGGAGTGATAGTTACAATTGTGATAAGAAGGATCTCGACCAATTGAAGTCTATCAAGACCATATAATGTGATATGGGAAGTTTAATTTTCATCCATTCTCATAGAAGGGTTCTCTTACTAGGCTTGTTAGGACCATATATAAAGGAAAACCAACTTTTTAATGATATCTCATTTGCAAAAAAAATGAATCTTGGGTTAAAATTTATGACAAAAAGAAAAAATATCCTTTTTTAGAGGGAAAATGGGTTAAAGAACCCTATGGGTGATGCTTGATCTAAGGAACCCAATGACAGTGATGCTTTTCAATGGAGGTGGTGTTTTGGGTTGTTGGTGGTTGATCAAGCTACTTCAAGCACAGATATGGATTGATCGGCGCTTAGGTAATGTATGAGAAATCCATGATGACCACTCCCTACATGCTGCTCAATTGTTGGTGCAAGCAATAAGCCCCTATTGGCTAGGGAAAACTAACCTTTAAGATTTCAATGTGATTGGGTGCTAAAAGAACAAACCTAAGTTGATGCAAAAGCTTAAATAATTTTGTTTTAAAATAAAAATTTATAGTTGTACCTTGAAATAGACCATGCACAAACCTAATGCAAGCGAATACACTTGTGAATATTCCCTTCTACGATAGTGACTATACTGTGACCTTTTAAAACATGTATGGATTGTACAAATTTTGTACAAATGTATAAACTATACAAATTGAGTCCTTGCCAAATCCACAACTTGCACCAAAAAAGCTATAAAAAAAATTGGTGTCCAAAAATCAAGTGTTATATATAAAATTAAGGGTTTTGGGGCCCTCTAGACTCAATGGTGAGGTATTTTTTTCCTTTAGAATAAACCCAACAAAATATCATTCTTGAATCACCCTCAAATTCGAGAAGGAATTTGTAAATTTGGAGCTCTAATACCATGTTAGAGCTAATTAAACTAGATTTGTAGATTTGGAGCTCTAATAACATGTTAGAGCTCTTCTAGTTTAATTGGTATTCTTTGGTAAGAATTGGCATACCCTCACATTATAGGAATTTTCACATTAATCCTTTGGGATTAACACAATAATCAAATCTACAAAAAAAACAAATATTTTAGCATCTAAATGATAATTTATAAAAGAAAGAATGAGAGAGGTAGAAGGGAAATCAACCATGAGAAACAAAATGACACATATATACCCTAAGAAAACCCTTTTTGAGAAAAAATTAACCTCACAAGTATAGAACCAATGTATTATTCATCAATAATAAAAAATTACAATACAATACTAATCTCTTACTTCTGTAGAGATCAAAATCCTCACTCTAATATAAATCCAATAGCGCAACCTACAAAAAATCCTTTCATATGCCTCTATCCCAAGCCCACAATATATAGGTACACGGAGGTCAAAAAACGCACCATAAGGCATTACAATGGGCCCAAATAAAGTCCATAAGTTCCACAGTAAAAATATATATGATCCACACTCTATTACTGTCATTTACCTTATTTAGAAAGATGTTCCATGGTGTGTCATAATGTGTGTCATAGGTGGGTTGAGATTCCTATTCCACTTTGTAACCTCCCTTTTAGTCACGCTCTTATGCAAACTAACAACACTAACTTTGTCATAGACACTCTTTTAAATAATTCATGACAATGTATTCTCTTATAAATATATTTACACATGTATATGCCAAATAAAAATAATTGTTATACATGAAATAATAACCACAACATAAAGTGGGAATCCTATTTATAAGGACACAAAATAATAAATAATTAAATAATCTAAAATTAGACTTGCATGTGTATGATGAATCAAATCTCAACATTCTATCACTTTTCATATACCTTTCATGAGAAAAAGGGAACACCAACAAATAGAGAACTAATTGACAATGGTATGACCATGATGTACCAATTCCTACATGCTCACAAGATCAACCAAGAATCTACAACATCTCTTGTGACCACTATCATGACCATAAAATTGTCATCATCCATCAATCTCAAGTGTGAAAGATAGGAAACCAATCCAAGATCACACTCCAAAAGTCATGCTCCAATTTGAACACATGCATTGAAGTCTATCTCCTTCAAACTAGGGCTAATTATTTGACAAATACTCAATAATAATTGAAACAGTGACCACAACATATCACTAACACATCCAACTAGTCATACCTCAAAATACAATATACATACATCATAGATTGACCTTATATTGTCAACATATCTAGCCCAATTCACAATCACAATTCCCTATATATTTATTATACTACAAAAAGTATATCTCCAATGACCTAACAAGAACATGTGTACAAAAAATATAAATATCTTTGTACCATAATCCAATGACACATATACCTCCTAAGTACTCCCACTAGATAGGCAATGCCAAGTCTAAAAAATATCAAAGAATCCAAAGATCCACCAACAACACTCTCAAAGAGGAATATCCCAAATTTGTTGGCCATTTGCTGGAATTGATTAAGTGGTGCATTGATGTTTTGTCATTGATTCCAACACTAACTGTTTGGATGCTTTACTGACACCCTTCTGGTCCCGGTAGGATGAGCAGTTTCTAGTCAACTTGGATCCGACATGATCCGGTGGGCTCCAGTATAATCTAGTAATGGAATTGGCTTGTTCGTGATACTTATACTCATATTTGATCAGTTGGTTTTGGTCTGGAGATTGATTTCTGGTTGTGGCGAGGGTTTCACTGGTAGAGCTTTTGATGGAGATCTTCAATGAATTGCATAAGTGGTGTTGGTGCATCTTCTGAAGGAGTTTCAAGATGATGTTGATGATCATGTTCAAGACTTGGTGGTTGGAGATCATTTCTGAAGCGTGTGGACCTATACTTGGTCCTGATTGATCTAGGTTATGGACCGACTTTAATGTAACGTGTGGATAGGACCTATTGATGTATTTTCAAGATGTCTTATTAGTTGATATTACTTGTTTGGTCTAAGGCCGGCATGGTTTGTAATTATGTAATCAGTTTATTGTCTGATGGCCGACCTGATTATTTATGGTCAAGGGTTTGTATATATAGATGTAAGATCTCATTGTAGACATCATGGTTATATGTAAGAGGTCATGGTCAAGGAATGTAATGTGTGAATAATGTAATATCATTCAGGAAGAGGAGTTGATCGATCATTGGAGATCGAATTGGGTTTATGTAAGAGGATTTATTCCTCTGGTATTGAGCTTAATCGGAACTGTACTTGGGCATAGGAGATGTTGTCTTTTGTAGTTCAACACTTCTCCGGATTGTAGTCTGGATTTATATGAAATCAGTGAGGCTTCTTTTGTGATGAGTAGTGTGCTCTATGTTGTTGGCCTTCCTGCAAGTGCAGGCCCCTCAATTGTAATTCACATACTTACTACAGAAGTATTATCTAACTGTGGGTAGGCTTCCCACCGTGGTTTTTCCCTTTACTAAGTTTTCCACGTACAAATCTTGGTGTTGTGTGGATGGATTTTATTATGTGATTATTGTTTATGCTTAATCGGTTTATTTGCTATTTCGGTATTATTGTTTTGGGTTCCAGTATTAAAATTTAAATTGCTAATGGTTCCTATAATCTGAGACAACTGATTCACCCCCCCCCCCCCTCTCAGTTGTCTTCTGATTATCTGAACTGTCTAACAATTGGTATCAGAGCTTTGGTCCTCTTTGTAGAAAGCTTAACAACTCGAGGAAGATAATATGGAAACTAATAGTTCAAGTTCATCCAATTCTTCTAGAGCTATCTTTCAAAGGGATATTATGAGGCTTGATGGAACAAATTACACAGTATGGAAGATTCAAATGGAGACACATCTGAGATGTCTTGGAAAGGAGATTTGGGAGATCACACAAAATGGTGTCACACCCTATAATCTGGGATCTAGCAATCCTCCTCCTAAAAACCTGGACAAGGAGATTGAGAATGATTTTAGAGCAAGAGAAGCCCTCTTGTGTGCACTTTTTGATCAGCAAATAAAGGGATTTACTGACAAATCATCTAGAAAGACTATATGGCATAAGTTGGAGACTCTTAATGAAAGTGACCCTACAATAAATATTTATAAACTTGATGGTTACCGGGTGAGGTATGAAAACCTAAAGATGGAAGAAGATGAAAGGATTACAGCATTCATGGAAAGGGTAAATGAGATTGTTATGGGAATTCAATGTTGTGGTGGAACTTTGAGCGAAGATGAAATTGTTTCTAAAGTCCTGAGAGCCCTACCATCAGCTTACAAAATGAAGGCTACTATTATTAATGAGTTAAGAACAATGGCTAACACATCTGTCAGCAGGGATACTTTGGTTGGGAAACTATCTGCTTTTGAACTTGAGGAATTTGGACCTTCTGGAGCTATGAAGACTGAACCTACTTTTCATGTATCCACATCTACAACCAGTAAGCAAGACTAGAAAGCTTTATATGCAAAGGAGTTAGAAGATATGAAGAGAGAAGATGATGAGTTTGAGCAACTTGAAGCACTATTTGCTAGAAGAGTACCTAAAGGACCGGTAGGAAGTAAGTATGAAGGTAAAGCACCTTTTAAATGTTTTGCATGCAATAAGATTGGTCATTTTGCATCTAGATGTCCTGAAAGGAATTCAAGATT
The DNA here is from genome assembly GCF_030272615.1 of Cryptomeria japonica. Classification (NCBI taxonomy): domain Eukaryota; kingdom Viridiplantae; phylum Streptophyta; class Pinopsida; order Cupressales; family Cupressaceae; genus Cryptomeria; species Cryptomeria japonica. The sequence goes on along the minus strand of NC_081408.1, from coordinate 83,090,683 downwards.
TGAAGAAAGAGTTAAAAGATCATTTAAGCCTAACCCTGGATATCAAAACAAGTATAAATACAAGAAAAACATAGACAAATCATGCTACATATAAGATGAGGAAGGTATTACTGATTCAGATGATGAACCAGCAGAAGACTCTGCTAGTCGATCCGGCAATGGGAAGGAATGGGTGTTCTTGGCTATCAAGGAAGATGATTCGGTACTGGAAGAGAATGTACCTGAGGAGAAGGCACTTGCTACTAAAATTGAAGATAGGGATGAATGGGTAATTAACATTGGTTGTTCACATCATATGACTGGAGATAAAGGGAAGTTTTTGTCTTTGCAAGAATTTGATGGTGGTCTAGTTAGATTTGGAGATGACAAGGCATGTATGATCAAAGGAAAAGGAACTATATCATTGGATGGTAAGAACAATACTGACAATGTTTCTTATGTTGAAGGTTTAAGGCATAATATTTTGAGTGTAGGACAATTGATAGATAAGGGATTTTAATTACAGTTTAAGGATGGAAAATGCAAAATTATTAACAGATCTGGCTTGGAGATTGCAACTGGTATACAGACAAAAGGTAATATATTTCATTTAAACTCAAGTCAGAAGACATGTTTGATTACACAGATTGATGAGAGTTGGCTATGGCATAAAAGGTCATGTCATGTGAATTTTTATGGCATTTTGAAGATCAGTTCAACTAAGGTTGTTAGGGATATACCTAAAGATTATGAAGCCCTATAATCCGGTATGTAAAGAATGTCAAATGGGTAAATAGGTCAGAACCTCTTTTAGGAGTATACAAGATAAATCAAATGATGTTCTTGATCTTATTCATACTAATTTGTGTGGCCCTATTAGAGTTAAAAGTTTTCATGGTGATAGATATTTCATGCTAATCATTGATGATTATTCTAAAATGATGTGGGTTATTTTTTGAGAGAAAAATTTGAAGCATTTGAAAAGTTTAAAATCTTTAAGGCTAAAGTGGAAACTAAGACAGGATTCAAGATTAAATGTTTGAGATCAAATCATGGTGGAGAATTCACATCCAGTGAGTTTAATAACTTTTGTGACAAGCATGGTATAAGAAGACAATTTTCTGCTCCCCAGACACCTCAACAAAATGGAGTTGTGGAAAGGAAGAATGAAACTATCTTGGATGCTGCTAGAAAAATGATGATGGAAGTTAATCTACCTCATATCTACTGGAGAGAAGCAGTTAGTACATCAGTTTATACACTCAACAAAGTACACATAAAAGGATAAATCAGTAAGACACCTTATGAATTATGGTTTGGCAATACACCTACAGTTAAGTATTTCAGAATTTTTGGTAGTAAATGTTATAGCAGGAGAGATGATATTATTGAGAAATTTGATCATAGATGTGATGAAGGCATATTTCCTGGTTATTCTAATGAAAGCAAATCATATAGATCTTATAACAAGAGATTGCAGAGAATTGTGGAGAGTGCTAATGTCAAAGTAGATGAGTTGAACAGAAGTCAAATCAGAGTTTATGAGAAGGAACCGGCAGTGGAAATGACTATATCTGAATTGTTGGCACCTTTACTGGAATAGAGAGTTGAACCAGTTACTCCAACAACATCAGAGAATTCTACAGTAACTGAAGAACAGGGAAGGAGAACAGAAAGTCAGAAGACTCCTAGGTATGTGAGATTGAATCACTTTGAAGATCAAATCATTGGGGATAAGAGAAATGGAGTGATTACAAGAAGAAGACTGGCAACTAATGAGGTATGTTTACTTTCACAAGTTGAACCGGTATCAATAATTGAGGCATGTAAAGATGAACATTGGTTGAAAGATATGGAAGAAGAGTTAGATCAAATTGAGAAAAATAACACATGGACTTTGGCTCCACGACCTAAAAATAAAAATGTTATTGGAACTAAAAGGGTTTTTAGAAATAAATTGAAGGAAGATGGTCAAGTTATAAGGAATAAGGCTAGATTGGTTTGTAAAGGATATTCTCAGAAGAAAGGAATTGATTATAGAGAAACTTTTACACTTGTATCTAGGATTGAAGCTGTAAAACTATTTCTTGCCTATGTTGCTTATAAAAACTATAAGGTTTATCAGATAGATGTTAAACGTGCATTTTTTAATGGGGATCTTGATGAGGAAGTTTATATTGAGCAACCTGATGATTTTTTACTATCAGATGATATAGATAAGGTTTTTAGGTTAAGAAAAGATTTATATGGATTGAAACAAGCACCTAGAGCTTGGTATGCAAGGTTGGATAAATATCTTTTGAAGCTTGGTTTTACTAAGGGTGGTGCTGATAGTAATTTATATTATAAAATCACTGATGATGATATACTGATTGTTGAAATATTTGTTGATGACATTATCTTTGGAGGTGAAGATAAGTTATGCATAGAATTTTCTAAGAATGTGGAGAAAGAATTTGAGATGTCTATGATTGGTGAGATGATTTTTTTCTTATGTTTGCAGATTACTTAGACTGACAAAGGAAACTAAATATTCTAAGGAATTGTTGAAAAAAATTGGTATGGAAGATTCTAAACCAATAAGTACTCCTATGGTTACAAGTGAGAAAGTAACAAGAAAAGATGTTTCTGCACCAATAAATCGTAAAAGATACAAATCTATGATTGGAAGTCTGCTTTATTTGACTCAGACTAGGCCTGACATTATGAATGTTGATTGTATTGTTTCAAGATTTCAGAGTGATCCTAGAGAAAATCATGCGATGGCGGTGAAAAGGATTTTTAGATACTTGCAAGGTGCATTAGAATATGGTTGGAGATGTTGATGACCAGAAAAGTACTTTTGGTGGAGCTTTATTTCTTGGAAAGAAGTTGATTTCATGGATCAGCAAGAAACAATCATGTACTTCTCTATCTACTGTTGAAGCTGAGTATGTTGTTGTTGCTACTAATTGTACACAAGTTTTATGGATGAAGCAAATGTTGAAGGATATAAAGGTGGATTGTGATGCACCGGTAGTTATTCACTGTGATAACTCTACTACTATTGAAATATCAAAGAATTTGGTATTTCATTCTAAAACAAAGCACATATCTATCAAGTACAATATTTTGAAGGAGAAGGTGGAAGGAAATGAAGTTAGACTGGTTTATGTGAACACTAAAGAGCATATTGCAAATATTTTCACTAAACCTTTGTCAAAGGAATCATTTGAATACCTGAGAGATAGATTGGGAGTTTCTACCCCTCCGCTAGAGACTTGATTGATGTGGTTTGGCATCAGTCCGACATGCACTATCAGAGGTACTATTCATTTTGGCACTGATGTGGGATGCTACTACTCAAGGGAGTAGTCAGCTTTGTGATTCAATGGTTTATATTTTTGTCAGATTCTTGGCATTGATGTAAAAGGGGGAGTGGTATCGATGTGAAAAAGAAAAGGAAAAGAAAGTGAAAAGAAAGGGAGAATGATTGTTGGAATATCTGAACTGGTATGAAGACATGATGACATTGTATGTTGTCATTGATGTCAATATGCTAAAGAGTGAACCGGTATATGGAAGTAAGCAACTAGCAAGAGAACCGGTATAATACTAAGAGCTGGTATATGAGAGAACCAGTATAACATTGAGAACCAGTATATGTGAAAAGGTGAACCGGCATGTTGGTATGAGAACCGGTAAATGGAAGTTTTGCATGACTATCGGTTGGTAGTCTCAACCTCAGGGTTTTTGGTTGAAGTGTTCCAAGCCTATGTGCCTCAACCGATGATATTGTGTGATGAGTTAGCATTGTAATGAAAATTAGATCGTGTTGCCACGCCAGCTTGAGCACATGAAGGATCTTGCATGAAGGAGATCGATCCTATCTACCTCGGGAATGTGCGAAGTCTCTGTAACGGTGGAGAATGCGTGATGGGTTACAAGCCACCATGAAAGCAATGAAGAATGAATGATGGAGAATGTCTTGAGATATGTTCAAGACTTTTGTATTCAATGCAATGTGTTCAACGTTCAGGATTGAACCGTTTGAATTACTTAACATAAATGTTTTAGGGTTTAGGGTTTATGCTACTGACCTATCTGTTTCCTATAAGGTCGATGTTTTGTTTCTTTATGAGGTTGTTGGCAAATGGTGTGTGTGTATTTAAGTGAAGAGATATGTGATTCTTGCCAGACCAGATGAGATAAGAGGATTGATTCCTGCATTGTGTGTGTGCAGAAGGAAGGAACTTAAGCGGATCTGTATTAGCCATTGAGTGCTATTATCAGATCATTGTAATACCTGTTGATCTTTAACCACTTCAACAGTTGGAAAACCCCTTAACTGGGTAGCTTTAATCAGCTTGTTATAAATCCTTTAATAGGGTGACTCAAACTAATTGAGTTCTTGAAATTCTCTAAAAAAGGTAACCTCTAACAGGGTTTAACCCTTAACCAGGTATTTAGCCATCCCTTAACCGGGTGATCCCTAACAGGATCGGTTCCTAGCAGAACCTATTGTAATAGTCTTTAACCAAACTAGGCTCCTAACAGAGCGGACTTCTAAAGAGTTCAAAAGCAGCTTGTGGGTATTCATCCCCACCGTGGTTTTTCCCAGTTGGGTTTCCATGTAAAAAATCTGTGTGTCATGTGTAGTATTTTTCATGTGATGATTTAAGTGATTTGTGTCTGAAGGTAAATCTTGTTGAGCTAGTTGTTATTATATTTCTGATGATAGATTACCTATTCATGCATAAGGGTGAAATAGAAGTGTAGTATTAAGTTGAGTGGAAAGCTAAGTGATTAACCAGTTAATACTTGTCACAGTCATTCTTAGCTTTACCGGTTGCACTCTGTTTCAGACCAGTGTTACTATCTGTCAGGCATTTGCAGTGTTTGCAGTCAAATTGGTTTGGGAAAAGAAATTTGTGCCTGTACTGATTCACCCCCCCTCTCAGTACTGGTTTGGTACTTATTGTTCATCATTGAGTTATCAATTGGGATCAGAGCATCCTCCAAGTCCTTTGTGTTGTAAGCTTAACCGCTTGAGGGAAAGATCCTATTGTAATGATGAAGAGAGAAGGTCCAAAGTTCAATAGAGATAACTTCAAAATTTGGAAGGATAGAATGAAGATTTGCATCAGAAGCATGGGTGCTCAACATTGGAGCTATGTTGAGAATGCTTTTTTTATTCCTACCGGTACTCTCACCGATGATAAAAAGAGACAAATACAGGAGAATGGGAAAGTAATGGAAGCCCTAATCAGGAGCTTATCTGACATTGAGTTTATTGATGTCCAAGATAAAGGTAATCCCAAAGAAGTATGGGACACTCTGGAGAATATCTATGACGGTGATGAGCATGTAAAACAAGCTAAGGAAGAAAGCCTTAGAGGTAAGTTTGAAGACATGCGGATGGTTGAAGGTGAGACCATTCAACAGTATGGAATAAGAATCAAAACTATTGTTGGAGATATCAAGAGTGCAGGTAGTAAAATGGAAGATTCCACTGTGGTAAGCAAAGTTCTAAGATCCTTATTACTGATCTATGCAATAAGGGTTGTTGCTATTCAGGAGTTGAGATCAATAGACAAGACTAAGGTATCCCTAGACTCCATCATTGCAAAGTTGACAGCCTATGAGCTAAATAGTTTTGATGGTAGTGTTCAAAAGACTGAATCAGCTTTTAGAGCTTCTGATGTACCATCTAGAAAAGGAAAAGAAGCAAGCACCAGTGGTGAACCAAGGCAGCGCAGAGAAATGGATGATGAGGAGATCCTGATGGAATTTGAAGCTCTTCTTGCCAAGAAACTTCCTAAAGGAACCAGTAAATATAGAGGTAAGCTCCCTTTGAAATGATTTTCTTGTAACCGGATAGGACATATTGCTATAAATTGTCCTAATGGTGACAACAAGGACAAACCGGAGAGGTTCAAGAAATTCAAAGGAGGAAACTAGAGAAACTATTTTGTTGCAGTTGATGAAGGTGTCACAGATGAGGAATCAAAAGATGAAGAGAATGAAGATATTGTATTTGTTGCAGTAAAGGAAGATGTGTCAGAAAAAAAGGCTCTTGTCTCCCGCTTTGATAATTCCAATGAGTGGATTATTGATAGTGGTTGTTCTTATCATATGACTGGTGACCGGAGCAAGTTTCTATCTTTGGAAGAATATGTTGGTGGTGTGGTTCGCTTTGGTAATGATGCACCATGTATGGTCAAAGGAAGAGGGTCCATCTCTCTAAATGGAAAGAACAATGTCAACAATGTGTATTGGGTGGAAGGTCTCAGACACAATCTATTGAGTGTTGCCCAGCTAAATGACAGTGGACTCACTCTAGAATTCAAAAATGGAGCATACAAAAGCAAAGGAAAGAATGGTGATTTGATGGCCACCGGTATACAGACCAAAGGTAACTTATTTCAGCTAAATGCAAATATAAGTACATGTGTTATGGCTAAGTTTGATGATAGCTGGATATAGCATAGGAGACTTTACCATGTAAACTTTGATAACATTATGAAGGCCAGTAAGATCAAGGAAGTTAGAGGACTGTCGATGCTGAGCAAACCGGAAAATCCTTTGTGCAAAAAATGTCAACTGGGGAAAATGTCTTCCTCAACCTTCAAAGGTAAATCCTTCACAGCTAACAACTTACTTGATCTTGTGCATACTGATTTGTGTGGTCCTATGAAAACTAGGAGTGTGTAGGGAGATAGGTATTTTATGATTCTTACAGATGATTGCTCAAGAATGATGTGGGTCACATTCTTGAAGGACAAGTCTGAAGCCTTTGGAAAGTTCAGAGCTTTCAGAGCATTAGTAGAAAAGGAAAGTTGTAGAAGAATCAAATGCCTTAGAACTGATCAAGGAGGGGAATTCACTTTTGGTGAATTCAACAAATATTGTGAAGAGAATGGCATCAAGAGGCAATAGTCTGCCCCCCAGACTCCACAGCAGAATGGCTTAGCAGAGAGAAACAACTGGATTGTGGTTGAAGCAGCTAGAACTATGTTGATCCAAGGAAAAGTTGCTCACACCTTTTGGAGAGAAGAGATGAGCACTGCAGTCTACACAATGAATCGGGTACTCATCAAAAAGGGAAAGGATAAGACTCCTTATGAGTACTGGACCGGTAAGACACCAATGGTAAGCTACTTTAGAATGTTTGGTAGCAAATGTTATATCAAGAGGAGTGAACATCAAAGCAAGTTCGATGCAAAATGTGATGAAGGAATATTCCTAGGATATTCCACCTAGAGTAAAGCTCTCAAATATTTCAACAATAGGACTCAGAGAATTGTTGAAAGCATCAACGTTAGGGTTGATGAAAACTCTGGGAAACCTAAGGAAACTGGCAGTGAGCAAGTAGGAGATGAACCGGTAGTAACCTTCTGGGAACTGGTTGCAAATCAGCCTAGTACTAGTAACTGTGTTCCTACACCGATGGATATTGATGCTGATGAAGATGAGGATGAAGAAGAAAAGAAAGAAGAATCTATTAAGAACATACCTAAGTATGTCAAACTCAATCATGATCCAAAGCAGATCATAGGAGACAAAGATGCAGGAATTCTTACAAGAAGAAAGGTCAAAGAAAGCTCATGTATGATCTCTGAATTTGAGCCTAAATCATTCAAAGAGGCACATAAAGATGAAGATTGGATCAAGGCAATGGAGGAGGAACTTGACCAAATAGAGAAGAATGGTACATGGTCTTTGGTACCCAAACCAGAGCATAAAAATGTCATTGGAACCAAATGGGTTTTCAAAAACAAGCTAAATGAGGATGGCACTATGGTAAGAAACAAAGCCAGACTAGTGTGTAAGGGATATGCCCAAGAAGAAGGAGAACACTATGGAGAAACCTTTTCTCCAGTAGCAAGATTGGAAGGAGTGCATATAATTCTTGCATATGCATCTTTTAAAGGATTAAAGGTATATCAAATGGATGTAAAATCTACATTCCTAAATGGAATACTTGAAGAGGAGGTGTACATAGAACAACCAGATGGGTTTTCCCTATCAAAAGATAGTGACATGGTGTGTAGGCTACATAAAGCCTTGTATGGACTGAAGCAGGCACCTAGAGCATGGTATGAATGCTTGCACTCCCATCTTGTGAAGATTGGATTTGAAAGAACAAGTGAAGATAGCAATATCTACTTGAATTCAGAAGGAGATCAGATTCTGATATGTGAAGTATTTGTTGATGACATCATCTTTGGAGGTGATGACAAGATGAGTCATGAATTTGCTAATGAGATGAAAAAGGAGTTTGAAATGTCACTCATAGGGGAGATTAAGTTCTTCATTGGACTACAGATTCAACAAATGAAAGATGGAATCTTTATTACTCAGTCCAAGTATGTCAAAGAGGTGTTGAAGACCTTTGGCATGGAAGATAGTAAACTGGTTCGTACACCAATGGTGACCAGTTGTAAGCTATCAAAAGAAGATGACTCAACGGTGGTAAATGAGAAGGATTACCGATCAATGATTGGTAAGTTGCATTATGTAGTGCATAGAAGATCGGACATTGCACATGCAGTGGGTATTACCGCTTGGTTTCAGCAAAGCCCTAGAGAATCCCACTTGGTAGCAGTCAAGCGGATTCTTAGATATCTGAAGGGAACTATTGACTATGGGTTATGGTATCCATACAATAATGTTTTGAACCTGAAAGTGTTCACAGATGTTGATTGGGTTGGTAATGTAGATGACCAGAAGAGCACAACCGGTGGTGCATTCTTCCTTGGTGGTAGACTGGTCTCATGGATGAGTAAAAAGCAAAGTTGTATCTCTCAGTCTACAACAGAAGCAAAGTATGTTGCAGCTTTTATGAACTGCATCCAGACTATTTGGATGAAGTATGTATTAAATGGCTTCAAAGTTCCTGTATTTGAACCGGTAAGCATATTTTGTGACAATACAAGTGCAATTAACATTTCCAAGAATCCGGTTTTGCATGCTAGAACCAAGCACTTTGAGCTCAAGTATCATTTCTTGAGGGAGAAGGTTTAGAACAAGGAGGTTGTGTTGGAACATGTTTCCAATAAGGAGCAATTAGTAGACATATTCACCAAGCCTCTCCCAAAGAGTATATTTACCTATCTGAGAGGTGAATTAGGGGTGTTGCCCCTTCAAGAGGTGAACTAAAAATATGTGCTCCGCATCAGTCAAGTATGGCAGTGTCCAATATTTTTTCAGGATTGATGTGTTGAAGGATGCTACTCCTCAGGGGGAGCAGCATAACGAAATAGGGAAGCTTGTGCCTCCACTTTGGCATTGTTGTCAAAGGGGGAGAAGAAGTGAAGCGAAGAAGATATCTGCAGTATTGGGAGAGAAGGTATGAAGCGAACAGATATCTTTGTATATTTCCATCAATGCCAAAGGGGGAGATTGTTGGCATATGTGAACCAGTATGAAGACATGATGACATTGTATGTTGTCATTGATGTCAATATGTTGAAGAGTGAACCAGTATATGGAAGTAAGCAACTGGCAAGAGAACTGGTATGATACTAAGAGCTAGTATATGAGAGAACCGGTATAACATTGTGAGCTGGTATATGTGAAAAGGTGAACCTGCATGTTGGTATGAGAACCGGTATATGGAATTCTTGCATGACTACTGGTTGGTAGTCTCAACCTCAGGGTTTCCAGTTGAAGTGTTCCAAGCCTATGTGACTCAACCCATGACATTGTGTGATGAGTTAGCATTGTAATGAAAATTAGATCGTGTTGCCACATCAACTTGAGTGCGTGAAGGATCTTGCATGAAGGAGATCGATCCTATCTACCTCGGGAATGTGCGAAGTCTCTGTAAATGGTGGAGAACGCGTGATGGGTTACAAGCCACCATGAAAGCGGTGAAGAATGAAAGATGGAGAATGTCTTCAGAGATATGTTCAAGACTTTTGTATTCAATGCAATGTGTTCAACGGTCAAGATTGAAATGTTTGAATTACTTAACCTAAATGTTTTAGGGTTTAGGGTTTATGCTACAGACCTATCCATTTCCTATAAGGTCGATGTTGTGTTTCTTTCTGAGGTTGTTGGCAAATGGTGTGTGTGTATTTAAGTGAAGAGATACATGATTCTTTCCAGACTAGATGAGATAAGAGGATTGATTCCTGCATTGTGTGTGTGTAGAAGGAAGGAACTTAAGCGGATCTGCATTAGCCATTGAGTGCTATTATCAAATCATTGTAATACCTGTTGATCTTTAACCACTTCAACAGTTGGAAAATCCCTTAACCAGGTAGCTTTAATCAGCTGCTTGTAAATCCTTTAACAGGGTGACTCAAACTAATTGAGTTCTTGAAATCCTCTAACAAGGTAACCTCTAACAGGGTTTAACCCTTAACCGAGTATTTAGCCATCCCTTAACCGGGTGATCCCTAACAGGATTGGTTCCTAGTAGAACCTATTGTAACAATCTTTAACCGAACTAGGCTTCTAACAAAGCGGACTTCTAAAGAGTTCAAAAGAAGCTTGTGGGTATTCATCCCCACCGTGGTTTTTCCCAGTTGGGTTTCCACGTGAAAAATATGTGTCATCTGTAGTATTTTTCATGTGATGATTTAAGTGATTTGTGTCTGAAGGTAAATCATGTTGGGCTAGCTGTTATTATATTTCTGGTGATAGATTGCCTATTCGTGCATAAGGGTGAAATGGAAGTGTAGTATTAAGTTGAGTGGAAAGCTAAGTGATTAACCAGTTAATGCTTGTCACAGTCATTCTTAGCTTTACCGGTTGCACTTTTTTTCAGATCAATGTTACTATATGTCAGACATTTGCAGTGTTTGCAGTCAAACCAGTTTGGGAAAAGAAATTTGTGCCTGTATTGATTCACTGCCCCCCCCCCCTCTCAGTACTGGTTTGGTACTTATTGTTCATCATTGAGTTATCAGATTTCATGGATCAACAAGAAATATACATGCACTTCTCTATCTACTGCTAAAGCTGAGTATGTTGTTGTTGCTACTAATTATACACAAGTTTTATGAATGAAGCAAATGCTGAAGGATATAAAGGTGGATTGTGATGCACCAGTAGTTATTCACTGTGATAACTCTACTGCTATTGAAATATCAAAGAATTTGGTATTTCATTCTAAAACAAAGCACATATCTATCAAGTACAACTTTTTGAAGGAGAAGGTGGAAGGAAATGAAGTTAGACTGGTTTATGTGAACACTAAAGAGCATATTGTAGATATTTTCACTAAACCTTTGTCAAAGGAATCATTTGAATACCTGAGAGATAGATTGGGAGTTTCTACCCCTCCGCTAGAGACTTGATTGATGTGGTTTGGCATCAGTCCGGCATGCACTATCAGAGGTACTATTCATTCTGGCACTGATGTGGGATGCTAATGCTCAGGGGAGTAGTCAACTTTGTGATTGAATGGTTTATATTTTTGTCAGATTCCTGGCATTGATGTCAAAGGGGGAGTGGTATCGATGTGAAAAAGAAAAGGAAAAGAAAGTGAAAAGAAAGGGAGAATGATATTCAAAAGCTATATGTGGGAGTTTGTTGATTGTCTTCCACGGGGGGAGACTTGTTTGGTATTTTTTGGTACTTAGATGTTTTTCACATCTAGTGTTCAATGCCAAAGGGGTAGATTGTTGGCGATTTGGTGGAATTGATTATGTGATGCATTGATGTTTTATCATTGATGCCAACACTAGTTGTTTGTATACTATACCGACACCCTTCTGGTCTCAGTAGGATGAGCGGTTTCTGGACAACTTGGATTTGCTATGATCTGGTAGGCTCTGGTATAATCTAGTGATGTAACTGGCTTGTTCATGATACATATACTTATATTTGATCAGTTGGTTTTGGTCTAGAGATTGGATACTATCATGCTTGCTTAGAAGAATGGTTTCTAGTTTCGGCAAGGGTTTCACCGACAGAGCTTTTGATGGAGATCTTTGATGAATTGCATAAGTGGTGTTGGTGTAGCTTCTGATTGAGTTTCAGGATGTTGTTGACGATGTGAACAAGACTTAGCAGTTGGAGATCATTGTTGAAGCGTGTGGACCTATACTTGGTGCCGGTTGATCTAGGTTATGGACCGGCTTTAACGTAACGTGTGGATAGGACCTGTTGATGTATTTTTGGGATGTCTTGTGTGTTGATATTACTTGTTTGGTCTAAGGCTGACATGGTTTGTAATTATGTAATTGATTTATTGTTTGATGGTCGACCTGATTATTTATGGTTGAGGGTTGGTATATATAGATGTAAGATCTCATTGTAGATCATCATGGTTATGTGTAAGAGGTCATGGTCAAGGAATGTAATGTGCGAATAATGTAATATCATTCAGGAAAAGGAGTTGATCAATCATTGGAGATTGAATCGGGTTTATGTAAGAGGATTTAGTCCTCTGGTATTGAGCTTAACCAGAACTGTACTTAGGCATAGGAGATGTTATCTTTTGCAGTTCAACACTTCTCCGTATTGTAGTCTGGAGTTATATGTAGTTAGTGAGGCTCCTTTTGTGATGAGCAATGTGCTCTAGGTTGTTGGTCTTCCTACAAGTGTAGGCCCCTCAATTGTAATTCACATACTTAGTGCAGAAGTATTATTTGACTGTGGGTAGGCCTCCCACCATGGTTTTTCCCTTTATCAGGTTTTCCACATACATATCTTGGTGTTGTGTGGATGGCTTTTATTCTGTGATTATTGTTTATGCTTAATCAATTTATCTACTATTCTGGTATTAATGTTTTGGGTTCCAGTATTAAAGTTTAAATTACTAATGGTTCCTATAATCTGAGACAACTGATTCACCCCCCCCTCTCTCAGTTGTCTTCCAATTATCTGAACTATGTAACAAAATTTTCACATGTAAACAAGCCCACATCCTCATAAATTGAGTATCATGTATCTAAACTGAAAAAATCATAGCTGGCAACTCAACTAAAGACTCCAAGGGCCCTCCATGACAACACATCTATATTTTTAAAAAAACATGAAGATGAGAATCATTTATTAATGTAACTAAATACGTCAATAAATTATCATTACACATATAATGCAGGTATCAAGATCACCCCATGACACCACCAACCATTATATAAGAGCATCCATCACAAAGATCGATAGATTTGTATTATTTTTAAAGCTCCCACCAAATGTGGTCTCAATCTATAGATAGAATCATGATAAATATCTCCTAACTTGAGATCAAACATAATCCTTATAAAATGAAAGAGTGTGACAACAACACCAATAGCTCCTAAGGTAGAGTTACACGATCTCCAACCAAGAAGATAGAATAAACTATGTTACTACACTTGAGGCTCTCATTGAATCACTAATATAAATACTCTTATGCCACCATATCGAACATCTATAGGATCTTAAGTAAAACTATATGAAGAAGTTGAGAAATACAACTTCAGAGATCCCAAGAACACCTGTTAGCAAAATACCTGTCACAAGAGAAGAATGGAGACAAAAACCTAATAATAACTCTGAAGAAAAAGATTATCATTTAGAGAGGGAATCAATTAATAAAAAAGTACAATACAATCCTTATAAAAGGATATTAGCAATCCTAAAGGTGTGCAACGCTAAAGAAACCCTAAAGGGATAATGTGTATTTAATACCTACAATATTATTAAATGCCTAAGTTTAGCTTAAGTGTAGAGTATAATAGACTAATAATTAAATAAATAATTATTAGCTAATACAAGATAACTCTAACACCCCCCCTTAAGATGAACTTAGGGAGTAGCTAAAAAACTAAATGCATGAACCAAAAAAAATGCAAGTACATGAGAAGGCAAAAAATTTGGGTCCTGGCAATCAAGCCTGATGAGGTACCCAATCACAACCAAATCTCTATGAATCGGAGAAACAAAGAAAACCATGTGGGAAAAAAACTCTACTCCAAAAAGAGATGGAATACAAGAGAATCACTGAAGCATGAGGAACCTGCAAACATTGTCAATCTGAAGAACCTCCATTGAAATAGAAGATGATCAGGTAGAGAAGAATGTAATCTGCATGAGTGCCCTCAAATAACACTACTCGAATCAGATGGCAAACAAAGGCAAACAACTGAACTCGAAGATACAGATGGCATAAAACACCAAAGTCTGAAGAGCTTATCCAACGAACCAAGGAAGCATTAAAATAATAGGAGATACCCCCCCATAATGCGGACAAGGGTGGGACAGGTACACTAAAAATGATAGCCAACAAGAACTACATGACGAAGAACCAGGAACATCGAAGGTGCAGAGAAAGTACATAGTGTCGTGGAAGGAACACTCACTTGGCACACATCATGAGGCTAATGTCATGGAAGAAACACTCACGTGACAAAGGTAGATGGCAAACAAAGGCAAACATCAACCCCCCCATGGCACTTTATAATTTAGTGCATGTGCAGTAAGGCACAAGATGTGCAAGATCCCAAGTATGCAATGCATAGTGGCACTTTATCTCAGTGTGTTTGCATAAAGAAAATGCTTACAAAAAAATGTGTACAATGATCAGAAGAGACATAAGGCTAGAAATATAGAAAGAACAGCCAAAGACGAGACATCCTACTCAAAGAAAGAGATCCTAGGATGTGAAACATCCAAGATATTCAACATAGTGCTGAAAATAAAAAAACTGAATAAAATGTACCTAGACCAGAATCTGGAAAGAAAACTCATATGAATGGAAAGTGCACAGAACAAGATTTCCAACGATATAAAGTTTTCAAAAAATAGAGTTCGGATGCTCAAGTTATGTCTCCTGGAGTGCAAAAAGGAACTTCTAGATTTGACAGAAAAAAACACCATCAAAAAAGAAAAATCAGAAGATCAAACCTCGAGATTTGAAGAGAGCTCGAAAATAGCTTTTCGACGATATAAAGTTTTTGAAAAAAAAGCCTCCGTATGACCAAGTTACGACCAAAAGAAAAAAAAAACCCTCTTTTAGGGAATAAAGAGGGTTTAAAAAAAAAAGATGAAAATTCTCTAACGCATTTGCAGGTACAACCGTACGGAATTTTTGTGCCTCGTAAAGTGTGCCAATAAAAAAATCATGGCCTAGATGCCCTTATCACCAAAATAGGTTGAATTATATATCAAAATGATTGGAAATGCTCTTCGGAAGCCAAAAATGAGGTCTTTTTTAGGCCCAAACTGATCTAAAAAAATTTAATAATTTTTTTGATGAAATTCTCGAAATATGTGCAAAAAAAACCAAAACCCAAATTTATCAAAATTTGACAAATTTTACATGGAAATGGGGGTGTTTTGGGTGTTATGAGCTCAATGGTGAGGTTTGTTTGAGCCCAAAATACCTAGAAACAAAAAATTCCCCATATGCAAATAAAAAACTTTGAAAAACTTGAAACCCTAGCCTCCAAAAAATCCTTCTAAAAAATCAAGAACAAGTAGCAGTAGATGTAGGCTTCGATACCATGAAGAAGTTGAGAAATAAAACTTCAAAGCTCCCAAGAACACCTATTAGAAAAATACTTTTCACAAGAGAAGAATGGAGGCAAAAACCTAATAATTGCTCTAAAGAAAAAGATTATCATTCAGAGAGGGAATCAATTAATAAAAAAATACAATACAATCCTTATAAAAGGATAATAGCAACCCTAAATATGTGTAACCCTAAAGAAACCCTAAAGGGATAATGTGTATTTAATAATTAGAATAATTATTAAATACCTACAATATTATTAAATGCCTAAGTTTATCTTAAGTGTAGAGTATAATAGACTAATAATTAAATAAATAATTATTAACTAATACAAGATAACTCTAACACTATATCAGGTTCTCTAAATGCCTTCTATATGCCTCACTAGAATGAACATACAAGTGCACCACGATTAACAAGAAAGGATAATAAAAAAAATCACACTAGATAACCCACAAGATTTGCACATTTGACATCTCAATGGTGATGTAAGAACATGGTTAGTGGTCCAACTAAAACTATTTAAAGAAAAATCAAAATCCAAACATCTCAAATAATTAACTAGATTCAACACCACATTAATAACATGGGAAATAGAGACAACTCTAGATAAACATGTAGATACTCCATGAATCATACACTAGATTAACTCTAGATCCAATTATCACAAACCAACAAAAAAGTAACCATAATTTAGGAACCCAACAAGAAGCTATATAGAAATGTTGTGACAAAGCACATGTACCAAGACTTCCACACCAAAGAAAGCTACAACCAACCTCCTCAAACCGTGCACAAATCATGCGTGTGAATATAAAATGTCTCCTTCTAGAAAACCCTTGAAAATTAATCTTTTCACATATCTATAAACTATAGGTTTTGATTGATAAATAAAACCTATAAAATTATTCAAACAAAGTTGGTCACACTACTTATACATCTACAAATCAATAAATCTAAAAACACAAAATATCTAATATGAAATAATAGGGTATCATATCTACAAATCATAGATCTAAATAGGAAATCTACAAAACCCACATATCCAAAATAGAATTAATCTAAAATATACAATTACAAATATCCAAAAGAATTAGGAATTTATAGAGGAAATTTGGACTATTAAAAGATCAATTCCACAACCACCACTAAGTATGTGCAAGAAATTGAACTACGTTGTCCAGGAGCTTTTCAATAAAAGACTAAATCCACAACCCCAATATAACTAGGGGTTAAAATGACAAAACTAACGATATCACTCCTTTTGGTAGCCAATGTAGCTAGTACTTTCCCATGTGACTGGGAGACCAAAAATAATCAACCAACATGAACCTTTTTCCACTGCACATAACCACATGATAAAGGAACACAATCACCATGATATAGGGTAGTCACATATTACCAAATAAGAGATCCATTTTAGAACCATGTAATAAGCAAGCAGATGAACAACTTCATTGAAATTATTTGTCATCACATCAATTTTTGTCATTTAATATATTGAAATAAAAAACTAAATTTGCAATAAAATATCACTCATACAGATTATATATATATTCAATTCTCTCTAACATGTTCCCACAAGCTTTTGTGGATATGAAATCAATAATGGAGGAATATATAAAACCAAAACACCATGGATCCATCACATGCAAATGATATAAGATCATACAAGAAACATGAGATTCCATGCAAGTGCATAAAAATATTCAATTAAAGTACTTCATAGCTACCACTTAACCACCTTTACTTTGATACTAATTGTTAGGGAAAGTACATGCAAGCCACTTATCAATTAAACTAGAATAAATATAATTATCAAGCATCACAAAAATTTCAACTTTAACCCTTTAAGGAGATTATATAATAACAAAAATCTACAAAGAAAGTAGTCACATTTTATCATGTGAAGAACAAGTTTAAAAAAGAAAGAATGAGAGAGATAGAAGGGAAATCAACGAAAAGAAAGATAATGAAATAGATACACTCTAATAAATCCTTTTAGGAAAAAACCCAACCTCTAAAGAATTGAACTAATTTATTATTTAATAATATTAAATCTACAATTAAAATAAAATATTAGGCCATTGCCTCCATGGAGAGAAGCATTATATTTCTCTAGTAGAAATCCAACATCATAACCTTATAAAAACTACTCTCGTATGATTTGAAGCCCTCAATATATAGGATCACAGAGGCTCAAAAGCACCATAAGGTATTAACATGGGCCTAAACAATCCAAAAATACCATAATAAAAACACATACAATTCACAATACATTATTTACAATTACCTCCTCTTAAAAAAATATATATGATGTGTCATAAGTAGTTCAATATTCCTAGTCCACTTTGTAACATCCCTCTTATTCATGTTATCCTATGTCATATTATGTCTTACACCACTATCTTTGTCATAGATGCTCTTATACATCATTCATGAATATATTATTTAATAAATATATTTACACACATAAATGCCAAAATAAAAATAAAAAATTACACATGGCATATACGCTATGGTATAAAGTGGATGTCCCATTTTATAAGGACACATAGAATAATAAATAATTAAATTATCCATAGTTTAGGACTTGCAAGGTGTACGACATACCTAATCCCAACAAACAAAATCCTCATATGAGTAAACGATAAAATATTTCTTGTCTAATGTGATTCATTGACTATTTAGGTAGTAAATACAAAGTGGTCAAAAGGAGTGAATTGATATCTTAATCTATCTAAGAGAGATTTTAATCTTGGTATTTTGATAATTAACAAATACCAACACCTCGGTGGTTGTTGAATTCCTTGTGGTGGTGTGAACAATGTGTTTTACCTAACTAGTTCATCTTGTATGTCCCATTCAAACATTGTCACATGTTGATTTTAAATGGGGTCTATGAATATTTCTAGAATTTCTTATGTGTCACGTGATATAATCTTATCTTATCCTAGTTGTCACATGTCATAAGATTAAGACACTTGTGATGATCTTGTATAATCTTATCTCTCATCTTACCTATATATGTAAAGCCTCTTGTACATTTTGTAATATAAAGGCATGTACTATCAATGATCCATTTTTAATAATTGTGCATTATTGTATCCACAATCGAGAAGGTTCTTCTCTTGCCATACTCTCTTGTAAAATATTCTTTTTGTTTTGCAGGTGATCTTAGGGTGTGTAAGCTCACTACCAACTCCTACATGAAATTAGAGTTCCAGATCTACAAACTCCTCATATATGAGGATTATTTGAGGATAAGAATTTGTTGAGTGTATTTTGCGACAAAATGGAGTACACCGTTGAATCTAAAAGCTCCAAAAATTCCTATTTTCATATAAAACATGTTATTAGTAACAAATTTTTTGGCCATTTTTGCAAGGGTTTGGAGGAATTTGCTTTTTTACCATATAATTTGTATGATCAATATGTTCACTAGTTTCAATTGGCATAGGTAGAAAGTATATGTATCATATCCTAAGGTATATTTTAGCACCTACATAGGTGTTGTGTCAAGCATGTGACACCTATGTATAGCTTTGTCAAGTTTTTAAATTCAATTTTTGTATTAAAAAGCTTTTTTTTTTGGTAAATTTATTTTGTATGGTCAAATGCTCATTCAAAGCACCACCCCTTGAACAACTCCATGGTACATTTGAGCACTAATTATTTTTCTAAAGCCTCGAGTCCTTAGCCGCTAGTGACCAATTACATCAGTGACATGCGACTAGCCCTTAGGGGGCTGATTTTTCCCTTTGATGACCTAGTTGAGAAGATTTTTAAATCATCATAAATTTTGATGTCACAAACAATATATCATTGAAAATTTGGTTTTGTGTACTTTCCAGTGTTGTGGGCGTCATTATTGTATTTTGTTGTTGGATTATTGTATTTATGATTGAAGTAAAATCTCCCATTTAGACATCTAAGCTAATAAATTTTTGTATAGATATCCAATTTTCATGATTCTTATGGAATTGGTAAGATATTGAGGAGATTTTGATCTACCAAGCACTTTTTCCAAATTCATCCCTAAGTATATTTTATTTGGTTTCTATAAATATCACATTGTGATTGATTACTTATATAGATTGACACCTAGAGACGTTTAATATTTTTTGGGGGACTTCATTTTCAGTTCTAGTCATATTTGGGAGTTTCTAATTGTTGTTGAAGGTTGGTGTATTTGTAAATTTGGAGATGCATCTTATTTCATTATGGTCTTTTCATTTCATCTTTTGTTAATCATCTTGAAAAGGAAAAACTATGAATAATGGATAGATGGCATCATAAAACATCTATGGCGGCTTCATCTTCCACAACATTTGTATGGTATTGTTTTTCCTCTAGCCACTAAATTAGTATAAATTATCTTGGAGTTGTAAAAAGATTTCATGTCATAGTAGTGATTTATCTTCATGTTGATGATGACACTTTGAATGCTCTTTATCACATTGAGTGTCCTTGTGCTCTTTGGACCAGGATTTGAGAATATATGTGTTAGAGAATATTTACCTATTAGTTGATTTTTTAATTAGTTGTTCTTTTTTTCTTATTTTCTTAAGTTCACTTAGGAGTGCTTGCTTCTAGTTTTAGCTTGTGTGCATCAAGTTTAGCTAGAGTTGAGCTTTATTTAGCTCCTTGTGCTTGCACTTTAATTATCCTAAATTTAGCTTTGTGCTTTCTTTATAAGCACCTCATTGTACAATTATAATTAATTATATATTATTTGCTTTTGATTATTATAGCATTCATTTGTGTAGCGCTCATTTATGGAAGGTGTTTTTTTTTTTCATTTGGTCCTATAGTGCTTGTATTTTAAAATTCAACAATATGGAGATCTTGATGCGCATGCATTCCCAGATGATCCTATTTTGTACTCTCTTATACCTCTTGATTCTTTAGACAACATACCATAAGACTATGATACTATTCAAGAGTTTTATACTTTGGAGAGATTTGAATCTTCATAAGATGATCATGATGAGGTTGATTTAAATTCTCCTCATTTATAAATAGTTCTTGATCCTTCACCTTCATTTCTTTGTTGTTCAAAAATTATTGATTTAGGGTCCCACTATATTTTCTCAACATGATCATTGTAGTTTTTCAAATTTAGCTTTCTAGGATGAGAATTTAACAAGTATATCTAATTTATTTTGTGAGCCTCATATTGTAGATTTGGAGGAAACATTTGAGGGATCATCTCTCCTCTTTGATGATAATTAATTTAATAATATTATCAAATAATAATTGTATTTGGATCTTGTTCATCATTAGTTACCACTTGATCCATGTTTGTCACCATCTCTCTTGGTTAGGTATGTACCTGATTCAATTATGGCATCATCATCTTCCATGGACATGGTGACATATGAGCATATTGCAAAGGAATCGTCATGCATATTCATCCTTCTCCCTATTAATTCCTATCTTTTTAATGGAAGATACTTGCATCTATACTTTGTTTTGTTTCTTCCCAAGAGGAATTTTTTTGTTGTTGTAGGAATAGGATCATATTTGTCTTCAAGCAACTACTATTTTGTAGGAGATGAGACATTGTGGAGAACTACATAGTCTCTCTTTCACTCTTATGGGGAGGATAATGATTGTATTTTTTATGGATGTAGTCCTTAGTGGGTCATGTTGATTCCTCCATTCATCAATTCTTTTATCACTTATACATGTTTTTTTCCTTTCATTATCTCTTTTGGAGAGAGTTTTTCTTCATATGTGGTTTTTCTCCTTTACTACATATTTTGAGAGATCTTTTATAAATGTGTACCTAACACGGACTAGCATTTAGAACCCATCATTTCCTCCATGCATCATTTGCATTTGTTTATTTATCCCTAAGTTGCACTTAAGGGGGACATTGGTGTAAATGGGGTGTTTTATCTAACTAGTTCATCTAGTAGATCCGATTCACACATGTTCACATGTTAAGTTTACTTAGCATTCTAGGAATCTTTCTAGAAGTCCTTAGTTGTCGTGTGATGTTATCTATATTATCTTTAGTTTTATCATGCCATAGGATTAATATATTTGTTATGATTTTGCATATCCTACCTCCCACATTGCATATAAAAGTAAGGTCTCTTGTATATTTGGTAGCATAGGGTTATGTACTATCATTGATCCATTTTGGCATTGTACATTATTTCATCCATAATCAAGTTATTCTCTTTCCATAATCTCTTATGAAAACTTATTTTTGTTTTACATGCAATCCTTATCAACTCCTATAGCTTGTATCTCTTTAGATCATATGTTAATCATTTACCAAAATTATATATTTGACCCCAATCCATGCTTTCTCTCCTCATATATGCAGCCTACAAGAGATGCTCAAACCACCTTAGCCAATGATCCAAATGTTATGGAAACCAACATCAAGGAATATTCATGTTCTTGTTTTTATAGAAACAAGCTTATACTAAACCACCAAGAAATAAGACATAAATGATGTGCCTCTAAGCCATGAGCGTACAAAACCATGACTTACTTGTAATCTTTGAAAGTCATTTTCCTTGCCTCTTCATTCATTTTAAATTCATATGCTAATTTATGTAAGTGTGAATATTCATAACACTCCCCATCTCTTTCCATGAATAAAAATCATTGTCCCACTCATAAAATAGGAAAATTGAAGATATACTTCATGACATTCATGAAGATCACAATATAATTTTTAAATACATGACCATCAAAATTATAAACAAAATAATAAACATCTTTTAACCATCAAAATTAATTAAATACTTTTAATTTTATTATTTTCAAATTCTAATTTTTATTTCAAAACTTATCTTAACTCTTAATTAAATTAATTAATTATCATATAAACCTAAATTTAATAAAGGTTTATAAAATAGTACTCTATCTTCTTTATGATTAGAACAAACTCGATTTTTTAGATATAAAATAAACTAAATAACAATAATATCTTCATTAATTTAGTAAGCTCTCAATGTCTTTTAGTGAGAATGGTAGCAATAATACAAATAAGTTGGGCATACACTGCAAATTATTAAGAGTACCAAACACCTTTGGCACCATGTTTTCCCCCTTTCTACTCAATGATATATATTAATTGGCATATGACATTACATGAATTTTTTAAAATATGACTTCTCAAAAAATAGTCTTCATGTTAAGAGTTTAGTCACTTCACGTTAGAGTTTGGTAATCCAAATGTATATAAAATAATTAAATAATATTAATGTAAGGTTATGTGTGCAATATTCCAAATATTTTTTTAGTTATGGAAAAAATACAATTTTATTGAGAGCACTCCTTCCCTTTATATATATTTTTTAATATTGATGCCAAAAATTTGGTTTTTTTTTTTTGGTTAAAAATACATTTTGTAGAATCAACTTCAAAAGAAAATTAAAGAAAATATTTAATGGAGTCATGCTCTTACTTTTTAATATAACCAATGATGTACTACATGGAAAGCTACAACACAAACACAATTATTAAGAAATCTCACCCAATATATAGTTAGTGAATGAGGTGCCCTTGAAATAGACATTGACATTATCTAGTGAAGTCAAAGGGTGAATTATAATAGCAAATGTCTAATATAAAAATAAATAAATAATTTTATCCATAGTGAAAGTAGTATTTTATCCATGGTGAGGTGCTTTTACTCTAGAATCTAATTGAACATGGTGAAAGTAGTATTTTTCTATTGTAGAGGTCTCATTTGTAGTCATGATTGTATTTCAATTGTATCTTTTGTAACTTCGCCATTGAACGTGATGAAACTAGTATCTTCTATTGTAGAGGTGTCATCTGTAGTCATGATTCTATCTCGATTGTATCTTTTGCAATTTCGCTATCTATTATCTATGATAAAAATTTGTTGTTTAGATTGGGTATTATTATAGATACTGTTGGGGTTTTATTCTAAATAGATTGAACAATAAAACTTCTTCAATAATGTTTAAACTTCATAAAATATTAGAAACATTAAGTAGGAATTCTTGAAAAAAATGCAATGTTTAAGTGATAAAGTTGCAATATTTGTTTGAGTGAGACAATAATGGAACGTTTCTTTAACCTATGGCTCGTAGTATGTTATTGGTTGTGTGTGCAAGGTTTCTTCACTTGTGAATTTTACTTATTTATATTGTGTGTTCTTGTCATATGATTACGAGTCGTTGTGCATTCGTCCAATTAATCCTTTATTTAACAAGCAAAATATGACCATTTGTGGTTGTTTAGATGGAAACAATGGATAGGATGTGAATTGAAGTACAAAGGAAAAAGTCAAAATGGAAATATAATTTAAATATTGTGGATGTGATCATATGCAAAATAAGTAACAAACTCCAAATGTACAATCAATTAATGTACATAAAATGTGCACAATAGAAAGTAAAATAATTTTTTATAGAGATAGAGAAACTAATTTATTCACTTGTATAAGGATTGGTATTTACAAATCATATGCTTTTCATTTACAAGAGATTATAAAGATAATCTCTATGTAATAAAATGAGAACCCTTTTCTCTAGCTTCGTAATCTCAACCAACAATTATTCATGGTCTTTTTTTATTCTCACATTGAATTTTCTAACAAGACACTCTCTTTCTCTACTTCAAAAACTTGTCAATCTTAACAACCTCCCTAATCAAATCCTTATTGAAATATTTATCTATCACAACTTTTTTGTGCTTCACGAATATTCAGAAATTTTATATCACTATCTAATAAAATACTATGCAAAAAATCATGCAACCAAGCTATCCTCGTGTATAACAAGTCTATAATTTTTTGCACATTATTTGACTTCTCACATGGAACAAATTGTGTCATTTTTAATAACTAGCCAACAATTACAAATATAAAATTATTCTATTTTTGAATCAATGTGATTATATTCCAAAGATTTATAGATTAGGGTCATATCATTAATGTGATTATAATCAAAGGTTTGCAGATTAGGTTGTATATTTTCATTAATACGGCTTCTCATGTGAATAGCATGACATAGCACGACCCTTATCATAGGTTGTTCTAGAGGTTTACCTTTCAGGCAACAAATTGCTTCATGCAATCCAAAAATATGACCTGTGGGAAGGTCAAGCTAAGGTTGGGGGTTTATGCCCAAGACACTCTCTCCTAAATGGGCATGTGTATGTTTCACTATATGATAATATCAAGCATACATTGGAGATGCGTAATTCTAGATTCCCCCAGTTCACATTAGGCATGTTCGATAGAGTTTTTTAAACAACAATTGACAAAAAAACAAAAACAAAAAAACAAAGAAGAAGGTCAATGCCTTGCTAATTTTGCTCAGTGATGATAGTGTTGAAGTTGTAGATCCTCCTCATCTGCAATCTTCAATCTCTGATCTCAACATCTTGTCAACAATGGTTGATGCACAAACCAGTAATGATACAGTAAGTTCTCCACATGTTCCAATTGTAAATGAAAGAGGTATGTTTCAAGAGCAGCTAGATGAAAATGAAGTTATTCCACAAGCAATGGAGGAATGATCTATACCCATTGGTAGTCTTGTTTCAATTTTTGATGAATAGAAATAGTTAAAAGTGATACTAGAATAGATGGTAAGGCAATAATATCATATTTAGGAAACTTATTCTATGAAGTTGATGATTGTAAGTAAAGAAATGTGGCTGAAAAGAGCCTTTTTGTATTTTGTCCAATTGTAGTCTTGTTTCCAATATTGATGAATGAAAACAATTAAAAGTTAATCTAGAATAGGTGGTCAAGAAGTAATATCAGATTTAGGAATTTTTATCTATGAAGTTGATGATTGTAAGTAAAGAAATTGGGCTGAAAAGAGCCTTTTTGTATTTTGTAACACTCTATATTATTATTATATATTAGGCTTTTTTTCCTTTTGCCAAATTTTTTTTTAAAAATTGTTGTTTTTTTATATGAATAATAATCAAGTATGAAATCCTTGTAATTCCTCCCAAGGTTTTTTTATCATGCACAATAGCTTATCCAATCCTGTATTGTGCATGGCACCTTTCACTAGTTAGCATTTTTTGCAATACCCCTATTTAAATACCTTGACATGTGTCATATTTATGTCAAAATGTCCTATTAGTGTACTACCATGAGACTTGTGAATAAGGTTCCCCCTCATCAAACTACATGAATTGCATAATTTTTATCTTCAGAACATGGGTATCCACATCAAGTGGAAATTAATCTTAAAATAATCATTTATCTCTAATTTAAGGCTCTATGCATGCGCACGATGCATCTCTAAATTTTGGATGTGTCATATAAATCCTTCATTCCATCCATTCCTATCGATTCAATTATAATTATGGACAATAATTCTAAACCTTAACATAATGCATCTACAACTTTATTGATTGCACTAGCTCTAGGCTTCACCATGAAAGAGTAATTCTACAAATATTATATTTACATCACCTACATTTTCTTCAAATTTACCTAGCTATTGACATATTTCAATGTGTAGTGGTCAATGTACACCATGGAATTGTTCGGTAAAAAATAATATATTCACTTCAGGGAATATTGAATAATAGTGTAGAGCTCCTAATCATAAGGTACATCTACCTAGCCTCATTCTTTATTTTTCTAAATTATAAAACTCGCCTATCCTCTTGGATTAATGCTACACCAATATTTTTTATTGGTATGAAAATCAACCTAGAAAACATTTCAAAACTATGATAGTGTTATCTTTGGCTTTGCTAGATGTCAAAACCACAAGGTTGTTTCTCTAGAGAAAGCATGGATCGCTCATGTAAAAGAGGAAAATACCATTCAAGAATGGAGGTAGGTCACACTAACAAGAAATGGTATATTTAGTGTTACTACTTATCAGATTGCCATTAGTTTTATGTCAAAGTTATTCTATATACTCTAGTCGATTTCTACTACCGAAATATTCTGTCGGTAAGAACAGTCTAGTCGGTTATAGAAGAAAGCAGTCACAGAACACAGTATACACCGAGTTGTTTACTGAGTATCATTACATGTCTACCAAGCAACAAAGATGACACACCAAGTTGATATACACCGAGTGAAATGTGTTACCAGATTCATTGAACCTGGACATGCATATGAAAACGTGTTACAAGATTGAGGCACATCTAACTGTTATCACATTGGAAATTGCACTTAAAGATTGTGTATGATTTTGAGGTCATCTAACCAATGAAATATTTTGTATGGTTATTCATTCGATAAATCGTGTTTGTAAGATCGAAGCAATGAATTAGATCGCCGTCATAAGAGATCTATTATACAACATGAATTGAGATCAGAAATATACATGTAGCATGACAGAAAGGATGACAGAGAGATATATGAAGCGAGACATGTAAAAGCACTAAGTGTTATGACTGTTATAGAGACACAGAGGTCACCAAGAAGGTTTTCAAAGAATAGTCAAAGAACAAAGTAAACAGAAGGGTTTACCGAGTTACTATATGGGTTACCGAGGTATGCTATAAGCTAGGTAGTCTTATTCAGAGCACATAGAATCTATTGTAACATTCCAGATGTAAAGTTGCAGATATTTGTAATAATTTTATTGTAATATTTTGAAGTTGTAAGAGAAGCCTGTAATAGGGTAAAAGACTCCAATCAAGTCTATAAATTGTAAAGCCTCTAACCAGGTGCAGCATTTAGATGAAGTGTTGTAAAATCCTTTAGCAAGGTAGATCTAACAGATCTTGTTGCTCCTAACAGTGTATGCTATCAAAAATGGCTAAACATGTAGCTCTAACCGAGCACTCTTTATTATTGCAGTAGTGAAGTTGTGGGTGCCATCCCCACCGCAGTTTTTCTCTCTAACAAAGAGTTTCTGCGTAACCAAAATATGTGTGTTATGGAGTGAATCATGTATGATTGTTATTTATTTGTTTTAGCTTTATATTAGGTTACTGCACTATTTGGTTTATGCATAACAGTAAAGTTATTATTGAAGAAATGTTTTGAAGTACTGATTCACCCCTCCCCTCTTAGTACATTAGCTTTCCATATTGGGCCTAACAATTGGTATCAGAGCTTGAATCTTGGAAAATGGTTTAACTGCCTAAAGAGAAAGATCTTATCAATGGAAGGCTATAAACAATCTTGGAGGATTGTGTATCTGCAAGAAGAGCTAGATCATGCTAATCAAGTGATTGCAGACATGCAAAGGCAAATGCAAAAATCTCTGAAAGTGAGAAGAAGATTATCTGATGATTTGCAGGACTCTCAAGAGTTAGTGGAACAAATTGAGGCATCATCTAAGAACAGTATATCTGAAGAGACTGAAGAAATGATTGGAGTATTGAGAGAAAAGAACAAAGCACTGGCTGATCAACTAAAAGCAATGAAAAGAGAACATGAACATTTCAGCACACAGATGACTCAAAATCCTGATGCATTGAGGACAGATGAGGATAAAGTAAGAGATCTAGAAAGGGAGAAACAACAACTTGAAGTCTTAGTATCTGATAAGAATGATGAAATCACAAGGTTGACTGGAATTCAACAAAATCTATCAGATCAACTAGGTTATGCACATCATGAAGCAAATCTGAAAGATGATGAGAATCAAGAATTGAAACTTGAAGTATCAAGGTTAACCGATGAACTTGAAACAGAGAAGAAATCCAAAGAAACACTGAAGAAGAGCTATGAAGCATCAAAGATGTTGGATGAGCAACTGAATACAAGATGACCCAACAAAGATGTAGGACTCGGTTACAAAGGAAAAGACTCTAGCGAGAAGGGAATTCATACTATCGAGAGAGAAGAATCATCAAAGCAAGCTGGAATCAAGAAGAACATCAAAAGAAAGAAGCTTATTTGCAACTACTATGGAAATCAAGGTCACACTGCCAACATATGCCAAATCAGAAAAGGTAAGAAACTGAATGTCACTAAGTCCAATGGTTATTGTTACAATTGCAATAAATATGGTCACACATCTAATCAATGTAGGACAAAGACTGTTAACAATTACTAGAAGGCAAAATTCAAAGTGTTTTGTAAAAACTATAATAGATATGGACATAGTACCGAGAAGTGTTGGTTTAAGCAAAAGAACTATATGTGGTCTACACACCGAGCAAATGCTAGAGGTTACCGAACTCACATAGATCCTTACCGACAGTATTCTGCAATACCATGGGATTACAATACAAGGATATGGTGTGAATGTTGTGGAGGATATGGACATATAAGTGCCAACTGTTTTATAAGGTTTGGAATGAACAACCGAAGATCATGGAGAAATCTTGGTATGGCATGTTTTCATTGTCACAAAGTTGGACACTTAGCTGGAGATTGCAGAGATCAACCTCGAAAAGACACTGAGGAAATAAAAGAAAAATAAAAGATGATTTGGAAAAAGAAGGAAATTGTGTCAAATGAAGAAAGCACCTTACCTACCGAGTTAGGTGCACCTATTCCAAATTAATCGGTAAAGGTATGAAGGGACTACATTCTCTCAAGGTTAAAATCTTAACAATTCCTATTATATTATGTACTTAATTCAAAATCTGCATAGTTAAGATGTAATAGTAAGTTTGAAATTCTATCAAAGTCTTTTGAAGCACTTTACAGGAAACCTGTCAAGTCGGTGAATACAGGAAGCCTGTCAAGTTGGTAAATGAAGGAAGTTTGGTTAATCGGTTAAAATGAAAAAAGGAGAGTAAATCAGTTAAAGAGGAGCCGAGTGCATTTAATGTTTTGACCTAACCCGCACAAAGCCCGATAAGGTACAATGTGTACTTAAAAGCATTTTCACAGTCATTTTCACTTACCAAGTTTTTGAGAGAGCAGAGCAAGCAATTCTAAGGCGATCAAACCTCCTACAAAGCAAATTCAAGGTATTTACATCAATCTCAACACATTGTTAAGCTGGTTTATCGATCTTATCTAGTTGCCATTATCTACTAAAGTATAAAGCGTCTGTCGTTTGAAATCCTGAAACCCTAAGGATCCTTTGTTAGCTTTTATCTGAAATCTACAATGGCGCCCAAGATCCAAGATCCCATAGTTGTCAAGAATGTAGAGAAGCCCTCACTAAAATACTCTTTGACTCCCAATGTCGCATCTGAACTGGATGACAAAACCACCTTTTCACTCATCCCGGATAGAGTGTTACTAGTCCAGGATGTGAGATTCTTCACCAAATGTCGTGTTGAAGAACTCGGTCATGTTGAAATCAAAGACACCTATGATGAGCTGTGTACCGATGGTAAATTGAACAGCAAGTATGAACACATCAAGATCAAAGGTTTAACTAAAGCCCTAACCTATCCTCGTGTGTTCAAACCCCAGTGGGTTAAGATTATTCTGAGCAGAGTTCATGATGACTTCATGTGGCTAGAAGAGCAACCATTTAATATTACCAAGGAAATCATTCATCTGATTACCGGTTACCCCATTTATGATCATGCCCGAGCCCAGAAGATGATATCAAAGAAGGAATTGATCAATTTAACCAGAGTGAAATCTGATTACAAAGGATTGAAATTGGACAATGTCACAGATGAAGAATTAAAATTTGCCATTAGAGTAATGGGCTACTGTTTCTTCCAATTGGCAAGGAAAAATAGTGTACCCTGTGCAGCAGTAGACCTGGCATACAAAATTGTGAAAAAGGGAATGAAAATTGATCTATGTGAGGTGTTGCTGAAGAACTTGTTTGAGAATCTAAACACCATCAGGAAGCCGAAGAAGAACAACTCAACTAATACTCTAAAGTTTGGATCATTACTGGTATGCATGTTTTTCTACTTTGAAAAATTCTTTCCATCAGTCGGTAAAGTTGTTTGGGAGCTACACCAACCAATCACCCATCAGATAAATAACTTCATCAAGAAGTTAGGTGATAATTTCAATGATATTATGGATGATTGCTTCAGTAAATTTCAAGAGAAAATTCATAACAGATATAGGATTCCACCCTAGCTAGTAGAGAAATACAAAAATGATATATGTTTTGAAGTTGACACCGATTACTGTTATGTGAATGCTATGGAACCGAGGACTCAATCTTTGTCACCAATGGGTTACGCGATTGATTTTGACATCACAAAACAACAAATTGATGCATTTCTTACACTGTCGAGGCATGATACCGAGCTGAGGTATGGTACCTATGAGGAAGTAAAGGAAAAGGTAAAAATGAGCATTGTAGTACCCAAAGCTACAAGAAAGGCAACAAAGATGATAAAGGCATTGTCATAAAAATTCGAAGAAGACTCTTCCTCTACACCTATCAAAGGCACCACTGCCATTACTGAAGAGGAATCTAAAGCCCAAGAGGTAGCTATAACACTGAGCACTGAATTGCCTAAGGGTAAAGTGTTGAAAAGAAAGAAACTGGATTCATCAAAGGCCTCACCAACTCCACCTCCAGTAAAGTGACCTAACACCAGAGCATCTCCAGCTTCACCGAGTAAGAAAACAAAGAGTGTTACTGTTCCCAAGGTAACAAAGACATACAAGAAATCTACTCAAAGACTCATTTTGGCAAAAGAGTCTAGTGATACTGAATTAGAGGATGCAAGCAAATTCCAGATTGTCAAGAGCAAGAAGGTAAATATACAGTGTTGAAAAATTTTGTGCTAATCTGAAAGAATATGGTGGATTTGGAGGATTTAGATATGTCAAGTATGAAACTAGGAATAATGATGAGAAGAGACAAATTGAAGAAGTTGTCATCTACACACTTCTAAAATTCCGGTTAGCTCCATTGGAACTAGCTAAGTCACTTCCGAATGAACTGTACTGCATATTGATAATAGGTGGAAGTATGCAATGGACTCGGAGAAACAAATCAAAGAAAGAAGTCTGGTCCATCTCTTTCCTGACATGTCAGTAGTTGAAATAAAGGAACATTTGACAACCTACAACTCAAAGTTTATTGTCAAACATAGAGCCTTAAAACTGATGAATGGGCTATATATTGAAGTTGAAAATGAGACAAAAGCAAAGTGGCAGGAAATATTTAAAATCAAGGATGCTGGTGAGCAAGCTACAGTTGAAATCGTTGATGTCACCGAGCAAGATCCTGATGTCACCGAGCAAGGTCCTGATGCTACCGAACAAGACCAATAGATGAAGATGTCATGGATTCAGAGGCACCGGAATAGGAAATGATAGAAGGCACTACATATACAAAACTTGTATCCAGTGAATCAGTCTTGGAACAAGTTCAGCCTTATCCACTAGTCAAACAACCTGTCTCAACTGAAACCCCTCTGGATACGTATCAAGGCTACAACAGGAGAAGGAACTACTCAAGAATAGACATCTCAAGCACCTTCTAACACTGAGACTATTGCAACTGGGACACCAAGTACTGAGACACCGAAGGACTCTATAGAGGCTAAAGGAACCGATCAAAGTGTTGCCTCTACCAAGCAACCTACCGAGGGTCATCAAGCCTCACAAGCCATTGTCTTAGTTCCATCAATGAAAGGTAAAGAGAAGAAGATGAAAAAGCATAGTTTTAAAGTTGATTTGTCAAAACCAATAGTGTTGCCCAATGTAGACATAGCAAAATTAAAGGGGCAAGCACTCATTGATTTTGGTGAACTATGCAAAGCAAAGGCCAAACAAGAGAAGCAAATGGCCATTCAAAAGAAAAATAAAGTACTTCAGAAGGTAAAAGCACTCCTAATAGATATGCTACCTGAAGCTACAATGTCAACTGATGCAGCCATCCACATTCAACTGGATGAACTCCTAACAAAGATAGAGACATCTGGAGTAGATGCATTGGAGTATTTGAGCAAGCTAAAAGACAAAGAGCTCACTGCAAAAATGATAGAAGAGGTACAAAAGCTATAGCTATTGGCAAAGTTAAACTTGTCAAATTTATTGCTGAGTTGACTCCTCAACTCAAGCACATTCATTATTTATTTCAGAAACTCTACACATTTTCTTTATTCATTAAAGACATTAAGAATAAAATAGAGGCAACTGAGAAAGAGATCACTGATCTCTCAAATAAGTTGACCACAAAGCCAAATTTAGTTCAGAATTTTTATACAAGGTTACAACAGCTCATGGCTCAACAATTGGACCTAAGAAATGAAGAACACAAGATTAGGATGGACATAATGACACTTCAGACATTATTCCTTCCTCATCTTTCATCCGTCCAAGAATAGATCAACCGAGCCACATCCTTATCTACTACACAAGAGGGAAGCACTCTAGATGGCTTAATATCATTATTGGTTGATATTCAAGCACATAATTCTTTAATGGACAGTGTAAAGGATGCACTCTTTGTCACTCTCATTGATGCCCGGACCAAGTACAAATCCATTTTTGACTAGTTACCACCCCCGAATGGTAATTAAGTTTTGATGTTTGTCAAAAAGGGGGAGTGATACAGTATTGATACAGTCTTGGGGGAGTAATACAGTTTTGGGGGAGTGATATAGTATTCGGAGTATAGTATACAGGGGGAGTATACCGAGCAGAGTCAGCAGAGTATCCAAGAGCAGTGAACCAAGCAGTATACAGAACAGTAAGCAAAGAACAAGAACATATCACCGAGCATGCAAAATCAGAGTTTTGTACAGTATATCGATAAGGGGAGTATATCTGGATATATCATATTTTTGACTATCGTATATACTGTCAGTTTAGTCAAATTTTGCAAGTATATAGATTTTTGAGTTATAACTTTGAAAGTAGTTTTTTGTCAAACATCTCAACTAATGTCAAAAGGGGAGATTGTTACTACTTATCAGATTGCCATTAGTTTTATGTCAAAGTTATTCTATATACTCTAGTTGGTTTCTACTACCGAAATATTCAGTCAGTAAGAACAGTCTAGTCGGTTATAGAAGAAAGCAGTCACAGAATGCAGTATACACTGAACTGTCTACCGAGTATCATTACATGTCTACCGAGAAGCAAAGATGACACACTGAGTGAAACGTGTTACCAGATTCATTGAACCTAGACATGCATATGAAAACATGTTACAAGATCAAGGCACAT
Source organism: Cryptomeria japonica (assembly GCF_030272615.1). Lineage (NCBI taxonomy): Eukaryota > Viridiplantae > Streptophyta > Pinopsida > Cupressales > Cupressaceae > Cryptomeria > Cryptomeria japonica. The sequence goes on along the minus strand of NC_081408.1, from coordinate 83,057,273 downwards.
CTAACCATTATCACATTGGAAATTGCACTTAAAGATTGTGTATGATTTTGAGGTCATCTAACCAATGAAATATTTTGTATGGTTATTCATTTGATAAATCGTGTTTGTAAGATTGAAGCAATGAATTAGATCACTGTCATAAGAGATCTATTTATACAACATGAATTGAGATCAGAAATATACATGTAGCATGACAGAAAGGATGACAGAGAGATATATGAAGCAAGACATGTAAAAGCACTAAGTGTTATGACTGTTACAGAGACACAGAGGTCACTGAGAAGGTTTTCAGAGAACAGTCAAAGAATAGAGTAAACAGAAGGGTTTATCGAGTTACTATATGGGTTACCGAGGTATGCTATAAGCTAGGTAATCTTATTCTGAGCACATAGAATCTGTTGTAACATTCCAGATGTAAAGTTGCAGATATTTGTAATAATTTTATTGTAATATTTTGAAGTTGTAAGAGAAACCTCTAACAATGTAAAAGACTCTAATCAAGTCTATAAATTGTAAAGCCTCTAACCAGGTGCAGCATTTAGATGAAGTGTTGTAAAATCCTTTAGCAAGGTAGATATAATAGATCTTGTTACTCCTAATAGTGTATGCTATCAGAAATAGCTAAACATGTAGCTCTAACCGAGCACTCTTTATTATTGCAGTAGTGAAGTTGTGGGTGCCATCCCCACCACAGTTTTTTTCTCCAACCAATAGTTTCTGCGTAACCAAAATATATGTGATATGGAGTGAATCATGTATGATTGTTATCTATTTGTTTTAGCTTTATATTAGGTTACTGCACTATTCGGTTTATGCATAATAGTAAAGTTATTATTGAAGAAATGTTTTGAAGTACTGATTCACCCCTCCCCTCTCAGTACATTAGCTTTCCATATTCGGCCTAACATTTAGATCAAGTGATAAGATTATGTACAATGCTCTTCTTCAATAGGATCTAAAGAACCTAAGAGGTTTATCTTTGAGGCCTTTTCATAGCAAAATCAAAGAGAAATGAAAAATGAGAACAAGGCCTTAACTACCATACCCAAAGGATAGCCACAAGTAGATCTTCCAAATCTTTTTATAAGAAACCATAAATCAATTATGCATGTGTAACTAATGGACGAAAAACAAGTTTTCATTACTTAAGATGAATCCCCTCTCAGATAAAATACATGTGCATCTTGATGATTAATCCTCACAACCCTTTAAATATTTATCTAACATTAGTTTTTAAATTATATTTATTACTAAAGAAATGGGATAGAAAGGTAAATAGGACTCCTACATGCTTAATCCTTGGAATATATGGCTTAGTTATGGCATCTCTTGGGATTTGATAGAAGATTAAAATTTGGTTCAAACATATAGGTGAAATAGAGATTCCACTAAGACTAAAATGAAAAGGTCTAAGATTTGTGTTAATGTTGTCATTGATGTCAAGGTTGATGATCCGGTTAGGACTAGATGTACCATATGTAGCAGAGCAGTGATATTGAACATATATTGATCAACTAAGTTTGTATGATCTACTAGAGTTATTTTTGGAAGATCCTCTTCTTCGGAATCTTGTGTTTTGCTTATCATGGTTTGTATCATGTTAAAGTATTAGTTGTGTATTTTGTATTGCTGAATGTTTATATTGCATTATGATTTACGCTCTGGAATCTGTGGCACCTATATCTTGAATATAGGAATTGTTATGCTTGGAATTTATGCTCATGGGTATGTATCTTTAGGTCTGGTAGACCCTTGTTTTGCTCCAATGATTGAAGGATGTGTTTCGATAATTGAAGCATGTGAAGGAAGCATGAAAAAATCTATCAAGGCTGACCTAGTTACCTACCTTGGTCAAGGAATGTTTGTGTGGCATGTTGATCTGACCAATGTTTTATTGTATAAACCTTTTTGTGCTTGGTCAACATATTATCTCAATGTATGTGCTTACCGGTATATATATATATATAAAACACATGAATGAAAGAGTATGAGGTGTGCGAGTGATAGAGTAGTGGTATGCAAGTAAGGAGTGCAATAGCAATTTGCGAGTAGTGTGCAGTGTGAATGGTGGCATGTGTAAGAGCAAAGGTATATGTTGAAAAGTGCATATTAAAGGCAGTGTTGCAGTAATCCCTTACTGGATCTAATACAATCAATTGGATTGACATATTGAAGGTTGTGTTGCAATAATCCCTTACCGGATCTACTGTAGGCGGTTGTGGACAGGTTGGAGAGATCCCTTATTAGATCTATTGTGAGTTGATGTGATTTGTTATCTAAGCTTATCTTAGAACTGACTTCATGCGTTTGGAGATGCAATTTTCCTCAGTTCATTTAGTGAGCATTTTGGCAGTGAGCCACCCTTTTTGTAAACACCATATAACTAGTTATATTATCTTGAGAGTTAACTCTCAGTGGTTTTTCCCAATTGGGTTTTCCACATACAAAAATCCGGTGTTCATTTTTTGGTTATGTTGTTTACTTATTCTACATTTGTTGATTCATGTTGATGAGATTAACTGTTGAGGTTAAAATATCAATAAAAGTTTTATAAGTGTGGGAATAATGGTTCACCTCCCCTCTCAATATTTTGGTCCTTTCAACCATTCAACAAAAGGAACTTCAAATTAAACATCAATAATAGTAGAGAATCATTAAAAAATAATACATTTATATTTTTGGGTGATTGAGTCGTTATCCTTCTCTCAACACCTTCACAAACTCAAGTTCATCAAAAAAAAAATATATTACAATTAGTGATCATAAGCTAGGATCTATAACCAATAATTATCTGATGGGGACACCAAGTTGATTCCCAAACACATTGAACTCATAGGAACTTACAATCAAATCATAGAGCAATAATGATAGGAAGTTGAGGACAATAACCCATTTTTGCAGGCTTCCTATCAAAACTATGATAGGAAGAGAATATAGAGTAGCCAAATTCTATAACATAAACCTATTGGAGATAGGAACCATGAACAATTGAACTGGTCAAATAGCACCATGTTTGCATAAGTATTGGGAGATAACATTATTAATAAACAATACAGATATTGAACACTAAAACCTTAACTTTATTACTACACATCATATGATCATCATGATTACATTCAATTTTAGATATCTACATTCAAATATTTTGGTCATACAATTGCTCATTCATCTTTCTCTCTACATTCTGCTATGTCTGAACAACTCACCAATGATATTGTTATTCTTTTCTGTCTCTACACACCTCCTCTTCTACTCTTCCCTCTCATGACTCTGACTGTTATCTTTTACCAACACATTTACTTCTTACATTACCTATCATTGTTCTACCTTGTATGTGCTTGAGTATTATGTTTTATTCTCCTTAATACATTTTTCTATGATTATCCTTCTACTTGCTTACCACTAGGTCATCCTTGGCCCCTATTCACCCACCAATTTCTTTTCCCCCAAATGGCCTCTCACCTTTCTATGTTGCAACCATTCTATAAAGGGTTTTCTCTATTCCCAAAACCAATCATCTTTCTCTACATTCGAATCGAGAGTTCCCTGTCTATCCAAATCAAACTGAACTATTCGGCCTCCCTAGCCTCTTATGAGCCAACTGTCAACTATGATTCCACCTTCCCTTCATACCCCCACTTTTGTTTCTTAATTGAGTGTTTATGTTTGGTTGGCTGAAGGCCAGTTTGTGTAAAAATTTTGGTTTCGGGTCCATGTAAAACCCGTTTATATTTATCAAAAAAAATAGGGTCACCTTCATTTAGAGTCTCCAACTTGTCCCATATAGATTTTTTTGTATATTGGTCAATCAAACCCATTATTTTTTGATTAGAAAGTGCACACAAGAGGGCTTATCTAGCTCTACAATCATTCTCAAGCTCCTTATCCAAGTTTTCTGGAGGAGGACTGCCAGATGCCAGATTAAAAGGGGTTACACCATTCTTAGTGATCTCCCAGATTTCCTTACCAAGACATCTCAAATGATTCTCCATCTGAATCTTCCATACTTTGTAATTTGTTCCATCAAGCCTAGGAATTTCTCCCCAAAATACAGCTGCAGATGAACTAGATGAACTTGAACTGTTAGATGCCATAGGATCTTCCTCAAGTAGTTAAACTTCTATAGAGAGGATCAGAGCTTTGATACCAATTATTAGACAATTCAAATAACTGGAGGACAACTGAGAGAGGGGGTGAATCAGTTGTCACCAGATTACTGGAACCTTAAGCATTTAAAACATTATTACCGAAACACATAAGATAAATATCAGAATACATAAACCAATTATCAAAATAACAGATATACCAATCAATCACAACCAACAACTAGAGAATAGATACCATCCACATGACACCAAGATTTGTACATGGAAAACTTGGTAAGGGGAAAAACCATGGTGGGAAGCCTACCCACAGTCAGATAATACTTTTGCATTAAGTATGTGATTACAAATTTAGGGGCCTCCACTTGCAAGAAGGCCAACAACCTATAGCACACTGCTCATTACAAAAGGAGTCTCACTAACTACATATAAATCTAGACTACAATCCGAAAGAAGAATGAACTGCAATAATAACATCTCTTATGTCTGAGTACAATTATGGTTAAGCTCAATATTCAAGGTCTTAAACCTCTTACATAAACCCAACTCAATCACCTATGATCGATCAAATCCTCTGCATGAATGATTATTACATTATTCGCTTACATATCATGATCTACAATGAGATCATACACATATATATACAAACCCTAGACCTTAAACAATTAGATCAGGAATGCAAACATTAAAACCTATTACATAATTGTAAAACATGTCGGCCTGAGGCCAAAAAAATATCATCCAACCCATAAGTCATCTCAAAAACACATCGAGAAGTTCCAACAACACGTTACATTAAGTCGGTCCATAACCTAGATAGCACCAGACCCAATTTAGGTCCACACATGCTAAAGCAATGATCCCAATCAAACAAGGCTTGAACACAATCACCATCAGCATCCTAAATCCCTACTAGAAGCCACACCAACACCACTTATGCATAATATCAAAAGATCTTCAACAAAGCTCTGTCAGTGAAACCCTTACCGAATCAATAAACCAGGCTTACCAGCATATAAGATAGCATCCAATCAAAAAATCAATACCAATTGACTGAACATATATTTGAGTAGCATGAATAGCTAATCTAAGCCAATTTCATAAGCCAAAGCATACTAGAGTATACCAGATTAACATGATCTTACCAACCAAAAACCAATCATCCTACCAGGACCAACCGAATACTGGTAAAAAACCAAAGAAGCTAGTGTTGACATCAATGACAAAACATCAATGCAACACATAATAAATTCCTCTGAATTGCCAACAAACTTCTCTTTCATCCTCATGGCAATCATCTTTAGATGCACTTTCTTCATCTGTGGCATCATCTTCAAAGGCATATAGACTATTCTGCTTTTGGTAGCTTCTTCTTTCTTGCCAGGAGATCTTCTTCTCTTTATCTTTACCGGAAGACCTATCAGAGCCTCTTTTCTCATCTCCACTGGTTTCACCATAGGGACATTTTGTAGAAAAGTGTCCTATTTTTTCACAGTTAAAGCATTTGAGAGGTAGTTTTCCTTTATACTTACTAGATCCTCTTTTAAGATTTCTTACAAAGTTTACAACTTCAATGTCAGAGTCTCCACTAGATTCTCTATGAACACTTACTTCCTTACCCTTTTTGGTGGAGTTGAAAGAAGCTTCTTTCTTGGAAGTTCCTTCACTGGTTGTCCTCATCTCATAAGCAGTTAGGGAGCCAAATAACTCATCCTTTGAAAAAAAATTTAGATCCTTGGCTTCCTCTATGGCAGAGACCTTAGTATCATACTTAGATATGGGAGATCTAAGTACCTTTCTGACAATAACTTCATCAACTATTTCCTCTCCAAGTCCTCTGATGGTGTTCATAGTTTCATCTACTTTGTGAAGGTAGTCTACAATCTTTTCTTCATCTTTCATCTTCAACCCTTCAAGCTGACCTCTTAGTGAATGCAACTTGGCCTCTTTGACTTTGGAATCTCCTTCAAATAATCTTTTTAATTTATCCCAAGTCTCCTTGGCGGATGACAAATGCATAACCTTAACAAACTCATTATCTGATAGCCCACTGAGAATAGCATGTTTAGCCTTTGCATTGTTCTCATACTCCTTCTTAGCATCTGGGTCAGTGGAAGGAACACTAGGGACATTATACCCATTCTTTAAAGACATCCAAATATCAAATCCTAGAGAGGACATATAGGTTTTCATTCTTCTGCTCCAAAAGGCATAGTCGGTATCATCAAACATGGGAGCTTTGGAGGAGGACTCATTTCTTGCCATTGTGTTCTTAGACTAGTATCTACCCAAGCTAGAGAAATCTTTAACCAATCGGGAACCTAAGGCTCTGATACCAATTGTAGAACACAAGATACCACTGAGAGAGGGTTGAATTAGTGGTTTTCAATAATCTTAACCTTTTAAACCTAAGAGTGTGTACCGGTCAGTATTTTAAACACTAAGTGAGTATATCAGTTAAACAAAGGAAAGATTAAGATGCATGAAATCACAAAAACACATCACACAACACTGGATGTACGAGGAAAACCCAATGTGGGAAAAACCTCGGTGAGAAATGTTGTTGTAGTCTACTGCTCCAATCCAGCCTCACAATAAAACCACTGTATTACAAAGATTTAGGGCACCAACCCAAGGAGCACCAACTCCTAACTGTTTATGGGCCCAACCCAAAGGAGCACCAACCTCTGCACCAAGCTCCAACTCAGTAATATACAATGAAATAACAACTAATTACAATGATAGCACCTTGTTACAAATGAGTTTTGTAACACCTTCAATGAACACACTCCATTGGTTATTCTATCTCACTGCTTCTTCTGATACCAGTTCACTATTCACTCACTTTGACTCCTTACTAGTCAGTCTCTACCTTTTATGATTTCTTCAGATCCTTACTTGACACTTTTTAACTCTAAGATGCCTTCTCACCAGTTGCAACACTGCTCAGTTTTCTACCGGTTTCTCTTCTCACTCTTGTTGGTATTTTGGTATAGTTTTGTCATTGATGTCAACACCTGCTAAATTCACCTACTTTAGAGATCCAGCAACATTCACTGGCAAACAGTAAACTGTGCAAACAGTTACCGGTATATGGTCAACCGGTAGGATATAATGTTCACCGATACCTGAAATGACATGGAAGACACTTGGTAATGTCGAAGATATCATGTGGACACTTTACTTTGAAGTAATAATCATTGGTATATTCTTATTTACATATTTGCTTTTACCGGCAAATAGGTCCAGGTTATCTAGGGTTACACCGGTAGGCTTATCTTTTCCAGATCAGCATGGCACGCTATGGAGATGATTTATTATTGTTGTAAATGCATCAAGCCGACATGTTCAATTGGTTATTGCATTGGATATTGTATTATTTGTAAAATGTTTTTATTGTAATATCTTGTAGGGCCGACCTACTAAAATTGGTCTTAGGGTATGGTATAAATGTAAGATCTTATTTGTAAGATCAAATGTGGAATGTGAAAAAAGAATTGTGTGAAGGTATATGCGAGATCAAGTAGAGGTATTCACGAAGACATCATTCGAAGATGAAGTTAGGTTTTTGTAGAAGCATATCAGCATTACACCGGTATTGAATCCAGCATATGAAGATGTTATTTTGTGCAGTACATTCTCATTGGATTTAACCATCCAACTATAGTCAGTGTGACTCCCATTTGTGATTGAGCAATGATCTCTAGGCTGTTGGCCTTTCTCCATGTGCAGACCCCTCTTTGTACACTTACTATCTGCAGTAGTATCATCTGATTGTGGGTAAGGTTTCCCACCTTGGTTTTTCCCCTTACAGGGTTTCCACGTACAAATATTGGTGTCATGTGTTGTGGATGACTTTATGTTTATGTTTCATGCATTAAATCTTACCGGTATAGCAATTTTCTGTTAACACTATTTACCGGCATACTTAACTGTCTTATCGGTATTAAGCATTAAGTTGGTTAATAAGTTTTTGGTTTGAATTTATTAGACAACTGATTCACCCCCCCCTCTCAGTTGTCTCCAGGACCTACAATTGGTATCAGAGCTTTGTCCTCTTTTTGTAGAAGTTTAACAACTTGAGGAGATCCAATGTCTACTAACTATTTCAGAAAGGATGGTCCTAAACTTGATGGAACCAACTATGGGATATGGAAAATCAGAATGGAGACACATCTGAATTGCATTGGCAAAGACATCTGGGAAGTTACTAAGAATGGTTATACTGTTGTTGTAGCTGGTCAAACTGCTCCCATTACTTTAGCTAAAGATGAAGAAAATGATTGCAAAGCAAGAGAAGCGCTTTTGAGTGCATTATCAGATCAACAAATCATGGGATTATCAGATAGATCCACTGCAAAAGCTATTTGGGATCATGGATAACAATAATAACAAAATTGAAAGGCTAAATGAATTCAACCACAAAACCCTAGCCTAACAACAACAAAGATCCACCATAACATATGAAGATTACCTAAGACAATGCAAATCAATTGAAATCACAAAGATTATACCATTACATGTCCAATAGGGTTTGGATCTCCATTCTTCCTATCTCCATTGATCTTGCTTGATATATTTGCTCTCAGATTTTATGTGCACAAGAGCTCAACAAAGAACGGAATGTGGTTGCAAGTAGTGTAGTCAAGTGCATAGATTGATTAGCTAGGTTGATTAGGATGATTGATTAGGGTTTGATAATGAAGGAAGCATCTCCTTATATAGAAGACACAATAAGAAATGGAGGGATAAGATTGAGAGGTGTAAAAGGAGGTCGGCTATAATTAGAGGGTAGGTAGAAGAAATAATAAAATAATGAAAGGGGGAGGTAGTGTATGAATGACATGTGTCATGGGTAGAAAAGGTTAATGACTTAATTAAATAAATAAAGATTTATTTAATTAATAGAAGAAGTGGGATAATTAAATAAATAAAATATTTATTTAATTTAGGAAAATGATAATTTAAATAAATAAATGTATTTATTTAAATGAGAAATAAGGCTAGAAGAGGATAAATTAATTAATTAAATAAATAAAGATTTATTTAATTAATAGAAGAATTAGGCTTAGATAATTAAATAAATAAAGATATTTATTTAATTAGACATGACAATTTTGGATGTCTACAGATTGCAAAGCAAGAGAAGCACTTTTGAGCGCATTATCAGATCAACAAATCATGGGATTATCAGATAGATCCACTGCCAAAGCTATTTGGGATCATTTGGAAACACTGAATGAAGGGGATTCCATAGTCAAAATTGCAAAACTTGAAAGCTTCCGAGTCAGGTATGAATATCTGAAAATGGAAGAAGATGAAAGGATTTCTGCTTTTATGGAAAGAGTAAATGAAATTGTTTTGGGTATCAAATATTGTGGAGGAACCTTGAGTGAAGATGAGATTGTTTCAAAAATCTTAAGAGGTTTGCCATCGGCATATAAAATGAAGGTTACTGCTATAAATGAGTTAAGAACAATGCCTAATGCATCAGTAACTAGGGATACATTGATTGGAAAACTTTCAGCTTTTGAAATTGAGGAATTTGGTCCTGTTGCTACTATAAAAACTGATTTGGCCTTCAAAGCATCAACATCATCTGCTCCATCTTTTGACAAATCAAACTGGAGAGCCTTCTATGCAAGAGAACTTGAAGAAACCAGGAAGGAGAATGAAGAGCTTGAAGAACTTGAAGCACTATTTGCAAGAAAAATGCCAAAAGGTCCAATTGGAAGTAAGTATGAAGGTAAAGCACCCTTTAAATGTTTCAACTACAATAAGATTGGTCATATGGCTTCAAGATGCCCTGATAGACATGCTAGACTAAGAAAAGAAGCTAGAAGGACATACAAACCTAATCCTAAATATCAGAGATACAGATTTAAGAAAAACAAAGATAAATCTTGTTACATTGCTGATGAAGCTGTGACTGATGATTTTGATGAGGATCCAGTAGACAACAGATGGGTCTTTGTTGCTATAACAGAAGATCAACCGGTACCTATTACTCAATAGGTAGAACAAGCCCTAGCAGCTAAAGTTGAATCAAAGGATGAATGGATTATTGACTCAGGATGCTCACATCACATGACTGGAGATAAAGGTAAATTCTTGAACTTTCAAGAATACAATGGAGGTTTAGTAAGATTCAGAGATGACAAAGCCTGTTCAATCAAAGGTAAGGGTTCAATATCTCTTGATGGTAAACATAACACTGATAATGTCTACTATGTTGAAGGATTAAAACATAATCTTTTAAGTGTTGGTCAATTAGTTGAGAAAGGTTTTCAGTTACAATTTAAAAATGGAAAATGCAAAATCATGAATAGAACTGGTTTGGAAATTGCAACCGGTAATCAGACTAGAGGTAATATCTTTCATTTGAATAACAGTGAAAAGGCAGGCTTAATTGCACATATAGATGAAAGTTGGCTATGGCATAAAAGACTATGTCATGTAAATTTTGATTGCATGGTAAAAATCAGTACTTCTAAGGCAGTTAGAGATCTACCTAAAATTGTGAAACCTCAAAATACAATTTGCAAGGAAGGTCAATTTGGAAAACAGGATAGAGCTAGTTTCAAAAGTATTCTAGAAAAATCCAATAATGCTCTTGATTTAATTCACACTGATTTATGTGGTCCGGCCAGAACTAAAAGCTTACAAGGTGATAGATATTTCATGCTAATTATTGATGATTATTCTAGAATGTGTTGGGTTACTTTTCTCAGAGAAAAATCAGAAGCACTTGGGAAGTTCAAGCTATTCAAAGCAATGGTTGAAAATGAAACTGGTAAGAAAATTAAATGTTTAAGGTCAGATCAAGGAGGAGAATTCACATCTAGAGATTTTAATACATTCTGTGAAGTAAATGGAATCAAAAGACAATTATCAGCACCTCAGACACCACAACAAAATGGATTTGTTGAAAGGAAAAATAGAACTATTTTGGATGTAGCAAGAAGTATGTTATCAGAAGCAAATCTACCACATGTGTACTAGAGAGAGGCAGTAAGCACTGCTGTCTATACATTCAACAAAGTTGACATCAAAGGTGAAACTGGTAAGAACCCTCATGAACTATGGTTTGGTAATACTCCTACTCTTAAGTGTTTCAAAATTTTTGGAAGTAAATGTTATATTAGAAGACATGAGTATATTGGCAAGTTTGATCCTAGAAGTGATGAAGGAATATTTCTTGGTTATTCATCTAAGAGTAAAGCTTATAGATGTTTTAATAAAAGATTACAGAAAATTGTTGAAAGTACAAATGTAAAGATTGATGAACAATTCAGAGGAACTTCAAGGTATATAGACTTTGAACCGGTAACAGAAATTATGACAAATGAACCAACAGTAAATCCACCGGTACAGAATGATGATCTAGTTGCTCTGGTATCATCAGAGGATTCCACAGTAATTGAAGAACAACAACAGACTAAGACACCCCAGTATGTAAGACTGAATCATTCTGAAGATCAGATAATTGGAAGCAAATTTAAAGGAGTTATGACTAGAGGAAGATTGGCAAATGAAGAGGTATGTCTTATTTCTCAAATTGAACCATTACCTATCAATGAGGCATGTGAAGATAAATTTTGGATTAAAGTTGTGGAAGAAGAATTAGGACAAATTGAGAAAAATAATACTTGGACATTAGTTCCCCGGCCTGAAAATAAAAATGTAATTGGAACCAAATGGGTATTTAGAAACAAACTCAATGAAGATGGTAAGGTTGTCAGAAATAAAGCAAGACTAGTGTGTAAGGGATATTCTCAGAAAGAAGGAGTTGATTACAATGAAACCTTTGCACCGGTAGCCAGAATTGAGGCAGTTAGATTATTCTTGGCCTTTGCAGCTCACAAGGATTACAAAGTTTAACAAATGGATATTAAATGTGCATTTTTGAATGGAGATCTTGAAGAGGAAGTCTATATTGAACAACCTGATGGATTTTCTTTGACAGATGACAATGATATGGTTTGCAGATTAAGAAAAGCTCTGTATGGATTAAAACAAGCCCCAAGAGCTTGGTATGCAAGATTGGATAAGTATCTTTTAAAGATTGGTTTTACTAAAGGAAATGCAGATAGCAATTTATATTACAAAGTAACCAATGATGACATCTTGATTATGGAAGTATTTGTTGATGATATAATCTTTGGAGGAGAAGATGGATTATGCAAAGAATTTTCTCTTAAAATGCAGCATGAATTTGAAATGTCTATGATTGGAGAAATAATATTCTTTTTAGGATTGCAGATTTTACAGACTGATAAAGGCATATTTTTGAGTCAATTTAAGTACTTGAAGGAGCTACTCAAGAAATTTGGGATGGAGAACTCTAAACCGGTAAGCACACCTATGACTACAAATGAAAAATTATCTCAAAGGGATGAATCTACACCTATTAATCCAACCAGATACAAATCTATGATAGGAGGTTTACTGTATTTGACACAAACCAGACTTGATATTATGAATGCAATATGTATAGTTTCTAGATTTTAGAGTAATCCTAGGGAAAATCATGAATCAACAGTAAAAAGGATTTTCCGGTACTTACAAGGCACAACAAATCTTGGATTATGGTATCCTAAGGATGAAAATTTTGATCTATATGCATACACAGATGCAAACTAGGCAGGAGATGTGGATGATAGAAAAAGCACCACTGGAGGAGCATTCTTTCTTGGTTAAGTAAGAAACAGAGTTGTACATCTTTATCAACAGCAGAATCAGAATATGTTGCAGCAGCAACAAACTGTACACGGGTACTTTGGCTTAAGCAAATGTTGAAAGACATAAAGGTAAAATGCAAGGAACTTATTACTATATATTGTGATAACACTACATCAATTGATATATCTAAGAATCCAATATTACATTCTAAAACAAAACATGTTTCTATCAAACTGAATTTTCTAAGGGAAAAAGTTGAAGAAAAGGAGATAAAACTGGTTTATGTGAATACTAAAGAACAGCTTGCAGATATTTTTACAAAACTTTTGCCTAAGGAAACTTTTGAGTATCTCAGAGATCAGCTCGGAGTCTTACCTCCACCGGTAGACACTTAGACAGTTGATGATTGTAATCAACCGGCAGAATTAAATGAACAAAACTTTTATTCTGGTATTTGATGAGGAAGCTACTTCTCAAGGGGAGTAGTTGGTATATTGACTTGGTTGGTATTTTGTATGAACTTGACTTTTTGTGACTTTGGCAGTTGATGTCAAAAGGGGAGAGATATATGGAAAAACATTAGGGAAAGATATATGAAAAATGCATTATCTTTTTGAGGAGAGATTGGTATGAGAGTTTGGTATAAACACATATTACTCCTAGGGGGAGAAATGGAGATTGTTGATTTTTGTATTTGGCATTTCTGTTTTGGCACTTTGATGGTTTTTCCATCTTGTGTTGCCATCAATGCCAAAGGGGGAGATTGTTGGTATTTTGGTATGGTTTTGTCATTGATGTCAACACCTGCTAAATTCACCTACTTTAGAGATCCAGCAACATTCACTGGCAAACAGTAAACTATGCAAACAGTTATCGGTATATGGTCAATTGGCAGGATATAATGTTCACCGATACTTGAAATGACATGGAAGACACTTGGTAATGTTGAAGATATCATGTTGACACTTTACTTTGAAGTAATAATCATTGGTATATTCTTATTTGCATATTTGCTTTTACCGACAAATAGGTCCAGGTTATCTAGGGTTACACCGGCAGGCTTATCTTTTCCAGATCAGCATGGCACACTATGGAGATGATTTATTATTGTTGTAAATACATCAAGCCGACATGTTCAATCGGTTATTGCATTGGATATTGTATTATTTGTAAAATGTTTTTATTGTAATATCATGTAGAGCCGACCTACTAAAATTGGTCTTAGGGTATGGTATAAATGTAAGATCTTATTTGTAAGATCAAATGTGGAATGTGAAAAAAGAATTGTGTGAAGGTATATGCGAGATCAAGCAGAGGTATTCAGGAAGACATCACTCGAAGGTGAAGTTAGGTTTTTGTAGAAGCATATCAGCATTACACCAGTACTGAATCTAGCATATGAAGATGTTATTTTGTGTAGTACATTCTCATTGGATTTAACCATCCAACTGTAGTCAGTGTGACTCCCATTTGTGATTGAGCAGTGAGCTCTAGGCTGTTGGCCTTTCTGCATGTGCAGACCCCTCTTTGTAGACTTACTATCTATAGTAGTATCATCTGATTGTGGGTAAGGTTTCCCACCATGGTTTTTCCCCTTACAGGGTTTCCACGTACAAATATTGGTGTCATGTGTTGTGGATGACTTTATGTTTATGTTTCATGCATTAAATCTTACCGGTATAGCAATTTTCTATTAACACTATTTACTGGCATACTTAACTGTCTTACCAGTATTAAGCATTAAGTTGGTTAATAAGTTTTTGGTTTGAATTTATTAGACAACTGATTCACCCCCCCCCCCCCCTCTCAGTTGTCTCCGGGACCTACAACTCTATCTTCCTGAATCTCCTTCTGCTCACCTTTTTCTCTTAGACTCTCTATTTCTATCTAGTTGTATCTTCCTTTGCCAGTTCACACAATAGCTATATTCTTTTCTACTTCCTGGTTTCTTTTGCCTTACCGGTTAAACCTTTGTTAAACCTTCTTACCAGTTCTACTCCAACACTTGGACATTTTTAATATTTTCTCTAATGACTCTCTTCTCTCTCAATCACTCTCTCCTCTCAAGCATCTATCTTTTATGCAACGTCATACCTTTGTGTCTTCAATCTGTATATATATCCTATGGTTTTCCCTCCTAACTGCAATATTTAAATATTTCCTGCCTATCATTTTCTTTATCTACTTCAATCAAATCTTATCACATCAAATTTGACCTTTGAGATCAATATCCTACAACAAGGCAACACTACACTGCCATATCTTCTTCTGTCTGTACACATTTTCTATTTTTGGTAATAATGGCTCTACTTTCTGTCAAACAGCATTAATGTTCCAGCAGTATACTTCTCAAGGTTGATAAGGAGATCGGATATTATGCATCGATCATGGAGACAAAAGATTAAATCTCTGCCCCTCGATCTGCATCGAACCGCATTCCTTTGTACTCCTCCCGTGATTTATGGGATTGGCATTAAATACAAACTTAGTTGACAACTACCTCACTGACCCTCACTTCACCAACCATTGCTTGTTAGGCATTTGGATCCTGCGTGTCATTCTTTGTCAATTCAAGCTTGGTCACCGATCAAAAACATCTTACCAGTATCTTCCTTATGCTACTGGTAATCTTACCCAACCAGTCACTAGGTTTCTCTGTGTTCTTCTTGTCTCTAGCCTATTGACCAGTGGACATGATAAATCGGACTACACCTACTGGTTTTGCTTACTTACTGGTGGATATTGTTACTACCTTCATACTAGTAACATAGCTTTCATGTTGATCATGCTAATTTACTAGTGAACCACCATGTTGGTAACATCTCCTACTTGCATCTTGCATACCCGAGCTTACCGGTGACCTATTATACATACTGGTTGAAATCAATGACAATAAAATGCCAATAAGCATTGATTGAATTACAAGGACAAATACTTGATTCTTTGTATAAAAAATTGGAACTTAGATGGCAAACTGCAATTAAGAAGGATAAAGAAATAATAGAGTATGTACTTATGCATTTACAACCGAAGACCTCCAAGGAGGAAATGCAGGAAATTCTTTCAAAATCAAAACCATTATTTCGTACCAAAAAGAGGTTAACAAGATTGCTTGTTGGTGAGTCCCAGTTTGTGCAAGCTGATACTGAGGAAATTTTGAAAAAGTTTTTAGGACTTGAAAAAAAGGAACCCGAAAAGATAGATTCTTCAAAGGAAGAAGATATCTCTAAAGCACTGGTAATTGAAGGAGAACTGCCGGATGTGATTGAAATTGATGAGACACCAGATGTTACTCTAATGGAGAAAGAACTAGAAGGTGGCACCACATCAATTCCTACTATCACAAAATAACAACCAGTGATGCTGGAAGTTATTCCAACTAGTAAAGAAGAAGAGATGCAGAAAGATACACAGGAGAGTGTACAAATAGATGTTGTGCAAATCGTAGAGTCATCAGAGAAGACAATGTTGGCATTTTTGATGATTATGTTGTGATTATCATTGATGGACACACACTTGCATTAAGATCATTTTTGTATGTATTAATTAAAGCTCAACCGGTACATGTTCCAACCGGTATGATGCATTATAGTCTCTAGACTATTGGTGTTTTGCAGAAAGTGTTTACCGATCTGAAGCAGTATGTTGACCCCAAGCAATTCGAGGAACTCAAGCGGTACGAAGGATCAAAGCGGTAGAACACATATTTCTGAGTCTTCATTTTGTCAAACCGGCAACCGGCATTTTGATTGAACTAGTATTTTGTATGAACTGGTAATACTTTGTGATGAGTTACCAACCGACATTTTGTGATGAGTTACCATCCATCGATTGTTTGACGGTGCCGACACTTTAACGGTGCTTTTTTGTGTCATGTTACTAGATATATCTAGATGCATTGAACCTAGGAAATTGTATTGTAATCCTATTGGACCGACATGAAATCAGATTCCTTTATAAGGACATCATGTCTAGGGTTTTAGGTTGTTTTTGTTGATGTTGGTGCTAGGGTTTAAGGTGGTTGAGGAGTCAGAGAGAGTATGAATGTGTAGAAGACTGAAGTAATGCTAGAATGCATTAGGAACGAGCTATCAAGGATTTAACCAAGCAATCTATGCTATTTGCTAGATCACTCACTTGTTGATTAGTCACATCTTTGACAAGTTTGTAGCCCTTAACCGAGTAGGCCCAAAAGCCTTTTGTAAATCCTCTAACAAGGTGGTTCACATCTATGGATCTAAAATCCTCTAGCCAGGTAGTCTTTAATCAGACTCATCTCCTAACAGAGATTGAGATTCCTAACAGGATATGTTCTAGTAAAGAACATTGTAAGACCTTAACTGGTCTAGTTCCTATTTTGTAGATAGTTACTTGTGAGTTCCATCTCACCGTGGTTTTTCCCATTTGGGTTTCCACGTCAAAATCTCTTGTGTTATGGTGTTTGTGCTTTTGTGGGTGAATGCATTATTTGCTATTTGGTTTGCATGTGTGCTAACCGGTTTGTCTGCTAAATTGTTTTACCGGTTTACTGTTAGTCTTGCAAAGTGTTTAAGTGCAAAGATTTTTGGCATACTAATTCACCCCCCCCCCCTCCTTTTAGTATTCATCAATTGGTATCAGAGCCTACCTTTCTATAAGTTTAACCACTTGGAAAGAGATATGGGGGAATACACATTGTGGGAACTTACTCATCAGCTCACTCAGTCTGAGCAAGCCTTTGATGATCTTATGGTCAAATACAAGGCATCTCAAGCAAAGAGGAGACAACGTGCTAAAAAGTTGATGGAGCTATCTGAAAATAGTTCATCTGATGAAGCGGACATGGAAGCCCTGATTCAAGAAGTAGAAAAGCTAAATGAATCCAATTCCAACCTGAGAAAAGAATTGGAAGGACTAACTATCCGAATGTGCCAAGAGCTTGGGAACCAAAGGAAAGCTAAAGATCTAGTCAAAGACAAAGATCATGAAAACTCCAAGCTGAAGCAAGAGATCAGTGCCCTAACTGCTCAACTCTAGCAAAGTGGAAAAGGAAGACATGCAAGGAGAACTGAACATTGCCATCTCTGAGAATGAAAACCTGATGGAAACAAATGCTGCTATTTCCAAAGAACTCTTTGAGTCAAAGGAAATACTTGCTAAGTTCATCAAGAGTACTGTCAAGCTAGAGCAAAAGCTTGAATCTGCCAAACCTGTGAAGAATACTTATGCACTTGGTTATTCTGGTCATGAGGAAGGTGAGACCTCTGGTACAAATGTTGGAACATCAAAGAATCAATCGACATCAAAGGATAAAGGTAAGCAAAAGTTTAAACTTGTTTGCTTTAACTGTCTTAAAGAAGGACATACTGCCAATGTGTGTAGGAGTAAGGCTTACAATAATTTTCCTTATTTTATAAATGATAAGCCTAGATCTTATAAATTCAATGGTAACTGTTATGCATGCAACAAGTTTGGGCATAGAGCATTTGAATGCAGGTATGTTATGAATAACACTAGAAGATATCCTCAGAGGACCCAAGGAGTTGGTCTTGAACCTTTTGTGAACTGGAATCACAACCAGTTTAATGCCTTCAATCATCAGCCAAGATGCGGTGGCTATCAAGCAGCAACCGGATGGAGAGAAAACTGTATGGTCTGTCATGGTCATGGTCACACTGCTACAACATGCAGAAGGAAGAATGGAAACATGAATAATGGACCTTGGAGAGCACCTAGATTGGTCTGCTATCACTGCAACAATCCGGGTCACATTGCCAGATTCTGTAGATCAAGAAAGAATATATCGGATGACATACCGGTCACTCCAGAAGGAAAGATTGATGTTGACACTGTTAAAGCGGATATGAACAAGACCTGGAAGAAGAAACTAGCAATGTTGCAAGAGGAACCGGTTTCTGCACCTAGTGTGGAAATCACGGAACCGGCAAACTAAGCTTTAGAAAAGCTTAGGGGGAGCAAGCGGAGAAATGTTTTGAACCCCCGGTTTACACTGGTAAAAGTCCTTAACCGGTGTATGATACCTGTCAGTCAGCAGAAGACTGAAAATGGTAAAAGGCAAATTAGGGTTTAAGCCCTAATAGTGGAGCATTTATTACGGTAGGTGAGCAATATGTTTAAAAGGATTTTTCAAATCATTTCTCAGTATCAGTTTTCGAGCGAAGAAGGTTTTCAAGTGCAGAGCGAAGAAAAGTGATTTATGCTGCGATTTTGAGAAATTAAGGAACCTTGAAGGAGATTCAAATTGCAAATGGTCTAGTGAAGAACGCAAAGCAGTGATTCTGCAACCGACGGAGTGTGAGGTGGAGAAGAATCTGAAAGCCCTAAATTCATGATTTTTGAAAGGTATTTTTCAAGTTTTCGGTTTCTATCATGGCTTCTGCATCCCATACTAGCTCTAGTGCATCTGTCGATTCAGCAAGCTTTATTCAACGCAAGTCTAAATATAATGCCCTATCACAAGTTCCAGCTATTGTGATAGTAGAAGAGGGAATCTCATATTAAATAGATTGTAAAATCGAAGACCTAGGGTCTCTAGCTATTCACTCGCAGCTAGGTTTATTTTGTGGAAAAGATAAAAGATCAAACCGGAGTAAAGTATTTTGGAGAAGAAGAAGCTCCACAATGCTGTTTATTTCTTGGAGGATTTCACAGATGATCACATTAGGATCATTCTGAGTAGAGTTCATGGTGACAAGATGTACCTAGAAAGAACGTATGATACTACACCGCAAGCAATTCATGTCGTCACCAGTTTCTACAATACAGGGGAAGTGTTAGCCCTAAGGACAGTAAGCAAGACTAAAATGTCCAAGCTCATCAGTTCAATGAGCGATTCACGAGGTATGACCATCAATTCAATCAAAGATGATCTAGTCAAGTATGCCTGCATGGTGATAGGTTGCCAGACGTTCTCTACTAGCAGACTTAACTCTGTATCTGCTGCAATGGTAAATGTGGCTTACCGGATGATCAAAGAGGATGCATCATTTGACCTGTGCACCGATATGCAAAGGCAACTCCTGTTGAATCTTGAATCAATCAAACAGGATAATGCATTGAGGTTCAAGTTTGGACAACTACTGGTTGGGTTGTTCTTTTACTTCCAAGGCTACTTTCCAGGAGTAGGTGATATCCAGTGGTCTGCTGACCAATCGGTAACCAAGCAAATCAAGGAAAGCCTTCAAGCAGTTGGAACCAGTTACCCTTGTAGCGTCCTAAAATTGCGACACTTGCAATTTTGACTGCATTTCGGTCTTCACGATGGCGACGCAACACGCAACCTGAATGGAGACCCCGAAACTTGTCCATGACACTAAAAACTGCATTTTTAAAGCACCCTGGCCTGAACCTCCTTTGCAACCTGCTGTCCTGGGAGGTGGGACTAGAGCGCCCAGCGCCCTAGTCCCTGGCCCTATTTTGGGCCCGGTCTCCTATGAGACTTCGGGTCTTTTTGTTTGCAATTTGGAAAATAAACTTTCCTGGTCGGCCTAAGGTCGAGAAAATCAGTCTTTTAACCCTAATTGGCAAGTATATAAACTACATTTTCCTCTTTCATTCGATAAGATGGAAAAAGGTGGAAACGATATTCAAGCATTCAAACATTCCTTCAAGCAATTGATCATTCTAAGTCTCCATTCAAGGCTAAGTGTTGCATTCAAGACAAGGATTCAACCATTGAAGAGGAGATCACTTACTACATACTACATACAACATACAACATACAACAACATCTATACCTTCGTACATAAGGATACAAACATCCTTACAACAAGGTATTAGTACTTGTTTTACATTACAATCATTTACATTTACAGCATTTCTCATTTCTTGGTTAATTCCAAAACCGGGGTTTGACCTAAAGGCAAACCCCTAATCCCTAACCCCCCAATCGTCTTCACTTTTCTGTGTGTAGGTTGTAGGTACACGGCTGAAATTGAAGATCTGGAATCCTTGTGCAGAGACGAACAGATCCCCCTTCGTTTCGCAGATTTTTCGGAGGACCGTGTGCACGCCAGGCGCCATCGTCCCGTCAACTTTTGCTCAAATTTGCAGGACAGTGCCGTATCGACATTTTACTGCTAATTCCAGGTCCGCAGCTTCATACTATATCCCTATCTCAGTTTATAAGCGAATCTTTCTCACTTTCTATGCATGCCTAGTGTAATTCTTCTATCAACATTCTTTACAAAAGAGGGTAGCCTTGCTGTCTTAACCCTTGAAACACATTTAGCATCCAATTTTGCATTGTGTGGGATTGGATCTTGTGGGTTTCAACCCCTCTTTTGAATGTAAAGTCTCCCTAAGTGAAAACCATCAACCCTAGCAACCTCCCTTCTCTCTCCTCGGAGTTGGAAGAGGGGAGAGCAACTAGGGTTCGATTGCGATTTTCCGCTTTACATTTTGGTGAACCCGATGTCAACATCCTTTCTGATTTTTCATGCTTAGATCTGAAAATTGGATTCCTTGATTACATTTCCATGTTTGATCTTTTGCAAAATTTTAGAGGTTAATTGCATAAAAAACCCTAAAATTTTCTTTTTGGTAATTGAACTTGTGAAATGCTTAATTATTAATGCTTGTTTCAGATCTGCCCTTCTATTACAAATTATCAATTCATATTTGTGCTTTAATTTTGAAAATTAAGTGGTTAAGTGTCAAAACCCTAATTTTTGAAACCCTCTTGATTCAACCTTTGTTCGATAATTTCACTGATCAAAACATCTCCAAATCAGCTGTAACTTTGGATTCCGCAATAAAATCACAATATCTTTCATCCCTGAAAATTTGGAAAAAAGTTGCGAGGACCGTGTGCACTCTGAGTGCCATCGTCCCCGACATTTTTTTCGAAATTTCGGGAGCAAGATCTTACTGTATTTTCCTGCTAAAATCCAGAATTTTGGCTGATTTTACCAATTATAACACTTTCAAAATTATAGTCAAATTTGGTCTTGTGATTGCTTGGTTTAGGGCTTCTAATCATTTAAAAATTGTTGAAATTGAAATTTTGTGTCAAAATTGTGTTCTTACTGTCCTAAATCTGAAAAGTGTGTTTGCATTCATTCGAAATTTCAGTGCTTTATTCAAATTCTTGCAATTTGTGACTTTTGAAATTAAATGCTTAATTACAACAACTTTGATTTCCGCTTTCAAAATTGAATTTTGCGTGAAATTGAGTCAATTTTTAAATTTCAAAACTTGCATTGCTTTTAGTATTCCCTCTAAAATCATAAAATTCAAAATTTCAGTTTCCCTCTCTTTTTCAAAATTCAAATTTTGCATTTTTCGACAATCTTGGTAGGGTTCAATTTTGAGATTGCAACTTTAATTTGGCCTATCTACAGATCGTAAAATCACTCAATTTTTTCAGATTAGCTTTAAAATCATCATAACTTTCATCCCTGCAAATTTTGAAAAAAGTTGCAAGGACCGTGTGCACTCCGAGCGCCACGGTCCCGGACATTTTTTCCAAAATTTTGAGAGACTGTCGTGATTGCATTTAACAGCTTAAATCCAGAAGATTGGCTGATTTCACTGAAAATTGCTACCTCTAAATTCAAAATCTTTTCTCCCTCTCTAGTGCATGAGTTTTACAACAATAAGCCCTACTTACACTATTCCCGTTAGATGAAGCCGTAGAATTAAGTCTTTCCGAGGTTTAATTACCGAGGAGATGGAACCTAATTTGAATAGCCTTTTTAACGAGGACACGGGTAATTCCTCTAATCCTCCTAATGATGAAGAAGCTCTCCATGAGGTTTCTATAGAACAACTTGCGAAACTGGATAATCAATTTGACGATTTTCGACAATGGATGTCTCAAGAATACCCCGATAGTCAAGCTCTTTCTTTAATTGAGGGTCTAAAACATATGCTTCAAAGTGATAAGAATGGAATTGATATTTTGCGTGGTATTGCACACATTGTGGATTCGAATGTGATGCCTATAAAGAGTTGTGCCGAAACTTTAGGTTATACACAACCTTCCACTCAAGTTAATCATTCTATTCCTTTGATAGCTTTTATTGCTAGCATACCTACCTTTACATCAAACATAATGACTACTTCAATACAAGATATTCCTCCTATGATCACCAGTCATGGGGGCAATCCTTCCTCTTCAATTAACCCTCTTCCTTCATTCAATCCGACTTCTTCATTCATTCCTTCAATGAGTGTTCCTATTACATCTCCACAAATGAACATGATGCAAGGGGGCAATTCATTCAACCATTCCATTCCTCCTTGTAGTGTTCCTCCTGTCCAATCATCTCCTATGACTAACTATCATAGAGTCCCACCACCTTACTCTTTACCTTCTTTCAATAACATAACACCTCCATCTCAATCTAACACATCTAATATGAATTCTTCGACTGAAGCGACCATTAACAATCTTGCACAAACTGTCTCTTCTTTGCAGCAACAAATTGCCTCTATCAATCAATCTAAGTTTAGTGTGCCCACATTTGATGTTGCGAGCCCACTTTCTCTTGACATTGTTTGAGCTATCCCTCCTAAACATGTTGGAATCCCGCATTTGGAACTTTATAATGGTAAAGGTGATCCTCTAACACATGTTAAGACATTTCAAACAATATGTACCGATTTCGCTTATGACCAAAGGTTGCTTGCAAAACTGTTTACTAGAACATTCAGAGACAAAGCCCTACAATGGTATTGCTCGTTGCCTTCTTATTCTATTACTTCTTTTGAACAACTTGCAAATGCTTTCATTCAACAATTTCAAAACAATATAAGTCCTAAAGTTACTTTGATTGATTTAATGCATTGTAAACAAGGTGTTAAAGAAAAAGTGACTGATTTCATTGGTAGATATAAACATTTGTATGCTCAAATTTCTTTTCCAATGCCTGACAATGATATTCAAAGAATCTTTATTTCTAATTTACAAAAAGATATTCGAGACAAACTCCTATTTTCTGAGTTTACTTCTTTCCAACAGTTGTGTGCAACTCTTCACAATTATCAACTGACTGTGAGTCAAATGGAACAATCACATCCTATGGCTCCGAGTGATAAGGGTGATAGCAGTCAACAACCATTTGGAAAGTTTAAACCGAACTGAGATTCCATCAAATTCAATGAAAACATCATCAACAACAATGTGAATGCAGCATCAGGTGTGCCTCCTATTTCTAAATTTTTCAAGAAAGAAAGAAAGTATACTCCTTTGAATGAATCATTGCATAGTATTATGAATAAGTTATTGGAACAAAATGTGCTTACTCTTCCTCCTGTACGACAAATTGATCCTGCAAAGATTACTTCACCTTATTTTGATAACAAATCTTTTTGTCAATTTCATCGTCAGCCTGGGCATGATACTGAAAAATGTTTTTCTTTAAAGGGTAAAATTCAAGATTTGATTGATAATAATACTATCTCTGTTTCTGGAGTGAATGATAAAGGCAATACATCTGTAGCTCCTCCTAACCAAAATCTTCAGATTTTTACTGATCCATTACCTTCTCATACCTCTAATGCAATTGAGGCTAATGATTCCTCTCTCTCATCTGATGGTCTTGTGTCTATGACTCCGAATGTGATTAACTTTGTAGAGCAGCAAGAAAACCCTAAAGAACCTTCCATCACATTTGATTCTAGTGAAACTATCAGAGCACCTGATGGTCCTTTATACATAGTTGCAAAAGTCAAGAATACACCTTGCCGTGGAGTGCTTATTGATCCTTCGTGCATGGTTAATGTTATTACTGAAGAATTTCTTTTTACTTTGCAATTGAATCAAGTGATCTATGACAAAACAGATGTGGTTGTGAAATTATTTGATGCATTTTCTTCTCCTGCAATTGGTTCTATTACATTACCTATTGAAGTCCATAACAAATCCCTTGATGTGAGCTTTGCTATTATTCCTTCATCCGAACAATTTCGTGTGAAGCTTGGCTATCCTTGGCTATCTTCCATGAAAGCTATTGCTTCTCCTATTCATAAGTGTTTGAAATTTCCCCATAACAGTGAAGTTGTTACTGTCAATCATAGTCTCTTTAAACTAGCTGAAAGAACCTCTAGCGTTCCTATTGATTATTTTTGGCCTAAACAATTCCAATCCCTTCCTCCGCGAAGTGATCATCTTTTCAAATCTTATCAAAAGTGGAAAACAGATATGATCCTATCTCTAAGTGAACCTAGAACACCCAAACTTGACATTCCTATCATTCTTGAGAAGGAAGTTCTTCCTTTGAAAGATAAAACTAATGTCTTTCCTCAAGAAGATTCCCAACCCATCCCTATGGATGTGACTATGTCTATGCCTAATAAACCTTCTAAAAGTAGAACTATACCTCCTCGTCATGATGGACTTGGTCTTCTTCCTAAACCAAAAATTCCTCCTTTATATGGAGCAGTTCCTCCTCCTGCCTTTTATAGAGAGAAGAGACCTTCTTCTTCTCCTATTATCCAGCCTAAGAGACCACAACCTAAACACCCAAGTGATAAGGATGAGAACATTCCTCCTCCTCAATCTTCTTCACTTCCTACTAAGACTAGACGAAATCGTTCTGCACGCGAACGCCGACGAAAGTGTCGTCTTAGGGCTCAAGCAGCTGCTGCTCAAACTTTACAATCTCCAAAAACACCTTCAACAAGCATTATTCCATTTTCTCCAAAATCTCCTAAACATAAGATGCATGATGATCTTGATCCTATGTGAGTTAAAGATCCTATTTTTATAAATCTTGATGATGCTATAGATGAAAATGTTATTCATGATGAACATGTTACTCCTCTTGCTTCTGATAGTGAATATGAACTTGTTGATATTGATAACCATTTATCTAACGAATTTTCTAAAGCACTTATCCTAGCTCCTAGACAAGAACAACATGGCTTGGAACACGAACATAGCCCTTGTTTGGATCTTGTGATAGCTCCATCTGCTATGTTGGATGTTCCTCCTCTAGCGTGTTCCCTACCTTCCCGAAACATTGATCAGCAAGATTGGGGGGTAGATGACGTGCTAGACTAGTTTCATTAGCATAGCAGATTCTCTCCTCCTCTCTTTTGTTACTTCTTCTATATGTTATTCTCATTCTTCTATTTGTTGTCCTTAGTGTTGTCTACTTGAGGACGATGCAAAGCATTGAGATCTCTTTTGGTCTCTCTCATGTTGACTCAAAAGACACATGTGTTCCCTTCTTCTAGGTGACCTTCCTTGATTGGGGAATGAAGAACAATTATGCATACATACATATGATATATATACAGCATACTGACCCCGAGTAAAGTGAAGTCACCTCGTGCTTTGTGTTTTGTGTCTATTATCCTTGGGTTTATCTCACACTTGGGGGCTAAATCTTTGTGATAACGTGCTCCTTTTCCTTTCTCATTTCTTATGTGTATCACTACGTTAAAACAATCACCCCCGTTGAGGTGTGTGCGATCGCTTTAATGTAGGGGGGCATACACCTTGTCTATTCCCTTAGGATACTTGAAAATTTCTTGGTGAATGTAGCTTTGCCTTGAAAATTTTTGGTATTTTTCTTGCATGACTCATAGTGAGGGAACCTTACTACTGACAGTCATGGTTCTCCCTTGTGATCTTCCCTTTTACTTTGTCAATCGAAGTCGTAAGATCCTTAGTCCACTGGGGGCTTGGTGTATCTTGCCTCCTTGACGTGGTGAAAGTTTTTCAATGTTGTTTCCTTGTACTTTACCGGAAGTATGAGCATACATACTCCCGCTAAAGTGGGGGCTAAATGTAGCGTCCTAAAATTGCGACACTTGCAATTTTGACTGCATTTCGGTCTTCACGATGGCGACGCAACACGCAACCTAAATGGAGACCCCGAAACTTGTCCACGACACTAAAAACTGCATTTTTCAAGCACCCTGGCCTGAACCTCCTTTGCACCCTGCTGTCCCGGGAGGTGGGACCAGAGCGCCCAGCGCCCTGGTCCTTCAGGACTAGGGCGCCCAGCGCCCTGGTCCCCCAGGACCATGGCACCCAGTGCCTTGGTCCCTAGCCCTATTTTGGGCCGGGTCTCCTATGAGACTTCGGGTCTTTTTGTTTGCAATTTGGAAAATAAACTTTCCTGGTCGGCCTAAGGTCGGAAAAATCAGTCTTTTAACCCTAATTGGCAAGTATATAAACTACATTTTCCTCTTTCATTCGATAAGATGGAAAAAGGTGGAAACGATATTCAAGCATTCAAGCATTCAAGCATTCAAACATTCCTTCAAGCAATTGATCATTCTAAGTCTCCATTCAAGGCTAAGTGTTGCATTCAAGACAAGGATTCAACCATTGAAGAGGAGATCACTTACTACATACTACATACAACATACAACATACAACAACATCTATACCTTCGCACATAAGGATACAAACATCCTTACAACAAGGTATTAGTACTTGTTTTACATTACAATCATTTACATTTACAGCATTTCTCATTTCTTGGTTAATTCCAAAACCGGGGTTTGACCTAAAGGCAAACCCCTAATCCCTAACCCCCCAATCGTCTTCGCTTTTCTGTGTGTAGGTTGCAGGTACACGGCTAAAATTGAAGATCTGGAATCCTTGTGCAGAGACGGACAGATCCCCCTTCGTTTCGCGGATTTTTCGGAGGACTGTGTGCACATCGGGCGCCATCGTCCCGTCAACTTTTGCTCAAATTTGTAGGATAGCGCCATATCGACATTTTACTGCTAATTCCAGGTCCGTAGCTTCATACTATATCCCTATCTCAGTTTATAAGTGAATCTTTCTCACTTTCTATGCATGCCTAGCGTAATTCTTCTATCAACATTCTTTACAAAAGAGGGTAGCCTTGCTGTCTTAACCCTTGAAACACATGTAGCATCCAATCTTGCATTGTGTGGGATTGGATCTTGTGGGTTTCAACCCCTCTTTTGAATGTAAAGTCTCCCTAAGTGAAAACCATCAACCCTAGCAACCTCCCTTCTCTCTCCTCGGAGTTGGAAGAGGGGAGAGCAACTAGGGTTTGATTGCGATTTTCCGCTTTACAACCCTGAAGCTCTGAACAAGCACTTTGATGAGTTTAGACGCAAAATGAGTCAGAGGATGAGAATATCAGGTGATATTTTCAAGAAATATGAAGATGATATTTGTTTCACCATTAAAGTGGATCAATGCATAATGGAGGTTGTTGAGCCCAGATAGGAGGAAGTGGAGCCTATGGGCTATGAGGTAATGAATGATATGCTAGAAGGACATGCCTCTACCCTTATTACCTCACCACTTGATCCAAAGGAAAGAAGAACCAACACCTACCTAGAAAGGATAACACTGGTTGAGGAACCCTTAGCAAAGAAAGGAAAAGAACCTTTAGTGAAGAAGGCAAAAGCAATGCCTTTAGCATCGACACCGGCTACTACAGCCAGTCCTAAAGTGACCAAGCGGTCACCGGCTAAAAAGAAACCGGAAGCGGCACCTGCTAAAGTGTTCAAGAGAAAGAGGAAGACAAGGAATGCCTCACGAGACTCAGAAGAAACTGTGTCTGAGGAAAAACCTAAGAAGACATGACAAGCAAAGAAAAAGACGAAGAATGAACCGGCATCATCAGCACCGGTAAATATTGACATCTCCTCCTACAAACCTTTGACACATTGTCAAAGAACTATCAAAAACATTAGGAGAAAAGTGTTGAATGATTTGATTGATTGTTTTGATGACTTTAATGATGATGAAAAGGAAGCATTTGAAAAAGAAATCATTCAGTATTTATGTGTTAATGACCGGTCGCCTTCAGAAATTAGATCTGAGACACCAGATTCTTTGTATAAGTCCTTAGACAATAAATGGCGCATTGCCATAGAGTAGGAATAGGAAATGAGAGAGAAAGTTTTTGCTGAACATTTTCCTGATGTATCAAATTCAAAATTGTTCGAAGTAATGAATAAATACAAAGGCCTCTTCTTCATGAGAAGAAGAAGACTCTTGTTACTGGAAGGGAAGGGTCAAGAAGTGCTCAAGAATACACACACCCTTGCTCTAGAAGCTCTGAAGATGCATCAAGTGGCTGAAGCCAACAAGAAGGCTGAGCAAGAACTGACAATAACTAAACCAGATGAAGTGTTTGATGATGAAGGAAATCCAGTTGTTGAACCTATCGACACTATTGATGTCGATGCTCTGGATGGAGAGGATATTGCTCAGGGTACACCATTGGAAGCTATAGGACAGAAGAAGTAGACGAAACAAGAAGTAAAGCAAAAAGAAACTGAGGACAAAAAGAAGGAAGCAAAGAAGCAAGAGGAGAAGAAGAAGAAGGATGAAGAGGAGAAGAAGAAAAAGGAAGAAGATGAGGAGAAACAGAAACAGGAAGAAAAGAGAAAAGAAGAAGAGAAGAAAAGAAACAAGAAGAGGATGAAGAGAAAAAGAAACAAGAAGATGCAAGGAAGAAGAAAGAGGAACAAGATGAGAAGAAGAGAAAGGAAGAGGAGAAGCGAAAGGAAGAAGAAAAGAAGAAGGAAGAGGAAGATAAGGCAGAGGAGAGGGGGAAGGAAGTAGAAAAGAAGAAGGCAAAGGAGGATAAGGAAGAGGAAAAGAGAAAAGAAGCGGAGAAGAAGAAGGCAGAGGAGAACAAGGAAGCTAAAGTGGATAAGAGCACACAGATGGAGACTCCAAAGGCAACAGGTAGTCAAGCCAAATCGGTTGACCTCACCAGTCCCATTGACCTCCAGTCTGCAAGTGAAATGGAGCTACTGTAGAGCATCAAGGTTTCTCAAGAACGCCTTGAAGTGATACGGAGGAAAAAGGATCAAGATGTGATCCAAGCTGCGGTGGACACTCTTACTGGTTTGTTACCCGGTACAAACCTCCCCAGTACTGACTCATCATTGGCCCAATTGAAGCTCCTATGCACAGTAGTGGATGATCAAGTGCAAAGCTTAGAGGAGGTAGCAGAGGCAAATGCCAAGAAAGAGCATCAAAAGGCTCTCAACATTGCCCTGGTGAAGAAGCTTAATGAGCTCCGGTCTAAACTGCAAAAAGCATAGAAGGATATAAGGAATGCTCTAGATGAGGGGAATCTTCTACTCAACAAGATTTGCCAACCCCATCTATTCTATGATGATGTGCTTGCACAGAAGCAAAAGCTTCAATCTAATTTGCAGTTATATATGAGCACCTTCAAGTTGTCATACGACTCTTTTACAGCTTATGGGCAAACCGTTCACCGGTTTCACATCCATTATGCCAAATTAGAATTGGAAATAAGCAACTAGACTCGAGATTTGCAAAAACTACAACTGGTTCTACTCCCACATCAGCAAATACTTCAGAAGTGCTATCTTAATCTGGATGCCTTAATGGCGACATAGGAGATGAGCACATTAGACGCCATGGAAGAACAGGTCTCCCAAATGCAGACAGAGAAATAAGTGTCAACCTCCCTACTTGAGTCCTGGTCCTTATCTATGAAACAATTTTTGCAAGACTTCAAATCTGTTTTTGACAAGTTTTATTCTTTATTGTCATAAACTCTTATTCTTTTAATCCTAATGACACAGGTGTTAATCTATAATATTTTGTTGTCATTGTTGGCAAAGGGGGAGAAGTATAAATTTTGAATGTTTTGATGTATACTTTCATGTTATTTCTATTAAGAAGTAGTATACATTGTATTTTCTGCAAAAGGGATAGTGTATATGCTTAGGGGGAGTAATTTTGATTCTGGCATATTTTTGTTGTAAAACACTTAGATGTCAAAATTTCCTAAGTGTTGCCATCAATGCCAAAGGGGGTGATTGTTGGCATTTTTGATGATTATGTTGTGATTGTCATTGATGGACACACACTTGCATTGAGATCATTTTTGTATGTATTAATTAAAGCTCAACTGGTACATGTTCCAACAGGTATGATGCATTATAGTCTTTAGGCTATTGGTGTTTTGCAGAAAGTGTTTACCGATCTGAAGCGGTATGTTGACCCCAAGCGGTTCGAGGAACTCAAGTGGTACAAAGGATCAAAGTGGTAGAACACATATTTCCCAGTCTTCATTTTGTCAAACCAACAACCGACATTTTGATTGAACCAGTATTTTGTATGAATTGGGAATAGTCTGTGATGAGTTACCAACCAACATTTTGTGATGAGTTACCATCCACCAATTGTTTGATGGTGCCGACACTTTAATGGTGCTTTTTGTGTCATGTTACCAGATATGTCTAGATGCATTGAACCTAGGAAATTGTATTGTAATCCTATTGGACCGACATGAAATCAGATTCCTTTATAAGGACATCATGTCTATGGTTTTAGGTTGTTGTTGTTGATGTTGGTGCTAGGGTTTAAGGTGGTTGAGGAGTCAGAGAGAGTATGAATGTGTATAAGACTGAAGTAATGCTAGAATGCATTAGGAACGAGCTATCAAGGATCTAACCAAGCAATCTATGCTATTTGCTAGATCACTCACTTGTTGATTACTCACATCTTTGACAAGTCTGTAGCCCTTAACCGGGTAGGCCCAAAAGCCTTTTGTAAATCCTCTAACAAGGTGGTTCAAAGCTATGGATCTAAAATCCTCTAGCCAAGTAGTCTTTAATCGAACTTATCTCCTAACAGAGATTGAGATTCCTAACAGGATCTGTTCTGGTAAAGAACATTGTAAGACCTTAACCGGTCTGGTTCTTATTCTGCAGATAGTTACTTGTGAGTTCCATCTCACCATGGTTTTTCCCATTTGGGTTTCCATGTCAAAATCTCTTGTGTTATGGTGTTTGTGCTTCTGTGGGTGAATGCATTATTTGCTATTTGGTTTGCATGTGTGCTAACCAGTTTGTCTGCCAAACGGTTTTACCAGTTTACTATTAGTCTTGCAAAGTGTTTAAGTGCAAAGATTTTTGGCATACTAATTCACCCCCCCTCTTAGTATTCATCAGACAAAAGAGAAGAAGAAAGAAGAAGCACAAGAGCAGAAAGTGACCCATCGGTCACTTACTTCAAAGAAAATCATTGATGATGATGAGGATGATGATACAATGGTCATCCAAGGGCCAATAAATATGGATATGTTGAGTCCAACAGAACTGATGGAGATTGTATCTGCTATGCAATCCAAGACCAAGATGAAGATAATAAGAGCTTAGAGCAGAGAAGCTCAAACTTTACAAAATGTAGTTGACATATTTTCCAGTTTGTTACCGGGGACTGATACTGATAGTCTCACAACTCCCATTGAAAAATGGACCACTTGGTCACAACAATAGGGGAGCAAATGAAAAGTCTTGGAGACACTGATCTACATAATGTAGAGAAATAATATGAAAAGAAAATAAGAAGGTCTTACTATGAATATGGACCAAATCAAAGAAGCCTTGAAGAATGGAGGTAAAATTCTTTCTACAATCTACAACTTTTCATTGTTCTTTGATGATCTCGATAAGAAGAGAAAGGAAGATCGGCAAGAGCTAAAGAGTTTGAGTGAATCATTTGATCCATTAAATGATTCAGCAACAATTTTTGGTAGATCTCTCATAGCTATACAACATAAGCTTAAGGCATATGAGGGCAAACAGATTAAGAGGACTAGATCATTGCAGGAGTTACAAACTCATCAAATCCCCAAATTAGAAATTTTGCAGAGAGGATACAAAGAGACAGAGGCAATTTTGACTACACCTGAAATTAGTACACTTGATGCTATGGAAGGGATTCCATACCAAGTCTGAACACACATTGAGATTACATCTACTCTTTTGGAGACATTGATTTGAAAGTCTTGAAGACTAATTTTGCTAATATTTTTCTCAAAATGTAATTATTAACTTTTGAACTCTTATACTTTTGGTAATGCAAATTTTAGTGTGTTGTATTCATTTGTTTCAAATGTATTTGCTTACCTTTGTCATTGCTATCAAAAGGGGATTAGTATAAGTCAGTCAAAATTTTGTAATAGCATGTAATTGCTAAGGGGGATTTTTGCATTATGTATTTGAGTTGAGTCGTGATTGTTGTAATGTGACACTTAGACAATTTTTTTCCTAAGTGTTGCCATCAATGCCAAAGGGGGAGATTGTTGGCTTGATGATGATGATGATATAGTTGTAATAGGTTGTTTGATGACTTTATTTGTGTTGTCATTGATGGAAACCATGTTCTTTTTAGTCGTCTAGACCAACCGATATAGCCCAACCGATAGTGGAATCAATTAGACAACAAAACTGCTAAGTTGTTGTCAACCAGTAAATAAGAACAAAGCGATGATCAAGTGACTAGTATAGATGATTGGTGAAGAGTTAGATGTTGTGGGTTTACAGGAGTGTTAGAGATAGGAACATGCACCTATTTTCCAAACCACATCTATATATTCGATGTATTAAGTGAGTTATGATGGATTTTCCAGTCACGGACAAGAAGAACAAAGAACCGGTATAGCAGAGTTTGATCGGTAACCTGTAGACTTATTGTTATGTTTTTAAGTTATGAATTATTTTGACAACAAGAGAAAAGTGTAATGAGCAATAAAATGTAAAAGGTGACTAGATTCAATGAACCTAGGGAATTGTTCCAAGGTTCTTAACCAACCTAATAAAGTTCTTTATAAGGAGATGTAAGTTGTATGGTTTCATGTATCAAGAGTGATAATTTGATCGAGCAGTTGAAGGAGAAGTTAGGTATTGATGTTTAATCGATGATAGAAGGTAAGAAGAAGTGGATCTAATTAGGCACAGAGGTGCTAACTTCAAATCACTTGAACTTGTCTTCCTAACAGTTGCAGCAAGAAAATCCTCTAACAAGGTCACTCCTAACAGGGTGTGGTAGGATCCTAATAGGTCCGAAGGTGAAATCCTCTAACCAAGTGATACATTAGCTTGTGTTTGTAAATCCCAGTAACGTGGGTAGCTCCTAACAAGGTTGGGTCCTAATAGGCCTTATTGTATAGCTCTTAATCGAGCTAAAATACTCTTAACTGGGTGTGCCCCTAACAGGGTGGTTGTATGACCTTAACCGGTCAAATCTCTATACTGCAGTTAGAAGATCCTTGTGGGTACTAATTCCCACCGTGGTTTTTCCCAGTTGGGTTTCCCTGTGAAAAATCATTGTGTTATGGTTTGCATTCTTTGTCAGATGTTTTCTTATGTGGTTATATTTCTTGCATGCTTATTGGTTTTCAAGTTGGTGAAAGTAGTTATCAGATTTATTAAGTTTTTGCTTGCACTGATTCACCCCCACCCCCCATTCATCAACATAAATGATAATATGGAAATCTAATATCTCCATGTCTTAAAACTCACACACCCCATACATTGACCTTCCAACATTAAGAGTATCCATTACACCTACACTTACTACCTCAACTTCATCTTCCATAGCCACATTCATGACCCTTTCCAACTTTGCTTCCACAATGGCCACTATCCAATCATTCTGCACTTCTTCCAAATTAGGCTTCACAATATCAGTACTAACATCTGCATACATTATTCCACATTCCATCTTAGCTGTAACAAGTTCTTCATTCTCAATTATGATCTTCATCCTTGAATCTCCCGTTGTTCCATTTGTCTTCATACCTTCAAGCTTCTCTTTCCACTCTTGCTCTATTGTTGTAAATTGAGCCTATAGATCATCTATACATTTTTTCTCTACTTCTCCCCTTTTCAATTCCATCTCTGCAAATTATTTGTTATACAAGCTTTTGAGAAATTGAATATGACATGACATTGCACGGAGCTCTGCAATCTATCAAACAATTATCTAGGTGTTTACCAAAAATTCTCAAACACAACACAAATGACAAAACTTCTACCTTATCCTTAACTATTGTTGACATTATTTTAGATACATTAATGCTTGAGATTTGTCTACAATGTGTGGTAGAAATTGCATTGCCTTTTGGATGATCCAATAATTTGATTAAAGCCTCCCTTTTTGTAGGGAAGATTTGCAACATACCATACATTAACATGTTCACCTTTATTTTCTTCAACTCTTCAATTGCAACAGAATTTTCATATATTGTTGCTTGTGATCTAACAGTTGGAGTGAAGGATTGGTTAGAAGAATTTCCACCACATCCCTTCATCTTCAAACCTAGTGCTTGGACTAATCTAACACATGAAAATATAAGATTCAAACATCATGACATTTATAGGATTTGAAGAAGAAGCCTAATTTGGTTGCATGATTCTTTAAGCTTTATGTCTTTCTACATAATTGACCTCTAAATTGTCAAAGGTATCATGAAACTTACATCCATTTTGTACAAGGTTTACATCAAAAAATTCACACATGTTGGCATTCCCTGATTGGTGTGGGATGCTCTTGTTATTGGATCTAGTGTTCCACGGCCAATTTGGCCTTTACTTCCCAAAGTTATTACTTGCAAAGCTTTTATTATTTTGGTTGTAATTTAGGTTACCTTGGGTCTAATTTTGAGGATTATAACTTGTGTTGTGACCAGTATTGGGACCATTTGATTGGTATTTTGTACATGTGTTTAGCCTTAATTTTATTTAAGTTCATTTGTAACTTGAGACAAGGTATTCTTGAAAACCTTCAACTCAAAATTCAATTGCATTTCTTGTTCTTTGTTTTGATTTAACTCATTTCTCAAATAAAACACTTTTATGTTGTTCATGACTGGGGTATGTAAGTAATGGAGGTGGTATTATTGGTGTAGTGGGAATGGGGTTTTAATGGTGTATGATTAGCCAATGCATTATTTACTACATGCTTTTGATTACCCATTCTTGATACACCAAATGAAGGCAAAATCTTAGAATTTCCACCATCTTGTGGGTCCATTTGCAAGACTATAGTTATTGCTTTATTATATGCCTTTTCTAGCATGTCAAAGTTGTTAGGGGATACCCTTCACAATAATATGGATGTGAGTGGGTCCAAGGCTCTTAAGTAAACCTAAATTTCACCATCCATATTTATTATGTATGAGGCTACTAGCTTTGATGTGTCTTATGGAACCTATGGTCGAACATAGTTAGAGGTTCATTGGGTTCCTTCTTGTAGGAAACAAATTGGTGATACAAAATAGTTGGTCTACATAGACTTTGAATTGGTTAATAAATTTAGCTTCAAACCATTTCTATGTAGAAATTGAATCTTGTGGCAAGTTGATGTACCAATTGAAAGAAAAACCACCGAGTGAGTAAGGAAACAACTTGCAAACAACATCTTCACGTCCTATTTATTTTTTATTGCATATTTCCTTAAAAGATTAGATATGCTCTTCTATTTCCCTTGACTCACCATAGACAAGTTTCAGATGAAACTTCTCAAGATTCTTTGGTAAGCCATGTAGAGGTGGACTCAAATTCAAAGGAGAGCTCTAAGCATTAGTGAAATAAGCCATTTGAATATGAGATTGAGCATTGTTGGCTATTGCATGTACTGGAGTAGTGAGAGTGATTGGATCTTGATTGTCTTGTTGAAACAAAAGTGTGGATGAAGATTCACCCCTGGATCTCTACTTATCACTATGTGCTCTAGCTTAGCTTTGTTTGAGGTTCCCTTCTTGTAGTACCAATTTTGTTGACAATGGTGTTAGCACAACCAACTATACCTAAAGATGAATTACCTCTCTTGAAAATTGATTAGAATCACTACAAGGTTCCTTGTGAGATAGGTCTTAGCCATGAAGGATAGTCCAATTGGGTTATGTGGTAAATTTTTCAAGGGGAATTTTTTGGTAATCCTCGAAGTTTAGATAGAATTTAGTGTCAAGTCTCTCAACTAGTGGATTTTTGGATTTTTGATGACATAACATCAGTAATGATGAATACAAAAATGAAATGCTTTCTATTCTAATATCTTATTCTAATATGAATTACGAAATAAATATCAAAAGAGATGGGGTGTTACAAGAGATAAAATTAAATACATTTACTTTACCTAAACAATGGTAATCAATAAATTCACATTGTTGTAGAAAATGGTTGGATTAAAGCTCATAAATTGTGTATGTATAAACTAGGAGTTCCATAATTAATACGTAAAAAATGTGATCATCAAATGAAACTCATAAGATGTTGGCATTATGTGAACTGGTATGAGGACATAATGACATTGTATGTTGTCATTGATGTCAATATGCTGAAGAGAAGACAACTGGTATAACACTGAGAACCAACATTTGTGCCAAAGTGAAGCAGTGTGTTTGTTTAAGGTGAACCGACATGTGGTTATGGGAACCGACACATGGAAGCTTTGTATGACTACTGGTTGGAAGTCTCAACTTCAGGGTTTCCGGTTGAAGTGCTTCAAGCCTGTGTGGCTCAACTGGTGACTTTGTGTGATGAGTTAGCATTGTAACGAAGAATAGATCATGTTGCCACATCAACCTTGTGCACGTGAAGGATCCTGCATGAAGGAGATTGTTCCCATCTACCTCGAGAATGTGCAAAGCCTGTAAACGGTGATAACGCATGATGGGTTATCAACTACCATGAAATCGGTGGAAAACATGATAGAGAATGTCTTGAGATTGGATCAAGATTGTTGCATTTAATGCAATATGCTCAACGGTCAGGATTGAACCGTTTGAATTGCTTAACCTAACAGGTTTAGGTTTTAGGGTTTATGCTACCGACCTATCTGTTTTCTATAAGGTCGATGTTGTGTTCCTTTCTGAGGTTGTTGGCAAAAGTTTGTGTGTGTATCCAAGAGAAGTGATATGTGATACTTGCCAGACTAGAGGAGAGAAGTGATACATACAGAGTGTAAGTGCAGAAGGTGAAGAGGAGCTAAAACGGATCTGCATTGGCATTGAGTGCTATTACCAGATCATTGTAATGCCTGTTGATCTCTAACCACCTCAACAGTTGGGAAATCCCTTAACAGGGTAGCTTTAACCGGCTTGTTGTAAATCCTTTAACAGGGTGACTCAAAACCATTAAGTTCTTGAAATCCTTTAACAAGGTAACCTCTAATAGGGTTTAACCCTTAACTGGGTATTCTAGCCATCCCTTATACAGGTGATCCCTAACAGGATCGGTTCCTAACAGAACCTATTGTATCAGTCTTTAACTGGACAAGGCTCCTAACAAAGCGGACTTCTAAAGAGTTCAAAAACAACTTGTGGGTATTCATCCCCACCGTGGTTTTTCCCAGTTGGGTTTCCACATGAAAAATCTATGTCATGTGTGGTGATATTCTTGTGATGGTTTGAGTGATTTGTGTCTAAAGGTAAATCATGTTGATCTAGCTGCTTATATATCTTTTGACAATAGATTACATGTTCATGCACTAGGGGGAAATGGAAATGAAGTATTAGAATGTATGAAAAGACAAGTGTTAACCGGTTTATGCTTGTCTTAGTTATTTTGGGTTCTGTCGGTTGTACTCTGTTTAAGACCGGTGTTACTGTTTGTCTGTCAAAGCACAGTGTCTGCTAACAAACCAGTTTAGGATTGTGTTTTTGCCTGTACTGATTCACCCCCCCCCCCTCTCAGTACCGGTTTGGTACTATTTGTTCATCATTGAGTTATCATAAGACACTTCTAATTTTCATATTTCCTCAAAATCACAAAGTCGTGCTCATGCATACATGTGAGATGAAATCCTATTGAGCACACTTGAAGTGAGATTTCAATCAAGTTATCCAATCAAACAAGACAAACAAGAAATTACTGATACCAAAGTGTATACCACAAATGCTTGAATCTGATTTAATTTTCAAATTCACAAGTTCAGAAGTATGACACAGTGAAGTTGTAGTTCATTTTCCTATAGTCTATGCATCAAGAGTTTTCCAACCCTTTTCAATGTAAAGTGAATAAGTTTAAATGGATTCTACATCTCAAAAATAACAACCCATAGCTAGGGTTTAATGGCATGATGAATGGAAGTCTTATTGCTTAAACTAGAATAAAAATAGGAAAGAACTACAAAAAACTAATTTCTAACTGATGCTAAGCTATGCCACATCATAGCTATCTCAATTTACAACTTAGAATGGAAAAACATGGCCCTGTTTTCACAACCCAAACTAGAATTGTTGCGAACTTTGTGCAATCTTTGTGAGTGACAATGTCATTCACATGGCCTTATTTACATGCCAAAAGACTATTGTTTGATGTTGTCTTAGAGCTTGAATATATGGCATGTGAGAACTAATGAGATTTATGCCAAACTAACCTCCAATTTGTTGCATTCTTCAAGGCACATAGTTTCAACACAAGGAATTGTGCTCAACACTTAGACATTTTTCTTAAATCTTCAAAATATTCAAAAAATAATCAAACTAATGGATTCTCATATAATAGTAGATACAAGTGTGACATAGTGTCTGGAAATACTTGATTGAAAGTTTTTTAAATTGCATCTAGTTCTTCCCAATATTTGGCTTTTAGTTGTTGGATCCGATGATAATCTCCTTACAAAATCTCTCTCCAATGATCTAATTGTTGGACATATGTTGTCATTGATGTCAAAAAGATGTTGTCTCTAAGGGAGATTGTTGGATAGATGTTATTAGTTGAGTACCAATATGTTGCTTAATTTTGTGATATCTAGAAAGTTGAGAAAATTGTATTACTATCTTGTCGTGTTAGATAATTTTGAGTTGCGGTTCTACCATTGATTGATATGAATATGAAATTAGTTGGGAAATGTCTATAATATCTTGTTGCATCTACTCATGTTGATGGAAGTGTTTCAAATTGATTGAGGTATATTACTTAGATATTGAATTTGATCTGGTAATTTGTCATATTTCACTGTTTGAATGGATAGTATGCCTACACATGTTCTATCATTATCCATAGTTTTTGGAATTATGGTGTAGCATAACATAATATTTATTTTGTTAGTTTGGTTCCTATGTTATTGTTGATCTTATTCATGTTTTAGATTGATACGGTGATGGTTTGATGCTTGTACT
The DNA here is from genome assembly GCF_030272615.1 of Cryptomeria japonica. NCBI lineage: Eukaryota > Viridiplantae > Streptophyta > Pinopsida > Cupressales > Cupressaceae > Cryptomeria > Cryptomeria japonica. The sequence goes on along the minus strand of NC_081408.1, from coordinate 83,017,639 downwards.
ACCAAAACATAAGGGTGGATGTTCCTTGAGACTAGATAGATCCTCAATAGGATCCACATGATGTGTTCCCTTGTGTGAAACCATGTATAAAATTTTTGTTAGGCCCAATATGGAAAGCTAATGTACTGAGAGGGGAGGGGTGAATCAGTACTACAAATCCTTTTACCAACAATATCTTCACTGTTATGCATAAACCACAAACTGTTGTAACATAACATAAAGCTAAAACAAATAAATAAAAATCATACATGATTCACTCCATAACACATATATTTTGGTTATGCAGAAACTCTTGGTTAGAGATAAAAACTGCGGTGGGGATGGCACCCACAACTTCACTACTGCAATAATAAAGGTTGCTCGGTTAGAGCTACATGTTCAGCTATTTCTAATAGCTTACCCTATTAGGAGTATCAAGATCATTAGATCTACCTTGCTAAAGGATTTTACAACACTTATTCTAAATGTTGCACCTAGTTAAAGGCTTTACAATTTATAGACTTTGTTAGATTCTTTTACCCTGTTAAAGGTTTCTCTTGCAACTTCAAAATATTACAATAAAATCTTTACAAATATTTAGAACTTTACATCTGGAATGTTATAGCAGATTCTATGTGCTTAAAATGAGATTACCTTGCTTATAGCTTACCTCGGTAACCCATAAAGTAACTCGGTAAACCCTTCTGTTTACTCTGTACCTTGACTGTTCTCTAAAATGCTTCTCAGTGACCTCTGTGTCTCTGACAGTTGCATTACTCAGTGCTTCCTTATCTGTCACATGTGTCTTGCTTCACACACATTCATCTCTTCTTCTTTTTCTAAATTTTTACTGATCCTCAATTCATGTTGTATAAATAGATATCTTATGTCGGTGATCAGGTTCATTGCTTCGATCTTACAAACATGATTTATCGAATGAATAACCATGCAAAATATTTCATTGGATAGATGACCTTGAAATCATACAAAATCTTTAAGTGCAATTTCCAATGTAATAACGGTTCTTTGTTCCTTGATCTTGTAACACATTTCCCATGTGTATCTAGATTCAATGAATCTGGTAACACGATTTACTCGATGTATATCAATTCGGTGTATCATTGTTTTTGCTCAGTAGACATGGAATGTTACTCGGTAGACAGCTCGATGAATACTAGGCTTTGTGACTACTTTCTTCTATAACCGATTGCTTTGTGCATACCGACTAAATGTTTCGGTAGTAGTAACCGACTAGAGTATATAGAATGACTTTGGATATAAAACTAATGGCAACTATAATAAGTAGTAACAATCTCCCCTTTTCACATTAGTTGAGATGTTTGACAAAACTACTTTCAAAGTCATAACTCAAAAATCTATATACTTACAAAATTTTGACAAAACTAACAGCATATACTTTTGTCAATGAAATAGTATATTCAGATATACTCCCCTTATCAATATACTGTACAAAACTCTGATTTTGCATGCTTGGTGATCAATATTCTGTACTTGGTTCTGTTTGGTGATCACTGCTCGGTATACTCCCCCTGTATACAACACTTCCCTCTTTGGTACTTTGATGCTATACTCACTCCCCCTTTTTGACAAATATCAAAACTTAGTTACCATTTGGTGGTGGCAACTGGTCAAAAATAGATTTATACTTTGTCTTTGCATCGGTAAGGGCGGCAGAGAGGGCATCCTTGACACTGTCCATAAGTGAATTCTGAGCTGTAATGTCAACTAACAGTGAAATTAGTCCATCTAAGGTGCTTCCCTCTTGTTGAGTGGATAGGGAGGTAGCTTTGTTGATCTGTTGGATAAAAGATGAGGAATGAATAATGTTTGAAGTGTCATTATGTCCATCCTTATCTTGTGCTCTTCATTCCTGAGTTCCAATTATTGAGCCATGAGCTTTTGTAACTTTTTATAAAAATGTTGAATGGAATTTGGCTCAGTGGTCAACTAATTTGAGAGATCGGTGATCTCTTTCTCAATTACTTCGGTTTTATTTTTGATATCTTTAATGAATAAAGAAAATGTACAGAGTTTCTGAAATAAATAAAGAATGTGCTTGAGTTGAGGGGTCAACTCAGCAATAAATTTGACAAGTTTAACTTTGCCAATAGCAATAGCTTTCTGTACCTCTTCAATCATTTTAGCAGTGAGCTCCTTGTCCTTTAACTTGCTCAAATATTCAAATGCATCTACTCTAGAGGTCTCTATCTTGGTTAGGAGTTCATCCAGTTGAATGTGGATGGTGGCACCTTTTTTCACTGTTGCTTCAGGTAGCATATCAGTTAAGAGTGCTTTCACCTTCTGAAGTACTTTATTTTTCTTTTGAATAGTCATTTGCTTCTCTTGTTTGGCTTTGGCTTTGCATAGTTCACCGAATTCAATGAGTGCTTGCCCTTTTAATTTGGATATATCAACATTGGGCAACACTATTGGTTTTGACAAATCTAATTTGAAATTATGCTTTTTCATTTTCTTTTCTTTACCTTTCACTAGTTGAACTAAGACAATGGCTTGTGAGGCTTGGTGACCCTCGGTAGGTTGCTCAGTAGAGGCAACACTTTTGTCAGTTTCTTTAGCCTCTGTAGTGTCCTTTGGTGTCTCTAAGCTTGGTGTCTCGGTTGTAACATTTTCAGTGCTAGATGGAGCTTGAGAGGTATGTTCTTGAGAAGTAGCTTCTCATGCTATTGACTTGTGACCTTCTGTGCCTTGTTTTGTATCCTGAGGGGCCTCGGTTGAAACAGGTTGATTGACCGGAGGATAGGGCTGAACTTGTTCCAAAACTGATTCACTAGATACAAGTTGGTCATAAGCATTCCCTTCTATCATTTCTTGTTCTCGTGCCTTGGTGTCCATGATATCCTCATCAACTTGTATAGTGTCAGCAGGGTCTTGCTCGGTGACATCAACTATTTCAACTTCAGCTTGCTCACCACCATTTTTAATTTGAAATATTTCTTGCCATTTTTCTTTGGTCTCATTCTCTACATCCAAGTAAAGGCCATTCATCAATTTCAAGGCTCTTTGCTTGACTAGGAATTTTGTGTGGCAGTTTTTTAGATGTTCGGTGATCTCATCTACTGACATGTTTGGAAAAAGATGTACCAGACTTCTTTCTCTCATCTATTTCTCTAAGTCCATGGCATACTTCCACCTATTGTCAATATGCAAATATAATTCATTTGAAAGAGATTTAGATACTTCCAATGGGACCAATTAGAATTTCAATAGTGTGCAGATGACAGCTTCTTCTATTTGTCTCTTTTCATCATCAGATCTGGATTCATATTTTACATATCCAAATGATCCAAATCCACCATATTGCTTCAAATTAGCACAAAAATTTTCAACACTATGTACATTTACCTTTTTACTCTTGACAATCTGAAATTTGCTTGCATCTTCAAATTCGGTGTCACTAGACTCTTTAGCCAAAATGAGTCTCCGAGTAGATTTCTTGTAAGTTTTTGTTACCTTTGGTGTGGCAACATTCTTTGGTTTCTTACTTGGTGATGTTGTAGATGCTCTTGTGTTAGGTCACTTTGCTAGAGGAGTCGGTGATACTTTTGATGTATCCTGTTTCTTTCTTTTCAAAACTTTCCCTTTAGGCAATTCAGTGCTCAGTGTTATAGATGCCTCTTGGGCTTCAGATTCCTCTTCGGTGATGGCTAGAGTGCCCTTGACAGGTGTGGAGGAAGAACCTTCTCCAAATTTCTTCGTTAATGCCTTGATCATTTTTGTTGCCTTCCTTGTAGCCTTGGGTACTACAATGCTCACTTTTACTTTTTCCTTCACTTCTTCATATGTTCCATACCTCAGCTCAGTAGCATGCCTTGGTAATGTAAGAAAAGCATCTATCTGTTGTTGCATGATGTCAAAATCAATCTCATAACCCATAGGTGGCAAAGATTGAGTTCTCAGTTCCACAACATTAACATAGCAGTAATTAGTGTCCACTTCAAAACATATGTCATCCTTGTATCTCTCCACTAACTTGGGTGGAATTCTATATCTATTATGCATCTTCTCCTGAAACTTGCTGAAATAATCATCCATAATATCATTAAAATTATCACCTAGCTTCTTGATGAAGTCATTGATTTGATGGGTGATTGGTCGGTGTAGCTCCCAAACAACTTTACCGACTAATGGAAAGAATTTCTCAAAATAGAAAAACATGCATACCAAAAGTGATCCAAATTTTAATGTATTAGCCAAATTGTTCTTCTTTGGCTTCCTTATGGAATTGAGATTCTCAAACAGATTTTTCAACAATACCTTACATAAATCAATTTTCATGCCTTTCTTCACAATTTTATATGCTAAGTCGACTGTTGCACAAGGTACACTATTTTCCCTTGCCGATTGGAAGAAACAATAACCTATTACTCTAATGGCAAACTTTAGCTCTACATCTGTGACATTGTTCAATTTCAGTCCCTTGCAATCAGATTCTACTCTGGTTAAATTGATCAATTCCTTCTGTGATATCATTTTCTGAGCTCGGGCATGATCATAAATAGGGTAGCCAGTGATCAAATGAATGATTTCCTTGGTGATCTTAAACGGTTGCTCTTCTAGCCACATGAATTCATCATGAACTCTGCTCAGAACAAACTTGACCCATTGGGGTTTGAAGACACGGGGATAGGTTAGGGCTTTGGTCAATCCCTTGATTTTGATGTGTTCATATTTGCTATCCATTTTATCATCAGTACACAATTCATCATATGTGTCTTTGATCTCAACATGACCTAGTTCCTCAACTCGACACTTAGTGAAGAATCTCACATCCTCGACTAATAAAACTCTATCTAGAATGAGTGAAAATGCAGTTTTGTCATCCGGTTCAGATGCAATTTTGGGAGTTAAAGAGTATTTCAGTGAGGGCTTTTCAATGTTCTCAACAACAATGGGCTTCTGGATCTTAGGTGCCATTGCAGATTTTAGATAAATACTAACAAAAGATCCTTAGGGTTTTAAGACTTTCAAATGGCAGACGCTTTGTACTTAGCAAATAATAACAACTTGATATGATTGGTAAACTATCTTGATAATGTGTTGTGATTGATGTAAATACCTTTGAATTTTCTTCGGAGGAGGTTTGATCGCCTTTGATTAGCTTTGCTTTGCTTTCTTGAAAACTTGGTGACTGAAAAATGACCGCGTAAAATTTTTAAGTACACAATATACCTTATCAGGCTTCGTGCAGTTAGGTCAAAAGACATTAAATGCACTCGGTACCACTACTTCTTTTTATGCTTTTACCGAGTAGCCAAACTTCCTGCATTTACCGACTTGATAGGCTTCCAAAAGATTTTGATAAAATTTCAAATTTTCTAATGCATCTTTAATTATGCAGATTTTGAATTAAGTGCAAGATGAAATAGGAACTATTAAGATTTGACCTTTGAGAGAATGCAGTCCCTTCATACCTTTATCGATTAATTTGGAATAGGTGCACCTAGCTCGGTAGATAAGGTGCTTTCTTTATTTGACACAATTTCCTTCTTTCTCCAAATCATCTGTAATTTGCCTTTTATTTCCTCAGTGTCTCCTCTAGGTTGATCTCTGCAATCTCTAGCCAAGTGTCCAACTTTGTGACAATGAAAACATACCATACCAAGATTTCTCCATGATCTTCAGTTGTTCATTCTAAACCTTATAAAGCAGTTGGCACTTATATGTCCATATCTTCCACAACATTCACACCA